>NC_142867.1:99352500-100552500 GCF_051225735.1 Oryctolagus cuniculus
CTAAGAGTCAAAGGGAGCACATAAACAAGTCTAGTACCTGCTAACACTAACCGATGGAATAAATAAAGGGGAGAGTGATCCAACATGGGAAGCGAGATACTCAGCAGACTCATAGAATGGCGGATGTCCTAAACAGCACTCTGGCCTCAGAATCAGCCCTAAAGGCATTCGGATCTGGCTGAAAAGCCCATGAGAGTATTTCAGGCATGGAAAGCCGAAACACTCTCGGAAAAAAAAAAAAAAAAAAAAAAAAAAAAACAACCTAAATGAAAGATCTCTGTGAGTGAGATCCCAGTGGAAAGAACAGGTCTTCAAAGAAGGAGGTACCTTTCTCTGAAGGGAGGAGAGAACCTCCTCTTTGACTATGACCTTGTCTAAACAAGATAAGAGTCGGAGAACTCAAGGGGCTTCCATAGCCTTGGAAACTCATGACTGGAGCATAGGGAGATTACTGATGCCATAGACAGGAGTGTCAATTGGTAAAGTCAACAACAGGAGTCACTGTGCACTTACTCCTCATGTAGGATCTCTGTCCTTAATGTGCTGTGCATTGAGATTTAATGCTATAACGAGTACTCAAACAGTATATTTCACTTTGTGTTTCTATGGGGGTGCAAACTGTTGAAATCTTTACTTAATGTATACTAAACTGATCTTCTGTAAAAAAAAAAAAAAAAAAAAAAAGAAATGATCAATTCCCAACTTGACTCTCACTGGGATTAAACATGACAATAGGTCTGATCTGATTTCATCATCATTTAAAAAAAAATCATCTATTATTTTTCACTTTATGTTTCTGTGTGGGAGCAAACTGTTGAAATCCTTACTTAATGTATACTAAGCTGATCTTCTGTATATTAAGACAATTGAAAATGAATCTTGATGTGAATGGAAGGGGAGAGGGAATGGGAAAGGGGAGGGTTGCAGGTGGGAGGGACGGTATGGTGGGGAAGCCATTGTAATCCATAAGTCGTACTTTGGAAATTTATATTCATTAAATAAAAGTTACAAAAAAAAAAAGAATAAAAAAAAAAAGAAGCCAATCTGAAATGGCTACATACTGCATGATTCCAACTATGTGACACTATGGAAAAGGCAAAACTACAGAGACAATAAAAAAGATCACTGGCTGCAAGGAGCTAAGGCATAGGAAAGGATAAAGAGGTAGACACCAGAGAATGTTTAGGAAAGTGAAATTAATCTCCATGATACTACAATGACAAATACAATTCATCACATATTTGTTCAAACCTACAGAATATAAAATACCAAGACAGAACCCTAATGTAAACTCAGGCTCTGGGTGGTTATGATTTGTCAACAAAGATCCATCTATCATAATAAATGTACTGTCCTGGTGGGGTATATTAGTAATGGGGAAGATTACGCATATGTAGGGGTAGAGCTACCTGGGAAATCTCAGCACCTTCCTGTCAATTTTCTATGAATTGAAAGCTGCTCTTAAAACAAAAAGCCTTTGAGGTTTCCAAAGAAGCAAAAACTGCTACTTTTTGAAAAGATTATAAAAAGGGTTTCGTGAAGGAGGCAAAGACAAACAATGCAAAGTAGATTGGTAACTGATACAAATTTTTTAAAATGTACATGTAAACATTTCAAAAAGACAGATACATTATATGTAAGACAGTGTTGACGATAGGCCTGGAAAATGGGGCTATCCTATGGCAAGGCTAAACCACAGAAATATCTAGTTTTTAATACAGTTAACGATAAAAAATTATTAAAGTATCAGAGTATAAAATTATCACAACAACAAGACAGTTGAGAAAAATTTGGCAACAATATAAGATTAGACTGCATAGCACACCTAGTTTTAGCTATCCTTCCCTAGACCCTTTTTATTCTTGTTTGTAATTTCTCATTCTTTTTTTTTTTTTTTTTTTTTTTTTGACAGGCAGAGTGGACAGTGAGAGAGAGAAACAGAGAGAAAGGTCTTCCTTTTGCCATTGGTGCGCTGCGGCCGGCGCATCGCGCTGATCCAAAGCCAGGAGCCAGGTGCTTTTTCCTGGTCTCCCATGCGGGTGCAGGGCCCAAGGACTTGGGCCATCCTCCACTGCACTCCCGGGCATAATTTTTCTTTCTTGATCCCTTATTCTGTGCAACAAATGTGAATTATCTACATTTTTAAATACTAGACATCACAACTTAACAGAAACAGAAACTGCCATAAACACATTCTTTATACTATAATCTGACTTAGTAACGATGTTAGCCTGAAGAAAATTCTACGGATATTGACTTTGCACATTGTCATCTTCTTTCATACTGACAGAAAATATAGTAATCATTGAGAATAATCCTTTAAAATCCATTATAAACTTCATTATAAATCCTAAACCTAATTCTCCAAACCAACTGTTGACATTGTCCTTCAGCATCAAAGAGCTATCATGTAAATTTAAGTCCTTTCATAGCTTTAAATCCTGTTACCACTTACTAGCTGTACATCTGGACAAGTTATTTACCTCTCTGTGTCTCAGTCTCCTGACCTATAAAACTGTGATAATGACATGAACAACCTCAAGGGCTATTGTGAGAACTGAGTGAGTTAATTTACCTAACTCTCAATACTGCAATTCAGCCAAGTTGGCTCTTCAATTTATTCTATTTAAATGTATGTTCATGAGGATTTCATGTGATATCATGGATTTAAATAACATACATATGCTATTAACTGCCAAATTTCTCTCTCCAGTCCAGGCTTCTCCCAACTATTTCAAACCGCCTACATGACATCTCTGTTTATTCCACATCTAAAAGGAATCCAAACTTAAAATACGCAAAATAGATTTCTAATATTTGCCATTAAACCTACTCTTATTCTTACTACCACAACTCAAATAATGGCTACTCTATTCATTCAGCTGCTTTTTGCCTCCTCTCGTTAAGCCTATTACCCATTCATTTTCCCACCCAAACCATCATAAAAATCCTGTCAAAATACATACAGAAAATATTTATACATATACAAAATGCAATCACTTCTAACCATCTCCTTAGCTACTATCTTGGTCAAAGTCACTATCATTTGTCTGTATTACTGCAAAGCCTACCTAGACTCCAGTTTCTGCCCTTTTTATCTTTCAATCTGTTCTTAACACACACGCCAAGATGGTCCTATCAAAATATATCTTCTGAGGCCGCACTGTGGCGCAGTGAGTTAACACCCTGGCCTGAAGTGCTGGCATCCCATTTGGGCACTAGTTAGAGACCCGGCTCCTCCACTTCCGATCCAGCTCTCTGCTGTAGCCTGGGAAAGCAGTGGAAGATGGGCCAAGTCTTTGGACCCCTGCACCCATATGGGAGACCCGGAAGAAGCTCCTGGCTCCTGGCTTCGGATCAGCACAGCTCTGGCCATTGCGGACAATTGGGGAGTGAACCAGCGGATGGTAGTCCTCTCTCTCTTTCTCTCTGTGCCTCTCCTTCTCTGAGTAACTCTGACTTTCAAATAAATAAATAAATAAATCTTTAAAAATATATATCTTCTGCTCAAAACTCACTAATAGCTTCTCTCATCAGTCAGAATAAAACCCACTTCCTGACTATGATTGTTCAAGTTTAACATGACCTGGTCTCTCACAATCTCTCTAACCTGGATCTCCTACTTCCTGCTCTCTTATTCATTCCCCTCCAGCAACACTGGTTCCCTTGCTGTTCTTCCTATACCTTATACTTGTTCCCATCTTTGTGCCTTTAAATTCTCTGTCCCTATGCCTAGAATGCTTTACAAAGGGAGTCACTCCTTCATTTACTTCAAGTCTGCATCAGTGTCACTTTTTCAATGAGATTCAGAATGAGTACTCCCATCCCCATGTCACTGAAAATCTTCAGCACCCTGCCATAGGATATAAAATGTTCTAAAATACTTTAAAATTAATTTATTCTTTGTAGTATTTACCAACTGTATCCCTACTCAAACAAAAGTTCTATGCAGGCAGGTGTTTCTGGTTTTTCTCATCAACAGATGAATGAATCATAGAACAAAATAATTCATTTAAAATGAAACGAATATCTAAATCAAGTCTCTCATTGTGTAGGAAAGAATTCAAAGGTCAGTGTGACCCACATAAAGTCAGTCAGAAGGCATCAGGCCCTGAATAAAAGTAGGTCTCCTTGGCCCCAAACATAGGCTTTCTTCCAACAGGGAATGATGGTGGAATGTAAGAGAACAAACATGAAAATAAATTTTAAAAACAAGTAAACAAGTAAGTATACATATACATAAACACACAGACACATCTCAGAATACTATCATTGAAAGGAAAAACATTATACAAGGTGATTGTGTCAATAAACAAATGTTTATTACTTACCTCTACCCCAGATTTTTTTGATGATATCTGTGTTACAGTTTCTTTGAATTTATTTGCCTTCTCAAGTTGGGCTTTAAGTTTTTCAGCTAATTCCTTCAGAAAGAAAAACAGGTAAAACAGCAAGAAACAGAGGTTAATTCTACATTACAGAATATTTCAAATTTATAAAACAGAAAGGAAAACAGCATGACAATGATCCATGTAGTCATCACCTAACCTCAATCATAAACTCAAAGCCTAGTAAATCAATTATTAATCAACTTAGTTACAGGCTTCTCAAATGTATGTAGCACATGTTTATGCTTTGAAGATAAATAATAGAAGCCAGTATTGTGACACTGAGTTAAGTCTCCACTTGTGTCACAACATTCCATATCAGAGTGCTGGTTCAAGCATTAACTGCTCTGCTTCTGATCCAGCTTCCTGCTAATGTGCCTGAGAAGGCAGCAGATGATGACTTAAGTATTTGGCCCTTGCCACCCAGGTGGGAGATCCAGATGGAGTTCCTGGCTCATCCTCAGCTGTTGCAGAAATCTGAGGAATGTACCAGCAAATGGAAGATGGGTCTCAGTCTCTCTCTCTCTCTCTCTTCTCCCTGTCTCTTTGCCTTTCAAGTACATAAATTAATAAATGTTTGAATGTAGATAATTTCAAAGACATATGAGTGTATTGGGGGGAAAAAGGGAGATAGAAGAAGTGCATACTTTAAGAATGTCATTTTTAGGGGCTGGCACTGTGGGCTAGAGAGTAAAGTCACTGCCTGCAGTGCTGGCATCTCAAATGGGTGCCAGTTCAAGTGCTGGCTACTCCACTTCTGGTCCAGCTCTCTGCTATGGCCTGGGAAAACTGTAGAGGATAGCCCAAGTGCTTGGGCCCCTGCACCCATGCGGGAGACCTGGAAGAAGTTCCTGGCTCCTGGCTTCAGATAAGCCCAGCTCCGGCCATTTGGGGAGTGAACCAGTGGATGGAAGACCTCTTTCTCTCTCTCTCTCTCTCTCTCTCTCTCTGCCTCTGCCTTTCTCTAGTTATGCCTTTCAAGTAAATAAATAAATCCTTAAAAAAACAAGAATGTCAGGATGGCACTGTGGTGCAGCTGGTTAATGCCCTGGCCTGAAGCACCAGCATCCCATATGGGTGCCGGTCCGAGATCTGGCTGCTCCACTTCCAATCCAGCTCTCTGCTATGGCCCAGGAAAGCAGTGGAAGACAGCCCAAGTGCTTGGGCCCCTGCACCCGTGAGGGAGACCTGGAAGAAGCTGCTGGCTCCTGGCTTTGGATCAGCACATCTCCGGCCATTGCAGCCACATAGGGAGTGAACCAAATGGGGAGTGAACCAGTGGATAGAAGACCTCTCTCTCTCTCTGCCTCTCCTCTCTCTGTGTAGCTCTGACTTTCAAATAAGTAAATAAATCTTTAAAAAAAAAAAAAAGATATTCCTTTTATTAGACAAACATGCTCTTAGGCCGGCGCCACAGCTCAATAGGCTAATCCTCCGCCTGCGGCACCAGCACACCGGGTTCTAGTCCCGGTCGGGGCGCCGGATTCTGTCCCGGTTGCTCCTCTTCCAGTCCAGCTCTCTGCTGTGGCCCGGGAGGGCAGTGGAGGATGGCCCAAGTGCTTGGGCCCTGCACCCGCATGGGATACCAGGAAAAGCACCTGGCTCCTGGCTTAGGATCAGCGCAGTGTGCTGGCCGCAGCAGCCACTGGGGGGTGAACCAACGGGAAAGGAAGACTTTTCTCTCTGTCTCTCTCTCACTGTCCACTCTGCCTGTCAAAAAAAAAAAAAAAAAAAAAAAAAGACAAACATGCCCATAAAAACAGAAACACTGTGTTTGGCTACATTTTGTCCTATTAGAATATTGTATGAACATGAGGACACTTCAAAAATTCTGTGAAAAACAGGATTAAAAGTTATGGTTCTTTTTTGCATCAATAAAATTTTGAAATTCATTCTTATGCTAGGTCTTCAACAGTTCACGAAAAATTCATATTATGAAAAGCCTAGGCCAGCGCTGTGGCTCACTTGGCTAATCAATCCTCCGCCTGCAGCGCCAGCACCCCGGGTTCTAGTCCCGGTTGTGGCGACGGATTCTGTCCCGGTTACTCCCCTTCCAGTCCAGCTCTCTGCTGTAGCCCGGGAGTGCAGTGGAGGATGGCCCAGGTCCTTGGGCCCTGCACCCCCATGGGAGACCAAGAGGAAGTACCTGGCTCCTGGCTTCGGATGGGCATGGCGCTCCGGCTGCATTGCGCCAGCCGTAGCGGCCATTTGGGGGGTGAACCAATGGAAAAAGAAGACCTTTTTTTCTGTCTCTCTCTCTCTCTCTCTCTCTAACTCTGCCTGTAAAAAAAAAAAAAAGCCTAGGCATGGATATATCAAATATTTATACCAAATAAATTTATCATTAATCTTATTTTTCCATGAACTCCAAGGCACCCTTGCAATATACCAAAACTGAAGACTACTTAATGATCACTAAAATTTCAATTTGAGATGAATATACACATATGACCACAAATGAATTTTCTGTGTCAAGGCATGGAAAGCTATCAGGCTTTACTATTCTACCAAGTTTAACAGACCATAAATTAACATACTAGGAATATAACAATATAGTGAATAAAAGTAGCTTCTTCCAAATCATGAATCTGTCTATTCAATTCTGAGGGAAATCAGCATTAATATAGAAATTAAATGAACTAACTAAACAAATCATCTGACACAGTACCTGCTTTATCTAAGGTAACATGATACCCTAAAATTTTTTAAAGAGCTCATTTTTAGGTTCCAAAGTAATTTAATAATAAACATTCTTAATAACATATGACTAAAAATGGGAAAGAAGACAATAGCATTTGTATCTACTTCAAATAACATTCAATAGGTCAGAAGAGCAATAATAAAGCAAATAGCAAAGCAAAAAAGTACAAACAGAATTCACATAGTTCCTTAGCATCTTGAATTTCAGAAACCCAACAGAGAAAGTTTATAATGTATTTAGAAAACAGATTATTGTTTCTATAAACAAGTGAGAATAATAAGGAATAATAATAAGCAATAGTTATTTTCAATACGTTGTACATCACATTACTGAGGAACTTTCAAAATTACTTATAAGATTTAATTACTACTTTCAAGAAGAACATATAAAAGTCATACCATATTCCCCATCATCTCTGCCTTGATAATCTTTGCTCCCAGCTTGTTCTTCTCATCAACACTCAGGATATGGATGGACTCATCCTCTGGACCACTGCTGGAACAACACACATTGAGAGCATATGAAGTACAAGTACAACACCAGTAACAACATCAAGACCCAAATGCTATTTTAACTACCCTATTCAGCACTGATAGAAGATTTTGGTCTTAAAACATAAAATTTAGTTCAATATTCTACCACAAATCACTACTTTAAGAATCTCTGCTAAAACAAGAGCACTTGGCAGTTATAATAATGACTGATCAAAGTCCCAAAGCAATGAAATAAAGAATTTAAAAATCAACTATTCATTATTTATTTAATATTTCCATATTTATTCTAAAAAGGAAATAAACAAAACTAGAATTAAGCCAGATTTCTACATATCCTGAGAAATTTCTAATGCAAATATTGCAAGTTATTAATTATCTAAGCAAAGTATAATCAAGAAATCCCACAACTTAATTGACTTCAAAGAATGAAAGCAATGATCATATATTCTTTTGCAAAGTCAGTTCAGAATTAGTCAGGCAAAATAAACTAATTTAAAATTTAGATTATGTCCCACACCTATACTACAGAAGTATCACATGGAAAAAAAAATTTCAGACCAGGTCAGATTCACTAAGCTTCCCATCTTAGAAACAGTCAAAGTTACAGTACTGGGAAGGTAAACCCAGGCAGAGCCTGAAAGACTCTCCAGTGAAGCAGACATAGCTAAGACTCCATTAATTCCAAGGCAGCTACATTTTATAGAACAGAGTATCAGAGAAGAGACAGACATACAGTGAGTAACCCCCAAAGAACTGCAGAGGGATTCACATAGTAAACCTCATAATTCAGAAACCACTGGGTGGAGTAGCAAAGGTATTGCTTCATCAGTAGGCAGTAATAAGCTCTAGGCTGGGCTCTAGGTCTACTTAACAAAGGTTTTTAAAAACAAGAGTCAATCTGTCCTCAGTTTTAGATCCTGTGATTATAGATCCTATGAGTTTAAACTGCTTGCTAAATTGGTTTTCTCCAGACTTAAAAAAGTAAAATTCTAGGTGGTCATGCACATGAAACCTCAGATGGAAGCAGTTTCTGCAAGCTGGCCCTGCATCCCCCTGGAGAAGCCTCCTCCTGCTGAGAAGCCACCTCCTGATGCAACCCTATCTTGACTCCCCTTCCCAAAGACACCCCTTTCAGCATGAAGCAGCCAGAGCTATCATCTGCCTACTGCCCACTAACCGATGTTAGGGCTTCCATCTCTCGGAGGAGGGAATGTGAGGAGTCACATGGGTTAACAGTCAGGGGATGCCAATGGAATTCAGTGTGTAAAATACTTGCTTCCTTCCCCAAAACTTTATCTTTAGCAAGAACAAACAGGCTGCCCTACTTCCATTGGAATCTCCAAATTTACCATGATATTAGCAAAGGAGCCTCTCCAGAGCCCACAGCTTACTATGAAAACAAGTTACTGGGGCCGGCACTGTGGCATAACAGGTAAAGCTGCAGTACCAGCATCCCATATGGGCACTGGTTCGAGACCCAGCTGCGCTACTTCCAATCCAGCTCTCTGCTATGGCCTGGGGAAACAGTAGAAGATGGCCCAAGTACTTGGGCCCCTACACCTGCGTAGGAGACCCAGAAGAAGCTCCTGGCTCCTGACTTTGGATCAGCGCAGCTCTGGCCATTGCAGCCAATTACGGAGTGAACTAGTGGATGGAACACCTCTTTCTCTCTCTCTCTGCCTTTCTCTCTCAGTGTAACTCTGACCTCTGACTTTCAAATAAATAAATAAATCTTAAAAAAAAAAAAAGAAAAGAAAAGAAAAGAAAAGAAAGATAGAAAATAAAACAAGTTTTCTACCCCACCCTTAGCAGGCCAGACCCGGGGGGGGGGGGGGGCGTAAATGAGGTCTTTGATGTTTCTTTGTCCCCACCTGGTAACTGAATGCCAATCTAATTGTCAAGTGGTTTTTTTTTTGTTCTTTTTTTTCCTTTGAAATTGTACTTAAAGCTGACTGCCACCAGTCCCCTTTGAGTTTTCCTCTCTTGGAAACCACCCCCCCCGCCAATGCCACTCTGGCTGGAGGTCCTTAATTCTAATAAATACTTTTAAATATCAAAAAAAAAAAAAAAAAGGGAAACAAAAGTCAAAAGAATCAAATGGTTTCCAACCAGCCTAACTATGTCCCAAAACAGAATTCAAGAATACAGAAGTTCAAAAATATACAGCACTTAACAAGTAAAATCTGTAATATCTAATAACCACTCAAGTATCACCAGACATGTAAATAGGTAGAAAAATGTAACACATAATTAGAACAAAATTCTGCTATCCAAATCAACCTAGAACTGACACAGATATTTAAAAAAACCGTATAAGGATATTAAAAGCCATTGTAACCAGGGCAGTGCTGTGGCACAGTAGGTTAATCCTCCACCTGCGGCACCGGCATCCCATATGGGTTCTAGTCCCGGCTGCTCCACTTCTGATCCAGCCCTCAGCTATGGCCTGGGAAAGCAGTAGAGGATGGCCCAAGTGCTTGGCCCCTGCACCCACATGGGAGACCCGGAGGAAGCTCCTGGCTCCTGGCTTCAGATGGGCGCAGCTCCAGCCATTGCGGCCATCTTGGGAGTTAATCAACGAAAGGAAGACCTTTCTCTCTGTCTCTACCTCTCACTATCTGTAACTCTACCTCTCAAATAAATAAAAAACCTTAAAAAAAAGTCATTATAACCATGTTCCATGTGTTCAAACTGTTACAGACAATGAAGAGACAAAAACAAGATTCAAACTGAATTTCTACAGATGAAAGCTAAAAAGTCTGAGATAAAAAATATACTATATAAGATTAATGGAAGATTAAAATTCAGAAGAAAAAAATAGTGAATCTGAAGCAATAAAAACCATGCAAAATAAAACAGGCAAAAAAAAGTTTTTAAAAATGAAAGGAATATCAGAAAACCATGAGACAAAATTGCTCTACCAACATACAACTTGAGGCCCCCAAAAAGGAATAGGAGCTAGAAGAAGAAGCCAAAATTTTTCATATTTGTAGAAATTACAGAAGCTCAAGAAATCTGAAGTACAAAACAAAAAAAAAAAAAAAGAAAAATTGACACCAAAGCACATCTTAATCAAATTGCTCAAAACAGATGGTAAAAAAGGACATTTTAAAGCACATATAGTAAATAAAACACATTATTTAGATACATAAAGTTCACTACGACAGTAGCCTTCTCATCAGAAATAACACAAGAAAGAAGAGAAAGAAACAACATCTTTAAAGTAATTTATTTATCAACCTAGAATTCTATTACCAGTAAAAACAAAAGCTAAATAAAGACATTCAAACACAGAAAGCTGAATGAATGTTACAAAAAGCCTTTGGGAAGAAAAAATAAAGATATATTGAAAGGTGGATCAACCCAAAGTAAAGAAGATGACTAGAAATGACAATAATGGTAATTATATAACACCTTTTTCTTACTACTTAAATCTCTTTCAGATAACTATTTTTAATGATAAGAATACATTTGGGGCTTAGAACAAGTAAAAGTAAAATGTACAACAATATTAACATAAAGAACAGAAAGAAGGGGAGAAGTGTAAATAAACTATAGTAAAGTTCTTACACCATATAGAAATAGGAGGATAATTTTGCATGCTGTCAAAGTTAAACCAACCACTAAAATTTTTTTTTTAATTACAGTGGCAGGCATTTGGCTTCACTGATAAGGCATCTCATATCACAGTGCTTGAGTTTGACCTCCAGCTCCAGTTCTGGCTCCCAATTCCAACTTCCTGCTAATACGGACCCAGGAGGCAGAAATAAGATGGCTGAAGAAGCTGGGTTCCTGCCACTCACAGGGAAGGCCTGGATTCAGTTGGGAGCATCTGGGGAGTGAATCAGCAGAAGGGAGCATTCAACCTCTTTCTCTCTCTGCCTCTCAAATAAGTAAAAAATGTTTACAATAATTATAGCAACAAAGGAAAATGAAATCATACTCAAAAAACCCTGAAATTTAAAAAAGCATGAAAAAGAAGAAAAACAGAAAAGAGGACATATAGGAAAAACAGGAAAAAAAATGGCAAAATTACACATTTGAATCTAATTATATCGATAATGATATTATATATAAATGGTCCTTCAGTTGCAATTTCAACAGCATTCACCAACACTTGATTGAATGACACACAACAGCAAGAATATGAAAGATTTCAACAGCATTATCAACTAATATGACTTAATGGACAGTCATAGAACACTCTACTCATCATCAGCAGAAAACAAATTCTTTCCAAGTGCATACAAAACATTTACCATGATAGACCACAGTCTGAGCCATAAAATCAGTCTTAGGGCCAGTGCCATGGCTCACTTGGCTAATCCTCCACCTGCGACACCAGCACCCCAGGTTCTACTACCAGTTGGGGTGCCGGGTACCAGTCCCAGTTGCTCCTCTTCCAGTCCAGCTCTCTCCTGTGGCCCAGGAGGGCAGCAGAGAGGATGGCCCAAGTGCTTGGGTCCCTGCACCTGCATGGGAGACTGGGAGGAAGCCCCCAGCTCCTGGCTTCAGATCAGCGCAGCGCTGGCCACAGCAGCCATTAGGGGAGTGAACCAACGGAAGGAAGACCTTTCTCTCTGTCTCTCTCTCTCTCTCACTGTCTATAACTCTCTAACTCTGCCTGTCAAAAATAAAAATAAAAAAATCAATCTTAATAAATATGTAAGGATCAGGTCACACAAACTATATTCTCTGACCACAATCAAGTTTTTAGAAATCATTAACTTCACTGGAAAATCCTCAACTATTTGAAAACTGAACAGCGTACCTGTAAGTAACCCATGAACCAGGAAAGAAAACAAAAGAAAATTACAAGGTTTTTTAAATTAAACAATTTTAAATATAACATATAACATATCCAAACTTGTGCTATGCTGCTAAAGCTTTAAAGACAGAAATTTATAGCTCTAAATACTTTTATGACAAAAATAGGAAAATGCAAATCTCTCAAATTAATGTGCCCCCAGCTTGCAACTTAAGAGTAGAAAAACAAGAGCAAATTAAAGTCAAAGTAAGCAGAATAAAAGAAATAACAAAAAGCAGAAATAGAGAACAAAAAAAATTAAAGAAACTCAATGTAACCAAAAGTTACTTCTTTTAAGACAATCAAAATTAATAAGCCTATAGCCTGATTAGGGAAAAAAAAAAGAATACAAAGTGCCTATAAAGGAAATGAGACAAGTAACATCACTAAATATTCTAAGCACTTTACAAAAAGGTATGTAGATGACAACTAGCACATGAAAAGATGCTTAACATCGGTAGTCATTAGAGGAATGCAAATTCCAACTATGAGCTGACACTACTCATACACTAGAAGAGTCAAAAAAGAAGACTGAATAACTTCTCAAAAAAATTCAGAGGAAGTGAAATTCACATAGTACTCAATGAAACTCTCAATGGTAATTAGAAATTAGAATTGGAAATTAAGTTGGCAGTTTCTTAACATTAAAACATACAAGTACCATACAACCTAGTCATTCCTCTCCTGTGTTTTTAATCAAGAGACAAGGAAGCATGTGTATATGAACATTCAAAGCAGCTTTTTAACAATCAAAAACTAAAATGTCTACCAGTAGGAGAATAGATAAACAACTGTGTTATATCTACCAATGGTACACAACCAATCAATAAAAATGAATGAACTATTGATAAAGGCATAGTATGAATGAATCTCATAGCAATTAAGCCAAGCAAGGGAAGCCAGATGCCCTCCCAAAAAAATCTACAATATTCGTATAAAACTTTAGAAATTGAAAGCTTATCTATCTATAGTTAAAGATAGCAGATACATGCTTGTCTGAGAGTGGGATCTGAGGAGAGGCAGGAAGGAAAAATTATGAAAAATTGAAAATTATGAAAGAGCATGAAAACTACTCAGGTTGATGGTTTCATGAGAATATATACATTTCAAAACTTGCCAAATTGTATGCCATATATATATATATGGTTTCTTTTATGTCACTTATACCTTGACAACGCTATTGCTGTTGATGATTTATCCATTGATTTGAAAGGTAGATTTGGAGAGAAAGAAAGAGAGAGGGAGAGAGAAACAGAAAAGGAAAAGAGAGGGAGGGAGAGACAGAGAGATCTTCCATTCACTGATGCATTCTCCAAATGGTCCAACGCTAGGCCAGACCCACGCCAGGAGAATGGAGTTTCATCTGGGTCTTCCACATGGGTGCTAGGCTCAAACTTGAGCCATCTTCCGCTGCTTTCCCAGGTGCACTAGCAGGGAACTAGATTGAAGTAGAACAGACCAAATGTGATGCTGGCATCACAAGCAGCAGCTTAACATGCTACACAATGATGCCAGCCCCAACATTGTTTTTAAAAACCTCAGAAGGAAGCAATAAAGTTAAAAGTGGAATATATCAGATCTCTCTCAAAATTTCAAATACAAAGGAGATATTTATGATATTACTAATTTTCTCAAATTCCTAGATTTTACCATATTCTATTGAAATTAAGCTATTCTTATTTTCAACATAGACTCAGAGCAAGGAATAGTAAAATATATACTACCAGATTAAAATTTGACCTAACAACGATTAAAAATCTCCTTGGATAGTGAATCCTTCTGCCATCATAAAGAAGATATCTTTTAACCAAGACTATTTAAATTTGAAAAAAAAAAAAACAGACATTAATCTGCAGAAATTCTATGGGAACCCTTTCTTCTCATATTGATGAAAGGAAAGGCAATATTCTGGTGCTTACACTAAGAAATCTAAAATATTTGAGGAAAAGTCCCTTTGGAAAGTAACATTTCCCTTCCCTTTATTTTCTGTGAGTAGACATTTTAAAAAAAAATTAAAATGAACAGTAGGGGCACTGCAATGGTGAGAGCACGAGAACATTATTACTTTTTATATACATCTATGAGTTCAGGTACTGTTAACTTCAGTAGCTGTATTTTTTGCATGGAAAATATCTTTCAGTAATTTTGTTAATATATAAATTTTAACAATTTATATTCTTTCCCACTCAATTTTCCAAATCCCCTGCTTTAAAAATTTACTGTTCCTCGGGCCGGCACCATGGCTCACTTGGCTAATCCTCTGCCTGTGGCACTGGCATCTCATATGGGTACCGGTTCGAGACCTAGTCACTCCTCTTCCAGTCCAGCTCTCTGCTGTGGCCCGGGAAGGCAATGGAGGATGGCCCAAGTGCCTGGGCACCTGCACCCGCATGGGAGACCAGGAAGAAGTACCTGGCTCCTGGCTTCAGATCAGTGCAGCTCTGGCTGTAGCGGTCATTTGTGGGGTGAACCAACAGAAGGAAGAACTTCCTTTCTGTCTCTCTCTCACACTAACTCGGTCAAATAAAAAAAAAAAATTTATTCTTCCTGGCCATTAGGTGGAAGTTACAGATATTAGTAAAACTTTCACATACATATATAATGCAAAATTAAATCATCACAGTTCATGCCTTTTCTAAAGAAAATCAGTATAATAATTGCCCCATGAAGTCTCTTGCTCCAAGGTCTGTCTCTCGAAATTCCTGTTTCCTAAGTAAAAAACAAACTCCTCTGTTCCCTAGTAAGAAACTTCTTGGCTACTTTTTCTTATGCATTCCTTCACTTCCAAGTACTTTTCCAGGGTTTTTTTTTTTTTTTTTTCCAACAAAGTTGTACCTAGTTCATACATTTTTCATCTCAACATCAGCCAGCTGAGAAAATAAAGAACTGAGACCAAATAAAATGGATAAGGGGATGGTTTCTCCAATATTCCTTCAAACCATTCTGTTATTCCAATAAATGTTTACTATAATCCAGATGTAGCACAACTCAATACAAGATTTCCTACCAAGTTCATTCAAAAAGTAAGCCATTTTGCAAACAAGCTTTAGTCTTTATAAGATCATAAGAAAGAAAGACAAAATCCATCAGTCAATTCACCTCCTTCTTTGAAGAGAAAGTTTTCAAGGATTTTAAACTACTGAACTAAATGTCAATATGGCTATAGACTTGTGTCTACTAATAGATGTGAGTAAAAGTATAAATGTTTACAGACAACTAATCCAATTATGAGTTTCTAGTGCAAGCTTTTCAAAAAATACTAAAAGTTTCTTTTAAAAAATAATGCCAATTGTTCCTTTCCCCCTTGCAAAAAACTGGAAATCTGTTTTAGCATCACAAGAAAAGGAGTTTTTTAGAGTCAAACATGGGTTCAAACCCAGACAGTGCTAATTACTAGTTTCATGAGGTTGGGCTAGTATTTTAACCTCAATGAGGCTATAAAATCAAGACAATAATTAATATCTACTATTTGATTATCAGAATGTAGATATTAAAGATTACAGTAATTGCAGTAATGTAATGAAATTCCAAACACAGTACCTTACCTGGTGATCAATAATTATTAGTTCTCTTCACAATTGAAGATAATTAGTGAGTCACAGGACAATCCTCCAAACAGGTCTACATCACTATCTAAATCCCAATGGTGAAGTTTCTTCAAAAAAAGCTTAAAAAGTAGAATTCTAGAGTTGTGCACAGATAAGAAGTAACCAATCCCTTCAAGGAATCACAGAATTAAAGCATAATCACTGGGCCATGGGTGTCAATTCAAGCTCCTCCTCTCTTTCTCTACATTCACTCCTTTGATTAAAGACTTGATTGGTCTCTCAACTACAGCTTCCTAACAAGTAAATCTGCCTCAAATCTGTTCCACTTCACAATCTACTGGAATCTTTGCAAATCTTATCTATTTAAAATCCTTAAAATATTTCTTTCCTACCACTCATAAAATATTGTCCAACTAAAAACCATGACTCCTGGAGTCATTTACACAATGTACAAAAATACCTGCCTACCCAACTTCCCACCAGTTAATTGTATTTCACAAATTGTTGAGAGTTTAGTATATGTTAACCACTGTACTAAGATTTAGAGATACAAAAACTAAAAAGAGATATACCATGACCTCAGGGAACAAATATACACTCTAAAATACTACTTGCAAATGCTTAACTACACAATGCTGCTCTTGTTCCCAGTTTTTCCTTCCAAATTAGTTGACCTTTCTCACTTATTATTGTCCAATAGGTTTCAACCTTCAAGAGGCTACAACCAGGGCTGGGGCTGGCTTTGTGGTATAGCAGGTAAAGCAGCTCCCTGTGATGTCAGCATCCCACATGGGTCCTGGTTCAGGTCCTGGTTGCTCCACTTCCAATCCAGCTCCCCGCTAATGGCCTAACAAAAGCAGCAGAAGATTGCCCAAGTGTTTGGGTCCCTGTCACCCATGTGAGAGATCTGGATGAAACTCCTGGCTTCCATCTGGTCCAGCCCTGGCCATTGCAGCCATTCGGGGAGCAACCTAGCAGATGGAAATCTCTCTCTCTCGCTCTGTCTCTCCCTCTGATTTTCAAATAAATAAATCTTTATTTTATAAAAGTTACAACATTCCCTAAACAACTTTCCTGGACTATGTTTCCCCATCTTACCCAGGGGGGAAAATCACCCCCACCCTGTGTGAAACTATCTAAGTACTATACCCATATCTGCAACTCTAAGTATTTGGCATTTATGTAACCACAGTTGTTCACATATCTTGACTGCCTCTCTGATACTGTTGAGTCCTTTGAAGGCACATACTATGTCATAATTACTTTTAAACCATCAGACCTAGGGAATATAAGAAGCATTCAGTAAATATAGGATATTATAATAAATTTATCAAATTCATATCACGTAAGTTCCAAGAAACACATGCAAAACTAACATCCTCTCTTTTCTTTTTACTTCATTCTTTGTCACACCAATCTAGATATGTTTTTACAAATCGGAGTAAGTAAAAGAAATAGTATATTTCTCAAACTCTCAGTATTCAAGGATCACTTAGGGAAAATATGTGCACAAAGAACAATAATTTGAGGGAGGGGTAATTTTGTTCTAAAGGTTCATCAAAATTTCAGAATAAAATAAACCTGGTATCAGTATTAGTAACATAATAATGAGAGGACATTTCAATTTTATGGGCTATATGTGAACCAAGATGATGTGTCACTTTATGTTGTTTCTCTGAAGCTGCCAAACTCCTTGTGGTCTATAAAAAGACCAAGAGAACCATCAATATTGTAAGGATAGTATGTTGAAAAATTCTGATCTCGGGGCCAGCGCAGCAGGTTAAAGCCCTAGCCTGAAGCACCAGCATCCAATATGGGTACCAGTTCTAGTTCTGGCTGGACCTCTTCCAATCCAGCTCTCTGCTATGGCCTGGGAAAGCAGTAGAAGATGGCCCAAGTCCTTGGGCCCTTGCACCCACACAGGAGACCCAGAAGCAGCTCCTGGCTCCTGACCTCAGATTGGCACAGCTCTGGCCGTTGTGGCCATCTGGGGAGTGAACCAGCAGATGGAAGACCTCTCTGTTTCTACCTCTGTCTATAACTATTTCAAACTAATAAACTAAATCTTAAAAAAAAATGAAAAATTTTTATCTGAGTCATATACAAAGAATGCCTAAATTTCTCTGTCACTCATAATCTATAGTCACAATTCCTTTTCTTTTAATATTATCACCCAAAGCAAACTCATCTATTTAAATGAGCAAACTGGATCCCTTACTTACCTGTACTAACCTCAAGGATCTTCAATTGTTCCATTTATTATTATTTTGTAAGTTTAGCATATTCTAAAATTGATACTGATTCTTTTCCATTAAAATACAAACATATTCAAGTATAGATACTTTTTCTTATTTTTATTTTGACAGACAGAGTTAGACAGAGAGAGAGAGACAGAGAGGAAGGTCTTCCTCACGTTTGTTCACCCCCCAAATGGCTGCTTCGGCCAGCGCACTGCGCCGATCCGAAGCCAGAAGCCAGGTGCTTCCTCCTGGTCTCCCATGCGGGTGCAGGGGCCCAAGGACTTGGGCCATCCTCCACTGCCTTCCCGGGCCACAGCAGAGAGCTGGACTGGAAGAGGAGCAACCGGGACTAGAACCCGGCACCCATATGGGATGCGGTGCCACAGGCGAAGGATTAACCAAGTAGCCACAGTGCCAGCCCCTGAAGTACAGATATTTAAAAGAGAAACAGAGAAGAGATGAGGGAGACATTTGATTAAATCCATATCTCTCACGTGTTCTATCTCTATCATTACATAACCCATAACCACATTTAGTCTACTGAAATCTGGTTCTATATTCTAGATTATATTACCAAAAAGTTCTACTGCTATCCCTCAAAGGGCTCACCTTTGTCATTTTACTTTACACTTCCCTTAAAAAAAATCCTCTTTCCCTCATTTCTCAGGATTCAAGCTTGGAATTCAACCAAACAAAGGCAACAAAGATATTCTAAAACCTAGCAAAGCCCACAAGTGCTAAGATAACTAGATGTCAAAGGAAGCTTAATAGAAGCAACTTATACCGTTTTGAAACAGAATATTCCACACAAATCGAGTATTTTCTCACAGGAATTAAACTGTTCATTAATAGATAGAAGGAGAGAAGGACACGTGACATGATATGTAAGAATTCTAAATATTTCTTACGCCAGTGCAGCAAAGATGTTATTCTGAAGCAAAAAGCAAGAAAGAGATTGCTTCTCTACTCTCTAAGTATTTATGATGAGGAGCAGATGCTTTGAAAGAAACAGCATCGGGGCTGGCGCCATGGCGCAGTAGGTTAAATCTCCGCCTGCAGCGCCGGCATCCCATACGGGCGTCAGTTCTAGTCCCAGCTGCTCCTCTTCCATTCCAGCTCACTGCTACGGCCTGGGAAAGCAGAAGATGGCCCAAGTGCTTGGGCCCCTGCACCCATATGGGAGATCGGGAAGAGGCACCTGGCTCCTGGATTTGGATCGGTGCAGCTCCAGCCGTTGTGGCCATTTGGAGGGTGAACCAACGGAAGGAAGATCTCTCTCTCTGTCTCTCCCTCTCACTGTCTGTAACTCTACCTCTCAAATAAATAAAATCAAAAAAAAAAAAAAAAAAACACCAGCATCATGGCATCTGCAACTATCCTATATACAAAAGAAGAAATATAAGCATTTTGGATTACTGCTAAATTTTAGAAGTCACCTTTAAAACTGATACCTAAAAAGTGAATCTTATTTACCCATTAAAATGTACTCTCTTTAAAATACATACACAGGGCCGCCACCACGGCTCACTAGGCTAATCCTCCGCCTTGCGGCACCGGCACACCGGGTTCTAGTCCCAGTCGGGGCGCCGGATTCTGTCCCGGTTGCCCCTCTTCCAGGCCAGCTCTCTGCTGTGGCCAGGGAGTGCAGTGGAGGATGGCCCAAGTGCTTGGGCCCTGCACCTCATGGGAGACCAGGATAAGTACCTGGCTCCTGCCATCGGATCAGCGCGGTGCACCAGCCGCAGCGCGCCGGCCGCGGCAGCCATTGGAGGGTGAACCAACAGCAAAAGGAAGACCTTTCTCTCTCTGTCTCTCTCTCACTGTCCACTCTGCCTGTCAAAAAATAAAAAAATTAAAAAAAAATACACACACACACCATTGGCTAAACCTGTCTGAGGAAAAAGTTATTAAAAGTGCTCCAGTCCAATGACATCTCAGAAAACTTTAGTATACTGAAAGTATTCTTCTAGCAGTGCTCATAGATTTCTCCTTAATTACTCTCTTCTTGCCACTTATTCTCATATTTTCTCTCCTGCCTAAGAATCTCCTGACTACACTCAACATCTAGAAAACCTGGAATCCTCATCTTTCCTTCACTGGTAAACTCTGCAAGGAATAACACCTAAAGGCTAAAAAATAGTACATGAGTTAGGTTTCTGATATTAAATTTATAAAATTAAAATTAAGAACATCACATTAATTTTTGCTTAAATACTACACTGTTTCCACTTCTGAAAGTACTTAGCTAATGTATTTCCCAACAGAACAAAAATGCATGCAAACACATTTTCATTCTAAGAATAGTAAGTCTAAAGTTTGAGGCTGACACCTATGACACTGAGATCCCATATCAGAGCACTGGTTTGAGTCCCAGCTGCTCCACTTCTGATCCAGCTCCCTGCTAATACACCTGAGAAAGCTTAGTTAGTATGACTCAAGAGTGCTTTGGCTCCTCCTACCCATGTGAAAAACCCAGATTGAAGTTCCAGGCTCCTGGCTTCAGCCTGGCCCATTCCTAGCCATTGCAGCCATTTATGGGATTAACCAGTAGATGGGAGATCTCCCCTTCTCTCTCTTCCTCTCTGTTACTCCACCTTTCAAATAAAGTAAACCTTTAAAAAAAAAAAAAAAAGTAAGCTTAAAATTCTTGATCACATGGACCACTGCTGATGGCTAGTCTTCTGCTATTTATGAAAACCAGAGTCTAAAAAGAAAAAAACTGATCAACTTGAACACATTAAAGAAAAATGACAGAAAAAAAATACAAAGGATGAAAAAACCACACTGTGTGACAAACATATACAGCTCATGAAAATTAAAAAGAAAAACTCAGAAAACAGAAAAACATATGACTAATTAACAAAAAAGAAATAAAAATAAAGAACACATTACAAATATTGCCAACTTAGGATGGACAACAGCCTGACAGTTAGGATACCACTTGGGGGCTAGCCCTATGGCATAGAAGGCTAAGCCTCCACCTGTGGTGCCGGCATGCCACATGGGTGCCGGTTCATGTCCTGGCTGCTGCTCTTCTGATCCAGCTCTCTGCTTATGCCAGTGAAGATGGCACAAGTGCTTGGGTCCCCACAACCATGTGGGAGACCTGGAAGAAGTTCCTGGCTTCGGATAGGCTCAGCTACAGCCGTTGTGGCCACTTGGGAAGTGAACCAATAGATGGATGACCTCTCTGTCTCTCCCTCTGTGTGTATGTGTAACAGTGCTTCTCACATAAATAAATAAATATTAAAAAAAAAAAGATACTGCTTGGAATGCCCACATTCCACAACATCATTTTAGAGTGCCTGGGTTCAAGTCCCAGTTCCACTCACAATTCCAGCTTCCTGCTAATCAGTAGGCACCCTGAGAGGCAACAAGTGCTGGCTCAATTACTTGGGTCCCTGCCACCCATGTGAGATACTCAGATTGAGTTTCAAATTCCCAACTTTGGCCTGGTCCAGCCCTATTATGAATATCTGAGGAATAAACCAGCGTAATGGAGACCTCTCTCTATCATTATCTCTGTCTCTCTCTCTTTCAAATAAGTAAATTAAATAACATCAAGAACACCCATAAAGAAATTAAAATCAATAAAAGACTTTGTTTCTCAACTAGGCACGTAACAAAAATTAAAAAGAAGTTCAAAATACTATTGGTAAAGACGCTGGAGGAAACCCATTTTCACCTATGACTATGTGACTGCTTAATACAACAAGATACATAAAAAGCAAAATGGGGGGTAAGAGGTCATTGGTTAAGATGTTGCTTGGAATGCCCACATCCTATATTGTAGTGCCTGAGTCCAAGTACTCACTTAGCTTCCAATCCTGCTTCCTGCTAATGCACGCCCTCAGAGCAGCAGTGATGGCTCAAGCAACTGCCACCACAAGGAAGACCTTGCTGGAATCTAGCCCTGGCACTGCAGACATTTGAGAGGTGAGCCAGCAGATAAAGATATCTGTGTGTGTGGGTGTGTACCTTTCAAAGAAAAGTTCAAAAAAATTTAATTTAAAAATTTTAAACTGCATATAACTCTTTCACCTGACAATTCTACTCTTTGAAAGTTATTTTAAATAACTAATTAGTATATTTAAATAGTACAAAAAATGGCACATGTAAAACTTCACTACAGCATTGTTAAGAGCAATAAACTTAAAAAAAAAACTCAAAGTCCATGAATAGGAGCCTGGTGAAATATATTGAGCTATATATAAGATTTACAATGCAACATTAGAAGAGCTTTTAAAGAAAAGGGTAGATACAGCTATATGGGTTATGTGAAAAGATTTTTAAGAGACACTGATTGGAAAAAAACAAAGTTCAGACTAGTACTTGCAATATGAAGCTATTCAACTTAAATATTTAAGTTCATATATTTATAAGTTATCTATATAAAAGTTTATAGACATTAAATATATATTGCACATATTTAAATGTACTAAAAATCCAAAAGGACACAGTTAACATTGTTAATCTGGTTAGTGTGATTAGGATTGGAAGTGAAAAGAAGACTTTTCTTTAATAGTCTCATTTATAAAGACATTATTTATATAATTACTTATATAATCAGTATCTTTAAAAATAATAAATAGTAAGAAAGATAAACAAATATAAGTAAAATATAAATAAAACCAATTCAACTAATTTCTCCAATTACCATTCATATCAGACCAAGATATTTAACAGCTGTTACAACTGCTCCATAATCTGGTGGAGAGACGGAACTATGGATGGTAATTTTATAATAAACTCTTAAGTTTCTTCCTGTCCTCACTGAAAATGCCTTCCTTCTTGCAGCTTATATGTCCTTCTTCAACTCTTATGCCTCTGATTCATCAACTTTTTTCATATTCCATCAAAATAACTTTTACAAAGGATAAAAATTTTTCCATAATTAGTATATAAAAGAAAAGGCCTCTTTTTGTTTTCAAAGCCAATCCATGGTTTTCCTTTTAACTTTATTTGAACAGATAATGCTAAATGGTTATCAGATGACAGGAAGTTTAAACCTAAGCTCTGCAAGTAACTATATAATATCATTAATAGCCACAAGAAGAACTAACATTTTTGCATTATTCACATAATAATAAGATACTATACTAACTTGTTCATATAAATATTAACTCATGCAACACCCCATTAAATAGACTGTATTCACACCTTGCTTTAAGATAAGGAAACTAAAGCACACCAAGATCAGGTGTCAACTTCTTGTTAAAGATCACAGGCCCAGGAAATGATTATTGTTACCAACAAAGTTGACAGATAACATAAAATACACTTGGTTAAATCTGAATTGGGGATTAAAAAAAATTACCATAAGTATGTTCAAATAATAAAAGGAGCATACCTGGCAACTCTTACTCATAACATTGTGTGAGTCATAACCTCAGTTCCCTGAGTTTCTGCATCCACAAAATGCAATAGTGAGATTGTGATTTCTTTCACTTTTAAAATCAGTTCTTGGGCCGGCGCCGCGGCTCACTAGGCTAATCCTCCGCCTAGCGGCGCCGGCACACCGGGTTCTAGTCCCGGTCGGGGCGCCGGATTCTGTCCCGGTTGCCCCTCTTCCAGGCCAGCCCTCTGCTGTGGCCAGGGAGTGCAGTGGAGGATGGCCCAGGTGCTTGGGCCCTGCACCCCATGGGAGACCAGGAAAAGCACCTGGCTCCTGGCTCCTGCCATCGGATCAGCGCGGTGCGCCGGCCGCAGCGCGCCGGCCGCGGCGGCCATTGGAGGGTGAACTAACGGCAAAGGAAGACCTTTCTCTCTGTCTCTCTCTCTCACTGTCCACTCTGCCTGTCAAAAAAAAAAAATAATAATAATAATAATAATAATAATAAAATCAGTTCTTGGATTTTTTTCTAGTTATAAAATCATTGGTTCTAAAACTCCCTAGAAATAGTACTTAAAAAAAAAAAGACCAACATATTCCCATGGTAATGTTCTAACAATGCTTCGCAAAATCATTGTGGGTAATTTTTTTTTTTTTTTGAAAGAGTGACAGAGAGAGAGGGAAAGACAGAGAGAGATTTTCCATCCACTGTTTCATTCTCCCAAAGGCCCATAACAGCCAGTACTGGGCCAGACTGGGCTTCTCATAAGTGGGGAAGGAGTCACAGACTTTCTCTAATCCCTACCATGTTCATTTAGTCAATACAACTGGATTTCTCCTTCAGCTTCCAAGGACGAAAAGTCTTGACTTAAACTAGAGTCCATTTAATTGGAGCTCCATCATTCAGTCCAGCCTTTGTCAGTGCCTCCTATAATATAGGTAAGGCTACCACATGCAGTGCCAGCACCCCATATGGGCACCAGTTCAAGTCCAGGTTGCTCCACTTCCAATTCAGCTCCCTGCTAATGTGCCTGAGAAAGCAGCAGAAGATGGCCCAAGTTCTTGGGCTCCTGTACCCACATGGGAGACCCAGATAAAGCTGCTGGCTCCTGGCTTCAGCCTGGCCCAGTCCTGACAATCCAGCCATTCTGGGAATGAACAATTTCTCTCTCTCTCTCTCTGCCTCTCTATAATTCCTTCAAATAAATAAATACATCTACAAAAAATAATAAAGTTACACACTGTGCTTCAGATGGAGTCCTTAACAAAAACAATTTACTAAATTCATGATCCCAAACCACAATATTTGCCTGAATTACTACCACTGGTTTCTGTTTTTTCCTAATACTTCATTTTACATGTCTCACTCATATGGCAATACTTTTCACATATTATAATGTCCACTAAAGTATAGTTTGTCATTATTCTTTGGACATTTTTCTTTATTCCCATCTCCAATAAGACTCGCCCTATGGCTTAATCAAAATTTGCCAGATCTGATTCTACTCAATCTGGGTTTCCTTATCTTCTGACAAAGCCCTGTGTAAAACAGTAAGTGCTACCTGTTTGCCTTATCATTACACATACAACCATGATTCTACCTATATTTACTTTTAAAACTCTACCATTACCTTTAAATTTTATCAATTGTCCAAAGTGAATTATTTCTTCCTATGTAAAACAACAACATAACTCATGCTTTCCTCTATAGGATTTCTGGCATATGCTTGTCATTTCGTATCTGGACTGTGGTAGCATATCTTCCTTCACTTTCCCAGATCTCCTGTAGACACATGGTATTTACATTTACAATCAAACTTAACAATGAGCTAATTTTCTTAGAAAGTAATATGGCATTAGCAACAAAATCTACTAAAATATTTCCTGCACACATCCTTTTAAAAGTCTAGCTTGTTCTGCCTTTTAAACTGGAAAAAAGCAACAAAATCTGAGCAAATATAGCAGCTGAATTTTTTTCAGCTCCTGGTAAAATAAAATTGTGAAATGAAATACAATTCATAAAAACTACTGTACTGCCAAGTCTTTATATCTTATCTCTCCCATCAATTTCAAGAAATTGGAGAGTAATAAACAGTTAATAAAATAACGTATTCTAAATATACAGGTCAGTTCTTTGACTCCTCAGAGTGTTAAAACTCATTTACCAGTTTTAAAAACAAATGATAAAATACCCAGCAAATGTAGACTTTGTGTCTTGCAGATATTCTCTTTTCGGAGGGTCATCTTGCAAACTTTCAGGGTGTGATTTTTCTTTCACGTCTTCTGAAATGTGTCCACAGTCAATGCTGCTGATTTCTGAAAGCTTTTGATCTGAATGTTTCTTGCCTCCTTCACTTCCATCAGATCCACTCAATGATGTTAAAATTTTCTCACTGTTTTCGATAGGTTTTCGAAAACCACAACGCAAAGAACCCTCAGCTGCCCATGATGTAGATGAATGAGATGGTTCCAAATTTCTGCTCTTGCTGTGAAATGACAAGTCTTCATCATCAGAAGGTCTTAAGAATTTGGGTCTCAAATTCCCAGAAGAAAACTCTCGATTTTGCCTTGGAACAGAATCTCTCCTATATGTTTCTAAAGATTCAGATCTCTTATCTTTTTCATCCCCAATAAATTTATCTTTACTGCTACAATTTGCAATATCTGTTGCATTGTATCTATCCTTTGAACTTTTACTGTATTTTACAAAGTCTGATTTTCTACTTTCTTGATTATTTTGTGTTATATCTGAATATGCTGGTTTCCTCCACCGTTCTCTTCTATAATCTTCTTTTTTGGATGCAATTTTTTCAGCTTCTTCTAATTTCGACTGAAATATTTCCATTGACTATAAAGGAAAAAAAATTAAATAACGTATCTAAAATTAAGAAAGGCTCAGTGACTTGCCCCAACATACCACTGTGTTTATCACTTCCAAGTGACAGAATGAAAAAAAAGTTTTCAGGTTGGGGGGAAAGACCCAGACAATCATCTTGCACATCTTTGACAGGCAGAGAGACAGCTACGGAGAAAGAGAAAGAGCTCCCATCTGCTGGTTCACTCCCCAAATGTTTGCAACCACAGGGCCTTGGCTGGGCCGCCTAGGGCCAAATCCAGGAGATAGGAACTCAATTCCAGGTCTCCCACATGAGCGGCAGGAACTCCATTACTGGAGTCATCAATACCACTTCCTGGAGTCTATATCAGCAGAAAAGTAGAGTCAGGAGCCAGAGCCAGAGCCAGGTATTAAATCCAGGTACAATGATGTAGCATCACTGATGTAGCATGCAGGAATCCTTTTTTTTTTTTTTTTTTTTTTTTTTTTTGACAGGCAGAGTGGACAGTGAGAGAGAGAGAGAGAGAGAAAGGTCTTCCTTTTGCCATTGGTTCACCCTCCAATGGCCGCCGCGGCCGGTGCGCTGTGGCCGGCGCACCACGCTGATCCGAAGGCAGGAGCCAGGTGCTTCTCCTGGTCTCCCATGGGGTACAGGGCCCAAGCAATTGGGCCATCCTCCACTGCACTCCCGGGACATAGCAGAGTGCCCCTGAAAGAGGGGCAACCGAGACAGAATCCGGCTCCCCAACCGGGACTAGAACCTGGTGTGCCGGCGCCGCTAGGCTGAGGATTAGCCTATTCAGCCACGGCACCGCCCATGCAGGAATCTTAACCATTAGGCCAATGCCCACCCCTAAAATGAAAACTTTGAAAACAGATAGCCCCATAGACCAAAGGCCCTGCTCTAATACAAAAATAGAAATCAGAGAACATTAAAGATATAAACTTAAAAATAATAATAAATAGGAGCAGGTTTATGACACTGCAGTTAATATACCACTTGAGATGCCTACAATCCTATATCAAAGTCCCAGCTTCACTTCTGATTCCAACTTCTTGCCAATGAGCACCAGGTGAGAGAATGGGGGATGACTCAAGCAGTTTGGTCTCCAACTCACATGGGAGACCCAGAATTGAGTGTTGTCAACACTTAGGGAATTAACCAGCTCATGAAGATCTCTCTATGCCTGTCTCTTTCCTTGCCTCTGCCTTTCATATAAATAAAAATAAATAAATGAAAAAAATTTTAATTAATTAGTTTCTACTGGTAGTGGAATTCAAAAGGACTATATTGTTAAAACACACAATAAAAGAGATTCATAAACACACAAACATACATAAAATGCTCCTATGAGAAAACAGAGGGACCATTGTTGTGGCATAGCGGGTAAAGCTTCTGCCTGCAACACTGGCATCCCATATGGGCACCAGTTCAAGTCCTGGCTGCTCCACTTCAGATCCAATCCTCCTGATTGCTTGGGAAAAGCAGTGGAGAATGGCCCAAGTCTCTGGGCCCTTGCCTCCCATGTGAGACACCCACAAGAAGGTCTTGGCTCCTGCCTTCAGCCGGGCCCAGCCCCACCCATTATGACTACTTGGGAGATGAACCAGCGATAGAAGATCTCTCTGTCTCTTGTCTGACTCTGCATTTCAAATAAAATAAAAATAAAATCTTTAAAAAAAAAAGGAGAAAACAGAATCATTCAAAAACAAGGACTAATTAATGAAAAACTGTACCCCAAAAAATGCTCAGATACACTTATTACAATAGAAAGTGTTGAAAACCAAACTGGCCTAGAAATTCTCTATACTTTAGGAAAAGATGAAAAATAGATATAAATTCTAAGAAAAAAGATATATGGACAATTGATTTTAGTGAATTTAATATGCATGCACTAGTAATTTCAGAAGGAAGAAGCAAAACTAGAAGGGTCTATTCAGAGTAGCCGTGAGTGGGAAAAGAGGTTTGGAAAGATTTATACATAAAACCCTAGTTTCTGAATTTCAAAACTCAAGAAAAAAATCCTTCACAAATACTAGATCATGGAAAGGTGTGCCTAAGTGTGAGCAAGCATACAAACGAGGGTACACATATTAACTGCAAAGGAATGAAAGTAAAACTGCTACCACGTTTTTATCTATAATATAATACTTAAATGGTCAATGAGATAAAGATAAAATTTTTAAAAATATTATTAGGCTATAATTCTCCATAAATATTTAAATTCACAGTCAAACTAACCTTCCTTGATATACACAACAGAAAAAAAATCTTCAAAAATGCAAAGAATCAAAAGACATACCACTTCACTTACTACTTCTAAACTTTAAAAAAACAGTGTTCAAGAGACAGGCATCTAGCCTAGCCGTTAACACGCCAATGTCCTACATCAGGGAGCCTAGGTTTGATTCCAGCTCCAGCCCCTAATTCCAGCTTCCTTTGAATGCAGACCCTGGAAGGCAGCAGTGATGGCTCTAGTAACTGGGTTCCAGCCACCTGCAAGGGAGACCTGTACTGAGTTCCCAGCTCCCAGCTTTAGACCCAGCCACTGCTGGCATTTGAGGAGTGAACAAGTGGGTGGGGGCACTCACTCTGGCTTGCTCACTGCTTCTCAAATAAATAATTTTTTTAAAAAACTAAAGAACTACCAAAAAAATTTTTGAATAAATACAATTTTAAAGTTATTTGATGCTTAAACCAAACTTTACATTACTTAGGGCAAAGAAAAAAAAAGAGACATACTATAATCCAAATGGCAAATGTAATGGTCAAGTATGAATAACTTGCTCTTATAATTGTGAAGTTTCATGCAGTTGTCAAAGAAATGACACATTGTTCACAGAGAACACTAAAGACAGTTAACAGGGACTGAGATAAGGAAACGTAGGTAAAGAGTACAAAGCTTCAGTTGTAAAAGATAAATAAGCCTAAAATCTAATTTACAGCATGAACACAATTAGAAATCTACTGAAAGAACAGATTTTAGATACCTTTACTATACAAACACAAAAGAAGAACTGTGCAATGTCAGATACATACACTAATTTGCCTGACTACAATATTACTATTAACCATGATAAATACCTTAAAAATATACAGAAGTATCAGTTTATATACTTGAAATATATAATACAAAAAAACATGAAAATAAAATTTTTTTAAAAAAACAGCAACTTTTCAGGGCTGGAGCTATGGCGTAGCGGTAAAGCCACTGCCACAGTGCCGTCATCCCATATGGGACATTAAAGATAAACTCAAAAAATAAAACTGAACAAGTGCTCAAAGTAAACATAAGTATATTTTTTATAGCTTTTGAGGTAGAGAAGGCTTGTCAAGAAATTTTACCAAAGCATTAAGTCAAGAAAGAAAAATAAGGGATTTTACTAGGCAAAAAAATTTAAAACTAGCCATAGCAAATATCAACAAAGTAAAAAATAAAGTATGAAAATAAGGGGGAAAAAATTCTGAGCAGATTCAATAAACAATCTTAAGTAAATCAATATCCCAAAAGAAAAATGGGCAAATAATATCAATAACAAATTCATTAAAAAATATAAATAACTAAAACAAATGTGAAACAATACTTTCAAAAAATTTTTAAAGATGTATTAATTCATTTTGAAAGTTAGAGTTAAGGGGCTGGGGAGGGATGGCAGGAGAGATATTCCATTTGCTGGTTTATTGCCTAGATGGCTGCCAAGGACAGTGCTGGCCAGGCCAAAGTAAGGAGCCAGAGGCTTTATCCAGGTCTCCCACGTGGGTAGGAGGGACCCAAACACTTAGGCCACCTTCTACTATTATTCCTAGGCCATTATCAAGGAAATGGATCAGAAATGGAGCAGCTGGGACATGAATTGGCACCCATATGGAACCTTTAAACAAATGTATCAAAACAAAAGCAAAAAAAAAAGTTTACTAATCAGAACAGGATAGTCTACGAAGAATGCTAATATTACTGTTGAAAATTCATGATAAAAGAAATTTTTTTTTTTGACAGGCAGAGTGGACAGTGAGAGAGAGAGACAGAGAGAAAGGTCTTCCTTTGCCGATTTTAATAAGCATAATTTGTTCAAATCCTGCTCTAGAGAAATTTGGCATTATTTAGCTCACTTTCTTTTTTTCTTTTTTTGGACAGGCAGAGTTAGTGAGAGAGAGACAGAGAGAAAGGTCTTCCTTCCATTGGTTCACTCCGTAAATGGCCACTACAGCCAGTGCTGAGCTGATCCAAAGCCAAGAGCCAGGTGCTTCCTCCTGGTCTCCCATGCAGGTGCAGGGCCCAAGCACTTGGGCCATCCTCCACTGCCCTCCCGGCCATAGCAGAGAGCTGGACAGGAAGAGGAGTAACCATGACAGATTCCGGCGCCTCAACCAGGACTAGAACCTGGGTTGCCGGCGCTGCAGGCGGAGGATCAGCCAAGTGCTCACTTTCAATTCTCTATCTTGGAATGGATGCTTAGCCTAGCAGTTAAGACACCAGTTAGAATGCCTGCATCCCAACTAGAGTACCTGAGTTGAATACACAGCTCTAGCTCCCAACTCCAAATTCCTGCTAATGCAGACCCTGAGAGGCAACAGTTATGTTTCAAATGGTTGAGTTCCTGCCAACCACATGGGAGACCTTGATTTAGTTCTTAGCTCCCAGTTCAAGCTCTGGTCTAGCCTGGGCAATGAACCTGGTGTCTGTCTCTCTCTCTCTTTCACTCTCTCTCTTTCACTCTCTCAGAGCTCTCTCGTTCTCTTTCCCTCTCAAAAAAGGGAAAATAAAAAAAAAAAAAGAAAGAAAGAAAACTGTTTTTTAATGTCAGAGGAGATGTCTAGCCAGCAGTTAGGATGTCCCCAATTCATTATTAGAATGCCTAGGTTCAAACCCATCTATGCTGATAACCTCCAGCTTCCTGCCAATGCAAACCCTAGGAGACAATGTTGAAGGTCCAAATAATTGATTTCCTGTCACTTACATGGAAGACCTGACTTGACTTCTTAAATCCAAGCTCCAACTCCAGTCACAGACTACCATGGGCATTTGGGGAGAGAAATAGGAGACAGTAGATATCACTCTCAAATTTAAAAAAGAAAAAAAAAGTCTTTATCTTTTAAACTAGCAATTTAATTCTCGGTAACTTATCTTAAGAAAATAGCAAAGAGGAGCTCCAAGATAGAAAGTAGGGAGGGAGCTTAGTGCTCTAGTCTATAAGAAGATGGTTTTAAAAAAAAGTGGGAGAGAGTGCAGTCTCAGGGAACAGTTAGGGAGAAAACAGCAGAGGAAACTCAATGCAAATTAGAGGGACATGGTGGACCTACATGGAGGGCATGGACGCTCAAGGCTCCGGCAGCCAAGTGCCTACATACCAGCATTGGAAAGTGAAGTAAGACCAGACAGAAGCAACCCAAGCCATTGGTGCTAAAGCTGCAGTTAGAGCCTAGAGGGAACCCAGCTTGGAGTCCCAGGGGGACAGTGTACCTACCAAACCAGAGGAGAAAAAAAAAAAAGCAGGGACAAGTTTCTTTCTCCCTGATCACTTTAACAGCATCCTGTAACAAGCCCATAAAGCATAGAGCAGGAGCAATTTTAGACATATGTAACAGCTGTGCTAGCTCGTGTCCACACCCAGCAACCAGCAGAGTGGAAACTCCTGACTCGTGGGGAGAACTAACAGGGGGCTGGGAACTTGTGACTGTGGAAAGTTTCTATGCTGGTACTGTGGAAAAAAAACTGAGGCTGTGTGGGAGGACTCACGGTGTGGCTGGGACTTTGGGCAGTCACTGTAGGAAACTCCATACGCTCAAGACTTCCTGGTTACCTGGTAAAGGGCGTTGCTTGGGAATCTGAATTAACAGATTCCTCACTGAGGATAATGAAATTATGACTGGATAATGAAATTATGAGATATATACACTATGGAATACAACAAAGCAGTGAAAACAAAAATGAAATCCAGTCATTTGCAACAAAATGAATGAATCTGGAAAACACCATACTTAGTGAAGTAAGCCAGTCCCAAAGGGACAATTATGATATGTTCTCCCTGATCTGTGAGAACTAATAGAGAACCTAAAACAAAATCTGTAGAGATGAAATTGACACTTCGAGAAGGAATGACTTGACCCTTGTCTTGCCTATCAAGAAAGAGATTCATTTTTTTGTTTTTTTGTTTGTTTGTTTTTTGTTTTCCACATACTATTTGTTAAACTCTTAACAGTTAATATGTGTATAAATTCAACTGAAAATACATCTCAGCAAAAAATAAGAGTGGGGGGGCCCGGCACTGTGGCATAGCAGGTTAAACCACCACCTGCAATGTCGGCAACCCACATGGGCACTGGTTAGAGATCCGGCTGCTCCACTTCCCATGCAGCTCTCTGTTATGGCCTGGGAAAGCAACAGAAGATGGCCAAGTCCTTGGGTCCCTGCACCCCTGTGGAAGACCTGGAAGAAGCTCCTGGCTCCTGGCTTCAGATCAGCACAGCTCCGACCATTGCAGGCAACTGGGGAGTGAACCAGCAGATGAAAGACCTCCTTCTCTCTCTTTCTTTCTCTCTCTTTATCTCTCTCTGCCCCTCCTTCTCTCTGTTACTCTTTTAAGTAATACATAAATCTTAAAAAAAAAAATAAAGTAAGGGCGGGAATAAGAGGGAGGAGGAAGCTTGTAACTGTAAAGCTGTATAGTTCTGCATACGTTCCTATGGACTACTTTTAAAGGTAGAGTTTAAAAACTTGTCATGGGACTCTAAATCTCATTAAGCTTGGTGGTAAAAAAATGCCATATTAATTGTTAAAGTGATCATATTAAGCATTAAAGTGAACATATAGATAAGATTAAGTGTTAAAGTGATCAATAAATAGGATCAAGTGCCTGGTAATGATAACAGATAGAATTAAAAAGGAGATAATGTTCTGACATGGGGAGCAGTCTACACAGCAGACTTATAGAATGACAGTCATTTTAAGTGACACTCTGACATCAGAATCAGCCCTTAAGGCTTCCTGGTCTGGCTGAAAAGCTTGTGAGAGCATTTCAGGCATGGAATGCCAAGACACTGTGGCAAAAAAATGTTCTACATGAAGGATGTCTGTGAGACCCCAGCAGAAAGAAGTGGCCATTGAAGAAGAATGTACTTTTCTCTAGAGAGTGAAAAGAACTTTCACTTTGCTTACGGCCTTCTCCAAATACTGACAGTTTGTGGACTCAAAAGGCTTCCATAGCCTAGGCAGCTCATGTCAAGAGCCTCAGGTGGTCATTGACGTCGTACATAAGAGTGTTAATTTTTAAATTAGCCACAGGAGTCACTGTGCACTAACTCCCCACAAAGGACCTCTGTCTTCAATGAGTTGTATTATGAGAGTTTATGTAAAAGTAGTTCTCAGTGTGTGTGTGTGTGTGTGTAAATTGCTGAAATCTTTACTTAGTACAGAGTTGGTCTTCTGTGTACAAAGTTAACTGAAAATGAATCTTAATGGAGAATGGGACTGGGAAAAGGAGAGGGAGGAGGATGAGGCATGGGAGTGTGGGTAGGAGGGTAGGTATGGTGGGAAAAATAACTATACTCCTAAAGTGGTAGTTATGAAAATCTATTCCTTAAAAAATAAATTTAAAAAAAAGAAAAGAACCATGTAAATATACAAAATGCCCTGACAAAAACAGCACAGTGCTATTAGACGGGGGGAGGGAGGTGGTAAGAGGGAAGTCAATTAATTATTGACATCCAACTATTTCTATATTAGTAAGCAAAATAAATGGAAAAATACATATTAAAATGTTATCAGAGATTCTCTTTAAGATACAGGATGATCCTCCGCTCTTCTCCTTTTAGACTTTTCTACATTTTTGAAATCTTACGACTTTCTGCAAACAGCTTTCCTTTGGAAATCAAGAGGAAAAAACACAATAACTACTGAAATAAAAAGATTATCTACACATGAATGGAGAAGCTGATGCTAAAATATCACATACTACTACATGCATTCATTGCTTCAAGATTATATACACACTCAAAATAACAAGAAAAACAAAACATTAAAAAAACCCTACTGGAAATGTCAAAACTTGAAAATATACAAAATTCTGGAATACACCAAAATTTCAACAGAGTTGCCTCCAGAGGTATACTATGGAGGCTGCCTAACAATCTATTTAAACTTTCTCACAATAATAGAATGCTATTTCCAAATTAAACAAATACATATTTAAGTTTTAGATACTTTTATTTTACATTCATTACATCAGTAAAAATATGCTATATTAAGTTTACAAAATAGTGCAAAGCAGGAAATTAATTCAGCAGCATAAGAATCTGAAATTTAATATCATTTCAATTGAAAAATGCTTTGGAGTACAAAACAAAGTTAAAGCCACTTAATTTTTCATGTAACTCCAAAAATAGTACATATCTCCTTAATACAGATACTCACCCCATATCTTTCAGCTACAATGTCCTCCAGATTTTTATTTTGTTTCTCAGCCTGTTCCTTCATTCTCTGGTAAGATTTCCTTAGCCAGCTTAATCCACCATCTTCTACTCCTGAAACTAAATTCCAATAATAAATGCTAGTTAGTTACATTATAATGTGGCTATCGTAGAATATTTATTTTATGATGACTTCTAAAAATATAAAATTAAATGTTTTCCTTAAACAAATAAAAATCACAAGCACATGCAAAATCCAACATATATATGAGTGCCTATAAATGTAAGGTATAGAGATTTGCCCTATTAAGGAAAAGATAAAAATATTGTCAAGAAAAGTGAGTCTAAGAGGATGAGGAGAAATGATTAAGATAATTATAATAAATAGAATATGTGAGAAATACTATATCAAGATATAAAACATTACAGAAAATGAGAAAAGTTAGGAATTACTTCTAACTGGGAAGTCAGGGAAAATTCCACATACCAAGCTCAAGAAAATTACCCAGATTAAAATAGAATAAAGATACATGTATCAAGAGGGAAAAGGTACCTCAGATGCAGTACAAACAATAAAGGAGCTGTAGAAGAGAATGCTGAAATATATATTTTATATATATATATATATATATACTTTAACTGTGATCACTATTAAGATTTAAATACCTTTAATACTTTATTAAGCTGTTTGTATTTCTTTCTGTACATGCTATACTTCATGTGTAAAATGGAAATCTAATCAATTGTTCGAATGAAAATTCTGTTCCTTAAATTCTTTGTCCCAAAATAAGATGGATTTAAGATCACTCCAGCTTTAAAATTAACAAAAATGCACACACAGGCCCCCAATGGACATGCAGATGAACATCCATAAAAGAATAATCATTCAAAATAATTCCAGCCTGGAAGTAACCCAGGAAATGCCCACTCTAGGAAAAAGGGATACACAGATGGTGATTCATCTGTAAAATACACTACAGCAAGGACAATGTACTGTGGATGAATCCCAAAATGTGTACAACAGCCAGAAGCAAGGATATAACAGATTTTTAGTGCTAAAAATCAGAATAATTGTTACCCTTCTGGTAAGATAGTGACTACAAAGTCCAGAAAGCTATTTCTCAGAAGACACGCTGATACAGAAATAAAATAAAATAAGTATCAGAAGATTAAGATTTTGCTCTTGTTGCTACTACTAAATAGCTGCAAGATGTGAAGCAAGTCATTGACTTCTTTGGACTTTTATTTCATCTCTACACTAAGGCAGCTAGAAATAACTACCTTTGAAAGTCCTTCCAAGTCAAAGACTAACAGAAAGCCAAAAAAATAAAGAATGGAAAAACTCAACAGGAAGAGTAAAATCATCAAAACAACAAAATATATAACAAGAAGTTCTACTAAGCACATGGTAAGAAACAGTCTTCTACTGAAGAATCTAGAGTAACTAACCCTGGACTGTCCTCTGATAATACAGGTAGTAAAAGTCTAGATCACAAAATTAGCCCTATGTAGTACTGGGTCACTGAGCTAACGTATTGCTTTTGCACTTTTAGGTTTCTACAAATAAGATTTCAAAAAGAAATTTGAATAACTACAGTTCCTATTATATAACCCAGCAGAGATATCTCTGTCTATGCTAAAAGGCCAAAGAGAAATTATAATTCTCAGTAACTTTAGTAAAGCTGCTCAATAAAAATTATAAAAAAGCCTTTAAAGAGGCTCTAGGGACATATACACATAAAATATAAAAGAATTTAACAAACAGCCAAAAATATGAAGTATATGTAAGAAGCAGGAAAATATTCTACTAAAAACTAAAATAAAAATATGTTATATTTCATAATACTACCTGAATTAAAATTAAACTTTCCTTTAAATTTCAAAACAACACCTAATGAGTATACAAACACTCTTTAAAAATATCTTATGTAAGCTTATATACCACTTAAGTATTTTGTCTCCATCTGCTGGAAAATAACAGCATTCTCTTAAGATCAATACAAATTTTGTGCATGCAGGCAAAGTAGGAATGTATTTGCAGATACGAACCTACATCTTTAATGTTTACACGTTACTTTTTCTCTTTTAAAAAAGTTATTTATTTATTTGAAAGGCAGAGAGTCACAGAGAGGCAGAGAGAGAGAGAAAGGTGTCCATCCACTGGTTCACTCCCCAAATGGCCACAATGGCCAGAGCTGGGCCGATTGAAGCCAGGAGCCAAGAGCTTCTTCATGGTTTCCCATGTGGGTGCAGGGGCCCAAGGACTTCGACCATCTTCTACTGCTTTCCCAGGCCTTAGCAGAGATCTGGATCAGAAGTGGAACAGCTGGGACTCGAAATGGCACCCATATGAGATGCCAGCACTGCAGGTGGTGGCTTTACCCAGTATACCACAGCACCAGCCCCTACAGATTATTTTCATAAAATTTCACAGAATTAATACTTTTCACATTATGTTACAGAATGTAATACAATGAATGCTTTTCCACATACTCACAAAATCACACTTAGTGTTATCCATTTAAAACAGAAACTCAGGAGCTGGCATTGTAGCATACTGAGTAAAGCCACTGCCTGCAAGGCCACCATCCCATGTGGTTCATGTTTTGGGTGCTCTACTTCTAATCCAGCTACCTGGCCTGAGAATGCAGCAGAAGATGGCCCACAAACTTGGGCCCCTGCCACTCACGTGAGAGAGCCAAAAGAAGCTCTTGGCTCTTGACTTCACCCTGGCCCAGTCCCAGTCTTTGCAACCATCAGAGTCTTTGCAGTCTCTTTCAGAGGATGAAGATTCTCTCTCTCGCCGGCGCCGTGGCTCAATAGGCTAATCCTCCACCTTGCGGCGCCGGCACACCGGGTTCTAGTCCCGGTTGGGGCGCCGGATTCTGTCCCGGTTGCCCCTCTTCCAGGCCAGCTCTCTGCTATGGCCAGGGAGTGCAGTGGAGGATGGCCCAGGTGCTTGGGCCCTGCACCCCATGGGAGACCAGGAAAAGCACCTGGATCCTGGCTCCTGCCATCGGATCAGCACGGTGCGCCGGCTGCAGTGGCGGCCATTGGAGGGTGATCCAACGGCAAAGGAAGACCTTTCTCTCTCTGTCTCTCTCTCTCACTGTCCACTCTGCCTGTCAAAAAAAAAAAAAAAAAAGATTCTCTCTCTCTCTGCCTCTCTGTCTCTCCTTCTCTGACTGTAATTCTTTCAAATTAATAAATAAATCTTTAAATAAATAAATAAATCAGAAACAAGTGTTAACATTCTCAATTATAAAAATATGTATTTAATCAACCTGCTCCCAAATATCCCAAATATATCACAATTAAAATAATCTTTCTAAGTACCAACAATTTAAATAAGGCTTCCAAAGACTGCAAATATTTTATCAATGCTTTGTCATATGTAAACTCAGGTCATTCTCCTACGAATATCAGGGTACAAGAAATGCCTCTGTGTCTGCAGTCAAAATTTAGAGATACCTTTAGTAACCGATGACACACCACAGTCTTCTGGTGGAAGGCCTGTTCCACCATCCTTCCAGTATGGATTCAATTCTCTTTCCAGGAGTTTGGACTAGAACAAAACATTTTCAGAAGTCAAAATTGTAAAATAAACCCAATAACAAAAAAATTTATGAATAATGAATCTGAGACCCAGCTGACAACAGCAACCTCAGAAAAATCATTTTAGAACTCCAGACACTTTTCTGTACTCGCAGGAAATAATATCTAAATTCACATTCATTATTTTTACTAAATGCCTACATGTCTCAGAATTGTGACAGAAGTAGAAGATGTAACATCAACAACCCTGTATCAACCCTTGCTAATGCAAGGGAAATAATAAAAAAAAAAAAAACTGATATCTGAAGATAGAAATAGAAAAAGCTAGAGCAGTGCAAAGAATTCAAACCTCTCTCACAATGAAAGATCAAAGACTTCCTCCTAGTAGAAGTAATATGTGCAATCTTAGACCCAATGAGAAATTAGCTAAATTTTTTTTTTGGCAGGTTAGTGGACAGAGAAGGTATAAGGATGCTCCAGAAAGAATGAAGCCTCAGACAAAGAGAAAGCAAAGCACTTTCAGGGAACCGAAAGTAATTCAGATTGGCTATCACTTCAAGTCTAAGGTGTGACAAGAGAGTAGGTTTGTAAATAATCAGGGATGAGGCCAAATGAGCCATTCTAAACTGCTGTTGGGGTTAATATGCTGTCAGCAATGATGACTCATGTATCCACAAACTGACAAAACAAAAAGAACATTCAAAGTACGAAAGATAGGCTAAAGTAGGAGCCAGAGTTGTGATATAGTGGGTAAAGCCATTCCTCTCCCTCTTCTCTCTCTCTCTCAAATAAATAAAGACAAGTGATCTTCTCTTTTTTCAGCAAACTCAAAACAAAAATTATGTCACTTATGTCTTACTGACACAACTGAACAAAACTAGAAACCAATAACAAAAGAAACTATAGAAATTTAGGAATTATACAAAGTGAAAAATACGCTTTTGAATATAATGAAGCATTAAAGAAATCAAAAGGAAAATTTAAATATTCCTTGAAACAAACAAAAATAAAAAAACAGCATTCCAAATCCTATGACATATACAAAAGTAGCACCAAGAGAGAAGATTTTAGCAATAAGTGCCCACACAAGAAAAATGTGAAGATTTCAAATAAATGACCTGACGATGAACCTCAAAGATCCAGAAAAGCAAAAACAAACTAAAGTTAGGAGAGGACAGAGAGATGGATGGATAGATTAGCACAAAAATAAATTAAATAGAGTCAAAAAAATCAACAAATCAATGAAAGAAAGAATTGGCCTTTTGAAAAAATAAAATTAAGAAACATCTAGCAAAACTAACAAAAAACACACAGAAGAGAGAGAGAGGGAGAGGAACTCAGATGTATAAAATCAAGCTGAAAGATGAGATATTAAGAGTGAGCATCTGATCTACCAGTAAAGACATCAGTTAGGACACCGGGATCCCATATTAGAGCTTGTGGGTTCACTCCAGCTCCTGATTCCAGCTTCCTGCTAATGCAAAATTCTGGGAAGAGCAGTGATGACTCCAGTGTTTGGGTTCATGATACCCAAATGAGAGATCTGAACTCGGAGAGATCTGGATCAAGACAGACTTGCATAAGTTTATTAGTTCCCAGCTGACAGACCACTGGCCATTACATGCACTTTGGGAGTGGGCCAGCAGTTGGGATCTTTCTTTTCCTCTCTTCCCCCACTTTCCTTTCAAATAAATAATAAAGGGAAAAAAAAGCTGGGATATTACTATTGGTACTTCAGAAAATACAAAGGATCATTAAGGACTACTATGAACCAGATATCAACAAATTGGAAAGCCTCTGAGAAATGGATGAATTTCTGAACACATACAACCTACCAATATTGAACCATGAAGACACTGAAAATATGAACAGATCAATAATGAATGAGACTGAATCACTGACAAAAAAGCAGACCAACAAAGAGAAGTCCAAAACAAGAAAGATTAGCTGCTGACTTTCTAACTTTTAAAATCCAAAACCAATTAGGTAAGAGAAAGAAATAAAAGTCGGGGCCGGCACCATGGCACAGCAGGTTAAAGCGCTGGCTTGAAGCGCCGGCATCCCATATGGGCACTGGTTCTAGTCCCGGCTGCTCCTCTTCCAATCCAGCTCTCTGCTATAGCCTAGGATAGCAGTGGAAGATGGCCCACGTTCTGGGGCCCCTGCACCCACATGGGAGACCTTGAAGAAGCTCCTGACTCCTGGCTTCAGATCGGTACAGCTCCAGCCATTGCGGCCATCTGGGGAGTGAACCAGCAGATGGAAGACCTCTCTCTCTGTCTCTCTCTCTGTAACTCTGTTTTTTCAAATAAATAAAAATCTTTAAAAAAAAAAAAAGAAATAAAAGCCATACAAGTAGGAAAGGAAGAAGTCAAATAATCCCTATTTGCTGGTGACATTAATCTACATATACAAAAACCTAGACTTCAAAAAAAGACTACTAAAATTGATAAAAAAAATTCATTAAAGTTTTGGGATACAAAATAAACACATGAAAATCAGCATTTCTATACACCAATAACAAACTTTCTGAGAGAGAAATTCTAAGAGTAATCACATTCACAACAGCTATAGAAATAAAATACATTTACAATGATGTAAATGACCTCTATAATGAAAATGACAGAACATTCAAGAAAGAAATTGAAGGAAACACACAAAAAATGGAAACACTTCTCACAGATTGAAAAAATTAGTATTGGGGCCAGCGTAGTAGGACAGCAGGTAAAGTCGCCACCTCCAATGCCATCATACCATATGGGAACCTGTTCAAGCTTTGGTTGCGTATTTCAGACTTCATAGTGAGCTTCAGGCACAATGCCATCCCAGGTTCTCCCAAGAGACCACACAGACTCTTCTTCCCACTCTGTTCATGAGGTCTCATGCTTCCAGGGCGACCCTGGACATCAGTGGGCAAATGTGCATTGATCTCAGTAGGCTCTGATCCCTACTTTTCCTGTCAAGGGACAGGGAGTGCTAGAAAGCCAGAAGCCAAGAGTTTCTTCTGGGTCTTCCACGTGGGTACAGGGGCCCAAGGACTTGGGCCATCTTCTACTTTTTTCCCAGGCCATAGCAGAGAGCTGGATTGGAAGTGGAGCGGCTGGGTCTCTAACTGGCACCCAAATGGGGGGCCAGCACTGCAGCCAGTGGTTTTACCCGCTATGCCACAATGCCAGCCCCTAAATAAATTTTTTTAAAAATGAGTATTATTAACATGTTCATACTACCAAGTATGTGTAAGTGTTTTACAGATTCAATGCAATCCCCATGAAAATACAATGACATTCACCATAGAACTAGGAAAAAACAACTGTAAAATTCATATGAAAGCGCAAAAGATGCTGAATAGTCAAAGAAATTCTGAACAAAAAGAACAAACCTGAAAGCATCGCAATACCTGATTTCAAGATATATTACAAAGCTACCATAACAAAACAGTAAGGGACCTGTCACCCTACACAAAAAAATCAACTCAAAATGGGTAAAACATCTAATTGTACAACCTGAAACTATGAAACTACTATAAGAAAACATATATGAAACACATCAAGACATTGGTATAAGCAGTGACTTTTAGATAAGATCCCAAAAGCACAACACAAGCAAAAATAGACAAGTGAGATTATATCAAAGTAAGAAGCTTTTGCACAACAAAATGCAGAGTGAAAAGACAACTTACATGATAGGAAAAAATATCTGCAAACTACTCATCTGCTAAGGGATTAATATCCAGAACATACAAAGAATTTAAAAAAATACACAATTCTGCGCACTTACTCCTCATGTAGGATCTCTGTCCTTAATGTGATGTACATTGAGATTTAATGCTATAACGAGTACTCAAACAGTATATTTCACTTTGTGTTTCTATGGGGGTGCAAACTGTTGAAATCTTTACTTAATGTATACTAAACTGATCTTCTGTAAAAAAAAAAAGAAAAGAAATTATCAATTCCCAACTTGACTCTCACTGGGATTAAACATGACAATAGGTCTGATCTGATTTCATCATCATTTAAAAAAAAAATCATCTATTATTTTTCACTTTATGTTTCTGTGTGGGAGCAAACTGTTGAAATCTTTACTTAATGTATGCTAAACTGATCTTCTGTAGATAAAGAGAATCGAAAATGAATTTTGATGTGAATGGAAGGGGAGAGGGAGTGGGAAAGGGGAGGGTTGCGGGTGGGAGGGACGTTATGGGGGGGAAGCCATTGTACTCCATAAGCTGTACTTTGGAAATTTATATTCATTAAATAAAAGTTAAAAAAAATACACAATCCAGTTAACAAATGGGCAAAGGACAGATACTTCTCAAAAAAGAAACATAAATGGGTTACAATATATGAAAAAATGTTCAATACCATTAGCCAACAAGGAAATATAAATCAAAACCCAATGAGTTACCATTTCACTCTAGTTAGAATAGCTATTATCAAACTAACTAATGCTGGTGAGGTTGTGGGAAAAGAGGAACTCTTATGCATTACTGGTAGGAATGCAAATTAGTACAAGCCATTATAGTCTACAGTATGGAGGCTCCTCAAGAAACCAAAAATGGATCTATCATGTAACTCAGCTATCCCACTTCTAGATATATACTTGAAGTACATGAAAAAAGCATATGAAAAAGAAAACCTACACTCTCATATTCACTGCAGTACTATTCCCAAAAGTCAAGTTATGAAATCAATGTATGCATTCATTGTTTAATGAGTGGATAAACAAAATGTGGCAAAATACAAAATGGAATACTATTTAGCCATAAGAAAGAATGAAACCTGACATCCGCAGCAAAATGGATGGAACTGGAAATCATTATATGTATATTAAATGAAATAAGCTATATACAGAACAACAAATATCACATGTTTTCTCCCATAGGTGGAAGTGAAAAAAATCAGTCTATCTGTACTTAGAATATCGAGTACTAGAGATTGGAAAGGTTAAGGGGAGAGGAGATAGAGGAAGGTTGGATAACAGGTACTAAAACAGAATTAACTAATTCAAACACTCCATAGCATAGTAGGGTGTGTGAATGTGTTCACAATAATAGACTTAACATCCTGTACAAAGAACTGGGAGATAGTGGGTGGTAGGTTCCAAATACGAACTAAAAATAAGAAAGGCTAGCTGCCTGGTTTAATTGGTTTATACTGTGTATATATGTTAAAATATTACAGAGTACCTCATAAAAATATATAAGTATTACATCTAAATCAAAAATTTTAAAACAAAAAAAAAAATTTTCAGTGGTAGACATTTGGCTTAGCTGTTAAGACACTAGTTGAGATGCCTGCATCCTATAGTAGAGTACATGGGTTCCACACCCACATCTAGTTCCTGACTCCAACCTCCTGCTAATGCAGACTCTGGGATGTAGCGGTAATGGCTCAAGTAATTAGTTTCTGCCACACACATGGGAGACCTGGATGGAGCTCCTAGCTCCCAGCTGGGCCTATTCCTGCCCCTCTCTCCAAATATTGTGGGCATCGGGTCGTGAACCAGTGAATTAGAGTTCTACATCTGCATCTTCTCCATCTCTCTTTGTGCCTCCCTGCCTCTCAAACAAAGATATAAATACATACATAAAATACATACAATAAAATAAAATACAATACATAAATACATAAAATACAATACATAAAATAAATTTTTAAGACCACATAGTTAACACAAACTCAAGCCATAAAGCCTTATGAATCCCAGCTATAAATCACCACAATTTTTGGAGCTTTTTTTATATTCTCTGGGGAGGCTTTCCCCTTCGTACAAGTTGCCTGTTAAGATAGGTAACTGCATTCAAATGGGTTTTATCCAAGTTCACCCTTTCACTGAGAGTATATCACCTGTGGAGTTCAAGATTTTTACAAGTTTATCAGTCAGATTTTCCCGTCTTGCAGAGGTACTCGCATTTATAGTCTACCCTCAAGCATCCATTAAAATCAAAATTCTATACTGCCAAGATCATGTACCAGCTTCAGCATTTTTCTGGATTCATGTTGTCCATTTTTTCCCAATTTTTGGCCACTAAAGGTTTTCCATTGTTTTCTTTACCAGCAAAATGACACTAAACCAATCATTATTTTATACTTTATCCAGAATTTTTTGGTGCCTCCCATGGGAACAATTTCATAGTTTTCATCTCAGCATATGCACAAAATATAAGTTGAAACAATTTGTCTTTTAATTCAATGATCATAAACTAAACTCAGTTTTCACTCAACTACATATGCTCCAGTCCTATAAATCTAGTATACCTTTAAACTGACTTCCTAGAGGAAATTCATTTTAAAAAATTTTAAATCAGGGGCCAGCATTTTGGCGTAGCTGGTAAAGTCACTGTCTGCAACATCAGCATCCCATGTGGCTACCAGTTTGTGTCCCAGTTGTTCCATTTCCAATCTAGTTCTCTGCTATAGCCTGGGAAAGCACTTGGGCCCCTGCCCACCCACATGGGACACACAGATGAAGCTCCTTGCTCCTGGTTTGGCCGGGCCCAGCTCTGTCCAATGCACCCAACTGTGGAATTAAACAGTGGATAGAAAATCTGTCTCTATCCCTCTCTCTCTAAACCTAAATTTATTTATAAATAAATAAATGAACCTTTGGGGCCAGCACTGTGGCACAGTAGGCTAAGCCTCTGTCTACAGTGTCCGCATCCCATATGGGGGATGGTTCATGTCCCGGCTGTTCCTCTTCCAATCTAGGTCTCTGCGTATAGCCTGGGAAAGTAATGGAAAATGGCCCAAGTGCTTTGGCCCCTACACCCATGTGCAAGACCCAGAAGAGACTCCTGGCTCCTGGTTTTGGATTGCCCCAGTTCCAGCCATTGCAGCCATTTGAGGAGTGAACAAGCAGATGGAAGACCTTTCTCTCTGTCTCTCACTCTGTCTGCAACTCTGCCCCTCAAATAAATAAATAAATAAAATCTTAAAAAAAAAAACTCTCTGTAAGTGAAGAGTTAGAAAAAAGCAGAGGAAACTCTACCCTAAATGGAGCAATACAGTGGAGGGCGAGGATGCCCACAATTTAGGACCCCACCAGCCGAGAGCCTCCAAACTAGCATTGAAGAGTAAGGTGGGACCAGACTACAGCAGCCCAGGCCACTGGAAAAAGGCTACAGAAAGAGCCTAGAGGGAATCTGGCTTGGAGCCTCATGGGAGATAGTATACCCGCCAAACTAGAGGAGAAAAAACAAAGTGAGGGGCACTTTTTCTCTCTCCTGGATCATCCTGCAAAAGCATCCTGTAACAAGCTGACAGAGAGCAGGCACCATTTTGGACATACAAAACAGCTGTACCAGCTAGTGTCCGCACCCAGCAACCAGCCAAGCAGTGATTCCTAAGTCTGGTGGGGAGAACACGCAGGGGGCTGGGGGCTCATGACTGTGGGAGGCTTGTGTGCCAGGGCTGTAAACACAGTAAGTCTGTGTGGGAGGATGCAGGGTGTGGCTAGGACTTTGAGCAGGCAATGTGGGAGGCTCCACATTATCAGGGCTTCCTGGTTACCTGGTGAAGGGCATTTCTGGGGATCTGAGCTTACACTGAGGACTGCACAGATCCTTCGTGGCAGAGCAGATGATTAATATACTCATTGCAGCTAGTGTCCAGGCACTGGTCTCCTTTGAGGAGAGGAGCTCAGCTGAGGCTACACCAACAGACAAGAAGAAACCTCTCCTCAGGTTAAAAAAGAAGAAAAAAAGAAAAAGGAGATTTACCGCCAAACCTGGGTAAGTTACCTCAGATACGCCCTTCACCCTGGAGCACTGAAGAGAGCTCCCTGGCAATACCCAACACATGACTCCAGGTATTCCCTGAAAGCAGACACTGCACTAATCCACTCAGACATAGTCCAAAGATAAAAGCCACCACAGTGAAAAAAAAATATAAGAAGAAGAAGAAACCAATGAGTATCTCCACAAATGCTGAATAACAAATGTACTAGTTCAAGAAACAAGAATAAGAAAGATAACATGATACAGCCAAAAGAACACAACACTTCAATAGTAGATTGTGAAGATGATAAGACTGAAGAAATGCCTGAAATGGAATTCAAAAAATTGATCAAAGGATTACTTAGAAGTAATCAAAAGCAAATGCATGAATTAATGATATCCATACATAACATGAAAGAAAATTTCTCCCACGAAATTGAGATCTTAAAGAGAAATCAAAATGAAATCGTGGAAATGAAGAATTCAAGAGAACAATTGAAAAATAAAGTAGAAAGCCTTGACAACAAAATCAGTGAAGCAGCAGAAAGAATATCCTACTTAGAAGACAAGCACAGGAAATTATGTAGTCATACCAAACACAAGAAAATATTAGAAAACTGAAAAATACTGTTGGGAATCTACAAGATACTATCAAACGACCCAACATACGAGTTCTAGAAGTTCCTGAAGGCATAGAAAGAGAGAAAGGATTAGAAGGCCTTTTTAGTGAAATAATAACAGAAAAATTTCCCCAATTTGGAGAAAAAAACGGATAACCAAGTACAGGAAGCACACAGAACTCCTAATAGACATGAACAGAAAAGATAAAAATGGAAAAATCTTCCATGTTCATGAATTGGAAAAATTAATATCATCAAAATGTACATTCTTCCAAAAGCAATTTACAGATTCAGTGTGATACCAATCAAAATATCAAAGACATTCTTCTCAGATATAGAAAAAAATGATGCTGAAATTCATATGGAAACACAGGAGACCTCGAATAATTAGTCTCATACAACAAAAACAAAGCCAGAGGCATCACAATACCAGATTAAAGACATACTACAGGGCAATTATAATCAAAACATCCTGGTACTAGTACAAAAACAGCTGGACAGACCAATGGAGCAGAATAGAAACACCAGAAATAAATCCAAGCATCTACAACGAACTTATATTTGACCAAGGAGCTAAAATCAATCATTACAGCAAGGACAGTCTCTTCAACAAATGGTGCTGGGAAAAGTAGATTTCCATATGCAAAAGTAAGAAGTAGGATCTTTACCTTACACCTTACACAAAAATCTATTCAAAATGGATTAAAGACCTAAATCTACGACCTGATACCATCAAATTATTAGAGAACATTTGGGAAATTCTGCAAGACATTGGCAAAGGCAAAAAGTTCTTGGGAAAAAAAACAGAGGCACAGGCAATCAAAGCTAAAATTCACAAATGGGATTTACATCAAATCGAGAAGTTTCTCTATGGTCAAACACTCAGCAAAGTGAAGAGGCAACCAACAGAATGGGAAAAAACATTTGCAAACTATGCAACAGATAAAGGATTAATAACCAGAATCTACAAAGAGATCAAGAAACTCCACAACAACAAAACAAACAACCCAGTGAAGAAAGGGGCAAAGGACTTACACAGACACTCTTCAAAAGAGGAAATCCAAATGGCCAACAGACACACGAAAAAATGTTCAGGATCACTAGCCATCAGGGAAATGCAAATCAAAACCACAATGAGGTTTCACCTTATCCCAGTTAAAATGGCTCACATACAGAAATCAATAAACAACAAATGCTAGCGAGGATGTGGGGAAAAAGAGACACTAACCCACTGTTGGTGGGAATGTAAGCTGGTAAAACCACTATGGACGTCATTTTGGACATACCTCAGAAATCTGAATACAGACTGTCGCTCCCCCTCTTCGTGGAGGAACGACACTAAACCCTGCCTAGGCTTCCTATCCGAGTCACGGCACCATTATGTCGCTCCCCGTCTTCGTGGAGGAACGACACAGGACCCTGCGCTGTTCTTTCGTCTGCTCGGCCCTCCCCGGGTTTGCTGCTGGTTCTTCCCAGGTTGGCTACCGACCCTTCCACCTCCGTGGAAGGGCGGTTCCCCCTGCCACTTTCCCCACTTCCGCGGGGGAGCGGCACACCACCGGCCGGCTCTCTCGGGGGCTGCACAGGTGTTCCTTCAGATGTTCCCCTTAGATGTTCCTGGTGCATGTTGTCTCTCTCCTCCTTTATAGTCCTCTTCCACCAATCCCAACTCTGCTACCCACACGCCGAGTACGCTGCTCTCCTCCAATCAGGAGCGGGTCCTACAGTTTATTGGTTGAACTGGATGCAGCTGTGTAGAAGCTGTTTCTCCCTTCTCAGCGCCATATTGTGGGAGAGCAGATGCATAGAATAAGTCTTAATTCCAGTAACTTAGTCTAGTCCGAGTTGCTCCCCACACAGACCTACTATATGACCCAGCCATCTCACTCCTAGGAATTTACCCAAGGGAAATGAAATCAGCAAATAAAAGACTTAGCTGCACCCCCATGTTTACTGCAGCTCAATTCACAATAGCTAAGACATAGAATCAACCTGAATGCCCATCAACTGAACACTGAATAAAGAAATTACAGGATATGTACTCTATGGAATACTACATAGCAGTAAAAAAAAAAAATGAAATCTAGTCATTTGCAACAAAATGGATGAATCTGGAAAATGTAATACTTAGTGAAGTAAGTCAGCCCCAAAGGGAAAAATACCATCTGTTCTACCGATCTGTGATAACCAATAAAGCACCTAAAAGGAAATCTGTAGAAATGAAATTGACACTTTGAGAAGCAAAGACTTGAACAGACCTTCTTTTTTTTTTTTTTTTTTCATAATGGAGAACAGGACTGCAAATGGGAGAGGGAGGTGGTGGTGGTATGGGAGTCAGGGTGGGAGGGCAGATATGGTGGGAAGAATCACTATATTCCTGAAGTTGTACTATGAAATTTATACTCAATAAATAGAAGGTTTCTTTGGAAAAAAAAAATCCTCTGTGCTAAAACTAGTTACAGTGAATTTTAACAATAAATAAATAAATAAACCTTTAAAAAAACTTAAATTACATTTCATAAATGTTCTCACTAATTTTATTAAACACCATAAAAGATAAAAAACATTTTACAATTAATATTACACTTATAGAAATCAGAAATGCTGTTACCAATTTGTGGCAAATTGCAAAGTTAAAACATTTTAAATATTCTCTTACATGCTCAAGCGCTTGGGTTTTCTCCTGTTCTATTTTCCTTTGAGTTTCCTTTTCAGCTTTAAGTGATGATGATGACACAGTTTTGACAGTCATAAAATCAACAGTCATCCACTCATCCCTCTGTCAAAAAAGAAAGCCAATTCAATCATCAGAACTCATTAAGACCAAGGATTTTGGAGACACTCAAAGTTGGATCAAATTCTACATAGCTGCAAAACTTCAAGCAAGTTTCTCAAAATTTCTGTCTTAGTCTTTCCCCTATAAAATGGGATAAATCTGTATCTTTCAGGGTTGTTTTAAAGGGAAAACAAGGTAATAGATACATAGGATAGGATCTACAATGACTGACACAAAACAAGCAATTAAACACTAGTTTCTTATCACCTTTATCCTTCATCTGTGACTAACAATGGGCAAATTCCATTCTTCCTTAGGCATATAAGCTATAACCCAAATTTTGTAAAGTATTCACTTGTAATTATGACTAAGAAGATTAAGGCATGACATAAAGAGAAAGAAAACCTGACTGAACTCTACTCCTTTAGCAGTAATAGTATAAGGCTGCACACAGATGAGGGGAAAGTGTCACTTCCCCATCAACAAGAAGCAGGGAAATCCTCCTAAGGACTAGAACAGAAACCAGCACGCACTGAGCAGGAGAGCAGACTAAGGCTCAGCAAATACCTTGCTTGCGAAAATTATTCTTAGAGTTTATTGTTTTCAAAGACCAATTTTTCTCCTAAAGAAATCACATATTTCTAGTCTTGCAAGTTGATAGGTACTTCCTTATCTAAAATCAAGTTGCTTGCTTACCTGAGTAACTTTACTGTCATCTTCTTTTTCTGACTTTTCACCTTTCACTTTCCAGGCCTTTTCCTGGTGAGAAGTCTGGGGTGGAACAGCTTCAACCCACTCCTCTTCAGAGCTCTAAGAAAATTTAACACGTAAGTGCAATTCTGAAATTTGCATACTTTCATATTAAATTTATAGACTTAGTGATATAAACTGAGCTTCCTAAAAATAATAATAATAAATGAAATTATTGGGGATGGAATTGTACCATGTCAGGTAAAGCTGCTGCCTGCAATGCCAGCATTCCCAATGGGTACCAGCTCAAGTCCCAGCTGCTTCATTTCTGATCCATGGCTCCCTGCAATGCACCTGGGAAAGCAGTGAAAGATCATCAAAGTGCTTGGGCCCCTGCACCCATTTGAGAGACCTGGAAGAAGCTCCTGGCTCCTATCTGTCTCAGCCCTGATTACTGTAGCCATCTGGGGCCTCTGATGGAAGCGCTCTCTCACACTCGCTATCTCTCTCTCTCGCCCTCTCAAATAAATAAAATAAATATTTTTTTTAAAATATTTGATTTATTTACATGAGAGGCAGAGTTACAGAGAGATGGACAGACAGAGAGAAAAGTCTTCTATCCGCTGGTTCACTCCCCAAATGACCAGAATGGCTGGAGCTGGACTGATCTGAAGCCAGGAGCCAGGAGCTTCTTTGGGATCTCCTACGTGAGTGCAGGGGCCCAAGCACTTGGGCCATCTTCCACTGTTTTCCCAGGCCATAAGCAGGAAGCTGGATCAGAAGAGGAACAATAGTGAAACAAACCGGCACCATTTTGGGATGCTGGTTCCATAGGCAGAGACTTAGCCTACAATGCCACAATGCCAGCCCCTAAAATAAATTAAAAAAAAAAAATTTACACATATTTCCAACAAAATGACATCAAAAATTTGAAAGAAAATGCAAACCCACTATTTTGAATTAAGCTCACAAAGCACAACAAATTATTTCTCCTTTCTTATCAGCTATATTATCAAGTCAAAGGAAAGTACAAAAAAAAGAACTGCTGGGTAGAAAACTCACTTCAGCGCAAAGCTTTAGTTCCTACCAACGTCAAGTGGAGCCTCACATTTTTGCCTCACTAGAAGAGGAGAAATGGCCCCCGGCTAAACCCAAGTTTGCTGTTTACACCTAAGTTTCAAATTTTGAGATTTCCCTGGATCTAAAAATGCAGAGATATTGGGTAAACTGGCTGATAAGGCATTTTGCTTACCGTGTCTACATAACAGATAAGTATCAAATCAACAAAGAAGTCTAAATTCAACATCCCCACAAAAAAATCAGCCAAACGAGGAGCTGTTTTTTTGAAAAAATAAACAAAATTGACACCCCATTGGCCCAACTAACTAAAAAAAGAGGAGAAAAGACCCAAATCAATAAAATCAGAGATGAAAAAGGAAATGTAACAACAGACACTACAGAAATAAAAAGAATCATCAGAAATTACTACAAGGACTTGTATGCCAGCAAACAGGGAAAACTATCAGAAATGGATAGATTCCTGGACACATGCAACCTACCTAAATTGAACCGGGAAGACATCGAAAACCTAAACAGACCCATAACTGAGACAGAAATTGAAACAGTAATAAAGGCCCTCCCAACAAAGAAAAGCCCAGGACCAGATGGATTCACTGCTGAATTCTACCAGACATTTAAAGAAGAACTAACTCCAATTCTTCTCAAACTATTCAGAATAATCGAAAAAGAGGGAATCCTCCCAAATTCCTTCTATGAAGCCAGCATCACCTTAATTCCTAAGCCGGAAAAAGATGCATCATTGAGAGAGAATTACAGACCAATATCCCTGATGAACATAGACGCAAAATTCCTCAATAAAATTCTGGCCAATAGAATGCAACAACACATCAGGAAAATCATCCACCCAGACCAAGTGGGATTTATCCCTGGTATGCAGATATGGTACAATGTTCGCAAAACAATCAACGTGATATACCACATTAACAGACTGCAAAAGAAAAACCATGTGATTATCTCAATAGCTGCAGAGAAAGCATTTGATAAAATACAACAACCTTTCATGATGAAAACTCTAAGCAAACTGGGTATGGAAGGAACATTCCTCAATACAGTCAAAGCAATTTATGAAAAACCCACGGCCAACATCCTATTGAATGGGGAAAAGTTGGAAGCATTTCCACTGAGATCTGGTACCAGACAGGGATGCCCACTCTCACCACTGCTATTCAACATAGCTCTGGAAGTTTTAGCCAAAGCTATTACGCAAGAAAAAGAAATTAAAGGGATACAAATTGAGAAGGAAGTAGTCATATTTTCCTCTTTGCAGATGATATGATTCTTTATTTAGGGGACCCAAAGAACTCTACTAAGAGACTATTGGAACTCATAGAAGAGTTTGGCAAAGTAGCAGGGTATAAAATCAATGCACAAAAATCAACAGCCTTTGTATACACAGACAATGCCATGGCTGAGGAAGAACTTCTAAGATCAATCCCATTCACAATAGCTACAAAAACAATCAAATACCTTGGAATAAACTTAACCAAGGACGTTAAAGATCTCTACGATGAGAATTACAAAATCTTAAAGAAAGAAATAGAAGAGGATACCAAAAAATGGAAAAATCTTCCATGCTCATGGATTGGAAGAATAAACATCATTAAAATGTCCATTCTCCCAAAAGCAATTTACAGATTCAATGAAATACCAAACAAAATACCGAAGACATTCTTCTCAGATCTGGAAAAAATGATGCTGAAATTCATATGGAGGCACAGGAGACCTCGAATAGCTAAAGCAATCTTGTACAACAAAAACAAAGCTGGAAGCATCACAATACCAGATTTCAGGACATACTACAGGGCAGTTGTAATCAAAACAGCATGGTACTGGTACAGAAACAGATGGATAGACCAATGGAACAGAATTGAAACACCAGAAATCAATCCAAACATCTACAGCCAACTTATATTTGATCAAGGATCCAAAACCAATCCCTGGAGTAAGGATGGTCTATTCAATAAATGGTACTGGGAAATTGGATTTCCATGTGCAGAATCATGAAGCAAGACCCCTACCTTTCACCTTACACAAAAATTCACTCAACATGGATTAAAGACTTAAATCTACGACCTGACACCATCAAATTATTAGAGAGCATTGGAGAAACCCTGCAAGACATAGGTACCGGCAAAGACTTCCTAGAAAAGACCCCGGAGGTGCAGTCAGTCAAAGCCAAAATTAACTATTGGGATTGCATCAAATTGAGAAGTTTCTGTACTGCAAAAGAAACAGTCAGGAAAGTGAAGAGGCAACCAACAGAATGGGAAAAAATATTTGCAAACTACTCAACAGATAAAGGGTTGATAACCAGAATCTACAAAGAAATCAAGGAACTCCACAACAACAAAAGAAACAATCCACTTAAGAGATGGGCCAAGGACCTCAATAGACATTTTTCAAAAGAGGAAATCCAAATGGCCAACAGACACATGAAAAAATGTTCAGGATCACTAGCAATCAGGGAAATGCAAATCAAAACCACAATGGGGTTTCACCTCACCCCGGTTAGAATGGCTCACATTCAGAAATCTACCAACAATAGATGTTGGCAAGGATGTGGGGAAAAAGGGACACTAACCCACTGTTGGTGGGAATGCAAACTGGTTAAGCCAGACACTAGTCTTGTTTATGTGATCCCTTTGACACTTAATCCTATCATTATGATCAATTATGAACTGAAACTGATCACTTTGACTAGTAGGATGGCATCGGTACATGCCACCTTGATGCGACTGAATTGTAATCCCTTGGCACGTTAGAACAATTAATTGTAAAATTCACATGGAAGCACAAAAGACACTCAATAGGCTAAGCAATTCTGAACAAAATGAACAAAGCTGGACTCACCACCATACCTGATTTGCAGACATACTATAGCACTTTTGTAAATAAAACAGCATGGTATTGGCATAAAAATGAATTAATAAATCAAAGGAATAGAACACAGATCCCAAAAATGATTCCATGCTTCTACAGCCAATTGATTCTCTATAAAGATGTCAACAACATACACTGAAGAAATGATAGCCTCTTTAATAAATAGTGCTGGGAAAACTAGATATCCATGTGCAGAAAACACTCTCCCTTCACCACTCCACGCCATGCAAACAAAAGCCAACTCAAAATAGATCAAAGATCTAACTATACATCTTGAAACTATGAAACTACTAGAAGAAAACATTGGGGAGACACTTTAAGACACTGGCATAGGCAATACCTTTCTGTATTAGACCCCAAAATCAAAGACAACAAAAGCAAAACTTGGGTTATATGAAAGTTAAAAGCAAAGGAAACTTCAAGTTCACAAAGGAACCACCTCATTTCTCTTATTTGTACACATTTTCACAACTTCCCTCCTAGCTCAGAAGAGAGAGTACACCTACTGCTGATCAAAGCTAACCCTTTCCCCTTGGAACAAATCTATCATTTTCCTCCGTATTAGTTATCTTTCCCTAAAAATATTTTTTCAAAAAGATCTCCCAACAACCTAACTTACCTAGCTATTCTAACTCACTGTCCTTCCTTTCCTTCATTGATAGCACAAATTTCTTTGCATTCTCCAATCCTCTTCAATGTGGTATGAACATAGGCACTTATTCAAACAACTCTGTCTTAGGCATACACACACACACACACACATACCCTTCATATACATATGTATGTATATACAGATAGATAGATATGTGCGTGTACCTATTGTACATTGAACAAAATATATACAGAAGTACTTTAAAAAGTTCATTAAAATGGAATTAAAAGATAAGTTAACTTTGGTGCAAATGTTTTTAAATCCATCCATCTGAGGGGTCCTCAAAAATTCCATGGAAATGTGCAGTAAAAACACATTATATATGGCTTTCAAATATTTTTGAACCAAAATAAATTCATATTTTAATTCCATTTTTTCATAAACTTTTTACAGTACTCTCATATATCTATTTCCAGGATAGAAGGGGAAAAGAATCTGGGACAATGTGTCTCTAATAAGAGGAAGAAAAGTGCCTTTAATCAAACCAACATAAATGTTTAAACAGCCTGGCAGGTTTGGGGACTCTCAAGCTCTCATCCTTGCATATATCCCAGGGAGTTTTCTTTTCTTTTTTTTTTTTTTTTTTAATGATTTATTTATTTTTACTTGAAAGTCAGAGTCACACAGAGAGAGGAGAGGCAGAGAGAGAAAGAGGTCTTCCATCCGATGGTTCACTCCCCAGTTGGCCACAACGACCGGATCTGTGCCAATCTAAAGCCAGGAGCCAGGAGCCTCTTCCTGGTCTCCCACAAGGGTGCAAGGGCCCAAGGACTTGGGCCATCCTCTACTGCTTTCTCAGGCCATAGCAGAGAGCTGGATCGGAAAAGGAGCAGCCAGGACCAGAACTGGTGCCCATATGGGATGCCGGCACTTCATGCCAAGGCGTTAACCCAATGCAGCACAGCGCCGGCCCAGGGAGCTTTCTAAACGTGACCAAAATAACTAACTTTGTATGTGTATGGATTTGAGAAAGGATCACTTCCTTTTAGCAGATTTTCAAAGGAGTCAACAACCCAAAGCCACAATTCTGGAAATAGTGTCTCTATTTCCTTTTCACTTACAAGGTTAACTACCTCCCTTTGCTCTAAGTTATGTTCAAAATTTTTTTCTGTAAGCTTAATATTTCTACCATTATAAAATAAGCTGGCTAGTCTGAGATTATCCATTTATATTTCTCATCATGAACTAATATACTAAATTTTCATATAAGATAGGCTTTCAAAGCCAATCACCACCTGAAGATCCTGAGAACTGTAGAACTCTCAGCATATTTACTACATCCGAATTTCTGTACTAAGAGACTTAACCAAATTGTAGCATGGCTTCTAGAAATATAAGACAGTTTTCCTTGGTTGATCCTATCCTTCAAGTGAAATGCCTGCCTGGGAAAGCTCAATACTGCCAAAAAATCTACTATTCGTTTGTGCCAATGTTTGATGGTAAGTCCCCAAACCCCTCTTTTTAGGAATTTGAATAAAAAGGGGTTATGAAAATGGTATCACTTAAAGGACCTTTCTCAAGGACCTAAGAACTATCCCACTGAAATCCAATCATCAGGAAAGATAGAGCCTGTTTCCCAGTATCTGTGAGAGGAAAGAATCCTAACTTCAAAAACTGCCAGTTGGGACCAGTGCTGTGGCACAGTGGGTTAAAGACCCAATCTGCAGCGCTGGCATCCCATATGGGTGCTGGTGGAGTCCTGGCTACTCTAGTTCCGATCCAACTCCTTGCCAATACACTGGTAAAGCAGCAGAGGATGACCTAAGTGCTTGGGTCCCTGCACCCATGTGGGAGACCCAGAAGAAACTTCTGGCTCTTGGCGTCAGATTGGTCATCTCCAGCCATTGTGGCCATTTGCAGAGTGAACCAGTGGATAGAAGACCTCTCTCTCTCTCCCTCTCTCTAACTCTTTCAAATAAATAAAATAAATCTTAAAAAAAAAAAAAAATTACCAGCTAGCAAACACAATTGGCCTAATCAAATTTACACTGTCCAACCCTTTGGAATTATCCACTTTTGTTGTTGTATTGAGCCCTTGCTCTCCCCATTTCCTTATTTTCCCTTTCAAATGCCCAAACATCTCTGTACAAGTTGAAATTGAGCTCAGCAATTTCCTCTGCTATTTGTAATTACTGACTAAAATCTACTTTCAAAAGTTTAACTAATACCCAGCTATGTTTCCCTTTAACAACATGCTGGCAAAAACTTAGTTTCTGAAACTATGTGGTCCATATTTTAGATTATGGCAATTCAACTTGGAAGAAAACCCTATGAAGATCATACATGGCAGACCATTTATCCCTAAATATCTCTAGCTTGTCTCTCGATAAGCACAACCTCTGTTCCCTGAAAACATACACAAAGGATTTGGCCTACTTTATTTTCCTAAGTCTTCTCATCCTGAACCAGCTAGAGACACAGCTAACTAAGCACTCTCATCCTTTGGCCCCCAAAGGTAAATATATAAACACATCCTATTTCAAAGCCTGAGATGTTATTATCTATGAAAAGACCAAACAAAGGTAACAGACTCTTAAGTCTCTTTTCCCTTATGTTTATAATACCTCTCTTTCCTGCTTTTCCTTCTAATTTTCCAACACACAGCCTTCTTTACTTCCTTTTTTGGCTCTCCAGTGCTAGTTTTCACCTTTAGTTTCCCTAAGTATTTAATCCATTCTAATGGCTCCAACTAGCAATGTTTCCCAAATCATATTCCTGTTTTCTGTTTTTTGGAATCCAAGGTTCACATTTTCAATATTTTCTGGCCTTCTCCAAGTCCACGTCTCCCAGACATTTTCGTGTCATACTTTCTTAAGGTCTTCATATGCTTTAAGTTTCAATACACAATTCCTTCAAAAAAACTTTCTGACAAATAGCTGCTTTAGTTAATTTTAGTATATACTTACAGATGAACTATCAGATGACTCCTTGCTCTTCTCATATTTCTCCTTCTTGCTCTTTTTTTTCTTCTCTTTCTTTACTTTTTTTGAATGCTTGTCTTTTTTTTTCTTTTTCTTCACAGAGTGTTCCTATAAATAATTATTTTCAACAGGTTAAAAAAGCAACCTAGTTTTATCTTCCTTAAAAGGAACCATTTTGAGAGAAAAAAAATTTATGTTCCAAAAGCTTTATAAATCTTTCATGAGAGGAACAATATCACCAAATAAATAAAATATTCCAAGAAGCTTTAAGATATTTTCTATAGTGGCCAGGGTTGTGGCACAGCAGGTTAAGCCAAATCCTGTGACTGGCATCCCACATTAGAAGGCCAGGTGGAATCCCAGCTCTCTTGCTTCCAGTCCACCTCCCTGCTAATGCACCTGGGAAGGCAGTCAATGATGGCCCAAATGGTTAGACTCCTGACACCCACCTGTGTAGAAGACCCATTAGAGTTCCTGGCTGATGGCTTCAGCCAAGCTCAATCCTGGATGTTGCAGCCATTTGGGGAGTAAACCAGTGTATAGAGACAGATCACTCAATCTCTCCTTGATACTCTGCTTTTCAAATAAATAAATACATAAATCTTCCTTTAAAATACCTTCAATAGCATATGTACTACTCACAAATCATATGACTAAGAATTTTTAAAGATTTGTTTATTTATTTGAAAGGCAGAGTTACTGAGAGGCAGATATAGAGAATCTTCCATCCACTGGTTCACTCCCTAGATGGCCACAACAGTCAGGACTGGGCCAGGCCTAAGCCAGGAGCCAGGAGCTTTTTCCAGGTCTCCCACATGGGTGCAGGGACCTAAGGACTTCGGCCATCTTCCTCTGCTATCCCAGGCTCATTAGCAGGGAGCTGGATAAGAAGTGAGCAGCCAAGACTTAAACCAGTGCCCATATGGGATGTCAGCACCACAAGTAGCAGCTTTACCTACCACATCACAGCACCAGCCCCATAGCTAAGATTTTTTAATGGAAAAATTATAAGGAAAAGTTTGGTTTTAATTTATTTTTATATTCATGTGTCATACAGATATAATCAAACATATAGGCATACATCTACACACACAGAGTATCTTTCAATGGTACAAAAAAAACTCATACAACATTATGAGGTCATAAAAAATATAACAAGATAGCTTGAATTAAAATTGTTGGAAGAGGCTGGAGAGGAGGAATGAGAATAGAAGAGATATTAATCAAAGGGTATAAAGTTTCAGTTAGACTGAAGGAATACTTTTTAGTGACCTATCATATTTCATGGTGACTACAGTTAATAACAATCTATAGTATATTTCAAAATTGCTATAAGAATAGATTTTAACATTCTCACCACAAAACAATAGTAAATTGGAAAGGTAATGTATATGTTGTTTCCTTCAATCTTTCTAAAATATATAATGTAAATAAAGTCATTATAGTATGTCCCACAAACATGCACAATTATTTGTCACATAAAGAATAAAATAATGTAGGAGAGATCAGCGCTGTTCCCAGCAGGTTAACTAGCCACCTGCTTCAGCCAGGTTTTGGCCTGGCCAAGCCCTGGTTGTGGCAGCCATTTGAGGAGTAAACCAGCAGATAAAAGATCTCTCGCTCTCTGTTTCCCCTTCTCTCTCCATAACTCTTTCAAATAAATAAATAAATCCTAAAAAAAAAAAAAAAAGTAGGAAAAAAAAAAACAAAGCTTGAGACCTAGAAAAATAAATAAAGGTACAAAGGTTAAAATGCATAATTTCTTTTTTTTAAAGATTTATTTATTTATTTGAAGGTATGAACTACACACAGAGAGAGGAGAGGCAGGGAGAGAGAGAGAGGTCTTCCATCCATTGGTTCACTCCCCAAATGGCCTCAACAGCCAGAGCTGTGCCAATCCGAAGCCAGGAACCAGGAGCTTCTTCTGGGTCTCCCACACGAGTGCAAGGGCCCAAGGACTTGGGCCATCTTCCACTGCTTTCCCAGGCCATAGCAGAGAGCTGGATCGGAAGAAGAGCAGCCAGGACTAGAACCGGTGCCCATATGGGATGCCAGCGCTACAAGCCAGGGTGTTAACCAGCTGCACCACAGCACCAGCCCCCAAGATGCACAATTTCTTAAATCCACAAACTTACCACAAGTGAGCCAGAAATTTGGAGTTAAAACTGCTACTAGCCAACTCTAGGAACAAAAATCTTTCAATGTCATAATATCCAAAATCCTACACATTACTTCTGCCTAAGCAATAAAACTACCCAGCAGTGCCAACTCTGTTATATTCATTCTATAACTTACAAAAATTTCTATAAAATTTTTCTTCCAATGTTAACTTAAATAATAAGTGCAAAAAAAGACAAAAGACAGTACTGACCTGTGAGAATTGTTCAATTCGCTCATTTACATCCGGTAGCATCCATGTATCCTCACCCCGAAGTCGTTTAAGTTCTTTACGCCTTTCTTCCTTTTCAAAGTTAGCTTTAGCCTACAACAAGAAAGACAACTAGCAACTGACCTGATTCCTTTTAACAAAAAAAAAAAAAAGAAAAGAAAAGCAAATTTATCGCAGTTTACAAACCCCACTCCTGCCCAAAACTACTTAAAACACCAAAGAGAGAAGCAAGAAGAATGCTTTTTATTCATGTACCTTACATATGCTAAAATCAAGGAACCATACCAACCTTAGTCCAAGACTAATCACCCACTCTTCTTTAAAAATTGTCCTTTTTCACCTAAAGGTAATTGAATGGTCTGTTCCTTGCCCGGAATTTGCTTCCACCAGGGTAGTCAACCATAAAAAAGTATGAACTCCTGTCTTTCACAAGAAAATGGATACAACTGGAAATCACTATGCTTAGTGAAATAAGCCAGTCCCAAAAAGACAAATATCATGTTTTCTCTGATATGTGATAGTTAATATAGAACACAAAAAAATTATAGGAATAAAACAGACAGCTGTGACTTGATTGTTGTTTTCAGCCCTTGTTTATACTCCTATGGAACTGCAGTCTTTACACTTCTTATCTGTTGAATATTATGGTTAGTGGTGCATTAAGCCTATGATAACAGAGTAGACTGAACTTAGGCTTTTGCAAAAATTAACTAATAAAAGGAAGGAAGGAGAGGGACTAAGGGAGGGAAGTATATTTATCTTAGAACTGTATCTAGGGGCTGGGGCTGGGGCTGGGGCGTTAACAGGTAAAGCCACCGCCTGTAGTACCAGCATCCCTTATGGGCGTCAGTTCAAGTCCTGGCTGCTCCACTTCCAATCCAGCTCTCTGCTATGGCCTGGGAAAGCAGTAGAAGATGGCCCAAGTCCTTGGGCCCCTACACCCATTTGGGAGACCCAGAGGAAGCTCCTGGTTCCTGGCTTCAGATCGGCACAGCTCCGGCCGTTGCAGCCAATTGGGGAGTGAACCAGCGGATGGAAAGACCTCTCTCTCTGCCTCTCCTTTTGTGTGTAACTCTGACATTCAAATAAATAAATAAATCTTTAAAAAAAAAAAAAAAAGAACTGTATCTATGAAATACATGAAACCTGTTCTCTTTATATTAATTATATATGTGTGTGTGTGTGTGTATATATATATATATATATATAAAGATTTCAAAAACAAAACAGAACTTCTCCATATTACCAATTTCCAGTGAACTGAGTTCCTAATTAAGGATAGAATCTTGGGATCCATTCTGGGCTCTTCCCTCTCTCAGATCTCCCTACTACTAATAAGACTTGGAATCCCTTTTCCCTTTACCATCTTCACAGCTACTGCTTTAGACTTCTGTTAACAGGAGATATTGGGGCTGGCGCTGTGGGGTAGCAGGTAAGGCCACCACCTGCAGTGCTGGCATCCCATATGGGCGCCAGTTCCAGCTCTCTGCTATGGCCTGGGAAAGCAGTAGAAGGTGGCCCAAATCCTTGGGCCCCTGCTCCTGCGTGGGAAACCTGGAGGAGGCTCCTAGCTCCTGGTTTTGGAATGGTGCAGCTCCAGCCATCTGTTGTGGCCATTGGGGAGTGAACCAGTGGATGGAAGACCTCTCTCTCTCTCTCTCTCTGCCTCTGCCTCTCCTTCTCTCTCTGGGTAGCTCTGCCTTTCAAATAAAATAAAAAAAAAAAAAAAACAGTAGATAAACCTCCACACCTTCAATATGCAATGCCTACAGCCCAATACCCAGTCCTTTACAATGTTTCTGCAACAATTATCTTTCTTTTTTTAAAAAAGTTACTATATTACTAATTGTATTCATTCTTCAACAACAGTTGAATAAAAGAAACTATTACTAAGAGGTTGTTTCTGTCGGTATTCTTCCCCCAAACTCCAAAGCTGAGTTTAGTCCACAGATTCTATTTTTACCTCTACTATAAAACTGATCACATCTTACAAACCAAAAACTGCTTGAAATACTAAACAGACAAGACTGAAAAATACTTTCTCTTTCTCTGAAATCAGAGAACAATACCAAACCTAGTCCAAAATTAACCACTCACTCTTCCCCCTTTAAAAACCTAGCTGTTGTCATTAACCCTTCTCCCTCCTGCCTCCTCTACCTCTTCTCTACTGGCTCCTTATTTGCATGTAACATTTTTAAAACATTCCCATCTTAAAACCAAGATAAATAAATAAAAACTCTCACTGTCCTCGCTGTACCCAAAGTTGCTCCCCAACGACCATTTTTCCCTTCCGTAGCCACACTTCTTACATCTTGAACAGCTTGTCAGGTAACTCAATAGTTGACTTCCCTCTTTATATGTTACGTCTGTGCATCGGAATCTTAATGAGCAATACAATGTTTCTCAATCACTATGAGAAGCTAAATTTTCTGAGTCTCTTGCGTTAATTCTTGTTTGAATCAACAAGAGCTCACAGTAAGTCCGGAATGCACACCAACAGTAAGGAGAATCAAATACCATACAATCAAATACACATTTCATGTGTTCCCGGAAAGAAAAAAAAAAAAAAGCAAGCTTGTTTTCATTTCACATACAGCTAAAGAAATGACGAAGGCTGCGAAGCACGTTGGCACAGTCATGGACAAGTTGTACCGCACCTCTAAAGTGCGCAGACCAGGTCGCAGAGATAGCAAGAACGGATGACTTAAAAGGTAAGGAAACTTGGAGGAAACAAACAGCTCCATCAGAGAATAAGAAACTGGAAGCTACCAAATCGTGTAAGGCACAGAGGATACGCACGAGTTTACTGTGTATCTCACTCGGATATAAGGGGAAATACTACAGGGCAGAGGGGAGGGGTGAGAGGGCTAGCCCCCGGAAACCCTTAACTCTCACAATGCGAAATAACTACAAAAGCCCCAAAACTGAGATACCTGGCGCAACACCTCGGCCCTGGCAACCCGGGTCTGCTCTTTTCGCTCTTCTATACTCCTCTCACTTTCAAATCTGCCACTGGCAGCCGCCATAGTTGTTGTCATCGTAAAGCTAGGCAGCCGTCAGGAAATCTCAGTTTACGACAGTCGTAATTTCACACACAAACCCCGACTTCCGACGAGGGGGAGGAGGGAGCGCTACTCAACCTACAGAGCATGCGCAGTTCTGAACCTCGATCAAGATTTTCTGGGCTTGCTCCCACCCGGATATTAAGGGACACTTGCAGATCTGCGGAAGAGTAACTGAGTTTCGTTTCGGGGATTCGGTGTGTACAGGATAACCTCAGTATACGCTTATTTTGCGCCTTTCACTGTATGAATGACTTTCCCACCAATGTTCTCTTAAAATCACTGGAGTAAGTGAGAAGCCCCTAGAGACAAAGTGCCGGTCCTCACTTGTTCAGTGCTGGAGGAATGGTCTAAAGGGAGGCTGGTCAGAAATGCGGTGGAAGGAAAGCAAAGTAGCTTCGACGATTCAGTGTTTTGTTTTGGTGGATGTTTTTAATACATAAAATAATCAAGTGAGTTTTGTGTTGTATTTCACAATTTATCGGTGCTTTTTTTTAAAAAAAAGATTAATTAATTTATTTATTTGAAAGAGTTACACAGAGAGAGGAAAGGCAGAGGGAGAGAGAGAGGTCTTCCATCCGATGGTTCACTCCCCAGATGGCGGAAACGGCCGGAGCTGTGCCAATGCAAAGCCAGGAGCCAGGAGCTTCTTGCCGATCTCCCACGTGAGTGCAAGGGCCCAAAGACTTGGGGCATCTTCTACTACTTTCCCGGGCCATAGCAGAGATCTAGATAGGAAGTGGAGCAGCCAGGTCTCGAACCGGCGCCCATGTGGGATGCCAGCGCTTCAGGCCAGGGCGTTAACCCACTGTGCCACAGCGTGTTGGTGCTTTTTAAATTGTTATAAATTAACATTGTGGGACAGGCGCTGTGGCGTAGCAGGTAAGGCTGGCATCTGCCTTGCTGGCATCCGATGTGTGCACTGGTTCAAGACCCCGCTGCTCCACTTCCACTCCAGCTCTCTACTATGGTCTGGGAAAGCAGTGGAGGATGGCCTGTGTTCTTGGGCCCCTGCACCTGCATGGGAGACCTGGAGGAAGCTCCTGGCTCCTGGCTCCTGGCTTCAGATTGGCACAGCTCCTGCCATTGCAGCCAATTAGGGAGTGAACCATCAATGGAAGACCTCTCTCTCTCTGCCTCTCCTCTCTCTCTCTGTGTAGCTCTGACTTTCAAGTAAATAAATAAATCTTTTTTAAAAAATCTATTGTAACAGATTTCTTTATCCCCTATTTGCTAAGTATTAATATTCAAATCTAAAAAGTTCAGGTTCAATATTTTTATAAAATTTTTATTTTTTAATATTTATTTATTTGAAAGTCAGAGTTACAGAGAAAGAGGGAGAGGCAGAGAGAGAGAGCTTCCATCCACTGGTAAATTCACCAGATGACTGCAATGGCCAAGCAGTGGGCCAGGCCAAAGCCAGAAGCCAAGAGCTTCTTCCAGGTCTCCCACATAGATAGCAGAGGCTCAAGTACTTGGGCTATTTTCTATTTTTTTCCCTCAGGCCTTTATCAGGTGGCTGGATTAGAAGTGGAACAGTCAGGACGTGAACCAGTGCCATATAGGATGCTGGCATCACGGGCAATGGCATGAACTTCTACATCACAACACTGGCCCCTTTATAAAATATTCCTATCAATTCATATTACATCACCTCTTGAGGCATATTTATAGTTTTTCTGCTTTTCATTATGTGTGGATTCACGGTCAGCCTGAATTGGTCTATTAGCAGAATCCCCATCAATCTAATACTTTTACATCCATTATGATCACTGTTAAGTTCCATCATTTCTCCAAGGCTTCTAAAATGTTGGTTTTCAAATTCTACCATTCTCTATGCATTCATTAGATGGAATTATTCCATAAAGAATTATCCTTCTTCAACCGTTTGGTACCCTGAAATATAAGCCATATGAAACAGATGGCATAAATGTTATTTTATTTCTCTTTAGGAATCCTCAGAATAATTCATTCATTCCCTAGCAGTCTGCAACAGTGATCAGTGATTTTGGAACATTATGAATTCACATTGTTTTTTATACAGAGCCATTTCAATCAAGTCATTACTTCTCTTGATTCTCCAAAGAGTCCATCTGCAAGTGGTAGGAACTCCTTCAAATTGGTTGCTGTATGCTTTCAACATGACTCTAGTAGCCTTGTAGCTTCCTTGCTTTTTGGAATCAAAATGAGCTTCATCTTTTATATTTGCTACCATATATATGAAATCAGTGATTTTTCAAGGAACCCCCGTTTCTTTTAGTGGAAGCTGATATTTAAATACCACAATGTTGTTACTAGTGGTGCTCATTGTTACAAGGTGGACATTAATCCTAGGCCTTTATAATGAATTCAACCAGAAAATATGTATGTTTAAAAAAGAGAAAAATAATTAATACATACAGTTATTTCCAATTTGAGCAGAAAATTGCAAAGTTTTTACTTATCTAAGAATGCTTATATTTGTGTTATTAAAATTGGGGTCGGCCTGTGGTTAGTGGGCTAAACCTCTGCCTGCAGCACTGGCATTCCACATGGGTGCTGATTCTAGTCCCCGCTGCTCCTCTTCCGATCCAGCTCTCTGCTCTGGCCTGGGAAGGCAGTAGAAGATGGCCCAAGTGCTTGGGCCCCTGCACCCACATGGGAGACTCTCAAGAAGCTCCTGGCGTCAGATTGGCCCAGCTCCAGCCATTGCAGCCATCTGGGGAGTGATTCAGCAGGTAGAAGACCTTTTTCTCTGTCTCTCCATCTGTCTGTCTATAACTCTCTCAAATAAATAAATAAATAAATATTTGGTTCTTAATACCAACAAAATTACTTGTGTTATCCTTATATCTATGTATTCTTTAAGACAGCATCAATACTGTAAAAGGCAAATAATGCAATTTTTTCTTTATTTTTGTTTATTTTTCTTCTTCTGGGGCAGGAATTAGGGCACAGTGGGTTAAGCTGTCGCTTGAGATACCTGCACCCTACATTGCCATGGCTAGAACCAAGTCCTGCATCCACAAGCCAGGGCAGGAAGACATTAGACACCGTTCCAAGGATTTGGGTTACAGACACTCATGTGGGAAACTGGATGGAATTCCCGGCTTCAGGCCCCAGAAATTTCAGGCATTTGGGGAGTGAGTCAACAGGTGAAAGATCACTCTCCCTCACCCTTTCTGTCTGCTTCTCCCTCTTCCCTCTCTCTCTCACCCACTCTTTTTGTCACTTTGCCTTTCAAATAAACAAATCCTTTTAAAAATATAGATCTCACCAATAATACACAAGAAAACTCATATTTTAGGGAAGAATGTTAGCCCTAACAGTTAAGACACTAGTTGGGATACTCACATCCCTTTTGGATTGTCTGGCTAACAAGTACCCTGGGAGGCAGCAGACTATTGCTCAAGTAGGTGGAAGACCTGATTGAGCTTCAGGCTCCTGGCTTCAACATGGCCCAGACCTGACTGTTGTAGACATTTGGGGAGTGAACCAGCAGATAGAGGATCTCTGTCTCTCTGTCTTTTAAATAAAATGAAAATAACAAATACTTAATGTGTACTATGAGGAATGATTAAATTATCTAGTGACATCATTTTGTTGGGTATTTGACTAAATACTTTCCATATACTTTCTCCCTTCTTCTATTTTTAATTGTATGACATCTAGATTATGACAGCCTATAATAATTCCATACCATTCTGTCACCTTATCTCCATCACTTAGTTTTAGTTCTACTGTTATACATGTTCAGTGTTGACTGCCAGTCCTCATACCAAAGCTTTTCCCATCTTTTATTAAGCATGGGAAAGAACTCAGAGGGGCCGGCGCCGCAGCTCACTAGGCTAATCCTCCGCCTTGTGGCGCCGGCACACCAGGTTCTAGTCCCGGTCAGGACGCCGGATTCTGTCCCATTGCCCCTCTTCCAGGCCAGCTCTCTGCTGTGGCCCGGGAGTGCAGTGGAGGATGGCCCGAGTACTTGGGCCCTGCACCCCATGGGAGATCAGGATAAGTACCTGGCTCCTGCCATCGGATCAGCGCGGTGCACCAGCCCGCAGCGCGCTGGCCGCGGCGGCCATTGAAGGGTGAACCAACGGCAAAGGAAGACCTTTCTCTCTGTCTCTCTTTCTCTCACTGTCCACTCTGCCTGTCAAAAATAAATTAAAAATAAATTAAAAAAAGAACTCAGGAACAATATTCCCCAAATTCTAATAATATTTCAGCAGCCTTGATGTCCAATGGTCAGTTTAGAGGGCTGGAAAACCCTTAGCTAGCAGTTTCTTTTCCTGAGTATCTTCAGTATGTTTTTTCATTATCTTATGGCGTAAAGTGTTGCTGTCAGAAGATCTGATACCAATCTATATGAAAACTGGTTTGAACTGTAGCTACTCCGCTTCCAATCCAGCTCCCTGTTAACGTGCCTGGGAAAGCAACAGAAGATAGCCCAAGTGCTTGGGTCCCTTCCACCCATGTGGGAAACCTGGATGCAGTTCCAGGCTCCTGGCTTCAGGCTGGCCCAGCCCTGGTCATTGCATCCATTTGGGGGTTAAATCAGCAAATAGCATTCTCTCTCTCTCTCTCTCTCATTTTCCTCCCTCCTTCCCTCCCTCCCTCCTCCCTTTTTCTATCATTCTTTCAAATAAATAAATGAACCATTTAAAATGTTGTATAAGCCATTTCTCTCTCTCTCCTTCTGTCTCTGAACATGACATGCAAGGAAAGAAGTCTGGGAGGCAGCTGCACCTGTGTTTCTAGACAAAAAGTCATATATTTTGCAATTCTATTCACTCTGAACTCCATCTTTTAAACTGCAGAGTAGGTTGCTACCAAAAAGAAGAAATGGCCTTTTGGATATTGTCTGATTTGATTCAGTATATTAAGTAGGTGTGTACTGCACAGCTGGTGTGTCTCAAGCCAGGGTAATGAGCCAAGGCAGAGTTGATTGGGAGGGCTGCTGCACCTGCTCACCCAGTACAAATGGCATCCAAGACAGCATTCCATGGAATGTTATGTGACCACCCTGGTATAGTTTGCACAGTGACCTTAGATTTCTGTCAGAAGAGCTCTGAAGGTCATTTTATTGTTGAGAAGCTCTTCTACTGAAAAGAGTCAAAGAAAATGGGAACAGGATACTGAAGACTAGATTTTGATACCTCGTTCCTTGCCTTCCCTGTTTCCCACCCCATCATGAAATGTAGAGGGAAGACTATGCCAGTATTGTTACAGCTGAGGTCAGGGCTGGTAGCCGTGCCCTGACTTATAATGACAAACTGCTTGCGTCTGCATTCAACTCACAGGGGCTGCTCTGCCCTCCCCTGCTCCTGTGAAAAGAGATACGCAGACTAATGAGCCGGGCTCCTGCCAGACCCTTACATTGTTCAGTCCCACTTTCACTGAAGATAGCAAGGTTCAAGGGACAACGAAATCTGGTCTTCCGGTTAGTCACACAGCTGAGCTATGCGTAGAGCGGCACTGCTGCTGTGTCTCCGTGTCTCTCTGGCCTGACCTCCTAACCGTGCACCTCAGTCACATATGCATTGGTTCCCACCGAGGGCCTTTGTATTTGGTGTTCCTTCTGCTGGGTACTCTTCCATGGCTGGTACTGTTTGTCATTCATGTCTCAGTTCAGGTGTCCCTGCCTTGAAGCCTTCCCTGAAGACAAATAATTTCCCTACCTTGTCACAACTCCCCCAGTTACTATGAAACATCACTATATTTTACTTTCGTAAATAAAATATTTACCTGCAGTTATCTTGACTGTTTACATTTGTTTCTTTCCTCCTATGACTCCAGCATCTAGTACATGGGAACTTAACACATTTGTTGAATGGACAAATTTATCTAAAGAAATTGCACTAATTTAATTATAGTTTGAAATACTCCTTTCCAAGCCTCATTCATTTAGAAGCCATACTAAGTCTTCCAGAAACTAAAAAATTATCACTCCACACAGAATCTCTGAAAATGAGTTTTCTAAAGATTGGCCAGCTTACTAGATAAGATAAGTTGTTTGCAGAGGTCAAATTCTATCATTAATGTGTAAATCAACTGTCAAGCACAATCAAGATTATATGGAAAATTCTCTTCAGCTACCCATAAAATAACAGTATATGGGCTGGAGAAAATAACCACGTAAATGTATTATTGTGTACAGACATGAAACTTCACTTGTAGTCTGTATGTCATTGAGGTTGAAACATACTTTGTAAGTAGGATAATAACTATATCTCCCAGTTCACCTAAGACAACCTAATTTCCATCTGTTGTCCTGAGGGTAATCAGTCACATCCCTTTTTACTTTTGAAGGTGCGTCCCAGTTCAGATGATAAACCATGTGACCACTCTACCATTAAGCAAATCTTAATTCTCTTTCTTTTTTTTTTAATATTTATTTATTTGAAAGGCAGAGTTACAGAGAGGCAGAGGCAGAGAGAGAGAGGTCTTCCATCAGCTAGTTCACTCCCCAAAAGGCCACAACAGCTGGAGCTAAGCAAATCTGAAACCAGGAGCCAGGAGTTCCTCCAGGTCTCTCTCCCACATGGGTGCAGGAGCCCAAGGATTTGGGCCATCTCCTACTGCTTTCCCAGGCCTTAGCAGAGAGAGCTGGATGGGAAGTAGAGCTGCCGGGACTCAACCGGTGCCCATATGGGATGCCAGCACTGCAGGCTGCAGTTTTATCTGCGGCTCCTTAATTCTCTTTCAACATAAGTCTTCCTATTTTTAACTGAAGGTAGAGTTCAAGGAAAAGCCAACAGCCATTTCTTTTATTTATTTTTTTATTTTTTGACAGGCAGAGTGGACAGCGAGAGAGAGAGACAGAGAGAAAGGTCTTCCTTTACCATTGGTTCACTCTCCAATGGCCATCGCGGCCGGTGCTGCGCTGATCCGAAGTCAGGAGCCAGGTGCTTTTCCTGGTTTCCCATGCGGGTGCAGGGCCCAAGGACTTGGGCCATCCTCCACTGCACTCCCTGGCCACAGCAGAGAGCTGGCCTGGAAGAGGGACAACCGGGACAGAATCTGGCGCCCCGACCGGGACTAGAACCCGGTGTGCCTGCACCGCAGGTGGAGAATTAGCCTATTGAGCTGCGGCGCCGGCCAACCAACAGCTATTTCTTACCATGTGTTAAATAACACAGATTTAGAGGTTCCTGTTTCCCAATAACTACTTTAATAATTTTTAAAATATTCCTTTGTGGAATTTTTCAAATCAGGAGACAGGACACAAGCATGTCCATTCTAAGAGTGCACCACTGGATAGCTATGCACTCCCACTTTTATTTAGAGGGTACACACAGTTCCATAAGCCAACAGGCACATAGGCAAGGTTATCATTTATTAAGGATCTGGGGAAAGGAATTTGGTCTGGTGGTCTAAGATAGGGATCAGCGCGCATTGTAGATCTTCAGAGACAGGTCCATTCAAATGCTTGTGCAAGTTTACAAATTCCCAAACACCTCACCAGTTAATGTCCATTAGCCCCCTGCTGCCTCTGCTGCCACCTTCCTTTGGGGCCAGTGTGCCCATTCGCTGGCCTATTTTGGCAGAGATCAGAAACTGCAGCCAAGCCTCTAATTTCAGGGGGGTGTGCCCCACAAGAGACAGTTATGCAGCATCATCTACATTCCTTAAGCCGTTTATATAAAATTCAAAAACATACAAAAATTCACATTGCATTTATGGATACATACAAGCATTGTGAAACTATAACAACTAGCAAGAGAATGACAAACAAAATTCAGAGTAACAATTACCGGAGAGGGGAGGGCACACAGAGGACTTCTAAAATGCAGGTGTTTGTTTCTTAAACTGGCTGATGGCGACACAGATGTTCACATTTGTTATTCCTTATGCCTCACATGCACATGGCTGTGTATTTCTGCAGTATGAAATACCTAATCTTTAAAAAGACTGAAAATGTGAAGGACTTTACAAACGAAGGTGGGCATTTATGTATAGCAATAAAATAATGTAGAAAAAAGGAACCCCCCGATTCCTTATCTTTCATTGTCCTATGGAATCAGTATTAATCTAAAAGGGCCTTAACAAGCAGAGTCTTTAACTGCTTTGACACAAAATCTGAACATCTGCTTTCCCGGTACTCTAAGTTAGAAAAAAAGTAAATAAGTTAGCCATTCATTTCTGATTCCTCATCTCTCATCCATACTTAGATTTTTCTTTAGATGTCTTTGGACTTCTGCTTCAGTCTTTTTACTCCTTTCTCTTCCGTAAGAATCAGTTTGCTATTTCGGTTTGTGACTAAACTATAGTGACCACCCCTTTCTCCAGATCAGCTGTGACTTCTGTTCTGAGTTTGGTCTTTTCACTTGTTTCTCCCAACAGCTTCCTTCTTCTTCAGAGTGACCAAACCTCATCTCTCTGTACAAATCCTGGTTAGTATTTTTGACTGGCATGTAGTCTTCATCTTTTTCTATTTAAAGCAGTGCCAGGTCTTCTTCTTGTGTTTTTCACTTGTGTGTGATTGACTTGACTTTGAGTCTTCAGGTTCCTCATCTAGTATTGGATCATATTCTGCATCCTGTTTGGGTTTTACTTTATCTTTCAGAACCAAATTAGAGTGTTTATCCTCTTCCTTTTCATATGCCTTAAAGTCAATTGTTTTTTTTTTTGACAGGCAGAGTTACACAGTGAGAGAGACAAGAGAGAAAGGTCTTCCTTCCATTGGTTCACCCCCCAAATGGCTGCTACGGCCAGCGCTGTGCTGATCCAAAGCCAGGAACCAGGTGCTTCCTCCTGGTCTCCCATGGCGTGCAGGGCCCAAGCACTTGGGCCATCTTCCACTGCCTTCCCGGGCCACAGAAGAGAGCTGGACTGGAAGAAGAGAACCGGGACAGAACCGGCGCCCCAACCAGGACTAGAACCCGGAGTACTGGCGCCACAGGAGGAGGATTAGCCTAGTAAGCCACGGCACCGGCCAAAATCACTTTTTTTTTTTAAAGATTTATTTATTTATTTGAAAGTCAGTTACACAGAAGAGGCAGAGAGAGAGAGAGAGAGAGAGAGAGAGAGAGAGAGAGAAAGGTCTTCCATCCACTGGTTCACTCCCCATTTGGCCACAACGGCCAGAGCTGCACCAATCTGAAGCCAGGAGCCTGGAGCTCCTTCCAGGTCTCCCATATGGGTGCAAGAGCCGAAAGACTTGGGCCATCTTCTACTGCTTTCCCAGGCCACAGCAGAGAGCTGGATTGGAAGTAGAGAAGCCAGGTCTCAAACCGGCACTACAGGCGGCAGCTTTACACGCTATGCCACAGTGCCGGCCCCTGAAATCACTCTTGGTGTGATTTCCCACCCTTTCCACTTAATCTTTGCAACAGACTGGCTAAAATCCATGTGTATTCTTCTGTCATCTATGAGTACATTGTCCATTTTAAAGAGTGCTTTCTCACAATCTTCTTTTTCAAATTCAATAAAAGCATAACAGAGGAACTTTCCTGTCTTTCAAAGCCAGATAACCTCACAAGTTCTTATTGGCCCAAATCTTGAGAATATTATTTCCAGATCCTCATCTATGGTCACTGGATTCAATTTACAAACATACAACACATTTTCTGGAGCTTTAATATCTGTATCAGGTTGGTCTCCTACCATCTCTAGAAGAATAGCCTGAGTTTTGGCCTCTTTTTCTGTCTTTATTTCTTCTACTTCTTCAGCTAATCTTCCTTTAAAATCATCAGTTTCTTCATCTGCTCCTATTCGACCACTATCTAACTGTTCCCTTGTGGGTTCTGGTGATCAATCAGGAGTAAATCAGGGGGGTCATCAAATGGATCGTCTGAAAGCACTGTATGATTTATCCGGATAGCTTGATATGGTGCAAAGTCCTTGTCAGCAAAGACCTCATTAATTTTCTTAACTATTCATGCCCTCCGTCACCTTGCTAAACCCTGTATGAACATCATCAAGGTAATCTAAGTTTTCTCCTGTAGTAATCAGAAACGAAGATCCATGCTGATCCCTGCCATTGTTCATCATGGACTCAGTGCCTTTCCTCTGGTGTCTAATTCTTGCCACTTTTTCCACCTCAAAAAAGCTTGCTTGATCACCATACAGTTGACTAAAAATAGACTCTCCTCCACGACCAGTGCCTGTAGGATCACCAGTTTGTATGATAGAATCCCTCTGTACATTGTGAATAAGGCAATAGTTATATTTTGTTTTGCACAACTTCAAGAAATTCAAGCAGGCTGGTGGAAAATCTTGAACATTAGGTTTCAGTTGTTTCTTGCGTGCATTTCTGGGCTTTCGAGCATCATTTGTGGTTGTTCCTCTCATTAGTAAAGAAAGCCACGAAAGCTAAGGCAGTGCATAGGCAGCCCACAGCACACAGCCGCACACAGCCGAGGCCGACGACTGATAGCGCGCACCCTCCGCTCTACCCGCAGGCACGAGATACCGGGCCCAAGTCGATTCTCCTCACAAAAACCTTTCTAAGCAAAGCCGGCTAACACATCAGCCCGGTCGCAGGCACAGGCAGCCCGGCCCGGGACTGTGCTGAGAGGGGAAAGCGGGCAAGCGAGCTCAGCGGTCCCCGCGAGAGGGCAGCGAGGCGCGGGCCTCACCGCGCGGCCCCTCCTCGGTGAACCGGTCTTTGACCACGTCGCCCAGAGTGGTCTCCACCTGAACCGCCAAGGCGCCGGCTCCGCCTCTGCAAGGGCCGAGGCGGGTGATGGGCGGGTGATAGGCGCAGCCCGTCCGCTTCTACCCCACGCGTCACCCTCCGTGCTACGCCTTGATAATTTCAAAGACAGTAAAGCGTGAAATGCGCAGTTTCTAAAGCCAGGCTTCGGAAGTTAAATGCCAATGTTGACACTTATTAGCTATGTCAGCTTACATAATCTGCTCCACGCCATTGTTCCTCTTCTGTAAAATACAAATAATAATTGTATGTATCGCAGAGAAGTTCTGTGAGATTAACTGAGTTAAAACATGTATAGTTTAAGGCTGGCGCCGTGGCTCAATAGGCTAATCCTCCACCTTGCGGCACCGGCACACCGGGTTCTAGTCCCGGTTGGGGCGCCGGATTCTGTCCCGGTTGCCCCTCTTCCAGGCCAGCTCTCTGCTATGGCCAGGGAGTGCAGTGGAGGATGGCCCAGGTGCTTGGGCCCTGCACCCCATGGGAGACCAGGAAAAGCACCTGGCTCCTGGCTCCTGCCAGGATCAGCGCGGTGCGCCGGCTGCAGCGGCGGCCATTGGAGGGTGAACCAACGGCAAAGGAAGACCTTTCTCTCTGTCTCTCTCTCTCACTGTCCACTCTGCCTGTCAAAAAAAAAAAAAAAAAAAAAACAACATGTATAGTTTAGACTATTGCCTCAAAACTCTTTAAGAACTGAGAGTATGCCAGCATTATTTTCAGAGTTCAATAAGGTCTTTTAAAATCCTTGTCAATTATTTGAGATCACACTAAGCCACTGTTTTCCTCTCTAATCACAGTCTGTGGCATATATGCTAGCTAGATTCATTGTATTTATTTAATTTCTCAGCAAGCAATTTACCAAAAGTAAATTGTTCTTAAAATCTAGGGGCTGAATTCTGTAACTGGAAGCTCAGTTGGAAGAAAAATCGAGGCTGCCCCTTTCTTCCCTCTTTCCTAGGACTGGACCCTGCTTTTGTAACCTTTCACACTCTTTTGAATGGATCTCCTAATCTATATGATTTTTGATCCCTACCAGATAACTAATATGCCTCTTGGTCTGACCATGTAGATCCTGCACCTGCAATAATCTTTACAGAATTGGTAAAACTACCTTGATCTTGGTGACTTACTAATGTCGTTTTTCCAGAAAGCTCATATTGACTTGCTCTCCTCATCAATAGAAACACTGGTTTCCTGTGAGGTTTGGGATCAGGAAAATCCATCCCACTCATCTCGATGATTTGAAACTTCCATTGTTTTGCCAGTGTGAGGTTTTCACTAGTCTAGACCTGGGTTGGCTGAGCCTACAGTGAGCAGAGTTTTAATCCTCTAAGCAAGGAAGGCAGGGAGTGACAAACTACACATTTCTATTTTCTCACACATAAAATGCATTGTGTTTTAAGCACTAATCAACTCTTAATTATCCACAGTAATGGAAGGATGTAATGACATGTTTCTATATAACATTGTCCTAAAGCACACATGCTCTAGAGCATAATGATTTTCCCCAACAGCAGATTCATTTTGCTCGTTATGCTGTGCTTGTAATTTTATTAAAAAATGATTCTGCTTTCCCAGAGCCCTTTGCCTTATGATTATAGTAGGAGGCATCACAAAGGCCTTCTTGGTGGCAGGGGCCACTCAGTCTTGGATTTGATAATTTAGATTAGATGCTTACTATTGAAAAACTCCATACATCTGTTGTAGACTCTGTCACTGTGGCTGCTTTCAACGCCATGTAACAAGATCATATAGTGGGATTAGGGATAGAAGTGGGGTGCAATTTGGACTGAGGCATTGAACATGTGAATAATTAAGCTCATCAAAAACAAATAGGTGGGGGCCGGCGCCGTGGCTCACTTGGTTAATCCTCCACCTGCGGCGCTGGCATCCCATATAGGCACCGGGTTCTAGTCCCGGTTGCTCCTCTTCCAGTCCAGCTCTCTGCTGTGGCCCGGGAGTGCAGTGGAGGATGGCCCAAGTGCTTGGGCCCTGCACCCACATGGGAGACCAGGAGGAAGCACCTGGCTCCTGGCTTCAGATCAGCGAGCTGGCTGTTGCAGCCATTTGGGGGATGAACCAACGGAGGGAAGACCTTTCTTTCTGTCTCTCTCACTCACTGTCTATAACTCTACCAGTCAAATAAAAAATAAAAAACAAATAGGTGAAGAACAATAGGCAAAAATGCAAAACATGAGAGAATATATTAATTCAATGACAATCTGTTACAATGCCTTCAGGCTAGGCATTCCAATGTTGTTTACTTTATCATGAAAATTGTTTTAAAATAGTTAAAAGTTAGAAAGAGACAGGAGAAGGAAAGAGGACATAAAAGGAAGGGGAGAGAGGAGTAAAATTCCTGTTTACAGGGGGTATTGTTCACATCAAAGGGGCTGGCAATTTATTTGCAATTAGCTCCTTTATGTAGCCCTTTATGGAAGATACAATCAACTTTCTCATTCTACAGATAGGCAAGAGAGGCTCAAATTGGGAAACTTATATTGGAATACAAGATAATCAGATTTCAACATCAATATTATTACCTACTCTTTATTTTTATTACCTTTTAAAGAAAAAAAAAAGCAGTGGCATTAAGCCTAATTTTAATAGAACAACATCCAAGAAGAAAAAAAAATCTTACAATCAATGAGCCCTTTTAAACTTGGGTAAAAGATAATTTGGGTGCTAGTGGAAACCAAAGATAAAAAGAGGAGACCATATTTAATTTTTTTTTTTAAACAGGCAGAGTGGATAGTGAGAGAGAGAGACAGAGAGAAAGGTCTTCCTTTTGCCGTTGGTTCACCCTCCAATGGCCGCCACGGCTGGCGCGCTGCGGCCAGCGCACCGCACTGATCCAAAGGCAGAAGCCAGGTGCTTATCCTGGTCTCCCATGGGGTGCAGGGCCCAAGCACTTAGGCCATCCTCCACTGCCTTCCCGGGCCACAGCAGAGAGCTGGCCTGGAAGAGGGACAACCGGGAAAGTATCCGGCGCCCCGACCGGGACTAGAACCCGGTGTGCCGGAGCCGCTAGGTGGAGGATTAGCCTAGTGAGCCACGGCGCCGGCCCATATTTAAATTTCTAACTCCATTTCTAATGCCCTATCTTGGTTAACAGCAGGTCCAAGCAGTTTGAGTTTTTAAGAAGTGTATCTGCTTGATTGACATGGAAGTGAACTACTTCTGAGGAAAGACTATATGATAGAAAAGAAGTCTTTGAGAGCCTAGAAAAGGAAAAAGTATTAGCTACTATCCTAGAGGCAAAAGCAGAGACTTTCATGAGCCAATCACCAGAGATATGTGATGTGTTAGTTTTGTTGATTCTTATCACAGCATAAGAACAATATCCCTCAAACTCTTCAGGTATCTGTATGATTCACATTTCTGTCATATTGCACACATCTAGGGGATACCTTTCCTATTTTATTCTGTGGATTCCACAAGCTTTTTTTTAAGATTTATTTATTTATTTGAAAGTCAGAGCTAAGGAGAAGGAGAGGCAGAGAGAGAGAGAGAGAGAGAGAGAGGTCTTCCATCCACTGGTTCACTCCCCAATTGGCTGCAACGGCCGGAGCCGGGCTGAAGGCAGGAGCCAGAAGCTTCCTCCGGGTCTTTCCAGGTGGGTACAGGGGCTCAAGAACTTGGGCCATCTTCTACTGCTTTCCCAGGCCATAAAAGAGAGCTGTATTGGAAGTGGAACAGCCAGGACTAAAAATGGCGCCCATATGGGATGCCTGCACTGCAGGCGGTGGCTTTACCCTCTACACCACAGCGCCAGCCCCAACACAAGCATCTTTTGATAACCAATTCTACCTTATAATAACATTAATACAGACAATGTAGTACCTGGAACTGTCCAGTAAGAACATATGATGGGGTCCAGGATTTGGGGCAGCTATTAAGATGCCACTAAGGGATGCCCACATCCCATGTCTGAGTGTCTGGGTGGAGTTCCTACTCCTCCACTTCCATCCAGCTTCCAGCTAATGCTCATCTTGGGGTGGTTCAAGTACTTGGGTCCCTACCACCCATGAAGGAGATCTGGAATGAGTCCAGGCTGTTGGCATGAACCTCATAGCCCTGGTTGCCACAGGTTTTTGAGGAGTGAGGCAGCAGATGCAAGATTTATCTTGTCTGTCTGTCTCTCTCTCTCTCTGCCTTTCAAAACATGAAAAAAAAAAAGAAACAAGAATTTTAAAGAAAAAATAAAATGGTCATTAATTTTAATGACACAAGGAGCCGGCATGGTGGTATGGCAGGTAAAGCTGTGGCCTGTGACACAGACAACCCATGTGGACACTGGTTTGAGTAGACAGTTAGATATTATAAAAGTGAAATACTCAGACAATATTATTATTATTTTGCCCATATCAGAGTTTTATTCAACCCATAATGAAAGAACCAGCTGAAAGACATTATCTCGGCCAGCGCCGTGGCTCACTAGGTAAATCCTCTGCCTGCGGCACCCGTACTCCAGGTTCTAGTCCCAGCTGGGGCGCCGGTTCTGTCCAGTTGCTCCTCTTCCAGTCCAGCTCTCTGCTGTGGCCAGGGAGTGCAGTGGAGGATGGCCCAAGTGCTTGGGCCCTGCACCCACATGGGAGACCAGAAGTACCTGGTTCCTGGCTTTGGATCGGCACCGCGCATCGGCAATAGCGGCCATTTGGGGAGTGAACCAACGGAGGGAAGACCTTTCTCTCTGTCTCTCTCTCTCTCTCTCACTAACTCTGCCTATCAAAAAAATGACATTATCTCTAGTCCCATCAGTATATGAACAGATATTTATAGTCTGCTAGAAAAGAAATGCTGAAAAACAGTTGGTAAATTAGACATAAAATTGGTCAGTGTCCTTCAGGACAGTGAAATTGTATCCTTTAAGGTTATCTTCTCTACCAGGAAGAAGATACAGAAGTAGAAAAGAGGCTGGGAGAGTGACATCTCAAGACAGGAGAAATTGGCACCAAATGTACCTTTCCAAATACCCTGTGTGCCCTTTAAACATGTGGATTTCTCTCAAGGACACCTACAACCCTCTTTTGCCTTTGTTCTCTCCAATCAAATAGTCACTAAATTTTTACAGGGTTTTCAGCATCAGTTTTTTTTTCCCTTTCCTCTGCTACTAAACAATCTCAGTCACACAATGTCTTGTTATCAAAGTCAGTTAATCAAACGAAACTTCTCTGGAGTGTTTAAGATTCAGGAAAACGTCTCAAACCATTTTTTATCTCCACTATGATGTTGCTGAGTTAATGTCATGCAGACAAGTGGAAGTCTGAAAACTTGTGAATACTCTACTTTTTGAAGCAAAGCTTAGCCAGGTTTTACATTTTAAAAATCAAGTAAGGGCAGGCATTGTGGTGGGAATAAGAAAAAGATGAGGAAGAGGGGTTGGAGTGTAGGTGGGAGGACAGGCACGGTGGGAAGAATCACCATGTTCCTAAACTGGTAATTATGAAGTGTATGAAGTTTGTAACTGTAAAGCTGTACACATTCCTATGTACTTTCTTCTAAGGTACAGTTAAAAACTTGCCATGGGACTCCGAATCTCCTTAAGCTGGGTGGTAAAAATACCATCATAAGAGTTAAATTAATCATATAAATAGGATTAAGTGTCTGGAAATAACAATAGATAGAATTAAAAAGGAGAATTTTCCAACATGGGAAGCAGTCCACACAGCAGACTCATACTATGACAATCGTTTTAAGCAGCTCTCTGACCTCAGAATCACCCTTAACGCATTCTTGGAAAGCCAAGACACTGTGGCGAAAAAAATGTACTACATGAAGGGCCTCAGTGGGTGAGACCCCAGTGGAAAGAAGTGGTCATCAAAGGATGTACTGTTCTCTGAAGGGAGGAGAGAACTTCCACTCTGCTTTTGGTTTTGTCTCAATACAGATGGAGTTTGTGGACTCAAAAGGCTTCTATAGCTTAGGTAACTCATGTCAAGTGCCTCAGGTGGTCACTGATGTCATACATAAGAGTGTTAATTGTTAAATTAAAAATAGGAGTCACTGTGCACTAACTTCCCATGCAGGACCTCTGTCCTCAATGAGTTGTATTATGAGAAACTGTAATACTTGTTCTCAAAGATTTATTTCATTGTAGTGTATTAAGTGGAAGATATAAACAGCCCTTGTCTCAACTGTTGAGGAACAGGTTTATGTGTGTGTGCTTGTGTGTATGTGTGTACAAATTGTTGCAATCATTACTTAGTATAGAGTTGGTCTTCTGTGTATAAAGTTAATTGAAATGAATCTTATGGAGAATGGGACTGGGAATGGGAGAGGGAAGAGGAGGGGTAGGAGGTTAGGTATGGTGGGAGGAAGCACTATATTCCTAAAGTTGTACTTATGAAATACATGAAGTTTGTATTCCCTAAATAAAAGGTTTCTTTGGGGGGAAAAAGACACCAAAGGTCTTTAATGTGTTGAAAGAAAGGAAAAGATAAAACAGTATACCATGGGTCAGCACAGTGCAGCAGTGGGTTAAGACACCACCTGTAGCACCAGCATGCCATATGGGTACTATTTCAAGTCCTAGCTGCTCTGTTTCTGTTCCAGCTCCCTGATAATGCACATGGGAAGGCAGCAGAGGATGGCCCAAGTACTTGGGCCCCTGTACCCACATGGGAGACCCGAGTGGAGTTCCAGGATACTGGATTAGGACTGCAGCCATTCCTCTCTCTTTCTGTAACTCTTTCAATACAAAAATAAATCTTTTTTAAAAAAACCAGTATATCATCACATTTCAGAGTACTAGAAAATTATAGTCTTGTCTTTTTAAATTAGGGGGTTATCGGTCAATTATTATAGCGTAAAGGAACCAAAATGCATTTGTGTTGACATCTCTCTTTAACCTTAAATCTAGCTGTCAAATACTACAGAGCTTTGAAGCTGTACATCTTCTTTAAAGAAGGTCATTTTTCTTATCTTATTTTTTCTTGAGAGGCTTAAATGTTTTTCTTTCACATCACTCATGGCATCTTAATCTATTTTCAGGTGCTATAACTCAATACCACAGAGAATAACTTATAAAGAATGGAGGTTCTGGATTCTGAAGGATGGGGAGTACAAGAGCACAGCACTGGCATCTGGTGCAGGCTTTCTTACAGTATCAAAACAAGGTGGAGGGCATCACATGGCAAGACAGAGCAAGCCAGCTAGCGTGGTTCTCTCTTCCTCTTCTTACAAAACTGCTAATGCCATACAGGAGCTCCTGCCCTCATGACCATGTCCAATCCCAATTACCTTCCAAATGCTCCCACTCCAAATTCCGTTAACATTTGAATTTGGAGATTAACTTTCTCACACATGAACTTTTGGGGGATGCATTCAAACCATAATACATGGACTACTGTGCTAGTCTAACTGGTCTCCTGGTGATATCAGAATTGACCCCCTAAAATTACATCAAACTGTGGCCCCTTAAAGTTCCCCAGAAGTCCCATCTGGGGTGCCACATATGTTATCAGAATTTAGGGTGCCATATGATATCACCATATGTTTATTACTAAATCCCCAATATTAATAAGTCCAAGTGGGTTCTTGCCTAATATTTAGAAAAGAATTCTAAATACCGGCATAAATGAATGAGGCAGCCTGGTACATTTTAAGCTTTTATTCAGTGTGAAAGATGCATAGGAGAATGAGGGTTTTATTAGAGAGAGAGATAAATCTGGGTTTATACGGAGTACAAGGAACCAGCCTTGTGGAAGAGCATCTAGTCCAGGAAGCCTAGGATGGGTGGCCCAAAGGCCACGTACCCTGGAGGTGCAGGACTACAGCCAGTCCCCTCCTGGCAAGAGACCTGGGCAAGGAAGGGAGGGAAAAAAAAAAGGGCAGACACACCCTGTCCCAGGCTCTTAATCCATCCTCAAAGGGGAGTGGTTAACTAACCTGACTGGCCGGTGGGCACTCAGGTGTGGCCAGGCAGGGGTATGAGGTCACACAGGAGCGTGGTGAAGGTGTGGTCTTCCAGCTCACAAACTTAATCAATTTTAACCTGTATGCCTGCCTACTTCATTGGCACCCAGTTTTGCCTTTCCTCCCACCCTTACCCATTCTACCTCCTGCTACCATATTAATTTACCTGAATTGCTGCTTTAATTTAAATTGGTCTGAGATGTGGTACAGAATTCTATATTTTTAAGAGGGTCCATAGAAGCCCCTTGAAGCTTCCATGAATTCTTCTATAATTACTCTAACCACACGTTATTGTGCGGAGTCACATGGGTTGATGAGCAGCCAGGGTCATGGTTGCAGTGGAAATTTAGGGTGCATAGGTAAAAAACCATGGCTTGGGGCTGGCACTGTGGTGTAGCAGGTCAAGTTTTCACCTGCAGCACCGGCATCCCACATGGGCACCAGTTCTAGTCCTGGCTGCTCCACTCCTGATCCAGCTCTCTGCAATGGCCCAAGGACCCTGCACCTACGTGGGAGACCTGGAGGAAGCTCCAGGCTCATGGCTTTGGATCAGCCCAGCTCCAGCCATTGAGGCCATTTGGGGAATGAACCAGTGGATGCAAGACATCTCTCTCTCTCTCCCTCTCTCTCTCTCTGCCTTTCAAATAAATAAACAAATAAATCTTTAAAAAAACAAATCATGGCTCTATTCAAATGAGACTCTGCACTTACTTTGTGATTTCATCACCATTTATACCTATTGAAATCCTTAGCTATTCCTCAAAGTTAAATCAAAATGCCATGCCTTCCATGAAGTCTTCTATAATTACTCTAACCACATGTTATTGTGAGGAGTCAGATGGGTTAATGAGCAGCCAGGGTCATGGTCGCAGTGGAAATTTAGGGTGCAAAATGCTTTCTTCCCCCAAAAGTTAACTTTAGCAAGATCAAAAGTGCCTGCTCCACTTCCTTAGGCGTCTCCACTCGTATGAGAATAGCAAGGGAGTAGCAATTCCTTCTGAGCTTCCAGCTTACTGTAAAGCAAATTAGGTATCCCACCCTTCTGATGGCTCTTTTTGTTTTATCATGAGCAAGTCAGACAGGATAAAAGATTGCAAATCAGGTTTTTTGATGGGTTTTGTCTCCATCCTATAACTGAATGTCAGTCTGATTCCCAAGTTTTGTTTTTTTTTCTCAAAAATTGTGCTTAAAAACCCCACTACCACCAGCCCCTTTGGGTTTTGCCTCTCTTGGAGCCCCCCATTCCATGCTACCCTGGCTGGAGGTCTCTGATTTTAATAAATCTTGCTTTCTCTCTCTGCCTTGTCCACTTGGAAATTCTTCTTCCATGTGAGACAAAGAACCAGGTTAATATTTTTCTGCTGCCATTTCACCTGTAATACTATCACAGGCTTTCTCTAAATTTACATATATAATCTCTGGTTGTTATAATAGTCAATTATCATTTATGTAGGTCTTTACAGTTTTCAAAGTTCTCTCTCTTCTAATCTTTTTTGTACACTGTATAACAGAGGCCTTCTCATTCCCAGGTTATAGATGAGCAAATTCTGTGTCAGAGAGTGTATGTGAGTTTATTTTCCAGGGTCACACAGCTGGCCAATTTCAAAGCTGTAACCTGGGCCTAGGTCTCTAGACCCCAGTCAGCTTGTTGGAAATATTTAAAATAGTGACAGAATCAAATCTCCTCTCAACACTAGAGCACACAAAAGCAACCAGGGAGGGAACCTATCAAAACACACACACATAAAAGTCGCAGCTTCAGATTCCAGTTTGCTCCAGCTAGGCAGGCCAAGACATATGGATTCTCATCAGACTCTGCCAGGCAATTTTTATGCAAGCAGTAAGAGGCCACATTTTGAAAAACATTGCTCTAGGTGATTATACACCATATGAAGGCTGCAGAGAAACCTCCAAAGGGCCATTATATCCATGTAAAATGATAATTCGAAAATAATAAAGAACTAATAATGGAAAAAACATATTTTGGCCAGTATAGTTCCCAGCCCTTGTGCCCAAGAGTACTTTCTCTGGAACTGTGAAAGTTGCTTCTTCAAAGCCACATCGGTTGGTTTTCCAGATCATAAGATAATGGGCTGGCCGAAGTCTGCTCCGCAGTCAGTGCAAATCTCCTCCCTCCCGGCTGTGACAGGTGTGCCTGCATGTATCCTTCCTCTGGGAAGCACGGAGGTAACAAGTATTTCTCATTTCAGAAGGGCTTTGGAGGAACTCGACTCAAAGTCTTCAAATCAAAATTTTCTCATGAAAAACTCTTTTTGACACTTTATTCAGTTACCAATGTTCTAAGGCCACCTGGCAAAATATCTCTGCCCAGAATAGAAAAGGACCACCTGCTTCCATGAGAAAAGGCTGCACTGTTTTAAAGATGATGCAATTCACAACCTTGAGAAGTCTTAAGAAGATAACACTATACTGCTACCAAGGATAGAAACTGCCATTTGCCATTTGGCATAAACTCTGTTCTGTAGGTTGAAGATGCTGACATATGCTGGCTTACAATGTATGACCTTTGTGTAGTCCAAAGAGATTACTTGGGTCTATTCATTTCTCAAGCAAGATTTATAAAGAAGGTTGCTCTATAACTGGATATACATCAATTTTTCATTCTTTAAACTAATCTGTAGCAGTATGAAGAGAGAAGACAGGACATTTTATCAGACAAGGTCTTGTATCTAGTTTAAACTGAATTTTAAAATCGTGTAGAGGTTCTTTATTCTCTTCATCATTACTTGATTTTTGAGCCAAATGAACTTCAGTCATTTTGCCTCCTGAATTTAAGGATTATGTTTTCTTAGGAAAGTCATAAGTGTAGAGACAATAATTAATAATAACAATAAATAATACTGAATATAAGCCTATAGGAAATGGGTATTTGTAAATGACCACTGCTATAGGAGACTACTTCAGAAAATTCATGGAAAGTGGAGTTAAAAGTTTATTTTTGTACAAAAAAGATTTTGAAATCCATGCATACCAGGTTGAAAAAGCTCATAGAAAATGCATATTGTGAAAAAACTATGCACAGATTTCAAAAACATTTGCACCAAAATAAACTACCTTTAATTCTATTCTCCACAAACTCTTGGAAGTACCCTTGTATGTTTCTTTCTGAAAAATATTTTTCCAATCTAAGGATGGCACCCAGGCCTTTTAGTTTTTTGCAAACTAAGTAGGAAATTAATTAACTTTTGGGCTTGGGGGCCAAGTGGGAATAACCATTTTTAGGTGTGGGGAAATCCATACTCCACATTTCTCACTCCACTCTGTTGCCCAGAAAATCTCATTTATGAATATCACTTAAAAAAAAATCCTGACTTTAAAAATCCCACTTAAAAAACTGACTTAAAAAATCCCACTAAAAGAAAAAGTATAACATGAATAAGGGGGTTCACTAGGAAAAATGATTAAAGGGTTCAGCATTAAAACATCTATTATAATTTATCCAATTACAGGTACAAGAAAAGTAACCACATACATACCTGGGGTGCTAAAATAGCATTTTAAAAATCTTAACAAGATTCTTACTTAATGAACACTCAAAATAAGAAAAGACTAAATATTATAAGAACTTTGCAGACATATCAAACTCAATGCAGAAGCATACTTATGGAAATCACCACAATCATTTCTACTCAACTCAGGAAGAAGAGAAAAATAATCACTATGTGTACTGTTATTTAACATTTTAGTGGAGATACTGCTAACACAAATAGAATAAATTATTCATAAAAATTGTAAATGAGTTAAAACTATCTTTCTTGTCTACAATTCGACTGCATATATCATAATATCAAAAGTTATTGCAAGTTATAATTTAAAGATAAAAATTAGTACATAGAAATGAAAGATTAATATATACATACATAAATACATGAGAACATGAGGTACCTTTCTCTGAAGGGAGGAGAGAACTTCCACTTTGACTATGACCCTGTCGGAATAAAATCAGAGTTGGCGATCTCAAAAGGCTTACATAGCCTTGGCAACTCATGACAAGAGCCTAGAGTGATTACTGACGCCATAAACAAGAGTGTCAATTGTTAAATCAACAACAGCAGTCACTGTGCAACAACTCCCCATGTAGGATCTCTGTCCTTAATGTGTTGTACTATGTGAGTCAATGTATAACTAGTACTCAAATAGTACTTTACACTTTGTGTTTCTGTGTGGGTACAAACTGTTGAAATCTTTACTTAGTAAATACTTAATTGATCTTCCGTATATAAAGATAATTGAAAATGAATTTTTTTTGACAGGCAGAGTGGACAGTGAGAGAGAGAGAGAGACAGGGAGAAAGGTCTTCCTTTTCCGTTGGTTCACCCCCACAATGCCGCTGCGGCCAGCGCACCACGCCGATCCAAAGCAAGGAGCCAGGTGCTTCTCCTGGTCTCCCATGCGGGTGCAGGGCCCAAGGACTTGGGCCATCCTCCACTGCCCTTCCAGGCCATAGCGGAGAGCTGGACTGGAAGAAGGGCAACCGGGACAGAATCCGGCGCCCTGACCGGGACTAGAACCCAGTGTGGCGGCGCCACAGGTGGAGGATTAGCCTAGTGAGCCGCGGCACAGGCTGAAAATGAATCTTGATGTGAATGGGATGGTAGAGGGAGCGGGAGATGGGAGGGTTGTGGGTGGGAGGGAAGTTAAGGGAGGGGGGGAGAAACCAGTGTAATCCAAAAGCTGTACTTTGGAAATTTATATTTATTAAATAAAAGTTTTAAAAAAAGAATTAAAAAGGAGAGAAAGATCCAACATGGGAAGCGGGATACACAGCAGACTCATAGAATGGCAGATGTCCTAAATAGCACTTTGGCCTCAGAATCAGCCCTAAGGCATTCAGATCCAGCTAAAAAGCCCATGAGAGTATTTCAGGCATGGAAAGCCAAAACTTTGTGGCAAAAAAAACACAACTAAATGAAAGATCTCTGTGAGTGAGATCCCAGCAGAAAGGACAGGCCATCAAAGAAGGAGGTACCTTTCTCTGAAGGGAGGACAGAACTTCCACTTTGACTATGACCTTGTCGAAATAAGATCAGAGTTGGCGATCTCAAAAGGCTTCCATAGCCTTGCAACTCATGACAAGAGCCTAGGGTGATTACTGACACCATAAACAAGAGTGTCAATTTGTTAAGTCAACAACAGGAGTCACTGTGCACTTACTCCCCATGTAGGATCTCTGTCCTTAATATGTTGTACTATGTGAATCAATGGTATAACTAGTACTCAAACAGTACTTTATACTTTGTGTTTCTGTGTGGGTGCAAACTGTTGAAATCTTTACTTAGTATATACTATATTGATCTTCTGTATATAAAGATAATTGAAAATGAATCTTGATGTGAATGGGATGGGAAAGGGAGTGGGAGAGGGAAGGGTTGAGGGTGGGAGGGAAGTTAAGGGGAGGGGAAAACCAGTGTAATCCAAAAGCTGTACTGTGGAAATTTATATTTATTAAATAAAAGTTAAAAAAGAAAAATATATATAATTAATATAATATATTGATACAATTAATATAAATATTGTGTATATACATACAAAAATACTAGTCAAAATATATACCATGTTCTAGGGTTTCATGATTTAATATCATAAAAATGTTATTTTTTCCAAAGTTAATATATAAATTTACTACAATCTCAATAAAATACCAGGAGGTTTTGAAAACCAAGATTAAAATGTCCACATTGAAAAAGAAAACATAGATAGGAAAATCTGAAGAACAAGAATAACTGACTAGGCTTCTCAGGTATCATAAGTCTTCAACAACTAAAACATTATGGGACTGGTACATGAATGGCCAAGAAATAATGAAACAAATTGGAAAGCACTGGAATATATCCAAATATACTCAGATACAGAAAAATTAATATGTAAAGCATTTCAAATCAGTGAAGCTATAAATATAGACATTTTAGCAAATGGTAGTGGGTCAACTGAGTAGCCATCTGAAATAAACAAATAAATGTGATGCTTTTATTATATTATACACCAGTATAAAGTACAACATACCAACAATTTAAACATAAAAAGTAAAAGCAGAAGACTACAGCATTTAAGTTTGGGATGGGAGTGAGGAGGAAGACATAGGACAATTGCTTACTTTCTTGGAATGGGAATAATTTGAGTTTGATTAAAAATCCAGAAACATTAAAGAAAAGAGAGGCGTCAAAGTCCCTTATGTAGCTAATCATGTCATAAAAAAAAGTAGAAGAAAAAAGAAGCTAGATCCAGCCCTACAAAAGATGCTTAAGGGTGTGCTACACACAGAAACACGGAAACATATGGTCAACTCTATGAAAGAAGGTAAAGGCAGAAAATCTGCCAGTAAAAATATGAAGGAAATCCAAAGTAAACAATAGGGATATTTTTGGGAAAATGGTAGGGCCAAATTCTTACTTATTAATAAATAAATACATAAATGTAAATGGCCTTAACTCTCCAGTTACAAGATTCAGACTGGCTGAACAGACTAAAAAACAAGACCCATCTATTTGCTGCCTACAAGAAACACAACTCACCAAAAAAGATAAAGACTGAAAGTGAAAGGATGGAAAAAGATATACCATGCTAACAGAAACCAAAAATGAGCTGGTGTAGCAATCTTAATATAAGACAAAGTAGACTAAAACACAAAAAATATTAAAAGAGACAAAGAAGCACACTAGGTAATGATTAAGGGATTAATTCAACAGGAAGATATAACTATAATAAACATATATGCACCAATTACAGGGCAATTGGCTATTTAAAAGAAATGTTAATGGGTCTAAGGCGGACATAGACTCCAATGCTATAGTAATGGGGGATGTCAATACCCCATTTTCAGCAGTGGACAGATCAGGATCAACCAGACAGAAAATCAGCAAGGAAACAACAGAGTTAATTGACACTACAGACTAAATGGACCTAACAGATAGCTACAGAACTTCCATCCTACAGTTGCAGAATACATGTTCTTCTTACCAGTACATGGAACTTTCTCTAGGATAGACCACATGCTAAGCCATAAAGTAAGTCTCAGCAAATTCAAAAAAATAAAAATCATACTATGCATCTACTCTGAACACAATGGAATAAAACTGGAAATCAACAACAAAAGAATCTCTAGAACACAGGCAAACACAAGAAGACTGAACAACATGCTCCTGAATTAACAGTGGATCATAGAAGAAATCAAAAGGGAAATAAAAAATTTCTGGAAAGAATGAAGATGACAATATAACATATTAAAACTTATGAGATACAGCAAAAGCAGTGTTAAGATGAAAGATTATAGCATTTGGTGCCTACATCAAGAAATTGGAAAGGCACCAAATATACAAGATATCAATGCATCTCAAGGACCTAGAAAAACAACAGCAAATCAAACCCAAAATAATAGGAGAAAATAAATAATTAGAAAAGAAATAAAACAAAATTGAAACAAAAAATGCAAAAGACCAGTGAAATGAAGAGCTGGTTTTTAATTTAATATGTGTATTCTGCAACTGTAGAATGTAAAGTTCTGTAGATATCTGTTAGGTCCATTTGGTCTTTAGTGCTCCTATAAGTGTCATCTCTACAGGTTGCCTTTTAGATGTTGTATTAGTTATCACAAGTTAGGGAGAACATATAGAATTAGTCTCTTTGGGACTGGCTTATTTCGCTAAGTATGGTTTTCCAGTTTCATCCATTTTGTCGCAAATATCGGATTTTGTATTTTTTTTTACTGCTGTGTAGTATTCCATGGTGTACATATCCCATAATTTCTTTATCCAGTCTTCAGTTGACGGGCATTTGGGTTGATTACAGGTCTTTGCTACTGTGAATTGATCTGCAATAAACATGGATGTATAGACAGCTCTTTCATATGCTGATTTCATTTCCCTTGGGTAGGTTATCAGGAGTATGATGGATAGGTCATATGGTGGGTCTATATTCAGATTTCTGAGATTTCTTCATACTGTTTTCCATAGTGGCTTTACCAATTTACATTCCCACTAACAGTGGATTAGAGTATTTATTCCCACATCCTCGCCAGTATTTGTTGTTTGTTGATTTCTGTATGAAACCCATTCTAATGGGGGTGAGATGAAACCTCATTGTGGTTTTGACTTACATTTCTCTGATGCTCAGCGATCCTGAACATTTTTTCATGTGTCTTTTGGCTATTTGGATTTCCTCTGGTACAAAAATAGATGGATAGACCAATGGAACAGAATAGAAACACCAGAATTCAATTCAAGCATCTACAACCAATTTATATTTGACAAAGGAGTTAAAACCAATCCCTGGAGAAAGGACAGTTTTTTCAACAATTGGTGCTGGGAAAACAGATCTTCACATATATAAGCATGAACCCTACAACTTTCAACAAAATCCACTCTGCAGAATTGAGAACTTGGGACTTAACAAATTAAGGAGCCAACATTCTGGTACAAAGAAAATCCATATACAAAAATGGAAATCAGGTATAAAGGAAAAAATAATATTCTAATAAAAGCCTTTAGAAATCAGCTGAGAAAAAATAATCTCCATCTGTGAAGCATGGGAAAAAGCTTCATGAAAGAGGTAATTTTTAAAAGATATTTATTTCTTTCTTTATTTAAAAGGCAGAGTTACAAAGAAGCAGAGGCAGAGAGAGAGAGAGAGAGAGAGAGAGAGAGGTCTTCCATCTGCTGGTTCACTCCGCAGGTTACTGCAATGGCTGGAGCTACACTGTGGAGCAGCCGGGACTCAAATGGATGCCCACATGGGATGCTGGCACTGCAGGCAATGGCTTTCCCTGCTACACCATAGTGCCATCCCCAGAAGAGGTAATATTTAAAGTGGGTCTTCAGATGGAGCGCCTCATTCCTGCTTTTGCCTGGCCCAGCCCTGGCTGTTGTGGGCATTTGAGGAATGAAGCTGAAGATGATAAATTTCTCTTTCTCTCTCTAGCTTTGTCTCTATCTCTGCTTCCCTCTGTCCCTCTGCCTCTCAACTTTAAAAAAAGAAGAAGTATTCTTCAATAATGGCTCAGAGATGAGTGTGGGAAAATGACAGTAAAGGATGCCTTTGGAGCAGGAAAGGCGAGAATCAGTGACACAGGGAAAGTGAGACTTACCTGAGCAGGGGCAAATGATTTAGTATGAAAGGAAAGCTGGATATGAGGTGGGGAGTAAAGAGAATTGAGATAGGAGACACAGAACAAGAAATATTATGAAGATTTATTCTTTGTTATTTACAGAATTTTGGGTTTCATTGCTGAAAATTAGAAGTCCCTAATCTTCAGATTTTCTAACCCATTTTGGTAGCAGTGGAGAAAATCAGAGAGAGGTGAAGCTTGTGGTGGGGTGAAGCAATGCCTGAAATATTTAGGAATAGGAATCAGCAGGACTTGGCAACCTGAGATGTATGAAGTGATCAAAATAATATGCCACAGAATCACTTCACAGTCCTAGATTTTTGAGGTACATGTGGTATGGAGTTCAGGGCAAGAAGTACCAAATAAGAGTTGAAGGTGTCAGGGCATGCCTTCTGTGAGTCCCTGAGGAGCTGCTGCTGCAGCTGTTAAGTAAATCTATGCTTTGTTTTTGATGCATGTCAAGAATCCAAACCTGGCTTGCTCCTTGTTACTCAAAGAACTAAGTAATTAAACATATTGGACTATTCAAATAATACAATATTTCATCAGAGTAATGTAAGGAAAAGCAAACTGAGTTGCCAATGTATTTTGGAGTGTTAAATTATCTGCATACCAGGAAACGGGATGTGTTTACTTGCTCAAGCAATTAAACCACATCTGAAACAGCAGCTGCAATTGGAATCACCACCTGGTTAAGTTTACAGTAATCTACTGTTACTCTTCAGGATCCAGATGTTTTCTGTACTAGCCAAAAAGATTGATTTAAGTGGTGTGTGGTGGGAATAACCACCCTTGCATCTTCAGGGGCGGCACTAATCTCTGCAGACCCTCCAGGGATGCGGGTGCTTCCGATTTGCAGGGAGACAGTTCTAGTGAATTCTATTTGTACTTCCTACAATAATAGCCCACAGACCACAGGACGGGAATCAGAACAGATTCTGTGCACGTCTGTTACAACAATTTCACTCTGGAATTGGGGAAATGGTTACAGTATGGTTCAGTATGGTTTGGAGAACCCACTGGACTCTCTATGAGATGAACGTAAAGTAAAACTCCTGATCTCCATAATCCCCTACTCCAAATGAAGCATCACAATGAAGTTTTACATCTCCTAAAATCAGTGTCAGTGCAGAGGGAGTGTCCAGTGGTTCTCAAAGATTTGATTTCTTTTTCTGCAGTGCAAAGTCACCATGGTTAAAGGTCATAGGTCCCTCTGGGAAAGGCTGAGAGAAAGATTAACAACATAAATTTTAAGCAGCACCATGAAATCCTTTCTCGAGAGGATCCAGCAGCCCCTTTGATCAAAGGGTTCTGAGGGGCAGGCACTGTGGTACAGAAAGTTAAGCTGACATTTGGGATGCCATATCCCAAATCTGAGTGCCTGGTTCTATTCATGGCTACTTTGCCTCTGATCCAGCTTCTTGCTGATGCAGTACTGGGAGGCAGCAGGTGATGGCTCCAGTAGTTGAGTCCTGTCACTTATGTGGTGGACCCAGATGGAGTTCCAGGCTCCTGCCTTAAGCCTGGCACATCTCTGGCTGTTGTGGGCATTTGGGGAATGAACCAGAGGATAAGTTTCTCTCTCTCTCTCTCTCTCTCTCTCTCTCTCTCTCTCTCTCTTTCTCTCTCTCTCTCTCTGCATTTCAAAAAAGAGAGAGAGAGAGAAAGGGAGGCAGGGAGGGAGGGAAAACGGGAGGGAGGGAGGAGGAAAATGATTCTGAGTCTGTTAACTAGCTCATGTATAATTTTCATGATTCAAGTTAGACTTGATACAAAACACTTCTACTTACACAGATCAAGTAAGAAGTTAGTAGACTCTCATCTAATTCTATAAGGACACTATAATCAACTATTCAATATCATAGGTCTATAAGACTCCTCCATTCACTGTGAGAAACACACCTACATTGCCTTTGGTAGTTAATTGTCATCAATTATCCCCACTGCATTAAGGAATAGTTTGTTGGCAGCAGTTCCAATGATAATTTTAAAGAGTGACCACAGAGTACTTCCAGAATGCTGTGGTTCTCCCACAAATTTGAGATCTCCTTGGAGTTATCCTGCTGTCATCACTGTTCTATGTGGCAATGTAGTCTCTCTTGCTGCTACCTGGATAGGCCCTGCTGTTCTACTTATCACTGTAGGCATTGCTATTACTCCCTTAGGTATAGTGGTCCTGGCCAGAAGATGGCAGCTACCTCATTTTGCCCTACCAGAAAGCCCCAAGAAGCCAATGCTGCAAGACTGTATGGTATAAGTTCATCTGAATTCTTTTCCAGAAGGAATTTAAAGCAATGTTACTTTTACCTTATTGTTTCAGTCCAGCATCCACTGCCATTCTGATTAGTATACCCAAATTTCCTTTGGGAAACTTTCTCCCATGCTTGATTCCATAGTTTTGTGAAACTGATGCTACTCCAAGTTGCATGAGAGCCCTGATAGGATGAAGCCAGCCCACAGGTCACCTTCCCCCTAGTCATTTCGTTACGTGCAGAGAAGTGTAAAAGCCCAGGCATGAGCTAATCAGCACTCCATTCCCTCAGCTTCAGTGGTAGTGCAACAGATCAGAGACAAATCTATGACATCAGTCACTGACTACACAGTCCAGTGAGCAGTGACAATCTGTGAGATGGGTGGTTTTTTTAATTATTATTATTGTTGGTTTATTGTTTTCTCTGGTCTGCCTGGAAGTATAGGAGTTTCATCACTCCCTAACATACAGATTTATTATTATGGCTTCTTACTTATTATCTAAGCTAGGGAAAAAGGGAGAAATTTTCTGATGGAAAACCCTCAGTACCTTAGTTAACATCTACTTTATCTTTCCTATCCCCATCCCAAAGTCAATCACAAACAAAAATTTAAGGAATATACCACACACTCTTTGAGTGTTCACTTAGTCTTTTCTCTAAATAGGACACAAATGCTGGAGCAGGGACTGATTCAGGCAAAAATCATGCAGATATACCATCCCTCCACATTCGAGCTGGCTACACACTTGGAAGATTGGTTTGCTGCACAAATCCAGGAGGCACCTTGACATCCTAGTCCATCAGTGTCTGTGGCACTCAGATTTTGGGGTGCCTTTAAATCCTATCAACATAAACAAAGGAAGCCCATTCCTGGAGTCCAAAGTCTGTGATTTTTTTCACTTTTTGTAGAAAACTGACAAAAATATGGACTCTGTTGCAATGAAGACGCACACCAACACCTTCAAAGTTTTGTAGACAACTATGTGTCAATCACAAACTCTGAAGCTTATTCAAAGACCATAGGTTAAAAATACCTTCCCTAGGGGCCAGTGCTATGGTGTAGTGGGGTAAGCTGCTCCACTTCGAAACCAGCTCCCTGCTAATGTGCCTAGGAAGGCAGCAGAAGATGGCCCAAGTGCTTGGGCCCCTGCACCCCTATGCGAAACCTGGAAGAAGCTCCTGGCTGCTGGCTTCAGAATGGCCCAGCACTGGCCATTGCAGCCATTTCAGGAGTTAACCAGAGGATGGAAGACCTCTCTCTCTCTCTCTCTCTCTCTCTCTCTCTGCCTTTAAGATAAATAAAATAAATCTTTTAAAAAAACCCTTCCTTAACTCAACAAAATTCGCTTATTCTCATCAATCTTTAAAACAGCTTTTAAAGGCATTTCCTTAAATGCTCTCTTTTCTTTGCTAGAAGCTGCAAATCCCAGCATGGACTTTTTTTTTTTAAGATTTATTTTATTTATTTGAGAGTCAGAGTTACGGAGAGAAGGACAGGCAGAGAGAGAGAGAGAGAGAGAGAGAGAGAGAGAGGTCTTCCATCCGCTGGTTCACTCCCCAAATGACCACAATGGCCGGATCCAAAGCCAGGAGCCGGGAGCTTCTTCCAGGTCTCCCACGTGGGTGCAGGGGCCCAAGGACTTGGGCCATCTTCTACTGCTTTCCCAGGCCAGAGCAGAGGGTTGGATCAGAAGTGGAGCAGCCGGGATGCGAACCGGTGCCCATATGGGATGCTGGTACTGCACTCCACGGCTTTAACCCGCTGCGCATAGCACCGGCCCCCAGAGTAGACATTCTTAAAATTGCATTAATGGCTGGTATTGTGGCACAATGGGTTAAGCCACTACATGGCACACAAGCATCCCATATCACAGTGCCAGCTCAAGTCCTAGATGCTCTATTTCTAGCTTCCTGCTAATGTGCCTGCAAAAGCAGTAGAAGACAGCCCCATTACTTGGGCCCCTGCCACCCATGTAGGAGATGGAAATATAGTTCCAGGCTCCTGGCTTTGGCCTGGCCCAGCCCCTGCCATTGTGGTCATCCACTGGATAGAAATCTCTTTCTCTCTCTCCCTCCCTCCATCACTCTGCTTTTCAAACAAATAAAAAAAAAATCTTTCCAAAACAGTTCATTAGAAGTTTGTGTGTCATTTCTTAATAATCAATAACAAAGTCCAATTGCTTTTCCAAGAGTGAAGAAAAAGGAGATTTTGCACTCTGGTAGAAAATCTTGCATTTTTTTTTCTTTCACATTTGCTTTTTAGGGTTTTGGGAACCTTTAAAGAGAGCCACATCAAAAGCTAAGGGAAAATAAATCTCTCAACTCCCTCTTTACATCATTATTTATTGTCCCATGCTTCTACAAAGCGCATTTGAAGGTTACATTCACCCATGCCTGGCTCTTTGGGGAAGCATTTTCTTTTTGGTGATTACTAAAAGTTAAGTGCCATCCCTCACCTTCTTTTCCATCGTTTACAATCATCTGGAACCCCTGAATGTGCTTGCCTGTCTTGGTCTAACAGTCCCTAAAGGAATTTATGATCACAATCCTTGCATTGCATCCTGTTTATTTTTATTTTCACACAGTGACTGAACATCTAGGTGCTTAGCAGTGCATGGAAACCTGAGCTCAAAGCAACTGCTGGGCTTGTTTGCAGATGTATTACCAGGAAGATTTGCTCAGGTCTGCTCCTTGGCAGACTCATGTCTGAAAGGAAAGGGAGGAAAAGGACAAACCAAAACTGCATGTGAACTAAAAAATGGTAGGCCCAAGGGCAGGCATTTGGCCTGATGGTTAAGACTCTTGTGTCAGAATGCCTAGGTCTGATGCCTGCCTCTGGCACTTGATTCCAACTCTGTGCCAATGCAGACCCTGGGGCTGGGACCGGGTGAAGGGAGGGTGATGCTTCAAATGATTGGGTTCCTGTCATCCATTTGGGAGACCTGAAATGAGTTCACAGCTCCCAGAATTCAGCTTTGGTTTTCCCACCACTGCAAGCATTTGCTATGGGAGTACCTCTCTGCCTATCCATGTGTGTGTCTCTCAAATGAATGAATAAATAAATTCATTTTAAAAAAATCTGTGGCAGCCTCATAGAACAGACTCTAAGAACTGCAGAGAAGTTGCACACTCAAGACTATGGGACATTACCAACTCCTACTCTCTCACATCCCCACATCCAACACAATCCTGATCGTTCTGTTTTCAAATTGCATACCAAAAGCCTACTATTTCTATTCTCCACACAGCAGCGGAATGTCTCTTTAAAAATGGAACTCAGCGAGTAACTTACCTACTCAAAACACTTCAAACAGCTCACAATCTCAGAATGAAGAGCTCCACACTTCAGCATATCTTATGTGATCTACCTCACCTCTCAAATGACTCTAACCTCATCTCCACCTACTCTCACTTGCTCCAGCCACACTGACTTCCTTGTACCTCTTCATCTTTGGCCTTTCACCTGAGGCCTTGGCACTGGCCTCTTCCTCTAACTGGAAAAGTCTACTATCTTTCAGCACCACCTCCACCACCACATTGCTGTAAGCCAATCATCGCATCACATCTGGATCATGACAAAAGCCTACTAATTGCCCCACCTACTTCCATCCTTGTCCTTCTCCTGTATGATAAAGTACTTGGATCAAGAAGACAACTCGGCCGGCGCCACAGCTCACTAGGCTAATCCTCCGCCTGCAGCGCTGACAACCTGGGTTCTAGTTCCAGATGGGATGCTGGATTCTGTCCCAGTTGCTCCTCTTCCAGTCTAGCTCTCTGCTGTGGCCCGGGAAGGCAGAGGAGGATGGCCCAAGTGCTTGGGCCCTGCACCCGCATGGGAGACCAGGAGGAAGCACCTGGCTCCTGGCTTCGGATCGGCACAGTGCGCAGGCCGTAGCAGCCATTTGGGGGGTGAACCAATGGAAGGAAGACCTTTCTCTCTGTCTCTCTCTCTCTCACTAACTCTGCCTGTCCAAAAAAAAGACAATTCAATTTTTAAAAAAATGATAAATTTGACTGAACACTTCACCAAAGACTGCAAATATGCATATGTAAAAATGTTACAAATCATTGGTCTATAGGGAAAAGCAAATTAAAAAATAAAAAGGTACTACTAGACTGGCACTAAAATGTCTATTTTTTTTTTTTTGACAGGCAGAGTGGACAGTGAGAGAGAGAGAGACAGAGAGAGAGACAGAGAGAAAGGTCTTCCTTTGCCGTTGGTTCACCCTCCAATGGCCACCGCGGCCGCCGCGCTGCAGCCAGCACACCACGCTGATCTGAAGGCAGGAGCCAGGTGCTTATCCTGGTCTCCCATGGGGTGCAGGGCCCAAGCACTTGGGCCATCCTCCACTGCACTCCCTGGCCACAGCAGAGAGCTGGCCTGGAAGAGGGGCAACGGGACAGAATCCGGTGCCCTGACTGGGACTAGAACCTGGTGTGCCGGTGCCGCAAGGCGGAGGATTAGCCTAGTGAGCCGCGGCGCCGGCCAAAATGTCTATTTTTTTAAAGTAGTTTTACAATGGAAACAATCCAAACTGTTAAGGAGATAAATTGTGATATACCCATACAATAACATGCTATTCAGCAATAAAAAATGAACAACTATTAATAATGCAAGAACATGGAAGATCACAAAAGCATTGTCTATAGCAAAAAAAAAAAGTCAGACAAAAAGTCTACTAAGTTAAAAAAAAAAGAGGAGCTAATAAAAAAAAAGTCTACTAAGTGCATGAATCCATTTATATGAAATTCTAGAAAAGGCAAAAGGTTTAGCAACAGAAATCAGATCAATCTTTGCCATAAGTGGAGGGAATTGATTGAAAGAGATAGGAGGGAATTTGGGGGATAATGAAAATGTTCTTAAGTCTTGACTGTAGTGATTATTACACAACTCTGCATTTGTCAAAACTCATCAAACCGTACACTAAAAATTGGTGAATGTTATTACACGTAAATTATACCTCACAAAAGCGGATATAAAAATATTTAAAACACATACCTCTGTGTTATTTTAGAACTTCCTGTTACAAACTGCTTTAAGTATTGAAGTTTATAATACACATACAAAAGGGTATACAAATCATCAACATACACCTCAGCAAATTATCACAAAGCCCATTCATGTAAATATCACCTAGGGAAAGGAAGAGATTACTGTGAGTACTCCAGAATATCCACCCATTCTCTCCAAGTAGAATTTTACTACTGTTTAACCCTGTAAAAACAGTTTGCTGGTGCCTGTTTTTGACCTTTCACCTAAAGGGCATTGTGTAAAAAAGTAAAATTTGTGTCTCTAAAGAGACATCTGACTTCGTCCTGTGCTACTGGGAGTTGACCTTTAGTCCGTGAGATCTGCTGCCTAATAAGCATGTCTTTGTTACCTGGGGGTCTTGTGTGAGTCCAGTATCAGCTCAAACTCTTCAGGGACTGGAGGTTGAAAGTTAGCCACATGCACGGCCAATCATGACTGAGTTTTAAACCTCCAAATGCCAAAGCTGGAGTGATCCTCTCTGGCTGGCAACACTTATGTGTATTAGGGGACAACATAGCTGGGAGACGTCAGCTCTACAACTAGGCAGGAACTGAAAGCTCCTTGTGTGGCACTCTGCTGGACTTGGTTCCATGCACCTACTCTTCTGACTGATTTTAATTTGCACCTTTTGCTGTAATGAACAGTAACTATGAGTATAAAAGTTTCAGTGAGTCCTGTCAGTCCTTCTACCAAATTAGCAAACATGAAGGTGGTCATGGGAACCCCTGAACTTGCAGTTAGCACCAGAAATGTGAGTGCTCTTCGGGGCCCCTGAACTTGGTAATTGGTGTCAGAAGCAAGGACAGTCTTGGGAACCTATGAACTCTGCAAAAATCATGAAGATTACTTTTAGTATATCTTCTTTTGCTCAGCATTATGATTTTGTGATTCATTCATGTTGTAGCTTAAGCATAATTTTCCACTTTGCTTGTACAGTAACACACTATACGAACTGACTGTAATTTATTCACTCTACTGTTGATAGACATTTGGATTCTTTCCCGATTTGAAGTATTAGGATCAGCAGACCTACAAGGAAAAACAAGGGAATCTATAATCATAGCAGGAGATTCTAACATATCTGTCTCAGTTGGTAAGAACAAGCAAAAAAATCCATAAAAATACATTTTTAAGGGTCGGCACTGTGGTGTAGCAGGTAAAGCTACCACCTGCAATACCAGCATCCTAATGGGCAGTGGTTCAAGTCCGGCTGTTCCACTTCTTATCCAGCTCTCTGCTTATGGCCAGGAAAAGCAGCAGAAGATGGCCCAAGTGCTTGGGCCCCTGCACCCACATGAGAAAACCAAAAGGAGCTCCTGGCTCCTGACTTCAGATTGGTTCAGCTGCAGTCATTGCGGTCATTTGAGGAGTGAACCAGTGGATGGAAGACCTCTCTCACTCTCACTCTGCCTTTCAAATAAATAAATAATTTTTTTAAAAAAAGAAAATATACTTTTAAAACATTTATTTATTAATTTGAAAGGAGAGTGACGAGAGACAGGAAGAGAGAGATCTTCCATCTACTGGCTCACTCCCCAAATGACCACCACAGCCAGGACCAAGGCAGGCAAAAGGCAGGAGCTAAAAATTCCTTCCTAATCTGCCGCATGGGTGTCACAGGCCCAAGTACTTGGGACAGCTTATGCAGCATTCCCAGGCTGAATCAGAAGTGGAGCAGCAGGAACTTGAACCAGCACTCTGACATCTGAAACTGATGTCAAAAGCAGTGGCTTAACTCACTGTACCACAATGCCAGCACCAGAATATTGATTTTAATGACACAATTGATGTATTAGACATAACTCAATACATAAAACGCTTTTAGGGGGGCCGGCGTTGTGGTGCAGCAGGTTAAAGCCCTGGCCTGAAGCACTGGCATCTCACAAGGGCACCAGTTCGAGTCCTGGCTGCTCCACTTCCGATCCAGCTCTCTGCTATGGCCTGGGAAGGCAGTGGAAGATGGCCCAAGTCCTTGGGAGACCTGGAAAAAGCTCCTGGCTCCTGGCTTCAGATCTGCACAGTTCCAGCCGTTGTGGCCATTTGGGGAGTGAACCAGCAGGTGGAAGACCTCTCTCTCTGTCTCTACCTCTCTCTGTAACTTTGTCTTTCAAATAAATAAGATAAATCTTAAAATAATAATGACTAATCCCCCCAGTGAATACTATAATCTTATACTATTCTGAGATCTATACAAGTATTATTTCAGTGAATTTTCATAGCATCTCTTCTAATTTTGTGACTAAAAAAATTGAGGCATAGAAAAGTTAGAGAATTTTTCATAATTCCACACCTAAAATACGGCAGATCTAAAACTCAACTTTCAGGAAATCTAATTCTAGAGTCAAGTTCTGAATTCCTATGATTTTTTTCAATTCCTATTTTCTCTTTCTTTTTGAGTAAAGTTTGATATTTCACAATTTCCTGGAGAACCACTGTTTCATCTAGATTTGAAAATTTATTAGCATCACCTGAATTTCAAATTTTGATAGAAAGTTCCAGAATTTGTATCAACTTAAAACTAATTTAGCCCTATATTCTTGCTTCCCATATCATGAATGCTATAACTTACCTGGGGCAACAGTACATGTGAATCTTGCACTAAAATTTCATAACAAAAACAATCATCACCTCATCTAAGACATTTTTGATCACCACAAGTTTCTAAAAGTTTGATGCTTGAAGATTAAAGATCACTAACATTGATGATATGAAACATAATTTTCCAGACAGATATACTTTTTAAAAATTCTTTTACTGTGATAGAGGAGTATATGGCAAGACAAACTTAAGGTAGTAAGTGACTGTACATTGAACATTTATGTAGTCATTATTACTTACAATGTCAGCAGTTAGAAACAATCTGCATGTTTTTTTCTCACATCAGCTCACTTCCCTTTCAGCCATTTATTTAATTTTATTTTTTATCAAAAGAATATTTATTAAAATTATTAAGAATTCATAGTGAAACAGGGTTGTATACATAAACACAGGAATTAGAAGGGAAAGCACAAGTGCTTTGCTCCTCACAATGCACCAGGTAAATACAAAAATGTACATATCTTGTGGTGTAGTTTATCAGCATTATTATTTTTACATAAGAAAATAGACAACCAGAAAGTTTTGTTAAGCATATAGTTTACAATCCCAGATGGAATTATAAGCAGAGATGCTTGGTTACTAAACCCTTACTTTTTCTACCCTGCCACCCAAGAGTAGCTTGGCAGCTTTCAATATTAATGTTGCACATTTATTCTCCCTGCTGGACCTTTTCCTGAGAATAAGAGGAAAGCTCTCCCAGAGTAGAAACAACATAATCTTTCCCATGACTTTTCCATTTCCAAGCCACCATAACAACATCAACAAAATCACAAGTCATGTTCTGTAGTTTATGTGTTTAATTTCATGTATTTTTAAGAATTCTACTATATTTCCAACTTTTTCTATCTTTTAATTAATTTTTTTAAAGATTTATTTATTTATTTGAAAGTCAGAGTTACACAAAGAAAGAGAGGCAGAGAGAGAGAGAGGTCTACCATCCGATGGTTCACTCCCCAAATGGCCACAATGGCCGGAGCTGTGCCGATCTGAAGGCAGGAGCCAGCTGCTTCTTCCAGGTCTCCCACACGGGTGCAGGGACCCAAGGACTTGGGCCATCTTCTACTGCTATCCCGGGCCATAGCAGAGAGCTGGATAGGAAGTGGAGCAGCTGGGTCTCGAACCAGAGCCCATATGGGATGCCAGTGCTTCAGGCCAGGGTGTTAACCCACTGTGTCACAGCACTGGCCCCATCTTTTAAGTAATTTTAACAGATTCTATGTGATTTGTAGATACAAGTCAAAGAACAAATAATGATATTCCCTTCCTCCTTCCCTTCCTCCTTTCTTCCCATCCTCCTTGCTTCTACCTTTCTTTTTTTAACATAGTTTAAATCTACATTACAGTAAAAAGGCTTAATACTTCACCAAATAAGAAGTTTAACAAGTAAAAAGCAAAAAGACCCTAATTTAGTGGGAACATAGACAATGGCTGTGAACTATAATTGAATGGAAAAATGACCATTTCACTCACATACAGTTATTTTTGCAATTAGTTATTCATAATTTCTTTCAATGAAATAGAACCAATGCAACCTAAATAGAACAATGTAATATCTAAATGTTTCCTGTGTGGTTACAAGATAATAATTAAGTTCACTTATACTTTAATCCATCTCCTTGCAACAGTTTATGCACAAGAATAATTTTATGTAGATTTTAATGCAAATAATTATATATATATATAGTACTCTACTAGTTATCACAGATCAGGGAAAATATATGATATTTATATTTTTGAGACTTGCTTATTTCACTAAGTATAATGGCTCCCAGTTTGCTAAAGACAGGATTTCATTCTATTATATGGCTGTGTCATCTTCCATAGTCTATATATACCACATTTTCTTTATCCAGTCATCAGCTAAAGGACATTTAGGTTGATTCCATATTTTAGCTACTGCAAATTGAGCTGTAATAAACATGGTGGGTTACAGATAACTCTTTTATATGCTTATTTCATTTCCCTTATTTCATTTTCCCAGGAGTGGGATAGCTGAATCATATAGTAGATCTGTGTTCAGCTTTCTGAGGAATCTCCATGGCTGTCTTCCACTATGGCTGTACCAATCTGCATTCCCACCAACCAAGGATTAAGGAACATTTTCCCCACATCCTCATCAGTATTCAGTTTTCTGATTTATGTATGAGAGCCATTCTAACTGGAGTGAGGTGAAACCTCAGTATGGTTTTGATTTGCATTTCTCTGATGGCTAATGATTCTGAGCATTTTTTCATATGTCTGTTGGACATTTGAATTTCATCTTTTGAAAAATGCCTGTTCAAGTCTTTTGCCCATTTCTTAACTGGATTGTTTGTTTTGTTGTTAAGTTTCTTGAGCTCTTTTTAGATTCTAGATATTAATCCTTTATCAGTTGCATAGTTTGCAAATATTCTCTCCCATTCTGTGGGCAGCCTCTTGACTTTGTTAAATGGTTCCTTTGTAGTTCAGAAGCTTCTTAGCTTAATGTAATATCATTTGTCTATTTTGGCTTTGATTGCCTGTGCTTCTGGAGTCTTTTCCAAGAAATCTTTGCCTATACCAATGTCTTGCAGAGTTTCCCCAATATTATCCTCTAGTAATTTGATGTTATCAGGTCACAGATTTAGATCCTTGATCCATTTTGAGTTGATTTTTGTGTAAGGTGTAAGGTATGTGTGTTGTTTCATACTTCTACATGCAGAGACCCAATTTTCCCAGCACTGTTTGTTGAATAGTTTGTCCTTTCTCCAGGGGTTGACTGTAGCTCCTTTGTCAAAGATTAGCTGACTGTAGATGCTTGGACTGGCTCCAAGCACTTGGGCCATCCTCCACTGCACTCCCGGGCCACAGCAGAGAGCTAGACTGGAAGAGGGGCAACTGGGACAGAATCCAGCACCCTGACCAGGACTAGAACCTGGGGTGCTGGTGCTGCAGGCAGAGGATTAGCCTATTGAGCCACTGTGCCAGCCTGTATATCTTCTGTCTCCTGTGGGGAGCAATCCGGACTGGACTAAGTTACTGGAATTAAGACTTATTCTATGCATCTGCTCTCCCACAATATGGCGCTGGGAGAGAAGTAAACAGCTTCCGCGCAGCTGCCTCCAGTTCAACCAATTAACTGTAGGACTTGCTCCTGATTGGAGAGCAGCGTACTCGGCGTGTGGGCAGCCGAGTTGGGATTGGCAGAGGAGGACTATAAAGGAGGAGAGAGACGGCATGCACCAGGAACATCTATGGGGAACATCTAAGGGGAACATCTAGCTGAAGGAACACCTGTGCAGCCCCCGAGAAGAGCCGGCCAGCGGTGTGCCGCTCCCCTGCGGAAGTGGGGAATGTGGCCAGGGGGAACTGCCCTTCCACGGAGGTGGAAGGGATAGTAGCCAACCCAGGAAGAACCAGCAGCAAACCCGGGGAGGGCCGAGCAGACAGAAAGAACAGCGCAGGGTCCTGTGTTGCTCCTCCACGAAGAGGGGGAGCGACATAATGGTGCCGTGACTCGGGTAGGAAACCTGACTCGGATAGGAAACTTAGGAGGGAAGAAACGGGAAGAACTGGGAAAATACCGGAGAGAGAGAGATTAGCAAACAGCCTAGGGAAAAGCCGGACGAAAAGGGTGCCGGAAGAAGCTATTGAAAGCCTAGGCATAGACTCAGATACGGACTACAGGGGGAAGCTGGGAGAAATCTCTAAGGTCGAAAGCGAAAGTGAAAGCTAGAACAAACAGACTCGGATGCGGACTGTGGGGAGAGGCCAGGAGAAATGAGGGAGGAATATTGTTGGAAGAAAGCTTGGGGAAACATACCGGGTAGAGAAAAATGTTAGGGAAATTGAAGCCGCGGGGGGCAGGCCAAGGCTGATACGAAAGCCACTTTGGGATTCTCAAGTTAGCCCGGGAATAGGGGGCGAAAAGTTAAAACCAGAAGCTGAAATGTAAGCCAGATTGGGATCCGTCTGATTAGCCCGGGGAGCATAGGACGGGAAGCCAAACCGTGGGGCGGAGACGTATGCTGGGTTGAATTCGTCAGGCTAGCCCGGGGAACTTAGATTGAATGCTAGTGGCGGACACGTAAGCTACGCTGTGTTACTCGCGGAAGCCGCCGCGTGCAGAGAGAGCACGGGGCGTGAATAGATAGGGAACGGGGCTGGCGCGAGGCCGTGGTGCAGACGCGAAGGGCGTGGAGACCGCGGAGTGCGCGAAGCCAAGCCGCGCAAAGCCGGGAAGCTGCGCAGATGAAAGAGGCGCGGGCTGAAGCGGCTCAGCCGGGAAGCCGCCGAGAAGTAGCCTCGGGGCGGGCAGCGGGAAGCTGCGGGGATAAGAGAAACAGAAGTTTGGAAGTGGAGTGAGAGAAATGGGAATGTTGGCAGACAGAAGTAAAATGGGAGAAATAGGAATGCCCGGAGATAGAGAAATAGAGAAATAGAAAGGCCTCCCTACAATACAACAATTAGAAGGCTTGGATTCGGTCTGTCCGATTAGTGAGGCGATGAGCACCTGGGCGGCTAGCAGCTTATGCGCCGCAGGTCACCGAAGACAGGCACGAATTAACATCAGTAAGGCCTCCCCACAAAAAGGCAATGAGAAGGCTTGGATTCGGTTTGCCTGATAGGGCTTGTAAGCCCCTGCAGGCTCGACCAGAGCATGCGCTGCAGGGCACCGAACACAGGCACGCATCAGCGCCTAAAAACCTCCTCACAACATGGCGAAGAGAGGACCCGGATTCGGTTTGCCTGATTGATAGGACTTGTAAGAGCCTGTGGCAACTCTAGCAAGTAGAGCAGAGTGTGTGCCGCGGGACACCGAAGACAGGCGCGTATCAACGCCAAAAATAAAAAGAAAGGGGGATCTGTGGGGAGCAATCCGGACTGGACTAAGTTACTGGAATTAAGACTTATTCTATGCATCTGCTCTCCCACAATATGGCGTTGGGAGAGAAGTAAACAGCTTCCGCGCAGCTGCCTCCAGTTCAACCAATTAACTGTAGGACTTGCTCCTGATTGGAGAGCAGCGTACTCGGCATGTGGGCAGCCGAGTTGGGATTGGCGGAGGAGGACTATAAAGGAGGAGAGAGACGGCATGCACCAGGAACATCTATGGGGAACATCTAAGGGGAACATCTAGCTGAAGGAACACCTGTGCAGCCCCCGAGAAGAGCCGGCCGGCGGTGTGCCGCTCCCCTGCGGAAGTGGGGAATGTGGCCAGGGGGAACTGCCCTTCCACGGAGGTGGAAGGGATAGTAGCCAACCCAGGAAGAACCAGCAGCAAACCCGGGGAGGGCCGAGCAGACAGAAAGAACAGCGCAGGGTCCTGTGTCGTTCCTCCACGAAGAGGGGGAGCGACATCTCCCCTTCTAGAAAGTAAGCTCCATGAAGTTAAAGCTGTTCTTTCTTATTCTCTGCTCCATTCTCAGTACTTAAAATAGTAGCAATTAGGCCGGCGCCGTGGCTCAATAGGCTAATCCTCCGCCTGCAGTGCTGGCACACCAGGTTCTAGTCCCGGCACACCAGGTTCTAGTCCTGGTTGGAGCACCAGATTCTGTCCCGGTTGCTCCTCTTCCAGTCCAGCTCTCTGCTGTGGCCCGGGAGTGCAAAGGAGGATGGTCCAAGTCCTTGGGCCCTGCACCCGCATGGGAGACCAGGAGAAGCACCTGGCTCCTGGTTTCGGATCAGTGCAGTGTGCCAGCTGCAGCGCGCTGGCCACAGCAGCCACTGGAGGGTGAACCAACGGCAAAGGAAGACCTTTCTCTCTGTCTTACTGTCCACTCTGCCTATCAAAAAAAAAAAAAAAAAAAGTAGCAATTAGTAAATAGTAGAGGTTCAATAAGTATTTGTTGAATGCAGTGCCTAAGTGTAGGTGTTATCTGATTTTAAAAGTTTTTTTTTCTAGAATCAAGACAGAGGGAGACAGATGGACAAATTGAGAGGGCTGACATCCACTGGTTCATTCCCCACATGCTCACAAGGGCTAGGGCTAGGCCAGGCCAAAGCTGGCAGGAACTCAATCCAGGTCTCCCACAAGATTGGTAAGAATCCAGTTACTTGAGCCATTACCAATGCCTCCCAAAGTCCACATTATCATAAAGCTGGAGTAAGAATTTTTGAGCCAAGCATCAAATCCAGGTACTCCAGTATGTGATACAGGCATCTTAAATGGCATCTTCACCACTAGGCCAAACAATCACCCTTTGATTGATTAAAATTTTACTGGGCAACCATTGTGTCATGTAAAGTTTGGTGATAAAGTGGTTAACATCTATGATCTTATGAAGTAAAAAGATGCAGACAAAATTTCAATCTCCTACTGATTGGGAATATTTTATTTAAATGCTGTAAAATCACTTCACTAAGAGTTGACATGATATCATTCAATTAGTAACATTTTATAACAAAAGATTACCTTCAAAATGCTGTATTCCCATCCAAAGATACCAAACATTTCACCAACTACTTCAAGTAATTTTGAAAATCACCCTTAGCAGTAACGTGAGAAGGGGCCTACACCTAAGATGTCAGCCAACAGCAGCAGACTGAATGTTTCCTAATTTCTACTTCCATACTTCTTGCAGGTATCCTCCTTCGTTACTTTTCCACACATTTTCTCTTTAATTAGAAATACAATTAATTAAGTCTCCTTTAAAAACAAACGCTGTGTGTTTCTATATGATTTGGTCATTTAAATAAATCAGAGCTTTTGAAGAATCACACACCAGTTTCCCTGATCATAGTAGCTTTGCAGAATGCTGACATTACTCAAAGTCTGGCAGGCAGCTTCCAGCTCTCCCTCACAGAACACATGGTAGTAACGGTGAAACACAGCACTGGTATCACAGGATCCTAATGGACCCAATGACTCAACAGGTTTGGCTTTCCCAGAGCTTCCCTTAAGGTGCCAGGGAACTAGAACATCTTGAGAATGAAAAGAAGTCCTGTTGGTATGAACAGGCAGCTCGGAATTAGCAACTTTGTTTGAATGACATTCTCCCTCCTGAATGTCACTAAAGGAGGGGACTGAAGATGCTGTGTCTTGATGGCCCATGTCAGGCATCTGCTCCAGAAGCAACCCTTGTGCAGAAGCGTCACTGCTTATTTCCTCTTTCTTTCCTTGGCTAATTCTGTTTCCTTTAAGATATTTAGACTTCTGTTTATTATATTCTTGTTCCATTGCCCAGACATAGATAAGTGCTTTCCCACCAGGTCTCAGGAGTCGAACGAGTTCTTGGAGAGCCAACACTCTACGTTCCTAATAAAGAGTAAATAAGTAAATATACAAACACATTGCCATTAAGCATTCCCAAGAGAGGAAATGGGAATATATAACTGACTGTAGGGCTGTTTCCATCAGAATGAACAGAAAGAAAATATAACAAAATGTCTTATATAAAGCAGGGGCTGTTTTGTGATTAAGAAAAAAAGTTGAGGAAGTAGAGAAAAGGAAATTTTTATTTCTGTTCATCTTCTCTATGGCTTTTTCCTTAACCAACTGGCTGGGATACATGAAAAAACTGGCCAGTTCTTATTGAGCTATGAGTAGTATACGAAGAACTTTCAGGTTAATCATTACATTTATATATACATTTATATAACACTTGTATAAAATCATTACATTTATATAATACTTATGTAAACTGTATTTTGAAGACTCTTATTTAGCACCTTGATGAAGTGTTCATATTAATTCTCATCACTTAAAACAACCATGAAGACTGGATGAAATACATGAGACAGCTGCTTCAAGGCATTGGTGACCAACACTACAGGCAGGACTTAGAAGGCTATGATCCCTGAGAGAAAGGGAATGAACCCAGGTGAGCTTACATTCACCCCATTTTTCCCTGAGATTATTTACTAATCTTACACTGTCAGGAAATGGTAAACATACCAAAGTCAGCTGGACTATAATGTAAAGGACAGATGTTGTAAAGGTCAAGAGTAATCATTAAAAAAGCAATAAAATATTAACCAGCAAGCTAACAGAAGAGGAAAAAAATATAACAATAAACTATATTAAAACTATAAGCCTTGCCATCAGAGAGCTAAGATTTACACACACACACACACACACACACAATTGACAAAAGAAATGGATCTTTCCAGTTCCATTCCAGTTCCACAGCACTTTTAGCCTCAGATAATGCCTTCAACTTTCAAAGCAACAGATACTGCACTGTACACCTAAGTGGCCCATTCAATATGGCCAAAAGATCCAGTAAGTAATCTCAAATTATATGTTAACATAGGAGGAAGCACTGTATATGTTATGGTAGTTAAAAGAGAGGATTTTAAGTGTACTCCTTTTTTATGCTGAATAATATTCCATTGTATGTATATACCACATTTTGTCTATCCATTTATCCATCAATGGACATTTGAATTGTTTCCACTATTTGGCTACTGTGAATAATGCTATCATGAACGCAGGTATACAAATATCCATTTGAGGCTCTGCTTCTAATTCTTTTACACCTAGAAGTAGAATTGCTCAATTACATGGTAACTCCATGTCAGATTTTCTAAGGAACTGCCACACATTTTTTCACAATGGCTGTGCTACTTTACATTCTCATCAGCAAAGCATAAGGTTTTAATTTCTCTACTTCCTCAACTACACTTGTTATTTCCTATGTTTCTGATAAATTTCATCCTAATGTACATGGTGTGTTAGATCATTAGGGTTTTTATTTGCATTTCTCTAATGATTAGTGACTTTGAGTACTTTTTCACATATTTATTTGCCATTTATATATCCTCCTTGGAAAAATCTCTATTTAAGACCTCTGTCCATTCTTTAATTTTTTTTTTGTTACTGTTACATCTTGGGAGTTCTGTATATATTTTGAATTCCTTCTCAGATATATGATTCACAAATATTTTCTTCCACTCCATAAGTTGCTTTTTCATGCTTTGACTGTTTGAGGCATAAAAATACTTATTTTTGATAAAATACAATTTATTTACTTATTCTTCCATTGCCTATACTTTTGATATATCTAAAAAAATCATGCCAAATCCAATGACATGAAGCTTTTCTTCTGTTTTCTTCTTATAGTTTTATATTTTAGCTCCTGTAAATAGGTCTTTGATCCATAATGGGTTATTTTTTGCAAATGGTATAAAGTAAAAATACAATTTCATTCTTGCATGTGGTCAATGACTTATTTTTAAAATAAATTTCAATAGATATGGAAAGGTAAACATAATAAATTTTTTAAGATTTACAGAGAACTGCAAACAGAGGAAGTGGTCGAACACACATTTGCAAGAGTAAAAAATGGATATAGGTATATTTATGCATAATGATATCTTTCAGAATTTGAAAATGAAGACAATCCACTGCCACTGAGTTACAGTTGAAGAGAGCACTGGGTACCAAACATTTCTTTGAAATGAAGAGGATTTTCTAGTTTAGTGGTGCACTTACAGCCTGAAAACTTTTTTCTGTTTGCAATACTGCTTCTAAGTGTGCTGATGGCTGGTGCATTTCTCTGCAAAGAGCTCCTTACATTGTTTGCTGCAGCCCAGCAGAATTTCTTGGGTTACTATCACAGAGTCAGTGAATGAAGAAGCATAGAGTTTCATGATTTGTTTTGTTTTGAACTTGGGTAGGGTCACAGGGTCTACCCAAACTTCAGGTAACTCACAAGGTGAACAACGAAGTTATTGCTTAGCTTAGCAGATAAACTGTTAACAGAGGGGGAAAAGGGCTTTTTCTTTAAAAAAATAAAATTTACAACATCAAACTCATTTTTTTAAAATTGATAACATATTAAAAGAGTCAGCATACTACTCTTACCTAAGTAAGACAACATTTTGAAAACAAAACAAAACAAAAAAGACAGGAAAGAAGGAAAACAGAATGTAAAAGAAAGTGAGACTCCTGTCAGGGATAACAGCAGAGTTGGGCTGAGAAAGAAAAGGGGGGTGAGGGGAGGAGAAAAGAAGAGAAACAGAGAAGAGACTCACAGCCTAAAAAAGAAGAGTACATTTAAGAGGCCTATAGCAATATTCTCAAAGTCTCTTCCCATCAAAATTCTGTGACTCTCTGGATCTGAAGAAAGGGAATGAGACTTCAGGTAGAAAAAAGGTTAAAACATATAGCAACAGAAAAAAGTCCCCTCTGGCCTCTGTTTAAGTAAACATGATTCCCATGTAGCCCATCTTAATTGTATGTGCTCTCTTGCAAAGAGGGCAAATTATATTACAATACAAGAGATGAAATGACAAGCTAAAACAGGCTCCAAAATCCATTAGCTTTCCCTGCCACTTTGGCTAAAATTTTTATTTTTATTTTTTTATTTTTATTTTTATTTTTATTTTTATTTTTATTTTTATTTATTTATTTATTTATTTGACAGGCAGAGTGGACAGTGAGAGAGAGACAGAGAGAAAGGTCTTCCTTTGCCATTGGTTCACCCTCCAATGGCCGCTGCGGCCGGCACACCACACTGATTCAAAGCCAGGAGCCAGGTGCTTCCTCCTGGTCTCCCATGGGGTGTAGGGCCCAAGCACTTGGGCCATCCTCCACTGCACTCCCGGGCCACAGCAGAGAGCTGGCCTGGAAGAGGGGCAACTGGGCCAGAATCCGGTCCCCGACCGGGACTAGAACACGGTGTGCTGGCGCCACAAGGTGGAGGATTAGCCTATTGAGCCACGGCGCTGGCCTTTTTTTTTTTTTTTTTTTTTTTTTGGCTACAAGTTCTTAGAGAAAGACAGACAATACTTACTGCTGTTGCAAAATGGTGAATAACAGCAATGGAGATGCAGGCATCACAAGACTCACTGCGGACTGGCACTGCCAGCGCATCACACGCAAAGGCCTGAAATTGCCTTTCTCTACAAATGTCCACAAGATTCTGGCTACGGTCACAACCAATCTGTAATACACAAAGAGAATTTCACAACATTTTGTTTAAATGTCACTAGAAATTAAGAATTATGGATTTATTTCATACCTTAAAGTCATGAGACAGATTTCATATTCACTGTGAAAAGGTCTGAGGCCATGACATCATTTGTCAGAATATACAATTATTCATGGGAACATTTATTACCTTAGTAGATATCAAACAGAACTCAAATTAGTATATGGAAACAAAATGAGCAGGAAAAATATGAGAATAATGGAAATGGGAGTTCCAAATTTGCATCTAATTAGTCACCATTCAGAATCTAAGTCTTTCTGCAACATCACACTTTTAAAAAAAATGGAAGTTATCCCATGAATACGGACAGCTAGTATTTTGGAGGAAGTTACAAATAAGGGATCTAAGTTCCCTCTCATTACTATATATCCTGTATTGTAACAGCCCAAATAGCAGAAGGGCAAGTGATTCTTTGTTCTGTTTTATACTTTTCAATGTGATCACTGTTTATAATCAGAAAATAAAAATCCCCAAACAAAAAAGTAAAATAATTTATTTCATTTTTAAAAATTACTAATTTTTTTTCTGCGAAACACCTAACTTTATCAAGAATAAAGGGCAAGGCCAGCATTGCGGTACAGTGGGTTAAGCTGCTACCTTTGAGTCCTGGCTGCCCCACCTGTGATCCAGCTCCCTGCTAATGTGCCTGAGAAAGCAGAAGATGGCCTGAGTGCTTGGGACCATGAACCCACATGGGAGACACTGAGGAAGCTCCTGGCGCCTGGCTTTGGCCTTGCCCAGTCCCGGTAGATGGGGCCATTTGGGCAGTACCCCAGTGGGTAGAAGATTTCTCCCTCTCTCTGTCTCTCCCTCTCTCTATATAACTTTGTCTTCAAATAAATAAATAAATCTTACAAAAAAAAAGAATAAAGGGTTAAGGGGCTAGGGGCAGACATTTGACCTAGCGATTAACACATCTCACATTGGAGTGCCTGGGATTAAGTTTTGGTTCTACTCCTGACTCCTGACAATGTAGATCATAGGAAGCAGCAGTAATAACAGTAATGGATTCAAGTGACTGAGTTCCTGCACTCACATGGGAGATCTCTACTGAGTTGCTGGCTCCCAGCTTCCAGTTGCAGGAATTTGGGGAATTATATACTTTTAAACTGTTACGTTTAAAAGAGGAGTACATAAAGTGTTCTTTGGGTAAACATTTCACCATAACCAAATCATCCCCAAGCAGGTGAGACCTAACATGCCTCATGCATTTCTCCAGTTCTGTGGAGAGTTTGGAGACTGGAACTTCCCATCTTCTTTCTGGTATTGTTATTTTTGTACAGTTTTCCTGTTTAGTTCTATAAAGACAATACACACACTCAAATAGGTATATATATGGATACGGCTCCATGAGCACATGTACGTTGGGGAAGAAATAGAAGAGGTTAAGAAATATTATATCACTAATCAATAATTATCCCCAGGTACTTCTTTTTACTCCAGTCTTGATCACGAGAGAAAGATTTACATAAGCAGATTTAGTCAAACAGAAGTGGCTACCTTAAGCTTATATCTACTCATTTAATTTTTTTATGTAATAAGCACTGATCCTTAGGGTTCTCTTAGCCTTTCTGAGAATAAAAACTAGGAATCTTCATATCAAAACAATTGTTACTGAGTTAAATCACTGCCATGCTCCTCACATTAATGAGTTTCTCCATGAGCAAACTGGTATTAAACAGCCTCTATACTCTACCCCAGAGCTGCTTTCATTTCTAAAGTAGAATCAAAGGGACAAGCCAAAGGTAAAGTATAGCAATCCCTGTGACATATTTCAAGATGCAGAAGTACTGAGGGCCCATTAGTAACAACAGTGGCATGATTCTCAATTAATTGTTCCCCTTACCTTTGTAAGGTCATGCCTGGCTTATTACTTTTGTTTATGTTCACTCATATTCTATGTCACTCAGCCATCAGTCAGTAACAATATCAAGATGATAATACCATATAAAACATGCAGAACATATACTGCATATTTTGGTGCTTTCCACTTTTTCTTATATTTAAAGTTAGTTCAAAGGATCAGAAGTTTCAAGTCTGCCCAATTCTGACACATAGCTGCACCTTACACGTCAACATAAAGAAATCCAACTGCCTGTAAAACAAATCCTCAGAGCTAGGGCTCAACAGCTATCTAGAGGAGGAAAGTTATAATCTAACAACCACAGATGAAACAGAACCAGGAGAAAAGCAGCCAAACAAGCAAGAGGAAATCTCTCTTTCTTGCCAGGCTGTTATGACTGTTAGTTCACAGCATGCCTTTTCATGGGCAGTTGGTAATAAAGCACCAGATCTCGTGCGGATTCCCACTAACTGTTGCCCTGACTCATATCTGGCTCACTACTTGTCTTTTTCACTTATTTTGCCCTAGTCTTCAACATACCATAGAAAAATCATTAGATTTTCTTCTCTTTATTTTCTATTTTTAAATTCCTTTAAGTCTTTATATCAAAGATACCAAGTACTTTAAATTCGCCCTAATAATATTACATAAAGTGAACAAAAGAACAGAAAATGGTTTATGTATAAACACTCACATATATTTAAGAATTCATGTAAACTACATATTTCTGTGCACTGGATGGTGATCAAGGACATAAACATTCATATTGTGTTTTAAATGAACACTTTTTTGCTAGTAAATTTTTAAATCTTTAACGAAACATGAATTATACAATTCTGGAAGTATAGGTAGACATAAAAAAAAATTCAACCTGGTAATAAAAGGTGTAAATTAAGACAATTTTCCATTTTTCTCCTATTAAACTACCAAAACTATTTTATAACCAAAACATACTGCATTAGTATCAGTGTGATAAAACATACTCTCAAATCATCTTCTTAAAATTGCTATTGATGACAATACCAATTGGCCGAATAATTTAAAGTACAATTAGGCAAATCATTTTTTAAATAACATACAAAGTTTATAACTTTTGCTCAATTTATTCTTCTAAAAATGTATCCTAAGAAAATAATCCAAAATATGGAAAAGCTAACCTGGCTATAGCAAATGTCTTTTACTGAGTACTACTATTAAAGCAGTTTCTTAACAAATTTAAACCTCATAACACAGGTATTATTATCACCATATTACAGTTTGGGAAACTTTTTTTTTTTTTTTTTTGACAGGCAGAGTTAGACAGAGAGAGAGAGACAGAAAGAAAGGTCTTCCTTTTCTGTTGGTTCACTCCCCAAATGGCTGCCAAGGCCGACGCACTGTGCTGATCCGAAGCCAGGAGCCGGGTGCTTCCTCCTGGTCTCCCATGCAGGTGCAGGACCCAAGCATTTGGGCCATCCTCCACTGCCTTCCTGGGCTACAGCAGAGAGCTGGACTGGAAGAGGAGCAACTGGGACAGAACTGGAGCCCCAACCGGGACTAGAACCTGGGGTGCTGGCGCCGCAGGCGGAGGATTAGCCAAGTGAGCTGCGACGCTGTCAGGGAAACTTTTTTTAAAGGTTTGTTTTCGGGGCCGGCTCCATGTTGCAGTAGTTTAATCCTCCACCTGTGGTGCCGGCATCCCATATGGGCGCCACTTCAGTCCCAGCTGCCCCTCTCCTAATCCAGCTCTCTGCTATGGCCTGGGAAAGCAGTAGAAGATGGCCCAAGTACTTGGGCCCCTGAACCCACATGGGAGACCCGGAAGAAGCTCCTGGCTCCTGGCTTTGGATCGGTGCACTCTGGGGAGTGAATCAACAGAAGGAAGACCTTTCTCTCTGTCTCTCCCTCTCAGTGTCTGTAACTCTACCTCTCAAATAAATAAATAAATAAAATCTTTTAAAAAAATAAAAATAAATTAAAGAAAAGGTTTGTTTTCTTTTTTCTTAAAGACATTTATTTATTTGAAAGTCAGAGTTACACACAGAGAGAAGGAGAGGCAGAGAGAGAGAGTCTTGCACCATTGGTTCACTCTCCAATTGGGCGCAATGGCTAGAACTGTGCCAATCTGAAGCCAGGAGCCAGAAGCTTCCTCTGGTTCTCCCACATGGGTGCAGGGGCACAAGGACTTGGGCCATCTTCTACTGCTTTCCCAGGCCATAGCAGAGACCTGGGTCAGAAGTGGAGCTGCTGGGACTCGAACTGGCGCCAATATGAGATGCCAGCACCGCAGGCTGCAGCTTTACCCACTATGCCACAGTGCCGGCCCCAGTTGGGGAAATTTCATCTCAAAGAAAAAAAGCAATACATGGTCTTTATCACTCTAAAAACACATATTCTATCATCTAATCCATTTATACCATTTAATTATCTGTTACTTTTAAGAATCATTATGTTTCTGATTCCGTTAAGAGCTGTACTGAGGGTACCTATAGGAGGTTAGAACACATGTAGTCCCATGGAAGGTCTATTTTGATTTTGGATTGAATCATTATTGCTGTGGTATGAGCAGTGAGTATGATGAGGCTCTTTCCTAAGAATCATTTCAATTTTTTTAACAGATTTTTCCATAAAGTTTACTGTGTTACTAGAAAGGCAGCTCTCTAAATGTAACTGTGTATTTCCCCATTATATTCCCTTTTATATCATTTAGGTTTGCATTCCTTAGTTTCTGCTAATAGGAACAGAAATAATGAAGTCATTTGGGTACGTGTTTAGATTCAGGTTTTTTTCTTTTGTTTTTGGAGGGTGAAGAGAAAGAGGTAAAGGAAGAGAAAAGGTGTGGAATGGGGAATGAAAGGGGAGAAAAAAGTCTTCAAGATGAGGTGTAACAATAACTTACTGAGAAGGTAACTTAGTCAAACATATGTATACAAACTGATATTTCAACGAAGTCCATTGGAATTTGTTTTGTGTATGTGTGTGTGTGTGTTTCCTTTAAGGAATTCTTTGTCCTCCAAAGGATATTTAAAGTCAGTATATCATGAGATCTAATATATTTATGTCCCCAATATTAAGAAATAATGTTCACGAGCTAACGCTGTGGCATAGCGGGTGGAGCCACCACCTGTGGTACAGGAATCCCATATGGATGCTGGTTCGAGTCCCAGCTGCTCCACTTCCAATCCAGCTCACTGCTATGGCCTGGGAGGGCAGTGGAAGATGATCCAGGTGCCTGGGCCCCTGCACTTCCATGGGAGACCTGGAGGAAGCTCTAGGCTCCTGCTTCAGATTAGCCCAGCTCCAACCATTGTGGACATTTGGGAAGTTAACCACTGGATTGAGGACCTCTCTCTTACTCTCTGCCTCTGTCTCTCTTTAACTCTGCCTTTCAAACAAACAAATAAATAAATATTTTATTTAAAAAATCAATTAAGAAAATATCCAATTGTAGAAAAATCAGATTGACAATATATAGCTTGAACTGCAAAAAAACAGGTTAAGACAGTAAAGTCCAGTGAAAGGAGTACACTAAACTCTAGATTTGAATCCTGCCCAACAATAACCAAATAAAAAACCTAGGAAAGCTACTTAACACTTCAGAGCCTCTGCTTCATCATCTAAAACACAACAAATAGAAATACCTAATTTTTGGGGCTAGTGCTGTGGCGTAACAGGTAAAGCCGCTGCCTTCAGTGCCAGCATCCTATATGGGTGCCGAATCAAGTCCCAGGTGCTCCACTTCTGATTCAGCTACTTGCTAATGTGCCTGAGAAAGCAATGGAAGATAACCCAAGTCATTGGGACCCTGCACCCATGTGGGAGACCTAGAAGAAGCTCCAGGCTCCTGACTTTGGATTGGCCCAGCTCCAACCATTATGGCCATTTGGGGTGTGAACCAGTGGATGAAAGACTCCTCTTTCTGCCTCTGCCTTCTAAATAAATAAATAAATATTAAAAAAAATCAGAAAAATCAGATTTGCAATATGCAGTTTGAAGTGCAGAAACATAGGTTAAGACAGTAAAGTCCAGTATACTAGATGTGAATCCTGGCCCAGCAATAACCAAGTGAACAACCTAGGAAAGCTACTTACCACCTCAGAGCCTCTATTCATCATCTAAAACACAAAAACAGAAATACCCAATTCTTGGGGCCAGTGCTGTGGCATAGTGGGTTTCTGCCTGAGGCACCAGCATCCCATATAGGTGCCAGTTCAAATCCCAGCTGCTCCACTTCTGATCCAGCTCTGTGCTGATGGCCTGGGAAAGCAGAGGAAGATGGTCCAAGTCCTTGGGCCCCTGCATCTGCATAGGAGACCTAGAGGAGGCTCTTGGCAAGGTACTTATCTGACAAAGGAAAAATACCCAGAATATATAAGCAACTCTCTTTTTTAGAATTTTAGCCTATTCTACACATGAAGATCTAAAATGAATCTCTCAAGTCACCTTTTCTTATTTCATGAACGACAAGAAATGCATTTATTTTCCAGCTCACAAAATGACTGCTCAAAATATACTCAAATATATTCAACCAACCAGGTTGAATTCTCAGCAACTGAAAAACGGCAGGCTTCCTTTTTATCATTCATAATTCCACTTTCTGGTATAATGAAATTCTTAACTCCAACCAGACAAGTAGTTTTCAGTTCCTCATTGAACCAATATTTCATGAGCCTTTGCTAGAGGTCAGATAATGCAGTAGGCTCTGGGGAACCCAGACAGGAAGGACTACATGTTGAGTGCCACTGATAAAAATGAATGTGAATAATAGAGAGTATATGTATTCACAATTTTCCAATCCTTGCAAATATATATACTTTAATGAATCAGCATTAGAATTTTGATTCCATTTCCTATTCAACAAATACTCATTCTTCTCAATTGTAACAGAAGAGTGTTACAATCATGACTCTCAGAAGAAGAAAGAAAGGCTCAGTGGGGTTGACTTCAATCAAGTCTCACTGTCATGAATGATACCTGACTAGATAAAACCATGGATTATCAATAACAAAGAGCAAATACAAGGCCTACTGAGAAACATTTTTGCCCAGTACCTTAAGATTAAAACACCAGAAGATATCTTTTTTTTTTTTTTTTTTTTTTTGGACAGGCAGAGTGGACAGTGAGAGAGAGAGAGACAGAGAGAAAGGTCTTCCTTTGCCATTGGTTCACCCTCCAATGGCCGCCGCGGCTGGCGCACTGCGGCTGGTGCACCACGCTGATCCGATGGCAGGAGCCAGGTACTTATCCTGGTCTCCCATGGGGTGCAGGGCCCAAGCACTTGGGCCATCCTCCACTGCACTCCCTGGCCACAACAGAGAGCTGCCCTGGAAGAGGGGCAACCGGGACAGAATCCGGCGCTCCAACCGGGACTAGAACATGGTGTGCCGGCACCACAAGGCAGAGGATTAGCCTAGTGAGCCGCGGTGCTGGCCTCAATTTGTTTTGAACTGTGGTTACAGATGTGATTTTAAGTGACATCAAAAGACTACTTCCTATTAGACATGAACCAACTTATCAGACTTTATTCTTTATGCTAAAATTTAATTGTAAGGATGACAACAATTTTTTAATATCTGTCTTATCTTAATAAAAGCTATTTTTAGCTTTTATCTATCTCTTAATGAACAAATTTTTCCTTTCCTCAGTTGCCATAACTTTCTTCATGTAGATGTAGAGATATTCAAATTGGGTAAAACAAATAATTATTAGCAATCTGTCATATTCCAATAACCCATGAATGTAGACAGTTCTAATTCTCTTTATTTAAGCCCTTCTACTCCTTTTCTTGAGAAAGGGAAGCTCCAGTCTTTACAGAGCAGCATAATTATAAGTTGGTAGTTGGTTTTTTTTTTTTTTTTGGTAAGATTCATTTACTTATTTTGAAAGAGTTACAGAGATAGACAAATACAGAGAGAGAGAGAGAGAGATCTTCCATGAGCTGGTTCACTCCCTAGATAATGAAAGCCAGGAGCCAGGAGCTTCATTTGGGTCTTCCAGGTGGGCGGCAGGGACCAAAGAACTCGGGTCATCCTCCACTGCTTTTCACAGACTGTTAGCAGAGAGCTGGATCAGAAATAGAGCAGCTAGGATTTGAACTGGTACCCATATGGGATATTGGTGTCACAGGCAACAGCTTTATGTGCTATGCCACAACACTGGCCCCTGTTATGAGTTTTTACAACAATGTACTACAGCAGGGAGATCTTCCTTCCTCCAAATGTAGCAGGAAAAAAAGTAGTTTGTTGGAAAATAAATGATAACAATTATTAAAAAGGAGAGAACGATCCAACATGGGAAGTGGGAGACACAGCGGACTCATAGAATGACAAACACCCTAAGCAGCACTCTGGCCTCAGAATCAGCCCTTAAGGCATTCGGATCCGGCTAAAAAGCCCTTGAGAGTATTTCAGGCATGGAAATCCAAGACACTGAGGCAAAAAATATCCTAAATGAAAGATCTCTCTGAGTGAGATTCCAGCTGAAAGACCATCAAAGAAGGAGGTACCTTTCTCTGAAGGGAGGAGAGAACTTCCGCTTTGATTATGGCCTTGTCTAAATAAGGTCAGAGTTGGCAAACTCAAAAGGCTTCCATAGCCTTGGCAGCTCATGACAAGAGCCCCGGGTGATTACTTGACATCATAAATAAGAGTGTCAATTGTTAAATCAACAACAGGAGTCACTGTGCACTTGCTCCCTATGTAGGACCTCTGTCCTTAATGTGTTGTACTATGAGAATTAATGGTAAAACTAGTCTTCAAACAGTACTTTATACTTTGTTTGTCTGTGTGGGTGAGAACTGTTGAAATCATGACTTAATATAGAGTTGATCTTCTGTATATAAAGATAATTAAAAATGAATCTTAATGAAGAATGGGATGGAAGAGGGAGTAGGACATGGGAAGGTTTGTGGGTGGGAGGGTGGTTATGGGTAGAAAAACCACTATAATCCGAAAGTTGTACTTTGGAAATTTATATTTATTAAATAAAAGTCTTCTATTAAAAAAAAGAAAAGCAATGATAACAATTGAAAATAGACATTTTGGAAGGAGATAGAAATAGGTTCAATTCCTAGATTGAGCATCTGGGTCATGGTTACATAACCTTTTTTTTTTTTTTTTGGACAGGCAGAGTGGACAGTGAGAGAGACAGAGAGAAAGGTCTTCCCTGCATTGGTTCACCCCCAGATGGCCGCTGCGGCCAGCGCACCACACTGATCCGAAGCCAGGAGCCAGGAGCTTCTCCTGTTCTCCCATAGGGTGCAGGGCCCAAGCACTTGGGCCATCCTCCACTGCACTCCTGGGCCACAGCAGAGAGCTGGACTGGAAGAGGGGCAACCGGGACAGAATCCGGCGCCCTGATCGCGACTAGAACCCGGTGTGCCAGCGCCACAAGCGGAAGATTAGCCTATTGAGCTGCGGCGTTGGCCTACATAACCTTTACTCTATCTGAGCCCAAGTTTCCTCAATAGTAACATACAAATAAACAGTAACCTTTTTTTTCTATTATGAGTAAAAGAGCACTGGATTTGGAGTCAGAAGGCCTAGGTTCAAAATCCTCTAATTATATGACATCAGGGAGGTAAAATGAGCTTAACCACTATGAGTCTGTTTCTTCATTTATAAAAAATAAAAAAAGTAATGAAATGCCTGCTTTATCTTTATCATACATAGGAAGATTCAGGCAAAGAAAATAGTTTCAATAAAAATCCTTCCTAATCTAGTGACAGTTTTGTACCTGTAAGATAATTTTACTGTTAAAATAATCTTATTAGAAATCACTACCAAAGTAGAAAAAAAAAAAAAACTACAAATAATAGCATGCCCATAAATTTCCAGGGAAATAAAATAGAATAGGGGTTTTCATTAATTTTCAATCTACTTGTTATAACATTTCAACCATGAGTAAAAACACAACATGATATCATTAGGAAGAAAGATGATAACCACTTCAAATAAAGCAAAAAGAAACATTACTTACCATATATAACTCCTTATTGATGCCAAGGTACTTTCCATTTCCACATCCAATATCAGCCACTATTGAACCATCTGGCAAAGCCTTCAAAAACTCCACGATGTGTGGCCAAGGGGTATGTCTGGTGCTGCTGAAGTGCCCAGCAATCTCTTCATACACTCGATGGACATACTCTCGCTCCAGCTGGGAGGCTTCTTGATCACTCTCCGGAAATGAAGGAGGACTCTCTTTCCTCTGGCTGTCACAGGCCACATAGTAACCTAAATGAAAAAATAAAGCAATCTAAATCTTTCACTTTTATCCAAATTATCATGTTTTTAAAGCAAACCAATACAAATTTGAAGACTGAGGTAGACAAGCTCGGATTTATTAGTTAAACAACAACAAAAAAGCTCTCCCAACAAGTTAAATTCTATACATGAAGGAGTCTAATGTGAAAAGAAAAGAGAGAATCCATTTACAACAAAACATGACTACAATTCTGCATCTGCCTTATAATGCCTCTTTCCCCTTGAATTGAGTCTTCATAGTCAGGAAAGCTTCTTCTAACCTATAAGAAAACCTATAGGATTTAGGGTTTTTCTCTTGGCAGATGAAGAAGTTGAAACTTCTGGGGAACCCCAGGACTCCCAAAGAAGAATAAGACCTTGCATTAAAGTGTCATTTGGTAATCATCACAAGCATTTATTGAACACTACTGTAAGCAGTTTATATGTGGTATCTCAACTCTCACAGTAACGCTATGATGTAGGTACTATTACATTCATTTTACCACTTAAGAAACTGAAGCACAAGGAAGTTAAATACCATCCCTAAGGTGACAAGGATGGTAAATCATAGCAAAGATTTGAACCCAGGCAATGCAGATTCCAGGGCCCACACTCTCAATGACTACACTGTGTCACCTCTTTCAGAAGAATAACCAGGGCCAGCACTGTGGCATACTGGGTTAAGCCATCACCTGCAGTGCTGCCATCCCATATGGGCGCCAGTTCAAGACTTGGCTGCTCCACTTCCAATCCAGCTCTCTGCTATGACCTGGGAGGGCAGTGGAGGATGGCCCTAGTCCTTGGGCCCCTGCACCCACATGGGAGACCTGGAGGAAGCTCCTGGCTCCTGGCTTCAGATCGGCACAGCTCCTGCCATTGTGGCCATCTGGGGAGTCAACCGGCAAATGGAAGACCTCTCTCTCTCTGCCTCTCTTTGTTTCTCCATGTAACTCTGACTTTTAAATAAATAAATAAATCTTAAAAAAAAAAAAAAAGAATAACCAAACCCCAAGTAAACATCAGCAAGTAGAGATGACAGAGGGATTTAGTATACAATGTCTCAAATAAATTTTGAAGGTGTTCCTATTCTCTGTAATAATGTCTAATGTTAATTTTACATCTTAGCTGTTCTCTGCCATTCTGTAGTATTTTTTTTTGTCTTGTTAAAGTCTATAACACACACACAACATCTTTTTTATGGGTAGTGTTTTAGGGAAAAAAGAAAGAAGTAGTATTCCCAGAGAAATCACAGAAAAGACTAATGCAACAGTTAAAACTCACATGACAGCAAAGAATTCAGTGGCAGCAACAAGGCTTCAGGAGTGGACAAAAAACAAACTACTTTTCCCTAAAGATAACTAGAATATGACAAATCCTGAGAAAGCTTAAAATTGGGATGTGAGTTCAAGTTCCTATTAATGGGTAAAGGGAAACTCTAAAAATTTTAAATGGATATTTAAGAAAAAAATAGCCTCCAAAAGCTTGAGGGCTCTAAAACAAACATATGGAAACAGATGATTATACTATGACAGTTAAACTAAAATTACAACTATACAACACATTACAGGTATCCCAAAGTCGTCTTAGCAAAATTTTATGATGGGAAGAACAACCTACCACTAAAAAATTCAAAAAGTTTGATTAAAATTATATAAAGAATGATCTTAGAAAGAAAAAAACCTTACTAATTATCAGGTAAATCCAAATTAAAACCAAAAGATATCACCTCACACTTGTTAGGATGGCTATTATTAAAGGGAAGAAAAAGAGGCTAGTGCTGTGGCACAGCAAGTAAAGCCGCTGCCTGCAGCACTAGTATCCCATACGGGCTCCAGTTTGAGTCCCAGCTGCTCTATTTCCAATCCAGTTCCCTACTGGTGTGCCTGGGAAAGCAGCAGAAGATGATCCATGTGCTTGGGGTCTTGCACCCACGTGGGAGATCTGGATGAAGCTCCTGGCTCCTACCTTCAGTCTGACCCAGCCCTAGCCATTGCAGCCATTTGGAGAGTGAAGAAGCAGATGGAAGATCTCTCTCTCTTTCTCTCTCTCTCTCTCTCCTTTTCTCTCTGTAACTCTGCCTTTCAAATAAATATAATAAAAATCTTCTAAAAAAGGAAAAAAGTATCAAGTGTTGGCAAGGATATAGAGAAAAGGAAACCCTGGCACACTGCTGGTAGGAATGTAAATTAGCACAGCCATTGCAGAAAATAGTATGGAAGTTCCTCAAAAAGCTAAAAATAGAACTATCATGATCTAGACATCCCACTACTGGGTATATATCCAAAGAAAATGAAAACAATATGCCAAAGAGTTATCTGCACTCCTGTGTTCATTGCAGCATTAGTCCCAGCAGCCAACATTTGGATTCAACCTAAGTGTCCTTAAATGGATGAATGGATCTTTAAAATGTGCTATCTATACACAATGAAATACAATTCTGGTTTAAAGACAGTAATCCTGTCATCTGCAATAACATCTAATGAACTTAGAGGACATTATGTTAACTAAAGAAAGCCAGGCACAGAAAGACAAAAACCACATAATATTACTTTCATGCATAACTTAAAAATGTTGACCTCATAAAAGCAGAAGAGTAGAATGGTGGTAACTAAGAGCTGAGTGGGATGGGAGGAGACTGGGGAGATGTTAGTCAAAGTATATAAAATCTCAGTTAGAGAGGAGTAAACCTCGAAGATCTATTTTACAACATACAAATAACTCTGTATAATATATATTTTAAAGATTTATTTATTAATCTGAAAGCAAGAGTTATAGAAAGAGGGAAGGAGAGAGAGAATCTTCCATCTGCTGGTTCATTCCTCAAATGGCCTCAACAGCCTGGGCTGGGCCAGGCTAAAGCCAGGAGCCAGGAGCTTCTTTCAGGTCTCCCACATGAGTGCAGGGAACCAAGGACTTGGGCCATCTTCTTCTGCTTTCCCAGACACATCATCAGGGAGCTAGATCAGAAGTGGAGCAGGGGCTGGCACCATGGCATAACAGGTAAAGCCACCACCTACAGTACCAGCATCCCATATGGGCACCAGTTCAAGTCCGGCTGCTCCTCTTCCGATTCAACTCTCTGCTATGGCATGGGAAAGCAGTGGAAGATGGCCCAAGTCCTTGGTAGCCCGGAACCCATGGGGGAGACCTGGAAGAAGCCCCTGGCTCTTGGCTTCAGATTGGTGCAGCTCTGGCCATTGTGGCCGCCTCGGGAGTGAACCAGCAGATGGAAGATCTCTCTCTGACTCTGCCTCTCTGTAATTCTGCCTTTCAAATAAATCAATCAATCAGAAAAAAAAAAAAAAAGAAGTGGAGAAGCCAGGACCCAAACTGGCACTCAAATGGGATGCCTGCATTGCAAGCCATAGGTTAACCTACTGTGTTACATCTCTGACTTCTGTATTGCATTATTGAAAAATCACTAAAAGAATATATTCTAAGTGTTTTTACTACAAAAAAATGTAATGCATATGTTAATTAGTTCAATTTAGCCAATCCACAATGTATACAGATTTCAAAACATCATGTTGTATGCAATAAATGTGTATAATTTTTATGTCAATTTAAAAAATCTATAACTGGAATACTCAATCACAGCTTCTTAGGGTATACCTTACATTTAACAAATGACAATAACAGAAAAGCATTTGCAAAAGAAAACCAGCTTGTCTCTCTAATGAGACTTTAAGTTCCTTGGGGCCAGCACTGTGGCAAAGCAGGTAAAGCAGCTGCCTGCAGTGCCAGCATCCCATTTAGGCACTGGTTCAAGTCCCAGCTGTTCCACTTCTGATCCAGCTCTCTGCTATGGTCTGGGAAAGCAATAGAAAATGGCCCAAGTCCTTGGGCCCCTGCATCCACGTGGAGACCTGAAGAAGCTCCTAGCTTCTGGCTTCGGATTGGCTCAGCTCTGGCCATTGTGGCCATCTGGGAAGTGAACTAGAGGATGGAAGACCTCTCTGCCTCTCCCTCTCTGTAACTATGCCTTTCAAAATAAATAAATAAATCTTTTTTAAAAAAAAAGATAAGGTGATCAAGAAAGAAAAAAGAAGTTCCTTAAGTACAGAGCCCATGCTTTATTTTTCTATATCTCATAAATTACAGCAGTATTAGACATTCATCAAATATTTAATAGCATTTTTAATTAATTCTTTAAATCAATATTTTAAGGCTTCAAAGATACTTTTAGCAAAATAAATAAAAATATTATGCTTCACTAATATTAAGACATTAAACATAAAGATTATAAGTTTTCTAGCAGGGTAACATCTTATAAATTTAATAAGGGTTTTTAATTCAAAACAATTTTAAGATTATGGTTAAATCCAAAAGCAACTGGTAGATACTACCCATAATCAAAACTCCTAGGACAGAAAAAGAATCTTACCAGTACTGTCACTACAAAATATTATTTATAAAATGAAAGAGATTTCTTCTAATAGAGTATGAGAAATCCAGCGCCTGATGTACTTGGATAGACAATTCGAAACAGCATTCTTTCAACAAGATTTTGAGCAGTTCCTTTACTTTATTCTAGGTTCCCAAATTGACAAAAACATAACCTATTTCTTGCTCTCTAGAATTGCCTACCACTGAACAATCTTTCATCTCCAGCTTCCCTGTTGGCTTACTAAAAAGTAATTTAGAAACTTGAAATGCTGTTTCTACCAAAACCTATTTTTTTTACAAGTGATATTTCATTTTCACAATTGTAGCATTCTCAACTGTGACTTCAATAAACAAAATATTTATTTGGTACCCAATTATGCTCAAGTACTACATCTGGAGAAAAGAAAGATGACAAGATATAGCCTCCCCATCAAAGAATATTAACTCTAACGGGAATGGTTAAGAAAAGCATGTGACAGGAGCTGGCATCGTGGCTTATAGGTTAAGCCTCCTGTATGGGCGCTGGTTTGAGTCGACTGCTGCATCAGCTGCCTGCTAATGGCCTGGGAAAGTAGTGGAAAATGCCTCAAGTGCTTGGACTCCTGCACCTAAAGACCTAGAAGAAGCTCCTGGCTCCTGGCTCCTGGCTCCTGGCTCCTGGCTCCAGATCAGCCCAGCTCCGGCCATTGAAGCCATTTGGGGAGCGAACCAGAGGATAGAAGACCTCTCTCTCTGCCTCTCCCTCTGTCTATCTGTAACTCTGACTCTCAAATAAAAAAAATAAAATAAAAAAAAAGTACATGAAAGTACAGCAGAATGCAAGGAATACCATCAGAGAACTTAAGAAATAGCTCTTCTGGGTGCTTATGGAACCTAAAGAGATTTTCATACTAGATTTACTCCACTTTACAGTAGAATTGAAATTACATACTTACTACAGTTACAAGGTGTTCGCCTCACTTTCCTAAATGTAAATGATGTTCGGATTCCCCTCTTGCTTAAAGTTAAGTCTCCAACATCACTGGTGATAATTCCACTTTTGTGATGCTCAGATGCTTGAATAGTATCAAATTTTCTGGGTGTGATTCTAAAAATAACAGGCAAAATAATTTACCAAAGATTATATTAATAAAAATATTTCAGGTCTTCTAAAAATATTAAGGAAATACAGCAAATATAGGACTTATTGAAAATATCAATTGGATTCCTTGACTTACTAGGCATTTTGGAAAAAGCAAAAGAATAAAAATCTTTAAGGAAGTTATCTTCAGATTAATATTAAAAGGATGAACAACAACAAATTATTTGAGGAAAATAAAACAGTAACAAATATTTAATTAAATTCAATTCTAAAAGGAAAACAACAGATGAGGCAAAGATGAAACATAGATATTAAATTTAAACTCAATATCAGTAATTATGTTAAATGTAAACAGATTAAAATCTCCAATTAAAGAATAAAACTTGAGAGGGAGGGTATGGTATAGAGGTTTAGATGCCTCTTGGGATGCCCACATCCCATTTCAGAGTACATGGGCTAAAGTCCTGACTCCTCTTCCGATTCCAGCTTCCTCATAATGTACACCCTGGCAGGCAGCAGGTGATGGCTCAAGTACTTGGCTCCCAGCTTGGGCCAGCCCAATCCTGATCACTGCAGGCATTTGCAGAGGGAACCAGCAGATAGGAATTCTCTCTCTGTTTCTCTCACTCTGTCTCTCAAATTTAAAAATAATAATAATTTAAAGAATATTTAGAAATAGAAAAATACATAACATGAAAAAATATTTTGCATATATCAAGCAAAACCAAAAGAAATATGATATAGTTATACTAAACAGACAAATTCAACTTTAAAGTGGTAAGGATCACTAAAGATAGAAAAGAATATTTCATGATGATGATGTTCAAACAGAAAGTTACAAAAACTCTATTTATACATGCCAAATTAGTAACATTCTCAAAACTTATAAAGCAAAAGATTGGGAAAGTATATAACACAAAAAATAGAAAAAATACAATTATCAATGGAGTTTTTAATATAAGTACATCCTTTTCAGTAACTAAAGTCTAGTTAAAGGTTAAGGGTATCAACATTAGGAAACAACAAACAATGGAACAAAAAATTAACTATTAAATTGTATAATATAGATACAATAAGTAAAACAAAGATTAAAAGTAAAAAGTAGTTTAAGTTATTACAAATTGTGTTATAAGAAGATTTGAAGAGGATCCTTGCAGTATGCTCAAATTTCTGAATGGGAAAAAAGGAATCTTATGGTAGGAAAATAATATACTTTCAAAGCTCAATTTACATATAATAAAATGTATAGATATTAAGCACACAGTTCAATGAGTTTTGACAAACGTACACCCCCTTGTGACCACCATGCCAATCAAGAATATTTCCAACACTCAAGGTCACACAGCCAAAAGGACACCAAGGTCCTTTCAGCCAATCCTTCCCCACTTCGAAGCAATCACTATTCTGATTTCAATCAGTATATTTTTGCTTTCTCTTGAACTTCATAAACAGTACTATTCTGTGTCTGGCTTTGTCCAGCCATCATAACGGTTTTGACATTTAACCACGTTGTGATATTTAGCAACAGTGTGCAGCCTATTGATGAGTAACATTCTATTGTACGAACCTAACACAATTTATTTATACAAAAATCTGTTAATGCATACAGTTTGCAACTACTATTAGTACAGCTGTGAACATTCTTACACACATTGTTTTCAGGTACATATATATATATTTTCATTACTCTTGGGTAAATGCCTAGGAGTAAAGTTGATGGGTCACCAAGTAAGAAATTGCCAGTTTTTCAAAGCAGTTATTCAGTTTTACACTCCAGTCAGCCACATGTGAGAATTCCAGGCTGCTTGACAGTCTCATCAACACTGGTTGTTGTCTCCATTTTTTAGGTTAGGATTTAAAGTGATGGTAAGCAGTATGAAACTTTGGTTAATTAGAATTTCTCTAATAACTAATGATATATATGTGTTCACTGCTTATTATCCACTCATAGATCTTTCTTCTGGTGAAGGATCTATTCAAATCTTTTGCTAAATTCCCAGATAGATGGATAGACAGACAGATTTTACAGAAATTTCCACTCTGCATGTGGCTGCCTTTTTATTTTCATTTTGTAACATTTAAAATGTATTTACTTATTTATTTGAAAGGCAGTACTAAAATGGATTTGATCATAAAATCCTAAATGAATACTGGCCCTAAATTGTGAACAAATTCTCAATTTTCATTTCATTGTTACTATTATTTCACTCCATCTGATATTAGATTTAGAATCCTAAACTAATTATTTAAACCACACCATGGTTAATCATGAATGTTGGGAAGGAGGTATTTTACAGGTTTTCATGTTATTTTAAATAGCATTTTAATTTCATTTTCCAAAAAATAATTTTTTAATACTGAACAGCCAAATACAAGTGGTTCTAGTACTTTTGTTGATCCCCTAGGGTTTCCATATCCACAATAATGCATTCTTTTTATTTTTTTAAAGATTTTATTTATTTATTTCAAAGTCAGACTTACACAGAGAGAGAAGAAGCAGAGAGAGAGAGAGAGAGAGAGAGAGAGAGAGAGAGATAGTCTTCCATCCACTGGTTCACTCCCCCAATTCGCTGCAATGGCTGGAGCTGAGCCGATCTGAAGCTAGGAGCCAAAAGCCTCCTCTGGGTCTCCCAGGCAGGTGCAGGGGCCAAAGGACTTGGGCCATCCTCCACTGCCTTCCCGGGCCACAGCAAAGAGCTGGACTGGAAGTGGAGCAGCCAGGACTTGAACAGGCGCCCATATGGGATGCCGGCACTTGCAGGTGGCAGCTTTACCCACTATGCCACAGCCCATCTGCTATAATAATGTATTCTACAAATCAAGAGTTTTACTACTTCCTCTCAAATCTTTATGATTTTAGTTTTTTCATTATTATACTAAGATATCCAATACAACATTAAGTAGAAATGATAAGAGCAAATGTTCCTGCCCTGTTTAATATTTTACAAAATAGCAATCAATATTCCAACATTAAGTATGATACTAGCCGTAGGCTTTTCACAAATATCCTTTATCAGATTGAAGAACTTCCCTTATTGATTCTGAAATGCTAAGCCAACCTTGAAATACTGGGGTAAATTCCAATCAGTTATAATGTATTTTCTTTTTAAATACCTTAGGATTACCGGTGCCATGGCTCACTAGGCTAATCCTCCGTCTGCAGCATCAGTACTCCAGGTTCTAGTCCCGGTTGGGGCCCCGGGTTCTGTCCCAGTTGCTCCTCTTTCAGTCCAGCTCTCTGCTGTGGCCTGGGATTGCAGTGGAGGATGGCCCAACTCCTTGGGCCCTGCACCCGGATGGGAGACCAGGAGAAGCACCTGGCTCCTGGCTTCGGATCAGCGCAGTGCACCGGCCGTAGCGGCCATTTGGGGGGTGAACTAACGGAAGGAAGACCTTTCTCTCTGTCTCTCTCTCTCACTGTCTAACTCTGCCTGTCAAAAATAAATAAATAAATACTGTAGGATTAAACTTTCTAATATTTCTAATATTTTGTTAAGGATCTCTCATCTCTGTTATATCAGTCTATAATTTTCCTTAATTGTAATGTCCTTGACATATTTTGTGTCAAGGGTAATGCCAACTTCATAAAAACGAGTTAGGAGAATGCTGTTTTTAAAAGAGCTTGTGCCAAAGGCAATTTTTTAGAAGTAAAGGCAAGCAATCATTGCCTGAATTTATTATTTTTATTCTAATATAATTTATTATTGTTATTCTAATAGCTGAAAATGATGAAACCTATCCTTTTGAACAAAGTCAAGATATTTTAAAAGAAAAAAAATGAATTCCCTCTAAAGGATTAAGTAGTTCTCTATTATGGCTGTTTTAAGCCAATTACATCACTTGCCTAACATTAAACCTCAGGCAAAGGCCAAGTAGTTCTTAACTGCTATTGGCATGACTATCAGATTTTTACACATACGTAACCTATATGATAAAATAATGATTTTCTTAAACATCATTAAACACAACTTTTTCCCCTTACACTCAAATCATAATCTAGTTGAGAAAATATTCAACAGAAAGATAAAAATAATTTTATAGATGTAAATAATAGTTCAATATACTAGAACAGGCAGTAGGAGACAATAGTATTTAGGGGTTAAGCTAAGGGATAAATTATTTCAAGTTAATATAGTCAGGAAAAGCTTCATAAATTTATGAAATTACTTCCTTTATAAGGAAGTAAAAGTAGAGCTGTACATTAAAAATAGAATGGAAAGGAAACAGAAATGTATTGCACTGAGGGCTGCAAAAATGTGAAGGCTAGAGAGCTCAGTATAAATTCAGAGGAAAGGAAGCAAACAAGCTAAGCTACGACATTATGGTTCAGGGTACAGATCCCAAAGCCAGACTTCCTCTCTCTGCCTCTCCTTCTCTCTCAGTGTAACTCTGACTTTCAAATAAATAAATAAAAAGAAAATAGCTTCAGAAAACTAGGAAGAAAAATAAAAATAATGTTTTAGAATTAACCTGTACCATTACCAAGAGAAGAGTAAAATCTTTGCATAATATATATGATAAGGAGTTTCTTATTTTGCATTCGCTATAATATTGTTTTTTTAAATGTTTATTTATTTTTATTTGAAGTCAGAGATACAAAGAGAGAGAAGGCAGAGAGAAAGAGAAGTCTTCCATCCACAGGTTCACTCTCCAATTGGCCACAATGGCCAGAGTTGCACCAATCCGAAGCCAGGAGCCAAGAGCTTCTTCCAGGTCTCCCACATGGATGCAGGGGCACAAGGACTTGGGCCATCTTCTACTGCATTCCCAGGCCACAGCAGAGAGCTGGATCGGAAGTGGAGCAGCCAGGAGACATGAACCAGCGCCTATATGGGATGCTGGCACTGCAGGCGGCAGCTTTACCTAGTATGCCACAGCGCTGGCCCCCATTTGCTGTAATATTATTATTCTTAGAAGTTTAAACATTAGTGACAGCAAAAATGAATAACTTATGCTCAAAGTTTCAAGAATACCTGAAACCAATAGATCTCACAGTCATTTTCATTTAAACTACAAATATTTTAATGGCCATAAAAATAAAATTATATAAACTTAAGCCTCAGTACATAAAAATGGGCCATCTTTTTTTATCTTTCACATTTAGGACAGGTTACAAATTTATTCATATGCTCATTTCCTTGAATGTTTATAAAAATATGTCAGCTAAAATCTCCAGGCAGGACAGAATTAATGAGTATAGAACTAAGCATTACTCTAAGTGACTAAGTAACTAAGCATTACTCTATGCAAAATTTGGCAGTGCAATTCTTTCCTCAAAGTGCTAAAGATGCATTCCTACCACAAGTATAAAATCCATTTCTTTAGGCTCACATTACACAAACTCAAACTGAGAAACATTCTACAACACAATTGACCTCCCCAAAAGAATCACTTATGAAGGACAAAGAGAAGTTGAGGAAGTACTACTTCAAATTAAAGATTAAATAGTAATGACCACTAAATGTAATATAAGATCAAGGATTAAATACTGGATCAGAGAGAAAGCTTACTATAAAGTACTACATCATACAACTAGCAAAATCTGAATATGGATTATATAATGGTATCTTATCAATGTTGAATTTCCTGAATTTGATTATTGTACTGTGGTTTTATAGAACAGGGACTAAAAAACATTTTATATAAAGAACCAAAATATAAATATTTTAGGCATTAAAGGTCAATATCAATTTTGTCTAATATTTGCACTGCTTTTAACAACCCTTTAGGAATGTAAAAACCATCCTTGGTTCATGTTTTACAGTTGATGAATTTTGCTAATTATTCCTAACTTGCCAACCGCTGATGTAGATAATGCCCTTGTTCTTAGGAAATACACAATGAAGTATGTAAGAAGAAAAGGTCATAACATCTGTTACTTACTCTCAAATGATTCAAGAAAAATAATAATATATGTGAGAAAAAATAAAAGATGTAGCAAAATGTTCATAGTTGATAAATCTAGTGAAAGGCGAAGACAATTCATTGTAGTAGGCTTGCAACTTTGCATTACAGGTTAAAAAAAAAAGCCAGGATGGCCCTAGGAGAGTTGAACCCAGAACCTTCAATGTGCAGGCAGAGGGTATGGTTCTAGAGGCTCAGACAAAAAAAGAATGAAGTCTCCCAAAGCAGAAGTTATCCTGTCATTAAGATCATTTCAATACACACCCATGGGTCCAAAGATATCTAGATTCTCCTGTCATCACCAGCAAACTCCGACGAGGCAACATAACTGGGACTGTGATACCATCTGGATGCTTAAAATCCATGACAATCTGGAAGCAAAGACAAAAGCACAAAGATCAACCTAAAGGTTCATATACTACAAGGATAAGAATGATTCACTCATTCTATCTATCCTTTTAGACTAATACAGATTAAAATATGATAATGCTCAAAGAATTGCATAGCACAACCTTTAGTGTACATAACACTCAACTAAATGATGAAAACATACTTCATTCATAAAAATTCAGACTCAGCAGGTACAGAGTGAGGCTCAGGAATCCGCATGTCCAACATTCACCTCAGGAAATTCTGAGGATCATACAATGAAAACTACTACAGTAGTGGTCAAACACAGGGTCTTTGGACTGAAACACTCTATCTCAGCTCTTTCATGAGACTCAGGGCAAGCCATTTACCACCTCTATGTTATGGTTTTCTCAACTACTACAGGGTGGTTAGATGAATTAAACATATAGTGGATATAAATCACACTACCAAGCAAATAGAAAATACAGAAATAAGTTACTAGAAATTTTTATTATTCATAAAATTCTAATAAAAGGAGAAATAACTATTAGATGTAGGTTCTCATATAACATATCATACACCTTTTGAAGTCATGGCAACATATTAGAGACTTATTAATAAGAAAGTGAAAACAGGAAGATTTTCAGCAGCTTTTTCTAAGTTACATTCAAATACTATTTTGAGAGGCCGGCACTGTGGCACAGCGGGTTAACGCCCTGGCTTGAAGTGCCAGCATCCCATATGGGCTCTGGTTCAAGATCCGGCTGCTCTATTTCCAATCCAGCTCTCTGCTATGGCCTGGGAAAGTCCTTGGACCTCTGCACCTGCGTGAGAGACCCGGAAGAAGCTCCTGGCTCCTGGCTTCAGATTAGCGCAGCTCCGGCTGTTGCAGCCAATTGGGGAGTGAACCATCGGATGGAAGACCTCTCTCTCTCTCTCCCTCTCTCTCTCCCTCTCCCCCTCCTTCTCCTTCTCCCTCTCCTCTCTCTGTGTAACTCTGACTTTCAAATAAATAAATAATCTTTTTAAAAATACTATTTTGAATAACAACCTATAAAGATACAATACCCAAGAAGATTTTTTGTAATAGGAGCCCATCAAACACCAAAGACTGCAGTCTAAACACAGTCGCAAGCCAAAAACATGAATTTAAAAGGCAAGTCACAGGGCTAAAAAAATATTCTCAAGTAAAGAAATCAGTCCATTTGAAAAATAAATATGACATACCCGCTTAAGGGAAGAGCATCCCAACTGGCAGTACACTTCAATCCCTACAGTCAAAGCCACTGAGACACCAGCAGATATCATCAACAGTGAATACAGCAGAAATTACACTAAGCATCCACCTGGGACCAAAGTCAGTGCAATCTATCCAACTGATACCCTAGAACATATCAGCAGCAGAAAATCTTTTACTATGAAAGCTATAAAATTGACAGAAGCAACTGACCAATGTAGGGACACAGAAGCATGTAAAAAAGGTTATATGATTCTGCCAAAGAGACACAGTAATACTAGCACCAGATGAAAAGGAAACAAATCAATGTATTGCCTGACAAATGATTTAAAATAATAATTTTAAAGAAACTTAATAAGACAAAGAAAATATAGACAGACAATCTAATGAAATCAGGAAAACAATTCATGAGAAATTTGTCAAAGACGGAGATTGTAAAAAAGGATTAATCAGAAATCTTGGAGCCAAAATACTCGGGAAACAAAATTTAAAAAACAGTTGAGCCGGCGCTGCGGCTCAATAGGCTAATCTTCCACCTGCGGTGCCAGCACACCGGGTACTAGTCCCGGTCAGGGTGCCGGATTCTTTCCCGATTGCCCCTCTTCCAGGCCAGCTCTCTGCTGTGGCCCAGGAAGGCAGTGGAGGATGGCCCAAATGCTTGGGCCCTGCACCCGCATGGGAGACCAGGAGAAGCACCTGGCTCCTGGCTTCGGAACAGAGCAGTGCTCTGGCCACAGCGGCCATTGGGGGATGAACCAACGGAAAAAAGGAAGACCTTTCTCTCTCTCTCTCTCTCTCTCTCTCTCACTGTCCACTCTACCTGTCAAAAAACAAACAAACAAACATACAGTTGAAAGCCTCAACAAGAATTGAGCAGGTAAAAGAAAGAATTCCTAGGGCCAGAGCAGTGGCTGATCCAGCTCTCTGCTATGATCTGCAAAGGCAACAGAAGATGGTCAGGTGCTTGGGTCTCTGTGCCTGCATGAGAAACACGAAAGAAGATCCTGGCTTCTGGCTTCTGGCTTCAGATCGGCCCAGCCCTGGCCATTGCAGTCATTTTGGGAGTAAACCAGTGGATAGAAGACCACTCTCCTGTCTCTCCCTCTATCTGGAACTCTACCTCTCAAATAAATAAATAAATAAATATTTAAAATAAAAAGAAGGAGAAAGAAGAAAGAAGAAGAAGAGAAAGAATTCCTGAGCTTGAGGACAAGGGTTTTGAAATAACCCAAACAGATGGAAAAAAAAAAAAAACGTTTTAATGAAAAAAATCTTTGAGATTTATGGGACACAAATAAGCAAGCAAGCATTCTTATTATGGTTTCAGAAGGAAAAGAGAAAGAAAAGATACAGAAAATCTACTGGATGGAATAACTGCTGAAAACTTTCCAAATCTTGGGAAAGATAAGGACACTCAGGTCCAGCAATCCCAAAGGCTCATCTCCTAATAAATATTATCAAAAAAGCTTCTCTCAGAGGCATACTACAAACTTTCAGAATTATGAGACACAGAAAGAATTCTAAAGGCCAGCACTGGGGAATAATGAGTAAATCTGCTGCCTGCGATGCCAGCATCCATATGGGTGCCAGTTTGTATCCCAGCTGCTCCACTTATCACCCAGCTTCCTGCTAATGGCCTGGGAAAGGCAGTATAAGATGACCCAAGTGTTTGAGAGCCTGCACCCACACCAGAAACCTGGATGAAGCTTCTGGGGAAACCAACCATTGAAACCAGCTGGGGAGTAAACTAGTAGATGGAAAATCTATTTCTCTTTGTTTTTCCCTCTCTCTCTCTAGTTCTGACTTTCAAATAAATAAATTTTATTTGTTCAAATAAATAAATTTTTTAAAAATAATTATGTATATTTATTTGACAGAGTTACAGACAGTGAGAGAGAGAGAGAGAGAGAGAGAGAGAGAGAGAAAGGTCTTCCTTCTGTTGGTTCACTCTCCAAATGGCGGCAACGGCCGGTGCTGAGCAGATCCGAAGCCAGGAACCAGGGGCTTCTTCCTGGTCTCTCAGGTGGGTGCAGGGGCCCAAGCACTTGGGCCACAGCAGAGAGCTGAATTGGAAGAGGAGCACCCAGGACTAGAACCGGTGCCCACATGGGGTGCCAGCACCGCAGACAGAAGATTAACCTAGTGTGCCACGGCACTGGCCCCTAAAAATAATTTTAAAAATAGTAAGGGAAAAGCCCTGAGTCACCTATAGAGAAATTCCCACTAGATCAGCAACAGAAACATTAAAGGGAGGACAGAATAGGATGAAATATTCAAAATCCCAGAAGAATAAAAGCACCAGCTAAAAATACTATACCTAGCAAAGATATCCGTCCAAAATGAAGTTTTACTTCTTCCTATGGCAAGTAAAATCTGAAGGAATTCATCATTACCACAATATAAGAAATGGTTGAGAGTTCTATACTAGAAGTGAAAGATGATAACTACCATGATGAAAACACATCAAAGTATGAATCTCAGCAGCATAGCAACTGCAGAAAAAGAAAGCAAAAAAAATCTAATGATTCATATTTCCTTTTTACTTCCTTCTGGATCTCATTTGCTATTCATTTAGTTAGTTTTTTTTTTTTTTTAACCTGTATTAATTAGAACCATAGTTCTGTAATTTTTTTTCTTGTATTCAACAGGTTCTGATATCAGGGTTATGTTGATTTTTTTTTTTTTTTTTTTTTTTTGGACAGGTGGAGTTAGACAGTGAGAGAGAGAGACAGAGAGAAAGGTCTTCTTTTGCCATTGGTTCACCCTCCAATGGCCGCCGCGGCCAGCACGCTGTAGCCGGCGCACCGCACTGATCCGATGGCAGGAGCCAGGTACTTATCCTGGTCTCCCATGGGGTGCAGGGCCCAAGTACTCAGGCCATCCTCCACTGCACTCCCTGGCCACAGCAGAGAGCTGGCCTGGAAGAGGGGCAACCGGGACAGAATCCGGCACCCCAACCAGGACTAGAACCCGGTGTGCCGGCGCCGCAAGGCGGAGGATTAGCCTAGTGAGCTGCGGCGCCGGCCCCTCTGATTTATTCTTCAAACACTCTCAACAGCCAGGGATGGGCCAGGCCAAAGCCATGAATCGAGAGTTCAATCCATGACTCCCATATGGTTGGCAAGCACCCAATAACTTAAGTCACTGTCTGTTGCCTCCCAGGGTGCACATTAACAGGAAGCTGGATTAGAAGCAAAGTAGACAGGACTCAACCCAGGCACTCCAATATGGCATGCAAGCACCCAAAGCAGAGACTTCAGTGTTGCACCAAATGCCTACACTATGGTTACCTGAATGTGTAGAAGTTTTCAGGGCTAGCTTCATGAACAAACAGGAATGCTCATGGCTCTGTGCTCAAACAGGTCTCTATATAAAGTTTAATGCTCTACTGTCACTATCCTGAATTTCTTGATTTTATTTTTAAACTTCTGTTTGTTAAATGAAGCCTGATGAAATAATGGAGCACATACAGGATCAGAGGAAATACACACGATAAGCCTAACCACAACTGAGGACCACTGCACAACGCACTGTGAATATCCCATGAGTACAGAAAGCATAGGAGTTCAGTGAGACTCACGTTAAGAGAAAAGCATTTTACATCTACAACTGAGTAAGTGGGAACACTGACAGCCTAGAGAAGCCACTAGAGCTTGCTACAAAGGCAGAAAAAAGGCAATGGAGTTCTAAGAAACATAAGCAACCAAGGAAGTATACCATCATTACCTTTCTTTCTTGTGTTACTTTCCTGTATTAGTCAACTGCTTCTAGCAAAAATGATGACATAGAAGGAAATTCAAAAATAAAGACAAACTGTCAGGAGTTCGGCTGAGCTGATCTGAGAGAGCTCAGCTATGAGGTGTCAGAGTAGCTGATACTAACAAATCAAAAATGAAATATTGGGAACAGGGCTGTGGCATAACAGGTAAAGCCACCACCTGCAGTGCCAGCTTCCCATATGGGCACCGGTTCTAGTGCCGGTTGTTCCACTTCCAATCCAGCTCTCTGCTATGGCCTGGGAAAGCAGTTGAAGATGGCCCAAGTCCTTGGGTCCCTGCATCCATGTGGGAGACCTGGAGGAAGCTCCTGGCTCCTGGCTTAGGATCAGTGCAGCTCCACCTGGGGCAACCAATTGGGGAGTGAACTAGCGGATGGAAGACCCCTCTCTCTGCCTCTCTTTCTCTAACTCTGAGTTTCAAATAAATAAATAAATTTTTAATAATAATAATAATAATAATAATGTCAGGCAGCTTCAATTATAAAAAAAAGTGAAAGATTGATCACTTATTGCAACAGGATAAGCAAAGTCTAAAATTAGAGAAGGCACCAACTCCTCCCATTCCATTTTCCCCACTGAATGTTGTACCAATCAAGGGTGAGGAGGATCATCATAGACACAGGTATCATCTCACTATGGAGGGAGCTCTGAACAAAAGGCTCCTGTATTCTTATGAACCTAGGGCAGAGGACAGGTGAGGTGGGAAGGACTAAGAATTTTTTTTTTTTTTTTGACAAGCAGAGTGGACAGTGAGAGAGACAGAGAGAAAGGTCTTCCTTTTCCATGGGTTCATTACCCAATGGCCACTGAGGCTGGCACGCTGTGGCCAGCGCACCAAGCTGATCTGAAGCCAGGAGCCAGGTGCTTCTCCTGGTCTCCCATGGGTGCAGGGCCCAAGCACTTGGGCCATCCTCCACTGCACTCCCTGGCCACAGCAGAGAGCTGGCCTGGAAGAGGGACAACCGGGACAGAATCCGGCGCCCCGACCGGGACTAGAACCCTGTGTGCTGGCGCCGCAGGCGGTGGATTAGCCTATTGAGCCGCGGCACCAGCCAAGAACTAAGAACTTAAAAGTAAGGAGTACCTCATTAAAGTGGGGAAATGTGTCTTCAAGGTTTCCTACTCCCTCCTCGCTTCCCCACCCCTGCCCCTGCCAACACACACACATACAAGGAGGCACTGCAGAAGGGCTTGAAGATGACCTCCATCCAAGGCCTCACTCAGACCCAGAAATGAAAGTGCCTGGACTCACAATGCAACACACGCAGAAGAGCACAGTCAGCCAGGAAGCCCGATGCCTTCAGTGCACCTCCCTGCAGACTAACACACCAGCTGTGTACCACGTGGGGTATGGGAAGAGGAAATTTCTCTCATGAAGCCTGCTCGTCAACATTCTGCAATGCTTGAACTCCTGATAACACACAGCTCCTTTTCCTTTCAGTCCTTCTTCACTCATCAGTAACCTAAAAGGGCACAGTATTAGTAGGACGTGCACATAGCAAGAAGTGAAACGAAACAGCCACAGTTGAGTTAGTTTTGTACAGCATTTCCATTGCTCTGGTAAAAATGATAGGTACATATGAGCACAAAATACAAACTTTTTAAGTTTGGTGATTCCACATATGAGTTAAATATTCTTTAGTTGCATTTGAAATTGGTGTTACATGCTATAAAGATAAATGGTAAAATTCTTGTGAATAACTTAAAATTTAGATTTCTTTACTAAGAATAATATTAAATAGTAAATAAAACCACTTTGACAAGAAGAGAGAGGTTACAGAACAAAAAAGACAGTACCTGTAAGTTTACTTGTTCTAACTGCTGTTAGAACAAGAAGCTCACATTTTCATTTTGAACTGAAATCCACAAATTATGTAGCTGACCCCTGAAATTTTGTAATTTTTGATGTCATCAACCTATTGTTTTATGCTTACCAGACACAAAAATATAATCTATTTCTTTGTATGTTTAAAATAGCCCCAATCAGTCAGATAAATATTCATTCTTACTTTCTTTTAGAATTCTTATTTTTTATATTTAAGATTTCATTCCTTATTTAATTTGACTATGATTTGATAATATAATTTTTTAATTCAAGGAAATAACTTTCATTTATGAAACTAAATAGATTTACCATAAAAATTAAATTTTTCTTATATTATTCCATCATGAAAATAAGTTATTTCAATGCCCTCACATTTAAAATATCTGTACCTTAACTAAATAATGTTTGTTAAAACATTTTTAAGGCCGGTGCCACGGCTCAATAGGCTAATCCTCCACCTTGCGGCGCCAGCACACAGGGTTCTAGTCCCAGTTGGGGCGCCGGATTCTGTCCCAGTTGCCCCTCTTCCAGGCCAGCTCTCTGCTGTGGCCCGGGAGTGCAGTGGAGGATGGCCCAAGTGCTTGGGCCCTGCACCCCATGGGAAACCAGGAGAGGCACCTGGCTCCTGGCTTTGGGGCTTCGGATCAGTGTGATGCGCCGGCTGCAGCGCGCTGGCCGCGGCGGCTATTGAAGGGTGAACCAACGGCAAAAGGAAGACCTTTCTCTCTGTCTCTCTCTCTCTCTCTCTCACTGTCCACTCTGCCTGTCAAAAATAAAAAAAATAAATAAATAAAAAATTTTAAAGGCATTTTTAAAGAAAATTCACTAAGGATTCACAATCAGTGATGTTCTCTTGCAACTGCTGAATCATTCTGCCGTGTGACAGCTTTGCTCCACAGGAGCTTTATCCAATTATTCTTTTTGGTTTTACCTATTTTCTCTATTTTCTAAGATGGCAAAGTCAATAAAGATCAAGTCCCCAGCAAGCTCATGGGGCAAGGCTGAGGATGATGTTTAGTTCAAAGCTAACAAACAAAAAATCTGACATTCTGATCTCATACAACCTTTACACATCTAAACTACAATAGGAAGGAAACCCCAGACATAGTTATCATTCTATCATCCAAGAAAAGATAAGATTCAGGACAGAAAAGTACAGGACAAATAAATAGATCTCTGTGTTGGCTAAATGGGAACATGAAGAATACATTACTACTGGGAACACTTCTAAGAAAGAAGACAAATTTAATACAGATCCTTAATGGTAAGAAATAGGCTGAGATCATTAACCTTTTGAGAGAAACTCTCAAGGGCACCTAGACAAGTGACAACATGATATGAAGCTCAGAGGCTATAAGTTACTCTATTTAACTGCTGATAATGTTAAATAGCTGAAAGTCCACCTGTTTCCCACAGCCTACCAAGTACTAATCTTCCATAGCTGTGCTCATGCTTTTATTTGGCCCAAATGAAATAAAAGTTTGCTTTTATTTTAAACAGCAAACAAGGGATCCCACAGTCTTACCGTGGGCATATCTACTGTGTTTGGATAAGTGAAAACTGAGAGGGCCAGCGCTGTGGCGCAGCAGGTTAAAGCCCTGGCCTGAAGCACCGGCATCCCATATGGGCGCCAGTTCAAGTCCTAGCTGCTCCTCTTCAGATCCAGCTCTCTGCTATGGCCTGGGATAGAAGTAGAAGGTGGCCCAAGTTTTTGGGCCCCTGCACCTACGTGGGAGACTGGAAGAAGCTCCTGGCTCCTGGCTTTGGATCAGCACAGCTCCGGCCATTGCAGCCATCTGGGGAGTGAACCAACAGATGGTAGACCTCTCTGTCTCTACCTCTCTCTGTAACTTTGCCTTTCAAAGAAATGAAATAAATCTTTAAAAATATAAAATAAAATAAGAGGGAAAAAGGAGAAATAGAGTCAAAATTGCAATTACACAAGATTAAAACCACAAATGGTTTACAAAGAAATACAGCCATTTCAAAAATATTTGTTTATATATTTCCCCTGGTTTTACAAGTTTAGCGTCCTATCATACGGGGAGATAATTAGGCCACTGTAAGATATAAGATGAATTTTGAGTACTGTTAGTAAAACAAATATTGTTTGCTATCTCTCAACAACTGATACTCCCAGAAGTATATATTGCTAAATGAACAAGAGCTGGAAGAGAAAATTGCTGGTACAGCACATTTTTCCAAAGCAGAGGAGTTCATAGAAATTTTTCCCTAGAGACCCTTCAGAGACTAATGGTTGTCAATTCTCTACCCATGCCATATAGTTGGCTCTTTTAAGACCAGTTGAAGTTGAGGCCTGCCACAAACCCATTTCCCTTTCCTGGTTACTGCTGGTAAAATATGTTTAAAATACACACACATGCATACATACACAAACACACATATGAGACTTGAAGACATTTGGATAAATTTCTGGAATATTGTAATGCTAAAATTACCAAGTCTGATAAAACTCAAAGAAAAAGAGATGATATCACTAATACACACTGAAATCAACACTCCAGACCTACCACTTGAAAATAACAAAAGGTAAAGAACTCCGCCCTCTTGTCCTGCAGTCAGCATCAGTTTTATAAAGTATAGGCCCCTGTATTCTGGTCATGAGCACAAAGATGGCATGGTGCCCTACAGCATGAAGAATGGGCTCATAACTAGTATGTGCAGTGCTAAATACTACTGCAGTCCAAAGGCACTTCTTACTACTACTAGGAGAAAATATGAGGAAGAACATCATTTGACATTTTTAGCATAAAAACTTCTAATTAATCAGGTTCCATGTACACTTGGGAATGTGCCTGCAATATTACATGTGAAACCAGGCAAAATTAGATAAAAATTTTAGAATACCATGAAACAATCTACATTACAGCACTAGTTAGAAAAATTCCACCTTTCAAACAGCTGTGTTTCAAAACTAGGTCTCAACTGCAACGTGAATAGATTCTGCCATCTCGTCCTCTTCACCCTCAAATACAGATGTCTGGGAACTCTTTTGTCCAGCCAAGCTCAAGTGTAATGTACAACAGACAAGTCAGCTTTTAGGTCAACAGTCTAAACATACTGCTAAATGACGCAATGGAAACACAATATACTTTCCATTACAGAAAAATGAGACTGAAAAAGAAAAGACACTAAATTAGGGGTACTTCAGCCACCACTGCATATCCAATATTAAAGTACTTAGCTTAAATGATTATGGCATAATACGCTCAAGCTTATGTGTGTATACTGAGACCACTTGCTATTAGCTCTCATCTATCACACTGTGGCTTCATTTGTTTGCACCCACTATGAAGTAAAATCCACAACTACTCAAAATTGGGCACCCAAGAGCCAGTCACAAACCAGTACGATGAAATTAAATTTTTGGCCAGTGTTGTGGTTCGGCAAGTTAAACCACCACCTGCAATGCAGACATCCAATACCCGAGTGTTAAATCCAAGTCCCAGCTATTCCACTTCCAATCCAGCTCCCTGCTGAAGTGCTTGGGAAAGCAGCGAATGATGGTCCAAGTATTTGGGCCCCGCTACCCATAAAAGAGACCTGGATGGAGTTCTGGGCTCTTGGCTCTGGCCCAGCCCAGCCCTGTCCACTGCAGGCATTTGGGGAGTGAAGCAGCAGATGGAAGATTTCTGTCTCTCTCTCTCTCTTTGTCATTCTGTCTTTCAAGTAAACAAACATATAAATCTCTCCTCAAAAGGGCTTTAAAAAACTTAATTAATTTATACTTTATAAATAAGGCTACAGAGGTAATGAAACATGTTAGCTTAAAATTAAATTTTTTAAATGTTACCTTTATTTATTTGTTAGAGTCTATCGGTACCTTATACTCAACAAATATTTTTGAATGAATGCACGAATGCATTCTCATGAATACTTTAGTTGAGGGAAAAAAAGGGGAGTATACCTTACATTTTGGGACAGACAACTTCCTAAGTTCCATTTGTTTATTTTCGGGCCTTTTTTTCTTCCTTGAGCAAAATAAATCAACAGATTCATATACATAGATAACCAAAAAGAGACAGCTAGAATAATAAGAACAACAGTCACGGAGTATCCATTCCTAAGGCCCTGGACTTTTCATCATAAGGAAGAGGTCACTTAATATAGCATCTACCATGGCCACAGCATAGATTAGGTGATTGCTTGTGGTGATGATCACTGTAATGGCAATGTTGAAGGTGGTGGGAATAGAAGCAATAGTAACTGCTATTATAATTACTAAATGCTTGTCCACTCTGAATGACAACTAAAATGAAAGTATTATATGCCAATCTGAATATAAGACACTAAGCATGGAAATGAAGTGATTTCCATGGTCATTTAAAGGTTACTGATAGGGATGAGTTAGAACCCAAGTCTCCCAATTTACCCAATGCTAAATCCAGCCCAGTACAAATACCTAAGGACCTAAAAACATGACAGTACATCAGAAAAATGTGTGGAAAATACGTTTAAAAGATAAAATGATTTGGTGCAAAAACTTTTGAAATCCACAGTTTTTTCCTCACATGCAATTTTCTATGAATGCTTTGAAGTCTGCTTCTATACAAAGGCTTTAACTTTTTCAGTTTCTAGCACTATGCTGGAATATTTAATATTTAATAAATGATGACTATGGCCTCCCAATGGGGGCCTTTATTACTTCATTTCTATTTATTCTTTGTCTGAAAGGATAAATCTGAAATCCTACTATCTTTTAGAGTTAATACTATACCACATTAGCAATTCAGCATTGTCTAACTCAATGCTTCAAAATCCTAGCTAAACAACACAATCACCTATGAGCATTCTACACATAGAGAAAGCAGGTCTTGATCTCAGATCTTCCAAATCCAAATAATTCACATATCTGCTCTGGAAATACACAGAGTCTAGCAAGGGGGGTAAATATCAAATATCAGACACAGACTATAAAACAAAAGAAGATGCTTGCCATATTCAAAGATATATAAGTGCTAAGCTTCAACATTTCAGCAGAAGGGCTGGTGGTGTGCTGGGTAAAGCCATAAAGCCACCGCCTGCAGTGCCAGCATCCCATATGGTCACTGGTTCAAGTCCTGGCTGCTTTATTTCCAATCTCGTTCCCTGCTAATACACCTGGGAAAGCAGCAAAAGATGGCCCAAGTGCTTGGGCCTCTGCATCCACATGGGAGACCTAGAAGAAGCTCCTGGCTCCTGGCTTCAGATGGGCCCAGCTCTGGACGTTGAGGCCATTTGAGGCGTGAACCAGCAGATAGAAGATCTCTCTCTCTCTCTCTCTTTCTTTCTTTTACTTTCTTTCTTTCTCTCTTTCTTTCTCTCTTTCTCTCTCTCTCTTTCTCTCTTTCTTTCTTTCTCTCTCTCTCTCTCACTGTTGCTCTGCCTCTCAAGTAAATAAATATTTTTTAAAAAGAATACAAAAAAAAAAGATGAAGGGAGAGAATGCGCCAGAAGCAAAATCTACAGAGATAATGACAGTTTTTCAAAACTGATAGACAAAACCAATCAACACATTCAAAATTCCCTACAAACTCCCAAGCAGAATACACAGACCCATCAAAAATAGAAGAATAAGCAGGCCCACCAAAACAAAACCACAGAACACAAAAGAATGGAAGGAAGACATCTTAAAAACAAAAACTAGGGGCCAGTGCTGTGGCTCACTTGGTTAATCCTACGCCTGCAGCGCCAGCATCCCATATGAGTGCCAGGTTCTAGTCCCAGTTGCTCCTCTTCTGGTCTAGCTTTCTGCTGTGGCCTGGGAGGGCAGTGGAGGATGGCTCAGGTGCTTGGGCCCCTGCACCCACATGGGAGACCAGGAAGAAGCACCTGGTTCCTGGCTTTGGATCTGCGAAGTTCCGGCCTTAGCGGCCATTTGGGGAGTGAACCAACGGAAGGAAGACCTTTCTCTCTGTCTCTCTCTCTCACTGTCTAACTCTATCTGTCAAAAAAAAAAAAAAAAATGAGAAAGTCACTTTCAAAGGTAGCAAGAAGGTACAGAGGGTTAAGCCGCAGCCTGGGATACCCCCATCTCATACTGGAGTGCTGGGGTTCAAGTCCTAGCCATTGCACTTCTCTTTTTTTGTATGTGTGTCTGTGTATATATTTTTCTTTATTATATATTAATTGTATAAATTGTGTATTTTTCTTTATTATCCTCAAGCTGCAAGAGGGTTTTTTTTTTTTTTTTGAGATTTTATTTATTTACTTAAAAAGCAGAGTTACAGAGAGAGAGAGGGAGAGACAGAGAGAAAGGTCTTCCATCCACCAGGTTCACTCCCCAAATGGCCACAACAGCTGGAACTGAGTAGAACCAAAGCCAGGAACCAGAAGCTTCTTCCAGGTCTCCCAGGTGGGTGCAGTGGCCCAAGCACTTGGGCAATCTTTTACTGTTTTTCCTGGCTATAGCAGAAAGCTGTATCAGAACAGCTGACACAAACCAGTGCCTATATGGGATGCCAGCACCACAGGCAGAAGCTTAGCCTACTGTGCCAGAGTAGTAGCCCCAGCCACTCTGCTTCTGATCCAGTTTCCTGCTAATATGCCTTTCAACTAAATAAAATAAATCAATCTTTCTTTAAATAATAAAAAGTAACAAGAACATAAGCCAGCATACAGTAAATGAAATTTAGTGCACAAGGATAATAAGTTAAATGGCTTTTCAGAATGTTGGATAGTCAAGTCTAACATCTGAGGGGGAAAAAAAAATCAAGACTGGAAATATTTCTGTATCCTCCACATTGCTGAGGAAAATGGTGCATGAGCAAACTTTGGGCAATGGTGGATTTGTTCACTATCTTGAGTGTGTTAAAACTTTCCTGAGTGTATATTAAATATATGCAGTTTTTTATTATATGTTGATTTCATTTCTATAAAACTATTTTTGATCTACTATATGACTTAGCCATCCCAATCCTGGGAATTTACCCAAAGGAAATGAAATCAGCATACAAAAGTTATTTGTACCCCCATTTTTACAGAAGCTCAATTCACAATAGCTAAGATATGGAATCAATCCAAATGTCCATCAATTGATGACTGGATAAAAAAAATGTGGTATATATACATGATGGAATACTACTCAGCCATAAAAAAGAATGAAATCTTGTCTTTTGCAACAAAATGGAGACTATTATGCTTAGTGAAATATGCCAGGTTCCTTCTAAGATCAATCCCATTCACAATAGCTACAAAAACAATCAAATACCTTGGAATAAACTTAACCAAGGACGTTAAAGATCTCTACGATGAAAATTACAAAACCTTAAAGAAAGAAATAGAAGAGGATACCAAGAAATGGAAAAATCTTCCATGCTCATGGATTGGAAGAATCAATATCATCAAAATGTCCATTCTCCCAAAAGCAATTTATAGATTCAATGCAATACCAATCAAGATACCGAAGACCTTCTTCTCAGATCTAGAAAAAATGGTGCTGAAATTCATATGGAGGCACAAGAGACCTCGAATAGCTAAAGCAATCTTGTACAACAAAAACAAAGCCGGAGGCATCACAATACCAGATTTCAGGACATACTACAGGGCAGTTGTAATCAAAACAGCATGGTACTGGTACAGAAACAGATGGATAGACCAATGGAACAGAATTGAAACACCAGAAATCAACCCAAACATCTGCAGCCAACTTATATTTGATCAAGGATCTAAAACTAATTCCTGGAGCAAGGACAGTCTATTCAATAAATGGTGCTGGGAAAATTGGATTTCCACGTGCAGAAGCATGAAGCAAGACCCCTACCTTACACCTTACACAAAAATCCACTCAACATGGATTAAAGACCTAAATCTACAACCTGACACCATCAAGTTACTAGAGAACATTGGAGAAACCCTTCAAGATATTGGCACAGGCAAAGAATTTCTGGAAAAGACCTGGGAGGCACAGGCAGTCAAAGCCAAAATCAACTATTGGAATTGCATCAAATTGAGAAGTTTCTGTACTTCAAAAGAAACAGTCAGGAGAGTGAAGAGACAACCGACAGAATGGGAAAAAATATTTGCAAACTATGCAACAGACAAAGGGTTAATAACCAGAATCTACAAAGAGATCAAGAAACTCCACAAAAACAAAACCAACAACCCACTTAAGAGATGGGCCAAGGACCTCAATAGACATTTTTCAAAAGAGGAAATCCAAATGGCCAACAGGCACATGAAAAAATGTTCAAGGTCATTAGCAATCAGGGAAATGCAAATCAAAACCACAATGAGGTTTCACCTCACCCCGGTTAGAATGGCTCACATGCAGAAATCTACCAACAACAGATGCTGGCAAGGATGTGGGGAAAAAGGGACACTAACCCACTGTTGGTGGGAATGCAAACTGGTGAAGCCACTATGGAAGTCAGTCTGGAGATTCCTCAGAAAGCTGAAGATAACCCTACCGTTCGACCCAGCCATCCCACTCCTTGGAATTTACCCAAAGGAATTTAAATTGGCAAACAAAAAAGCGGTCTGCACCCTAATGTTTATTGCAGCTCAATTCACAATAGCTAAGACCTGGAACCAACCTAAATGCCCATCAACGGTAGACTGGATAAAGAAATTATGGGATATGTACTCTTTAGAATACTATACCGCAGTAAGAAACAACGAAATCCAGTCATTTGCAACAAAATGGAGGAATCCGGAACACATCATGCTGAGTGAAGTAAGCCAGTCCCAAAGGGACAAATACCATATGTTCTCCCTGATCGGTGACAACTGACTGAACACCAAAAAGGAAACCTGTTGAAGTGAAATGGACACTATGGGAAACGGTGACTTGATCAGCATAGCCCTGACTGTTAATGAACAACTTAATACATTATCCCTCTTAGTAGTTTTTTTGTCTGTTTTACTTAATATGACTAGTTTAATTCTGTAATTAATACACAGTTATTCTTAAGTGTTGAAAATTAACTGAAATGTGATCCCTGTTAAACATAAGAGTGGGAATAAGAGAGGGAAGAGATGTATAATTTGGGACATGCTCAAGCTGACTTGCCCCAAATGGTAGAGTTAGAAACATACCAGGGGATTCCAATTCAATCCCATCAAGGTGGCATGTACCAATGCCATCTCACTATTCCAAGTGATCAATTTCAGTTCACAATTGATCATAATGAAAGGACTAGGAGTCAAAGGGAGCACATAAACAAGTCTAGTACCTGCTAACACTAACCGATAGAATAAATAAAGGGGAGAGTAATCCAACATGGGAAGTGAGATACTCAGCAGACTCATAGAATGGCAGATGTCCTAAATAGCACTCTGGCCCCAGAATCAGCCCTAAAGGCATTCGGAGCTGGCTGAAAAGCCCATAAGCGTATTTCAGGCATGGAAAGCCAAGACACTCTGGCAAAAGATCTCTGTGAGTGAGATCCCAGTGGAAAGAACAGGTCATCAAAGAAGGAGGTACCTTTCTCTGAAGGGAGGAGAGAACCTCCACTTTGACTATGACCTTGTCTAAACAAGATAAGAGTCGGAGAACTCAGAGGGCTTCCATAGCCTTGGAAACTCATGACTGGAGCATAGGGAGATTACTGATGCCATAGACAGGAGTGTCAATTGGTAAAGTCAACAACAGGAGTCACTGTGCACTTACTCCTCATGTAGGATCTCTGTCCTTAATGTGCTGTGCATTGAGATTTAATGCTATAACGAGTACTCAAACAATATATTTCACTTTGTGTTTCTATGGGGGTGCAAACTGTTGAAATCTTTACTTAATGCATACTAAACTGATCTTCTGTAAAAAAAAAAAAAAAAAGAAATTAGCAATTCCCAACTTGACTCTCACTGGGATTAAACATGACAATAGGTCTGATCTGATTTCATCATCATTTAAAAAAAATCATCTATTATTTTTCACTTTATGTTTCTGTGTGGGAGCAAACTGTTGAAATCCTTACTTAATGTATACTAAGCTGATCTTCTGTATATTAAGAGAATCGAAAATGAATCTTGATGTGAATGGAAGGGGAGAGGGAGTGGAAAAGGGAAGGGTTGTGGGTGGGAGGGACGGTATTGGGGGGGAAGCCATTGCAATCCATAAGTCGTACTTTGGAAATTTATATTCATTAAATAAAAGTTAAAAAAAAAAAAAAGAAAGAAAGAAAATCTATTGGCTCAATAGGCTAATCCTCCGCCTTGCGATGCCGGCACACGGGGTTCTAGTCCCGGTCGGGGCGCCGGATTCTGCCCCAGTTGCCCCTCTTCCAGGCCAGCTCTTTGCTATGGCCCGGGAGTGCAGTGGAGGATGGCCCAAGTACTTGGGCCCTGCACCCCATGGGAGACCAGGAAAAGCACCTGGCTCCTGCCATCGGTTCAGCACGATGCGCTGGCCACAGCGAGCCGGCCACGGCGGCCATTGGAGGGTGAACCAATGGCAAAAGGAAGACCTTTCTCTCTGTCTCTCTCTCACTGTCCACTCTGCCTGTCAAAAAAAAAAAAATGCTAACTGATAGAATAAAAAAGGGAGAGAACGATCCAACATGGGAAGTGAGATACACAGCAGACTCATAGAATGGCAGATGTCCTAAACAGCACTCTGGCTTCAGAATCAGCCCTTAAGGCATGCAGATCCAGCTGAAAAGCCCATGAGAGTATTTCAGCCATGGAAAGCCAAGACACTCTGGCAAAAAAAAAAAAAAACAACAAACACCTAAATGAAAGATCTCTGTGAGTGAGATCCCAGTGGAAAGAACAAGTCATCAAAGAAGGAAAGAAGGAGGTACCTTTCTCTGAAGGGAGGAGAGAACTTCCACTTTGACTATGACTTTGTCTAAATATGATCAGAGTCGGTGAACTCAAAAGGCTTCCATAGCCTTGGCAACTCCTGACAAGAGCCTAGGGTGATTACTGATGCCATAAACAAGAGTGTCAATTTGTTAAGTCAACAACAGGAGTTACTGTGCACTTACTCCTCATGTAGGATCTCTGTCCTTAATGTGCTGTACATTGTGATTTAATGCTATAACTAGTACTCAAACAGTATTTTTCACTTTGTGTTTCTGTGTGGGAGCAAACTGCTGAAATCTTTACTTAATATATGCTAAACTGATCTTCTGTATATAAAGAGAATTGAAAATGAATCTTGATGTGAATGGAAGGGGAGAGGGAGTGGGAAAGGGGAGGGTTGCGTGTGGGAGGGAAGTTATGGGGGGTGGGAAGCCAATGTAGTACATAAGCTGTACTTTGGAAATTTATATTCATTAAATAAAAGTTAAAAAAAAAGAAATATGCCAGGTTCCAAAACGGCAAAATCATACATTTTCTTTGATAAATTTTCTCTGATTAACATAGAATACCAAAAAAAAGTATAAGGATGAAACTGACATCTTATGATTTGATTATTATTTATAGCCTTGTCTATATTCCTGTGGAACAGTAGTCTTTCTATGTCTTACTTGTTGAATATTATGGTTAGTGGTGCAGTAACCCTGTGATTATAAAGCAAATTGAAAGTATATGTTATGAGGCCGGCGCCGTGGCTCAATAGGCTAATCCTCCACCTTGCGGCGCCGGCACACCGGGTTCTAGTCCCGGTGGGGGCGCCGGATTCTGTCCCGGTTGCCCCTCTTCCAGGCCAGCTCTCTGCTATGGCCAGGGAGTGCAGTGGAGGATGGCCCAGGTGCTTGGGCCCTGCACCCCATGGGAGACCAGGAAAAGCACCTGGCTCCTGGCTCCTGCCAGGATCAGCGCGGTGCGCCGGCTGCAGCGGCGGCCATTGGAGGGTGAACCAACGGCAAAGGAAGACCTTTCTCTCTCTGTCTCTCTCTCACTGTCCACTCTGCCTGTCAAAAAAAAAAAAGAAAGTATATGTTATGCAGGGCTAGCACTGTGGTATAGTGAGCTAAGCCTTTGCCTGTGGTGCTGGCATCCCATATGGGCACCAGTTCAAGTCCTGGTTGCTCCTCTTCTGGTCTAGCTTTCTGCTGTGGCCTGGGAAAGCAGTAGAGGATGGGCCAAGTGCTTGGGCTCCTGCACCCAAGTGGGAGACCAGGAAGAAGCTTCTGGCTCCTGGCTTTGGATCAGCCCAGTTCCGGCCGTTGCAGCCATTTGAGGAGTGAACCAGCAGATGGAAGACCTTTCACTCTGTCTCACCCTCTCTCTGTCTGTAACTCTACCTCTCAAATAAACAAATAAATAAATAAATCTTTTTTTTAAAGTATGTTATTATAAAAATTAAAGGAAAAAAGAAGGGAGGAGGGGGATTGAGAGAGGAAGGAAGGGAGGAAGGGTGAGAAGTATGGTTATGTTCTTAGAATTTTATCTATGGTATAATTGGGAAAAAGAAAAAAAGGAAAAAAAGAATTGTATCTATGAAATACATGAAATCTCTTTGCTTCATATGTAAAAAATTTTAAAACAAAAAGGGGACACAATAAAGCAGTACTTTTTTTAAAAAAAATGATAGAAGTAATTTATTTTTAAGATTTATTTATTTATTTGAAAGGCAGAGTGACAGAGACAGAAAGATAGCCAGAGAGGAAGAGATATTCCATCTGCTGGTTCACTCTCCAAATGCCTGCAACAGCTAGGGCTGGGCCAGGTCAAAGCTAGGAAGCAAGAACTTCATCCGGGTCTCCCACATGGGTGGCAGGAATCAAAGAACTTGAGCCATCACTAGCTAGCAGGAACTGTGGAATAACCAGGATTCAAACTGGGCAGTAGGACAAGAGATGCAGGCATCTCAAATTGTGCTTAACCCACTGCATCACAATGCCTGCTCCAGAGCAAAACTTATCATCTTAAAAATACATGTCAAGCTAGTTTTGGATATATGCCTTTAACTGGTTATTTTTGCAAAATTATAGAATATACCCATTTATAATGCATTAATTTGATACAAGTAAAAAAGGGTACCAAGTCTGTAGAAAATATAAATATGAATAGGCTATGGTCTCTGTAATCAGGAGTCTATAATTTATCTACTACAGATAAGAAGATGGACAAACAAAACATAAATAACAAATAAACAGTAAGATCTATAAAAATAAAAACATGAGAGGCCAGTGCTGTGGCGCACTAGGTTAATCCTCCTCCTGAGACACCGGCATCCCATATGGGCGCCGGGTTCTAGTCTCAGTTGCTCCTCTTCCAGTCCAGCTCTCTGCTGTGGCCTGGGAGGGTAGTGGAGGATGGCCCAAGTGCTTGGGCCTGGCACCCGCATGGGAGACCAGGAGAAGCACCTGGCTCCTGGCTTCGGATCAGCGCAGCGCAAGCCATGGTGGCCATTTAGGGAGTGAGCCAATGGAAGGAAGACCTTTCTCTCTGTCTCTCTCACTGTCTGTAACTCTACTTGTCAAATAAATAAATAAAATCTTAAAAAAAAAAAAAAAAGATGAAAAAAAAAATAAAAGCATGGGGCAAGAGTGTGGCTGAGTAGTTAAGACACCTAAATCCCAATATTGGAATCCCTAGGTCCACACCCCAGCTCCCTTCCCAATCCTAGCTTCCAGCTAATGCACACTCTGGGAGGCAGTAGGTGATGGCCCAAATAATTGAGTTCCTGTCACCCCTGTGGGCAGACGTGTTTTTAGGTCTCAGCTCATGGTTTTGGTCTGGCCAACGCCAGGCCACTGTGAGCCCGTGGAAAGTGAATAGTGGAATGCCCCCCCCCAAATAAATTAATTAAAATTTAAAAATAAAAAAGGTCAAGACTATTTCCCAGGTTCTGAATTATTATCCAGAGAGGAAAACCAGAAAAAGTAAAATTTGTTTTGATTTGTATGGGGGAATGGCAGCAGGTGGTAAATATGGCTGAATATGAAGATAGAGCTTAGGTTTAAACAAGTTAAAACTTGGAATCAAGACAAATACTAAGAAGAGATTGTTTGGCTTCTGAGGCTGTAAACATTTTTCATAAATGCAAATACAGAAGGCTAAATTTGAAGTTGAAGAAGGCAGATTGTATGTGTTGTCTTAAGCTGTATAAAGAAAATGGGCAGTTTTTTCCAGTTTGTGCTGAAGATCAGAAGGTACTGCAACATTTATCCATTAAAGCAATAAACTCCTAAAAGAGAAGTGCCCCGTGAGTCATTGCTGATGGATAGAAGTGATGAGAATCACTCCAGGATCAGAACATCTCTGGAGCAAACTACTCAAAGACCAGACTGTTGAGAACTGTGCCTCTATGTGGGGGTAGGGAGACTCAAACTAGTAAATAGTACTCGCCTCCAGAAACAAGATCAGAATTGGAAGCAACTTCTAGTTAGACGAGATGATCTAATGTTTTAGGGATTATTCTACGTTTTAGGGATTATTCTATGTTTAGAATTCTTACTTATACCTAAAATTCTGTCTGTAGTTTGCATGGATCCCTTTAAATCATGTTTTTTATATCCTCCCTAGAAATTCAAGCAAAGTGTAGCTACAGAAACAAACCGATGAATAAACATGATCCTCTTATTCTTTTTCTGTAAAAATGAGAACATTACCCTCTACTGTTCAGAGTTTTGAAGGGATTGAATCAGGTTATATCTGGAAGACATTTATCTAAATTCTGGACACCTACATTATAGTTTTGTTTCATTTTTCTATAGTCTGCAGTTACTGTCTTTTGCCACTAGGTGGCAATGGTGCATCAGGAGGTAAAAGTAGAAACAGGAAAGTCGGGATTTTATTTAAGGCAACATGTAAAAAATTAAATTATAGGTGTTTTCCTGACATCTGATGGGTTGATAAATAAAATTTTAGGCAATTAAAAGGAGATAGTGTGGAAACCATATTCTGTAAGAAATGAAAGTATATTAGTGCCCTTATTTTTCATTTTTGAATCAATTCATTTTAATTGTGAATGTGAGTGATCTTAGGAAAAGGGCATGGTACAAGGTAAAACATACCTCTGACCCCAAACTGAGAGAAATGATCTCATCCTCAAAAGCAGAATGCGTGTCAATATGAGCAGGAATTCCTGAGATGGAAAATAGGGTAACATGTCACTTCATTTTTCCTCTTAGTATGTTAAAGATGACTCTAAACAAAGCCCACACTATTAAGGCAAAAATACTTTCTAATCAGGAAGATATTATGTTATTAGTTAAAAGGAAGCATTTAAGGTGAATGTGATTAAAAAGACATTAAATGTAACCATAAACGATTTTTTTTTTAGATCTATTTGTGTGTTTAGTTGAAAGGTAGGGTGACAGACAGCAAAAGGCAGATTTTCCATTCTGCTGGTTCATTCCCTAAATGCCTTCAGCAGTGAGGGTTGGGCCAGGCCAAAAACAGGAGACCCAAGTACCTGGGCTATCATCTGCTGCCTTCCCCGTTGAGTTAGCAGGAAGCTGGATCACAAGTAGCTGGGACTGGAACCAGGACTCTGCTATGGGATGCAGGAGTCCCAGGAGAGACTCAACTCTCTGCACCACAATGCCTGCCCCTAAAACTAAACATTTCCTAACTTTAAATGAAAGTTTCACTGGGACTTGATTCTAAAATCGAGTCCTTGGAGTCACTGCTTAACTAGGACATGTGTTTAATCCTAGCCTGAGAGGAAGATGTGAAGATAAACACAAAAGTCATTTTTCCCCTAGATAACAGTGGGTTCCCAAGTACTTGTAGAACAAAGCAACAGCTAGGAAAGAGGATGAAGCACATCAATAATTAAGACATTGCTGAGCCGGCGCCGTGGCTCAATAGGCTAATCCTCCACCTTGCGGCGCCGGCACACCGGGTTCTAGTCCCGGTTGGGGCGCCGGATTCTGTCCCGGTTGCCCCTCTTCCAGGCCAGCTCTCTGCTATGGCCAGGGAGTGCAGTGGAGGATGGCCCAGGTGCTTGGGCCCTGCACCCCATGGGAGACCAGGAAAAGCACCTGGCTCCTGGCTCCTGCCAGGATCAGCGCGGTGCGCCGGCTGCAGCGGCGGCCATTGGAGGGTGAACCAACGGCAAAAAGGAAGACCTTTCTCTCTCTGTCTCTCTCTCTCACTGTCCACTCTGCCTGTCAAAAAAAAAAAAAAAAAGACATTGCTTGCTCAACCAATCTATCTATTCATGTTAGCTGAGCAACTGTTAAGTAAAACAAACTCTGCAAGCAAAGCACAGTCCCTGTTCTCAAGGAGTTTATAGATCAACGGAAAGATACACAGGTAAGTAAACAATGAAAATACATTGTGATAAATACAGGAGGGGAAAAAAGCCTCCACAATTCTTGCCATTAATTAAGCCCTTAAAATCAGTTAATCATATAAATATCAGATGAAAATGCTAACAAGTGCAAGTACTCAACACTCAACAACACTAAGACCTTGTGCTAACATCCTAGAAATGTCTCCCACATTCTCAGAGAAAGATCATCCACCAACCAGCCTTTTCTTCTGTAAAATTAGTTGGTTTATTCCATTACACATCTCCTATGTTTCTCAAGCAATCATCACCTTCTCTAAATAAAATGTTGGGAAATAACAACAACAACAACAACAAAATCAAAAATCGCAATTTGTGTCAGCCTGTTTATATTTTGAGATTTTTTCATGTGTAGCTTTTTAATTTTTTTAAATCTTTATAAATTTTGTTCTAACTTCTAACATTTTGTCACATTTTCTTCATATGTTACATACATACACATATAAGCTATCTTTAAAGTTTCCTTCAGAATTGGGATCAACACAAGTAACAAAGTAACCTACGAGTTAGTTTGACCTAACAAATAACATTTTTAATCTTAGAGAGTTACATACTACTTAGGTTCTGAAATATATGCCTGGAATTTTAAAATACTCACCATGCCCAGGTTGATACTGATTTATGGTCAGTTGATCAGGTTTATGCTTAATGTAACCTTCCTGCAACCACTTCTCCAAAATGCTATCACAAATATCAGGAAGACCTAAAATCATTGATCATAAACTCACATTAAAATATTTCCTTTGCTTGTTTTATCCAAGAATTTTAAAAAGACAGAAATCAATAGCTTCTAACATAGCACTCAGATTCATTAATGTAACATTAAAACCCACAAATAAAACAAAATGCAATAGTAAAAACAATTCTTTCAGAATTTATAAATTATTTCATTGATTTTTATCAAATATAAACTCCAAGGAACAATTTTATTAGCAATTTCGGCATTTTGCAAATTAGTAGTAACATTATAAAACTTAATGCATATTGGAAATTAAGTTGGCCACTTCTTTTTTTGTTAACTTTGGTTAATTTAGTTTTTTGGGAATTGTAAATATTGTTTCATGATGAAAGAAAAAACTTAACTATAAGATCAAAGTCATAAAAAATTTAACTGCAACAATGAATTATACCAAGAGGGTGGATGTTTGATAGCAGTTAAGATGCTGCCTGGGACCACATCCCATATCAGAATGCCTCTGTTTGGGTCTCAAGTCCACTTCTGATTCCAGTTTCCTGCTAAGGCATATCATGGTAGGCAGCAGGTGATTTATTCCCTTTATCCAGGTGGGAAACCTGAAGGAACTCTGGGCTTCTGGTTTCAGCCTGGCCCAGCCCCTAGTGTGTGGGCATTTGGTCAGTGAACCAGCAGATACAGGAGCTCTCTGTCTCTTTCTCTCCATCTCTCTCTCCCTCTCTCTCTTACTGAACCAGCACATGTAGGATCTCTTTCTCTCTCTCTCTCTCTCATCTCTCTCAATTTTGCCTTTCAAATAAATAAAAAATTATAAAAAAGAATTACACCAAAGAATTACTATCCAGAATATACAGTAAATTCTTATTAATCAACATTATAAAAAACTGGTAAAGGATATGTAATGAAACAAATGGTTACCCTCATCAGTAATTAGGAAATCACAAATTGAAGTTTTATTTATTTTCTTTTTTTTTATAACTTTTATTTAATGAATATAAATTTCCAAAGTACGGCTTATGGATTACAATGGCTTCCCCCCTATAACGTCCCTCCCACCCGCAACCCTCCCCTTTCCCACTCCCTCTCCCCTTCCATTCACATGAGGATTCATTTTAGATTCTCTTTATATACAGAAGATCAGTTTAGCATACATTAAGTAAAGATTTCAACAGTTTGCTCCCACACAGAAACATAAAGTGAAAAATAATAGATGATTTTTTAAATGATGATGAAATCAGATCAGACCTATTGTCATGTTTAATCCCAGCGAGAGTCAAGTTGGGAATTGATAATTTCTTCTTTTTTTTTTTTTGTTACAGAAGATCAGTTTAGTATACATTAAGTAAAGATTTCAACAGTTTGTACCCCCATAGAAACGCAAAGTGAAATATACTGTTTGAGTACTCGTTATAGCATTAAGTCTCAATGTACAGCACATATCATATGTTGGTAAGGTTGCAGGGAACTGGACACACTCAGTGAGAATATGTTGGTATAGCTGTTCTGGTGATCAATTTAGATTAATTCACATTTTTAAATTAGTATAACTTTTGATATAATTTTACTTCTTAGTGGTATCTCTCAAGAAACTTTTGCATAGTGCATAAAGAGGTGTTTGCTTACAGAAGCGAAAAACTAAAAATAGCCTAAATATCCATCAACAAGGAACTAATTGAATGAGTTATTAGAGGACATTCAGTAAAATGATAACCTACATAAGATCTTCATATATCTCCTAAATAGGATGTCTTTTGTAAGACATATTGTGGGCCAGTGCTGTGGCATAGCAAGTAAAGCCGCCGCCTGCAGTGCCAGCATCCCATATGGTTACCAGTTCATGTGCCGGCTGCTCCACTTCCTTTTATTTATTTATTTATTTTTACAGGCAGAGTTAGACAGTGAGAGAGAGAGAAACAGAGAGAAAGGTCTTCCTTCCGTTGGTTCACCCCCCAAATGGCTGCCACGGCTAGCGCGCTGTGCCGATCCAAAGCCAGGAGCCAGGTGCTTCTCCTGGTCTCCCATGCGGGTGCAGGACCCAAGCACTTGCGCCATCCTCCACTGCCTTCCCGGGCCACAGCAGAGAACTGGACTGGAAGAGAAGCAACCGGGACAGAACCGGCACCCCAAGTATACATGTTAAACTCTGTATACTTACAGGAATGTGTGTGTGTACAGATGTAAGCTTATTTTTGAAAGGATTAAAAGAATAAATAATAAATTGTTAGTAGCTCATACTTCCAAGAAGTATGGAAGCAAAAATAGTGGTCAGCTTTATTCATGTTTGAATTTTTTACAAACAAATCATACTATTTATCTAACTAAAATGTTTTCAATACTATCATTTCAAAAGTTTAACTACAAATGACAAACAAAAAATACACCCTCAATTTCTAATATATTAAACCTGTTTTTCTAAACCAGTATTTATCACTTATTAACAATTACTTACCCCCGGGTAGTGGCCTATCTTTATCTACGTTGTTGTTGTCATAGCGGAATTCATAACCAAAATGCTTTACTCTTCTGTGTTTCAAGCATTTTTGAACTGTGTGAAGAGAAGAAAGTAAACTATTTGGGAGGAAAATAATTGTAGTCCTTCACATATTTCAAAGTCAACATTATAAGTAGGAATTAGTCTAGTAATGATAACTTCTGTCAACTGCTAAATTACTCTTTAATAAAATTAACCATTCTGCTCATATCTGTTCTTCTTTAAGTCTGAAATTATAACAAACACTTAGAGGCGTTTCACCTGACCAATGCAAGACTTAAACATGTACACTGCCACTCATAACACTGTTAATAATATGGAAACAGCATAACTCTAATTTTCAAGTATCTCCAGAGGCTTTTACCAGATAATAGTGTTTCCTCATAGGAAATTTGCCATAGAATGAGAAAAACAAATAAAATAATCTGGGGGCCAACACTGCTGCGTAGCAAGTAAAGCCACCGCCTGCAGTGCTGACATCCCACATGGGCTCCAGTTCAAGTCCTGGCTACTCCACTTCCAACCCAGCTCTCTGCTATGGCCTGGGTAAGAGAGGAAGATAGCCCAAGTCCTTGGGCCCCTGAACCCACAGGGGAGACCTGGAAGAAACCCCTGGCTCCTGGCTTCAGATTGGCACAGCTCCAGCCATTGCAGCCAACTGGGGAGTGAACCAGTAGATGGAAGACCTCTCTCTCTCTCTTTCTCTGCCTCTCTAATCAATAAATAAATCTTTAAATAAAATAAAATAATCTTCATGAAAGGGCTTATAAAAGTTATTTATACACAGGCCTGCATTGTGACACAACAGGTAATACCATCACTTGCGATATCAGCTTCCTGTATCAGAGCACCCGTTCAAGTCCCAGTTGCCCCACTTCTGATCCAGTTTCCCACCAATGCACCTGAGAAGGCTGTGAATGATGGCTTGGGGCCTGCTACCCATGTAGGAAATCAAGATGCAGTTCCTGGTTCCTGGCTTCAGCCTGGCCCAGCCTGGCCTGTTGCAGCCATTTGAGAGTGAACTAGCAGATAGACGATCTCGCTGTCCCTCTACCTCTCAAATTAATAAATAAATCTAAGAAAACAAATATATATATATATAAATGTTGGCTAAAAAATATTAATCAGTTTGGAGTCTAAAACTGATAGCTACATGTTATTCATTATTAATGTTCCTAAGAATTGTTGGTATGATTTATCTAACATTGGATACAGGCTACTTTTAATAATTTTGAGGAAAAATTATGAGTTTTAATAAAATGAAAGAAAGAAAGAAGGCACACTAAGCATATTTTGCAGAAACTGTAAAATACCAGAATTTAAAACTGTCACTCACAATTTTCATTATCTGTATCTTCTGTCCAATTAATGCTTTCCAAAAGCATTTTCTCATCCTCAGAAGAAATGATTTCTTCTACAACCATGAGGCCCGGGGGTAAGGCCTGAGGCCCCAACTCCTTCCACTGTGCTGTGGGAAGCCAAAGTATAATAGTCACACATAAAACTTAAAATTCTTATTTGCAAAAATTCATTCCCATAGCAATGTATAGTTCATAAAACTCTTTTTTAGGAATAAGAACACTGGAAGGCATACAACATTAAAAAAATACAAAAACAAATATCAAAATTTTGGTACATTTCATCCACTGCTATTACCAACAGAAACAGAATACTTTATTTAAGCATACTCTGAATATGATTGAGTTACTTTAAATCTCATTAACAGACAAAGTTTCTCACAGCCATGGTATGTAATACAATTAAAAAGCCAAATTGTTGGGCCAGCATGTGGTGCAGTGGGTTAAGCAGTACTGGCATTCCCTATGAGCACCAGTTCGAGTGCTGGCTGCTCCACTTCCAACCCAGCTCCTTGCTAATTTCACCTGAGAAAGCAGTGGAAGGTGGCCAAGTGCTCAGGTCCTTGCACTCATGTGGGAGACCTGGAAGAAGCTCCTGGCTCCTGGCTTAGGCCTGGCCAGCCCTGGCCCAGCCCTGGCTGTTGTGACCATTTAGGGAGTAAACCAGTAGATGGAAGATATGTCTGTCCTATCTCTCTAAGTCTTTCAAATAAATAAATAAATATTTGCAAAAAAAGGTCAAATTGTCTCTAATTATTAAAAATTAAAATGCTCATTTTTTGCTTTTAGGCTGCTGGTTAGTAGCTATGACCAAGAAGGTAAAACAGGGGCTGCCATTTAGCCTAGCAGTTAGGATGCCATTAAGATGCCTGTGTCGGGGCCAGCACTGTGGCACAACAGGTTAAAGCCCTGGCCTGAAGTGCCAGCATCCCATATGGGCGCCGGTTCTAGTCCCGGCCGCTCCTCTTCCTATCCAGTTCTCTGCTATGGCCTGGGAAAGCAAAAGATGGCCCAAGTCCTTGGGCCCCTGCACCCATGAAGAGACCCAGAAGAAGCTCCTGGTTCCTGGCTCCTGGCTCCTGGCTTCAGATTGGCCCAACTCCGGCCGTTGCAGCCAATTGGGGAGTGAACCAGCAGATGGAAGACCTCTCTCTCTGTCTCTACCTTTCTCTGTAACTCTGTCTTTCATATAAATAAAATAAATCTTTAAAAGAAAAAAAAGATGCCTGTGTCTCACTTTGCAACACCTGGTTCAATATCCAGCTCAAGGTTAACGTACACCCTGGGAGACATCAGTGACATGGGTTCCTGTCGCCCATGTACAAGGCCTGGATTGAGTTCCTGGCTCCTGGTCTCAGCATGGTGAAGACCTGCTCCAGCCCACTGCATGCATTTGAGGAGTGAACAAGAAGATGGGATTCTCTCTCTTTTTTAAATACATTTTAAATGTAAAATAACATAATTTTCTAAAGAAATAAGAATATCAATAATGAAGAATATTTAGCATAAATTTAAATTCCTGTGTTCCTCAAAGTTTTGGATAAGTACAACTCTAAAAGGAAAATAAAAAAGAATTTACTACTGTTTTAGATAACAGGAATAGTATATTCACATTTACTGTTAGGGATCTGATCATTCATTTTACCAATATGATTTTTAAAGCTTTTCTGCCAGGCAGTTTTCGTCTTTGAATTATTTAATATAAAAATTCATAAGGTAATACAGTAAATATCGACCAGATTATGCTAGTACTTCACAAATATGAATATAATCATTTGATGAGTATTTACCTGTGACTACCATATGCTAGACATCATTTGTACTCAAACCAGGTCCTGATTCCTGGCTCTCAGTCTGGCCCAGCTCCAGCCAGTTGCAGCCATTTGGGGAGTGAACCAGTAGATAGAAGATCTCCTCTCTCTCTCTCCCTCTCTCTCTCTCTCTCTAACTCAGCCTTTCAAATAAATAAATAAATCTTTAAAAAAAAATGTTTGTTAAAGCAAAAGAACTGCTTAACTGATGTTCCTGTTTCACAATAACTAAAGCCTCAACTTATGTCTACGAAAAATCACACATGAAAGAACAATTTTTTAAAAGAAAACTTGTATGATAATACCTTTTTCCACAAAATTTAAGTACAGAATGATCTTTTGTCCTAAATCATCCACTATCTCTTTTCCATTAAGAGTAGCATGGGCTTTCCTGGATTCTTCTGTGGTTTTGTATCTCACGAATGAGTAGGGCTTGTTAGGTGGCATTAAGAGAGCATCCACCAGTCCACAGTCCTCCAAAACTGGGAGCAGTTGGTTCCTACTCACACCATTACCCAAACCACCATTGGCAACAACCAGGTTCTTTAAAAAAAAAAAAAAAAACAGAACAAGAAAGCAATATGAGTAATTGATGTCAACATGTTTATTTAAAAATAAGATTAAGTAAGATTCTTTTTAATTAATACTTCTACAAACATGTAATTAAGAAAAAGAAAAAGGTTTCCTAGTGATTATTTGGTTTGTGAACTTCACACAAAGCACATAAAGCAATTCACTAAATATTTGGGGAATAAAAAGTACTCCTAAGTTAAATAAATATTTATTTTTAATCTTTACATTAAATATATTCAATATTTATATTTAATATAAATAGCCTACTTCAGAGAAATATCCATTACTTGTCATAAATACAAATTAAGAGATGGCTTTCTTACTGTTCAGATATATAAATTTAGCATAATGAAAGGGAAAGAGGAGGAGAGAAGAAACAAGTAGTTCCATAATAGGTTTTTGCCAGAGATGGTTCTATATGCTTTCACCCATTTAATCTTCAATTACATAATCTTCACAACAAAGTGAATTTATTTAGGTAGTATTAGCACACTTTACAGAGGAATAAACTAAAATTAAAAAATTAGATTAAGTAGGCCACCATTTGAGACACTGGAATCCTATATGGAAATGCTGCTTCAAGTTCTGGCTACTTGGCTTCCAATGGTTTTTTGTGAAAGTACCTGTGAATTTAGCAGCAGACGACCCAAATTCTTGACCTCCTGCCAGCAATGGGAAAAACCTGGTTGGAGTTCCTGGCTTCCTGCTTTAGCCTGTCTCAGATCTGGCTATTGAAGGCTTCTGGGGAGCAGATGGAAGATCCCTCTACTTGCCTTTCTCCCTCTCTCTCTCTCTCTCTCTCTCCATTGCCCTGCCATTCATAAAGAAATCTTAAAAAAAAAAAAAAAAAAAAACAGGTTGTGGAGCTAGCTCTGTAGTGCAGTAGGTTAATCCTCTGACTGTGGTGCCGGCATCCCATAGGGGTGCTGATTCTAGTCCTGGCTGCCCCTCTTCCAATCCAGCTCTCTGCTATGGCCTAGGAAAGCAGTAGAAGATGGCCCAAGTGCTTGAACCCAAGCACCCGCATGGGAAACTGGGAAGAAGCACCTGGCTCCTGGCTTCAGATTGGTGCAGCTCCAGCCGTTGGGGCCATCTGGGGAGTGAACCAACAGAGAAACATACACCCAGAGGCACACAGATGAAAAAAATAAAATAAAACAAAATAAAATAAAAGTAAAGTAAAAGTTAAAGATACTGGTTCAAAGAATAAGCAATAATATATTCTATTAAACGTAAAACAGGAAAATTTTCCTCTAAGGAAATTCAGTTTCCGTAATTCAGTCAGTTTGCATTCAATTTTTTTCCTTTAAATGTTTCAACTTGGGGCCAGTGCCATGGCGCAGTAGGTTAATCCTCCACCTGCAGTGCCAGCACCCCATATGGGCGCCGGTTCTAGTCCCAGCTGCTCCTCTTCCAATCCAGCTCTCTGCTGTGGCCCGGGAAAGCAGTAGAAGATCGCCCAAGTGCTTGGGTCCCTGCACCTGCATGGAAGACCAGGAAGAAGCTCCTGGCTCCTGGCTTTGGATCAGCCCAGCTCTGGCTGTTGTGGCCATTTGGGGAATGAACCATGAATCAGTGGATGGAAGACCTCTCTCTCTCTCTCTCTCTCTCTCTGCCTCTGCCTCTCTGTAGCTCTGCCTTTCAAATAAATAAATAAATAAATCTTTTAAAAAATTATTCTGCTAAGTGTTAAGAGTTTTACTTTATGATCTATGACTTCTAGAAACATTGTAGTCTAAACAAAGTAAACTATTAATGGCCTGCTCTCATCAATTTCATCATTTATGCCCGCTATTAGCAAAGTTTTCTAAAAAGAATAGAGCAAGTATTTTAGACTTCATGGACCACATCCGTTTCTCTCACAGTCTTGGTTTTTTTTTTTTTTAACAACTCTTTAAAAATGTAAAACCCAAGGATGGGCATTATTGTGTCATAGGTTAAGCCACCACTTGGGGGAGAACAGCAGATGAAAGAACTTTCTCTTTCTCTCTCTCTGCCTCTTCCCTCTCTTTACTTTGACTTTCAAATATATAAATAAAATAAAACTTTATTAAAAATGTAAAATCCATAATTAGCTTACAAGCTAGATATGGCCTGAGGTCAACCATTGATTCATACTAAGTTCAAGGTTAGAACATAGAACATTGTGGCACAGTGGTTAAGTCACCACCTACAAAGCCAACACCCCATATGGGTACCAGTTCAAGTCCTGGCTGCTCCACTTCTGACCCAGCTCCCTGCTGATGTGCCTGGGATGTCAGCAGTGGATGGTCCACGTGCTGGGTCCCCTGTTCCCTACGTGGGAGACTCAGAGAAAGCTCTTGGCTCCTGGCTTCAGCCTGGCCCGGCCCTCACCATTGCGGTCATTTGGGGAGTAAACCAGCTGATAGAAGATTTCTCTTTCTATCTCCCCCTCTCCACTTCATCTTAGCCAAAAAGTGAAGAAGCAATTCTCTCTCTCCCTCTCTTTCTCTCTCCCTAACATTGCCTTTCAAATAAATAAATAAATATTTTTAAAGATTAGTACACAGCGCAGTGTATTCATTTTATCACACAATGTCAAAAACTTAGAAGCTTATTTGAAAAGAATGTAATAAACTCACTATAAATTGGATAACAAAAGTAAAGCTTTACTATGTCTTGGGATAGCCAATACTTTGTATGTATCTAAGTATATGCACACACAAAATAAACATGCCCACTATGTAATATGGCAAAAAATTTAATCTCAGATGGCTTGCCCAGACCTCAGTCAATGAGGTTTATTAATTAAAATATCAAAATAATCTGGTTGGATGCAATTATTTTCCAAAAGCATTTCCACATTCCTAAATCTAAGGAGTTGCTGCTGAGAGTTCATAAATATCTAGGGTCCACTTTCCCATTGAAGATGACAAGGCATGACTTGAGGAATACTAGAGGGCCTCCAGAGGTGCTGTCCAAATCATTTGTGGGCAACTCTAAAGGCAGACAACACAAAAACAAGGGAAAGGAAGGGAGGAGTTAATTTCCTAATACATATGAGTCATGCAACATAATTAAATGTAATAATTATTTTAGTTATTTATCCAAGCAATTTTGACAGTAATAAGAATTATGAAGTAGAGAATTCACATTTTGTTTGGAAGTTATCTTCAGTCCTGACAATTTGCAGATCACTGCTCTTGAAAAATCTTATAATGCTATGAATTTACACAAACTACCTATATTTTTTTTATTTGACAGATAGAGTTATAGACAGAGAGAGAGACAGAAAGAAAGGTCTTCTTTCTGTAGGTTCACCCCCCAAATGGCCGCTACGGCCGGCGCTGCGCCGATCCGAAGCCAGGAGCTAGGTGCTTCTTCCTGGTCTCCCACAGGGATGCAGGGACCCAAGCACTTGGGCCATTTTCCACTGCCCTCCCGGGCCACAGCAGAGAGCTAGACTGGAAGAGGAGCAATCGGGACTAGAACCAGTGCCCATATGGGATGCAGGTGCCGCAGGCAGAGGATTAACCAAGTGAGCCATGGCGCTGGCCCCAAAGTACCTATATTTTTACATATCGCTAGAAAAATATTTATTCTCTCCAGAATAGATAAAATATAATTGAAGTCTGTCTACAATTTTATTCTTTTCCTTTAAAAATATTATGGGGAAGAAATAATCAAAGTCCAGGTAAAACACACTTTGGAAACTATGAGTATGAAGATAATTGAGTGTTGAGATATACTTGAATTTAAGGATTTGGAGGAAATCAGATGTCATAATGACTATGAGTATGTTTTGTAACCTGAAAAGACTCATGCAGCACTATTATCAATATATATCCAAAACTTCCTCTAGTTCAATCAACATAATCAATAGAAATTCAAATTATAGGCTGGGCTATAGGCCAAAACAGAAGGTCCTATAAAAGTATGTTTAATATGGATGTTACACATGACTGAATAATTATAAGCCTTGAGCAGTTAGTAACAAATATGAACAAAACATTAACATGTCAATACATTCACATTTAAACAGTAATTGTTTCATGTCACCTGAGTGGCATAAGATACTGTCTCAATGCCTTCGTGTCTCAGCAAGGTATGCTTGGCTTTAATCTGTTTCCTTAAGAACTTCTTCTCAGCTTTGTTGAGTTTGTGACTACTTTGATGCCTGCTGTCCATAGCAATACTGAAAAAAAATGGCAAAAAATGTCAACCTTAAGAGTCCCAAAGGAACAACTATAATAACACTATTCACATCTTAACACACTTTATAAAAATTTCTGTGATAATTCTCTTAAATCCTTAGTTTACCTTTACTTCACCAATCTAGAGAAGTGACCAAAAAAAAAAAAAAAAAAGGAATATCTAAGAAGGTAACATCTAAGGTTTCTAAAAAAGTCTCAGCTCTATGAAGTACATATAAACTGATATAGAGCGGAAGGTATTCAACAAGGCAGCAAAGGGTAGATGCTAAAATACATATGGACATGTCTGGCAAGAAAATAAAATACTAGTATTTTTGACTTTCCAGTCCCATTCTCTTCTCATTTCAAAGTCAAAAAAGAAATAAATTTACCGTGTTCAATAAAATCAGATTTCAAAACAGCTAATAAACACTCAAAACTCTAACCTTTAAGCACAGAAGAAAAAATGCCCAGTCTATGCAATGCTAGCAATCCAGCTTCCTAGCACAGAGCCATGTGGTGGAGTCAAGGCAGGCTGTCTGGAGGGCACCATAGGCAGGAGACAGGTGAGAAGATCTATAACAATCCAACTCAGCAACCAGAAATGCAGGCCTGATCTGGGCTGTAGGCAGCAGAATGGAAAGAAATAGAAGGAAGGGAAAGAGGGAAAAGGTGAAAAAACGTTCAGGCAGAATCAACAGGCCTTATGACTACTCAGACATGAGACAGAGAGGAATCAAGGACAAGGTACTAACAGAATAGAGCCCGAGTGATTGAGACGAGTGCTGTCATCACAACACTAGCAGGTCAAGAGGAAGGTTAGGAAGAGCTGCTCAGTAAGGGAGAAAAAGAGACTTCAGTATAAAATGTTTAAGGTACTAGGTCAGATGCACAGTTGCAATGTCTGGCTGGCAGGTAACAATATAAAATGGTCCTAGGAAAGGCACTGAGGTTAGAAAGCTTCAGAAGTCAATACTTGGGGCCGGTGATGTGGCGCAGCGGGTTAAAGCCCTGGGCTGAAGCACCAACATCCCATATGGGTGCCGGTTCTGGTCCCGGCTGCTCCTCTTCTGATCCAGCTCTCTACTATGGCCTGGGATAGCAGTAGAAGATGGCCCAAGTCTTTGGGCCCCTGCACCCACGTGGGAGACCCAGAAGAAGCTCTTGGCTTCGGATCGGCACAGCTCCAGCAATTGCAGCCATCTGGGGAGTGAACCAGTGGATGGAAGATCTCTGTCTCTACCTCTCTCTGTAACTCTGTCTTTCAAAGAAATAAAATGTAAATCTTAAAAAAAAGAAGAAGAAGAAGAAGAATCAACACTGTGGGACCATTGCTGTGATAGCATAGTGGGCAAAGCTGCCAGCATCCTATATGGGCACCAGTTTGAGTCCTGGCTGCTCCACTTCTGATCCAGCTCCCTGCTAATGGCCTGGGAAAGCAATGGAAGATGGCCCAAGCACTTGGGTCCCTGCTGCTCACATGAAACCTGGATGAAGCTCCCAGCCCAGCCCTGGTTATTGCGGCCATCTGGAGAGTAAACCAGCGGATGGAAGATTTTCTCTCTTTCTCCCCCTCTTCCTCTGTAACTCTGCCTTAAGTAAATAAATGTTTTTTTTTTTTTAAGCCAACAATGTATAGGAAACGGATAACTGAATGGATGTTGCTAATATTGCACTAAATATAATTATTTTTTCTAGTATCCACCTTGTTCCACTGGACGATGAGGTCTTCAAAGACAGGGATTAAAGCATACTTTTCCTAGTTACTCCAGACACTCATTCACTGCCATGAGCCAGTATAACACAGTGGCTGGAGTCCAGGTTCAAATTTCAGCTCCATGAACCATTAACTGTATGACAGTTAGCCATGTATTTCTGTGTTTCACTTTCTTCATCTGTAAACAGAGGCAAGGATAATAATAATAATGCCTCTCATCATTTTGTTATGGAGGATTAAATTCATTTATTACTATATTACTGTTCATTTTTAGAAGAGCTATATCAGAACTGTTTAACAAGATGAAGTCCAGCTGAGGACCTTCATTCCGCTTTAAGATCTCCATCTTTGGAACAGCAACTTGACAGCATATCATGGATAACGAGGCATGAGGGTGCACAAAATAATTTTATTAATATCTCACATGAGCAAAGATCACAAAATGAAAAAAATGTCAGAAAAGATGCTGACAATCTTTCATAAGTCAGCTACCAAGAGTTCAGCACCAGCAGATGGAGCCTCAAAACCACATTTCTGTTATCCTCTCTCCTGTCTCCTGCACTCTGCCCTGCAACATCATTGCATTTGAAAGACAAAGCAGGATACTATTTGAGACTCATTTTTCCTCCAGTCCAGTGGCTTGACAGCCATGGCTCAGCAGATCTGAGTCACCTCAACAAGGAACAGGCTGGTACCAGCTGTTGAGATCTGGAGGTGCTCCCTTTCTAAGAAAGCCATAACCCTGACCAGGGAGCTTCCTCTATTGCACAGACGCTTGGATGTTCCATGCCATGTTATGGGAGTAGGGTCCCTATTTACTAGGATACTAGCCATGCTTAGTGTAGTCCAGCTGCTTCCAGACCAAGAAAATTCCCTGTGGGATGACCCTTTGAAGATTATGCATACTCTGCTACCTGCTTGTTAGGAAGTTTAACCCTAATGCATCCTACTGCATATTTCCCTGTGTGTGTCATGCCTTTCTTGAACAACACAGCACTTATTATGACCCTGGAAGCATAGAAAAAAAAAAGTGCTTGTGTGCTTAAATTATACTTCATTAATAGCAAAATTAGAAAACCTAAACTCTTATCAAATGAAGCCAGATTTTAAAGTATAGCACAAGTATATACATTGTACATAAAAATCATTAGAACACAAAAGAAACTGGTGACATGGGGTGATTCCACAGAGGCAAATTGGGTAGGTAAGTCCAGGAATGAGAGGGAGCTTTCCTGTTTGACATTTTTTTAATTCAGTATATATTCATTTAAATTATCTATTTTTAAATGAAATAAAGATTTTTAATGATGGGGAAAATAATACACCCCTCACTAATCATATCATTTCATTTTAACTCTTGAAAGAGCACAAACTGGGACTGGCGCTGTGGTGCAGCGGGTTAAAGCCTTGGCCTGAGTACTGGCATCCCCTATGGGCACCAGTTCTAGTCCCAGCTGCTCCTCTTCCTATCCAACTCTGTGCTGTGGCCTGGGATAGCAGTGGAAGATGGCCCAAGTCCTTGGGCCCCTGCACCCACATGGGAGACCCGGAAGAAGCTCCTGGCTCCTGGCTTCAGATCAGCACAGCTCCAGCTGTTGTGGCCATCTGGGGAGTGAACCAGCGGATGGAAGATGTCTCTCTCTGTCTCTATCTCTCTCTGTAACTCTGTCTTTCAAATAAATAAAATAAATCTTTAAAAAAAAAAAAAAAGAGCACAAACTGTCTAGTTCCTTACACTCTGGCTAATTTGTTTATTCTCTCTTGCTCCTATACCCTAACAGAGACTATGCTCCATGAAGTTGGGATTTTCTATGTGTAACTCACCACGTAGCAGTCAGCAACTAAACAGAATCTGGCACATGGCAGCCACTCAATTGTCTTCTGAATTCTGTCTGAAATCTGCCAACTTGGTTCCTAAGCCTCTCCTCCTCCAGAATTCTGAGGTGTTTTCATCGACACTCAGTGCGTCTGTCCAAAGTTCTCTCTCACACTGTAATTACCTGCTTCATGTCACGTACTTAGTAAGGGCACAGAATTGAGTGCCTGGGTTACAGCTGACAAAAAATATGTTCAGGGCCGGTGCCGCGGCTCGCTAGGCTAATCCTCCACCTGAGGCGACGGCACCCCAGGTTCTAGTCCCAGTTGGGGCGCCGGATTCTGTCCTGGTTGCTCCTCTTCCAGTCCAGCTCTCTGCTTTGGGCTGGGAAGGCAGTGGAGGATGGCCCAAGTGCTTGGCCCTGCACCCGCATTGGAGACCAGGAGAAGCACCTGGCTCCTGGCTTCAGATCAGCGCGGTGAGCCAGCCGTAGTGGCCATTTGGGGGGTGAACCAACAGAAGGAAGACCTTTCTCTCTGTCTCTCTCTCTCACTATCTAACTCTGTAAATATATATATATATGTTCAATAGAATAACATTCTGTATATTAATAAAAATTAAAACAAAAAACCAGCCAACACCACGGGACGCCCAGGAGTCACAGGGATTACTCAAATAAGAGCACAGGAAGACACAGCCCTGTGGGACATCAGGCCACCAGCGACGCCTTTGCTTCACTGGACTGACGCTGGTCCAGTCAGAAAAGCCCTAGAAGCGCTAGACTAAGACCACAGACCCACGTGGGCATCCGTGCCAAACACAAACATATACACCTTGGACACTGACAAAACCACCCAACGCACAGGCACCCTACTGCCCACGGGCCGCACTGCTCGGGTCCCCCCTCCTTTCCCTGGGCTGTCAGCCCCCACCGGCCAAGCGGATAGAAAAGACTGAAAGAAGGTAACAAGAGGAAGAGGAAAAGGCATTGCAGCCCAAAGTGCTCTCCAGCAAGAAGTGCCACACTCCTCCGCCTCGGCTTAAGCCAGATTTTTCCCGCGCGGGCACTGCTTCCCTCCAACCTCTTCACTTTAGCCCATGAACCCGCCGCAGAAACTCGCACACCAACTCACCTGGGCGCGGCCATATTGGAAGCAACCGCACTACATTTCCCATGAGTCGACGGGGCGACGAACGGAGCTCCCACAATTCCCTTCGGTCCCCGGAGCTCTCTGTTGACCCTTTCTTCGCCGAATGTCTTTGCTCTCCGTTACCGTGTAAATCGCTTCTTATTTGGGGGCATAGTAATGTTTTAGAATGCGGCTTATTTTTTTCAGCGCTCCCCAAATGGAAAAAGGTCAAACAAGTTTGTCTCCTTGGGTCTCACCCCGCCTTGATCTCTCAGCATATCTTTCCTCCTGTATCTTCTTGGAGGTATGGAGAGGATGCTGGGGGCTGAAAGAGGACATTGTGCGAGCTGGAAGGAAGGTGCATGCGCGTGAATGTGCCGGGGGAACGTGAGTACCCTAGAGTGTTAGGAAGATGCATGGGAGATGTTGAAGGAGGTAAAAAGAGAGGGTGCCTCCACACCGTCCATGACCTAACACTGTTCTATTTTCTAGGGCTAAGGGGGTCCCAGAAAGATTCGAGAAACAAAGTGATATAACCAGAGCTTCTATTTGATAGTGGGAGGGGAGACTAGAAGAAAAGAGCCGTTCACATGGTAAAGTGAAAAGGAAGGAGGGGCCGGCGCTGTGGCGCGGCGGCTGAACTCCCTGGCCTGAAGCGCCGGCTTCCCATATGGGAGCCGGTTCTAGTCCCAGCTGCTCCACTTTCCATCCAGCTCTCTGCTGTGGCCTGGGAAAGCAGTAGAGGATGGCCCAGGTCCTTGGGCCTCTGCACCCCGTGGGATCCCAGGTCAGACAAAGCTCCTGGATCCTGGCTTTGGATCGGCGCAGCTCCGACTGTGGTGGCCATCTGGGGAGTGAACCAGCGGGTGGAAGATCTCTCTCTCTCTAACACTTTCAAATAAATCTTAAAAAAAAAAGGAAGGAAATGTTAACTGAGACACAGAAATGGCAGATAGAAGGGGGAAAGATCTAGTAACAGACCAGAAATAAAAGACCTGGGAGATGTGTAAGGAAAAACACATTGAATGCCCCCCATTGCAGTCTTGCTTGTGCACTACTGGATGCGTTCAAAAGCATCCCAATAGTACTTCCTGCAATTATCAAAACATTTTATAATCTGAGCTGTCTGGTATGGTAGACACTTGTGTTGGATGGCTTTTGGACATTGCAAATGTGGCTAGTACAACTAAGAAACTGAATCGCAAATTTTTAAATTTTTATTTAGTTGTAATTAGCTTAAATAGCTGTATGTGGCTATTTGATACCAAACTGAACAGTGTAAAGTATCCCACTTCCCAATGGCCGAATTCCGTACTTTCACCTTAGTATCTGGCCTACTTGAAGGTACTGAAGCTTTCAAAACTTTTGAATTTCTTTTCTGAGATTTATTTGTTTATTTGAAAGCAGAGTTACAGAGAGGCAGACACAGAGAGAGAGAAAGAGGTCTTCCATCCACTGGTTCACTCCCCAAATGGCCATAATGGCTGGGGCTGGACCAGGCTAAAGCCAAGTGCCAGGAGCCAGGAGCTTCTCCTGGGTCTCCTATATGAGTTCAGGAGCCCAAGGACTTGGGCCATCTTCTACTGTTTTCTCAGGCCATAGCAGAGAGCTGCATTGGAAGTGGAGCAGCCAGGACTCAAACCAGCACCCGTATGGGATGCGGGCACTGCAAGTGGCAGCTTTATCTGCTATGCCACAGCACTGGCCCCAAAACTTTTAAATTTCTAAGCCTCTGGGAAACTGTTCTCTTTTAGTTCTCTTTACACATCTTGATCACTTGCTGTCAGAATTTGTGCTACCTTCCCTGTGTCCATAATTAAACACCAGCAATCCCTCAGTTTTGTGGTTGATTCTTTTTTTCTGCAGATTCTTTCCTGTCTGTCGCCCCAGAATTTTAAAGAGATTTATGAATCATTCCCCATTCCCATTTAACAATTTTTAAAATAATTTTTCAACTTTATTATTATTATTATTAGAGAGAGCTGGTTGACTACCCAAATTCCAACAGTGGCCTGGACTGGGCTGAACCCAGAACCAACACCTGGGAACTCAATCCAGGTCTCCCGTGTTAGTGATAGGCATCCAATGACTTGATTCATCCATCACTTGCTGCCTCAGGTCTGTATTAGTAAGAAGCTGGATTTGAAGTGTCTGAACAAGTAGGTCAAATGCTCACCCCTGGGAAGCAATTTGGTTTCATAAGACTCTGAACATTGGATCATGATCTGAAATAGAAATTGCAAAACAGCATTTACTTTCTGGGATTGATGTGGTAAAATACTGCATATTGCTCTTATGGTTGTTTTTCTCCCTTTCTGCCCCTGAGTTACAGGCCTAAATTTCCAACTACTAACTGTCCATCCCTCCTTTAGTATTCTTGGAAAAATCTGGGTACTTAGAAAATTTTGTATGCTATCCTTTCTCTACAGGCTCTTTTCTGGGAGTATTCTGTAGACTACTTCTCTCAGAGAAGATGACAAATTGAGCAATTTTCAGCTACAATGAGACCTTGTTTAATTCACTATGTAACCTCAGTATCTTCCATAGTTTTGCAATAAAAAGATTTTAATAAACGTTGAACTGAAAAGGAATTTAATTTGAAGATAGAATTCATCTTCAGCTGTGCCAGAAGCTTTACATGGTGAGTTATAATAATTCTTGAAAGGTATTAAATGCTGACCTAATAACTCTTGGTAGAACCCTACTCTCCACTTCATGAGAGGTGAGCCCTCTGTATGCCTAGTGCAGGTGGAAGAAGGATTGTTTTCTAAAGTACCAGACAATATTTTCAGCTTTGTGGCCAAATACTCCAGGTACTCTTATTTTTTTTTTTAAATAACACTTTTAAAATGTGAAAAGCTTTTCTTAGCTGCCCCTGCTATGCTTGCAGGAATTGGCTAATGGGCTATAGTTTGCCAACCCCTGGATACTCTTAACTCTGTAATTGAGAGCACATTCTCACAGTAAGGTTAAGATTGGCCCCACCCTCAAGTGTAAATGACATGTAAATTAATTTAGTAAGATTAACCAATACTACATTTTAAAGCCTTCAAATGTAGAGTTCCAGAAACTAGGGCAAAGAACAACATATTTAGAATTCCTTTACATTTATAATAAGAGAAACCTGGACTAATTCCTTAAATAAATATTTATTTTTCCTCAATTGGCAAGCCATCCAGACAAAGGCAATCACTGGCACTGGTTCTGCTGTTCAATGTAACAGTCCAAATGCTTTTCAGTTTCCTAATCCGGCTTCCTTGGTTTATTGACTTTTTATCCTCTTCTTGATGTCTCCCGGTTACAAGGTGGCTGCTACAATACCAGACATTTTGTCACTCTATTAACATTCCTACCTGAAAACAAAGGAGCACTGTCTTTTCATCCAAGAAATGAATTCCCAATGAACTTCCTCTCATGTTTTTTTTTTTTTTTTAGTATGTGTGTGTTTTGACTGTCCATAGATCACATATGATAATGGGCAGAATAATGGACCTCCAGGGATATCCACATTCTAACCCCTAGAACTTGTGAATTTGCAGATGTAATTAAGTTTGCAGACTTTAAAATAAATTATCTTAGGGACCAGCATTGTGGCATAGCAAGTAAAGCCACTGCCTACAATGCCTGAATCCCATATGAGAGTGGGTTTGAGTCCCAGCTGCTCCACTTCCAATCCCAGGTCGCTGATAATGGTCTGGGAAAAGCAGCAGACAATGGCACAACTGAATGGGACCCTGCTACCCATGTGGGAGGCCTGGAAGAAGCTCCTGTGCTGCTGGCTTTACCTGGCCCAGCCCCGGCCACTGGGACTATCGGGGAGCAAAACGGCTGATGAAAGATCTTCTCTGTCTCTACCTCTCTCTGTAACTCTTTTAAATAATACATACATAAATACATCTTTTTACCCAAATTGTCTCCAAGTGTGACAGATTTAACACTCTTGCTGGCTATGAGATGTAAGGATCCGCGTGCAAGGACTGGAGAGAGGCATTTGGTTAGCTAGAGGCACCCACAGCTGATAGCCAGCCAGGAAGTGGGGCCTTTTTCCTGCCAGCCACCTGAATAAGTTCAGATCCTCCACAGTGCATGTTGATTAACAGCCCAGCTGGCTAGTTTCTTAATTTTGTCTTGATGAAACTCAAAGAGAAGCCAACAAAACCAACTCAAACTTCTGACCTAAGCAACTTTTCAAAAAATGTTACATAGTTTTGAGCTGCTAAATTTGTGATAAAATGTTACTGCAGCAACCGAAAACAAATACACAGGCTTACTCCTGACTAGTTGGCTACCCAAGGAGAAAAGAGAGATGTTTGTTGGAGAGACAATTAATAGTGTGCTCCTTGAGGGCCATGAAAGGCTGAACACATATTTTTGGGCAGATTATCATAAGATAACCTATCTGAAAACCTAAGAGAAAGGGGTACTAGAAAGATGAGCAGTCTCATTAACTAATAAAGCATCCAAAGATAGACTACTAACAGCACTTGTATTCCTCAAGACTCTTGAATCACAAAAAATTAAAAGCTGCCCCAACAGTTCTTGAAAACTGTTCTATTTTTACTGTGGTTCCAAATTGTGGTATCTTTTACTATAGTTAAGAGGTTTCCAACCTCTCTTCTCTCTTTCCCAGCCTCCACTTGTTTTCTGGCTAACTTCTGGTTTTACTTCCATTTGTGCGGGGGGGGGGGGAAGCTTGGGGAATTTTCCTTCTGCTACTCATTGTATCCCTCCTGGGACACAAGTAGGTATCAAGTTTTCTTCCCAAACTGTGTTTTCGGTGCTGCTTCACCTATTGTTGGCTTCTTCACCACCTGCAATGCAGGCATCCCATATGGGCATCGGTTCTAGTCCTGGTTGCTCCACTTCCAATCCAGCTTTCTGCTGTGGCCTGGGAAAGCAGTGGAAGATGGCCCAAGTCCGTGGGCCGCTGCGCTCATGTGGTGGACCCAGAAGAAGCTCCTGGCTCCTGGCTTCAGATCAGCCAGCTCCAGCCGTTGTGGCCAGTGGATGGAAGACTTCTCAGTCTGCCTCTGCCTCTCTGTAACTCTGCCTTTTAAATAAATAAATAAATATTTAAAAAATGCATTATATAAAACCGTTTGATGTTCACTGTGACATTTCCAGACTGAATGCATTATTCATGCCATGTTAATAAAAATTCAATGAAAAGTTTGCAGTTTATAAGTCATATGGTGAAAATATTACCTGTGCAGTCATTAGAGACAAAAAAAAATCACACACACACACAGAAAAAGGGGGGAAAGGTCTAGTCTTTAATTCATAGTAATAAACGTAAAACTCAGCTTGGAGGATTGTGTTCTGGTTGTTTGCAAATGTAAGATTTTATCTGAGAAACATTAACCTCCCCAAATAGTTTGTTTATTCTTAAGGCTAAAGATCTCCTTGCTTTGCAGAATAATATTTTTCTGTGATGTATTTATCAAGCCAAAGAGAATAAAAGAGTAGCAGACAACTCAAGGTGCAGGGAAGTCTTTGGGGTGGCTGGAGGAAAGGGCTTCTGTCACTCCCCCTGTTCGTGGAGGAACGACACAGGACCCTGCGCTGTTCTTTTGTCTGCTCGGCCCTCCCCGGGTTGGCTACCGTCCTTCCACCTCCGTGGAAGGGCGGTTCCCCCTGCCACTTTCCCCACTTCCGCGGGGGAGCGGCACACCGCCGACCGGCTCTCTTGGGGGCTGCTCAGGTGTTCCTTCAGATAGATGTTCCTGGTGCATGTTGTCTCTCTCCTCCTTTATAGTCCTCTTCCACCAATCCCAACTCTGCTACCCACACGCCAAGTACGCTGCTCTCCTCCAATCAGGAGCAGGATCAGCTCCTGCAGCTCAGTCAATCAAATTGGCGAGAGGCAGCTGCGTAGAAGTTGTTACTCCCTTCTCAGCGCCATATTGTGGGAGAGCAGATGCATAGAATAAGTCTTAATTCCAGTAACTTAGTCTAGTCCGAGTTGCTCCCCACAGGCTTCATGCATTTTTTCCATTTTATTTGAAAAAAGGGGGGGGGACAGTGAGAGAAGGAAGAATAGAGAGGGAGAGATCTTTTAATCTGCTGATTTAATCCCCAAATGCCCACAACAGCCAGAGCTGAGCCTGGCTGAAGCCAAGAGCCTGGAACTCAGTCCAGGCCTCCTGTGTGGTTGGCAGGGACCCAAATACTTGAGCCATCACCTGCTGCCTCCCAGGGTGTACATCAGTAGTAAGCTAGAATTAGAAGCAAAGCTGAGGCTCCAATGCACTTATCAATGTAGGATCTAAGTGTCTCAAGTGGCATCTTAACCACTAAGCCAAGCACCCACCTCGGATTTGTATTATTTTAAATAAGATAAAATTATTTTTTAATGTTTTCCTTAACTCTATGGGAGAAAAGTATTCTTTAAAAATATGTGGGATCAGCACTGTCGTATAGTGGGTTAAGCCACCACCTGCAGTGCTGGTGTCCCATATGGGCACCAGTTTGAGTCCCAGATGCTCCACTTCCCACCCAGCTCCCTGCTAATGCACCTGAGGAAGCAGCAGAAGATGGCCCAAGTGCTTAGGTCCCTGCACCCACATGGGAGACCCCTGGAAGAAGCTCCTGGCTCCTGGCTTAGGTCTGGCCAAATCCTGGCAGTTGTGACCATTTGGGGGAGTGAACCAGCAGATGGAAGACCCCTCTCTCTGTCTCTGTCTCTGTCTCCCTCTCTGTAACTCTGCCTTTCAAATAAATAGATCTTTAAAAAATAAACAAATAAATATACACATACTTCCGTTTGAAAGGTCTTCATATGGCCATTAAATCTCTCAAAGCCCCACAGATGTTTGTCCAAAAGGGAAAGTGTGTTCATTAACTATACTGGATGTGAATTCACATTTCATGCAGCTTTTGTGATTGTTTCTAAATTTGGAAATTGTACTTCTTGTCAAATCTGATTAGATAGTCTTAGTGTAATTGCATTGTGACTAAGATCCCTTACTGAGAGCATCAGTTTTGCCATTTTCTGGGGGTTACTTGGATTTGAATGAGTACTTTTACCTTTGCTGTAGGGAATTTGGAGTTTTCTAACCCACTTGTCCATTTTACAAAGAGAGTGTTGGCATTATATAATCCAAATAGCCACTTAGCAGTCACAAAAGCCGTGTCTCACTTAGTGCAACAGTGAGTGCCAGAGGCAGCTCTCCTGCCTGTGTACTCCTGTCCCCTCTTCTTCTAGAGCAGCTCTCATGAAATCTGTGACATGGTGACAACACAACTTGCAGACCTAAGAAAGGATCCAATATATGAAATGCGAGTGGATATTTGTTTTAGATAAAACTGTAACATCCAATAAAGTCTTCCACATCCCTTAAGGCAAACACACTTCCTTTTGGGGCCACTGCACGAGGGCATGGTCCTCAGAGGGCAACTCCAGGATAACCTATGTCAGATTCACTGTAGTACTTGCTGAAAAATGTAGTCTGTGACTCCACCTGACATAATAGTCAACTAAAAGAAAATAGAAATTTTAGTAATTTCTCCAAACCCCAGTGGGTTATATAGTGTGTGCTCCAAAATCTCTTGGGCCAGGATCCAGTGATTTGCATGTCTAACAAGAAATCCTGCTGCTTTTGCAACTGTTCAACCATAGAAGAAAAACACTGTATATTATTCATTGACATAGATCCCTTCCAAGAATCTTCCCCAGAGTGACAAACATTTCAAGTGAAATACTGTAATTTTATAAGGTACAAATGATCAAGAAGGCAAATGATCCAAAGGTTAGATTATTAAATTATTAAAGAATCTATAAAACTTTATCTCAAAACAATTTTAATTACTGGCACCCTCATCTTATTTTACATATGTAGCAATGGAGGCTTAAAGACAAAATGTATGAGTTATTTAAGTGGGAGCCATTTTTAAAGAAACATTCATGTTGGTGTTTTCACAGGACTGAAAGAGATGAGTTCTGTGCATTAAAGCTAGATTTCTTTATCCACAATTATCTTTTATTAAGATATTGAGTACTAAGTTCCTAACACAGAGAATTATTGAATCCTTTAAAAGCCCACAAATTTTATTCTCACAATTTGACAAGTGAGATTTGAGTCTCAGAGGGGTTAAGCAACTTTCCCAAGATCACACAGTGAGGGAGAGTCCAAGCAAAAGTGCCTACATTATTGCTGAGGAACACCACTGCAGCAAAGATACTTTTTGATACTTTGTCCAAATACAGACATGACAGAAATGGAAAGTGCTCTAGGTGGGTACATTTGTTGTGCGGGCATATACAAAAGTAACTTTCACAGTATAACTAAAACCTTCACCAAAAACAGTGTACACAGAATCTTAGTTGAAAGTTTGGATGCTACGTCATTTCTTGGCCCAGCTTCAAAGTTAGATATAAGCCTGGATAATAGCATTATTAGCATTTTATCTCCTATTTAAAATATGACATAGGGGACCATGTGATCTGTGGAAAGGTAATAAGACCTAGAATTTACTTCTCAACATCTCCAGGAAGACTACTGACATTCTCGGGCTCAGGAATTAAAAGTTATCATTGATGATCGTGCTCTTGTTCATGAAACTCTTTTTTTTTTAATTTTTTTTTTGACAGACAGAGTGGATAGTGAGAGAGAGAGACAGAGAGAAAGGTCTTCCTTTTTGCCGTTGGTTCACCCTCCAATGGCCGCCACGGCTGGCGCGCTGCGGCTGGCGCATTGCGCTGATCCGATGGCAGGAGCCAGGTGCTTCTCCTGGTCTCCCATGGGGTGCAGGGCCCAAGCACTTGGGCCATCCTCCACTGCACTCCCTGGCCACAGCAGAGAGCTGGCCTGGAAGAGGGGCAACCGGGACAGAATCCGGCGCCCCGACCGGGACTAGAACCCGGTGTGCCGGCGCCGCTAGGTGGAGGATTAGCCTAGTGAGCTGCGGCACCGGCCTAGTTCATGAAACTTAACACATTGCTATGGTCTGAATGTTGGTGTCCCCCGAAACTTCATAAGGTGAAATTTAACCCTAAGGCAATCGCAAGAAGAAATGGGGCCTTTGAGAAAGTGGTTAAGTCATGAGAGAGATGTCTTTGTGAATAGAATTAGTGTCTGTTTTTTAAAGGAGGGGGAGGCCGTTCGGGGGCACATTTTCCCTCTTTGCTCTTCTGCCCCATAAGGACACACCAAGAAGGTGCCATCTCTGAGAATCAGACTGTCACCAAGCACCAAATCTACTGGTGTCTTTTTTTTTTTTTTAACGATTTATTTATTTGCAAGTCAGAGTTACACAGAGAGAGAAGGAGAGGCAGAGAGAGAGAGGCCGCAACAGTTGGAGCTGCACCAACCGAAAGCCAAGAGCCAGGAGCTTCTTCCAGGTCTCCCATGTGAGAGCAGGGGCCCAAGGAGTTAGGCCGTCTTCTACTGCTATCCCAGGCCACAGCAGAGAACTGGATCAGAAGAGGAACAGCTGGGACTCGAACTGGCACCCATCTAGGATGCCAGCACTGCAGGCAGCATCCTCATCTGCTACACCACAGCGCTGGCTCCATCTACTGGTATCTTAATCTTGGACTTCCCAGTCTGCAGAACTGTATGGAACAAACTTTTGATGCTTAGATTGGGTAATATATAAGGCATTTTGTTATAACAACAAGTTCAAGGTAGTCAGTGAGGTTCTTGACCTGGTTTATATAGGTAGACCATGATTTCATGTTGACAAGTGTTTTCCATTCCTGTGATTACTGTATGGAGCTCATAAGTCTGACTTATTTCTCATATCATCCCCTGTGTTACAGATTCTTCTGTAAATTTAAATGTTCTTTTAGTCCAGTCAATTTAAGTAGACATTATTGGCAACAATGGCTTCTTATTAACTGGTTCTGCTGTAACCTAGGGATATTGGAATGAGGTGGCTAGACAAGTCTTGGCTGAGAATTGAGGGAACAAAAGATTTTAGGGACCAGCTGTTAAAGACAGAATTATGTAGTCCCTAAGGAAATACAGGAAGCCCCTAGCTGTGCTCTGTTCCATGTAGCAGGCACCTTTGGCCAGGAGGTGGCAGCAAGGGGAAACAATCCTGGAAAATCAGGATCCTGTCTCAAGAGCTCTGGAATCATTAAAGGAGGCACATCTCTAAAGAGATCCAGGAGTCTCCTGTTCAGAGTCCAAAAGGGGAGGATAGGTACCAAAATCAAGGGTTAGGAATTTTGAGCAAATTTTATTTAGCTATAATTACAAAGTACCTCTCAAAAGTCAGCACAGTTTATATCAAGAAAAGTCAAATAGAAGGAACAGATACATCAGAGCGTCAAGAAGCAAAATGAGGAACTAGGAATTCAGCCATAAATCACAGAACATATCAAATCTGACCAAAAATGTTGGCACCAGTGTCAGTGATCTAGCCAGGCCTCTGGTTCCCTGGTCATTAAAGTAGTGTTGGGGAATGTAGGGCAGGCTTCCTGGGAATACAAGACCTGGGTATAGGGTGGTGCTTTGACAATGTAGAGACATCACCTAATTAGGGAGAGTGCAAATTTTTTTTTTTTTTTTGACAGGCAGAGTTAGACAGTGAGAGAGAGAGAGAGAGACAGAGAGAAAGGTCTTCCTTTCCGTTAGTTCACCCCCTAAATGGCCGCCACGGCCGGCGTGCTGCATCGATCCAAAGCCAGGAGCCCAGTCTTCATGCGGGTGCAGGGCCCAAGCACTTGGGCCATCCTCCACTGCACTCCCGGGCCATAGCAGAGAGCTGGACTGGAAGAGGAGCAACCGGGACAGAATCCGGCGCCCCGACTGGGACTACAACCCAGGGTACCGGCGCCGCAGGAAGAGGGTTAGCCTAGTGAGCTGTGGTGCCGGCCAGGGGTGTGCAATTTCATGGGCCATATGAGGTGACTGTGAGAACAGGTAAAATCTGGTAGCGTAGATCACAAGTGCCCCCCTTTTGTTAGCTGTTCAAGGAAATAGCAATTAGGAATAAAGAGTGTGGAAATTAGATTTTTAGAAGAACAATTGCAGGACCAGTGCTGTAGTTTAGAGTAAGACCACTGCCTGCAGTGCCAGAATCCCATATGGGCAGTTGTTTGAGTCCCCACCGCTCTACTTCTATCCAGCTCTCTGCTAATGCACCTGGGAAAGCAGTGGAAGACGGCCCAAGTCCTTGGGCCCCTGTACCCACATGGGAGACCCAGAGGAAGCTCTTGGCTCCTGGCTTTGGATTGGCCCAGCTCAGGCCATTGTGGTCATTTGGGGAGTGAACCAGTAGATGAAAGATTTCACTCTATGTCACTTAAAAAAAAAATTTGAGGGGCAGGTGTTTAGTGTAGCAGATAAGATGCAGAGATGCTGCCTGGGATGCCTACATCCCATACTGAAGTTAGTGGGTTTGAGTCCTTGCTCTTCTCCCAATTCCAGCTTCCTGCTAATGTGTATCCTGGGAGGTAGCAAGGGATGGCTCAAATTGTCGGGTCCCTGTTGACCACATGGGAGACCTAGATGGAGTTATTGGTTCCTGGGCATTTGGGGAGTAAACAAGAGATCTCTATCTCCTCTCCCCTCTCCTTTTCAAATAAAATTCAAAAAATGTTAAATGTAAAAAGCCAATGAGTAATTTTCCTAGCATCTTAAAGTGTTTGGGAAGAAGAGAGTGACATCAGCCCTCATCCCCACAAGGGGGCGAGATACTACTGTAAGAAGTGAACTTCTAGTACATTCTTGGTTGTGCTGGTTTATTAAGTATGGCTTGGCCTCAAAACCATCTAGATTTGTCCTTATTTCTTCTAGACAACTCTGTAACAGGGATGGTGGTTGGAACTGTAAGTATCTAGGGACATTGGAACTGGAGAAATGGGGTCAAGCTGTACTAAAGAAGAGCAGGGAACTTTTGTTTGGTGTTCCAAAACAACCAGCTGGGTTTGTAAGCTCCATTTGCTGAAGGAAAATGTGCTTTGGGAACATTGCTTCCATTAGCCACACTGTTTAGGTTTTATGAGCAGCGATGAGATCAACATGGATGGAGTTGTTCATCTGGAAGTGAGAATCAGTCGCCTATCCTCCTATTAAGCTCTAGGAAATGGTGGGAAAAAATGAGATAAACAGGGCAGGCTTAGGGCAGCTTTGCTAAGGCCAAACACCTCCTTCACATCAAGCACCAAGCTCACATTCTCCTTTCTAGGTGAGGTTTGGGACAAAATTAGAGTACTCCACAGCCAGAGCACACTGGTTTTGTTTACCATATAAATGGGACAAGAGAGCCTCCAAGGAGGTCTGATACATAGAAATCCCTGAAGGATTTGGGTTTCAAGCTCTGATTACCACAAATAGGTCTGCAGGCCATGGAATAAATGGCAGGAGTACCCTAACTCCTGAAGCAACAAGGGGAAGCTGCGCATGTTGTCCATATCTGATGAAATGCTGGTCTCCTTACTGTATGCTCAGAGACCACAAAAGTGACAGCCTTCAAAGGCAGGCTCAACTCTCAGGTGTACCCAATTAGAATTGAGCTATGCAAAGCTAAGTAAGGACTACTAAGACAGTTGCACACACCTGAGAAGCAAGGGCCTACCAGGTGAGGATCCTATATGGAACCTGGAGATCGAAGCGCCAATCAATAATCTATCACTACACAGATAACAAAGGTTGACAAAGATCCAGTTCTACCAAAAGAGAAAAACATAACTCACATCCCTTCAAGCAAGGTAGTTTCTATACCGAGCACTGACCAAGAAGCAGGGTTCCTGGTTATGTGCAGGTGTTGGAAGCAGACAATCTAGAGGAGACCAGACAGCAGAGGTCTGTCAGGCCTTTAATGTGGAGCTGTCCCATCTCCACCTTTGGTGTGCACTGTGACTAGAAGACTCTCGGTTCATCCAGCATGGATCTGCTCTCAACAGCTGGGGCTTGAGTTCCCTTCTGGCACGATGCACTTCAGTTTGCATTGGAGAAAGACGTGTAGCTTAGAATTAAGAAGCTGGATTACCATTGCTGTCTGCTCCCCCCAAGTTTGTGAGGGCTTATATAAAAATGTTCTCATAGAACAATCAATGGAGATTCTTCTACAACAAATTCCTTGCTCCTAAGACAGACCTTTAGCCTGATTTTCCTGTGGACAGTGGAAAGTCAATGACTAGATTCTTGGCCATAGAAAACCAGAGAAAAGCAAGTTCATACCAAATAGCTAGACAAACTTCTGAAACTTCCAAATGCATCCAGCATCCTCCAGCAACTGCTGCTCTGGGTGCCACAGAACCACAGTTTTACCAGGGTGAAAGGCACCGCTGTGACTGATCACCCATCCATGTTATTCTCTGCAGATTAGATCGTTGAAGACAACTCCCCAACCCCTTAAAGGAGATAAGGGCCTAAAGGGCACCGAGGTTAGCATAGGGTTTGTTAAGCTGGTTGTGTGGCAGCTAAGACCAGGAGAAGGCTCCAGCAGGACCTCTTAAGCCACTGTTTACAGTGAAACCTAAAGGTTAGATTCTGAACCACACGTGCAACTATATATCAGCTAATGAGGTTGGGAGGTTTTCTCCAGAAAACAGAATATCCAAAAAGCATGACACAGTCCTGTGGCAGGCAAGAAACATCATGTAACAGAGTCATCACAAACAACAAATCCAACAGACAGCAATTCTTGGAACTACCAGCAAGTATCTTCAGGAATGCGCTTTTGTAGGTAAAAAGGCTCAGTCACCAGAACTCAGGGTGGAGTTCACTCCCTAGGAGAAGAACTCCCAAAAACGAGGCAGGGCCTCACTTCTCAGGAACAGCAAGCTCCCATGCCATGGGCTCAGGAACATAATAACATGGGGTGGGAAGCCCTTCTGAGGACCCTACAAAGCAACAGAGACAGGTGCTACACAGGAGATTTCAATCACTTCTGTTTGGGTCAGGCCTCAGAATAGCAGCGAGTCAGGTTTGGTGGAGTGACTCCAGGGAGGCTCGCAAGGCTCCCACTGTGGGTCCAACCCAAGCCCCCAGGGAATAGAAATCAGGGGTGGCCTGACTTATATCACACCAACTGTGGTCACATACATACCACCTCCTGGTCTCCTTCAGCTGTTTAACTTTTACATGGCGATTCCATTCTCACTAAATAAGCTATAAACTTTTTGATGGCACAGCATGGGCTTTTGAGGCCTACAGTATAGTGTGCAGGATCAAGCATTGCATGCAGATAGTGCTCAATATGTAGTTTTGACTTTCTCTGTTCATTGATTTACAGGCAGAGTGATACAGCAGAGAGCACACTGCATGGGGACAGAAGAAAGAATTTGATGCTGGCAAATCCTATCAACTTTTCCACACCTCGTCAATTTCTCTGCAAAATGACATAGTTAGACCTAACCATTCATTTTCAAATTGTTCTCCTCTCCACCTTATTGGGGTTTCTTAGAGATGCTTCAGGTAGTCACCACACACAGTGGAGGGATTTAACGTTTTGGAGTTCATAGTAGGTAGTCATTTATAAGGATTCCGTGGCTAACATTTTACAAGAATACCTGACTCTGCCATTTTAAAGATCCCTTTCACTCTAATATTATCTGATTTTGTCATTTTGTTGACATTTAGGTGGGATAAGTGGTCCATCTGCATCTAAGAACCCAGTTTCCTCTTTCCTTCACCAGACCCTGGGACACCTCCCAGTTGTGCATAAATGTTGTTTATGTCTGACTCTTTTGTTCTGCTAGGCTTAGTCATGTCAAATGTGTAACCTCCTCCCTCCCCTCCAACCTTCCTGTGACACTAATTGCTGTCCTAATTGTTGGGAGAACAACATAGGGCACCTCGCTCCTTCTACTCAGAGTGGATCCCTTCCTGTTTTATTCTGTCTTTGTTCTCTATAAAATTTTTTTAAGCTTTATTTGTTTGAAAGGCAGAATTACAGAGAGGAAAGGCAGAAGGAGAGACAGAGAGTGCTCTTCCATCTGTTCTGGCTCACTCCCCAAATGGCTGCAACAGCCAGGGATGGACCAGGCCAAAGCCAGCAGCTTAATCTGGTTCTCCCACATGGATGCAAGAACTTTTCCAGGCTCATTAGCAGGGAGCTGGATTGGAAGTAGGACAGCCTGGACTCTGACCAGCGTCCATATGGCTCAGCCCACTGTGCCACAACACTTGCCCCATCCATAGCATTCTTAACTCATGCTTCTCACTCTTTCTCCTTTAGGTATACTGTTGCCTTTTTAACCCTCTCCGACTGCTTATAGCTGAGGATCTCCAAGAATCTGTAGACTAAGGGCCCAAGCAATGCAGAAGAGAAATGGGCAGGGGAACAATAAAGAGAAAAAAAATAAAAGGAGAGCAGAACAAGAAGAATGAAGTGGGGGCTGGGGAGGGTGCACATGGTGACAGCCACTCTTCCCTGTCCCTTCTCTAAAATACATCTTAATTTCCACTACGGATGGAGCTACTGTTGACTCACAAAATCTAATAAAAAGTAAGACCAGAATAAACAGAATTTGCAGTCTCCATTCTTTCTCATCAAATAGTAGTCAACTAATATAACCTTGAGAGACAATATCACGTGTAGTTCAAATAACAACCTGGAATCTTGCCTTCCCCATCTTAACTAGCTGTGTGAACTTGACCTCCCTATGCCTCCGGTTCTTTATCTGTATGTCAAATGGAGTTGTTAACAGAATCCACCTTTAAGACTGTTATGAGAGGGGCTGGCATGCTGTGGCCTAGCAATTTAAGCCGCCACCTGCAGCATTAGAATCTCATATTGGCACTGGATCAAGTCCTGGCTGTTCCACTTCCAATATGTCTCTCCACTAATGTGCTGGGGAAAGCAGTGGAGGATGGCCCAAGTACTTGGGCCTCTGCACCCACGTGGGAGACCAGAAGAAGCTCCTGGATCCTGGTTTCGGATTGGCCCACCTGTGGCCATTGTGGCCATGTGATTTAGAGAGTGAACCAGTGGATGGAAGATCTCTGTCTCTGTAACTCTGCCTTTCAAATAAATAAATAAATCTTTAAAAAACAAAAAGACTGTTATGAGAATGCAACAATAGAGGTAAAATGTTCTGAATAAGGCCTGGCACAAATCAAGGCCCAATAAATATTGGTGGCCATTCTAAAAAAAAACATGTTTTACTTTAAGAATATCCCCTCCCCATCTCTGCTACATCATGCTTCCTTGTAAACAAATTGGCCCCGTCCCTGATGGCCTTCCCCTGCCTACCACAGCCTAGTGAATGTTATGGTAAAGGATGGCAAGTTCTGGGGCTGTTGATGCTCTTGCCTCTCTCTCTCTCTCTGGAGTGCCTATTAAGGCCTCTCACTATTGGGTTAGTAATGCACTAGTTTCACTTAGGCAAAGAAAAATAAAAACCACATCAAAATCTAGGCACACAATAGCCTGTTTAGAATGTTCAGCCTGGGACAATATATAAATTTTACTAGTTTGTTATAAGAATATAATAAACAGTGAGCTTTAGTTGCTGCTCTTATAGGACTCAGCTCATCTCCTGTGTGGTTCTTAATCATCTGTGTGCATTAGAATCACCTGGGGAGTTTTCAAACCCTGGTAGCATGGGCCCCATCCCCAAGGATTCTGATTCATGATTCTTGATGTTCTGGCATGTTTATTTGGAAAATATTTACCCAAGAGATTCTGAGGCAGAACTATAATTGCAAGTATTCCTGGCCCTTCTTCTCCCATTCAGCAAAAACTCTACCTCAACAAGAACATAGAGCCCATCCACAATTTTGACAGCATTCTCCATATGAGCCTGTTGGGTATACCAGACATTTCTTATCAAATTCTCCGCTCACAGAAGAAAATGTCTTTGGTTCACGTTCAAAACATACCAGAAAGTTACAGATTATGTTCCACTAGGGTTGAACTACTAGCAACTCTTCCATTGGGTTTTCCTGCCATTTTAATGAGAACAACAACAACAAAAGCCTTGGTGGATAATTTGTTGACTCACTTCTGTTACCTCAAGCTGACTCTACACTGGGATATTGAAAGGATAACACTGCTGTTCCAATTTCTGTTTTTCTCTTGCATACTTTTCCCCCAATTTCGAGTCTACTTTCATATGAGAGGGACCTGAATCCCTCAGAACATTGTCTGGATCTGGAGATAAGAGTGGAATAGGTAACAGGGAAAATGTGATTGAACAAATGTTTTTCAGTTGCATAAAAATAATAAATGTTTTGAATAAAAAAGACATTGGTTCACCCACTGGTGGCTTCTGAGGCTCCAAATTTCTGTGATCATTGGCTGCCTCTCTGCCTTTCAAAATTTTGATGTTCTTGCCATCTGTAGTAGTCTTTTCCACACTGCCTCTGAAGGAACACTGGCTGAAATCATCTAGCAAATTTAAAAAAGGGATTTAAAAGGATGTCTTATTTCTTTGATATTCAACACAATTTCTCTTCTCCTTTGTTCTTAATTCCACATTTAATAGGAGACTCATGGGCTCTCTATGTCATTGTCATTGAGGTAATATGTAAAGTGCTTAGGATAGTACTTGGAACATAGTGAAAGCATTTGTGCTTTTTCTTATTATTTTTTTACTATCTTCAAGTAATTTAATTATCATCCTTAGGCTACAACAAATTTCTAGTACCTAAAAATATGGAATATTTTCTAGAAATATGCTTTATTTATAGTAGGTACTCAAGAAAAGATTGTTGAATTGAGGTGAAAGGAGTTAATGGGTTGTGGATTCATAAATAATATTTTTGGGGTCTGGCTCTGTGGCGTAGTGGGTAAAGCAGCCGCCTGCAGTGCTGGCTTCCCAAATGGGCACTGGTTTGAGTCCTGGCTGCTCCACTTCCAATCCAACTCTCTGCTATGACCTGGGAAAGCAGTAGAAGATGGCCAAGTCCTTGGGCCCCTGAACCCATGTGGGAGACCTGGAAGAAGCTCCTGGCTCCTGTCTTCGGCTTAGCCCAGCTCCAGCCATTGCAGCCATTTGGAGACTGAACTAGCAGATGGAAGACCTCTGTATCTCTCTCTGCCTCTGCTTCTCTGTGTAACTCTGACTTTCAAATAAATATATAAATCTTCCAAAAAATAAATAAATAATATTTTTGAGTTTCAGAGTTGCTTTATAGAAGAATTGCCCTTTCTACAACAACAAAAGAAAGAACAGGTACTCTGAGCACAGCTGTTATGTGGGATTTCAAGAACTGAAAAATCAGACTTTCAAAGACACATTACTCCAGGCTGCTCTTTCTTATGACTCATACATTTAAATACATGACACCATGAGATGTAAAGCCACAGGCATTTATATGACCTAAATACCTGCACTGCATGAGTAACAGGGTCCTGTTACCACATGCTACAAGCTAAAAGCAGGCATGCTCTTTGTTGAAGTGTTTTTATTATGTGTAGGAAATCCCGAGGCATATTACAGAAAGGTGGATCACAGGGACTCCTTCCAGTGGACTCCCATTAGAAAACTACCTGTATCTCTATCCCACCAGTTACTCCTTTGCATCAAGCTTATCAGTTTCCATGGCTTTTTCTACTAGAATACAACCATGTTGAGGGCAGAGTCCACATTATCTATCTTCCATCATCCGTGCTCACCAGAACCTAGTACATAGTGCTCAACAAATGTTGAATGGAGACAGGGTGTCACAGCAATCTTCATCTTTTCCAGCTTCATATTAAATTAGTAGGAGAAATGTCTTCTGGCATATGGTAACACATTTTATAAATAAAAAATTTAGACACATCTTCTGAAACACAAACTTGTAACAAGAGAAGACATTTGAAATCTAGATGGTCTCAGAAAATTCTGTGCAGATGAATGTCTTACCCAAGTGCTAATTATGTTCCTCCTTCATTCTTCCCACTCTCTTCATCTATCCACCCATTCATCTCCTTGTCTATCCCTCATCAATCCACCTATCCCTTATTCAAAGTCATAACCAGCTCATACTTCCAAAACTAGGGAACAAATGTTTTGCTTTGGACTTATTAAAATAATTACAGTGATAAGGATTACTTGTTCTTCTTAGTATAGAACTTTTTCATGATGCTCATACAATATGGGGTTTTATTTAAATTAATAAACATACTTTAAAATCTTTAACAAAATTTAAATAAAAACCTAAATCAAATTTTCCTTGACCACAAAAATAAACCTCATGGAAAAAAACACACGTTGTTGGGGACAGGGGAAGGTGGACATTTGTCCTAGCAGTTAAGACTGTGGGTTGGGAAAACTGCATTCCACAACAGAGTACCTGGGTTCAAACTCTGGCTTCTAACTCTGGCTTCCTGCTAATGGGCACCCTGAGAGGCAAGTGGCGATGACTCAAATTATTTGGGTTCCTGCACTGACAAACGGGGTTGGGTTTCTACCTCCTGGCTTTGGTCTGGCCCAGCCCAGTTACTGCACATATCTGGGGATGAACCAGCAGATGGGGAATCTCTCTCTCTCTTTTTCCCTGTCTTCCTTCACTCCCTCCCTATCTCTCAAATAAATATTTTTTGAAACACACTTTGCTACATTTTCCTGTCTTTCTACTATAAGCTGGTAGATTCTAAAGACAACTTGCTCTGTAGTGTTGTCTCATCTGGAAATGCATTAATTACACAGATTTTCAGAAGAATCAGAATTTCCTCAGTTTTGAAATAAAAATGAAAAACTTACATTCCACAGACAAAAGACTTTTTAAAATTTATTTATTTATTTGAAAGGCAAGGCTACAGGGAGGGAAAGGCAGAGGCAGAGGCAGAGAGAGAAGTCTTCCATCTGTTGGTTCACTCCCTAGATGGCTGCCAACAACCAGGGTTGGCAAGGCCAAAGCTAGGAGCCAGGAGCTTCATCAAGGCCTCCCACATGAGTGCAGGGTCCAAAGTATGTGGGCCATCGTCTGCTGTTTTTCCAGGCCAGTAACAGAGAGCTGGATTGTAAGTGGAGCAGCCGGGACACAAACCAGCAGCTGGGACACAAACCAGCAGCCATATGGGATGCTGGCACTGCCAATGTTGACTTAACCCACTATACCACAGTGCTTGTGCCAAGACTTTAGGTTCTATGTTTATTACAAGGTAAACAATGCATTCAAGATGAAGTCTAATGATAGGATACTTATGTGGGCAGCAAACTCATAGAATGACAATGCTTTAAATAGCACTCTGACCTCAGAATGAGCCCTTACTTAAGGCATATGGTCTGGCTGAAAAGCCCATGAGAGCATTTCAGGCATGGAAAGCCAAGACCCTGAGGTAAAAAAAATGTCGTACATGAAGGATCTTGCTGGGTGCGACCCCAGTGGAAAGAAATGGTCATCAAAGAAGGAGGTACTTTTTTCTGAAGGGAGGAGAGAACTTTCACTTTGCTTATGGCCTTATCTAAATACTGACAGAGTTTGGATTCAAAAGGCTTCCATAGCCTAGGTAGCTCATGTCAAGAGCCTCAGGTGATCACTGACTTCATACATAAGAATGCTAATTACTAAATTAACAACCAGAGTCACTGTGGGGGCCAGCGCTGTGGTTCAGTAGGTTGAGGCCCCGGCCTGCAGCACCGGCATCCCATATGGGCACTGGTTCGAGACCTGGCTGCTCCTCTTCCAATCCAGCTCTCTGCTATTGCCTGGGAAAGCAGTGGAAGATGGACCAAGTCCTTGGGCCCATGCACCTGCATGGGAGACCAGGGAGAAGCTCCAGGCTTTGGATCGGCCCAGCTCTGGCCATTGTGGCCATCTGGGGAGTGAACCAGCAGATGGAACACTTTTTTTTCTCTCTGCCTCTGCCTTTCAAATGAATAAATAAATCTTAAAAAGAAAAGTCACTGTGCACTAACTTCCCATGCAGGACCTCTGTCCTCAAAGAGTTGTATTATAATATATCTAAGTGCTCACAAAAGATGTATCTTTCTTGGGTGCTTCTTTAAAGTTAATTAAGTTTCTAAAAAAAAAGTGAAATTTTCAAGATGTAATGATTTTGAACAGTCCTGTCTGTACTGTTGAAGAACAGATTTTTTTGTTTTGCTTTTTGTTGTTGTTGTTGTTGTTGAACCCTTAATATAGAGTTGGTCTTCTGTGTATAAAATTAATTGAAAATGGATCTTAGTAGAGAATGGGACTGGGAATGGGAGAGGGAGGAGGAGGAGGGGTGGGAGAGTGGATGGGAGGGCGGATATGATAGGAAGAATCACTACATTCCTAAAGCTGTACTTATGAAATACATGAAGTCTGTATTCCTTAAATAAAAGGTTTCTTTGGGAGAAAAAATAAATAAATAAATGAATAAATGAATAAATAAAAGAATACTTATGTGGGGTATAAATGCGAATTTTGCAATAGAAAATACTTTGAAATAAAAACAGCCCACAAATTGACTATATGCATTGGAATAAGGCAGTTGTAGTGGTGGACATTGTGGTATAGCAGTTTAAGTCACCATTTAGAATGCCTGCAAACCATTATCAGAGTGCTGGTTTTAGTCCCAGCACTGGTCTGTTTTTGATCCAGCTTCCTACTAATGGGCCTAGGGAAATAGCAAATGATGGCTTGTACCCTGCCATCCATGTGAGAGATCAGGATGGAATTCCTGGTTCCTGGCTTCAGCTTGGCCCAGCCCCAGCTTTTGTAGCCATTTGGGGAGTGAACCAGTAGATAGACGATTTCTCTCTCTCTCTCTCTGTCTCTGCCTTTCAAATAAATATTTTTTTTAAAGATTTATTTTATTTATTTGAAAGAGTTACAGAGGTAGAGACAAAGAGAGAGGTCTTCCATCCGCCGGTTCACTTCCCAGATGGCTGCAACGGCCGGTCCGAAGCCAGGAGCCAGGAACTTTTCTTCCGGGTCTCCCACGTGGGTGCAGGGGCCCAAGGACTTGGGCCATCCTCCACTGCCATCCCAGGCCACAACACAGAGCTGGACCAGAAGAGGAGCAGCTGGGACCAGAACTGACACCCATATGGGATGTTGGCACTTCAGGCCAGGGCTTTAACCCACTGTGCCACAGCGCCAGCCCCTCAAATAAATAATTTTTTTAAGTGAATGTTTCAGTTGTGTTCTTTCAATAATTTAGTAAGACCAAGCCATCTGTTTTACATGTAATTTTGTCTGAGATTTTGGTCTCATTTTTTTATTATCTGAACAAATGTCCTGCAAAACTCTCTTAAATACATTATATTCAAATATTTCATCAAGTTCATTTTTTGGTCATATAGATAATGCCCAAAAGTCAGCAAAGTGCTTCTACTGACAGATTTACTATGATAAAGAACATAACATGAGAAAAGAGGCCATTGTTTTAATAAAGGCTACATGAAATCAGGACTGTTTATGCTTTCTTGGTATCTATTCCTGAAAAACAACAGATTCAAGATTTTTCATTATGGACCACTGACTGCTGGCCCTTTCCCTCTCTTTTCCTTCCCAAATGAATAACTATTTTTTTTCCAGGGACAAGCTCCATCCCTTTTCCTAAGCTGTAGATTTCTTTCCCCAGTAGATAAGGAAGAAGAAACCATTTCTTAGCCATGCTGGCCACAATCTTTTAAACTCCAGGTTGATGCAAGAAGCAATGGGGAGTTGAATGTTGTTGCGTACTTTCCAAGACCTCTAGACACAGATTTTTTTTCAACCTGAGCTGCAGAGAGGCCGTGAGGTTCAGTTCTCAGCAGTCTTTGATGATGCCATTGGCAGTCTTAGTTAAATTCACACAAATTGTATCTAAAACAATATTGAGGATGGCTTCGAACTTAGGAACAGAAATGAGCAATTTATATGTTTAGCAAAGCTGAACTTCCTGTATACCACTACTGAGATCTCAGAAGTTGGTGGGATTTTGGCTACTAGGGAAAAATGATGTCACAGAGAGCCACATCCAACCCAGCACCATTTACAGAATAAGTGCTGTGCCCACCCAGTTTTGTGTATTTTAAACTACATCTGGTTACTTCATTTCCAATAGATGCACTTTTAAACTTGTCCATGGCAAATATGTCTTTGGGTAGCTATCTCGTATTGTCCTCAAAGCTTATCTTGGCATCAAACTAGATAACTGTCACTCCAGAGTTTCACTGCACGTTCTCACTTCAAGCTATGTGACATCAATTTTCAGGAAGAAATAATACAGCTTCTTAATTCCATCTGTAGCCTAATTTTCTCCCACTCACTATGCCTGACTATTCTTCAATGCCTTAAAAATAAATTTTGGTGGAGAGGCTGCCGCCTAGCAATGTTAATGTCTCGCTTAAAAGCTGCCCCTCAGTAAAGGCCATGGCAGGAATTGCCCATTAAAATTTCCAAGCAGAAACATTGGCGTCAGTGTCAGTGCCAGGCACAAGATTTTAAAACTCTTACCATGCTGTCTCTCATCAAGTCTCGTTCTTAGATTCTTGCAGGAAAAACCACTTTTTAGAGATTAAACTCCCTTGTACTTGGCTTACAGGATTGGGGTTGGGTACCAGGACACACAGGAGTGTTTGGCTTGTATTGTCATACAGGAGAATGATATAAAAAACAAAAGCCAGACACAGAGAATACTGGCTGAGCAACTGAAATGAGATGAGAGAGTCTTAATACAGATCGAATTCTATGCTGGAAACAACCCTGAGAAAAAGTCCATATTGTTTGTGTGTGTGTGAGTGTATTAAAGATTTATTTATTTATTGGCCGGCGCCGCGGCTCAATAGGCTAATCCTCCGCCTAGCGGCGCCGGCACACCGGGGTTCTAGTCCCGGTTGGGGTGCCGGATTCTGTCCCGGTTGCCCCTCTTCCAGGCCAGCTCTCTGCTGTGGCCAGGGAGTGCAGTGGAGGATGGCCCAGGTGCTTGGGCCCTGCACCCCATGGGAGACCAGGAAAAGCACCTGGCTCCTGGCTCCTGCCATCGGATCAGCGCGGTGCGCCGGCCGCAGCGTGCTGGCCGCGGCGGCCATTGGAGGGTGAACCAACGGCAAAGGAAGACCTTTCTCTCTCTGTCTCTCTCTCTCTCACTGTCCACTCTGCCTGTCAAAAAAAAAAAAAAGATTTATTTATTTATTTGAAAGGCAGAATTACAGAGAGAGGGAGAGAGAGAGAGAGAGAGAGAGAGATCTTCCATCCACTGGCACTCTCCAAATAGCTACAACAGCTGGGGCTGGGCCAGGGCGAAGCCAGGAGCCAGGAGCTAGGAGCTTTGTCTGGGTCTCCCACATAGGTGCAGGGGCCCAAGCACTTAGGCCATCTTTCACTGTTTTCCAGCAGGGAGCTGGATCAGTAGTGGAGCAGCTGGGACTCAAACTGGTTTCCATACAGGATGCTGGAGCCAAAGGTGAAGGCTTGACCCAATACACGACAGGGCCATCACCAATGTGAGTATTTTTATGATTCTCTCCAGATATGGGTTCTTAAGGACCACAGACAATGGCATATCTATATTTGTATCCCCAGTATCGAATAGCATCTTATATATTCCAGTTGCTCAATAAATGATTATTAAGTGAATTATATTTTGGATTTATGCCACTGGGAATCCTCCTGTAGATCATGTTTTGAGAACTACTAGGATAGCAGCACATCTAAGAATCTTGGTTGGTTTTGCTTTTACAGAATTCTTGAACATGAAGATTATCTCTTATGTAGCTGGCCATGATTTTTCATTATAGATATTAATACATATGATGAGCCCAACTGCCATTTTATTTATTTCTGTACCCAGAACTCCATAGTCTCATAAAATCTACTCTATGGGAAAAGCATGGAGTGGTCTTCCATGAATTTCTAAACTCAACAATTAAACCAAATTGGACAAGGCTTAGTACTTTTTAAATCCAGAGGTTTCCTTTCTACTTGTATTACAAAGCAAATACGTCAAAGACAACTCCTCTACTCCGAATTTGTCTAGTCATGTTACTTAACACCAGAGCTAAATTAAAAATAAATAAATGGGCCATTAATTCTACTTCACCCACAGGATGATCCAGGCAGGAAATTCCTACTTGCCCATTGCTTAATCTAACCTTGCTAAATAAAGAAGTCTCTGGGTGGGGAAATTTTTAGTCAAATAAATTCCTAAGGATGATGTTCAGTAAGAGATCACCTGAGCAAGAAAGAACATCCACCTGTCCAGAAAAGCCCCAAACTCTGTCATCGTAATGGGATGATACGGAGTCCAAGCGGATGAGACAACCCAGCATTTCCTCTCTCTTCCCTATGGAACATTGGGCAGGCTTTCATGGCACAGCCTGTTAAAGAACTCTGTGAGTTCTTTACTCATTCCTTGTAAATATTTAGATCACATAATCTCAGTTTATCAACTATTTTCTCTGTTAATGGCATGTTAATCTGCTAAGCAAGTTTTTTTTTTTTAATCCAAAAACCATGTGAAAGCCCTAAGTGGAGAAATCTATGGATTTGTGCCTGGAGGGAAATTAATAGACTAGCAAAGGAAAACTTAAGTAAATCCTGGTGAATTGAGTCCAGGGTTAGTAGGAAGACCAGTTAGGAAAGAAAAAAATAAACTATAGTCTAAGGAATCAAATAGGATTAAGAATCTGCACAACTTATTCACTCACTTCTCAAACTGTCAATGAGGTTCACTTACATATTGGTCATCTGCTAACTTCTGTAATACAGCAACGAATGCGATCTTATCTTGGAGTAGCTCACATTAAACAGTGGCAAGGTTGTTGCTGAATGATATGAAACACATGCATACAAACATGCTTTGGAGAAATTGGTCTGAGTTGGTACCAAGTCTGTCTCACATTCAAACAATAAAAGCATCAGGGAAAAGCTTGTTGTTCAGACAGTAGGTAGATCCAACGAGGCAGACAATATAGGACAAAGTATAACTATTGAGAGACCAAAGGTAGTGAGATGGTTATGGCTTGAGAGTAGTGCAAGATCTTGAAAGAGATGTTTGGGAAGCAGGACATCTGGGAATCCAGATTGAGTCTGGTAGTTGGAGAAACATTGTTCCTTGAGGTAAGCGACAGGATATACACTACAGAAGAGATTAAATTCTCTGGCCCTCCCCTATCATTTTAGGATTGCACTTGCCCACCTAGAGTGTTTTAGGATTAGGACAGTTTTAGATGAGAGAATCAAGTGAAAGAACTATAAAATCACTGGTTGAGCAACAAACTGGAAGGGATCCATCCATCAGTTTGGTTGATCTGGGACTAACATTAATTTTTTTAAGATTTATTTATTTATTTGAAAGAGTTACACAGAGAGAGGAGAGGCAGAGAGAGAGAGAGAGAGAGAGAGAGAGAGGTCTTCCATCGATTGGTTCACTCCCCAATTGGCCGCAGTGGCCGGAGCTGTACCAATCTGAAGCCAGGAGCTATGACTTCTTCTGGGTCTCTCACATGGGTGCAGGGGCCCAAGCACCTGGGCCATCTTCCACTGCTTTCCTAGCCCATATCAGAGAGCTGGACTAGAACCAGCGCCCATATGGGATGCCGGCGCTTCAGGCCAGGGCTTTAACCCGCTGCACCACAGTGCCGGCCCCAAACATTAATTTTTTATTGATGTGCTTTTGAGAGGTAAATCAAGATTCTATAGATTGATTTGACAGATGAAATAAAGACAAAAAGTGCTTGACCTTGCTCCTTGTGATTATAGTTTGGGTGTTTGTTTCCTGTCTTTTCCAAATTGACTGTACGCTCCATGAGGCCAGGAACCTTGTCTATCTTGTTGGTTGTTATTTTCCCAGCACATAATTATGTCTGCACATAATAACTGTTCCGTAAAGAGTTTTTGTTGCTTAAACAGTAATAGACTGTGGGCCAGCACCATGGCTCACTAGGCTAATCCTCTGCCTGCGGCGCTGGTACTCAAGGTTCTAATCCCACTTGGGGCGTCAGATTCTGTCCCAGTTGCTCCTCTTCCAGTCCAGCTCTCTGCTGTGGCCCGGGAGGGCAGTGGAGGATGGCCCAAGTGCTTGGGCCCCTGCACCCGCATGGGAGACCAGGAGAAGCACCTGGCTCCTGGCTTCGGATCGGCGTGATGCTCGGGCCGCAATGTGCTGGCCATAGTGGTCATTTGGGGGGTGAACCATTGGAAGGAAGACCTTTCTCTGTCTTTCTCTCTCTCACTGTCTAACTCTGCCTGTCAAAAAAAAAAAAAAAAAAAAAACAAACCAGTAATAGACTGTGGTTAATACTGTGATGGCAGTACACACTGGTGCTCTGACAGCACAGCATTAACTCTGCCTGGGGATAATCCTTCAGGAAGGAGGGGTGTTTGAGCTGGAAGGCAGAGTAGAACTTCATGAAGTGGAACAGAAGGAGAAGGGTATTCCAGAAGGGTTAGAACATCATAAGTAAAGCAGAGTGTCAATGAAAAACTTGTTTTTTGAACACTGGTGTCTTAAAAAGTGGACAAACTTTCCCTCTCTCTCTCTGTCTGTCTAACTCTGCCTGTCAAAAAAGAAAAGAAGAGAAGAGAAGAGAAGAGAAGAGAAGAGAAGAGAAGAGAAGAGAAGAGAAGAGAAAAGAAAAGAAAAGAAAAGAAAAGAAAAGAAAAAGTGGACAAACTGAGTGAGGAGTAAATTTTCTTCTCTAGCTGCCATATATTGCTTCCTGCAGTTGCTGTGAAACAAGGACCACATGGGATACCAATGAAGACTATGGAGTGAAAATCTTTTGTCACATGGATAAACTTGTCCCTAATGAATCTCTCCAGAAACAACTTTTTCCCCCAAAGAGGACTCATATATAGCCTTGGACTATCTTTTTCTCAGAGGTTTATTCATGGGAGCATGAAGACACTGGAGAGTTAGACGGAAAGTAGATGGTGTCTGGTGTTTTTATTCATAATAAGTCAGAAAGGTTAGGGCTTCAAGGTCACTTAAGGTAAGCCAGGAACATGATAAATGTTTACCATTGAAGGATTATCACTGATGGAACATTTCATAAGGGCAAAAAATACAAGTGGAACCCAGACTTTAACTCTGTGAACATCAACTATGTGGCAGGTGCTTTGCTACAGGGCTACTCTCTGTTGCATTCTCTCAGCCACCTGCCCCACCATCCTCACAACTGCTAATGGGATCGGGGCATCATTGCTGTGTCTGCTGGGTTGGTACATGAAATCCAAATCAACACCTACCTGGAAGCCCATCCTCTTTTCCTGACCCCCATACTGCCTCCTAATACAAGAAGCTCTTTTGATTAGCAATCAAGCACGAAATTCAATCCTGAAGAACGGTAAGGGTAAGGGTGTGTGTGTGTGTGTGTGTGTGTGTGTGACCCCAACTAACCCCAGATCACAGTGTCTATATTTCACCCTCTTACGATTAACCCCGGGGTTAAGATATTATTTCTGAAGCCCTAGTTGAAATGTGGATAAGGACCTGGGAGGATTGACATGATCTCTCAATTACACCTAATTAAAGAGTTGGCTGTTTAAGAGCTTGACCCGACAGGTCCAGGAATGGGGTAGGGGGAGGGGCAGTCTCCAGGTACCGGGGGGGGGGGGGGGGGGGTGGTGTCTAGATTGAGGGAGTCCTTGGTGCCCAGCCAGATGCTGGAGGTTGGAGCGGGAGTGAAACCACGGGAGTGAAACCAAACTTTGACTTTTGGACAATTCTCCAGAAGGGGGTGGGAACACACCTTGCCCAGGACTCCTCAGGAATCCCATTGACAGGTGTGGACGTGGGCGAAATTAAACTGGGCCACTGCAACTCAACTTCCCGCTCTCGACCCACAGCAGCCGGGCCCGCAGAGTTAACCCTTTGTGCTCCCAGACTCCCGAGCTGCGGGCCACGATCCCTCCCCGGCACCGCGCCGGCGCCCCCGGCTCCCTGACTGGGCATGCTCAGTCGCCGCCCGCGTCGCGCTCCCCGGGAAACCTCTGCACGCCCTCGCCGCCAGCTCGCCGCCCGCCGCCCAGGGAACATCCCGGCTTGCTCCGCTCCACGCGACCCAGATTCCCGCCCCGCCTCCGCCCCTCCCGCGCCCGCAGCCGGTGCGGCAGCCCGGGCTGCCTCTGTCCAGCCTTGGCGCCAGGGACGACCGCGGCGACCGCCTTCGGGAAGCGCGCGGCCGGTGCGCCCGGGCCAGGCGGAGATGGAGACCGCAGGGGCGCGCGCCGGGAGCCGCTGAGCCTGCTGCGGCCGCCGGGGTCCAGGTGAGTAGCCACCCGACAGGCGCTGAGGGGCGAGGGGGGATGCCCTTGGTGAGGAGAGAGGCGGCCGCGAGGACGCGGGGCATCTGTGCGAGCCGAGAGATGCGAAGGGCCGGGGGCAGAGAGGGGACGTGAATGAAAGTACACACTACCTGGGTGCAGGGGCTCTGGGGTCACTCGGAACAGTAGTCCCCCTCCTCAGCCTGCCCTCCTCCCCCCAAAGCTAGCAGCCGCGGGGCTTGCAGCAGGTCTGCGCGAGAGGCCGTTTGCATCTCAGCCCGGGAGCTCCTAGCAACTGAACAGGGGAGGGCCCCACGGCAGAGGCCAAAATGGGAGGTGGGGACGGAGGGCTGCCTGGCTGGGGCGGCCTACGGGTCCGGGTCCCAGGGGACCCCCTGCCTTGCCGGCTTCCGGCGGTACGTGGCAGCCAGGTGGCGGGGGCGTGGGGCTGGGGGTCTTCTGTGCTTCTAGCCAGGAAGAGCGGTGTGAGGTGCTCCGCGCCTCCTCCAACTGCTGGGGAAACTCCGCACTGAGAGCCCCCGTCTTCCCGGGGCAGGTGGAATCGAAGAGACGCGTGCGGGAGCGACAGCTGACAGAGCTGTAAAAAGCAGCGCAGCGCAGCGCAGCGCAGTGTGGTGGTGGGATGTGCAGTTGTGGGTGCCTTTTTTTTTTTTTTTTTTTTTTTATCCAAGTGTGGGTACGGGTTGCCCCTACTCCTGGTGTTTCTGCTCAGCCTGCAAGTGGCGAGTCCGGTAACACACCTTATGAATATTTCAGGAACGACCTCACTGGCTCGCTTGCTTCAGATCAAGTTTAATGAATAGGTTTGTCAGCCTTTCTGCTCCGCGCAAGCAGGTAGAAGCCCCAGCGAGTGCCTTGGGCTTCCCAAATCACACCCCTTTCCCCCACCACCTAGGGAAAAGACGCTGCTAACTCCCAGTGAGCTTTGGAATGGTACCATAAATTGAGTCCGTCATTTGGAGAGACCGATTTTGGGCAGGCATCCAGGCATTGTTCTGCATCTCTGCAGTGTATGCGTGTTGTGCGGGTAGCTTGACAACCGTCCTTAAGTGGTGCTGCCAAAATGGTGGAAAGCAGGTAGTGTGTTTGTATGGGGATAAACGTCTTAATTCATTATCATCTTAATGACAACGGGTAGTTCCAGCAGACTTAATACAAGTTCTCTCAGAGGTCAATTCAATTGAAATTTTGGCAAACATACACTCTCGAATCCCTCTACACTGAGAGGTAGTTCTCTTTTTTTAATTTATTCCATGGAAATAAGAAATGAACATCTTCTCTGTAAGATATCACTGTCAAAAACAACGCAAGAACCAATTCATCTAGGGAACTTTGAGGCCTGGAGCCGGCTCTGGGCATCTTTTCCTACACTTTGGGCTGGAACTTCTATTGCACCATCACCAGTTCATCAGTAAACCCACACAACAGCTGTCAGTCCTCTAAAACGGTACTTTGTGCACAAAAAGCCTGCCCCCCCCCATTCCCTTGGCGCGATAGGTACCTAGTTTTCCTAAGGATTCCTCTGTTGACCAAATTCTCAAGTCTTCAGTACAGAATGGTGTAAGAGGCAACTCTTGCCAGCCCGTGCACAGTGACGCTGTGGCGCTTCTCTTTCCAGATGTTTCACGTTTAGGGAAGGCTCTTCCAACAAAGACTACTGCAGTTACATCACAGGCTCCACCCCCGCCTGCCAGGCTGCTTCTCCTGGCCTTCAGGAGGCAGGATGTGTTGCTGTGCTTGATTCCTGAGAAAGAGAGATCCCCAGAAGATTTTCCAATTTCCTCTTGGTGTTTTGCCAATTTATTTGCAGATATGGAATTTTCAAAAATTGTCCTTTATTATTGCAAGTAGCTAGGACTTAGCCATTGTAATAACTCTGTAAACATGAGCTTTTTAAGAGATATTGAGCAATATTATGTGGTATCCTTTATGATAAAATTATTGAGATGGTGTTAAAAGGCAATTCTATAAAATTAACAGAGTAAGTAAAAGCATTATGTAATAAGTAGCCTTTCCTAAAGCATCTCTCTGAGATGTTTGCAAGAAGAAATCCAACTGCATGAACAGACATAGAATCTGGCTGATTGAGAAGTTTGCAAAGCTTGGATGCAAACCACCAGGTGTCTTAAGGAATTGTAACCTGAGTCTGCTGAGAATTTTTTAAAAAGTCACTGGTAGGGTTGCCTCCCCTGTTAAATTTGAATTTCACATAAATAATGAATTGTTTTTAACTTAAATATGTGCCATATAACATTTGTACATACTGATGCTAAAAAAATTATTAGTGTGTATCTAAAATTAAATTGTGGCTGAAGAACTTTTTTTTCCCAACAACCCTAATTTTTTAGAAATGTTTCATTCCTCTTTTTTTTTGGGTCACTTAGAGGTTGAAAAAATAAAGTGGAGCAGAAATCATATGTGGTTCTGTAATCTGGGACAAGCTCAGTTCTGGTTCACGCTTTTGAAAATAACTTGTGCTTGGGAGTGAGTGATTTTCAACTCAACACAAATTTGTCATGTAGCTCTGCCTGCCAGGCTTTGTAGGAGACGCCGAGGATGCAAAGAAGAGAAGGGGAAGAGAGGTGGGAGTGGGGCCTACATCATGAGACGTGGAACTTGCTATGCCAGAAGTGCGTGTGTGTTGCAGTGTAGGAGCCTGGGAGAGAAACTGAACTCTGCTGGGCAGCTCCAGGCATGCAGTGAGATGCCCAGCAGTTTTGAGAGCTGACCTTGGGTAAGTGTGTGTGATCTTAACCTGGGACAGAAGGAGGAATGAAAGCCATCTGTAGATGGTGGGTGGAGCTGACAGTTGAAAGATTTTACCTGATGGTCTCAGTTAGTGTGCACAGTGGTCTGCTGAGAAAGAAGCCATAAGAAGGGGATTCTAAATGGATTTTCAATAGTTGCCAAGAAGGATGGAAGAAGAAAACTGCAAAGGGACAAGTGGGGCAGGTGTTTGGCACAGCATTTAAGATGCCACTTGGGATGCCCACATCCCATATTCAAGTGCCCGGTTCAAGTCCTAGCTCTGCTTCTTTCTCCCTCTCTCTCTTTCTGTGTCTACTTTTCAAATCTAATGAAAAGAAATGAAATGTTTATTTATTTTCATCTCCTTGAAAGGTAGAGAGACAGGGAGAAAACTTCCATCCATGGCTTCACTTCACAAATGCCTGCAACAGCCAGGGCTGGGCAAGACCAAAGCCTGGAGCCCAGAACTTTATCTGAGTCTCTTTGAACTCCAGTATGGCATGCAGGTGTCTCAAGTAGCTAAGCCATCATCACAACATCCACCCCTAAATTTTTTTTTTTAATAACAAAGCAATTGCTCTGCCCTTTAACTAATACTTGAAGTGCTTCTTCACTATTCCACTACCATCTCGGTTTCCTCAGATTAAAAAGTCATCATCACTTAATCTGGAATATACTTGTATTATTTAAAAGTTTTATTGTGTATAAAGGTAGATATTTAAATGTAATATTTGCAAGACTGATCAATATTCAGTTGCTTCTGGCCCAAATTCCTGAAGTAAGATAAGCAGATGTTTTGCTTTTAGCAAATCTGTTGCTTCAAGTAGGAAAAGCATTAAATTATAATCATTTTCTGATTTGGTTTCAGCTTTCTTTAAGGAAGCAGATTCTGATGCTGGGGAGACTGTACATTTTACAGAAATAGCCCCATATGGAAGTGAGCATAATTCCCATAGTATTAGAGAATACCTACTTTATGTGTTCCCTATGCAGTTAATTCTAAAAACATAGCACACCACATACATTTGTGTTTGTGAAGACCCAGCCGGTACTTTCACAATTAATCAGCATGGAAAGCATCCAGAGAAGTTGAAAATCAAACCAGTGCTTTCTTGGCAGAGAAGAATTGCTCATTTCCTGAAGATTCCAATTTGCAAAACTGATAGAGTGCCATGCTAGATTAAATCTAGTTATCATAGGGACTATTTTTTCAGAAAAGCCTCATGGATATGTTTGAGTATCCATATGTGTCATTAAGTTTCTACTTTGTATTTTACAATAAATTCATAAAGTCATAAAAATTACTCATACTTAACTATCATGGAATAGTTCATCAGAGTCTTTCTTATCAAATAATGATTCTTTAGAATAGAGTGAAAAGCAGTTCTATTTCAGGTATTTGTACTATTCCTTCCTGCAGTGTCTGCCAGACATGTCCTGCTTTAAAATTCTGATAATATGAGAAAACAAGTGATCAGGGACATAGTGAAGTTGCTAAAATTTCCAGGCAGTTAGACCACGGGTTTTATTTTCAGTGAGATTTCACACGGACGCGGCTTATTAAGGAAAGGCTTACGCAGTGATCTCTAGTGACGGCTTATGTGGACTATCACCCAGAAAAATCCTTGACTGAAACTGTGTGCTCAATTCACAGTAAATGCTCTGAATTTAAATATTCTGCAGACAGCATGGTCTTGTATCCTGGGAGCTTTTAACCTTCTAGCTCACTTAGCTGACCATGAGAAAGTCATAATTTACATCAGTTTTTATGCTGTAAAATGGATGATATGCACTTTTTTTTTAAAGCAGAGTATTGTGCTAACCTCAGTCTCAGCATCTATAAAATAAACATTGTATTGGTACAGTTTTAAGTGGTGAATAATTTTATTCTCAATATAATTAGACAATTTATGTCATGTCTGTGTACTCTCTATGATGTTTCAGAGGCCACTGAAACAATTCACAATTCGATTTTTTGCTTTTCTAGTGTAAAGCAAGATGATTGTGTTAAATGCCCAAAAAAGAGCTCATTAAGCTCTTTTTTAAAAACCAGTCTCAAGCAAGCTAATGACTATAGATTCAAAGGTTTTTACATAGCCTTTAAATGGAATTTCCATTTTAATTATTGGGATTACAATTTGGTTGATTAGAATACTTGGTATAAGAGCTTATTTCAGCTGCTAGAATTCACCTTCCTATTTTCTCCTGTACAAGTAGTTGATGAAAACCTGCAGTATGTTTTGAGGGTTTTATTCATGGCGAAATTAATAATTTATTTATCCCACTGCTGTCTTTTGGTTTAACAGACTTCATTAATGACATCATAAATTCAGTTCCCTAAATCTTTTTTACTTCAGCAGTTGGCATTATGAATATTTAAAGCACAAATCAATCTCTGGAATGAATTTACTACACAAGTACATTTCTCCCTTTTCCTTTTAAAGAAGAATAGGAATATTCTACTCTTCAGAATTTGGAAGCAATTCCTGAAGATTTTATATTCCATTAGAATATTTACATTTTAATTTCAGATATCTTTGGCCTTGGAATCCATTTAAATTAGCAAAACACTTAAACAATTGCAATTAGTTGAGAAAATTAATCATTCATTCCCTTAAAATGGCATTTATGAAAGCTTCTTTAATTAAAATACCTTTATTATAATACCTAACATAGAATTTTGATCTTCATATTCTGTCTCATGTATGTGTGCAGCTCAATATATGAATCCAATATATGAAAATCAAGACTTTCGAAACAGATGGATCATGTTTTTTTCTTTACAAAACAGTTCTATGCCATGCCAAAAATCTCCCTTACTCTTCCTTTAAATTGTAGATAACCTGGAGTATTTAAAATAAATCAGTCTCATTAAATTTTTACATATACACAGTCCATCTGGGACTCATGTAACAACTAGGCTCTTGAGCAATCTTTGTGGGTGAGAGGAAGAAAATGTGTCTGGGATATGGTCTCATAGCTACTTTGATCAGCTGTACCCAGAGCATGTTCATAGATGTAAGAAGCTGGCTTAGAAGGTGGTTTCTGTTGGCTTGTTTAGAGCTAATTATTTGGCAATGATATTTCTACAATTTTATCAATGACTGAAATATATGCATTGATCATGTTAAGCTCAAAGCAGTAGTAAATTTGTGTGACAATCAGGATTAAATTTGATGTCTTTTAGTTTAGAGGAAGTATTGAAACTAAGATTGTATCATATATTTAGGTTCCAAAATCAGATGCCAAGGACATAGTGTAGAATTCTTAGTTTGCCAACACTTTAGTTGTGAAAAATAATTTTATTTCATTTGAATATTAGCTAAGAGTAAAAAGAAATTAATGTGATATCTGGTTGGGTTCATAGATGAATAGTCTAGATCAAAAAATGTAAAAGAGTGACACATCTGAGGCCACCTGCCAGGGATTTAATAAGAGAGAATGCCCTTACTGGGCAGGACTTTCACCCAGCTGACTTTAAGCACCTCCGAAATCTCATCATGCAGTTGAAATTGAGTCCCAGTCACTTATGTAAGAATCTGCCAGTTCCTAACTTGGTTTAGAAACATTAATAACTGAGGTACTACTGTATGTCATTTCCTTGGTTTATGATGAATATATAGCCTTATCCTTTCCCACTTAATAATTATTCCTTAGGCAATTAATCAATTATAACTTAAAGTAAATGCATCTACTCTGTGACTACTGTTAGGTTAAATTAAAGAGGCTATTTCTAGTTATTCTGTAATTATCTAAGATCACACATGAAATTCATGGTTCAAAATGATAAGATATACTTTGAATAGCCATAAAATAGACATGTGTCCAAGATTTAAGATAAAATCTCACAGGATGCCTGATCAAATTAGACCAAAAGGAAAAGTGAACATGTGTTCACTCTGAGGGTACTGTGTGTGCTCTGTCATTACTCTGTGTTGTGTTTGGGCTTTCAATTGTATTTGTTTAGAGAGTGGACACTTGTCATTCCTTTTCAATGCTGCCATTTGAGGTCCATTTTTATATTAATGGCTGAGTTAGTTAAGGTTTCCCAGAGAAACAGACCAATAGGAGGTGTGTGTGTGTGTATGTGCGCGTGTGTGTAAAGAGATTTATTATGAAGAACTGGCCAACTCAGTTATAGAGGCTGACAAGTCCCACAATCTGTAAATTAGAGACCCAGGAAGCTAGTGGTACAATTCCAGTCTAAGGATAAGGAAAAAAAAAAAAAAAAAAAAAAAAAGATGAGTTTCCCAGCTCAGCAGGCAGGTAGGAAGCAAAAAGGGATTTATTCTGCATTCTTTAACCTTTTTGGACTATTCCTATTCTCAGTGGATTAGATGTTGCTCTCCCATGTTAGAGAGGGCAGTCAACTGAGGCCACCAGTTTAAATGCTGATCTCATTCAAGAACACACCCAGAAATGGTTCACCTGGGCACCCCTTGGCTTTGTCAAGGTGACACATAAAGTTAACCATCACAGAGGTTCTCCTCTATGATGAGATAGAGCCCGTTCCCACGGTAGGAGCTGAAAGTGCCAGATACTTCCCTCCCTTACACCATAAGCCAGTAACCCGGACTCTGCCCCAATGGCGGATGTCTCAGCAGGCAATGCCCCTTCACCAAGAACTGGAAGGTCAGAGGCACCAGTTCTGGTCTCTACCTGGTGGTGGCAGTAGCAGTGTCTTTTATTGGATTGGTTTGGTGTGGGGAGCAACTCGGACTAGACTAAGTTACTGGAATTAAGACTTATTCTATGCATCTGCTCTCCCACAATATGGCGCTGAGAACGGAGAAACAGCTTCTACACAGCTGCCTCCAGTTCAACCAATAAACTGTAGGACCTGCTCCTGATTGGAGGAGAGCAGTGTATTCGGCGTGTGGGTAGCAGAGTTGGGATTGGTGGAAGAGGACTATAAAGGAGGAGAGAGACAGCATGCACTAGGAACATCTAAGGGGAACATCTATGAGGAACACCTGAGCAGCCCCCGAGAGAGCCGGCCGGTGGTATGCCGCTCCCCCGCGGAAGTGGGGAAAGTGGCTAGGGGGAACCGCCCTTCCACGGAGGTGGAAGGGACAGTAGCCAACCCGGGAAGAACCAGCAGCAAACCCGGGGAGGGCAGGGTCCTGTGTCGTTCCTCCACGAAGACGGGGAGCGACAGTTTGGTGTCATCATTAAGCACTGGTATTTAAGTGCAAGCACACCACAACCACAACCATGGCAAATAAATGCCCTCACATGTCCTCCACTGCTTCTAGGGTTCCTTTCCACATTACAGGATATAGTTTGATGGATACTGTTGGGTCTCAGCCTATCTCTGAAAGTTTCTTTTATTAAAAATTTTGAAATTTAACTAATGTAACATCTACATGAGTTGCCTAGGCTATGGAAGCCTTATGAATCCAGGGACTCCATCAGTATTGAGACAAGGCCATAAGCAAAGGGGAAGTTCTCTCCTCCTTTTAGAGAAAAGTACCTCCTCCTTTCCACAGATGTCTCACTCACAGAGATCTTTCATGTAGAACATTTTTTGCCACAGTGTCTTGGCTTCCATGCCTGAAATTCTCTCACAGGCTTTTCAGCTGGACCAGGAAGCCTTAAGGGATGATTCTGAGACATGTATTTATGAACTACTGCCAGGGGAACAAGTGAGAGGAGATAATTTATTGATTTTTAGAGACTCTTAGTGTGACAATAAGAGGTGGGATAAGAAAGGATACTTTTCAGGAAAATAAATACCATATTTCATCAATTCCAATGGGTAGATTTTTCCTACAGTTTAACATTTATAAAGTTAGGAAGCATATGTCATATTTTAAATATCACTTTTTACTGCTCAACTCATCTATCATATTTCACTGGATCTTTGATGTCATTGTTGTATACAACTGTATTTTGCACCACTAAGAAAAAAACTCATCAAATAATTATTTAAAAACAATTATTCCTAATAGTTAATTAGAGGTTGTAGACTAGAGGATTCAAAGAGAACTAAATCAGTTATGAAAATGATGTGGGTTAAATATCAAATTGCTTCTTGTTGTTTCAGAGTTTCCCAAAGCTGTTAAAGAGGATTTACCTGGGACTTCTGTTATAAACAAATTTAGACACTAATCATCATAACCTTACTGGATTGTTAAAAAAATTCCTAGTATATTTATAGTGATTCTGAGTTTTGTGGATGGTACATTTTTAAAAATAGCTTTTTACTTGGAAAATTTCATATGTATACAAAAGTAGGCATGTATTTTTTAATAGCAGGTATTTTTAGTAGTATTTTTAAGATATTTTTAAATAGTAGGGTTTTTTAATACCAAGTATTAAAAATATCAACAATTCATGACCAAATGACCAGTAGTGTTTGATTTCTAGTCCTACTCTCTATCTTTTTTATTTTAAAGCAAATCTTAGATACTATATCTTGTCATTTATATATATTTCAGTATGTATCTAAAATACAATGTCTTTTATTTATTTTTTGTTTCAACCAGTTTTTATTTACACAATATAAATCTCTTCAAAAAGATACATTTCTTTATTTAGTCAATGGTAAAAAACCTTGTTAGAAAGAAACAAAGCCTAAACATCAACACTTGTATTTAAACAGAAATACAGATCATTAAAAGTATATGAATGGGGCTGGCGCTGTGGCACAGTGGATTAATCCTCCACCTGCAGCGCTGGCATCCCTTATGGGCACCGGCTGCTCTTCTTCCAATCCAGCTCTCTGCTATGGCCTGGGAAAGCAGTGGAAGATGGCCCAGGTGCTTGGGCCCCTGCACCTGCGTGGGAGACCCGGAGGAGGCGCCTGGCTCCTGGCTTTGGATCGGCTCCGCCCTGGCCGTTGTGGCCATTTGGGGAGTGAGTCAGAGGAAGGAAGACCTTTCTGTCTCTCCCTCTCATTGTCTGTAACTCTACCTCTCAAATAAAATCTATAAAAAAAAAAGTGTATGAACACAGAACATAAAATACAGTTTTTACTTAAGCAGTTGCATGAATGAGGCTGTTTTTAAGTTTCTTCAGTGACAACCTCATTTTAACCATTGAAAAAATTGTACTTAAATTAACAGTAGTAAAAATTCAAATTTAAACATGAAAATATGGAACAACAACAAAAGGACAGGAATTATCTTCATTACCAGATTAACAAATTTGTGGGTACTCAGATACTTTCTGAAGCATATCAAGACCCTACATCAAAGGTTGCATTCATTTGAGAAGTATCAATATGTGTTCAGTGCTGAGACTATTTGTAGCACTTACAGTATATACAAAAGAGCATTAGACTACTATGGTTCACATTTGAGAAACAGATTTAAGCTTTATGCTACAACTTGGCAATTTAACATTATAATTAATGCAGTAACAATTACTCATTTCATAAGTTTTCCTCTGAAACACAATAAGCATGTTATTATTTAAGCACATGGAATAATGCCATGTCTTCTTCCTTATAATACTAAATTTTAAAATCCAAATACTTTGTATCATGGAAACTTTACCTAGTTGTGCAAAGACTCCCAAATACAGTATAGTCATAACATTTCTTCTTTGTCGATTCCATTAATTTATAGTTATTTTAGCACAGAGATAGTTATTTTAGTACAGATTATTGGGCAACACAAATGTCAGTGTGTCACTACCTGTATTTAAGTACAAGTACACCACAACCACAACCATGGCAAGTAACTGCCCTCACAGGTCTTCTACTGCTTCTGGGGTTCCTTTCCACATCACAGATAATGGTTTATTGAATACTGTTGGGTCTCAACCTATCTCTGAAAGTTCCTTTATTAAAAAGTTTGAAATTTAACTAGTGTAACAACTATAGTCTCAGTAAGCTGGCCTTTTTTCTTACTCTTCACTAACTAGTTCAAATATAGTGTGTAATGTTTTAAATTTTTATTGACACCTTATTAAAATGATTAAAGGTATCTAAAATACCATTAGTGGGTAAAGTATTAACCAAAAAAAAAAAAAAAAACTCACTAAGAGTATTTTTGAGACTATTTTTTTTCCTAACTAGAAGAGCTATAGGATTCATAATAAACACAGATATAATGACACTTCACCTTGCTGTTTTACAACATCAGTAATAAGAGTAAATGCATGAAGCATAGAAAAGAAGAGCAGAATTTCAGGAGAAAAATGTAGTAAACACTTAAATTTTGGAAGCCTCAAACACAAAAGTGTCCATAGTACTTATAAGGACTTATCATTATTTTCATCCTGTAAGTAGTTCAAATCTTTATTTTACTTCTAATTTTATCCAGAAATAAAAACCTAATTCATTACATAATGTATCATCAATTTCAGTTTTCAGGTATTCAAGTAATGAAAACCCAAGTATTGTGGCAGCAACACACTTATGGACTGAGTTTCAAAGTCAGGGAAAAATTCATTTAAAATAACTGATAACATTGGCTGGCGCCGTGGCTCACTAGGCTAATCCTCCACCTGCGGCGCCAGTACTCAGGGTTCTAGTCCTGGTTGAGGCGCTGGTTCTGTCCCGGTTGCTCCTCTTCCAGTCCAGCTCTCTGCTGTGGCCCAGGAAGGCAGTGGAGGATGGCCCAGGTCCTTGGGCACTGCAACCGCATGGGAGACCAGGAGGAAGCACCTGGCTCCTGGCTTTGGATCGGCGCAGCACGCCGGCTGTAGCAGCCATCTCAGGGGTGAACCAATGGAAGGAAGACCTTTCTCTCTGTCTCTCTCACTGTCTCACTCTGCCTGTCAAAAAATAAATAATAAATAAATAAATAAATAAAATAACTGATACACTCTTCTGTCCAAAGATATAAGAACTAAAACTTAACACTGTAATCACACAAATGATATATACTAAGAGAAGGGAAAAAAAAAAAAAAGATGGTCCAATATAATCAATGTCTTCTTTCTAAAAAGATTCAAAAAAGATGGCCTTAGTGTGTGACTAGATTCCCAGTAACAGGATATTCTGAAATCTAAGGAACTACAGAAGAAAAAACCAGAGTAAGTTAAATTTCCCTGCTGTTTTTCCATAAATGTTCCTATTGTTTACTTGGGATTTCCTTTGTACTTTTACTGGGAGATTTTCTGCCTTCAACTTCTTTCATAGTGATGACCATGTTTCTGTATGTAGCACATCCTTAAGCATCTTTTGTAAGGCTGGACAAGTGGTGACAAATTCTTTCAATTTCTGTTTGTCATGGAAGGTCTTTATTTCACTTCCTTTCATAAATGAGAGCTTTGCAGGTACAGTATTCTATGTAGACAGTTCTTTTCTCTTAAGACTTGGATTGTATTTTGCCATTCTCTCCTAGCCTGTAGGGTTTTTGATGGGAAGTCAGCTGTGAGTCTAAGTGGAGATCCTCTGAAAGTAATCTGATGTTTCTCTTGTGCACATTTTAGAATCTTTTCTTTTGTTTTACTCTGGAGAGTTTTATTACAATGTGTAGTAGTGCAGATGTTTTCTGATCATGTCTATTAGGAGTTATATGTGCTTCCTCTATTTGAACATCCCTTTCTTTCTCCAAAGTGGGGAAGTTTTTCTGTAATTATTTCACTAATAGGCCTTCTAATCCTGTCTCTTTTTCCACGCCTTCAGGAACTTCTAAGACCCATATGTTGGGTTGTTTGTTGGTATCCCATAGATCTCCAACACTGCTTTTTAGTTTTCTAATTTCGTCTCTCTCTTTTTTTTTTTTTTTTTTTTTTTGGCCTGACTAAAATTTCCAGAGATTTGTCTTCTAACTCAGATATTCTTTCTTCTGCCTCACTGAGTCTGTTGTTAAGGCTTTCCACCGCATTTTTTAATTCAATCTATTGAATTCTTCATTTCCAGTATTTCATTTTGATTTCTCTTTGTCCCAGAGGGACAAATATCATATGTTCTCCCTGATTGGTGACAACTAACCGAGCATCAAAAAGGAAACCTGGTGAAGTGAAATGGACACTATGAGAAACAGTGATTTGATCAGCCCTTGTCATCAATGTTGATGTACAATTTAATGTTTTATCCCTTTTAGTATTTTTTTGTTCTACTTAATATTATTGGTTGAACTCTGTAATTAATACACAGTTATTCTTAGGTGTTTAAATTTAACTGAAAAGGGATCCCAGTTAAATATAAGAGTGGGAATAAGAGAGGCAAGAGATGTACAATTTGGGACATGCTCAAGCTGACTTGCCCCAAATGGTGGAGTTAGAAATGTGCCAGGGGATTCCAATTCAGTCCCATCAAGTGGCATGTACCAATGCCATCTCACTAGTCCAAGTGATCAATTTCAGTTCATAATTGATCACACTGATAGGTCTAAGAGTCAAAGGGATCACACAAACAAGACTAGTGTCTGCTAATACTAACTGATAGAATAAAAAAGGGAGAGAACGATCCAACATGGGAAGCAGGATACACAGCAGACTCAGAATGGCAGATGTCCTAAACAGCACTCTGGCCTCAGAATCAGCCCGTAAGGCATTTGGATCTGGCTGAAGAGCCTATGAGAGTATTTTAGGCATGGAAAGCCAAGACACTCTGGGGGAAAAAAAAAAAAAAAAAACCTAAATGAAAGATTTCTGTGAGTGAGATCCCAGTAGAAAGAACAGGGCCATCAAAGAAGGAGGTACCTTTCTCTGAAGCGGGGAGAGACCTTTTCTGAATAAGATTGAAGTCGGCAAACTCAAAAGGCTTCCATAGCCTTGGCAACTCATGACTAGAGCCTAGGGAGATTTCTGACGCCATAAACAAGAGTGTCAAATTGTTAAGTCAACAACAGGAGTCACTGTGTACTTACTCCTCCTGTGGGATCTCTGTCCTTAATGTGTTGTCCAATGTGAAGTAATGCTATAACTAGTACTGAAACAGTATTTTACACTTTGTGTTTCTGTGTGGGTGCAAACTGATGAAATCTTTACTTAATATATACTATATCAATCTTCTATATATAAAGATAATTGAAAATGAATCTTGATGTGAATGGGATGGGAGAGGGAGTGAGAGATGGGAGGGGTGCTAGTAGGAGGGAAATTATGGGGGGGGGGAGCCATTGTAATCCATAAACTGTACTTTGGAAATTTATATTTACTAAATACAAGTTAAAAAATTTAAAAATCTCAATTTCATAGAAAAAATATTTATTCATGTCATGTATAGATTTCTTTAAATCATGGATTTGCTTCTGATTATTCTAAGGAATCCTATGAGCAATTTTTTAAATTCCATTTCCAGCATTTCTTCAATCTCTTCATTTTTATATTCTAGTATTGAAGTATTGTTGTGTTCCTTTGGGGGCATCATGTTGTCTTCCTTATTCTTGTTTCTTGAGTTGCTGCATTTATTTTTGGGCATTTGTGGAAATGCTTGCTGGTCCCCCCCCGTGATGACTTTTGTCTTTAGTCTTTGCCTCTGTGGCTTAGTAGAATATCTGCTCTCTCTTTGAATACCCTAGAGTGTGTGCTGGGTGTGACCAGGGAGCTCTGTTCAGTACTCCAGGGTGAGGGGAGTATTTAAGATGACACTCAAATTGGGTGTGGGAAGATTCTTTTTTTTCTTTTTATCAGAGGGGAGGATTAATCTGTTCTGTTGGTGTAGTCTCACGCTCACTTCCTCTCCTCCAAGGAGACCAGTGCCTGATTGCTAGCCCCAGTGGGTATACTATTTGTTTGCAAAGACCCAGCCACACCCTGAGCCCTCCCATGCAGCCAGAGTTTTCACAGACCAGCACACAAGGCTCCCACAGTTTGAGCACCCAGCCCCTTGTCAATTCTCCCAGCCAGACTCAGGCTTCTCTGCTTGGCTGGCGCAGTTATTACATATGTCTAAAATGGTGCTTGCCCTCATGGCTAACTACAGGACACTGGTGCCAGGTGGTCAGGGAGAGAGAAATGTGCCACCCCCCCCCCTTAGATTGGCAAGAACACTGTCCCACACAGGACTCCAAGCTGTACTCACGCCAGGCTCTTCTCACAGCTTTATCTGCAGTGGCTTAGTCTGTTGCAGCCTGGTCTCACCTCACTCTCCAAAGCTGGTGCTGAGCCTCTCGGCTTCTGGGGTCCTGAGTTGTGCAGGTCTTCACCTTCCATGTAGGTCCACAGTGTCCCTTTAATTTGTGTGGCATTTCCTCTGCTGTTTTCTCCTTAACTCTTCCCTGAGATTGGGCTCGCTCCACTTTTTTTTTTTTTTTCCTATCTTCTCCTAGACTAGAGCATTAAGCTCCCTCCCTATTCCATCATCTTGGTATCTCTCTAAAATACAATGGCCTTTAAAAAGTACATAATTGCAACATCATTATTATACTCTTGGAAAAGCTACCTGTAATTAGTGGCAACTGTTTTTTAGTAAACAAAATTTTTATTCATTTTAGTTAGGCTTTAAGTTGCTTTTGTCTTTGGAGATTTTGAAAAAGAAAATTAAATCAGGGCCACTTTGATGTCCACTGATTTCTTCTGCTGAAAGTTGGATGATGCTGACAGATCATATCTCTGCTCTGCTCTGCAATAATATCAGTCTTGATTTTTCTTGCAGCTTTCTCTATTGCTATTGTTATTATTATTATTAAGACAGAGACAGAAAGACAGACAGAGATCCCATCTGCTAGTTCACTCACCACATGTCTGCAATGACTGGGGCTGGACCTGGGCTGCAACCAGGAGCCAAGCTGTAAACACAATCCAGATCTTCCACATGGGGGCAGGAACCCAATTACTTCCCACCTCTGCCTTCTGCATGAGCAAGAAGCTAGAAGCAGGAACCAGAACCAGGACTTGAACCCAGGTACTCCAGTATGGGATGCTAGTGTCATAACCACTAAGCCAATACTTGTGCCTGCAGCTTTCTTTTGAATATATGCTATAGTTCAGGATTTGTGTAAAGAAAGTTCTTACCGTGTTCAATGCAGTCTTCAGTAAGCCACATTTTCCTCTTTATTGTTTTGGTCCAAAAAGAAGAATTCACAATTAGTCTATCAAATAACTTGGATGTTCTCTTAGCTAATAAGCACACATCACACTGAACCATGTCAGAGTTTAACTCAGACTCTTCCATGTTCCTGTTAAATATTTTCCATGTTTCTTTGTGTCAAATCAAGCACATACCCACAATGTATGGTTGGTTGGATACCATTCTAGAAAGAGCTTGGGTTTTATGAATCCATCTGCTAGTTGCAAACCACTCTCTAATTCCTGAAGCGTTAATATTTTCATTATTTTTTGATGTATTTATTATTTGAAAGTCAGAGAATCTTCCTTCCATTGGTTCACTCTTCAAATAACTGCAATGGCTAGTGCTTGGCCACGTTAAAGTGAGGAACCAGGAGCTTCATCTGGGTCTCCCATGTAGGTGGCAGGGGACCAAGTGCCTGAGCCATCTTCCACTGCTTTTCCAAGGGCATTAGCAGGGAGCAGGATCAGAAGTGGAGCAGCGGGATTTGAACTGGCACCCATATGGGAATGCTGGCATCACAGACAGTGGCTTTACCCGTTATACCACAACGCTGGCCCCTTTTTTATTTTTTATTTTTTTGACAGGCAGAGAGGACAGTGAGAGAGAGAGAGAGACAAAGAGAAAGGTCTTCCTTTTCCGTTGGTTCATCCCCCAATGGCCGCTACGGCCAGCGCGCTGCTGCCAGCACACGGCACGATCCGAAGCCAGGAGCCAGGTGCTTCTCCTGGTCTCCCATGGGGTGCAGGGCCCAAGCACTTGGGCCATCCTCCACTGCCTTCCCGGGCCACAGCAGAGAGCTGGACTGGAAGAGGGGCAACCGGGACAGAATCTGGCACCCCAACCGGGACTAGAACCCAGGGTGCGGGCGCTGCAGGTGGAGGATTAGCCTAGTGAGCTGCTGTGCTGGCTGCCCCTTTAACTCAGGGTTTAATGGCACTGATTGTGAAGAAGTGACCAGGGCTTCTGCCTGGGCTGGAGGCCAAGAACACACAGTTCCATCTGAGTCTCCCATGTGTCAGGGATCAAGTACTTGAGCCCTCACTGCAGCATCCCAGGATGTACATTAGTGGAAGCTAAAACCTGAAGCAGAGCCAGGACTAGAACCCAAGCACTCTGATATGGGGTGCATACTAAGCACTGTGCCAAATGCTCACCCTCCATGGCATCTTTTTAAGTTTTAAGTTTTTTTTTTGTTGTTGTTTATATCAAAGTAACACATTTAAGACACTATAGTGCTATGAGACTTACAATGGAAAATCAGCAATTCTCAGGCCCTAATTCATCTCTACTCCAGACTTCTGTCTCTCAGGAATACCTGCTTAAAATTTGTTCAAACTATTTCTTCTGATATTTTCCACCGTACTCCTAAATAAGTGTTTATACTAACCACTGCTTTTCATTATTTTAGAAGTGCTAGGTATACTGATTTTCTACTGTATAAGTGAAGATAGAATATTCATACCTAATGCCTCTCCCCTTGTACACATACTCAGTTAACTCCTTAGTCTCCTCACTCAGTTCTCCCAATGTCACCATTTTTGATGTAATAAATATTTTTATTTTGACCATGGAATTCACTGAGGAAGCATCTGTCAAGCTGTGCATTGTCAGATCTAAAGTGAGCTTAAATCTCTGCTTGTACTAACAGTTGTTGCAGAAGCCACCCCGAATGGTCTACTTCTCAGAAGCCAGTGATGGCGCCTCTGCTGTGTGACCAGAATCAGCAGTGGCCATAGCGGCAGGGTACCCCACTTGCCTACAGGCCCTGGAAATGTCCTCATTGCCTTGGAGTTCCATGTTGAATGTCTCTTGATAAATGCCTTCATGATAGTCCCATTATATGAAAGCAAAAATTTTGCCAGAAGCATCTGGTTAAATTGACAAAACTGTATCCATTAAATTTGTTTAAAGATTTATTTTATTTATTTGAAAGACAGAGATACATGGGGGGGGGCGGAATATATAGAGTGAGATCTTCTGGTTCACTCCCCAAATGTCTGTAAGAGCTGGAGCTGAACCAGGCTGAACCCAGGAAACAGGGGCTTCTTCTGGGTCTCCCACATGGATGCAGGGGCACGCGGACTTGGGCCACCCTCCACTGCTTTCCCAGGCGCATCACCAGGGAGCTGGATCAGAAGTGGAGCAGCCAAGACTTGAACTGGTGCCCATGTTGGATGCTGGCATCTCAGGCAGTGGCTTAACCCATTACACCATGATGCTGGCCCTTATCCATTTATTTTTTAATGCAAACCTAAATTTCCCATTCTTTTATTGTGATTTTAATTTAGAAATTTAGTTTTTTTAAAACTAAAATATATCATTGAAAGTATACATCCATATTGAGCATTTTTGTGTCTAAACAAATTAACATTGGGTAGGGTATTATGGCACAGCCGGTCAGTCTGCTGTTTAGGACACCTGTATGCCATGTCGGGTGCTGGCACCTCTGCTTCCTTCTAATGCATCCTGGGAGGCAGCAGATGACCCAAGTGCAAGACCTGTATAGGCTTCTTGACTCCTAGCCTCAGTCTGGCCCAGCCCTGGTTATTATGAGCATTTGGGGAGTGCACCAGCAGGTGGAAGACCTTTGCCCCACCCTCCTCTGTGTGTGTGTATTTGTGTTGCTCTGCCTTTCAAGTAGATGAAAATTAATAAACATTTCAACATTTTAAAAATAGATTAATATTTATATTTTGAAATCTACTTACTCTATTGTAGATTAGAAAGAAACTTCATCCATCCTGCTTCCCCCACCCTACTTGCTGCCTCCACGCAAACAGTGCCTAAGATGTAGGTGACCACAGTGAAAGCCGGAAATCTCTCTGTTTTTGAAGCAGCTCATAAGTATATTTGCAGGCATCCTTGAATTCTGTGCCTGGCATGGACTTCTAGTGCTATAGATCACAAAAATAAACTCTGGATGAGTGCTTTATTCCTGAAGAAGGGGGTAAAAAACCCTTCCAAGTTGCGATTTTAGTAAGTGCCAGCCGAGCATTTTCAAGCAAATCACGGAAGGAGGAAAGGAAGGTTCCAGACTGTGGCCTTAGGGAGGTCATTATGCACAAGCAGTACACCTCAAAATGCTGTAGCAGAGAGCATGTGCTAAATGTAAATGCGTAATTTGAAAGATTGTTCATTTCTCCAGAATGGTGCTGTTTGCAATTGCTTGCTTCCTGTCCTCGGGCGCCTGCCTGTAGAAGACGGGCTGATGGAGGGATGTCAGCACTGAGGTTTCCTCACACTCTAGGAGGGCCGCGAGGATGTGCTGTTAGACCAGGCAATGTGGGCCTGTCGTTAGGAGTTAGGAGTTGCCAGGTACCTGCCGCAGGCTGCCTGGGCGCTGTTAAGTTTTGAGGTACGGATGTATATCCAGTCCTAGGTGATCCCCAGCTCGTAGTTTAAAGTGAACGCACCCTACATTCTTTTCACTCTTATATCAGTGAAGAATTTTACCTAAGTGGTTTCCAGAAGTAGCACAGGGGAGTGATGACTAAACTGCTTTAGGAGCCTGGCTGCAAGGGTTTGAGTCTTAGCTGTGCCACATACTCACTGTGTGACCTTGGAAGTTTCCGTAACCCTCTGTGCATCATTTTCTGCAGCTATAAAGCAGAGATAATAATTGTTATTCACTGAGGACCATGGCTAAGATTAAGTGCGTTAATCCATAAAACCCATTGAATTTTGTCTACATGTAGTAAACACTTTATAAATATTAGCTGTTATTAGTTTCACAAAAGCTTATGCTGAGATTTAATTTTAAAAATTGAAATTATAGTTTTAAACGTGGCTTAAGTAGTTTTTAAAATAATTTCTATAATCCTAGACAGGTTGTAACAATGAAACATTACTTACTTTATGGATTATCTTTCATCAATGTAGTCAGTTAAAATTTGAAGGGCTACACAGAAACTTTTTTTTTTTTTATCTCATATAGGAATTAAAATGTTAAAGAAAGGTGTTCTCTTCCCTCCAGTTGAGTCTCTAATTCCTCCCCTGGGGTGTGCATAGATAGATGGACTTCTGAGAGGTAGGGTTACCCCCAGGTACTTTTCAAAGAGCCTCAGGGGGCTGCTTGTTCAAGGGAGGCTGAGCCAGAGTGCTTGATCCTGCTGAGAGGATGAGTTTTCCGAAGCAGCGGACTGCATCCTGCCCCTTTCCTCCCAGCTGGGAAAAAGAAAATATTAAAAAGAGGTGGATCACCCCGCGGGCACTCTGAAGTGTCAGCTGATCCCTGGGGGTGTTTGATTCAGCAACTCCAATCATTTGATCCTTCCCTTTAGATGAGTTCAGGGCAAGGTCTCTGTACTCAGATACACTGATAGGGTTAGGGAACCCTGGACTATAAACATATTTTAGTTAAAAAAGAGATCTACAGATTTTTTTCCCAGGTGGGAGATTTGCAGTTTGTTTCCTTAGTGCTGTTACTGAATAATGCTGTTAAAGAAGTGCATTTCTCTGTAAGGGTGCAAAGTTTATTCCAGCCATTACAAAGTGAGTGCTCAGTGTGCCAGACATTGTCTCAGTCCAGAGCCCCATAGGGACATGTGATCCAGGGGCGAAGCAAACGTGAAACCAATGACTTCACAACCACATTAGAGATCAAGAAGACTGCAGGTAAATTTCTGTGTGACTCATTTGAAAGACAGAGAGATTTCCATCCATTAGTTCACTCCCCAATGCCCATAGTAACTCAGACCAGGAACTCCATCTGGGTCGCCCATGTGGGTGGCAGGGACCCAACCACTTGAGATATTACTTGCTGTCTTCCAAGGAGCAAATCCAATGTGGGATGGATACATCCCAAGCTCTGTCCTAACCACGAGACCAAATAAATACCTGTTCCAGCAGTTGATTCTGCTATCTACCCCAGGTTACAAACTCCTCTAGAGAGGAAATCATCAGGCCGGGACAGCGCAGAGTGGCTTTCATGTTCCCCTTGATTCCTGTGAAACAGGTGACATTAAAGTTAATGTCTGACCAAAAAGGGGTGAACTTGTCTATATGTAAGTAATACTTCAGTAAGCCTGATTAAACACACACATAGTTTATGTCTGCATGTTTTCAGTTAGAGAACCGGATACAAGCCACGCAAGTAACTTGTGTGTAAGAATTCTTGAGAACTCTGTGGTGGCCGCCTCTTTGTGAGAACTCTGTGCCTCTGAGAGGTGGATTCTCTTCCTCCTGAATCTTGCCAGCCACTTGGCTACAAAGCTGGACTAGTATAGAGGTGATAATGAACTCGGCACTCCTCATAGGAAAACAACACCCAGGACATTTCTTATCATGCCTGGCATACTGACTATGATGTCTTACAATGCAGATTACCTAATTAACAGTAAATAGGACATTAACATTCAAACTAGGCTAGACTTTTTCTATATAAAACATTTAATGAAGTTAATCTAATGAATACCCAGTGTGTGATGAATTAAATGGCATTTGCACAGGCAAATTTCTAATACCCAAAACCATTTTGGGTGTTTTTCCTCTTTGGGGGGATACATAATGACATCTAATTGTTATCTTTGTTTCCTGTTTGGAGGACAGATAACTACAACTAATGGTTATTTGCCTTTCCTTCATTTTCCCATCCCATTAGTAAGTCCAATTTATTCTACCTTCTAAATATTTTTTACTTTCTCCCATACCACTCTCACTGTCCCAGTTCAGGTCACATCAACTTGCCAGAATTTAACAGTCTCCATAGTGAATCTTTGCTTGACAAAATAATCTTTGCTTTAAAGGGGGATATAATAGGCCGGTGCTGCGGCTCAATAGGCTAATCCTCTGCCTATGGTGCAGGCACCCCGGGTTCTAGTCCTGGTTGGGGCACTGGATTCTGTCTCGGTTTCTCCTCTTCCAGGCCAGCTCTCTGCTGTGGCCCGAGAGTGCAGTGGAGGATGGTCCAAGTGCTTGGGCCTGCACCCAAATAGGAGACCAGGAGAAGCACCTGGCTCCTGGCTTCGGATCCCACGGTGTGCCGGCCGCAGCACGCCAGCCGTAGCAGCCATTGAGGGGGTGAACCAACAGCAAAGGAAGACCTTTCTCTCTGTATCTCTCTCTCTCTCTCACTGTCCACTCTGCCTGTCAAAAAAAAAAGGGGGGGGGGATATAATAAAAAGGATAAAATTAAAATATTAATAATGAGTATCACTCCCTGAATGCATATTCCTGTCACTGTGCTACTGTGCACCTTACTTGCTTTGGTTCATTTAATTTTTAGATTTTTAGATTAACTACATTACAATGTAGTTATAATTACTTCCTCACCCCCACTAAGCTCTACAGAGGTTAATCAGTTTGCTAGGGCTACCATTTGGCTAGTGGTGGAACCCAGTTCAGAACTCTCTGTGTTCGAAACACACTTTTAACTACCATGCACACTTATGCCATCCTTGCCAAATTTTGTTTCTTAAATGCTAAGCTTCCCTCACAGTATTAAACATCTTGTATTTCTCAATACAGTGATGGGTAGTTAAGCATTCAAGAAATTGCTTCAGTGGATAAATTCAGGAACCACTATGTAAAGAATAGATTTTGCATTGTGAAATGAGTTTTTTTGGAGAGGTAAACCAATTGTCTAACTGAAATTAAACCATTTAAGGGTAAAGTTCTTTAAAAAATCTAGGGAAATCTTTCTAAGCAGTAGTCCATACTTTAATATATTAGTAGTATGAGAATTCATATTTAATATTACCCTAATGACAAATAACTATTATGATGAACAGTGCTGTTTACTTAGTAATTCCTTGTGGGCTGTGATTTTTGTTAGTGCCTTTATGTCAAAGAACCCTAGATCTTTGCCTCCAACCTAGATTGTTCTCCTGACCTTTGTAACCTTATATCCCCACCCTACCGTCTGGCCCTAAAAACTCAAAAATGCCCCCAAAGACCTCTTGTATGCCCAGAATCCCTAAACTGCTACCTGAAAATTCCATATCTTAGTAGATAATTCCACTTTATATGTAATTGTAAACCATTAATGTGGACATAATATTTATCTCCTCCTTTTCTTTCACCAATCCTAGTGTCAATAAATAAGCAAAAGTCCTATCAATTCAACCTTCTGAATACCTCTCAAATTCTTCACACTTCTGTCTATCCATGGGCTTATCTTACCATGATTATTGTTGCTTGGATTATTTCAACAAGTTTTTCAATGGTATCTCTACCTGTAATTTCATCACAGGACAGTTTATTCTTTAGACTACAACCAGACTATACTTTCAAAACTGAACATCTGATCTTTTCGCCTCTGAGCTTGAAAACTTTCCATAGGTCCTCGCTGCTCATGGACTTAGTTTCTAACTTATTTAGCATCACTTTCTTTTTGTTTGTTTTTTTTTTAACTTTTATTTAATGAATATAAATTTCCAAAGTACAGCTTATGATTACAATGCCCCCCCATAACTTCCCTCCCACCCGCAACCCTCCCCTTTCCCGCTCCCTCTCCCCTTCCATTCACATCGATTCATTTTCAATTCTCTTTATATACAGAAGATCAGTTTAGCATATATTAAGTAAAGGTTTCAACAGTTTGCACCCACATAGAAACACAGAGTGAAAAATACTGTTTGAGTACTAGTTATAGCATTAAATCACAATGTACACCACATTAAGGACAGAGATCCTACATGAGGAGTAAGTGCACAGTGACTCCTGTTGTTGACTTAACAAATAGACACTCTTGTTTATGGCATCAGTAATCACCCTAGGCTCTTGTCAGGAGTTGCCAAGGCTATGGAAGCCTTTTGAATTCACTGACTCTGATCATATTTAGACAAGGTCATAGTCAAAGTGGAAGTTCTCTCCTCCCTTCAAAGAAAGGTACCTCCTTATTTTGTCGCTCCCCCTCTTCGTGGAGGAACGACACAGGACCCTGCGCTGTTCTTTCGTCTGCTCGGCCCTCCCCGGGTTTGCTGCTGGTTCTTCCCGGGTTGGCTACTATCCCTTCCACCTCCGTGGAAGGGCAGTTCCCCCTGGCCGCATTCCCCACTTCCGCAGGGGAGCGGCACACCGCCGGCCGGCTTTCTCGGGGGCTGCACGGGTTCCCTTAGATGTTCCCCATAGATGTTCCTCGTGCATGCCGTCTCTCTCCTCCTTTATAGTCCTCCTCCGCCAATCCCAACTTGGCTGCTCTCCAATCAGGAGCAAGTCCTACAGTTAATTGGTTGAACTGGAGGCAGCTGCGCGGAAGCTGTTCTCTCCCAGCGCCATATTGTGGGAGAGCAGATGCATAGAATAAGTCTTAATTCGAGTAACTTAGTCTAGTCCGGATTGCTCCCCACAGATCCCCCTTTCTTTTTATTTTTTAGCGTTGATACGCGCCTGTCTTCGGTGTCCCGCGGAACACACTCTGCTCTACTTGCTAGAGTTGCCACAGGCTCTTACAAGTCCTATCAATCAGGAAAACCGAATCCGGGTCCTCTCTTCGCCATTGTGAGGAGGTTTTTAGGCGCTGATGCGTGCCTGTGTTCGGTGCCCTGCAGCGCATACTCTGCTCTGCTAGAACTGCCTGCAGGTGTTTACAAAACCTATCAGGCAAACCGAATCCAAGCCTTCTCATTGCCTTATTGTGGGGGAGACTTATTAGTGTTGGTTCGTGCCTATCTTCGGTGACCTGCAGCTCATACTCTGGTCGAGCTTTGCTGGCGCTTACCGCCTTAAATCAGGCAGACCGAATCCAAGCCTTCTAATTGGCATGTTGAGGGGAGGCCTTATTTTTCTCTATTTCTCTATCTCCGGGCATTTCTATTTCTCCCATTTTACTTCTGTCTGCCAACATTCCTATTTCTCTTTTACTTCTAAACTTCTGTTTCTCTTATCCCCGCAGCTTTCCGGCACCTCGCCCCGCCGGCGGGTTCCCGGCTCTGCGCCGCTTCAGCCCGCGCGCCTCTCTGCGCGGCTTCCCGGCTTTGCGCGGTCCGCGGTCTCCACGCTTAACCCTTTCGCGTCTGAACCACGGCCTACGCCAGCGTTCCCTATCTATTCACGCCCCGTGCTCTCTCTGCACGCGGCGGCTTCCGCGAGTAACACAGCGTAGCTTGCGTCTCCGCCACTAGGATTCAATCTAAGTTCCCCGGGCTAGCCTGGCGAATTCAACCCAGCGTACGTCTCCGCCCCACGGTTTGGCTTCCCGTCCTTTGCTCCCCGGGCTAATCAGACGGATCCCAATCTGGCTTGCGTCTCAGCTTCTGGTTTCAACTTTTCGCCCCCTATTCCCGGGCTAACTTGAGAACCCCAAAGTGGCTTTCGTTTCCGCCTTGGCCTGCCCCCCGCGGCTTCAATTTCCCTAACAGTTTTCTCTACCCGGTATGTTTCCCCAAGCTTTCTTCCAACGATATTCCTCCCTCATTTCTCCTGGCCTCTCCCCACAGTCCGCGTCCGAGTCTGTTTGTTCTAGCTTTCACTTTCGACCTTAAAGATTTCTCCCAGCTTCCCCCCGTAGTCCGTATCTGAGTCTATGCCTAGGCTTAATAGCTTCTTCCGGCACCTTTTTCGTCCGGCTTTTCCCTAGGCTGTTTGCTAGTCTCTCTCTCCGGTATTTTCCCAATTCTTCCCGTTTCTTCCCGTTTCTTCCCTCCTAAGTTTGCTATCCGTCCTAGGTTTCCTATCCGAGTCACGGCACCATTATGTCGCTCCCCCTCTTCGTGGAGGAACGACACAGGACCCTGCGCTGTTCTTTCGTCTGCTCGGCCCTCCCCGGGTTTGCTGCTGGTTCTTCCCGGGTTGGCTACTATCCCTTCCACCTCCGTGGAAGGGCAGTTCCCCCTGGCCGCATTCCCCACTTCCGCAGGGGAGCGGCACACCGCCGGCCGGCTTTCTCGGGGGCTGCACGGGTTCCCTTAGATGTTCCCCATAGATGTTCCTCGTGCATGCCGTCTCTCTCCTCCTTTATAGTCCTCCTCCGCCAATCCCAACTTGGCTGCTCTCCAATCAGGAGCAAGTCCTACAGTTAATTGGTTGAACTGGAGGCAGCTGCGCGGAAGCTGTTCTCTCCCAGCGCCATATTGTGGGAGAGCAGATGCATAGAATAAGTCTTAATTCGAGTAACTTAGTCTAGTCCGGATTGCTCCCCACATATTTGATGACCTGTTCTTTCCATCTCACACGCGGAGATCTTTCATTTAGGTTTTGTGGTTTTGTTTGCTTGTTTTTTTGTTTTGTTTTGTTTTGCCAGAGTGTCTTGGCTTTCCATGCCTGAAATACTCTCATGGGCTTTTCAGCCGGATCCGCATGCCTTGAGGGCTGATTCTGAGGCCAGAATTTAGCATCACTTTCAAAAGCCTTCCAGGGTCAGACTCTTATTTGCTTTTCCATATCTTGCCATCATTGCTTTTACCTTCCCTTCTCACTAAGCGCCAACTGAAATCACTGTGAACCTTTTTCCCTATACACATTGTGCATTCTTTTGCTTTCAAGGTTTCATGTGTGCTATCTGAGGAATCCTCCCCCCATTGCATCTAAGAGAGAATCTCTCCTACTCACTGTCACATTGTCGATTTCCACTTCTCACTTGTGTTAAAGCCCCTATTCATTGTTCTGTATCATCCTGTCTCCTCTCATCCCTGGAGAATGTTGGGTGTGCAAGTTAGAACCAGACCTTCTTGGGCACCCTGCATCCCTATTACATTACTGTGTCTAGAGCATAGTAAGCATCAATGTATTTTAATGAACTTTTTATTTTAGAGTCATTGTAGAGTTACAAATTACAAAGATAGTACAGAGAGTTCCAATGTTCCAGTGCTATAGGAGTATATGCCTCAATTTTTATCCCAAGTCCTTGCCCCCACAGAGAAAGGAATTCAAAACAATTACATAAATATAGTACATACATGAGAACAGGATTTATTCAAAAGTAAGAGAATGAATATACATTCATGCATGAGTATGAGCAACTCCACACAAAGAGATTCCTGTGGAGTGGACCAGAGAGTTGCCTATGAAAGAGAATGTGGGAGGAGGCAGGAGAAGGAGCCAAAAGCAAAAGCCAGAAGCTAAAAAGCCGAAAAGGCCATTTCCACATAGAACAGTCACTTTAATGGAATAGAGGTGGTCCCTTAAATGGGATGGGGTCTGGGAGGGGTTTAGCATGTATGAGTTTTTTGGGAGTTTCATAGCACCTCTGCAGGGAACTTAACATCCATGTGGCTATAAAGGTGGCTCTTCCTTCTTGGTCCTGGATGAGACACTGGTGTATCATGGGAAAGTGGCATACTAGATTGACAGGTAAGGGGTGTACAATACAAGACTAAAGGCAGAAATTATTAGGAACCTCTTCCAGCTCATCTGTTCCTACCTAATCATCCTGCCTGGTTCTCCTATATCATTAGCACCTCCATTTCCCTTTTTGTTAAGATCTTACATTAATACACTACATTTGTCGCAGCTACTGAACCAATATTGATACTTTGTTATTCACTGAAGTCTATTGCTCTATTCAGATTTCCAAAGTTTTTACCCAATGTCCTTTTTGTGTCCCAAAATCTCATCTAGGATACCACATTGAGTTTTGTAGTCATAGCTCCTTGGCTGTGACAGTTTCTCAGCTTTCCTTGTTTTCATGATCTTGAGAGTTTTGAGGAGTGTTAGATTTTTCATGAAATGTTCTTCCATTGGAGTTTGATGCTTTTCTCACAAATAGACTGGGGTTATAGGTTTTTGATAGGAAGATCACCTGTGGCCTTCATATCCTATCAAGGTTGTGTGCAATCACCATGAAATTTCACTGGTGATTTTAGCCTTGATCACCTGGCTGAAGTCATGCTTCCCTGGGTTCTCTGCTCTTCGCCCCAATCTCCCACTTGGCACACTGTACCCAGGAAGACACTAAGTCCAGCCTACATTTAGGGACTAATGTTACACCTTCTTGAGGGCAGGATATCTACTTAGACTGTTTGGAATTCTTTTGCATGAGAGATTTATAGATTCCTCTTCATTGATTTATTTGTTTCTTCAGTGATTTACTTATATCAGCATAGAACCATGGATACTCACATTGTGCTTCAGGTTATAATCCAATGCCACTTTATTTTTGTTACTCACATTGACCCAACTTTGGCTTTTGGGAGCACTTTGTTGGCTACTGTGTTTATCTGACATATTGCTATTCCATTTGCCTTGAGCGCTTCCTGGCTTCCTGGGACTGCAAGATCCTTTAAGCTCACTTTTTCCTGCTCTGGCTCTGGCATCAACTCTTTCTCCAGGGATCTCTGTTTCTATTTTTTGTTGAATGTATTAGAAACCATGATCTAAAGACTGGGAGAACACTAACCAAATAGTTTATATTTTGTAAAGTATTTATTTTATTCATTTGAAATATATATACAGAAAGAAATAAATAGACAGATAGTCATATCCCATCTGCTGGTTCACTCCCCAAATGCCTGCAATGGGCCAGATAGAAGCCAGGAGCCTGGAACTCAATCCAGATCTCTTGCATGGGTGGCAGAGACCCAAGTACTTGAGCCTGCCTCCAAGGGTATGCATCAACTAGAATCTGGAATCAGAAGCAGAGCTGGGACTCAAATCCAGGTACTCCAATATAAGATGGGAGTTGGTGGGAGGGTGCCAAGTGATGCCTTAACCATTGTACTGCAAGTCTGTTCCCTTGGATTCAATTTCAAAAGCCACGAAAGTACAAAAAGTAACATGTTCCCACTTCCTGAAATGAAAATATGTTCTTTTCTCCTTTGTTTGGTTTCATATACATTTTAAGAAATAAAATACTTGTAAAGTTGAAGACCATTTTTCCCTCCCCACTCTTCAACCTGTCCCTCTCATCTCAGAATCAGCATCTTAGCCACTTGTCCATAGGCTCCCTTCCCCGGTTGCTCTTGCAGCTGGTGTCCTCTCCTGAGGTCACTTCTCTCTGCTGTTGCTTCCAGTGCCTTTCTCTTCTGTAGTCTCATCCTGGCTTGCTACTTTGTAGGCTACCCCTAGTGCCTATGAAAGGAAAGCAAATTGTAAGCTGAAAAGTGGTATACAACTATGAAATCTTTTTGCGCTTCACAGATGAAGCCTTGAATCAGACATTTAGCCTAGCAGTTAAGATGCCTGCATCCCATGTTGGAGTGCCTGGGTTCAAGTTCCTGCTCCGGCTCTCGATTCATTTCCTGCCAATGCAGATCCTGGGAGGCAAGAGTGATAGTTCAAGTAATGGGTTCCTGCCACCCACATGGGAGACCTGGATTGAGTTTCTGGCTTCTGCCTCTATTCTGGCCTAGTCTCAGCTTTTGTAGCATTTGGAGAATGAACCAACAAATAAATTTTAGAAAGGAAATGAGGTCTGAACCATTGTTTGTTTGGAGTACCTGGCTCTTTAACACTATTTTTGAGCTTAAAGACGTTACCAGTTGCTTCCAATTATTTTTAATTGTAGTTCTGGAGGGTTGAGTATTCTTTTTTAAGAATTATTTATTTCATTTGAAAGTCAGAGTTACACAGAGAAAGAGAGGCAGAGATAGAGAGGTCTTCCATCTGATGGTTCACTCCCCAATTGGCTGCAACAGCCAGAGCTGTGCCGATCCAAAGCCAGGAGCCAGGAGCTTCTTCCAGGTCTCCCGTGTGGGTGCAGGGGCCCAAAGACTTTGGCCATCTTCCATTGTGTTCCCAGGCCATAGCAGAGAGCTGGATGGGAAGTGGAGCAGTTGGGTCTTGAACTGGTGCCTATATGGGATACTGGCACTGCAGGTGGCGGCTTTACCCACTACGCCACAGTGCCGGCCCTGCTGAGCATTCTTAATTTAAGACCCCCAATTATTTGGAAATCAGGATAGTTAATTTTATGATTCTTCATTTTTATATTGTTTTAAATACTGTTCCTCAATTTGAGGAATAATACCCAAAAGTAAAGGAAAAATACTATTAAAGGGGTTGCCCATGAAACTAATAATTTCTCCAACAAGTGACTTAAAATGAAAGACTGAAAGACTAATTGTATAATTATAAATGAAAGACTATATCTGTCTCTAGCCATTCAAATGTGTTTCTGTATGGTCATTTCAGTTGATAATGTTCTGGGTGCATAGAATATTGTTTTCTTAATAGGTACAAATTTTTGGCTTGTGGTTTCAAACTCCCATATAGCAAATATATCTAATTTCTTTCCACAGCTTATACTTACTTTGACAAAGGCAAATTAGGAAGTAACTACTTCAGCACGGTTTGTGTAGCATCTGGACTATCAGCTCAAGCACCATGAAGCACTTCCTGCGGTAAGTATTTATAGTTCCCTGGCTGAGTGCTTTAATGTGGACAAACTTCCTTGCCAATTAAGGTAACATTTACCATCAGGTGACCAGGTTTGTTGACACTGCATTTGACTTAGAATAATTTGGTGTCCAGGTTTGTGGGCTAACTCCATGTACATGTTGATGTTAAGAGAGAATACTTGTAGAAGACAAGAGGTCATGGACACAAAAGCACAAATCTTTTAGACAATCCTGATGCCATGTGTCTCTAAAGAATAGTAGACCTGCAAGGAGTTAGCAGGCAATGAATCAGCAACTACAATTTGTGTAAAATCATTTTCCTGAAATAACTGATTCTAAATATACCTTAATTTAGATTTTGGTTTGCTGGCTAATCTGTACAAGGATTTTAAAATGTTCCTTTTTTGGTCAAAATATGTGTTCTAAGCTTCTTCTTGTGCTGTCTTAGTGATGTCTCTGAAATCTGTACTGATTATGAGTTCCCTGAAGATTATGCTGGACAGAGTATGTTATATATTATTTATCATCTTTGGGATGATCTTGTTTTTGTTCTGGAAGCCATTTGGTGAGACCGATAATTATAACTATTTTCAAGAGTATTTGTTGAAATTTCCCAGAAATTTCATAGCATATTAAAAATATGAAGAATGAAGTTAGTCCAGTCCTGAATGTTGGCAGAGTCAACACACTTTCCAGAAGATTGGTTCTTGTCCTCAAGAGAGGGACCTACCTCTGTCACACATTCCTGTCCTTTGTTTTGGCTTACTTTCACTAATCAAATAGCTAATGGGCTTGCTTCTTTTAGAAAATGATTTGGTTCTTTACGAGGATGCAATTTAAGATTTTCTTTTCCTGGTTGGTTTTGGTTCCATCATTGTTTCTAGAGCATCTAGATTCATTTGTACAAGATTCACTGTGCCTTGGTGCAGCTGCTGCTTTTCCTGGATCTTAGAATAGCTGAAAGCTCAGGCCACTATTAAACTGTTTATATTGCTTATTGGCATCAGAGTTTGTTTTCTTGTGTAGACTGCCCTCTAACCTGTTTATCTCAGCTGTGTACAAAGATGGAATTTGAAAAATCACTAAGACATTTGCCAGCTCAGTATTTGACCTGATATGTTTTTGGTTACCATGGTAATTAACTCATCTGTTCACACATTCCTAAAAAATTGGTATCTAAGAATGCCTCCTGAATGTCTACATGATGTCTTTTAGCTGTAGCATGATGTTAACAGGAAGCTTCAGTGTTGATGTAGCATCGACATCAGGAGCTCCCTTTGTGAAAGGGTGGTGGTGGTAGTGAGGTTTGTGCCAAGCCTTGTCCTTCTGACTTCTTCAATGTCTGTTGTTTTAGGAGAGCTTGAGTAGCCTCAGGACCAGTGATTTCAGGAGAAATAGTAGCCATTGCTTCTGTTAGTTTTATTGTCGAATTGCATAGGTGCAACAGTTTGCTTAGAAAAGATTATAATACTGTATTTTAAAATTAATTGGTAGGTGGTGATTAAAACTGGTTCAGTGAAAATGTACCACTGTAATTTTGCACAGAACCAGCACATCCCTATCAGTTATATGTTCTGATACAAGTATTTCTCTTTTAATTTGACATATGTTTTATAAATAATAGTTGGTATTGATTATGAGAAACCAGAGCTAGAATGACAGATTTACATATCAAGCAAAAAAACTTGATAAAATTTTTATTAAGATTTTTTTTTTTACTCACTTCAAAGGCAGAGAAACACAGATGTTCCAGTTGCTGGTTCACTCCCCAAATGGTTGCAGCAGCCATTCTGGGCCAGGCTGAAACTAGAACCAGGGACTCTAATCTTGTCTCCAATATGGGTGGCAGGAATCCAAGTACTTAGGCCATATTCCACTGTTTTTCCAGGAGCATTAGCAAGGAACTGAATGGAAAATAGGACATCCAGGACTCAAACCAGCACTCCAATATGGAATGCTGATCCCAATTTTTATGTTTCAGTTTGAAATTTAAAAATCAAACGATGTTGTGGGAAAGAATGAATTTTAGTCCACACTTAAGATGCATAATACCTATCTTAGTTTATTTTCTGTTTTATAGTAATCCCTGAGACTGATAATTTACATAAAAATATTTCTTAGCTTTCTTGAGGCTGGGAAGTCCAAGATCAAAAAGACCACATCTGGTAAGGGTCTTGTTGCTGGTGGGACACTTTCTAGTCTTGAGATGGTTCAGGGCATCACATAATGAGAAGGGACCCATGCAAGAGGCAGAACCAAACTGGCTTTAATAACAGACCATTAACCCATAAATCCATAAATGGATTAATCCATTATGAGCTCAGACCCCTCATGATCTAATCACCTCTTAAAGGTTCCATCCATACCTCACAATGAAGATTATATTTCAGCATGAGTTTTGAACGTGGGGACATTCAAAGTATAGAAATACCCAGCTGCTCCAGCTCACTGTTGCCATCTGAGATATTAATGGTGTAACTATTCAGAGCATAAACAAATGGGAAAAATATTTTATGTGTGTTTAAAAATTTCCATGAAATGTAAGAAATAGATTCTATTACGTTGGTATACAAAAATGCTACTGGATTGGTCTACCCAGCTAAAGAGTATGTTTTAAACAGTGTTGAAAAAAAGCTTAATATTGGGTAGTACCCTATAGTCACCCACCCAATCTGATGATAGTGTTGTCTGCTTGAAAAGAAAACAAGAGATAAAATGGATAAGAAAATGTGCCTATATGTGATTAGAAAAAGAGGGGTGCTTTTTGAGGTCTTCAAATAGCTAAAGCTTAGCATTTCATTTTTATAATATAAGCTATTAACTTTAATTCTGTTGGTGTACACTGCTGAAGGAGTCCAAGATTGCACTGAAATCTTTTCTTCCCCCATGCTAGGACTTAGCACACGATCCCATTCCATGCTGTAGATTTAGAACACTATTAACTTTTGGTAAATTCTAATAAAGGGAATTTTTGAAGTCACTTCATGTACATAATTACTTTCACCTGTTCCAGCCTCAGAATCTCAGTTTCTCAGCCATGGACCTCACTGAATATTTTCGTTCCTCAGGCAGAAAAGAGGATAACATCTGCCAAGCTCAGCTCCTGTAGGAGGAACTGAACAATGCCAATATAACAGACTTGTCCCTATGTCCTGGCTTAGAGTGACTGAGGGAAGAGAAGTCTTTTACTGTTACTATTACATAAATAAAAGGCTTGCAATTCATAAAAAAAAAAAACTAAGTTGATTTTAATTAGTCATTCACATTTGATCTTGGCCCACTGATTCATTTATTTATTTATTTATTTATTTTGACAGGCAGAGTAGACAGTGAGAGAGAGAGACAGAGAGAAAGGTCTTCCTTTGCCGTTGGTTCACCCTCCAATGGCAGCCGCGGCCGGCGCACCGCGCTGATCCGATGGCAGGAGCCAGGTGCTTTTCCTGGTCTCCCATGGGGTGCAGGGCCCAAGCACTTGGGCCATCCTCCACTACACTCCCGGGTCACAGCAGAGAGCTGGTTTGGAAGAGGGGCAACCGGGACAGAATCCGTTACCCCAACCGGGACTAGAACCCGGTGTGCCGGTGCCACTAGGCAGAGGATTAGCCTATTGAGCCGCGGCGCCGGCCCCACTGATTCATTTATTAAACATTTAGTGCTAGTGTTTTACCACTGATTTCAAAAAGACTTATTTAATTTGAAAGGCAGAGTTACAGAAAGAGAGAGATCTTCCATCCACTGGTTCACTTCCCAAATGGCCACAACAGCCATGGCTGGTTCTTGCTGAAGCTAAGAGCCTGGACCTCCATCCGGGTCTCCCACATGTGTGCAGGGGCCCAAGTACTTGGGCCATCTTCTGCTGCTTTCCCAGGCATGTTAGCAGGGAGTTGGATCTGAAGTGGAGCAGCCAGAATATGAACCAGCACCCATATGGGATGCTGACATTGCAGGCAGCAGCTTAACCTGCTGCGCCATAACACCTGTCCCAGTATTATACCACTTTTTATTTTCTCTTAATATCAATTGTAATAAAAAAGATTCAATGTGACATCTTATAGAGGACAAGGAGGCTTAGCAAATTAAGTAGCTTACTCAAAAGCATACACATATTTGAGTGCAGGCCTATCTGATCTCAAAGCTGTTTCCCATAATTTGTACAACTTGTTATCCCTTACTATAGGCCCACAGCAAGGCATTATAAGAAGTATAAAATAAATGTGAGGTAGTTTCTGTTCCAAAGTAATGTGGCACCTGCTAAGGAGATGCAGTGTATGCATACAAAACTCGGGAACAGGGAGGTGGTCAGTGGTAGGTTAAAGGATTTTGTGAAGGGATTATTCAGGGAAGTTTTCATTGAGGTGATGCTGAAAACGTGGGAGGGCTAAGATTTTTAACATTTAAAATAGGGACAGAGGATGCAGAGGTGGAAATGATGCTGTGAACATAGTATGACCAGGTACCACCAGCACAAGTGGTCCAAGTTTGTTGTTGGATGCAGACCCAGTTTACAGTGAATAGAAAAGATGCAACAACCACCTTGAGGCAGCTTTTGGACAACTTTGTAGGCATGGTGTAAAACAGCCCAGAAGCGTAGTAATATTTTCACCCCAGACTGTCCAGTCAAACTTTCCATTCAGTCCCAACCAATTTTCGATGCTTTTGAATGGCAGAAGGCACAAAGAAATGTTGTTTTCCCATATTTTTTAAAAAGATTTATTTATTTGAAAGGCAGCATTCATGGAGAGAGGGACAGAGAGACAGAGAGGCCATCAGTTCACTTCCCAGATGGCCACAGCAGCCAGGCCTCATCCAGGCTAAAGCCAGGAGCCAGGAACCCCATCCTATTTTCCCAAAGCGGTAGCAGGGGTCCAAGCACCTGGGCCTCCTCTGCTGCCTTCCCAGGTGCATTAGCAGGAAACTAGATTGAAAATGGATCAGCCAGGATTTGAAACAGTGCACTGATATAGGATGCCAGCTTTGTAAGCAATGGCTTCAGCTGCTGTACCACAATGCCAGCCCCAGAATTTGGTTATTGTAGCTTGAGATATTGACTGAGCTTATGAGATGCAGAACTAAGACCTAAAAGGAGGAAGGTTTATGGCCTGTGCATCCAAATACCTGTCCATAGACTGTACTTAGACTGGCACTTATAGCCACAATTTTCTCTCTTTTAGGAATCATACACATATAATATATATGATATGTGATACATACATATATACACTATACTTGTGTATACACACACACACAAATGTACATGTATCTATACACATATAGACTTTAAATTATTTTGATCCCTGCATTAAGACAAACAAAAATGTTTCCGCACTCCTGTTAAAATATGTTAACCTGCATATTTTTCTAGGCAGTTTTCTGTAGGTGACCTCCCCAGAGCCTGCCTGTTGCCATCACACTGCCCACGAGACCCTTGGAGATGGTCTGCAGGCACCTCTCCTGCCCTTTGTTTCCCCTTGGCTTTTTGGGGCCAACTCTTCGCCACCTTATTGTTTATCGGGCCTCCCTATGGAACATGGGCAGGATGAATGAAAGCCATGAGTACTCAGTAAATACTGCCTTGGATTTCATTCACTTATCTGTTGGAATTATCAGTTCTGAAGTGAGTAAGGATACTGATTTTCCCCTGCCCTGGCCTCATGTAGGATGAGCCAAGCATGGCTTTCCTCTCCAGTTTCAGAGGAAGGTATATATTTTCTCCCCTCTGCCTCCTAAACACCTGAGTATTTTCTTTAATAGAAATATCATACTGGTGTCCAACTTTTTGTTTTATTGTCATTTTTTCCTGCTAGACTGTCAGTCCCTCATGCACAGGGATGTCACAGAGCTTGTAGTACAATTAAATCCTTGGCTCATGTTCAGTTTTTCCAATGCCATAGTCCTCACTCTTTTTGTTTCTATACAACAAGGCCAGTCTCATGTGTTTATTCAGTTTCATTAAACTCTCTTTTAATTATCATTTTCCATTCTCCTACTCCAATTCATTTACAATCTCTTGCCTTCTACTCTTCCAGGTCTTTAACTCAACAGACATTAATTTGCTCATAATACTGTGAATATCCTTAAACCTGGTATGGTTTAAATTAAGATTATACTATTCAGTGAATCTGTAATAATAGCTAGCTCATCTCTTATCCCCTGTGGGAGACTTTTTAGGCCTATAATGGATGATGGGGCATTAATGATACCCTTTGATGACTTTGTTTATATATTTTTCTAATTTTGATTGTTTTAAAATATTTTTATTTACCAATACAAGTTTATATTTTAGATTACATTTAAACATGTTAAAGCATAATATGAACATAATGATATTTCCCATCCTACCCTCCCTCCCTATTGAGCTCCCACTCTCCCTAAAACTGTATATATAAAATGCATGAAATTTTTCCCTTTATATAAATAAATTTTAAAAGCATAATGTATTTGCCACTTCTCCCTACAAATAACTCAATAAAACTATTATGCAAAAAGCAAAAACAAATTTTTTAAAGCATCAGTTTTTAATTAAATGATATCTTTAATAAATTAAGATAAACCCATGTCTTCATTTCTTTTATCTTTTTTAAAAGATTTACTCATTTATTTGAAAGTCTGAGCCACAGAGAGAGGGAGAGGCAATGAGAGATCTTCCAACCATTGGTTCACTACCCAAATGGCCACAAAAGCTGGGGCTGGGCCAGGCCAAAGCCAGAAGCCTGGAACTTCGTTCACTTCTCCCACACGGGGCCATCTTCTGTTGCTTTCCCAGGCACGTTAGTAAAAGAATTGGATTGGAAATGGAACAGTTGAGACTTGAACTGGCGCCCATATGGAATGCTAGTGTCACAGATGGCAGCTCAACCTGCTGAGCCACAATGCCAGCTCCACCTTCTTTTCTTTTAAAAGAAATAGATGAACTATTAATTTATTATTTTAATTACCCCAAAATCAGTTATTGCTGTCTAAGCCCTCAGTTAGAGATTTTCTGGAGGTTAAAAACAGTACCCTTTGCTACAGCAGAATTTTTTTTTTTTTTTTTTTTTTTTTGGACAGGCAGAGTTAGAGAGAGAGACAGAGAGAAAGGTCTTCCTTCTGTTGGTTCACCCCCCAAATGGCCGCTAGGGCCGGCGCGCTGCGGCCGGTGCACTGCACCAATCCAAAGCCAAGAGCCAGGTGCTTCCTCCTGGTCTCCCATGCGGGTGCAGGGCCCTGCACTTCGGCCATCCTCCACTGCCTTCCCGGGCCACAGCAGAGAGCTGGACTGGAAGAGGAGCAACCAGGACAGAACCAGCGCCCCAGCCGGGACTAGAATCCGGGATGCCGGCGCACCAGGTGGAAGATTAGCCTAGTGAGCCGCAGTGCCGGCAGCTACAGCAGAATTTTTAATAACATTGATCCATGGTGGATACATACCCACCACCCTCCTTAATTTTTTCAAGAAGGCAGTGCTATCTCTTTAGATAAAGACTAATAGAAAGACCATGGCCCCCCGCTCTCCCTTCCTGGACATAGAGTCCGTTCTCAAGGCCTTTCCTTTCCTTTATGGGAGGGCAATGTGCTTATTTTTCTAGAGGCCCACAGATGATTTCTTTGTATGATTTCACATTTCCAATTCAGATCAGATCCTATACAGCCTCTCTTCCTAGGACACAGCTCATTTTAGAGACAGCCATATTTTCTAGGCAAAACACCTAGTGGTTGTTAATTCCTCCCCAGCTGCCAATGTCCCTAATGAGGAGCTTTGATGGAGCAACCAAAACTTATTAAATGTCACCCTAGAAAAGGTATGTCATGCTCCCAACATTGAGCAGCCTGCTCTTCTCTATCACCCTTTAGATGAAAATGGTTTCCTTTGGGCAACTGTGGTTTGAACCAAGAACTGTGATCATTTTGGTACCGAGCTTTCCTCACCAACAGGTGTACTTCTTGTTTATTACAGGATTTCTTCAAGCAAGAATTAACTTTCATTAGTACATGCATTGAAACTGTTCAAAATGAGCCACTTTTCTCTTAATGTTCCAAAAGAAGACATCAAAGTAACAAATTTAAGATGATGGAGTAGTGTTGCACCGCAGGTACCCACACCCTCTCCCCCTGCAGACAAGGGGCTCCTGGTTCTAGGCGCAGCTCTCCGTTCAGAAGCCCCGTCCCTGCTGAATGGATTCCCCTAGTAAAAGTGCCGCAGACAGGAGCTCACTTTTATTTGGTAGCAGAGATATGATCCCTTCTGAATAATTTACATGGGTGGCTACTCTGATTCAAGGTAGAGAATGAATGTTAAATAATAAATATAATCATGATCGCTTTAAGGAAGAACACTGCTGTGAACTCAGCCATAAACTTCACTCTGCAGCATATTAATACATGGTGGTAACAGAAAATATTGGAAATGGGATTCGTGTATTCCTCTAATTTTTATTGAATCAGGTTTTCATAATTATGCAAGGCACTCACACTAGGCAAGTTACAGTCACTTTTTGGGAATACTATCAAAAAAATCCATGATTAAAGAAACAAATAAATATAAAAACTGCTGCCTATATATCTACTGATTAAAAATATGAGATGGTGATCAGTATTTTCTCTTCTTAGTCTTGAGCATTTTATTGTTATTCCTACAAAATCTAACAAATCCTTTCAGGGGTGAGTTGGGAATTTTTGATCATAATGAAGAAAAGTAAGTCAAGTGTTACAGAAAAAGAGCAAATTTTCCCCTATGAAAACTAAACTTACTGACTCGCTGATTCCGTCTGAGAGGAAAAAGGAGCAGAGCTATAAACCTCGTGGAAAAAGGGCTCAGATAGTGGAGAGCATGGAGTTAGTGCATTTCAAGAGGAAGTAACTGAGATCTCAGGGTACTTTTGGGGTGCCTCCTCTTTTTTTAATATTTTTTTAATTTGACAGGCAGAGTTAGACAGTGATAGAGACAGAGAGAAAGGTCTTCCTTCCATTGGTTCACCCCACAAATGGCCGCTATGGCCAGCACGCTGCGCCGATCCGAAGCCAGGAGCCAGGCGCTTCCTCCTGGTCTCCTAAATGGGTGCAGGGCCCAAGCACTTGGGCCATCCTACACTGCCTTCCCGGGCCACAGCAGAGAGCTGGACTGGAAGAGGAGCAACCAGGACAGAACCGGCGCCCCAACCGGGACTAGAACCCGGGGTAGTGGCGCCACAGGTGGAGGATTAGCCTAGTGAGCCTAGTGGGCTGCGGCGCCGGCCAGAAGTGCCTCCTCTTAATTAAAGGAGAAAAAGGTGCAGGGAATCTCAAGGCTGTTAAATTCAGAAAAGAAACAGACCCACCCTTTCTTCCTTTCTTCTCCCTTCCCCCTTTCTTTCCTTCCTTCATTCCTTGCTTAACAAAACACTGATTAGCTCAAGATTGTTTACAGATCTCTCCCCTAATTTCTTCCTTTTCAGGGTTAATATGTCAAACCAATTTATTATTCTCTCAAAATACTTAAACATTTTTATTATTCTGCTTTTGACCCCTCAGCAGTTTTTCCATAAACTTTACGTTTTGAGGATGTGAAGATGGCCAAATAATTTAAGAAGTGAGCTCCTGGCAGTGAGAGTGTTGGGTGGTGAACAGCCATCCAGAGTCACTCCTGTTGGGGGTTTGCTGATCCTTTCATAAGGAGGGAAGTCATCCTAGGAAGGCTTCCACAGGGGTAACACTGAAGGTTCCATCTCTGAACATGCCTTACCTATACAGGTTCATGATCTAAATGTAAAATAAATTATGCCTGTCAACACATTGTTTGATCTGATGATCTGGATTGAAAAATAAATATATAGTACCTAGACTTTTTAATGAAATATTTGTGGGCATGGTGGCTCATTAGAAAAATAAACCAAAAATTAAAATATATTTGGATAATAAATATTAACAGGACTGTTGGTCTATTTATTACAAAAGAGTTAGCAGTATGTCAGTGTTATTTCATATTTGAAATGATTCTCTCACGATCTATGCTATTGCTCATGTGATTATGTGAGAAGGAGGTGAAGCATTTCAGAGTTGTGAGCTCTAAGAAATGATTCTTGGGATTGGTGTTTGTCACAGTGGTTAAAACACTGCTTGGGATGCCCACAGAACATATCAGAGTTCCTGGGTTCAAGTCCAAGCTCTTCCTTCAGTTCCAGCTTTGTGCTTATGTGCACCCTGGGGGGCAGCAGATGATGGTTCATGTACTTAGGTCCCTACCAAAAACATGGGAGACCCAGGTTGAGTTCCTAGCTCCTGACTTTGGCCTGAACCAGCCATAGCTGTTGTGAGCATTTGAGGAGTGAGCCAGGAGAGGGAAGGTCTATCTGTCTTTGTCTCTCCCTCTCTCCCTGCCTTTCAAAAAAAATACAATTTTTAAAAAAGAAATTAAGAGAATTGATTCTTCATACCATACTCCTACTGCAGATTTCTTTTGGGTTTCTCTATCTTGGGCAGTGTGAATATTGTCAGGAGAGTTTAAAAAAAACATAAAAGCAAGCAGAATGTGATATCTTTCTCTCCTTTTATATTAGCTTGTCTTGATGCCAAACAAAAACAGGTATTTTCTCATGTGCAGGGAGGCCAGGGAGAGAAATTACAGTTGGGCTGGAAGCTGCTCTACATTCGGATACTTCTGCCGTCCAGGATGGCATTTCTGGTCTCAAGCTGCATCTTTATGTAGACCTGATAAAGAAGGCACTGAGAAAACTTTCTCAGGATTTATTTAACTATAATCTGTTTAATGTCTTGTTCCTAAGTAGGGTAACTACAAAGATACTCCATAAACAATCACCGGAACCTTCCCTAGGCTGCGAGGGCCTGATTGGCAGATGCTTCCACCTACAATAGCGTCCTGACACTAAGACTAGAAAGGTGGCTTCATTGGAGGCAGGGGCCCACTCCTGAGGTCAGCTTCGCAGAAAGTTGTACATGAAGTAGCTATCATGGAATGCTTTTACACCTCGACTTAACACAGGAATAATGGCTCCCAGGAATTAATGTAATTACCATTTGGCTGGGGATCAGTTAATAAAGATAATGCTCAGTCTTTTTTTCTGGCATGGATTTCCAAAAGTTTGGAAGTGAAAACAAGAGAGCAAGTTGAGGTTTTATTATAAATTTTCTCACTTGTCTCATTAAAATGTTCCACTGAATTTATTTTTAGAGGATTTTTTTTTTTTTTTTGGTGGGGGTGGATGGAAGGCAGGGGCTGTTAACCTAAATCTCACAAATCCTAGAACATATTTGACTGGAACAGTTGAATGTCAGGCTTTACATTGTAGTAAATCCATTTTTTGTCTTTCAGGAGAACCTGGTTAATTTCATACTAACCAGCTACACATAGACATTTTATAAATACTTTTGGTAAGGTTTTGGTGCATTTTACACATTTTGATTTTTGCTATAAGTTTGATTTTTTTAAATAAAGTATATACTTATTATAGAAAAAGAAAACATACTTAATCAACAAAGAAAATAAAAGTTACTGGTGATCCTATTAGTAAAACAACTGTTAACATTTTTGTTGCGTATCTTGCCAATCCTTTTTTTCCTTGTTAATGTGTCACTATGAAAAATTTTTAAAGGAAAAGTATATCATCCCACACATAGTCCTTTGTAACTCTTTTCTATGTGATAAACATAGCCATTTTCATGTTATTAGATATTCTGGGACATAACTTTATTGACTGTAAACTAGTCAATGATGGGATCTTAATGAAGCAATTTAGTTGTTTGCACTGTTTCTTTCCATTCCTTTACATTTATAAGATATAGACCTCATCCCTTTGTACAAGTCAGACGGTTATAATTTTTATTTTTAACACAAGGCTGTTGAAGATATTTGAATGAGAAAATTTTGAGCAAAGTATTGGATCATTTTCAAGGATGGATCACGTTGTTAAGCCTATTAGTTAACTAATTTGTCCAAGTGACCCTGGGTCCATCCCCTGGATTCCCCTTGAGGGAATTAGTGAACATTTGAGAGAAAAATGAAAACAGACACCTTTAGAAATGACATTGATAGGAAGGACTATAAATAGTTCTTCCCCCAGGAATGCATAGTATAAAGAGAAGACAAGTTGAACATAAGCTCCTGGATGATAGACTCACGTTACATTTAAAGCTGGAATCACTCTGAGACTCTGAAATACCAGGAAGTAGTTGAAACTCATATTTTAAAAATCAGAAGTCAGCATTAAAAAGAAAAATTTACTTGTGAATAAGTACACAGTCAGTTACAATGGAGTTTATAATTTATTGAAGTATTACTGGAACAAAATAGACTTTATAGTGAAGAAAATTTTCTTTTGTGAGAGCCAGGAACGAACTTCTCGAGAGTTTTTGAAAAGTTTACATCAGAGAATGTTGTCATCTCCAAGGAGGCTCCATGGTCAATGGTGCTTGTCTAGTGGGTTGATGAAGAAGCATCCAGCAAGCCTAGGGAGTATTGGAATTGGTCAGCAGAGGAGGCAGTGGCTACACAACTAGTCCTCAAGGAAGAAACCAATGCCTAAGGAAAACGGAGGGAGGGAGGGCAGATAGGGAGCAAAGGAAGAATCCAAATACAGGTAGTGGCAAAAGAAAGAAAGAGAAAAGGCATTAAGGAGGGGCCGTAAATGAACAAGGAAGAGCTAAGAGGTTGTCCAGGCAGGCAGAAGAAGCAAGTATTTCTTTCCCCAAGTCTACAGGAATCAGACAAGTCCTAAACATGAGCAGTGTTACAGCATTGTTTTCCCCATTCTGATGTGTTGCCAACATGTTTTTAGGCAAAAATGGGAAAATAAAGGATCCAGTGTTTCATCCTCGACTTGTTGGAATGCCATATTGACTCGAATAGGACATTCTGGAGCTGCATCCAGTTGTAGCAATCATAGCTCCAGCAAATAAAGTAGTCTAGGATTAGCAACACACACTTGCAAACCCAGAAATCTAACCGCACATTTCCTTCCTCGCTTCCTTCCTTGCTGGTGGTGGTTGCTTTCTGTTCTCTTGCAGAGTTCTATTGGAAGGGTGCTGTCTTTTGTTTTTCACAGAATGTTGATCCAGGTGTGCCTGTATTTTTACTGTAAATTTTTGTGGCGCTGCCTGAAATTTGTAATGAGGAAGCTGACTGGAAGATGTGAACTGCAGCGGATCTGTTACAGCACCAAACCTGGAGCTTCCAGAACCATGAAAATTGGTAAGCATGAAATACACAAGGAAGCAAATGGTAGAAACAGTGGAATTGGGGATGCAGTGTTATTATTTGGGTGCAGTCATTTAAAACCATTTGCAAAGGATAATTTTTAATGACTTTTTGTTACTCTTTTTACAGAAACATCACTGAGGGATTCAAAAAGTAAGGTAAGTAAAATTGTTTCTTTTTCAGCAACTTTTTGCTTGGAGGCTTACTTCTAGTATAAAAAGCGAAAAAAAAAGAAAAACAGAAATAAATGGTTGGCTATGAAAATTTATGCAAACAGAATTGTTTGCCTCTCACAAACTACTACACTTTCTACATGAGGGCAGCCACTGTATGGGACTTTCTAGTCAGATTTGTGAAATGCTCTGACTTCGTTGCTGAATTACCCCTTTTTTATACCTCTTCCCAAGTCATAAACATTCCATGAAAATAGGAGCAGCGTCAGCTCTCTAGTATTTTCTCAGTAGCCAGATCATCTCACTTTATACCCAAGATGTTGTAACACAATCACAGAAGCTGCTGTGCCAGCTTTTACAGCGTGTAGCTGAGCATCCACGTACCCTAGTAGTTTTTCAAGATTCTTGATCATTTTATTTTATTATTTAATTCAGGCATCCTTAAGAGTGTATCCCCCTGGGCTTTCACTCTTAAGTGGTAGGCACAAAGCCCATCAACAATGGAGACTATGTTAGGTGAGGAAAAGAAAACATAACATTTCCGTATTCTGATAAGTAGCTTGAAACAGGTAAAAATGGTCTGAAAAACAACTTGTGTATTTCTGCTTTATGTTAATTACCTTGATCAGGAAAATTGCACTATCGCAATTATGAAGGTTTCAAAGTTCTTAGAATTCAAATACACTAGATCCGTGTTTGCTTGTAGCTTATATCTTCATGCAGAAGCTTAAACAATACCGGAAGCCCCCTCCTAGGTAGGCACTGATTAAGTCCCTGGTGGTGATGAAAAGGAACTGACTGAAACATGTTTTCCAGCTGTTGCAGACATCAGTGAGTGTTCACCCTGATGCTATTGAAAAAACTATAGAAGACATCATGGAACTGAAAAAAATTAACCCTGACATAAATCCACAGTAAGAATGTTTCTTGTCTGGGAAATTTAGAACACATCACATAGCCACATATTTAGTTTTCTCCCTCCCCTTCCTCTCTCCCTTTCTTCTTTCTTGCTTCTTCTCTTCCTAAAATAGTCATTTGCAATGTTTTAATTTGCAGTTGAAGAATAAAGAAAAAAAAGGTCTCTTTTCTTGCTTGTAACTGGCAGCCACTTTCTGTTCCTCCTGTGGTGTATGCTTGTGCTTCTGAAATGCAATGAATGTAAGAAATGTGGCAGAGGTCCCTGATACCAGCAGATGAGATAAAGGAAGCCCATTCCTCATCAGTCACTCTATGCGATGCCTGTTTTCACATTAGCAGTAAATGCTCAAATCATGAATGCGCCTGGGCTGATTTAACTCCAACTAGAATATTCTTCAGTTACTTCATGAATATTCCTTCTTGACAGGCTGGTAATCTCAGAGACAGTTCCTACCTGCTTGTCAAAAAGACAGGCGTGCGTGGGAGGGAGAGATGAGGAGTTTTTTCATGAAGACTTTAGAACTTTATAATTTATTCCTCTTGGAAGTATTAAAATGCATTTGGCAATTTTCGTGACATTTAAAATTAGCTCTATATTTTCCAATGAGAACAGCAATTTTTTAGTAAAATTTTGGGTTAAAGACATTGCGTAGAATAAACTTCAAATGCAGATATATTTAGAGACATTTTTAGGTTGGGAACAGTCAAACTGTCTTTTAGTTGTGCATAGAAAACTTCAGCTGTTCCCACGGAGAAGAGCTTTTCATTCCCAGAGACAGGGAGCTGTGGCTGGAAGGAATTTCTGGACACATTCTGCATATGTTGGGGGAATCTAGGTACAGCTATCCAGGGGCTCATCACAAAAACACCTGGTCCCTATGGCATTCGTCCGCAGCTGCTCCAGCTAATTAGTTGCCTTTTCCTTATTCAGCCATGAAGTGTTGGTTTAATTTTGTAGAGAAGGTATTTTTGAAATCTTCTGACATATATTTCATCCCTGTGGGGAGGTGATAAGGAAGCAATTCATTCTAAATTAGGTTGAACCAAAAATTTAAGACTACAGCTGGGCATGAGGGATCTATTAGTCTTATAATTATATTTAGAGATTAGATTAGATTAAATAGCAAATTTTTTTGAGGTCTGTTCTATGAAAGTTATAAAAGTTGCACTCAAAGCATTTCTTTTCCATTCATTCTTGATTTTCTTTTTAAAGTAAAAATAGCCTTATAGATAATAGGTTTTTTTTAACATCCCAATGTGGACTCTGCTGACTCGTTTTCAGTATTAGCAAATTCTGATATAAAATATGCTATACTTTTTTTTAAAAAAGATTTATTTATTTATTTGAAAGTCAGAGTTACACAGAGAGAGTAGGAGAAGCAGAAGGAGAGAGAGGTCTTCTATCCACTGGTTCACTCCCCAGTTGGCTGCAATGGCTGAAGCTGCGCCAATCCGAAGCAAGGAGACAGGAGCTTCCTCTGGGTCTCCCACCCAGGTGCAGGGGGCCAAGGACTTAAACCATTTTCTATTGCTTTCCCAGGCCATAACAGAGAGCTGGATCAGAAGTGAAGCAGCCGGGACTTGAACCAGCACCCTTATGGGGTTCTGGCACTGCAGGCAGTAGCCTTACCCACTACGCCAGAGCACTGGCCCCAAAAGTGATATACTTCTTTTTTTTTTTTTTTTTTTTTTTCCTTTTTTGACAGGCAGAGTGGACAGTGAGAGAGAGAGACAGAGAGAGAAAGGTCTTCCCTTGCCGCTGGTTCACCCTCCAATGGCCAGCGCACAGCGCTGACCTGAAGGCAGGAGGAGCCAGGCGCCTCTCCCGATCTCCCATGGGGTGCAGGGCCCAAGCACTTGGGCCTTCCCCCACTGCACTCCCTGGCCACAGCAGAGAGCTGGCCTGGAAGAGGGGCAACCAGGACAGAATCCGGTGCCCCGACCAGGACTAGAACCCGGTGTGCCGGTGCTGCAAGGTGGAGGATTAGCCTGTTGAGCCGCAGCACCAGCCCAAAAATGATATACTTCTATGAGGAAACAAAGAAATAGGTGGCTAAGGATGGGGAAAATATAGCTTACTCAGTTATTACTACTATTAATCTCATTTTATTTTAAATATATTTCTTAAATGCTGCTGATGGTGATACTAAAATTTACTGTAGAAAAGATTTAATTGACTTTTTTTGTTCCTTCCTTTTATTTCTCCATTCTATTCTTTCCCTCAAGATTAACTCTCTTCTCAATCCTACATTGGTTTTTTGGGTGACCAGTGCCATTGTGACCTTTGCTGAACTTAAATATTTGATTTAGTTTTTTTTTGGTGCTTTGGCAACAAGTAATTATAAGACATATAATGGCACATAAAATTTATTTAAGGTCAGTATTCCTGAGCTGTCTGACACTGCCCTCTGTTTTTGTAGTATGTATCCAGTCCTGAGACCTGTTGCCCCCAAGTCTGGATTTAAATTCAGTGATTTTTTTTTACCCTCAAAGAAGAAGATGACAAGGTCATTGTCATTGTGGTTATAATGGTCACAGCAGAAATGTTCCAAGTGAATGAACTAGGAAGAATAATATGTTGGACAGTATCATATGACATTTCCAATGTTCAGTCACAACCACACACACAAAAAACATGGCTGTAAAGAATTTAGCAAGGATAAATAAACATGAAGTAATGTCTTTAGATTTTAAAATACCATCAGATGAGTACAGAATAGAATATTTTATATGACAATAATTTATATGAAAAAAGAATCTTGATGATCAGTCACCTGGTTAAAAGACTTGACATGTTACATTGCTGCTTAGAAAGATCCTATTTTACCTTGTAAGTTATAAGAGGAGAAAATGGCAATCTGATTACAAAAGTGTGGGGCTCTGGGTGCTTTGCTAGCTAGACTGTGTTCTGGTCTGGGGATGTGTATTTAGGGGCTGTTAGGGGCATAATATGCATTCAGAGCAGACTGAGCCGCGTATCAGAGCATCTGGGAAGCTTTCCCACAAGAGGGCATTGAAAGCATGAATGATTTCCCACACCAACCCTGCCCTTGCCCGCACCAACCTCTGGAGATAGGACCAGAAGAAGGAATCACTATCTTAAAATATACAGGCACGACCGAGCAAGGCGGAACTAAACGGGTGCTCAGAGGACAGAATTGGAAGCACTTGAAAACAGGCCAGGCGGATTTTGTTTCAGCCCAAGACAAAGTGTTGAGGGTGTGGTGGGAAAGGACACAGTGGGGACTCTGCAACAGCTGTGGGCTCTCTTGGCACCGCCTAAGCTGTTGGGGAGATGCATAAGTACAGGGGGTTTTGTTTAGTTTCATCTCATTTCATTTTGAAATGTTTCCTTCCCTGAAGCCCCTGAGCTTAAGATGGATCTCTCTCTCTCTCTCTCACTTGCTCTCTCTCTCTCACTCCCTCTTCCCCTCCCTCCCCTTCTCCCTCTCTCCCCCTCTCCTCCTCTCCCCCCCTTCCTCCTTCCCTCCCTCCCTCTCCCTTCTTCTCTCTCCCTCCCTCTGTCTCCCTTCTCTCTCCCTCTTTCTCCCTTTCTCTCTCTGCCTCTCTCCCTCTCTCTCTCCCTCTCCCTCCCTCCTCCCCTCCCCCTGTCTCCCTCTTTCCCCTCTTCCTCTCTCTTTCTCTCCCTCTCTCTCTCTCTGCCCCTCTCCCTCCCTCTCTTCCTCTGTCTCCCTCTTCTCCTTCCCCCTTCCCTCCCTCCCTGCCCCTCTTCCTCCCCCACTCACCCTCTTGAGCACACCCTTCTGAAGTGATTCTGATGTACCCATCTAGGGGGCCTACATCATCCCTAGGAACTCATTACTACCTGTATTCTCTACATCTTCCTTTCAAGTCAGCCATGTAAAGAAATCCCTTGTGTTTTTTTTTTAAGCCACACGTTTGCAGTTTACCTTAAGATAAAACCAGGATTAGAGGTCAGTCTTAGCAAGGTTGTACTACTGTCTATGTGGAATTCCAGTAACAATTGTACTTCTATTACATAGATCACTTTGAGCCATTTCCTGAATATTATCTACATATGAAAAATTCCATCATGTATACATCAAAGAAACAAATGCCAAAAGCACGTGTTTTGTTCTCCCTCCTGTGTGTTTCTCTTGTTTTTGAACACCTTAGGCTGGGAATCTCGCTTCAGGCTTGCCTTCTGCAAATCGTTGGGTACAGAAACCTCATTGCAGATGTGGAAAAACTGCGCAGAGAGCCCTATGATTCTGATAATCCCCAACATGAAGAACTACTTTTGAAGGTTAGTTCTTGAACAGTTTCAGTCCTTAATTCGTTTGCTAAGGGCCTGCCTTGTGCCGGGCACTTCTCTGGATATCGGAGGTTCAAAGATTAAGAAGCTGTGTGTGCTGAACCTGGTTGGGAAGGCTGGGTTTTCCTGCTGGTTCAGGTGTTGAAGGTGAGTTTTCTATCAGAAAATTCATGTGAGAAGTTCAGAGGCAATTTTCGTTTGTCAGCTGAGAAAGCGTCAGAGGTGGTAGCTGTGGGCTCTCACATTTGGCTCCAGTTTAGGTGGTTTCACATATGTGGAAAGTCAATAGGAGAAACAGCACTTGTCAGAGGGTCCTGTGATCTTCATTATGACATTTCGAAGAAGATGAAATTGATTTCTCCTTCAGATGTCTTGGGAGATGACCCAAGATCCTAATGCTGACAGTTTGTTCATGTCACTTAGAGAGTATTAGAAGAGGAGGTAAAGGCGTTTCGGAACTGTTGGAAAAATAGTATGTTCTTGGCTGTCAAAAAAACCTTAAAATTTTTATTGGATCTTATGGTGTATTAAGAAACATCAATACAATTTTTCTTCAAAGTGTTGAATTTTCAGTTAAAGAAGTTAATATAAAAAAAACCTAGGGCCAGCCTTTAGAACAGTAGCAAAATTGGAAGAAAACATTTGTTTAGCTGCCTTAACTTTATTTTATTGAAGAATGTCAATAGAAGACATACTTGTTAAATGTATCCTGTTGTATATTTGTATGTGTAAATACTGAAGCAGGTGACTCATCTGTCTCTGCTAATTCATGCTGGATCTGATACGGATTATTAAAAATTAAAGAAGCCTCATTCTTCGCGATACTATTTTTCTTTCTCTAATTGTAATTTTATTTTACCTACCACTGAGTTCCCGCTTCACTTCTTGCCCTTTTTTTCCTTGACCATTTTCTGATGGAAGTATTCAAGGTCAACAAAACAAAGTATGGTAGGAAATAACAGGTGAATGAAAAGGAAAAAAGTAATATAATTAGCAGACTGGTCAGAAGCACCTGAGATGCCCTCAGAATCAATGAATGACGTATGCACCATCTTTAGCTGATCTAATGTATGTTTGCTGACACAAGGTTGATTTTCAACAAATGTGGGTGGATGCATTGAATTACTGTGGTTCATTAGCTACATGTAAGAATATTTAGGATACGATGTTTTAAATTTTATTTAATTAGCATATAATACTTGTACATATTTATGGGGTACAAAATGATAATTTGGTACCTGTATAAAATATGCAATGATCAAATCAGAGTAATTAGCATTTCCATGTTTTCAAATACTATCATTTCTGTGTGCCAGGAGTCTTCAAACCCTTCTACTTTAGTTATTTTGAAATGTGTAGTTAACTGTTGTAGCCTATAGTTGCCTTGTGGGGCTATATAATCCTAGAACTGCTCCCCCATCTCACTGGGTTTTGGTATCCATTATCCACCCTCTCTCTGCTCCCTCCCCAATCCTTACTGCCTCCTTGTGTCCTCTATTCTGCTCTCTACTTTTGTATGATCAAATTTTTTTTATGTTCCACAAATGAATAAGAACATGCATTGTCTGTCTTTCTGTGTCTGACTTATTTAAACTAATCTACTGCAGTTCCATTTAGTTGCCACAAATGACAGGATTTAATCATTTTTATGTCTGAGTAATATTCCAAAGTATATAAAAACCACATTTTCTTTTCTATGTATGACTTTTATCTATGGTTATTCTTTGAGTATGCCTGTGTTATCATTTGGGTTAACTAAACAAGATAGTAATTATTGTCTTTATTTTAGAAGAAAGCTATAAACCTTTTAGTCTAAGCTCTGATTCATACAACTACTAAATTATGAAACCAGGACTGTCCACTACTGTGTTAGGCACTTTGAGACAAAGCATCTTTTCTGTCCTCACATAAATTTCAATCTAATTGGGATATATTCTACATCTATAGAAATCACTAAATCATATCCACAAAGCACCCTCAAAATATCTCCCAAATGTATTCCATGCCCACTGCCTTATGTAGCCATCATCTTCAACTTGGGATATTACAGCCTTTTAATTCTGCCACTAAGCCTTAGATATTTTTTTTCTTCCATCTTCCAAAATACTGCTGGAGAGATTTTTCTAAAATATAGGTCTGTGATTCCGTAGATTAAAGACTTCAGGCTCCCCAGGTCCATCGTGGAAAGTCTGTGCATTCTCCCATGGCATTTTGGACGCTTTCCAGTGTTCACTGTTTCTCTAAGCTGCATCTCTTGCATCCACTTCATATACAGCACATTCGCCATTCACCATGAGCCAGAATAGGCCATGCCATACCATATGCCCAGGAATTTGCTCTTAGTGTTCTCGCTGCTATCCACTATTCTCACAGTGGAAGCCAGCTCATTTTTTTAAATTTTTTTTTAACTTTTATTTAATGAGAGCCGGCGCCGTGGCTCACTAGGCTAATCCTCCGCCTTGCGGCGCCAGCACACCGGGTTCTAGTCCCGGTCAGGGCACCGGATTCTGTCCCGGTTGCCCCTCTTCCAGGCCAGTTCTCTGCTGTGGCCAGGGAGTGCAGTGGAGGATGGCCCAAGTACTTGGGCCCTGCATCCCATGGGAGACCAGGATAAGTACCTGGCTCCTGCCATCGGATCGGATCGGCGAGGTGCGCTGGTTGCAGCGTGCCGGCTGTGGCGGCCATTGGAGGGTGAACCAATGGCAAAGAAAGACCTTTCTCTCTGTCTCTCTCTCTCACTGTCCACTCCTGCCTGTCAAAAAAAAAAAAAACAAAAAACAAAAAAAAAAACAACACTTTTATTTAATGAATATAAATTTCCAAAGTACAGCTTATGGAGCCAGCTCATTTTTAAAATCCTTACTGAATTTTAACATCTTCGCTAGCCTCCCCAGGGTAACTTAGGAGGGAGATCTTTATTCTCCTCTTCAATTTATTCAAATTTCAAGTATAATTATAAGAAAATCAGTAATAGAAAATATCTACTTAGTGTTTAATATGTACCAACTTTTACACTAAGTGTTTTATAGCATTATTTCATTCAGTTGGTCCAACTACCTTGTGGCACTGGTACTATTTCCATTTTTCAGATGAGGAAACAGACTGAGCAAGTAAGTGACTGCAAGCTCACATAGTTAGAAAGGGCTCTTAACCTACTACACAACACCGTGTCTCAGGAGAGAACCATGTGTTGTTCACATTTGGTTCTCAGAGGCTGACTCTTGGTTTGTGTTTGACTGCTTGAGTTTAGGCACTTTCGTATTTTAAATGAGTATTAACCCCTTTGATTCCCTACTACCCAAAATTTTGTGGAGCAAGAGTCAGCAAACCAAGACCTGTGGGCCCGATTTGGCCTGCCACTCATTTTTACAAGTAATGTTTTATTGGAACACAGCCACATACACTCATTTTCATGGATACTTCAAAATGTTCACAGGAAAATATAATTAAAAGATTGGGGGGTGGGGCTGGTGTTTTTTAGTCTTGCAAACTAAGCATTCTCCTAATGAGTGGGATTTGTAACCTATCTACAGAAAGGAAATGCTTGCTTTTGACAGTCTTTACCCAACTCACTGGATGATACCAAAGTTTTTTAATTGTGGAGGACCCTGGGATTACTTAAAATCATTTTTTTTTATTATTTTTCATTGTGGCAGTAACCAAATCAGTGCCTAGAGGATGTTTTGAACTTTTTCTGACTGATCACATGTCTTTCACTAGTCTCTTCCATGAACTCACACATTTTCTGTTTGAATGCAGGGCACTGGCAAACTCTTGTCTAGATTATATAAAAAGGGATATTTTATACTCAGGTTTTATATTTTGCTTTCAAGCATGATTTACCTTCATTCCTCTGAAGTCTTTTTCACTCATCCTTTGATAAAGTAAATCCATCTGTGTGACACTAACATAAAATACTATGTAATGTGAGTAATAAGTGATTTTTAGATTAGTGTTGAAATTAATACTAAAGTAGTATGAATTACAACTTTTTATTTGTTACTATTTTCTGTTATTGAATATTATGTTTTATAATGTGTCAGATTTGTGACAGTTCATTCTAAAGCAACGTAATTAATGTTCTGCTTTACTTTAAAATATATAGAACAGCAATTTATAAATTTACTTCTAAAATAATAGTAAAATTTGACACTTATATTTGTACCCTATCTATAATAAAGATAAAATATTAAATATTAACAGTCCCAAAAGTTTGCTTACATGTCTGTCTCTGTTAGTAAGAGCTCTGTAGTTTGACCGTTACATCTTTATACAACTGTACATCTCAATTTCTGTCTCCTCTTTAGTAATAAATGCAGTATCTTTCTTTCTACAGAAAACTTAGGAAAGTAGAACCAATTTATTATGCAGTAAAGAGCATAATATTTCGAATTTGTATTTGTCAATATATAGTTGATTTTAATTGAAATTCTTTTATTCAACTCTTTAAGATGATAATGTATGTTAAGTTTGTTCATGAATAGTACTGATGTTTCTTTTTCCAGACATGTTTATTCTCCCTCCTGTTAATGGGTAAGATCTAAGAAATAAAACTCAAGTCAGCCCACTTTTCTTTTTGCTAATAATGCTGTGAAAAGTCCTAATACAACATTAGGAAAACTTTTCTGATGAGTTGGATAATGGGTGGTCCCCAAATTTTCCTTGTTTTCACTTTCTCTGTATACACTTAAATATTTTTGAGAGCTCCAAAGAGCCTTTTGTGAGATTATCTACCTAGTTTCTGATTATAAATTCAAACAGAAGTCTTTATAAAAATAAAATATACAAATACACATTTTACTGCCTTCGGAGCAATGCATTCTGACATGCCATACATGGAGCTTCTGGAAAATCCCAGTGTACTACTCATGAGGGTGCCAAGGCAAATAACCTCTTATTTTTACTTAAAGTAGGTTTGGTTTGGTTTTGTCTCCCAGGCCCTCTGAAAAGGTCTTGGGTACCCCAAAGGAATGTTCAGACTATACTTTGAGAACTGCTATCACAGATAATTAAAATATCACATCTTTAATTGCAGTACATTTGCATATATTCAGCTTTCCAAATCCTTATAACAAAATCAGAGTCTATAGGAAAGTGAATTGTATGTGAATATCAACAGGGTAATTCTCTTTTTTGTCTCAAGTTATGGAAATTCTTGAAGCCCAATACTCCATTGGAATCTCGGATTTCTAAGCAGTGGTGTGAAATTGGTTTCCAAGGTGATGATCCTAAAACCGATTTTCGAGGAATGGGACTTCTGGGCCTGTATAATTTGCAGTAAGTAGAAGGAGGAGTAATTATATGTTACAGTGGTGTTCTGGTCTTCTCATTAAAATGTCAAAGTTATTAGTCCCAAAAGTCACTTGCAAGAAAACATTCAAATTCTCTGAGAGGAATTCAGGTACATAAAGCTTATACAAGCTACTAGCATCTTCCTTCTTTTAGATTTTATGGATTTTTTTAAGAAAATATCAGATTTTTACAAATTTTATTATGAAAAGTGTCAAGCAGTTGCAAAAAGAGGGGAAGATGGTAAAGAACTCTCCTACGGATTTAGAGATTGTTTAGGTTTTGAAATACTTCCAACACTTTGTTGGGCAAGAGTGTCATTGAAAGTCCTGTACTGCTTATAATTTCATGCCTCCTATTTCAATATGTAGCTCTAAAAAATGTCAGTGTTATCTTACATTAACTACAATGCTACTATGACACCAAAACAAAATTAATAATGATTGCTTAGTGTCATCTATTTCCAGTCCACATTCAAATTTCCCAGTTCTCATAAGAATGCCGTTTACAGCTGGTTGTTCTAATGCAAGTCTATATGAGATTTACACATTGTGCTTAGTTAATATGGCCCTGGGGTCTTTTTAAATTAGATCAGTCTCTCCCCTTCTGCCTCTCCTTTTGTCTACTTCCTCCTGTCATCCTTCCTGTAGAAGATTCTAGTCAGTTGTTCTGTAAAATGTGCCAGGAACTGGGTTTGTCTGTTTCCACTTGTTCGCATCCCCTGTATTTCCTGAACATTGGAGACATTTGGAAAGACCTGGGGAGATTCAGGTTGACAACACTGCTCTCAGTCTTAACACTGAGATGAGTCAGAGGGATCAGAACCTGGTGGCTCCATTGTGAAGTCCTTGATAGGCTTTCTTCCTTCCATGATCTTCCCAAAACTAATTAATTCACTGTGCAAAAAGTGCTTTTTAAAAATAAGTAAAGATTTATTTATTTATTTGAAAGTCAGAGTTAGAGAGAGGAGAGAGAGAAGGAGAAAGAGAGAGAGAAATTCTTCCATCTGCTGGTTCACTCCCCAAATGGCCACAACATCCAAGGCTGGGCCAGACCAAGCCAGGAGTCAGGAGCTTCATCCAGGCCTCCCACATGAATGCAGGGGCCCAAGCACTTGGGCCATCCTCTGATGCTATCCCAGGTGCATTAGCAGAACGCTGGAAGGGAAGTGGAGCGGCCGCACCTCAAACCTGCACTTGTGCTGCTGCCACAAGAAAAAATGCTTTTATAATTCTGTTATTCTTTCCATGAATTTTGGCTGGAATTCTGTAAACTGTTTCCTTTGTCAACTATAGTAATTTGTTTTCTGTAAAGTACAGGAAGGACAGATGCTCAGTTTTTCTATCTGGTTACCGGTTCTCAGGAGTAAGAAGTTGGGGTCCTAGTTCCCATGCTAGTGATCATAAACCTTTTATTTATTTATTTTTGTTTTATCTCTCTATTTTTCTAATTCTGTCAATTTCTGTGTTTTCGCATGTGTGACTCAACTAATTGTACTTTTTTTTCACACTCAAATTCAATCATTTGAAAAAAAAATTTTTTTTTTGAGCCAAAGAGAATCTTTGTTCTTATGTCCTTTGACAATATCTTGTTGGTTTTTAAAAGAAATGAAGCCTTAGTGATTTTGGGTGGCACCCTATCTTCCCCCTAGATCTTTCCCTTTATTTTAAACATAATCACACTTTATTTTATAAAATGTTTTAAATGTTATGATATCATGTGATATGAATGAATAGAAAGTCAAATTGATGACAAAGGTGGTGTTACAAATAAGTGGATAATGGCTGAGCTTTTAAATAACTGAAACTGGGACAACTGGCCTTCCATTTAGAAAAAAAGAAATAGAATTAAATGTCTTCCTCACTGTAATTCCCAAGCTAAGAGTCAAACGCATTCCTCCCAACTTTGAGGGACAAATCTTTTTTTAAAAGAGATTTATTTATTTACTTGAAAGAATTTCAGAGAGAGACGGAGAAGGGGAAAGAAGGAGATCGATCTTCCATCTACTGGTTCACTCCCCAGATGGCCACAACAGCCAGGCCAAAGCCAGGAGTTTCTTCCAGGGCTCCCATATGGATGGCAGGGGCCCAAAAACTTGGGCCATTTTCCACTGCTTTCCTAGGCACATTAGCAGAGAGCTGGATCAGAAGTGGAGCGGTAGCACCTTGAACCGGCACCCATATGGGCTGCCAGAGTCACAGGCAGCGGCTTTACCCACTGTGCCACAATGCCGGACCTTAGGAGAAAATCTTTAAGATATCTGAGTAAGGATCTCTTAAAGATACAGACAAATAACAAACAACAACAACAAAAACCACCTTCTACTGAAAAAGAAGAATCAATAAATTTCACACCTTAAAATTAAAAACTTTTATAAGATAAACCACCATTAACACAGGGAAATGAGACAAGACTGACACTGACTGAACTATAACAGATCCATAGCCAGGATATTATTTCATGTAGGGTTAGTTGTCTTATTTATTAAAGGATGTTTTTAGATACGCTGGACCAAGAAATATGAAAGGCATAAAAGAGGAAACAAGATAAGACAAAAGTATGAAATGAGACTCAATTACATTAATAATCATGGTCTGTATTGGAATTGCTTACTCTGGTTTGAAATTTTCTCAGTGGAAACTGAAGAGCTTGATTTACCCATTGGATTTATGCAGGAAATATATACACATCACATTAAAGAATACATACATGGTTTTTTTAAGATTTACTTTATGTATTTGCAAGGCAGAGTACACAGGCAATGGGAGAGAGAGAGATCTTCCATCTGCTGGTTCACTCCTTAGATGGCTGTAATGGCTGGAGCTGGGGCAGGCCAGAGCTGGGAGCCTGGAATTCCATCCTATTCTCCAACTTGGGTCATCCTCCCCTGCTTTCCCAGGCACATTAGAAGGGAGCTGGTTTGGAAGTTGAGCAGCCAGGACTTGAATTGGCACTCCAGTGTGGGATGCCAGCATTGCAGGTGGCAGCTTAACCCACTGTACCACAACACTGGCCCTAGTGCAATAGTTTTATAATGCTCTCTTTGAAGCCCTTTTTATGACTGTTTTTGAAGGCACGCAGCTTTGTACATTTGTGATAGGAAACTTCATTGCCTCTTTCCCATCAGAACAGAGTTGTATGTTTTTTTTAACTTCTCTAAGCTCTATATTTTCCATTCACCTAGAATTCAAATGCTCGATGAATATCCCCCAAGAAAAATACATCTTAAATGTGTCTTCCTCACCTACTGGAGTCTGTTTTATCTCTGCCCTTGGGCTGTCCTAGCCCCTCACCTTGACTGTTCTCTGGGCTTCCACCTTTTGGGGATTCTCAAATGCTGAGCTATTCAACTCCCTTATCTATAGTCATCTGGTTTTTATTTAAAATGTATTTGTTTATTTATTTGAAAGGCAGAATGACAGAAAGAGAGAGCAATCTTCTATTCACTGGTTCTAGTTCACTCCCCAAATACTCACAGTAGCTGGGGCTGGACCAAGCTGACATCATGATGGAGCCAGGAACTCCATCCAGATTTCCCACAAGGGTGACAGAAATGCAAGTCCGTGAACCATCGTCAGCTGTCTCCCAGAGTGTTCAGTAGCAGGAAGCTGGTTTGGAAGTGGACCCAGAACTCCATCCCAGACACTCAGATATGGGACGTGGGCTTCCCAAAGCAGCAGCTTGGCAAAGTACATAATTATGTTCCCAAATCCACTGGATGCATTCCTAAGTCTATGTGGGTTGTGAAACTACACTGCCACATCATTATATTTGGAAAATTTGAATATGAAAATCTTTTTCTGGAAGAGCTGAAGCAGGTGAATATCTTCTGACAGTATCCATCTCTAAATCCAAAATGGCCTCAAATTGGGCGAAAGTGGATCTGTTCTTCAGGGGTGGAGTCATGGCTTGCTTTCTCTCCATCTGCAGGTATTTTGCAGAACGGGATGCAGCAACAGCTCAGCAGGTCCTCTCTGACTCTCTCCATCCAAAATGCAGGTAATTGTTGAACAGGAAAGATTGGTTAGACTTGATGGATTCAGTAAAATTAACTTCTTCTCTTACGTGGGTCTGTTGCTGAGAGCCTTAGGAGAGTCATCCCACCATAAGTGAGGCTTAAAACTCTTTCAAACAAGCCCTTTTGACAAATGCCAAGAGAAGAGTTAGAACTTCAGGTACTTGTTCCAAGATTCGGGATGTAAAGTGGCACCGTTCACGTGAGATGTGAATTTAATGGCACTGCCAATGTCACTAGTGTCCAGGAAGGTGAAGAAGTAGGGTTGGAAGAAGGGAAGCTGTGGGACAGAGTTCAGAGACCAGCGAGAGTGATGGAGGGATAGAGGCAGAGTGGAAGTCAGGGACTAACTGAGGTCTGGAATTGTCAAGGCGGCTTTTGTTTTTGTTCAGTTTTGGTTTTTTGGTAAAAATCTAGATTCTACATTATTTACATTTTCATTTACCTTTCTGAATTTTTTTTCTTTGACTACATGAAGGGATATCACTAAAGAGGAAATAAGGTATTTTTTTCTTTGCTTTTGTGTGTTATTACTTTAATTTTACTGTAGACTAAGTCTGGGTAAGAAATATAATTTCATGAAAAATATTCAAAAAGGAAACATTTCCCAACTTTTTATCTAATATGGTTAATGATTGGTGGCTGTGTCTTAGTGAAACAGATTATATTAACCTGATGGAAAATATGAGAGCCTTTCTACAGCCATGACCATAACCTGACTGGAGGAACATTTTTTTATTTGCTGCATTTTTTTGTAATTTTATTTAAGTTATACAATTTTCATGTATTTCATGTACACAGATTTAGGAACACAGTGATGCTTCCCACCCCACCCTCCCTCCTGCCCATGCTCCAACCCTTCCTCCTCCCTCTCCCATTCCCACTGTTCATTTTTACAAAGATCTATTTTCAGTTTACTTACTGATCATAATGATTACTACACTAAGTAAAAGTTCAACAGACAGTATGAAGAAATAAGCCACTTCTGGAGGAACATTTTGAAAACTTCACCTAAAGCTTCTCCACACACCTGTGACTACCCCACCCCCAGGAGGACATTTTATGTGGGAATATTGTTGTGCAGAGTAATTTTCTCTTTAATTAATATTTCTAATATTATTATAAATAGTAGTTATGAGTGCTTATGCATGTTAGTCACATTTCATATAAGGAATTCCAATACTTTGTAATCAATATTTTGCATGTTTAGTTGCTAGTGTTCATCTTTGCTCAATAAATCCAAAATTTTATAACATTCTCAGAATTCAGGAGTAGGTTGACTTGGGTTTTTTCTACACCTTACTGTTTCGCTCATTCTAGCTTCAGTTGGCTAAAGTGCATTAAATTACATTACATTTCCCAAATTTGTAATATTTAATAAGATTAAAACACATTTTTTGGCATTCATTTTAAGAAAAACACTAAAACCACTAAGCTCTTTCTTTATATGTTACATGGCTATAATCAAGCTATTTTAATTTTTAACTACATTTTCTAAACAGCTTTTGTCTGCCATATGGAGACTCTGAACCCCCTCAGGTTAAATGGACTTAGGAGTCTGTGAGTACACTCAGGTGGAATGTCCTGGAGGAACATCAGGTGGAAAAAATGAATCCTTCAGGATCTTTTAAAAGTCGCAAGGAGCTTGAAGTATCTTTTGATTAACCATTGAAGGGGGCTTAATGTTGTCTATGAGCCATTCTCCAAAAAAGCTTTACAGTTCTGTCTCCTGTGAAAGGCATCAGAGAGCAAGTACTCCAGGGTTTGTATAGCTACTCTTAAGAAACTGACATTTGTGAGTGTGCTGTGTTGTGTGTGTGCATATAGATATAATTATTGTGCTTTATCTCTCAAGCTACAATGAAATTGAATAGATGAAACTCACATATGAATAACTTAAAGTTGGTAGAAAATGTCCCTGGAAACAAATCAGAATGCTTTGAAAGTGCCACTGCTGTTCTTTACCAATGTCTGAATAAGCATATTTTATTAATTATAATGTCAACTACATGAAAGAAGTGTATTACCAATTATGGTGTCAACATCAGTCTTATGTAAAAGAAGTACATATCACCAGTTATCATGTCAAAATAGTTACTGGTAGGGCCTGAATATTCCAGGTGTTGAACAGGGAGATGTCAATAAACACTAAAGAAAGCTCATTCCTGTCTGTCCTTCAGCAAGCGTGGTACACCACTGCTCTTGGACACATCCGTCCGTTGAGTCCTGAAGCAACTTGAAGGGTGAAAGTGGATTCAAGTTCAAGAGCAGAGTTTTGACTTGTGTGTGTGTGTGTGTGTGTGTGTGTGTGTGGTATGTTTTCATCTGTTTGAGCCAGGATATCCTATAAGTAACCAAATGAGTGCAGGTCATTTGGGCTTTTATATTTCCATTGCTGATACAGATTTAACTTAGCAAACTCTAGAGATAATGTATGTTTATAAAACTTTGCTGAAGAGAAAATAGCTGGTTATAAATTTTTATACAAAAAACTTCAATTTCACACAGAACTCATTTTTGTTTGGGTATGAGTCTTTTAAGGTAAAAATATTCTGATGTCTCTGGCTGTTTGGTTTATAAGTTAGAATTATACTTTAAAAACAGGTGTCACATTTGAACATGACTTCCAAGTAGCTCCTTTATAGCCACTTGTTTACAGAATAGGAACTACACATAGTTAAATATTAGTGTTGCATGATGTCTTTGTGGTTGTGTGTATTGTGTATCTGATGTTTGTCATGTAGAGAGCTCTCTCCTACTTAGATGGAGGCTAAGTGTCCATAATAGCTCCAGTCTTAAGTTTTTATTTAGCTCAAATGCTAACTGTAGTTTTTAGTGTAAACCACTGAATAAAGTTTACAGGAGTCGCAGATAAAGAATAGAACATGGTTTCTGCCTGTTGCGAGACATCAGCAGTGTGGAGGGGAGTGCAGATGGGACAGAGAGGTCAGTCTGCAAAGTAACAGAGGTGAGGCAGTGTTTTCAGAATGCTTTGTGACAGGACCCTTTTCTTCACATAGTCCTATTCAGAAGCTCAGGTTATAAAACAGATTAAAATGGGGCTGCTATGGCTTAGCTGACTCAGCTCATCCAGAGAAAATGCTGCAACACTTATTGGAACAGAATTTTTAAGAACTAGACTGTACATCTTCCCTCTCTTCCTTCCTCCTTCCTTCCTTCCTGCCTTCCACTAACCCAATCATTTATTTAGCAATAAACGTTTATTTAACATATGTGAATCAGGCATCACAAATAAAGCTAAGTAGGACAAACAGCATGAGATAAAACATAACAAAATTCAGTGGGGAACCATGAGACTGTGAAATAACATCTCATCAGAGGAAAGACAAAAGCCAGGCAAAGTTTCACAATGGAATTGCTGTTTGGTAATTGATGATAGTGTAGAAGCATATGTTCATGTTTGGCCTTTAGCACTGTCTCCCGCTGTGGTACTGAAGTGGATGGGGGTAAATAACTTGGCCTTAAATAATTCCACTTTTGAGCTCCATATAAATTATATTTTGACTTTTAAGATTATTGAATTTAAATTTATTAGTGTTGGATATCCAAGGTGTGGACATCTTTCCATATGGTTAGTGATTTTAACATAAGCATTAAAAGGGAGAAAGTACCAATTAGAGAATAAATATTATGTACTCATTCATTCATTCATTCATTCAGCAAATTCAGCAAAGCAGAATGGGAGAAGAAAAGGATGGATAAAGCAATTGGGTGAGTGTGAGATTTTGTATATAAAGATTGTCAGTCTGACCAGAGCCAGGACAAAAATACCCTACGAGTACTGGGGAAAAGATGATAAGGATGAAATTGTATTTGTCATAATGGAATATATTATCCCATTCAGTATTTAAAGGGATGCTGCTCTATGTTTTTGTCTCGTTTAGTAGGTTTTACTTAACAGATTTCTATCAGTGTTGGGCCTTTAGGTAAAACCTTACTTTAGATATTTTTATTATAACATCTATTTTTTCCAAAAATATTTATGAGCAGGAAACTCATTTTTTTTTTCTGTGCTAGGTTTATGTTAGCAGAGAGGATTTAAGTACTTCCTTCCTTTTGATTTTTTTTTTTTTTTTTTTTTTTTTGGACAGGCAGAGTGGACAGTGAGAGAGAGAGAGAGAGAGAGGAGAAAGGTCTTCCTTTGCCGTTGGTTCACCCTCCAATGGCCGCCATGGCTGGCACGCTGCGGCCGGCGCACCGCGCTGATCCGATGGCAGGAGCAGGTGCTTTTTCTGGTCTCCCATACGGGTGCAGGGCCCAAGCACTTGGGCCATCCTCCACTGCACTCCCGGGCCACAGCAGAGAGCTGGCCTGGAAGAGGGGCAACTGGGACAGAATCCGGTGCCCCGACCAGGACTAGAACCCGGTGTGCCGGCGCCGCAAAGCAGAGGATTAGCCTATTGAGCCACGGCGCCAGCCTTGATTTTTAATAGATACAAAAAAAAGGGATTGGGAAATATACTCTATGTTAAGATACTTCTTAAATTTTTTTCTCATTTTAAAAGTAATATACAGCTTCTTACAGAAAATAAATGAAACTCATTCCCATTGTATTAATCTAATATATCCATATTAATAGCTTGTGACATTTCATCCTATTCCTTATATACTAAAACTTGGCTTGCTTTGTTCATGTGTATTATATCCTACATAGATAACCCCTAGACTATAGTTTTAATCAGCTATCACATGTTATAAGAGATCACCCTGATTTATTTCTCTGATCATCTTTTTTTACAATGTTTGAATGATTTCTGTTTCCTTGCCATTATAAACAATGCTGTAAAGAATATCTTGTATATAAAGCTTTGAATTTTTTCCTATCATGTATTTGAGAATAGAATTACCAAGTCAAAGCATATAAGCTCTCAGTTCTCATGGTACACACTACCAAAATTTTCTGGACAATTTGCAAAAGTCAAGATTTTGATAGGGTAGAAGGGGAAGGGCAACTGCCACTCTGATAATTTGATAGGAATGTAAAAATCCATGCTATCATTTTTGAAGTGCTTATCTCCCATTTGTAACACACTGTTGGCTTTGTGCTTTGCACTTTACAGGTACTCATTTGCAATCGTGGGCATCAACATAACAGACCTGGCGTACAATCTACTGATCAGTGGAGCTCTGAAAACCCATTTCTATAACATTGCCCCAGAGGCTCCAACATTGTCTCACTTCCAACAAACATTCTGTAAGTGTCTTTTTCTGTAATTATCAATACAGTTTTTTTTTTTTTATAGAACATTCCAGGCAAGGATTGAACTTGAGTTCTTAGTCATTTGGCTGTTTGGGACCTTCAAACTTCTTCCTTTGGTTTTGATTTTTGTTTGTTTTCTCATTAAGGGGAAAAAAAAAAACTGCACTTACTGTTATCAGGGGTCATGGTTTTTTCTTTTTCCAAGCTCTTGCATAATATCAAGTGTGGTCTGACTTAAAGACATCATGGATGCCTATCTCCCTCTGATCTGGCATATATAATCCTTACAAACACAGATATATTTTAAAAGATCCATGAAATGTGCTGGCCCTAAGACAGCCTGAGTTGACTCTCAGATCTATGTTTTAGCAGAAATGAAGTCTCTGAGATTAGAAGATAAGGTAGAGAAAGTTCTCCCAGAAAGTAGAACAAAAAGGCAAATATGAAAAATAGAAAACAAAGGTTGAACAATCAAAGGACCATTCCAGGAAACCTTATATCTGAAGAATAGGAATGCCTGAAAATGAGAAAACGTAGGGGAGGGCATCAAAGAATAAATCAAGAAAAAAGATGTCAGAACTGAAGGATTACTTTTCTTTTTTAAAATATGCTCCAGGGGGCCGGCGCTGCGGTACAATGGGTTGATCCTCCGCCTGCGGTGCCAGCGTCCCATATGGGCGCTGGTTCTAGTCCTGGCTGCTCCTCTTCTAATCCAGCTCTCTGCTATGGCCTGGGGAGGGCAGTGGAGGATGGCCCAAGTCCTTGGTCCCCTGCACCCACATGGGAGACCAGGAGGAGGCACCTGGCTCCTGGCTTCAGATCGGTGCAGCTCCGGCCATTGCGGCCATTTGGGGGTGAACCAGCGGAGGGAGGACCTTTCTCTCTGTCTTACCACCTCACTGTCTGTAACTCTACCTATCAAAAAAATAAAATCTTTTAAAAATAAAATAAATAAAATAAAAAAGTATGCTGCGGCCGGCGCCGCGGCTCACTAGGCTAATCCTCCGCCTAGCGGCGCTGGCACACCGGGTTCTAGTCCCGGTTGGGGCGCCGGATTCTGTCCCGGTTGCCCCTCTTCCAGGCCAGCTCTTTGCTGTGGCCAGGGAGTGCAGTGGAGGATGGCCCAAGTCCTTGGGCCCTGCACTCCATGGGAGACCAGGAAAAGCACCTGGCTCCTGCCATCGGATCAGTGCGGTGCGCCGGCCGCGGCGCGCCGGCCGCGGCGGCCATTGGAGGGTGAACCAACGGCAAAGGAAGACCTTTCTCCTCTCTCTCTCTCTCTCTCTCACTGTCCACTCTGCCTGTCAAAAAATAAAAAAATAAATAAATAAAAAATAAAAAAGTATGCTGCAACAAAATAGATGAAAATTGACCCACACTAGGTCCATATCATTGTGAGATTCTGTGACACTGGGAACAGATACTCCTCAAGATATCCAAAGCTGCGTCATAAAGAATTGGGAATCAAGATAATATTGGACTTCTCCAAAGCAACATTCTATTCTAGAAAACAGTAGGATAATGTCTTCAGAAATGTAAGATAATAGTAAAGAAAAACCTAAGGTAATAGGATTTCCTTCTTAGAATTCTGTATCACATCTAACTTTTCATTTAAGTATGAGAAAAGAATAAAGACATTTTTTAAAAAAAGCAAGCTCTTAAGCATTTACCTCCCTGCACCTTTCTCAGGAAGCTCCTGAAGGATCTGTTTCCATAAGTCATTCTAAAAGGAATAACGGGATTCAGAAAAGAGGAAATATATCCCAGGAAAGAAGCATCGGGAAAGCCCAAGAGAATATCTGAGCAATAGGCTGCAAACAATCAGGCTAGATTTCAGCAGACCTGAGGTCCAAAAAGAGACTCTTTGAAGAGTGTGAAGTGATAGAGTGTCTACCATGGTTGAACATCTTAAGAGGACATTGACATACTTAGGGGATAGTTAAAGTTAAATGAATTAGAAAATTAAAGTAAATAAAGAAGGCCAGTAAAGAAAAGAATCGGTCAAGAAACCTTGTGTCTAGGATAGGTGAAAGGGAACTAAATCTTCATCTATAAAGAGAAGTAAAAAAAAAAAATAAAGCAGTTGAAAACACGTTATTTAGAGCTATGAAGATCAATAATCAAAATAACCAGCCGAAGGAGTTGAAATGCTGCTTTGGAGAAGCAGGAATTGGATCTGGAGATGCTGTTATTTGTTTTGTTTTGTTTTGTTGTTTTTGATTTTTTGTTTTTGTTTCTGTAACAAAAATTGTTAAGCTGTTTGAACTGTATGACCTAGTTAAAAATAAAAAATCCAGAAAACTGTGTATGGGCATTCTAATGGAAGGTTCTCGAGCTCTGAAGGGGCTTAAGCTACAGATTTGGGGTTGCTCAGCACTGAGGAGAAAATCAGAGTCACACAGTAGAGGAGTTCATCCAGGAATCAAAGGTAAAAGCCTGAAGCATTGACGTGGAAGGGGAGAAATGTCTGTTTTGTTCGGGGTCATATCCTCGGCACTGAGCCTGATTCAGACCAGGTGCTCGGTGACTATTGGATGGATAGGTGGATGGATGGGAGGATGGGAGGATGGGAGGATGGGTGGTTGGAAGGATGGATGGATGAACTGGAGGCCAAATGGATGATGTTCTTTGCAGGGGGAAGAGGAGTCTAGTTTCACTGGAAAAATTGAGACTTGGCCTAAATTGATAAGCTTCCAAAAGAATTCTAGCCCTGATGAATAAGCATGCAATAGGATTACTTATTTCCCAAGACTCTCAACACGTTTTGAAACTAGCAGCAATCCCCCAGTGAGTTGTGTCATAGGCAGAGGGACTCAGATATCTCTAGGGGAAGCAAATTGTGCCCTAGATTCACTATTCTGCCATTTAGTGTGATCAGTCCTGCACGTCTCCTCTGTAATATTCTTGCAATTACCTGTGTCCTTGCAAATGTCTCTGCTCCCTACTAACAGAATGCAATGAAGTAAAACCAAAACACATTTGCAGCAGCAAATGGGCTGCAGGCTTGAGTTGAAAAGCCAAATTAGTATTCCAAACAAGTATTTCATCTAGGTGGAAGAATATAAGAATGCAGTAGCTCTATCACTGTGATTTTACAGTGTTATTCATTGAACACTGAGCTGCCAAGACAGTATGTTAGAAAAATCACGTTCAATCTAAAGCTCTGTTGAACACACAGGCACATTGAAATGAAGTCAGGTTAGGTGTAGTGAGCAGAAGGCAAGTACAATGGTCAGGAAAGGAAAAGGAATTATCTTTTCTTTGACCTTCAAAAGAAGAAATTATTCAGTAAGATTAAGCACCGGAGGAGCAGAATGCACCGAATAAAGGCGCTTGTCGCAATTGGTGAAATGTCAGCAGGTTTCAGGTCCGGCTTCCAGCTTCCAGCTGTAATTGTGTAATTGTGCAGCATTCAAGCATCTTGCCTAAGCTCAACATCCTCCTCTGTAGTGGAGACAGAATATCTGCATTGCATACCCCCACAGATATAAGAATTAAATGAGAGACTATAAGCAATACCCTGGCCTGTTTTCTCCCTCTCCTTTAGCTTCCTTAGCTAATACATCCTCAGCTGAGGTTGCAAGCCTGCCTCCCTCTCCCTGAGGGTCCAAGAACTGAGGAGGCCAGGAGCTCCACCTGCTTCTGGAACTCAGTACCTAACACTGTCTCTGTTATAGATTTGTTAATTGGCAGGTAGTGAGTCAGTTAACCAACTGACCAAATGAATTTTTGAATTCTCTGTAATTTTATATAAATGAATGGAGTCTTATGATTGTAATATGTTCCTTGGAAGCCAAGCCACCATTTCTATTTCAGTTATGAAGATTGTGTTATTTTGTCTCTAATTATTTTACTGATGGTGCTGAGGAAAAGTCCCAGGGAATCAGTCTGCAATCTTTCAAGTTTGGCTTTTGTATTTTAAGGAAGGATCCTGAGAAAGGGGCAGAAAACAGACCACCTTCCCGTCAACGCTTACCATAGCCCATTGTTAGAGATGTTCTTCTTTAATTCCATGTAGGAAAGAATAATGGAGAAATTGAATGGATGTGCATTCTGCTAGAGACTGCACTACACGACATCACATTTAGAGTGAGTTGCCAATATCCCTGCACTTTGCGGAAAAGTGAATTCTTCATTACAGATTGTTCACAGAGCCTTTTATCATTGTCAGTAGGAGTAGAGAGCTGTCGCTCTTGGAGTACTAATGACATCATCATGGCTGATTTTAAGTAATAATACTAGAAACCTGACTTTCCTTCCAGAATAGCTCAAGTATGTTTATGTGAGCTTAGAAACCAATCAAGAAAGTTATGTATGTATTTTACATAGTAAGGAAATAAGAAATTATAAATTTTCATAAATTTCTTTTAGAACTACAAAAACTATAATATTTATAGGGAAGCCAAGGGCACCTAAAAAGATAGGATATTGTATGAGTTTGTCCAATCACCAAAATCAGATTATTTAATTCTTTTGCTGAAATAAGATACCAGCTTCAGAGGAAATGGGTTTCTGTCATTATATACTAAACAACAAAGGTGACAACAGACTCCAAATCATGGCTGGTGAGAAATGAGGATGCTTCACCTAGAAAAGAGATAAACGTGGGGCATAAAGAACACTTCACATAGTTGGGCTGTAGAAAGACTGGGTTTTTTCCACACTCAGCTTTTGGCTGAGTGTGAAGAACCTTTTAAGTGTCAGCTGAGATCCCGTGGAATACTCAGTGTTGTCACCAGACAAGTTCAAGCCTGGAATCCACCCACGGGAGACAGAGGAGAGGGCTCCTGGGGTGGTTGATGCCTCTGATCTGGAGCTTTGCTGATATGTGGTCAGGTTTCCCCTGTGTGTAGCCCAGAAGCTATTTGGGTGAAGACGGTGGTCACCCATCAGAAATGTGAAAAGCAGTCATATCAGTCATTGAGAGTCCAAAGACAAACTAGTCCTCAAAGAAATAGAACAATCACCTCAAATGTAAAATAAGTTTCTCTCCCCCCTTGTATCTATATTTGTAGGGAGACTCAATACTAAAGCTGTATAAGCATACTTAACAATGCAGTGAGACCAGGAATCAGGGGAGTGAATCTGTGGAAGCAGACCAACATCTGCCAATGTGTGTTGGTGGCAGTCACTTCTAATTTTGCATTATAGTGAGATGGGAATAGAGATTTCTAAAACTTGGAGTGTAGAAGCATGTTGAGGGGCTGGCGCTGTGGCACAGGGGTTAATGCCCTGGCTTGAAGCACCGGCATCCCATATGGGCGCCGGTTTGAGACCTGGCTGCTCCACTTCCAATCCAGCTCTCCGCTATGGCCTGGGATAGCAGTAGAAGATGGCCCAAGTCCTTGGGCCCCTGCACTCACATGGGAGACCCGGAAGAAGCTCCTGGCTCCTGGCTTTGGATCGGCTCAGCGCCGGTCGTTGCGGCCAATTGGGGAGTGAACCATCAGATGGAAGACCTCTCTCTCTCTCTGCCTCTCCTCTCTCTGTGTAACTCTTTCAAATAAATAAATAAAATCCTAAAAAAAAAAAAAAAAAAAAGAAGCATGTTGAAAGTATCCCTAAGCATAGCTAGTTACCAGAAAAAAAAAAAAAGGATTTTTTTTTTCCCAGTAGAACACTGATTGTCTTTGTTCCAAAGTCTTTTCCTGGGGCCCCCATCATCTCCGCTGCTCATTTTTCTCCATTTTTGTTTACACACAGAGGAGGAAGCACAAGGATTCAATCCAGGTTTCTGCCTCTGGAGTCCTGACTCCCATTTGCTACCACCTTCTTACATGAAGACAAAACCTTGCATAATCTTCATTTTTCTTTTTTTAAAATTAAGATTCTTTCCTTACTTTTGCTAATATATAAAGACATCTGAACTTTCAATGGATTTACTGCATTCACATACCTAGTACTATCCTTTTTAAAAAGTCGTATTTCAGTTTTAAATGTGGTTTAAAAAGAATGGCAGTAGAAGGAGGAAACACGGTGGGGAACAGATGTAATGAGTAGGTTCTTCAGTCGAATTCTAACATTTATTCCCCAAATCTCCCCAGTCCAAATCATTCCTAGGAAACATTTTTGAGATGCAAATGTATTTGACTATAAAACTATGCTTCAGAGCAAGGAAGTCTTATTAACAATTTCATAGAGTTTAAGGACCAGTCTGTGTTGTTCAGAGTTAATTTACAATCCTTACTGTCTCATAATAGATTGTCAGAATGCATTTGTTTGATTTGTCAGGGTAATTTAAAACTTTGAACCGAATATCAAGAGAAAAAAGGCGGAACAAAGTAATTTTGAAAAATCAGACCATTATGTTAATTCAATTAGGAGGCAGAGGATGAAGTGGCCTTGCGAATACATTTCTGATGTGATTCATGTTCACGAGATGGCAGAATTGATTTGTCTTCCTTCTTCCTGGAATCAAGAATCATTTCAGAACCAGTTTCAAAAATCGTTCCTATTGGTAGCTTCTCCTGTGCTGGTATTCAGAATCATTGCAAGCAGTCGTATTTGCTGACTGTTGATGTCTTCTGTGAACCCGTGTTTACTGTTGTTTTGCTCTAGTCTCTCCTTCAGCATTCAGGATGATTTTGAATGTGTTAAGATCTTTCTTCCCCCACGTTCTTATCACAACCTTATTCCAACAGGCTATTTGATGCACGAGTTTCATAAATTTTGGATTGAAGAGGACCCCATGGACATAATGGAATTCAATCGTGTGCGGGAGAAATTCCGCAAGAGGATCGTAAAACAGCTGCAAAACCCAGACATGGCACTCTGCCCACATTTTGCTGCCTCGGAAGGTTTAATCAACATGTAGTCGCCCACGCTGGTTTGAATGGATTCCCTGGAACACTGCCTCATTGTCGTGTTAGGTCTCTGCCTAGGTCACAGCTCACACACTGAATGCACACAGTGATTATATGCATGCCTTTTGGTACAGTATTTTCATCTCTTGGTCATAATTCCAAGATCCCCAGATACTACTGTTTCTGGAGTATCCACCCTCCAGTGACTGCTCATATTGTGGCATTATGCAGTGTTACATCTTGCCTTGACACCCAGGTATGGAGAGAGTTTTCTATTTTTTTAGATTGTTTTCCTCTCCCTCATAATTCAGCAATTCAGAATTGTTATTTCTCTAGCTGTATTTTGTATGTAATTCATTTAGCTGAATCTTGTTCTGTGAAAGCCTTTTAATTTATTGATAATGTTTCATGACTATTGCTGCTAGCTTTTCAAGCCAGGTTCATGCTTGGACCTCATTCTGATAAAATATAAGTCTTTAAAATAATACAGACAGATACATGATAAACCAAACTGTTAATGCAAACAGCCACGCTTCTCAAAAATGTAATGAGGCTTAGAAGAAGTAACTTTAGGTAGGAGCTGTTTTTGTTTGGAGTGACGCTGAATTATATTGTAACTTACCCCCAGTTGCAATTGTGTCAGTCATCTAGATATCACATTATTTTATTCCCGTAACTTCATGGGTGTGGATGCCTGTTTATGTTTAGGATGCCTAGAGCCTCAGACGTGAAGTCAGCATATATCAAAAGTTGCAAAAGGTTTTTCACCACCTGCCTCTTGCTGAACTCTGAATTACCCCTCTCAGCGCAGTTCAAATCCAGGTTTTTCGCTTGGGGAACTGAGTGCTGACTGGCTTGTTTTCCATGTGAAGGGGCAATGTTAAGAACAATCTGCAAGAATATGTGTCACAAGAGAGAAACCTAAGCTATGTCACTCTAATACTTCTTGAGAATAACGATCTTGTCTTGCATCAGTGGAAGAAGTAAATTGCTTGGAAGAAGAAAAGACAAATCATACTGACACTATTTAAATCATCTTAAAAGATCGTGATTTAGTTTGGAATTATGATTGTAGTCTGTTGAATAGTATTTACCATGGCATTTCATACCCATGGTATTTTATACTTTCTGACTATCAATTTTAGTATATATTAGATGTTTGTGGAATCACTTGCTTACTGAAATGAATTTTGAGTACTGCCTAACTGTCGGTTATATGAATAAATAACATGTCATTCTACTGTAACATAGAGTGGATTTCATTTAATATTTTTGTGCTCATATAGTTTCTGAAAATGCAAGTGTGTGAGCGGGTAGAATGTCAAAAACAGACAACCTGGAGCTGAGTGTAAATTGCGCCATCATCCACAGTTACCAGGTGCAAGTTAGAATGCATTATGTTTCAGAGACTTGAACTAATCTTAAGGCTTGATGGTGCTTTCATGAAAGAATAAGAACCAACTTTTTATACATAAATTTATTACAAACCTGGTTGGATGCTGCCAGACAGCAGAAAAAAAGGGGAAAAAAAGGTCAACTGCACATTGTTTCCTTGTGCATGCTGCTTCCTCTGGTTTTGTGCTAGCCCTTGCCTGTGGCAGTGTCCCAAGTGGCCTCATTTTGCCTTGTCTCTGTTACAGCCCTGTGCCCTGTCATAGAACAGGGAAGGGAAGGAGTTGGTTGACACATGGGATGTATCATGAGTGATGACAAGAACATACATTCCTTGCCAGGGTGAGAAATCGTGAGCCTGTCTGAATTCCCCACCACTGCTGCAGCGACTGGAGGTGAGGGTATTATTCCGTAGGCAGTACAGCCCTTGTCAGCCACGTGTATACATTGTCTCTTTCTATCCACTGTGGTCCGTGTCACCGACGTGGTCCGTGACACTGATGGCTTGACAGTATGTGGCACTTACAGCAGCTCACGTCTCTTCTGTTCAGGTAGAGATCGTTGATGTTAACAAAGCGAAGTGTTCCCTCCCAGCTCCTAGAATGCTTTCTTTCTGTTGGATCTTAACTTGGCTGCACAGTTTTAGGAAGAACGAGCTCTGCCACCCCCTTCTAGTTCTGAACGTTATCAGATTTCTCATTCACACCTCTCTGTGGAAGATGCAGTCTGCCCAGTAACACAGTGAGGTGAGAAAAAGAACAGGAGAAGGTTTCACAACCATCAAAAATGTGTGATGTCTGTGTGTGTTTCTCTTGGTTATTTTTAACTTGCTTATGTTTATGCCATCGAACTAGAATTGACCACATAAAATGTAAATTGTGTAGCAAGCTTCCTCAAAATTTTCCAAAACACTATTTGTGATGGTAAAGCACACACACACACACACACACACACACATTCTGGTTTGCACTACAGGAAGAAATTCCTTGGAGGCACTATTTCTGAAGCTTGAGACTTCAATCAGACTTCCCTTCTCGAAATTCTTGTTTTTCTACTCTGGTGAAAAAAATGCCTGATAACCCACCATCTTTTCTGCATTTGAAAAGAGGCTTACATATATTCCAATCCCAAGAGGTAAAGCGGTCTTACAATATATCTCCCATTCTAGGACACGTTTGAGACAGAAAAAATTATGTTAACAATTTCTCTCGGACAACAGGGTAATCTGGGACAGTTTGAGGGAACAGAGATATGAGGTGGCAAAGAGACAGACATCAGCAGGGATTGTCTCCTGTAATGCTAGGCAAATACAGCCCAGTGCCTTCACTTCCTAACCTCTGGCAGAAGTACATACGTCATGGAGCCATAGGAAGAAAGTGATGTCTGTCGGTTCTGGGCAATATCTAAAGACCGGGGAGGAATATTCATGCTTCTCACTTACCTTCTGCCATGGTGGCTCCACTCACCTGGGTCCCAGAGTGAGGGCAACTTGAGCCAGACACACCATGGAATGGTAATACAGCCAAAAATTAAATCTTTGTTGTTTTAAGCCAATAAGATACATGATGCTGTTTGTTACAGTAGCACAACTGTGTCCATCCTGACTGATGAAAGTCTCAGTTTCCTCATTTGCTAGATGGTGGTACAAATATAACATCCTTAAGAGGTTGTGGAGTTTAGAAAAGATAATTCATGTTACTTTAAAATTATTCATTGTTCATTTATTTTAGTTAAAAGTTGGTGGGGGGGGGGAGATCTTCCATCTGCTGTTTCATCTACCAAATGTCTAAAAGAGATGGGGCTGAGCTTGACTGATGCCTACAGCCGGAAACTCAATCTAGGTCTCTTATGTGGGTGGCAGGGATTCAAGAATTTGAACTATCTCCTGCTTCCTCCCAGGGTGCACATTAGCAAGAAGCTGGACCAAAAACAGAGGTAGGATTTGATCCCAAGCACTCTCATATGGGATGTATCCCAAGAGGCATGGTTACCACTGCACCTAATGCCTGTCCCAAATGGACATCTTGATATCTAGGATACCACCTACCTCAGATCTTAGAAACCCGTAGAGATGTGTACTTGGTCTGAGCTGAGAATTTCAATTACATAGACTGAGCCAAAGTTGCTGATAGAGAAATAAATCTGGCAATCAAGCTCCATGATGCAAAGTATCTTGATCCATCAGATACAATTTGGTCAAATACAAATTGAATGAGAGTAAGGAGGGGATAGAATGTGGGGACAGGAAATGAGAAATAATGGGGAGAAATGGAAAGGGACAGACAAAAACAAAAGTGTTAGCAAGCATTTCTAGGAAAGAAAAACATGCAAGACTTTGGGCATGCCGACCCTTCAGAAATAAAAGATTCTTTTTGCAGCTGAGGTTCTTATACTCCATGAATCTGACATAGCCTCCAGAATGCTACGTGGTAACAGGAATCTGTCATCTGTTAACATCCCTGGGATGCTTGGCAGAAACCTGACAGGTGGGGTTAGGACAAAGGACAAGGTGACAGCAATCTGTTGAAATTTATTAAGCTATTATTTAAATTTTATTTGGGCCGGTGCCGCGGCTCACTAGGCTAATCCTCCGCCTAGCGGCGCCGGCACACCGGGTTCTAGTCCCGGTCGGGGCGCCGGATTCTGTCCCGGTTGCCCCTCTTCCAGGCCAGCCCTCTGCTGTGGCCAGGGAGTGCAGTGGAGGATGGCCCAGGTGCTTGGGCCCTGCACCCCATGGGAGACCAGGAAAAGCACCTGGCTCCTGGCTCCTGCCATCGGATCAGCGCGGTGCGCCAGCCGCAACGCGCCGGCCGCGGCGGCCATTGGAGGGTGAACCAACGGCAAAAGGAAGACCTTTCTCTCTGTCTCTCTCTCTCACTGTCCACTCTGCCTGTCAAAAAATAAAAAAATAAAAAATAAAAAATAAAAAAATAAAATAAAAAAATAAAAAAAAAATAAATTTTATTTGAAGGGGCTGGCGCTGTGGCACAGCGGGTTAATGCCCTGGCGTGAGGCGCCGGCATTCCATATGGATGCCGGTTTGAGACCCGGCTGCTCCTCTTCCCATCCAGCTCTCTGCTGTGGCCTGGGATAGCAGTGGAAGATGGCCCAGGTCCTTGGGCCCCTGCACCCGCATGGGAGACCAGGAGGAAGCTCCCGGCTCCTAGCTTCGGAACGGCACAGTTCCAGCCATCGCAGCCAATTGGGAAGTGAACCAGTGGATGGAAGACCTCTCTCTCTCTCTCTTTCTCTCTCTGCCTCTCCTCTCTCTGTGTAACTCTGAATTTCAAATAAAAAATAAATAAATCTTTAAAAAAAATTTATTTGAAAAGCACAGAGACAGCAAGACAGACCAAGACTTCCTGTCTCCTAGTTCATTCTCCAGATGCGTGCAATAGCCAGGGCAGGGCCAGGATGAAGTCAGGAACCAGGAACTCAATTCATGTCTTCCACATGGGTGGCAGGGACCCAACCACTTGAGCCATCATCTGCTGCCTCCTAGAGTGTGCGTTACTAGGAATTTGGAATTGGGAGCAGAGCTAGAAGTCAAATCCAGACACTCTAATATGGGATGTTGGGATGCAGGCATCCCAAGCTGTACCTTAACTCCTGCACCAAATGCCATCCTATGACCTTTTTGAGAAAAATCTGTATGTATCTTGTACCATGTTTTGCTTTGGGAATCCCCACAGAAGAAAAGTTTCAGGTGAAGGAAAGTGCGACAAAGAGAAGAAAGCTGACATTAAACTTGTAAAGGCACAGTTAACCCCCTCTGCCATGCAAGAGAAGTGGTCCTTTTCTGAGAACCACATACACTACAAAGGCTCAGATGAACTCCACAGCACCACAAGGCATGGGTTTTGAAATAGCTTCCCCGGGGAAATTTATAAAGGCAGGAGCAGCAAGAAAGAGCATATGAGAGTTTCCCGTAGTCCCAAGGCACTCCAGGGCCTGAATGCTGCACCAGATATGAAGTAGGTCAGAGTTCAGGTGGAGAGAACCCCCATTCAATCCCCACCCTCATTCTTTTTCCAGAAAAAGCATGAAAGGCTAAGCAGAGGGGTGATAATCTGGTCAGACTACTTTCCAGCAAGGCAGTATGGTGCTACTTACCAACTGGCTTGGAGCAGAGAGCCCCAGCTGCCCTGTACCTGTGTCTTAGGGTCTGTAAGAAGCTGCCCTAGGGCAGAAATCTGTATTGATAGGGAATGCTTAGAGTTTGGATGCAGCCCCTCTGCTGAGAGAGAAGGAAGACTTCAGTTGCACTTGGTTTGCCCAAGCAGCCCAAAAAGAGATCATGAATTATTTTTTGACAAATTGTCACCTCACATCACTCCCATATATTTATTTCTGGCATATGAACTCTTTTGGACCAAATGTATAGCGATTATAGAGGGATAGGAATATCAAGAGCCTCAAGCTAAATGATGCTAAGAATTACATGAGCCACTTGGGGCCAAGTTTTTACTCTTTCTGCAGAGTAGAGCAGGAAAAAGCTAGCAGTTGGCCGTCTCATGTTCAGTGTATGTGCTGCTGGCCTTCCTTAGATCAATGATGTAACCTTTCTGCTTTGTCTCTTCCCACCCATAACATAAAAATAAGACAGACAGCTCCTCTTCTAAGGATTGTTGTTGAGAGTAAAAATCAAATAACTTTTTTTTAAGAAAGATTTATTTATTTGAAAGTCAGAGTTACAGAGAGGGAGAGATAGAAAGAGAGATCCTTGCTGGCGCCGCGGCTCACTAGGCTAATCCTCTGCCTACGGCGCTGGCATCCCGGGTTCTGGTCCTGGTTAGGGTGCCGGATTCTGTCCTGGCTGCTCCTCTTCCAGGCCAGCTCTCTGCTATGGCCAGGGAGTACAGTGGAGGATGGCCCAAGTGGTTGGGCCCTGCACTCCATGGGAGACCAGGAGAAGCACCTGGCTCCTGGCTTCGGCCCGGCATAGCGCGTGGGCCGCAACGCGCCGGCTGTAGAGGCCACTTAGGGGGTGAACCAATGGAAAAAGGGAGACCTTTCTCTCTGTCTTTCTCTCTCTCACTGTCTAACTCTGCCTGTCCAAAAAAAAAAAAAGAGAGAGAGAGAGAGAGGAGAGAGAGAGATCTTCTATCCATTAGTTTGCTCCCCTGATGGCTGCAATAAGCCAGGACAAAGCCATGAGCCAGGAGCTTCATCCAGGTCTCCTACATGGGTGACAGGGGCCCAAGCACTTGTGCCATCTTTTGCTGCTTTCCCAGGCCATTAGCAGAGAGCTGGATTGGACATGGAACAGCCAGGACACAAACATCAGATGCTGGTTTCACAGGCAGCAGCTTCACCTGCTACACCACAACACTATCCCCCCAAATAAGCTACTACTAACTTAAGGTGCTTAGGAAACTCCAGAGTACCAGTTAGACATATGATTAATTATGGTTTTATTTTTATCCATTTGGTTTGTGACTATTACTCTAACAGAAAATTAAACTACTAAATGTGTCCTTGTAGCCAGTGTCCCCATTAATTCAATTCAGCAAATATTTATTGAGAACCTCTTTTAGTGCCGGGCATCATGCCAATCCTGGGGATTGATGAGAAAGGAAGCAGTGGCCTTGGTGCATGGGAACTCGTAGTCCAAACGTAGGCTCTTGCTTCTCAAAAGTCTGGCCTTTGGGCCTCCAGCACAAGCATGGTTAGAAGCGCGTGATCTTAGCCCCCTCCCGAGGTCTACTGAAAAGATCTTCATTTAGCACTCTGTCCCGGTGATTTGTGCCTGCATTAAGTGGGAAAGCACTGCTCCAGGGGTATCGATCCAGCTGCTTTCCACTGAAACCTGACAAGGTTTAGTGTCAACTGTTAATGGCTTAGAAAAATCAAACATTTCCTTTGTTTTCCCTCAACTCATTCTGATAGTAAACTTGACCCTATGCCCACCTCTAACAAAGCACTACATGCTCTGTTGTCATTCACCCAGCAGTGCTGCAAACAGGAGTTCCCATGGCGAAGGAGGAAGGCCAGCACCCTGGAGAGTAGGACGGCCTGCCCTCCTACCCGTCTTGGGAAGCATCCTACAGTAGCCTACAGAAGCATCCTACACTACCCTGGGTGCAGACTCCCACTAACAGCCTTTTTCAGAGTTGCTGTTTCTCAAAATGTCTTTCAGAATGCTCAGCCTCCTACATGCCAGAGAAAGCAAATAAATGGACTTGACTTGTTAGCCAAAGGTTTCCCCTTACCAAACAGAAGCACCAAATTGCAACAAGATACCCTAGACTAGGGGGTGCAAACATTCCCACCATTCTGGAGGTTGGCCATCTGAGATCAGGGTGCCAGTTCGATTGAGTCCTGGTGAGGGCCTTCTTCCTGGCACACAAGTGGCTGCCTTCTCATCCTGTGCTCATGTGGCTTTCCTTGGTGTGTGCATGTTGGGGGGTGGGGAATTTTTCTCTAGACCACCACCCTATTAGATCAGGGTCCCACCCTTATGACCTCTTTAATTAAAATTAAAAAATATTTTATAAGTGGAATCATACAGCAGTGATTGCTTTTGGTTTGGCTTTTTTGCTCAGTATAATCCCCTTAAGAGCCATCCAAGTGTTTGCAGATATCCATAGTTCATTCCTTGCTATTGCTGAGTAGTAGTCCATGAAATGAACTCCTGGAGCTGACATTGTAACACAAAGCGTTAAGCTGCCACCTACAATGCTGGCATCCTATTTTGGAGTGCAAGTTCAAGTCCTAGCTGCTCCACTTCTGATCCAGATTCCTGCCAATGCACCTGAGAAAATAGCAGATGGTTCAAGTTCTTGGGCCCTTGCCACCCTAGTGGGAGACCAGGACTGAGTTCCTGGTGCCTGGTTTCAGTCTGGCCCAAACATGGCTGTTGTGGCCATTTGAGGAGTGAATCAGTAGATAAAACTCCTCTCTCTCTCTCTCTCTCTCTCTCTCTCTCTCTCTTCCTCCTTCCTCTCTCTGCCTTTCAAATAAATAAATTTTCTTTTCTTTTAAAAGAAAGAGATGTACATACCCCACTTTGTTTAAACGTTCATCTGTTGAGGAACATTTGGGTTGTCTTCAGTGTGGGTTCATTACAAATGAATTTGCTCTGAATATTTGATACATATTTTTGCAAACATAATTTTTCATACCTCAGGAGTGCAATTGCTGGGTCATATGAAAACTCACATTGGTTTCCTAAGAAATAGTCAATGTTCTTAAATGTGTATATATTAAATACATGAAATTTGTTTACCTTAAATTTAAAAAATTTTTTAAAAAGAAACAAAGTGTTTTCCAGAACAGTTTCTCCACATTTTCACCAGGATTTAATGCTATGACTAATTTTATTTTAGCTTTCTAATATACAGTGATCTCATTATGGTTTTAATTTACATTTTCCTAATTTTTAACATATTTTCATATGTTTATTTGCCATTTCATACCCTCTACAGTGAAATCATGTCTTTTCCCATTTTCTAATTAAATTGTCCATATAGTTTTAAGAGTTCTTTAAATATATGATATACTACTGCTTGTCAGCTATGTACATTGCAAGTATTTTTTCCCAATCCATAGTTTATATTTTCATCCTCTCACCAGAGACTCACAAAACAAAGAAATTTTGATGAGGCCCAATTTATTAACTTCCCTCCTATGGTCTGTGATTTTGGTGTCAAGTTGAGGACTCTTCACTAAGCCCCAGACCCCGAAGATTTTCCTCTATGATTTTTTTCTAGAAATTTTACAGTTTCACACTTTGTATTAAATTTTATGCTCAATTTTGAGTATATAAGTTGTGAGGCTCAGATGAGATTCATGTTTTTTGCCTATCAATGTTTCATTGCTCCTGTATCACTGTTGAAAAGGTTATGCTTACTCAATGGGATCACTTTTTAAAAATGTTTTTATTTCTTTAGGTTTTTTTTTTTTTTGAAAGCTAGAGAGAGAAAGAAATATTTGATTACTCCCCAAATGCCTGCAGTAGCCAGGACTGGACCAGGCCAAAGTCAGGAGCCCAGAACTCAATCTAGGTCTTTCACATGGGTGGCAGGGACCCAAGTTCTTGAGCCATCACCTGCTGCCATTCAGGGTGAACATTAACAGGGAGTTGAATCGGAGTGGAGGAGCTGGGACTTGAACTGTGCACTCCCACATGGGGCACAGACATCCCAACTGGTGTCTTAACCACTGAGCCAAGCGCCCACCCCTCCACTGAGTTGCTTTTTTTCTTTTGTAGAAAATCATCTGGATGTATTAATGTGGATGGTTTTTAAGAATCACCTTCAGTTTCTTGTCTGAAAAGTGATAATTCATTCAGAAAATAATGATTGATTATTATGAGGCAGAGAGTGTGCTAGGCATATGATCTTCAACCTTACATTTGATCAGTCTTGGAAGTGAATAAACAAAGAGATCACAGTGAGAGTTAAAACTGTGCTCACGGAGTTTTGAGAACGCTGGCTGAGGCTGAGGGTGCAGGAGCTCCCCAAGAAGAGCGCAGCTTAGCCCATGACTCAGCAGAGAAATAGAGGCCAGCAGTGGCCTGGAGACTGCTAGGCCTTCCGCCGTATCTGACCAGACCCTCTCTCATGGTAACAGAATCTTAATTTTAAGCTGGGGCACACAGATGCCCAGAATTACGACATCTATTTATTTTCTGGCTGCCCTTGCCGGAGATATGATCATTTGACTATTCTGGCAAAGAGTATGTAAATCAGAGTGCTGTTGGAAGCATCTGCCTCCTTTGTTCCTTGGTTCTTCCTGCTGCTAAAAATCAGATGCCATCTTGCACTGGAAATGCAAGAGCCACATGCTATGGATGTCAGAGTGATGGGCTGAAAGTGGCCTAGGTGCCTGAGGACACTGGCAAACCTATCAGCCCTGGACTGTCTTCCTCCAGACTCAACGTAAAACTGAAATAAAATTATCTTGTTTAAGTTACTATTTATTTAAATGCCTTGATCTAATTCCAATAAATATACCAGGTACAAGGGCATGGAGACATACATGGCACCTCCAGGGAGTACCACTAGCCCAGAACAGCTGGAGTACAGATGCGTGTTGGTCCCTAACTTGAAAGGATGCAGGAGCCAAAGACAAAGGCAGGGGCCAAGCCCTGGAAGCTGTGGTGCTGATGTTCAGACACAGATCGCATTCAAAATCTTGCCTGGAGGAAGATCCGGACTTGGCCACAACACCCTTCGGCCTGCTGCCCACTGTGGTTCTGCTGGGCAGCTCAGCCCTCCTGACGCCTTAGGTGACTCTTCAGCTGTGAGTCACACAGAGGCTGTGACAGGTGATCTGGGCTCCCCGGATTGCAGGTGCCTGCAGCAGCACTGCTTGTAGCTATAGCCTCTTCCAACATACTTAAGAAGACACTGCCTTAAGACTCTGGCCCAAACCCCTCTCCTCATCAGGGAGAACTGGAGACCAGACAGGAGCTCAGACACTATTCCACCCTCTTCACCCTTCTGCCCGAGCCACGGCACAGAACCCTGCCCCTCACCCTTACAATCCCCATACACACACACTCAGTCTCCCACACAGGCTGCATGAGCCTCTGCATGTGCGCACACGTCCAGCAGCCCTGCGACTATCACAGGGGTAGGATGTGGTCAGATCTGTGTTTCAGAAAGTCTCTGTTGCCCGTGTGAAGCATGATTTGGAAGGCAACTCAACAAACAGAACTCTGGTGCCTGAGCAAAAAAATCCTGAGGTCCTGCACCAAAGCAGAGCCTGAGAGAAGAGGGGGATTTGTGAAGGGCCTTCAAAAAGTTCATGGAAATGAGTATCATGAGAAACTATTCATGAGTTTTAATTCTTTGCATAAAAATAAACATCTTTTGATTCCATTTCCATGAGGATTTTGAAGTTCTCTCATATTTGAGTAGCACAAAGGAAGTAAAAAATCAACAGGATTGGGTAACTGGGTGAATGTAGGGGTGAGTTATGGGGAGGAGTGTAGAAAAACCTTTGGGACTATACGACTTAAATTATGAACAATACTGATCCCAGCAATAGCTACTTAAGACTGGCTACCTATTGCTTGAGTTGAGGGATTTACGTTTATTGTCTCTTTTAACCCTCAACTCTGGTAGATTGTATTTATCGATACTTTACAGACAAAGAAATTGAGGCAGCTTTGCTCAATATCTTCCAGTTAGAAACTGGCAAGAATGTGCTGCAAAACCCATTTTTCTGGCTTGGTGCAAGTCTTTATCACGTGGCCATTTGCTCTATACCATTAGTTCAACATTAAATTCTATATTCTTTAGAAGAAGAACTGAATGCAAATATACTAAAATTATATCTTTGGGAGATATGATTAAAGGTTATTTTATTTTATATGTGTTTTTCATATTTTCTTCCATGAGTACGTATGGTAATTATCTGAAGGATGTGATGCATGTTTCAATTTAAGTAATAAAATGACACTCTGAGAAAGAATGGCCCCAGGAGTCTGCGATTATGCATGGAAAGAGGAGACTGTCTTAAATAATCAGGCCCGGGTTGCCACTAGGAGCGAGAGCCAACTCTAACAAGGTTCCCAAGAAGCGTCTTGTCAGATAACCACCCCAGGGCTGCCACTCAGTTTGACTTAAGACCTTGAGAGTTTCTCGTCATCTCACTGGCTCTCAGAGAACACTGGATTTCAGCTTTTTAAAAAAAATTTTATTAGTAATAATTTCAGACACTGAAGCAAAAATCCCAAACAGTATATCCTCTGCCAAACACCTCACAACTCTCTGAATAATGACTCTATGAATATTTATGTCCTGTTATTATCGCTGCTGTAAGAAATGACAGTTTCAGCTCAAGTGACCATATTCATTTTCCAACTCACTGCTCAACCCTGAGTATTCTTTGTTTCCTCCCACTCATCAGCTGCACACACCTGGGGGCAGACTGCCTACAGGCCTGTTATATAGGCAGAATAACCCTTGAAGAAGTGTTCATTCTTCCTGTTCTTAAGCAGAGAACTGCAGTGTTTCATCCATTCATTGCCAGATTTTCATCAAGGCCATGCTGCATGCCAGCCCTTGTGCCAGGGGTCAGGGTACCAAGATGACTAAGACACGCTCATTGCCTCTTCAAGATGAGTTGGGCAATAGACATATAAACAATCTACTATACTACAGTGAGACGAGTGAAGTGGTTGACGCTAAGTGTTGGGTGCTGTGGGAGAAGCCGCTCCTGGAGACAATGTGAATGAAGGCACTAAGATGAGAAAGGGCTTGTCTGAGCAGTACACCCAGTTCACTGGTGTCAGCGCATAGGGAGCGTGGTTTAGAGATGGCATCTAGGGGCCTGCGTGGTGGCACAGTGGATTAAGCCTCTGCTTGCAATGCTGGCATCCCATATTTGAGAGCTGGTTCAAGTCCCAGCTGCTCGGCTTCTGATCCAGTTTCCTGCTAATGCACCTGGGAAAGCAACTGAAGATGGCCCAAGTGCTTGGGACCCGGTGCCCACATAGGAGACTCAGATGGAGTTTCAGGCTCCTGGCTTCAGCCTGGCCCAGCTGAAGTCATTTGGGGAGTGAACCAGTAGATGAAAGATTCTCTCTCTCTCTCTCTCTCTCTCTCTCTCTCTCTCTCTCTCTCTCTCTCTTTCTCTGCCTTTCAAACAAGTAAAATAATCTTTAAAAAATAATTAAAGAAGTGGTGTCTAGATTCTGAATAATGGCTCTGAGTGCTTTGTTGAAAGACTAGGAATTGAGGGTGAATCTGTGACAGCAAAAATAAGTCAACAAGATTTTTGAAAGATTGGTAATGTAGTCCAGGTGATAAATTCTGGAGCCCAAACTGGAGTTGTGGAGAAGGACATGTGGAAGAAGAAAGAAACATATTAGAAAATACTTGGAAGGTTAAATCAGGAGTAATGGTTTCAAGAAGAGGAAGAGCTGGGTAGGAGTATCAGATCTTCAAATCTTCTGGCCCCACAAAAACCTTCCATCATTTTCCTCAGCAGGGTCTTATTTACTTCTCACTGTGGATTGTGGGGTTTTTAAAAAATTTTTATTTGCTTCTCTAAATGGACTCTCTTTTTTTTTTTTTTTACTTTTTTTCTCTTTGTGCATAGCAGTTAGGATTCTTTTGGTTACAAATGACAGAAAATCGATTAAATTTTATAAACAAGTAATAGCACATATTAAGTGCTGTTATTGATAGACATTGATCTGAGCACTTTGTATGTATTACCTTTCAACTCATTTAAATAAAAAGATTTTTTGATTCATGACTGAAAAAGTAAGTTGTACATCTGGCTTCAGATACAGATGGATCCTGCAGCTCAAAAAACATCTCCAAGGCCGAGTTTATCTCCACCTCTTGGCTCCACAGCGGCAAGGTAACTGGAGCAGTTCTCATACCACACCCTTTTAGATTCAGGCCCTGCAGTAAGTTTGGTAGGAGAGGCTTCTTCACAGAAAGGCCTGGAATTGAGTCTCTTACTGCTCCAGCTTGAGCCACAAACCCTTACTCTTGCTAAGGGGAAGTGGTACTTCGGCTAAATGTGATCGTGTGCCGCTCTCCTGAAACTACATACGCTGAGGGAAGGGGAAGAATCACTTGACTCTAAAGAAATCAGGTACTTGTGTAAGAAGTAGTAGACATGGCCACTCCATTGGTACTCCATTAGTTACTACTATTACTTTGGACTGTAACTATACATACACATGTACTGTGTATATATACATACATTCCCAAACCAGCTTGGCTAGTTTTTAAAAATCCATTCATTTATTTATTCATTTGAAAGAGAGACAGACAGAGCTCCCATGCTCTGCTTCACTTCCCAAATGTGCACAATGACCAGGGCTTACGCAGGTCAAATCAGGGGGCTGCTAACTCTATTTAGGTCTCACCTGTGGGTGGCAGGAATCCAATTACTTGAATCATCACTGCTGTCTCCAAGGGTATACATGAGCAGGAAGCTGAAATCAGGAGTGGAGCCAGAACTTGAAACCAGGCACTCTGATTTGGGATGCGGGCATCCCAAACAACAGACTAACCACTAGGCCAAACATCCACCTTGGATAGCTGTAAAATGACTTCAATATTTTACACTCTGAATCTCATCTCATACCCTCCTCCCTGATGCTTGGGCTTGCCTTGATACTCACTTTTTGCCAATAGACAGTAACAAATTTGACATGAGCAAAGGCTTGGAAAATAACCTTTGAGTTTCCTCTTCTCCTCTATTTGAACTTGGCTACCACAATGAAAAAAAAAAAAAAATTGGGCCAGTCTTTGGAAGGACCAAAGAGCATGACCTCCAAAAGACCAAAGGCCTCCAAAGGTCAAGTGTCTTTGCCAAAGCTGTCCTAGACCAACCATCCCCCAACCAACCTGCCAACTGCCTGTAAATGCATGTGTAAGTCCAGTCAAGATTAGCCAAGCTCAGGGGCCAGCGCTGTGGAATAATAGGCAAAACCACTGCCTGCAGCACTGGCATCCCATATAGGCACCAGTTCAAGTCCCGGCTGCTCCACTTCCAGTCCAGCTCCCTGCTAATGAGCCTGGAAAAACAGTGGAAGATGGCCCAAGTTCTTAGGCCCCTGACCCATGTGGGAGACTCAGAAGAAGCTCCTAGCTCCTGGCTTCAGATAGGCCCAGCTCTAGCCATTGCAGCCATTTGGGGAATGAACAAGAGTAAGCCAGAGGATCTCTCTGTTTTCTTTCTCTCTCTCCCTCCCCCTTTCAAATAAATAAATAAATCCTAACAGCCAAGCTCAGACAAGATCAGAAAAACCATCCATCCACAGATTTATGAAAAATAAATAAATGTGATTTAAGCCACTAAATGTGGTGGTTTGTCATGCACAACAGATATCTGAAGTAGATATTCGCTAATGTATGCCTTATACTGTGGTCATCAAAGTTAACAATGCAACTAAGCAAGGATACTTAGTAGGCTAATGTTGACTTTGGCAGATAGCAGAAGAGAGATGGACACCCACAGAAGCCTAAGTTCGTTGGTACAGTGAGCACAGACAGCCTGAGGCCTCGGAGAGCAGGGCCAAAACTGCCACATGCAAAAGTTGCAAAACAAAGCTGAGGGCTGAGCCGGCACCACGGCTCACTAGGCTAATCCTCTGCCTTGGACACCGGCACACCGGGTTCTAGTCCTGGTCAGGACGCTGGATTCTGTCCCAGTTGCCCCTCTTCCAGGCCAGCTCTCTGCTGTGGCCCGGGAGTGCAGTGGAGGATGGCCCAAGTGCTTGGGCCCTGCACCCCATGGGAGATCGGGAGAGGCGCCTGGCTCCTCCTGCCTTCAGATCAGCGCTGTGCGCCGGCCGCAGCACGCCGGCCGCGGCGGCCATTGGAGGGTGAACCAACAGCAAAGGAAGACCTTTCTCTCTGTCTCTCTCTCTCACTGTCCACTCTGCCTGTCAAAAAATTAAATTAAATTAAATTAAATTTAAAAAAGCTGAGGGCCGGTACTGTGGTGCAGCAAGTTGAGCTTTGGCTTGCGACACCAGCATCTCATGTTGGTGTCTCATTTCAAATCCCGGATGTTCTGCTTCTGCCCCAGCTTCCTGCTAGTATTTCTAGGAAGACAATGGATGACAGCCCCAAGGGCCCCTGCCACCACCTATGTGGGAGACCAAAATGGAATTCCTAGCTCCTGGCTTCAGCCTGCCGCAGAAGTGGCTGTTGCACCTATTTAGGGAGTGAACCAGTGGACAAAAGAGATCTCGCTCTTTCTTTCAAATAAATAAATATTTTTTTAAAAACCCACAGTTGATTGGCCCATCAAACCAATCAACCTACAAGTTTCCATTCATACACTTATTAAAATACTGTTGGGTGGGACAGTGTTTCTAGGCAAAGAGAGAAGAGCCAAGGAGAAGATACTAACTCAGGAACTAGGCAGAGCGTGTTCCTTGTGATAGCATCAAGTACACACCAATGGGATGCAGGAGCTGAATGTGGTAGAAACTGGAGAAGGAAGACAGTGTTGGGGTACAGGAGAACTGAAGGAGAGAAGCTGAGCCAGATTTTCTGTGCTATGGGAAGAATATAATCCGTGGAAATTTGGAAACAGAGAGAATTTACTGGAGGAGCTAAATCATGTTGCAAATCACACACACACACACACACACAAATCTGGGAAAAAAATAATTTCAGGGGAGTAGGCATTTAGCTGAGTGGTTAAGATACCCACATCACACAGCTGAGTACCTGGCTCGATTCTGGCTCTAGCTCCTGACTCCAAGTTTCCTGCCAATGGAGATGACAGCAGGCAGCAGCAATGGCTCAACTAACTGGGCTCCTGCCACCCACGTGGGAGACGTAGGCTGAGTTCCCAGCTCCTGCTTTGGCTCTGGCCTAAGACCTCTATCATCTCTTTTTCTTTCTCTCTCCCTCTCTCTTTCTCTTCCTCATGAATAAACACAACTTTTAGAAAGTTATTTCATGGGCTATGTGCCAGGATTAAAAAATAGGGAGAGTTGAGATCAAGAGAGACCTGACATTTATTTCTGTTTGAGCTGGGGCTGGCCGCAAAAAGTCTTTGGATCTTAATTTCCTCATCTGCAAAAGGAAGACATTAGGTAATCACTGACATTTCCCCCACTTCTAAAATTCTCCAGCTCCCCCTATGAAAGAAGCAGCAGCCATTAAACAGAATATGTTCATTTCTGGGATATTTCAACTACTTTACTTTTGATTGAAGAGCCAGCTCTTCACCAGGGAGCTGTAAGGAAAGAGAAAAAAATCTGAAACTGTCAGCCATTTCAAAGCTGAGTGTGAAAGAACTGTATACATTAGGCTTCAAGGCTTCAAGTATATGATGAAAAAGAATAATCTTTTTGCTATTATTTTTTGCCAGAAATGTTTCATCTCTTCCTAGAGTAATGAGGCCTGTGTCTACCTTGTTTTGTTTGTTTGACAGTGTGAATAATGATCAGATTTTCCATGCTATGGGAAGAATATATTCCGTGGAAATTTGGAAACTGAGAGAATTTACTGGAGATCAAAATATGATCAGATAATGATCTTTTGCTCCTTGGAACACAAAGCCTCGGCATTCAAATACATACCTGTCTGATGGTGGAGGGAACAATACCTCAATTTTGGCCCTCATTGCTGTCTTAATAGATGTAATGGACTGAGTCATTGCTGGGTTTTCCAGTCCACTCCCACGTTGACAGTATTCCAGTTCTGGAGGAGGGAAATGATTCTTTTCTTCAGTGCAGTCTCAGAGAGCAGATAATTCTTGGAAACCATTTCCTATACCAGAAGATGAAAGAGACCCTCCTTCTTCTGGCCTTTATGCACATTCCACTTTCTGAGGACTTTGAACTTGAGCCATCTGGGGTGGGGCCATTGGATGTTACTCTTCCTAAGTGTTGCTCACCAAACTGTGCCTTCTTCACAATGCCTTCTGGGGTTTCCAGGGGCTTGCTTTCTTTCTTTCTTTCTTTCTTTCTTTCTTTCTTTCTTTTTTTATTTGACAGATAGAGTTAGACAGTGAGAGAGAGAGACAAAGAGAAAGGTCTTACTTTCATTGGTTCACACTCCCCACCCCAAATGGCTGCTATAACTGGAGCTACGCCAATCCAAAGCCAGGAGCCAGGTGCCTCCTCCTGGTCTCCTAAGTGGGTGCAGGGGTCCAAGCACTTGGGCCATCCTCCACTGCCCTCCCAGGCCACAGCAGAGAGTTGGACTGGAAGAGGAGCAACCGGGACTAGAACCGGCGTTCATATGGGATGCCAGCGCCATAGGCGGAGGATTAACCAAGTGAGCCACAGCGCCAGCCCTCCATGGACTTTCTGTGTTTCTGAAGCCTGATCTTTCAACCTCACATGTATTATGGGAGCCCCATCATGTCACCAACAAGTTCCCTTTAACTTAAGCTGTTCTAATTCAATTTCTATTATTGATAACTGAAAGCCCTGATTCATAAAACAATATTCGACCAGACTCAGGCTTATGCATAAGCCATTATGTTATGCTGTGTCTTACTTCCCGTGCTTTAACAAACTGTATCACGTGCTTTTTCTTTATTATTAACTCACTATTTTTTGCCCTTATTATTGAAACTCATAGGGTAGAACTTAAAAGCATGGGCTATGGATATCAGTTTATTCACTCTAAACACCGTAGCAAGCAGTCAGTTAACACTTTTGACTTCAGTTCTTTGAGTCTAACGGGAACAGCCATATTACAGAGCTGTTATGAGGATCCAGTGAGTTATATGGCCTGGGAATTGCCTGAGAAATTCAGTAATCATTGAAAGAGAATAATTCTTGGCCTTTGGCAGTGCCGCGTTCATTTCTGGGATATTTCAACTACTTTACTTCATGTACCAAGTACTTTACAATTTGCTGTGACTTTCACAACTTTTGGAAATCATCCTGGTCTTATATATGAGGAAACTGAGGCTCAGGGAGGGTTGAAACTTTCCTGAGGTCCCACATAGTAAGTGCAATGCCAGAGTCAATGTCATGTCAGTGTCATGCTACCTTCTTCTGCCTGCCTCCAGTTGTTTCTCCTCCTGAGAGCCTTGACATCCAAGCCCTGGTTTGGAGAACTCCATGCTGCTCCCTCCGCTCAGTTCAAGTCCTGTCCTGCTGCAATGGCATCAGCGACTTGCAGCCATGCCTCTGGACTCCACGCTTCAGGGCCTGGGTTTTCTCTGCCGGCACTGTTCCCAACACAGTACCTGCTACACAGCAGGTTCTCCGCGGAGGAATGCAGAAATCAACAGAGGAGAGTACACAAAGAGAATACAAGAGGGATGATGGAGGAACCTAAACCACATTCACCTTCATCTCAGCTTTGCCTAAAGCCAGGCCTGAATTTCCTTGGTTCAGATCACACAGAGTGGTATGGAGATCTGTGACTGGTCGGCTTAATATATGTGCCCAGGAAAAGTCAGATCACAAGGTCACTGAGCCAAAAAAATGTTTGTAACTTTTAATCATGTAGTTTGTCTTCTTGGACTCAGTTCTTTAGACGTGATTTGAAATAGATCCCATACGAGTGCAGGTTCATGTCCTACCTGCTCCGCTTCCGATCTAGCTCCTTGCTAATGTGCCTGGGAAAGCAGTGGAAGATGGCCCAAGAGCTGATGCCCTTGCCATCCGTGTGGGAGACTGAGATGGAGTTTCAGGTATCTGACTTCAGCCTGGCCCAGCCCTGGCCTTTGCAGCCATTTGGGGAGTTAACCAGCAGATGGAAGATTTTCTCTCTGTCTCCCCCCAACCCCCGACCCTGTAACTCTTCCTTTCAAATGATAAATAAATTTTTTTTTTCAAAATGTGTTAACTTACCCCTCATAACAAGGCTATCTCCTTTTCTAAATTAATTAATTTTTAAAAGATTTATTTATCTGTTTGAAAGGCAGAGTTACAGAGAGGCAAAGGCAGAGAGAGAGACGTCAGGAACCAGGAGCTTCTTCCAAGTCTCCCAGGTGGGTGCAGGGGCCCAAGGACTTGGGCCATCTTCTAGAGCTGGATCAGAAGTGGAGCAGCAGGGTCTTGAACCTGCGCCCATATGGGATGCCGGCACTGCAGGAAGCAGCTTTATCCACTATGCCACAGTGCTGGCCCACATCTCCTTTTGTACAGATGAGAAAACAGACACAGAGGTTTACTTGGGATCACATAGCCAGTTAGGGGCAATAATGAAGAACAGATACTACTATGGGAAAAAAAAAATCTTATACTACAATTTATATGAGAAAGGCAATGTTATTCAGTCATCAAAATGCTGTGAAACAAACAGTAATCACACACACAGAAAGGCAGAGGAAGGAGGTTAGAGAAAGAAGGCAATTCTCCCAAATGTTCCACTAGGGCAAGAGGGGGCTTTGAGCAATGTTCTCCACTTTTCCCTTTTGAACCAAGAATGCATGGTGAGGGCAGCGATTTCCATGTCCTTTCAGTTTTGACTGAATCCCTGTGCCTAGAATTTGCATTAGCAATAACATTTAATATTTATGAAACATGACCTAGGAGACATAACTGATCAGATGAAAGAAGTTCTCTCCAATCTTAGCAGAACCCCCTGCAGATCCATTTGTCCTTTCCCACTCCCAGGGTCATTTCCGGACCTAGTAAGTACATAAACTCTTTTCTATGGTCCCCAAACAGTTCCCCAAATCAATCTATCCTACTCTTTTTTTTTTTTTTTTTTTTTTTTTTTTTTTGACAGGCAGAGTGGACAGTGAGAGAGAGAGACAGAGAGAAAGGTCTTCTTTTTGCCGTTGGTTCACCCTCCAATGGCCACCGCGGCCAGTGCACTGCGGCCGGCACACCACGCTGATCCGATGGCAGGAGCCAGGTGCTTCTCCTGGTCTCCCATGGGGTGCAGGGCCCAAGCTCTTGGGCCATCCTCCACTGCACTCCCTGGCCACAGCAGAGAGCTGGCCTGGAAGAGGGACAACCGGGACAGAATCCGGTGCCCCGACCGGGACTAGAACCCAGTGTGCCGGCGCCGCAAGGCAGAGGATTAGCCTAGTGAGCCGCGGCGCCGGCCTAATCTATCCTACTCTTCAATGAGAAATTGAGCTTCCCAAAGGTACCTCTGACCACAGTTTTTCTCCTGCTCAAAAATCTTCCTTGATTCCTCACAATCTGTATTTCTTTTATATAAGGAAATAATTCTAGACACTATTTCATTCTCAAGACACTTGAAACAACCATAGACAAGCCTCTTAATATAGTGAAGACGTTTGGAGGCTCTCTAAATTAACTTCTAGACCATATGTTTGAACTCACTTCTTAAAATCTCTGTGCAAAGTAAATTAGTACGAGCAGATAATAGAAGAAATCTTGATATAACTTGGCAGATAGAGTAAACTAACGTCACAGGTTCTTTTCAAACTCACTTCTTCGTTAGCTTCTTCAAAGGTACTTCGTCTTCAAGCTCTCCTCTTCCAAATTTCCCATCTTGTCACTACCAGAGATATCTTTCTAAAACCCAAAACTATGCTATGCTTTAAGGAGCTTCCTGTTCTTTTTTTTTTTTTTTTAAGATTTATTTATTTGAAAGAGGAAAGAGGTACAGAGAAATTAGACAGAGACAGAGAGATAGACCTTCTATCGCTGGTTCAGTCCCCTGATGGCTGCAAGGGCCAGGGCTGGGCCAGGCTGAAGCCAAGAACCAGGAGCTTCCTCTGGGTCTCCTACGTGGCTGGCTGAGGAACCAAGCACTCGGGCCATCTTTCCCTCCTTTTCCAAGGCCATTAGCAGGCAAGTGCATTGGAAGTGAAACAGCCAGGACATGAGTTGGCATCCACATGGGATGCTAGCACAAGAGGTGGTGGCTTTACCTGCTACACCATAATTTTGCCCCCACCCATTCTTTATAAAATGTTTTTTATTTATTTTCATCTTTAATTTGAAAGGCATAGAGAAAGAGAAACAAAGACAGACACAGAGAGACCCTTCATTCACTGGTTCATTCCCCCAAATTCTTGCAACAGCCAGATCATGGCTGGGTTGAAGGCAAGAGCCCCAAACTCCATCCAGGTCTCCCATGTGGGTGGCAAGGACTCACGTACTTGAGCCATCATTCACTGCCTCCAGGGATGTGCATTCACAAATAGCTGGATTGGAGTACTGTAGCCAGAACTCAAACCAGGCACTCCAATATAGAATGAAGGTGTCCCAAGCAGAGACTTTGCTACTCCACATACCTGCCCTAAGGGCTTCCCATTCTTGCAAAATAAAGTACATACCTGGAATTCAGATGGTGATAACCCTCAGGTATCTGATCTCAACTGAACTGCTTGAGTGCAAACAGATCTCAATTCTTTACCCCTCCCTGTATCCCCACTGTTGTCAACTTTACTAGCTCCTCCTACCAAGAAATGGGGTCTATTTTCCTTTTCTGAATTTAGGCTGGGGTTGTGACTTTCTTTGGCTAATAGAAGGTGGTAGAAATGTTGGAGCACCCATTTCAAGCTTAGGTCTTAAGGGGCCTTGCCCACTTCTGCTTGCTTTCATGAATCCCTGGCACTGCCATGTGAACAAACACAGGCAGCTTATAAAATGGTGAGTGACACATGGCTCAGGCAGCTCTGTCCACCCAGCCAACATCCAACCAACAACCATACAACCTGGGCAAGCCAGCCCACAGCCTTCCCAGCAGTCACCGCGCTTTTATGATCAGGCCCAGCAGAAATCAGCCAAATCTGGCCCAGATCAGCAGAATCCCCCAACTGACAAGCCTACACACTCATTAGCAGTAATAAATGCTGTGTGAAAGGCACTTTGTTTGCGGTGACTTGTTACACAGAATTGCTGAGACAGCAACCTGCCTTCCAGTTTCTCCTCCCACTTCCCACCATTGCGCGAATCTTCATTCACCCCAGACTAGTCAGTTCCCCCTGAGTATCTTACAATCAGGTCTCAGTATTTTTGTTGTGCTGCAGCCTCTGTCTGAGTGTCCCTTTTCTACTTCCTATCTTATAAGAATCTACTCAGCATTCAAGGTCAAGCTCAAACATCACTCATTCATCAGTTACTTATTGAAGACCAGTCCTGAAGCTTCCAAATCAAACCAGACAGCCTACGCTCCATGCCATCTCATAGCAGAGCAAAAGACAAGTCTATAGTTAATGTCTTTCTTCTCTCTTTGTCTAACTCTCTTAGGTGGATTTAGCCTCTCTGATTTCTTCCCAAGTACTCTCATCATCTATTACAGCACTTCTCACAGTGTGATGCCAGCCACTATAAGAGTACATATGTTGTAGAACCCTTATGAAGAATAGATGAGAGCCGGCACCGTGGCTCACTAGGCTAATCCTCCGCCTTGCAGCACCGGCACACCGGGTTCTAGTCCCGGTCGGGGCACCAGATTCTGTCCTGGTTGCCCCTCTTCCAGGCCAGCTCTCTGCTGTGGCCCGGGAGTGCAGTGGAGGATGGCCCAAGTGCTTGGGTCCTGCACCCCATGGGAGACCAGGAGAAGCACCTGGCTCCTGCATTTGGATCAGCACGGTGCGCCGGCCTCAGCGCGCCGGCCACGGCGGCCATTGGGGGGTGAACTAACGGCAAAGGAAGACCTTTCTCTCTGTCTCTCTCTCTCACAAAAAAAGAATAGATGAGATTATCAAAGCAAAGTCCTTAGCAAGGTGCCTAAAACATAACTGGAAAAAAAAAATGCTAACTATTTTTTTTTTGGCTACAGACATTCATCTCCCCTACTTGACTGTGTGTAAGCTTCTTGAGAGTCGGAACTGAACCAAATTCATCTTTGTGTCAGAAGTGTGTAATGCACATGTGAGCCTGGCGTGCAATAAACGCTCACCAGATGTTTGTTGAGCAAATCACCAGAAGTGTGAGGCTGAGCAAAGCCCGGTGATCTGAGAGATGGCCCATGGCCCTGGGGCTCTTGTGTTGTACTGGGGCGCCCTCTGCTGTGTATGTATCCGTTCACACATCTGGGTATGAAGGGAACACCCTGAGGGAGCCCAAAGGGAAATTCCCAGGGAGGCTGTCTGGGTGACACTGCTCCTCTCGCTAGTGCTACACCTGGGCTCAGCTTATTTTGTAGTTACAACCACCCACCCCAATGTCATTTCTTTTTTTAATCAACAAGATGCTTTGGCTCTGGTTCTGTATTTTATTTCAAACATAAATAAGCCCTTCAGGAGTAAATAAGGAACAACTGAATAAAGAGAGCTGGTAGGACAGAGGAAGGATAGATCATAGAACTCCATTTCCTGTTGTGCTTTAAATCCCTTGGAGTAGAGAGGAAGCAGCTACGTACGCAGGACAAGACCATCATTGAAATTTTAGCCAAAGACATCTGGATGTACTGTACCTCAACTTTTAAATGAATTCTGAGGAACAATCATGTAAATCAAATTTTTTATAAATCAGATTATATGCCATGATTATTTAATCATAAGAAAACTTTTAAACAGATGATATTTTTATTGTCACTAATCCTATAGCAGATTATTTAGAATGCTATGTTTTCCTGCAGAAATAGATAATCTCCACATTGGCAGAGACTGCTGTGCCCTATGGTGAGGAGGCAGGGGTGAGCAGGGAGATAATTTTTGATTTTTGTAAAGATGGTTTTTTTCATAAAAGAAAATATATTCAAAGGAAGTTGCTCTGAATAACAGCTTTCAGTACGCCATAAACACTGGCACTATACTAGTTTTTTTTTTTTTAATTGAATTCCACATCCCGTATATAAAAGATTGTTTAAGTTGAGACCTAGAATTACATCATCTTTTCCTTTGTTTTGCAGGCTGCTGTGATGCAGGCAGTCTTGGGTCACCACAATCCAGCCAGGGATGTAAATCATTCAAGTCTCAATCTTAAGGGCTCTGGCTTTGGCTAAAATGAATAAACTTGTTCTGCCACACCTCTTGTCAAAGCTGACAGAACAACCATTCTCACTCTGACTTTTTCATTTTTCCACCTTTGCATTCTAACTTAGACTCTAGACCCTACGAGCTCCAAGACAGACCCTTGTTTCTATTCTGGGGATAGAGAGGGAGCCCTGCAGGTTAGTGAGTGTGGAGAGAATCCTCATATTTTTTTTTTTCCTTTCACTAATCTCTTGGCCCTGCCCTGTGGCAGGCCGTGAAGTTACGCTTCGGCAACAGCAGTGTGGTGGGCTCGCAGGCACCTCAAACTCAGAGAAAACTCCTTCTTTGTTACCAGAGGCACTGAGAAAAGGAGTCCCTGTGATCTGGAGAATCTTAGGGAATTCGTAATCACTTTTCTTTCTCTTTTCTCTCCACCTTCTACTCCTGAGGCAGACCCAGTTACGAGAAATACACAGCAGCACGGAGAGGCTGAAAGCCTATCCTCGATGCAGAAGACAGTGAAGGGGGCCCTTGAGAGCTGGAGAGTATTGGAGAAATCGTAGGGCAGAGAGCACTGGAGATATGGATTCCTTAAATCTGTGTATGAAGTAACTTATGAGTTCTTTATAGGTGGAACTGATATGAAGGCAGCATAGCAGATGCTATGAAAATGAAATTGTGGTGTAGACTCACTGCTCATATCCCAAAGCAGCCTCTGGGTGAAACATACATGGAGCCCACCAAAATACGGCTGCGCTCCTGACAAGAGCCTCCAGTGATTACTGATGTCACAAATAAGAGTGTCAATTGTTAAATCAACAACGGAAGTCATTGTGCACCTGCTCCCCATGTAGGACCTCTGTCCTTAATGTGTTATACTATGCAAATTAACAGTAAAACTAGTACTCAAACAGTACTCTGTACTTTGTGTGTCTGTGTGGGTGCAGTCTGTTGAAATCTTTACTTAGTATATATTAAGTTGATCTTCTGTATATAAAGATAATTGAAAACGAATCGTGAGGAAGAATGTGATGGGAGAGGAAGTGGGAGATGGGATGGTTGCAGGTGGGAGGGAGGTTATGAGGGGAAAAGCTGCTATAGTTCAAAAGTTGTACTTCGGAAATTTATATTTATTAAATAAAAGTTGAAAAAAAAATACTGCTGCAACTTTGAAAACTAGACTGACATTGGAACCACAGAACAGAGAAGGCAGATTGGGAGTGGTAATTTTAAGCTAAGCAGCTGGATCACTTACTAAAAATAAAGATCAAATATCCAGAAGATAGTAAAAGTCCAAATAACATGATATTCAAAATGTCCAGGAAGCAATTAAAATTATTCAACATATAAAGAATAAGAAAATTCTCAACAACTGTCCATAGGAAAGATAATCAACAGATAACATGTTGAAATTGTTGGACAAAAACTTTAATGCATCTATCCTGTTTCATGAAGTAAAAGAAACATTTTGAAATGAATGAAAAGATGACTTCCTGACAAAGAAGTAGACTATGGAAAAGGAGCTAAACGTAAATTTTAGAACTGAAAGGTAAAGTTTAAAAACATACTGGTGGGCTCAGTAGCATAAGGGAGATGATGGAGGAGTCATTGAGCCCAAACATAGGTCATTAGAAATAATTAAATCTGAGCACAAAAAAAATTTTCAGTTTTTAAAGCCTGACCAGAGCATTGTGTAAGTATAGGATGATATTAAAGATCTAACATTCATTTCACTAAGGTCGAAGAAGAGGATACTCTAATTGAAGCAGGAAAAAAAATAATGACCAAAACCAATCCAAATTTGTTGAAGAATATGGGTTTGCAGATTCAAAAGCTCAGTGAGCCTCAAAGAATGTACACTCAAAGAAAACCACAGCCAGACACATCATGACTAAACTGCTCAAAACCACAGGGAAAAGGAAAATCTCGCAAGAAGCCCCAGACAAATCAGGTATTATCAAGAGGGTACGGCAAAGGGTTGCAGAAAAGAAACAAGGATGGTCAGAAGACAGCACAGCGATGTTTTTGAAGTCTGAAAGAAAACAATGGCCAATCCAGAATTCTTTTTTGGGGGAAAAAATCCTTTAAGAATGAAGACAGATAACGACCTTCTGAGATGAAGGAAAAGTAAGGGAGTTTGTTGGCAATAGTCCAATCCTTTTAAAAATGCTAAAGAAAGTTTTTTTAGGTAGAAGAAAAATAATACCAGAGAAAAACTTGAAATGAATAAAGGGAACTAAAAATGATGCCTGTATGAATAGGCTGTTTTAGCTCTTAAGTTCTCTAAACGATTTTTGACTGTTGAAAGCAAAATTATAACATTATCAGGGGGTCATTTTATATGCACACAATATATACGACATCCTCAATATAAAGACGGTGTGGTGTAAAGGGACCTCCCTTTACATTTCACTGAAGTGGTAAAATACAAACTCCAAGTAGATTATCTAAAGTGTATGTTGCAATCTCCAGAGCCACCCCAATGCAATTATTCAAAGATACGTAGTCATTTTGAGGGCTTTTGTGGAGGCGGTACACAGTGAGAGATAGGGTTCTAGTTTTATTCTACTGTGTGTAAATATCCAATTTTTCTAGCACCATTTATTAAAAAGACTGTCCTGAGCCGGTGCCGTGGCTCAATAGGCTAATCCTCCACCTAGCGGCACCGGCACACCGGGTTCTAGTCCCGGTCGGGGCACCAGATTCTGTCCCGGTTGCCCCTCTTCCAGGCCAGCTCTCTGCTGTGGCCTGGGAGTGCAGTGGAGGATGGCCCAGGTGCTTGGGCCCTGCACCCCATGGGAGACCAGGAGAAGTACCTGGCTCCTGCCTTTGGATCAGCGCAATCGCCGGCCGCAGCACAACGGCCGTGCCGGCCATTGGAGGGTGAACCAATGGCAAAGGAAGACCTTTCTCTCTGTCTCTCTCTCACTATCCACTCTACCTGTAAAAAAAAAAAAAAAAAAAAAAAAAAAAGACTGTCCTTTATTCAATCATGTCCTTAGACCCTTTCTCAAGGATCAGTTTTTGAAGATGCATGGATTTACTTTAGTGTCTCTATTCTGTCCCATTGGTCTATGAATCTGTTCTTATGCTAATTCCATGCTCTTTCAATTATTGTAGCTTTGTAAGGTATTTTAAAGTCAGGTAGTAGAATGTCTCCCATTCTGTTCTTTTTGTCTAAAATTGCTTTGGTTATTTTAGCAATTTCACTACTGGATATATATTCAGGGGAATATAATCAGTCACTAAAGAAACATCTGCACTCCCATGTTTATTGCAGCAATATTCACAATAGTCAAGAAATGGAGACAACCTAAGTTGTTCTGGTTCAACCTTATTCTTAGGGTAATATTTGAGGGTCTACCAAAGCTTGGCAAGCTTGCCATTATTCCCCTTCTTATAGGATTTCGAATTTAAATGTTTATTCACTTAGTTCCTAAGTCTAAAGCACTGCTCACCTTCTACTAGAGTTTGGATATGGTTTTTTCCCCCAAAAGGATCATATGCTAGAAGCCCCAAATGTAATGGTATTGAGAGGTAGTGGAACCTTTAAAAGGTGGAACACATAGAAGCACCACCCTTGGAAGTTGTTAATGCCCGTCTCCCAGAAGTGGGTGAAGTCCATGGGACTTGCATTTAGCCTCTTCCGCACATGCTTCTCAGCTCTCCTTCACACCCTCCCGCCCACGTGACGTCATTCACCATGTATGGAGTAGCAGGAGGCCCTCACCAGATGCACCCCCACCCCCACCCCAAGCTTGGTCTTCTAAGCCTCAAAAACAAAGAGCCAGAATAAACTTCTTTTCTTTACAAATGCATGACACAGCTTAAGGTATTTGTTACAGTAACACAAATGGACTAAGATGCCCTTTTAGTCACTTCTTCAGAATCTAAAAACAAATTAGAAAAAAAAAACAGTCCCAGATACTGCACACTTCCTGGACTTGCTTTTCTCCATGATCTTGGTCTTATCATTCTTCACTCCCCAAAGCCCCAAATATTTTTTTAAAATATTTTTCTCAGTTTCTCTAGTTTTCTTTTTTTCTATTTCAGAAGAAATATTGAACTGAATTGCCTACCTCTTGTATACTTGAAACCCTAAAATCAATGAAAGATTTTTTTTTTTGACAGGCAGAGTGGACAGTGAGAGAGAGAGACAGAGAGAAAGGTCTTCCTTTTCCGTTGGATCACCCCCCAATGGTTGCAGCGGCTGGTGTGCTGCGGCCGGTGCACCGCGCTGATCCGATGGCAGAAGCCAGGCGCCTTTTCCTGGTCTCCCATGGGGTGCAGGGCCCAAGGCCCTGGGCCATCCTCCACTGCCCTCCCGGGCCACAGCAGAGAGCTGGCCTGGAAGAGGAGCAACCGGGACAGAATCCAGCGCCCCGACCGGGATTAGAACCCGGGGTGCCAGCGCCACAGGCGGAGGATTAACCTATTGAGCCGCAGCACCGGCTCAATGAAAGATTTTTAAGAAAAGAACAAAAATTGTCCAGGTTGACTCAGGAAGTGGAATATTTAGCTAATTCAAAAATACATGAGAAATTGAATAGTCTACGATCTATCCCTAATGAATTTTACCAATGAGCTCTATCAAATGATCAAGAAAAGATCATTTCACCAGCTCCCTGCTATGGCCTGGGAAAGCAGTAGAAGATGGCCCAAGTCTTTGGGCCTCTGCACTCACATGGGAGACCCAGAAGAAGCTCCTGGCTCCTGGCTTTGGATCGGCACAGCTCCGGCCATTACGGCCATCTGGGGAGTGAACCAGCAGATGGAAGACTCTCTCTCTCTCTCTCTCTCTCTCTCTCTCTTTCTCTGCCTCAGCCTCTCTGTAACTCTGTCTTTCAAATAAAATAAATAAATCTTTAAAAAATTAAAATAAGTAAATAAAAATTAAAAACATGTATGTGTGTGTTATGACCAGGAAGGGTATACTCCATGAATTTAAGTTGCTTAATTACTTACCAGTTTAAATGAGAAGACATTTCATGGGGATCCCACTAGATACCAACAAAATTTGATAAATCTAAAACCATATCCTGATTTTTTAAATTTAACAAGTTCAGAATAGAAGAGAAACTTTCTTTACCAGCTAAAAAGTATCTACCGAAAACTTACATCAAGTAGGATATCCAATATGAAAAATGTAAAAGTATTCTCTGTAGAATAAGGAAATTTTTCAAGAATGTTCTCTCCATCCCTATCAATCAACATATTATTAGAGAACCTAGCCAATGCAACCTGAATTAAGAAGACACAAGGAATGCAAATTTGAGAGGAAGAAACAAGATGTCACTATTTGCCTAATGTGTGATTATCCAACTGGAAATTCCTTAGCAGCAACAGCAACAGCTGTCAAACTACTGGAATTAACAAAGAGTTTAGCCATGTGACTGTATTTGAAATTACATTACTTTTACATATTATCATTATTTTTATTAAACTCCATATGGTAAAATTAATATATAAAATATTTTTTACTTCCATCAGGAAGATGTTTACTTCCTAGCATTTCATTTCCATATCAGCAGCTATTTTTTAAAGTTTTATTTTATTTATTTGAAAGTCAGAGTTACAAAGAGGCAGAGGCAGAGAGAGAGATAAAGAGAGGGAGAGAGAGAAAGAGAGAGAGAGAGAGGTCTTCCATCCGCTGATTTACTCCCCAGATGGCCACAACAGCCGGAGCTGTGCCAATCTGAAGCCAGGAGCTAGGACTTCTGGGTCTCCCGCGTGGGTGCAGGGGCCCAAGCAGTTCCATCTTCTACTGCTTTCCTAGGCCATAGCAGAGAGCTGGGTTGGAAGTGGAGAGGCCAGGACTCGAACCAGTGCCAGCAGTGCAGGCGGCAGCTTTACCTGCTAGGCCACAGCGCTGGTCCTGCAGCAGCTATTTTGACTGTCCCCTTATCAGAAAAAAGGAATCACAAGGATGCTTCTGTTCACATTTTTAACAAGGATGTATTGATGTATTATTTTTTATTTTAAAAGAAATGTTTTTAAGGTAAACAGTGAATAAAGGAATGAAAAGAGAAAGGTGGAAAAGAATGCTAAAATTTTAGTAAAAAGACCAGGCACTATCTTTTTTCTGTCTCCTCTCATCCAGCTCCCTAGCCCCAACACAACATGCATTGGTCAGTGTACAAGGCTTGGAAGGGGAATAGACTCTCAAAAGTTTATCACATATAGGAAATTGCTGCTCCATTTTGGTGGCCAGATGTAACTTAAAAATAATAACCACCAATTATAATTTATCTAGAATCTGCTATACTTTGGTACTTTATGTGTACTTTTAAATCCACAATTTTTTTTGTGCTACTTTCTGGAGTAGGTAATATCTCCATTTTTAGTTGAGAAACTGACTCAGAGAGTTTAATTTATTTGTCTTAGGTCAATCACTAAGTGACTGAGTCAGGATTAAAATTCAAATCTAACTGTTGCCAAAGCTCATGCTTTTTCCACTTAGCCCTATTACCTCTCTTCTGAGGAAGAATCTATGGAAAGAATTCGCCTGGCACCACTCAGGGAATAGGATCCTCTGTCACTAGGAAGATTTTTTAGCCAAGCTCTTGATGCCCATGATGATTCATATTTAGATCATGTTCCTTGAGAGTAGGAAAAGATATGAAAGATATCTGTAAGCAGCTGGTCTTAACATCTGAGAGCTGTAAATAACATTTTCAAGGAAACCACCCAATGATATTGTAGGGAATCTCAGAGGTCAGGGGAGTGGTTTATGCCTCTCCACAGCTAACATTTCAACCCTTGCTGAAATTTCCTTTTCATTTTCAGCTTTAATGAGAGCTAAAGTGTTTATCTTAAGTAGCCGTAAGAAAGATTCACGGAGATTCAGAAGGGTCCGTCTCAAATAACTGCACTTCCAGAAGTGGAATCATCAGTAGAGAGGCCTGAATATCCAGCCAGGCCATGTGTCAACACGTTTTCCAGCCCATGGTAAGGGAAACTTGCTCGTGGGTAGCCACATGTTTACACACTTCCAGTTGTATAAGTGTGCATAGGACACAGTCCTTGGGCCACCACCTAAAGCAACAAGATTTTGTCCTATTTTCCCAACCTGTGAACTGTAAGGACAGATTACAGTAGAGGAATCTAATTATTGAAAGTTGCCAGTCGGAAAATGTTCTGGCTTCTCAGCCCCAGCATTGTCACTAACAATCATGGTGAGTAGTTGTGGAGCTTATCTAAGGTCTTCCAGCTATAAAATTCAGAATGAGTGGGGATGGAGGGAGGGAGGGAAGGAAGTATGGATATCTTCTGAGAATTTTATCTATGAAATACAGGAATTCTGTTCTCTTTATATTAATAATAATAAAGTTTCAGTGTTGACCCAATAACCTTGTAATATCTTCTAGCTGAAATATTTCAGAAACTGTATTAGAGGTTTAATGGTGAGGAGATAATTATTCCCTGTATAAATAATTTAAAAGTAACCTCAAGGGCTGATTCTGAGGCCAGAGTGCTATTTAGGACATCTGCCATTCTATGAGTCTGCTGTGTATCCCACTTCCCATGTTGGATCGTTCTCTCCCTTTTTTATTCTATCAGTTAGTATTAGCAGACACTAGTCTTGTTTGTGTGATCCCTTTGATTCTTAGACTTATCAGTGTGATCAATTGTGAACTGAAGTTGATCACTTGGACCAGTGAGAGGGCATTGGTACATGCCACCTTGCTGGGATTGTATTGGAATCCCCCTGGCACGTTTCTAACTCCACCATTTGGGGCAAGTCTGATTGAGCATGTCCCAAATTGTACATCTCCTCCCTCTCTTATTCCCACTCTTATATTTAACAGGGATCACTTTCCAGTTAAAATTTAAACACCTAAGAATAATTGTGTGTTAATTGCAGAGTTCAACCAATAGTACTAGAACAAAAAAAATACTAAAATGGATAAAGTATTACATTGTACATCAACAGTCAGGACAAGGGCTGATCAAGTCACTGTTTCTCATAGTGTCCATTTCACTTCAACAGGTTTCCCCTTTGGTGCTCAGCTAGTAGGCATTCAGATCTGGCTGAAGAGCCCAAGAGAGTATTTTAAGCATGGAAAGCCAAGACACTCTGGAAAAAAAAAAAAGAAGAAGAAGAAGAAGAAGACCTAAATGAAAGATCTCTGCAAGTGAGATCCCAGTAGAAAGAACGGGGCCATCAAAGAAGGAGGTATCTTTCTCTGAAGAGAGGAGAGAACTTCCACTTTGACTATGACCCTGTCGGAATAAGATTGAAGTTGGCAAACTCAAAAGGCTTCCATAGCCTTGGCAACTCATGACTAGAGCCTAGGGAGATTACTGATGCCATAAACAAGAGTGTCAAATTGTTAAGTCAACAACAGGAGTCACTGTGTACTTACTTCTCATGTGGGATCTGTCCTTAGTGTGTTGTCCAATGTGAAGTAATGCTATAACTAGTACTGAAACAGTATTTTACACTTTGTGTTTCTGTGTGGGTGCAAACTGATGAAATCTTTACTTAATATATACTGAATCAATCTTCTGTATATAAAGAGAATTGAAAATGAATCTTGATGTGAATGGAATTGGAGAGGTAGCGGGAGATGGGAGGGGTGTGAGTGGGAGGGAAATTATGGGGGGGGGGAAGCCATTGTAATCCATAAACTGTACTTTGGAAATTTATATTTACTAAATAAAAAAAAGTAACCTCAAATTATTACCAGTGTATCTCTCCTACCTCTCAATTGAAACTGTGCCTGCATTACGTGGTAGAGTTTAAGTACAATGGCAGGGTGCTATGCAATGTGAGCATTCATTTGAAAGGATTTCATAGTTTGTGTAAGTCAAAGGGTTCTACTATATTAAAATGGACAATAATGACTGCTCTCATTCTCCTCTTGCGTCTCTGTTCCCTGGTGAATCTTAACCACACACATATGGCTATGGAGTCCTTCACCTCATTTTATAGTCACAGAATCTTAAAGCTAAAAGCTATGAAACAGTCATGAAGTTTTTGTTGATGAAAAGGGTAAGAAAGAATGATGTGAGGTAGGCATTGTAGCAGAAGGGGTTAAGCCACCACTATGGATGCCTACATCCCATATCAGGGTGCCTGATTCAAGCCCCAGATTCTCCCCATCTTATCTAGCTTCTTGCTGATCTGGGCAGCAGCAGATAATGGTTCAAGTACTTGAGTGCTTGCTACCACATGGGAGACCTGGATGGAATTCCTGGCTCCTGGCTTTGGCCTGGTCTACACCTTACTTTTGTTGGCATTTGTGTAGTGAACCAGTGGATGGAAGATTTCCCTGTCACTCTGCCTTTCAAATAAATAATTAAATCTTTCTTTAAAGAAAGGCTGGACTGGCACTGTGGCACAGCTGGTTAAGCTATTGCCTGCAGTGCCAGCATCCAGTATTGGCACCGGGTCAAAGTCCCAGCTGCTCCACTTCCAACCCAGCTCCCTGCTAATGTCCCTGAGAATATGGCCCAAGTGCTTGGGCCTGTGCCAGCCGTGTGGGAGATCTGGAAGAAGCTTCTGACTCCTGGCTTCAGCCTGGTCCAGCCCCAGCTGTTGCCTCTATTTGGGGAGTGAAACAGAGTATGGAACATCTCTGTCTCTGTCTCTCCTCCTCTTCCTCTGTAACTCTATTTTTCAAATAAATAATCTTGCATTAAAAGCTGTGCATAGATTTCAAAATAATTTTTAAAAGAAAAGAAACATTTAATAAATATGACTAGAATTTAATCTTAGCCAGACTCTTAACAGCTTCAAGGAAAGTCAAGCCAAACAAAATTTGAATAAATTTGTCTCTTTCCAGAAAATATGACATTATACTGAAGAATTACAGTCACTTTAAATTAAAATCGTGTAAGAACAGAACAACTCATATTTCAGGGCTGAGTTTTTTTTATGGCAACCAGATGGGGAAAAATTATGAGATCTTTTATTTTAACTCTATGTACTTCTTTTTTTATTTAGTGGAGAGGCAGAGAGGCAGTTGGACAGATAGACAGTTCTCATTCGGCTGGTTCACTCTTCAAATGCCCAAAACAGCCAAGTCTCCACCAGGGTGGAAGCTAGGAGTCAGTAACTCAATCCAGACCCCCATGTGAGTGGCTGGAACCCAATTCCTTGAGCCATCACCTAATGCCTGCAAGGGCAAACATTAGCAGAAAGCTTCCACGGGGAGCAGAGCTGCAACTCTAACCCAAGCATTCTGATATGAGACATAGACATCCCAAATGACATCTTAACCACTAGGCCAAACACCCTCCCCTGGTATCTTTTTTCAAATCATAAGTAAGATTCAGAAGAACCTAGTCTATTTCTGAAGTTAATATAAAAATGGTACTTATTAAAATATATGCCTGCTGTCAGGTACTTATAGGTCATTTCCTCCCAGCAGAGATACTCCTTCATTCTCATTGGCTGGGCATTGCCTAAAATCTCATTACAATATGGCGCCTGGCAGATGTTCGAGGGGTGTGTTTGCAGCTGCTGCAGTTAAGCTACATAAGATCAGACCACCAGCAGGGATAGGTCCGCTTTACTTCCGGACATGTAGACAGTGAGTGATCCTTATACTTTGCTTAAGGTGCTCCTATGCGTGGTCCACCCATGCCTGCATGACCTTTTCACTGATTGGCTCCCCTACTGCGCATGTCTTTCGTAAGCTTTATAAGCCTGTATACTCCTCAATAAAGTAGTTCCTACTTTGACAGAACTCACGGGTGCTTGCAGTGTGCCTGACCTGTCAACTTTACCTTTCCCGTTCGCCTTGTCAGGGAGTGCCTGTACTTCCCCTGCTGGTCAGGGGCTAGCCACAGGCTTAAGACCCCAACACTCATCCTCATAGAAGGAGTGGTCATATGGTTTGATTATTGGGCTTGCTTTACCTCATCACCATAGATAGAGAATATATCCTTTTATTTTGGAAAATTGATTTGTGGATTAAATACAGCCTCACCTAAAAGTCCCTATTAACCACTATGGTATCAGAATAAACATACCTGGGACACTAAAAATAGCAGGAAATGGGGGTGGGGGTGAGGAGAGAGAATCAAGTACAAAAGCATTCAAGGGAAATACGTTTCACTGTACACGTCCTTCTGATGAGCAGAATGCTTTATGGTTCAGAGACTAATCATCAATCATAGTAAATGTCAGAGATGTGATCTTTCATAAGTGACATTCAGACTGAACTGGCCCAAACCACACTTAAAATCAGTGACATATGGTATAATGGATAATGAACTTTGTGTTGGCAGTCTCTCAAATTGCATGTGGCTGTCTCATTTCCAAAGTCCAGATTCGACGATATTATCACAGGTGACCACATGAAATCGTCTAAGTTCACCTTTCTGCTTATTCTTGTGGCCCACATTATAAATGTGACTCCAGTCGTGTGACAGAGTGGGGGTGGGAGTGGGAACTTACAAAAAGGGCTTAGCAATGTCACCTGTGTAGCTCCTCCACTCTCGGATTCCAGGTGTCACTTTCTACTCAACAGAGAAAGTTCAAAATTGATTGAAGACACGGTGAATGCCTTTGCAAACGAGTGGAATGGCAAGCTCAGTGGGGATTCAGCAAAGGACAGAAGCAGCTTTCATACTGAATTGTCAGACCACCACCATGAACCTCTGGGCTTCTGAAACACTTGCCGTTGTGAAGACAAATTAGCTTGGACTTGGCAGGGTGCCTGTGATTGTATAGGTGGTGGGTTTCACTACCCCTGTCATCTTTGTAGACACAGCATGTAATGAAAATAGGTTCATTTTCTCTATGTCCTTTCTGAAGCAGTGTCAGGGGAATATGACACGGGTGAGTGGCTGGAAAAGAGGCCGCTCTCAGCTGGATCTGAGTCAGGCAATGCTGTGGGAGCCTATGAACGCTGCCCCAGACCACTCTCATATCATGCAGGCCTGGAGAGAATTGCTGCTTCTGAGAAAACTCATTTTCACTTTACTTACCCAAGAAGGAAGCAACAAAGTTCGGAATTTTTAAAATTTGAGGTCTAAAATGAAGACTGCTTTATCCCGATTTGTTATTCCTTGGGTACACTGTGATGCCAGGAAAAATGTGAGGCTCAAAATGAGACATAATTTGGAAAGACTTATTGACGTTTAATATTTCTAAAGCTGTCGCTCCCCGTCTTCGTGGAGGAACGACACGGGACCCTGCGCTGTTCTTTCGTCTGCTCGGCCCTCCCCGGGTTTGCTGCTGGTTCTTCCCGGGTTGGCTACCGACCCTTCCACCTCCGTGGAAGGGCAGTTCCCCCTGCCACCTTCCCCACTTCTGCGGGGGAGCGGCACACCGCCGGCCGGCTCTCTCGGGGGCTGCACAGGTGTTATTCGGATAGATGTTCCCCCTAGATGTTCCTGGTGCATGTTGTCTCTCTCCTCCTTTATAGTCCTCTTCCGCCAATCCCAACTTGGCTGCCCACACGCCGAGTACGCTGCTTTCCTCCAATCAGGAGCGGCTCTTGCAGCTTGTCAAGTTGGTGAGAGGCAGCTGGGTAGAAGCTGTACGCTCCTCTCCCAGCGCCACATTGTGGGAGAGCAGATGCATAGAATAAGTCTTAATTCCAGTAACAGTATAGTCCGAGTTGCTCCCAGTTGCTCCCCACATAAAGCTATTAAAAATTTGAAAGACAGTTCCAGCATCTTCTCTGAAAATAGAACACTTGCATACAAGGTTACACCTTATATAACCTCGGAGTCTTAAAAATTAACTTTTATTCCATTGTCCTAATCTATTTGCTGTTGCTCTAACAGACTGCATGGGACTAGGTGATTCATACAGAAAAGTGGTTTATTTCATTGACGATTCTGGAGGTTGGGAAGTTCCAGATGGGGGTTGCTGCTTCTGGAGAGGCCTCATGCAGAAAGTGCAAGAGTGAGCAGGAACAGGTAGGTGAGAGGCAAGAGGCAGTGAGTAAGCAGAGCTCCATTCACAACCTGCTCTCGCGTAACCAGCCCAGTCCCGCGAGAGCCAGAGCTCGCTCACTCCTGCGAGAAGACGTTCATCTATTCATGAGGTCTCTGCACCCAAGACCCAGACACTGCCCCCTAGACCGCACCTCCAAGCTCTGCCACATTGAAGAATTAAGCTTCAACATGGGTTTTGGTGAGAACAAAACATACTCAAGGGGCCAGTGCTGTGGCACAGGGGGTTAAAACCCTGGCCTGCAGTGCTGGCATCCCATATGGGTGCTGGTCTGAGACCCGGATGCTCCACTTCTGATCCAGCTCTCTGCCATGGCCTGGAAAAGCAGTAGAAGATGGCCCAAGTCCTTGGGCCCCTGCACCCCCATGGGAGACCCGGAGAAAGCTCTTGGCTCCTGGCTTCGGTGTTGTTCCAGCCATTGCAGCCAACTGGGGAGTGACTCATCAGATGGAAGAATCTCTCTCTCTCTCTCTCTCTCTCTCTCTCTGCCTCTCCTCTGTGTAACTCTGACTTTCAAATAAATAAATGAATCTTTAAAAAAAGAACATACTCAAAGCATAGCATAAGCAGAGCTGTAGACAGAAGTACAAAGAGGCAAACTTGTTTGGGAAAGAATTTACAGAACTAGTATGGTAGCTGAGTTGGAACTGGGTGGAGGAATTGGAAGTGGAGGGTGCAAGGACAGCTTTCCTTGGAGAAATGGGGAGGAAGGAAGAAAAATAGGAGGACAAAGAGGAGAAAGAGAGTTTGTAGTTCAAGGGAATAGAGAATCAGGCATTTAGTCTAGTGGTTAGGTCACCCATATCCCATATTGGAATGTCTGGATTTGATTCCTGGCTCCAACTAATGATTCCAGCTTCCTGCTAATGCAAGCGCTGGGATCCAGCAACAATGGCTCATGAAACTGCATTCCTGTCACCCCTGGAATGTGGAAGACCTGGATTATATTCTAGACTTCAGCACTGGAGCTTGGCTCCAGCTGTTGCAAGCATTTGGGGAGTGAACCAGTGAATGGAATTGGCTATCTGTTTCTCAGCCTCTCAAATAAATATAAAGAAAAATAAAATTTAAAACTTCTTTTTTTTTTTTTTTTTGACAGGCAGAGTTAGACAGTGAGAGAGAAAGAGACAGAGAGAAAGGTCTTCCTTCCATTGGTTCACCCGCAATGGCCGCTACGGCCGGCGCTGCGCCGATCCAAAGCCAGGAGCCAGGTGCTTCCTCCTGGTCTCCCATGCGGGTGCAGGGCCCAAGCCCTTGGGCCACCCTCCACTGCCTTCCCAGGCCACAGCAGAGAGCTGGACTGGAAGAGGAGCAACAGGGACAGAACCAGCGCCCCAACCGGGGCTAGAACCCGGAGTGCCAGCGCCGCAGGCGGAGGATTAGCCAAGTGAGCCATGGCGCCGGCCAAAACTTCTTTGATCTTAAGACAGAAGAAATGTGTGAACTTCTCAGTCCTACCAGAACTTGAATCCTTTCTGTTAGAAATGCAAATGAGAGCTAGTGTGTAAGAATGTCGTGGATTAGTGGTTCTCAGACTTCAGTGAGTTTAAGAATCATGTGGGGAGCTGGTTTAAAATGTAGTGAGCCAGATTCCCATCTTAGAGATTGCCTCTCAACAATGTCTTGTGTTGGCACAGGAATTAGCAATTGAACAGTCAGGTATTATAATTCCAGTAGTTCTTGCATTTTGAAAAATATGTTGTACCTTTCAGAAGCAAAGACATATTCAATTCACTTATCTCCTTCTCCTGCTTAAAAAAGTGTGTGCGTGGCACAGGGTCGGGATGGTGTATTTGGCACAGTGGTTAAGACATCACTTGAGATTCCTATATCAGAGTACCTGGGATTTGCTTCCAGTTTCAGCTTACTAAAATTGCACACTCTGGTAGGTAGCAGGTGGTGGCTCAAGTGCTTGGGTCTCTGCCACCCATGTGGGAGACTTGGATTGAGTTCCAGCTCATGGCTTCAGCCTGGCTGAACCGCAGCTTGTGGGCATCTGGAGAATGAACCACTGGATGGAAGATTGTGTGTGTGTGTGTGTGTGTGTGTGTGAAATAAACAAAAAGTAAAAAAAAATGGTTTTAAGCATGAATATCTAACTTTTACAAGAGTTTTATAAGGCCTCATCACCAATTCCTAACACAATTTTAGGGAATACTTTGTACCAAGTATACATTTTGCTTATGTTGTAATAAGATTAACCATTAATTTTTGAGCACCTACTAATTGCCAAGTATTGCGCTAAGAATTTGATAATTATTATCTGATTTAGCAGTGATCCTTCAAAGGTATTATCCTCTATTTTTATAAATAAGGCAATTAAGATTCACAAAAATTCAGTAACTCATCAGAGTCCACATTTTCATAAGTGAAATACAATCTATGAATTCAAAGGTCATGCTTTCTTAAATGCTTTACTTCCAAATGTTCTAACAAATAGGAGATGAAAATTACCATGTGACAAATTCCTTCAAGTGTGTATAACCAGCTGATGCCGTAGATGGAGCTGTCATTTCCACTTAATCCCTACAAGTAACTCTGACACATTGAAAGCAGCTAATCAACCATCAATATTCTCCTCTCTTATTATCTACTGCTCAGTTAACAGACAAAGAAAAGATGATACTAGGGCTTATTTCAGATTCATGGGAAACAGAGAATTGTATAAGTTGCACACCCCGTGTGACTGAGCTATAGGCACCATACTCTTAGCACCTTTATCCAGAGTAAGACAATGTGGCTCATGCCCTATAACCATTTACCTGATGCTGTAGAGGAGCAGCTGTAGCGATTGGGAAGAGCCCTGTCTGCCTGATCTCAGAGTTGGAGAGAACTGGATTTGCTCTGTATTTTAGGGTTTGTGACTTGTCTCTTCCGAGTCTCAGTCTTCTGGCGGTTAAGGTCTGAATAAAGATAAATACCTCATAAGAAAAAAGGAAATTAAATAGAAGTGATGAAAGTTCCTACACATGGTAGGTATGCAATAAAGTTTGTTTAAATATTCTGTTTATACAGGAATTCTGACCCCAACATTATGCAGTGTGAAAAAATGGAAATTTCTCCAGTACCACCCTGTTTGTAGATGAATTTGAAAATATGCTCAACACTTTGGGCTTTGATGAGTAATTCATAAACATCGTCAAATTGTTCAGGATGTTGATAGAGACAGATCAAAAGAAACAAGCATTATGAATATTTCATATAGAAGCAAACTGCCTTTGGAAAAACTGTTTCAATTGCCTAAAGTTTAAAAAGAAGTTTGGTTTGCTCATTAATGTATTGAAACTTTTGGTACTAGAACTTTTTTCATGCCTCTTTTAAAATTGTACTTCAGTGAACATAAACCATGCACTTGGTCACAGAAGTGAGTACATGTCTAGTTCAAAGATTTTTATACCTACCCAAACAGTAAATGGTGTGTTCAACTGATACTTATCCAATGGTGATGATGATGGGTTAGCTAGGGACAACAATCAAGCATATGGGAGAATGCTATTAGACAAGAAACACACATGAGAAAGATGTGCAACGCAATGTGATAAGTGCTGTGAATGTGGTTAGGCATGAGGCCCAGAGAGGGAATTATCTGGTGTAATTTCAAAAGAGTAATAACACTGGATGGCGATCTTAAACCAATGAGCAGGACTTGATTAGGGCATTCAGATAAAAGGAATAGCTGTGCAAGGTCACTGCGGTGGAGGAGAGCTTAGACGGCTTGGAAATTACAGATGGCAGGAAGTGGTTGGGAATGAGAATGGAAGGAAGGCCTGTGGGACAGGGAAACGGGAGAATCTACAGGCAGATCAGCTAAGAAGGGTCTTCTCGATCACAAAAAATTTTAAATATTTTGAAAATGGAAAAATTATAAAATATACCTGAGAGCATACCAGAGGGAAAGGGATCAGAACTAATTTATTTTGTTGCTAAGTACTTTCTGGGGTATTCTAGGCGTTAGAGACAGGATTCTAAGTAGTGGGATTTCCAGGTAGAAACAGATATACTCTGCCCAATGAAGAAGGCGTTGGGAAATCCCATATAAGTATGGGGTGGCTGGGGGCTGAGTGTGGCACCCTAAGACTTATGGCAAAAGGGACAGTGAAGACATCCCCTTGATATGTCCTCTACATTGATTGAGAGCCCCAAATTAAATTAGAAAACAATGGAAGAACTACAATTTCATGACCATTTTCACACACTCCTGCCTAGGTCAATGGAGCAAACATAGAAACATGATTAGGGGAGCTGATCAGGTTGGCGTACCTTGGAGCTCTTCTCTTAGAGCCATGTGCTTGGGCCATGGATTATCTGGAAAATTTCTTGTGTCTTATGAAGCCATTATTTTGTAGCCCCAGGGAGGGGAGATAGAGACTAGATAAGATGTTGGGACTATCAGAAACCCATAAAAGCCTGTGTGTTTATTTCAACATAATAGTTATACAAAATGGTACATTCCAGAAAATATCCAATTTAGTGATTTTAGAGAACACTAGATTGAAAAATCTAAACCAGAACTGTAAAATGTATTTTTTGATTCAAATGATTGGCATTAAATGTGGGCAGCTCAACCACAAGATACCCTAAGATTTATGGCAAGAAGAGGGAAACATCACCCAACAGAGAGCTGCTCAACAGGGTGACATGGTAAGTAGAGAGAACTGACCTGGCTGTAACTGTGTGACCCAAGACCCATTGTCCAAGCTCTGTGTGACCACAGACATAGTTTCAAATAATTTTTGGTGGCAGGAGGTCCCTCCCAGTGACTGAAGCCTGATGGACAGGGATCCCAGAAATGCTCCAACTTGGAAGTCAAAGTGACATGGTCAGAATCACCAGATTTGGCCTTCTGTGCCATAACTAGTGCCAGTGGTTGGAGAGACCCTCTCTGCTTCAACCATGCAGATACTTTCAATATCCTAAATTCATCATGTTCTCTGACCTTTGAGTCATTGTTTGTGATGTCCCTTTTGCCTCGAATCTCCCCCACAGCACTCCAATACTTGTCTCCCCCACAAATCACAGCCTTCCTGTGAATGGGTTTTATCTATTTTTTTGTTTTATCCCTAATGTCTAGTACAATGCCCAACACATGTCAGTTTCAAAATAAGAAGTTGCTGAAGGAGTGAATGGACTAAAGAGAAAGAAGCTAGTGTAAGGTCAAGGTGATGGGCTGGTTTTTGAAATAACAACTGGGCTTCAGCGCTCTGGTTCTGGTTCCAGAGAATTAGCATATATTTGAGGTGGCCAGGCAGGCTTTGAGTGGATGTGGATAACATTGACAGTACTATGATGATTCAGGAGACCCAAGGTCCCGGGCAAGGTTATACATACAAGGAGTCTCATGAGTCAGGGATTTAGCCCTCATGACTAGGCATTCCAAGTGTGAAAGACATAGACGTAACTCGTAACCCCACAAGTGACATCATTAGTGAGTATCTTACCCCTACAAAGGTGGAACATTATGTGGTTTGCATTTGGGACCTATCTGTAGATCCAGTCACAGGAAGTTGGGGAAATAGCAGACGTGAAAATTGGCAGAGAAATTACACGGAGAATTACAATTGTCAACTTTATCTAATTAGGTTGGTAGTTTAGAAGACTGGAGAATCTGGGGGCAAAACTTAAAAGATAATCAAATGGTTTGGAAATCAGAAATCTACAATGAAGCATGATTTGCATGCAGTCCCCAACAGAGATTAAGATGATACTGGGTCCAGGCTGGCACCGCGGCTCACTAGGCTAATCCTCTGCCTTGCGGCGCTGGCACACCGGGTTCTAGTCCCGGTCGGGGCGCCGGATTCTGTCCCAGTTGCCCCTCTTCCAGGCCAGCTCTCTGCTGTGGCCAGGAAGTGCAGTGGAGGATGGCCCAAGTCCTTGGGCCCTGCACCCCATGGGAGACCAGGAGGAAGGACCTAGCTCCTGGCTTCGGATCAGTGCGGTGCGCTGGCCACAGCAGCCATTGGAGGGTGAACCAATGGCAAAGGAAGACCTTTCTCTCTGTCTCTCTCTCTCACTGTCCACTCTGCCTGTCAAAAAAAAAAAAAAAAAAAAAAAAAAAAAAAAAAAAGATGATACTGGGTCCAGTGCTTTGGCGTAGTGGGTAAAGCCGCTACCTATAGTGCTGACATCCCATAAGGGTGCTGGTTTGAATCCTGGCTGCTCTACTTCTGATCCAGCTCTCTGCTATGGCCTGGGAAAGCAGTAGAAGATGGCCCAACTGCTTGGGCCCCTGCCCCTGCATTAGATACCCAGAAGCAGCTCCTGGCTCCTGGCTTTGGATCAGCGCAGCTCTGGCCATTACAGCCAACTAGGGAGTGAACCAGCAGATGAAAGATCTCTCCTCTCTCTGCCTCTCCTCTCTCTGTGTAACTCTGACTCTCAAATAAATAAATAAATCTTTTTTTTTTTTAAAGATGATACTGTGGTCATCCTAATTTTACCTCTTACACCTGATTAATGAGGGCTCTGCTCCTTAGCTCCCACATATGCTAAGGATATAATGTATGGAAAGTGCCTAGCACAGGCCTTTACATACAGCAGACCCAATAAATGGCACGTGCTCTAAGTGTGGGAACCAGGGCACAGACTTTAGTGAGAGGCCAGAGCCTGAAGGACTGTTGTGTCATTTCTTCTACTATTTCCCTCCTATCACCACATGCACATGTTCTCAAACCCGCAAATACTGGTAGAGCCTCTGATGCTTTCTTTAAGTAATGGAAAGACTGCTAACAATCTGCCAAAGGCCCTAGACATGCCCATGAGTAGGCGTGCTGCCTACCGAGTCATTAGCAGTTGCACGTGCATATGTGTTCTCTAACTCTGTAATTAGGGACAGAATATTGAGGACCATACATTGCTATTTCCCAACTTTTGTTGGGAATTTCTTGCAAAGTACAGTTTCGTTTCATTAAATAAGATTCTTAATCCTGGCTACACATTAGAATCACCTGGAGTCCTTCTAAGGCCTATTGAAGTAGCAGCTTCTAGAAATAGGCTGAAGCTTGGTGTTTTTCTAGGAGTTTCCAGGTAATCCTAATGTGCTAATCCAAGTGTAGCCATTTGTGGAACTGACATCACTTAGAAGCTTGTCTGAAATGTAGACTCTCGGGCCCCACCCGGGGATTGAATCAGATTCAGAACTGAATTGTAATTTGCATTTAAATAGGACTTTGGGTGATTCACAGTCACATCAGTACTTGAGAAGTAAGCGCTGGTATCAGTGAGTCTCAACTCTGGCTACCCCATGTAATCCTCTACAGGACCTCAGGTGCTTAGGTCCTACCCCCTGACATTTTTATTTAATTGGCCTGAAGCAGATCCAGTACCAGGATTTTGAAAAATCACCCCTGACTTAAAATTGACTTTCTTTGGGTGCAGCCAGGCTGAGAATCACAATGCTGTGTGGGCAAAGCCTCAGTGACAGATTGGACTCTGGGCAAGGAATGCCTTCATGAAAGGTGCAGTGAAGGAGGAGGCTTAATGATATTTCCCCTTCTCCATGGTCACATCAGAACTAGCACAGTAACAGATTTGTTCTCTCATGGAATATTCTAGCAACATGCTTAAGAAATGTCTATTTCATATGTCTCCTTTATAGCATATATGTAAGGTTGTATTTTCTATTTTTCTCTCTTCATAACTGTAGCTTATTAATGATGAGCTCATTTTACATAATGACAACAATCAAACGTTAAAGACATGACTCTCGTTTGAGTTCTGCTCAGTGGTAAATAATTCTAAATATTTGTATTAAAGTAATCATGAAGATAATATAGGGTAACAGAAAGAGTTCTTGTGAATTCTAAAAATAAATCACAAGACTTCAAAGAAATTTTGCATTTTTAACAGAAGCTTCAGGCTAGGCCCTAGACCCCCGAGTAGAATTGATTTATTCTCCTGCTGCCCTTGAGACCAGTTCAGGAGGAAAGTCTAGGGAGCACTGAACCATCGGACTTATTTGAAATGTGACACTCTTAGTTGACTGGGCTTCAAATCCTCTGCAGTTGGCTTATCTCAAATGCTAGAAATACTGAGGCATTTGTCACTTCAATCCCAGCCAAGGGTCAGACACTGTGCCACACACGGAAGCTAAAATAAATTCTAAAAGTAGTTTTTGTGGTTGACTTAACTTTATTCACATGATAGCTATAAGGGCTGACAAAGACTTCCTGTAACATTTCTTCTGCTGGGTTGAACTAGAGTTTGGTTGTAGACAGTGTGGATTGAAGGGCTGTGAGGTGAGACAGATCAGGGGCTTGTTACAATTCTATATCATTACGAATCCAGTTTAATTTTAACCTTGTGGCATGTCTAACACATTTGCAGTAAGAGTTGGGGAATAAATCTGACACTCACTGGCAAACACTTGGCAGCCCTTGAGAGCCGCATCTTAAAAGAACACACAATCAACCCTAGCAGTAGGGCATGTCAGACATTGCGAGTGCAGATCAGAGGTGCCCGTGGGTGCCAAGAATGGCATCCCATGACAATGACAGCAGCGGGACTGCAGGGCATACAGCAGGCAGCTCCAGAGTCTCAGTCAATCCCAAGAGGGTGTCATGGCCTCTCAGTACTGGTAGGACCTCACAAGGAGCCAAATAAGGATCACTGTAATAAGGACAACAGTGAAGTTGAGACACAGCTCCCGGGTGGATCGCTCCATTCTCAGCGTGGCTCAGTGAGAACTTGTGGCAGGCTTCCGAGGGCACAGCAAAGGCCTCTGGCTCGTCCTCACCTCCTGACAAGGACAAAGAAGACACGGGAGATGAGTGAGCATCCTGTGAGACAACTCTAGTTCTTTCCTCAAAGGAAAAAAAACATGCTGTGGAAAAGGAGACTGTTTGGGGGCTGGATTGTGTCTCTCTAAAATGCCATATGTTGTGGCTGGTGCTGTGGCACAGAGGCTAAGCCACCATTATTTGCAGTCCCAGCATCCCTTATGCGCACTGGTTTGAATCCCACTCCTGATTTAGCTCCCTGCTAATGCTCCTGGGAAAGCTGTGAAAGATGGCCCAAGTGCCTGGGCCCATGCACCCACATGGGAGACCTGTAAGAAGTGCCTGGCTTCTGGCTTTGGCCCGACCCAGCCCTGGCCATTGCAGCCATCTAGGGAGTGAATTAGCAGATGGAAGACCTCTCTCTCTCTCTCTCCCTACACTCTGTAATTCTGATCTATAACTAAATAATTTTTTAAAAATTGATTAATTAAAATGTCATGCTGAAGTCCTAAAGCCCAATACTTCTGAGTGTGACTTCATTTAGAAATAAGGCTTTTCAAGAGATAATTAAACTGAGGTCACTAAGATGGGTCCTACTCCAATGACAGCTGTCCTTGTAACAAGTGGGGATTAGGACACAGACACATAGAGAGAGAAGGCCATAGGTCCATTCACAAGCCAAAGAGAGGCCTCGGAAGAAACCCAACATGCCAGCACCTCAATCACAAATCATATTTGGACCAGAGCTGCAAGTCCTAACTGAGTCTCTCTCCACTCAGCCAGTGTGCCCTGAAGATTTTGGGCTTGCCAGCCCCCACAACCTTTAAATACACACACACACACACACACACTCACTCTGACAAATAAACAGAGCCTGGCTTTTCTGCTGAATGTCATGAAAACTAACTCGTTCATTGTATGGATGCTTTGGATAACATACAAAATAGTACATTTTTCTCTCTCAGATTAATGTGTGTGTGTATGTGTGTCCTCTTTGCTAACTTAAAGGATCACCATACAAGGCACCAAAACAGAAAAATGTTCCGGTCCAGTGTTGTTCCTGCCTTGACTTCCCATATAGGCATGGGAGATCATAATATTCTAGTTTCAGGCTGCTTTAAGTCTTCATCCAACCTTGGTGAAAGCACAAAGCAGTTTCAACAGCTGCGTGGCTTCTGACAAGCCCTGCACAGGGCACAGAGCCTACTAGGGTCAATCAAAAGTCCCTCACACAACAGATACTCAGTCCAAAGAGCAAGTGTTAACCTCATGGGTACTTCTATTTCAAAAAGGGATTGCGCCAGCTATTTTTAGTCCAGTCCAGGATGTGCCTAGATTGTAAACACTTCAAAGAGCAGGGATGGTATCCTCTTAGGGTGTACAGATTGTACATGCAGGGAATCATACTTTGAGAATGCATGTACTACAGTCAATCTATTACTTTAGTGATGAGATATAACTGGCATTTTGCTATGTGGTCTAAATGAAAGACTTGGATATGTTAGGTACTTTAGATTCTTAGATATCTATACTTTAGATATTTACAACAAAAGTCTACTGTGGAGTGAAAAGTTTTAAAGAAGAAAGCTGTTTGTTAAGGGTGGGAGCTCCAGGAACTGAAAGGGTTGCTAGCAAATTATTGGCTTATGATAAATTATTAATTATAACTACTATATTTATTACTTATGAATGGCCAAATTATTAATTGCATGAATACCATATGAATAGTCATTGTTCATGTTGCATACTTGTTGGTAGAGCAGATTAAGTCAGATGATAGCAACCTCTAGGTTATTGAATCTTGGTTCAAAATATGGTGAATGAGACTGGTTAATGTTTCATTTCCCTCTTAATTCTTATCCATCGTTTGGCCCTCAGCATGAAGGAAGTACTACATTGCTAATGAAAATCTTTACAGACATTTGCTTGGAGGAGAAAATGAACGAAGAAAATTAACACATAAAGGAGGAGAGCAAGTGCAAGAAGGCAACAGGAGGGCAGTGAGTCCAGTCAAGGAGCAAAGGCAAAGGAATGAGAAACAAAGACAGACTCTCCCTTAGGATTTTCTAAATGAAATCAAACCCTGGTCCAAATACCCACTTTCTTGGGTAACTTCTCCAGATATACAGTAAATATCCTGTATTTAATGATCAAAACAACCCAATTCAGGGGGAGGAAAATAATTGCTCCACCAAATCTGCTGTTTAAATTAAGCTCTTAAGTAAAGGGAGTCTTGGATGATGGCCTAACAGGAAATAAGAAAAATGCTTTTGTTATCTTCACAAAAACTCACATAAGTATTATTGTGATTTTTATCTCCCCCAAGATTACAGCTGGAAAAAAATAACTTTTAGAGAATGGTTAAATTGTTTGTGTGGTGGCACATTAAAGGCAGCAAATTAGAGGCAGGCCTAGGAATGGCTGACCGGAACTAGTTACTAGGATTGTGGTCACTCCAAAGGAGTAATTACAAGACAGAGTTATCACTGGCGAAGAACTAGTCTGAATAAACAAAATTAGTGTGAATTTTCAACCACTTTGGGAAACTATTTGACATTTTTGAAGCTTAAAAATGCTCATCTCCTAGTATCTAACAATTTTACTTCACCCCAGACGCTTAAGTGCATATGCACCAGGACACATATACAAGGGTATTCACAGAAACATTTTCACAATAATCCCAAATTGGAAATAATACAGATGTTCGTTAATAGTAGAACTTGGCATATTCATACATTTTAATACTAGAGTAGAAATAAAATACATGGATTTCAGTTATAGCTACACAAAACAAAAATGTGTGGATCTCAGAAATATAATTGTTGGGTGTAAGATAGTTTGCAAGAGAACAAAATGACTCCATCTATTTAACATAAAAAACATGGAACTTTATCGCAATATTAAGGAGGTTAGTAAAATTTTAAATAAAAACCAGGACAAGATGATCTCAACATCTTGGGACAGCAGGGGAGGTAATCTGGCACAGATTTCTGGGATGCTAACAAGGAACTGCTTCCTGCCCTGGGTGACAGCTATACAATTGATACCCTAAAATTATGTCTTAAACTGTATATGTTTTATGTGTTCTTCATATTGCTTTATAGTCATCTCTGAATTGACAGGCTATCTATTATTATTCTTTCTTTCCTCTGCTTTACCTCCTACTATTTTTTGCACTTTGATGGTGAACTTAAGTATTTATTATTTCGTGTATTCTTTAAATGACTAGAACACACTTAAGATGACAATTTCTAAAGGATCCATTTCTTTCAACATGTGTGCTCACAATTAACTGTAGACTTTACTCACACACACATTTATGCCTTTTAGGAATATCCAAATTTAGGCAAAAATCCAGATCAATCAAGTTCTATTGGCTTCAACTTAAACCTTCCCTGAAGTCAAGTTCATGCCATATGATCCAAAGAGATTGCCATATGGATGAACTGAAAACCAAAAATCTATGAATAAATTGGACAGGAAGTTTGACTTTGGAGTCAATGGAGTCTTTGAGAAAATTAAAGACTTTCATCTGTGCTATAAAAAAAGTTTTGTAACTATCGGAAGGGGAAACATGCATGAAGAAAATAGGAATGACTTTACATCTTAAGGTAGGTATTGCCTATTTTATTAAGATATGTAAACATTCTGCCTTTCTCATTTAAAACTTGCACACACACACACACACACATGCACCCTATGCTAAGCCTAAAAACCTTGCTGTTACCTGAAGAAGGTCAAGGACACACGTTGGCTGCTGTAGGTTTCTCCTTACTTTCTCCAACTCTGGCTCCAACTCCGGCTCATCTCCCAGGCTGTGTGGACTCCTGGGCTCTGGGCAGGGCCTAAAGTAGTCCAAGGGAGGTGACACTGTGATGTCACTGATGAAACAGCTGAAAGGAACAACCCTGAAGGTTTGAGGCTATTTGTGTTCAGGGGGACTTGGAAATATGTTGACTAAGACTGTTTCTTCAGCTGCCAATTTATTTAAACATCAAAGGGCACTAAAACTTCTATTTCCAGTTCCCTTTTGGTGCACTTGATATGGATTTTAAATTGATCCTTTGCATTTTCATGAATACATCTAACTTATCTTTAAAAACATCACAAACCATTAGTGATAAAATAATTTTTTTTTTGACAGGCAGAGTGGACAGTGAGAGAGAGAGAGAGAGAGAGAGAGAGAGAGAGAAAGGTCTTCCTTTGCTGTTGGTTCACCCTCCAATGGCCGCCGCGGCCGGCGCACCGCGCTGATCTGATGGCAGGAGCCAGGTACTTATCCTGGTCTCCCATGGGGTGCAGGGCCCAAGGACTTGGGCCATCCTCCACTGTACTCCCGGGCCATAGCAGAGAGCTGGACTGGAAGAGGGGCAACCGGGACAGAATCTGGCTCCCTGACCGGGACTAGAACCCGGTGTGCCGGCGCCGCAAGGCAGAGGATTAGCCTAATGAGCTGCGGCGCCGGCCAGATAAAATAATTTTTAAAAATCAGTGCAGCATCTGGCCACTCCCACTACTCAGCAGGCCTAGGTGTAAAGATGTGACTTTGTGTTACCACCTATATCTTTAGCTGTTTGCAATATAAAGAGTTCTCTCTCTCTCTCTCCAACACACACACACACACACACACACACACACACACACACACACACACCACGATCCAGAATTCAAAAGACATCTTGAGCTGCTTCAAAATTGACTTTAGTCCAAACAGTGAAAGTTATCTCTTCCATCACCTGCTCCCCATAACTTTCCAGCTAAACAGTGCATTGCAAGTTTACACCTTAATCTACAGTTTCATCTGAAACAGCTGAGAGAGGCGTGGTTTGTCTATCTCTGTCAGTAAACTAATATAGCAGTAAATTCAAATGGCAAGACATAGTCATTTCGATAGATTGGGGCTAGAAATAGAACTGGTCAAAATTTTTGAAAAACCTGAGTTATTGAATAAATGTGGAAGATGTCAAATTATATAACTTTCTTTATGAATACAGGCTAAATGAGTTTGCAACCAACAAATCAGATGTTTGAAGATAAATAGAGCCTCTGAAGGGTTTAATTGGACTTCAAAATAAGTCAGTTAAGCACCTTAAATCTGACCCCAGCAGTTGTGTTTGCTCAGCAAATCCCTTCTTTATAATAGAGCAATCCCCCTCTGAATTCCCAGTCAGGGTTAATCAAAGTCATACATCCCAGGCTTGGGCATTTGGCTCCTCAGGACTCTTGCATAGAATATCAGAGTGCCTGGTTCAATTTCCAGCTCTGTTCTCAGCTCTAGCTCCCTGCTAATGCACACACTGGTAGTTCAGCAGGTGATAGTTCAGATAATCAGGTCCCTGTCACCCGTGTGGGAGATGAGGACTGAGTTCCTGGCTTCTGGCTTTGGCCTTGTGACAGGTGACCCAAAAGTTTAAATTGTCTACAAGGTATAGCATGCCCCCAGGTGGTTATAGACTATGGGTAATTTTGCTTGGTTGTTTTAAAAGCAGGACCTGTTCTTCATAAAAATAAATGTTAGTTTGTAACTGGCCCATTTCTGGCACCCGTACCTCTGCTTGCTTGATAATGGCCAAGGCCACCAGACTACGGTTCCTCCTGCCTTCTCCCGGCTACAGCCACAGGATAACCAGGTGGCACCAAGGTCACTGACGCCATGCCTGACCCTGACCGGGAACAATTGAATCATTATATTTTTCAAAGAAAAAAAAAAGTTAAAAAGAAACTGGCTGATTGGCTAACAGCTTCTCGCTTCTGTATGCCTGCTTTCTGCTTGCACAAGCCCACATGTGCGATTAAATTATAAGAAGAAGAGGTCTTGCCTTTAAAAACCCCCACCTCTTCAACTCGGGGCTGCCTTCTCCGGACTTGCTCTGTGAGAAGGCAGTCACCAGCTGGCTAATACAGACTCCTAATTTGACCTCCAAAGTCTTGCTGTGCTTTTAATCTGTGTGCCCCACAACAGCCTGGCCCAGCTGTAACTGTTATAAGCATTAGGAGAGTGGACCAGCCAATGGGTGATTCTCTCTCTCTCTCTCTCTCTCACTCTCTCCCTCCCCCCACCCCGCCTTCCCTGTTCCAAATAAATAATGATTAAAAAAAATTCCCAGAAGGGATAAATTTCTCTGAATATTTGGGTTCATAATGAAAAGAAAAACTCTTCACTCCATTTCTTCATTTCATCGTAAGCACATTGATGGGCAATCAGTACAACATTCTGGCATTGCTTGCCTTGTGAAAAGACAGCTTGCTACAGTGGCAGAGTGTGTAATACAGCACAAGCGAAACTGGCAGTCGAGTACCGCTATCTGGCGAACTCCTCGAGTGTAGTCAGATTTCCGTGTTTTGCCTCCAAGCCTTACCAGATTGCTTCAAATTCTGGGAGTGTTTTTCTAGTCACAAAGCCATACCTGTCCCTTTTTTTTTAACACTCAATGTTATTTTTGTCTAACTAAAAATTAATAAATTTATTTTAGAAAATTTGAAAATATATAAAAGTATAAAAAACTTGTTACCTCTAATCTCACCATCAACAACAAAAAATATTCAGAGAAATTTATCTACTCTGGGAATTTTTTTAAATCATTATTTATTTGGAACAGGGTAGGTGGAGTGGGGGGAGGGAGAAAGAACAAGAGAGTGAGAGAGGAATCACCTATTACTTTTTAATTATGTTTGAGGCTCCAAAGACAAAAAATCTCAAATTCTCAAGACAGTTTTGGTAAAGGATCTGATACTAGAAAAAATGGTTTTTTTGTTGTTATTGATTCGTTTAGAACAAAATTATTCATACTATACCATGTTTTGGTATTGGGTTTATAGGAAAAGCATTTACTTTGTTCCTGTTGGGCTACAAATTGACTCTACATCATTTTAAATGATAAAGACAATTGGAAAATGTTAATATATCACGAAAACTGCTGACCTATATTGTCAATCCAGTTGAATTGGTCAATTTCAATATAACTTGGAATAAAAATTCTACTGTTTTCTTGACTGAATTGATTAATCAGTTCAGTCTATCTGGTTTTCTTATGTAAATACATCTAACTTTTCTTTAAAGATTTATTTTATTTGAAAGGCAAAGTTACAGAGAGGCTGAGGCAGAGAGAGAGAGAGAGAGAGAGAGAGAGAGAGAGGTCTTCCATCCACTGGTTCACTCCCCAGATGTCCAAAATGGCCGGAGCCAGGAGCTTCTTCCAGGTCTCCCATGCAGGTAAAGGGGCCCAAGGACTTGGGCCATCTTCCACTGCCTTCTAGGCCATAGCAGAGAGCTGGATCAGAAGTGGAACAGCAGGACTCGAACCGGTGCCCATAAGGGATGCCGGCACTGCAGGTGGCAGCTTTACCTGCTATGGCACAGCACTGGCCCCAATACATCTAACCTCGTACCACAGACTGTGTACTCAGTGTGCTGACAAATTCCAAGATATGAGAAGTTTCTGCATATCAGTGGTTTCTTCTGTGATGTCATGAGAGACTGCAATTATATTCTCTAGAAAAGTATGCAAGCCACCCCAAATCATATGCTGACTTTTCAAAGATCTAAGAAAGGGTTTAACTCTGAGGATTTCCAGCTTTATTTTAAAAAATTAATGGTAGGCATTTGGTGCAGCAGTTAAGACTCACTTGGGACACCCAAGTAGTATATCATAGTTCTTGTGTTCGAGTCCTGGTTCTGCTCCCTATTCCAACTTCATCCTGATGCCCACCCTGGGAAGCAGTTATGATACTCAAGTCGCTGAGTCTCTGCCACCCATGTGGAAGACCCAGACTGGGTTTCTGAGTCCTGCCTTTGTCTTGGCCAGAACCAGAGCCATTCATGGAGTAAAATAGTAGATAGGAGCTCTCTCTCTCTCCTCGACCCCCACCCCACCACTGTGTGTGTGTATGTGTCTGCCTCTCAAATATTGTTTTTTAAAAATCAACATTTCTTTTAAGAATCTGAGAATGAGAAGTTTGTAAATCTCAGTACCAAAGCAAATTCATCCCTTACAACCAGGCTTACTTAATTCTGCTGATATTTTCTTCCTGTGTGCAATTCTCATGGCTTAGCAGCATTTGTCTCATATCAACTTTCTTTCAAGGTGCTGTTTTGCCTATCATCGGTAATTTTGGATGTATTTCTATGCCTATTAATCTACAACTTAGCCAAGGGCCAAAAGCATCAAGAAAACAGTATTTACATTGACATTGGAACCAAAACTCTCTCTAATTGGCATTTACCGTTCTACCACCATCATTTTCAGGTGTAAAATATTATTTGAGATTCAATACTGAGCCCTTGTGTCTGATTTGTTACTAAACTAGCTTATTTAATTTATTCCCTGTTTCTATCCACTTTCTTCCTTTGAGAACTAAGAAGTAAAGACATTTAGTCAGTCCCTACAATGGGAGAACTCACCAAGGCCTTGAGAAAGGTGATAAGCTCTTTGCACATTACAGTAATAAACTCGATCATCTTGGTACCTTTCTCACCTTTCCATCTTCATATCCAGCTGGTCATGGAGCGGCTGAGAAAGGAAGACACAGCTTTCTACTATTCCCTCTCATTGTCACAAACACATGAGGACAAGGCTGAAAACTAGGAAATCCTGTTTCTTTTTTCTTTAAGACTTATTTTACTTATTTGAAAGGCAGAGTTAACAGAGAGGAAAGAAAGAGAAATCATCCATCTGTTGATTCACTCCCCAAATGGTTTCAATGGCTGAGGCTGGGCCAGGCCAAACCCTGGAGCCAGGAGCTTCATCCGGGTCTCCAACATGGGTGCAGAGGCCCAAGCCCTTAGGTCATCCTCCGCTGCTTTCCCAGGCCTTAACAGGGAGCTGGATTGTAAGTGGAGCAGCTGGGACTCAAACAAGTGCCCATATTGGTGCTGGTGCTCCAGGCAGTGGCCTCATCTGCTACGCCACAACTCCACGGCACGACGCTGGCCCGAGACCTTATCTCTTGAAGATTTCTCAGTGTCACCGATGCCACAATCATTAGCTAAGCCCTGCTGTCTGGCTCTGGGGAAGGCCCAGGAAAAAGCAATGAAGAAGCTTGGGTGGCCTCTGGCAGGGTCTTCCCAAAACTTCCAATCAAACATCTCAGTCTAAGCCATTTGGGGGAAAATGCCTTTATAAAGGATTGTGCAGTAAAGAGGAAAGCACTTGCATCCATATTCTGATTTTTCCACTTACAACATAACATGTAGAAAATCATTTATCTTTCTAGGTTCTCCATTTCCACATCTATAATATGGGAATATTAATAACTCTCCTAAAGATTTGCATGCTGTCATGATCCAACTGATGATGTATGCAAAATCACTAGTTCCCTTCCAATACCAAAAATTGATACCATACTAAGGTGTGTAAAACAAACACAGAATCTGCTTGATCTGTATGTTAAACCAGTCTCGTTTTTTTTCCTTCCAGTCATAATAATTTTAAGTAAATAGACAAGTGTGGGGAGCAACTCGGACTAGACTGTTACTGGAATTAAGACTTATTCTATGCATCTGCTCTCCCACAATATGGCGCTGAGAAGGGAGAAACAACTTCTACGCAGCTGCCTCTCGCCAACTTGAGTGATGACCTGCAGGAGCTGATCCTGCTCCTGATTGGAGGAGAGCAGCATACTCGGCGTGTGGGTAGCAGAGTTGGGATTGGTGGAAGAGGACTATAAAGGAGGAGAGAGACAACATGCACCAGGAACACCTGAGGAACACCTGAGGAGCCCCCAAGAGAGCCGGCTGGCGGTGTGCCGCTCCCCCGCAGAAGTGGGGAAAGTGGCAGGGGGAACCACCCTTCCATGGAGGTGGAAGGGACGGTAGCCAACCCGGGAAGAACCAGCAGCAAACCCGGGGAGGGCCGAGCAGACAAAAGAACAGCGCAGGGTTTAGTGTCGTTCCTCCATGAAGAGGGGGAGCGACAGACAAGGAACTCTTTTCTGTTGCACAAATGCAAAACTTTCCTTTTCATTTGTGACCAAAGGAGAGTGGGCTGCATTCTTACTGTAAAAATCCTTTGAATTTGGGGCTGGCGTTGTAGTGTAGCAGGTAAAGCTGCCCCATGCAACTCCAGCATCCCTTAAGTACACTGGGTCTGGTCCTGGCTGCTCCACTTCCCATCCAGCTCCCTGCTAATGGCCTGGGAAAGCACCAGAGGCTCACCAAAGTGCTTGAGCTCTTGTTCCCATATGGGAGACCCAGATGAATCTCCTGGCTCCTGGCTTCAGCCTTGCCATTGTGGCCATGTGGGGAGTACACCAGCAGGTCGAATATCTCTCTCTCTGTGTAACTCTGACTTTAAATAAATGAATCTTTATTTTTTAAAATCCTTTAAAACAAGCATAAGTGTAAGGAGTGGTTGTGTAGAGTTGAAGAAATGTGGTTTCCTGACTGTGGCTGTCTGTGTGCCTCAGAGACTGCCCAGTGCCAGCTACTGCAGAGTAGAGGAAGTACACGGCAGAGGCCAGAGTCCCTGCTTCCACTGCTACTCACGCAGAGATCAGCTGGCACTGAGCAAACACTCCTGCACACAAAGCATTGTTCTAGGCACACAAGTGTCATAATAACAGAACAGGGCCACGCCCTCCAAAAGAATTAAGAAAAATGGGCACTATTCACAGTAGCCAAGTTATGGAATCGACCTAAGTGTCCATCTGCAGATGAATGAACAAAAAGTATGGAATATTTTTATATATACACATAACGGAATGTCATTCAGCCTTTAAAAGAAGGAAAATCTGTCATTTGTAGCAACATGGATGGAATTGGGGGATATTACACTGAGTGAAACAGGCTGGGCACAGAAAGACCACATGTTCTCACTTACATGTGGAGTCCAAAACAATTGAACTCAGAAAGTAGAGCATATGGTGGCTACAGAAGCTAGGGTGTTGGGGAAATGATCAAAGGTACAAAATCTCAGGAAGAATAAATTTTTTGGAGATCTGTCACACAGTGTGGTAAACATAGTTAGCAATAGAGCATTGTACATTTCAAACTTGCTGAAAGTTTTAAATGTCCTCATCACAAAAAATAAGTACTTGAGGTCATGGATATCTTAAATAACATATGTTATTATTCTTAAACCATAACATCATCACAGTACATTATAAGTTATTCATTTACAATAAATTTTTTAAGCATTTTTTATTCACTTTTGTTTGTTTGAAAAGCAGAGGGACAGAAAGAGAAAGAGAGGTCTTCATTCTACTGGTTCATTCTTCAAATGCCTACAGCAGCCAGGGCTGGGCCAGGCCAAAGTCGGAAGCCCAGAACTCCATACAGGTCTCCGCTGTGAGCAGCAGGGACCTAACTACTTGAGCCATCCCCTGCTGCGTCCCAGGGTGTGCACTAGCGAAAGGCTAGAATCAGAAGTGGAGCCGGGACTCAAACCCAAGCACTTCAATTTGTGATGTGGGCATTACAAGTGGCATCTTAACTGCCCCTACAGTAATACTTTTAATTAAAAATATGCACAATTAGGACATAAGGCAGTGAGAGAAAAGCAGTATCAGAGTGACATCAAGAAAGATCAGAGTCGTCCCAGGGTGGGAGACAGCTCTTTTTCCTGAGATGCTAAGAGCAGAGAAGCTTCCTTCAAAGAATTGAGAAAGACCCCGAAGATGAAGCAGACTCAAAGCAACCAACCAGAGACCTGGGTTAGCCACAGGAATGAGAATAAAGTTACCTGGGGCTAGGTTAATAAGTGAGAGTAACCACAGCAATATCAACTAGCACTTACTAAAGATGCGCCACCTTATTTAATCCCTACAATAACTTTAGGAGGTAAGTATAATATTCTCATGCCACAGAGGGAAAACCGGACCAGAGGCTGTGCCTTGCCAAAAGTTAGAGTTTGTAAGTGGCAGATCTGAGACCTAAAGCCACATCTTTGGACCCAGTGCTGAGATCATAGTCACTATGTGGCATTGTATTCGGTAAATTGAAAGTATATTCTAACTCATGAGTCTTTTCTACTGTGCACTTAAACAAAAATTCAGTATGCTCACCAACAGAAAATATATATATTTTTATACATTATACATAGGTCCACTATACTAATTTGTTTTGCATATTTTATATAACACCAAAACAAAATTTTTAAAAAGAGTTTACTTGAGAGTTAGAGTTACAGAGAGAGAGAGAGAGAGACAGAGACAGAGACAGAGAGAGGTCTTCCATCCACTGGTTCACTCCCCAATTGGCCGCTACTGCCAGAGCTGGGCCAATCCAAAGCCAGGGGCCAGGAGCTTCTGCTGGGTTTCCCATGGAGGTGCAGGTGCCTAAGCACTTGGATAACAGAGAATTGGATCCGAAGTGGAGCAGCCGGGTCTGGAACCAGCGCCCATATGAAATGCTGGTGCAGCAGGCAGAGCCTTAGTCTACTATGCCACAGCGCCAGTCCCCAAAGCAAATTTTTAAGGAAAAAAAATTATTCACTTGAGAGGCAAAGAAAGAAAGTTCCAAGCTGTTGGTTCACTCTCCAAATGCCCACAACTGCCCAGGAGCCAAAGCCAGGAGCAATCCAAGTCTCCCACGTGGGTGGCAAGAACCTGGTTGCTTGAGCCACCACTGCTGCCTCTTAGGGTCTGCATTAGCAGGAAACTAGAGTCAGGAGCTGGAGCTGGGTTTCACGTGTGGGCTTTCTGATGTGGCCCTTGGGTAGAATGGTCATCCTAACTGCTAGGCCAAACTCCTGCCCCCAAAATAAACATTCTTAAAGATGAGGAAGAGATGTAAAAATCTTTTTTTTAATACACAAGATTATTCTTTTTCCTGCTCTGTGGAAACATCTGCTATTGCCTGTGACACTTAAAAATGAATGCCATACAACTTAGGTTTTGGTGATAACATTGAATCATAGCAAGTGATCAACAAATCTTTGTTGAAGACTCAATGATTATTAGTTGTATGTATTGTACTCTCTTGGGGTACATGTGTGATCTTTGTCTCACTAATTGAACTTCAGGAGCAGGGACATTTCTTACATTTCTTTTGCTTCTCTAGCTGTGCCTTGAGACAGCAGAGAAAACAGATGCTGTAAAATGTATAGCAAGGGGCCTCCTTCATATCTACTCCTTGCTGAGGTCCAGAAATGCCTGAGCGAGGCTGGAAAACATTCCTGGGCGGGCTGGCACCGCGGCTCACTAGGCTAATCCTCTGCCTGCGGCGCTGGCACCCCAGGTTCTATTCCCATTTGGGGCACTGGTTTTGTCCCGGCTGCCCCTCTTCCAGTCCAGCTCTCTGCTGTGGCCCGGGAGGGCAGTGGAGGGATGGCCCAAGTGCTTGGGCCCTGCACCAGCACGGGAGACCAGGAGGCAGCACCTGGCTCCTGGCTTTGGATGGCCGCAGCGCGGCCATTTTGGGGGTGAACCAACGGAAGGAAGACATTTCTCTTTGTCTCTCTCTCACTAACTCTGCCTGTCAAAAAAAAAAATAGTGGGGGACACTGACGTTAACATCAACCCTCATCATGTAAGGAGCGAGGGGCCTCCTGGCAGAGAAAACGTCTTTGAGAGGAAATGAATGAAGACGATGCACATGCTTCAGCACCAGCGGGATCAGACATCAGTTCTTCAGCACATCACACACATCCTGTGTGAGTCCCAGCCCAGTGAGAAGCACATGCCAACACCGGATTACACGTGCCAAAGGAAAATACCCCAGGGAAGATGGCTCCGAGAGAAAGCACAGAGGCAGCAGGGAAACTGAGTCATCCAGCAGCCTCGCAGATCTGGCCCCATGAGGCGACAGGAGGAGAGGGAAGGAAGTCCTGGCAGAAGCATCTTAGACTGCGGTGCAGTTATAACAAAGTTTGACAAGGCTGTCAGGGAATCTTCTGTCAAAGTCACCTGTCAAGCGCCCTGCGTCTCCCAGGAGTGAGTCAGCCTCAGTATTCCTGCTGTGCTCAGTCATCAACTGTGGAAAGCGTGACCTCTGTGCAAATGGGATCAAATGTGATTATGACGTCAGAGCTGAGGCCTGCTTCGGTCAGGGTGCAGAGGGATCTGAGCCGTGCCTTCTCACAGCCACACTACTGCACACTTGCTACCCATTCTACTTCCCTACAGCTTGGTGCTATGAGAAGAGAGGGTTGTGGGTCAAAACATCCAGAAGTCCTTCCCCTTGACATTGAACAATGTGTCACGCTGCAAGGGAGAAAGAGATTGTCCCTGCATGTGCCACCTCACAGACCCCAGCCTGTCCGTGGGACCAGCAAGTGGTGCCCTTCAGTTGAAGTGTCACAGAGGCTGGCAGAAGCAGAAATACTGACCCAGACTTGTGGTTTATATTAAGCTCTGCGTGCCGCAGAAACAGGCGGCAGCTGAGAGCAAGAAAATGGCAGACTCCACTTGGTAGCTGACAGTACTTGTTGGTGAATACATGCGCGCCCCCGCCTTCCGAAGGTGCTGGAAATAATCAGGGGGAACATTATAGGGGTATGCAGTCTTGCATAAGAGGTGGGAGCAAGAGCCAGAAAACTTGGTGTTACTCCTATTTATAATAACCCATTTTAAGTCCTGGATTGGTGAAGTGACACCTGTTAACATCATTTGACTTGGAACCAATTAAATTCCTCTTGTCTGGAGCGAGTATATTTCTGCTCTATAATAAGATTCTGCAAACAAATGGCTTTCTCTCAGCACATTAAACATAGCTACCACTGGGGGGAGAAAAAAGCAGCAGCCAAAAATGTGTTTACTACTAGGCTAATACCATCTGCCCCCAACACATTCCCTGCTTTCAGGCTGACTTTGTTATGTTTCTGAAGGGAAATAAGAATTCAGCAGTCTTTTGAGACATTGTTGCTGAGCGGTCCGGGGAGAGTCGGGCCAGACACACCCACTCAAAACAGTCTGCTCCTTAGTGAATTTGGTCAAGGGCATTTTCACCAGGTCTCTTCTGAGAATCTGTCAGTCGGAATAACACAATTGCCATTTCAGCAAGAATAATGGGGATCAAACCACCTTGCTGGTTGTTCTCCGGGAGAGTCCATTTGCTGTTGCCTCTGGCTCCTACGGCACAGAGAGCAGAGTCATGAGGGAGGAACCATGAAAATCTGCCTGTGTCCTCCGTGATGGTAATGAGAAAACTGAAGCGCCCAGTTGCAGCAATGTGGAAGAGGATTCGCTGGGTGCAAACTACAGGCTGGGTTTCCTTTTGGATTAGGGATGTGCTGTCTCACAGGGTCACTGGGCACTTGTTCGACAGGCTGGGGAGTAACCTAACCTTTTACACTTTTACAGTAAGAACGAACGTGGGGTTGCCAGGGGCTAGTATTCTGGGAATTTGGGCAGCTTCTCTGGGAGAGGTGGTTCAGTCCTACTCTACTTAGCTTCCATTTCACTGCTTCTTGCCCCCACTTGCTGATGTAGAACAGAAACCCCCCCACACACATCCCTCAGGCCACCAATTCTACCTGCGTCTTCACGGGGGCACACCTTCTGTGCCCACACAGTTCTCACCAGGCACTCACAGTCAAGCTTTCAGTCCCGTCACTCTCGCTGAGACCGACACGTGTGCCAAATACCCCCCTCCCCGCCATGTCCACCTTTGCTTGCCTGGGGTGTTGTCCATGCCTACAAGGCTCCCTTCCTCTGTGGCCCCCTAGGAGGGATCCAGGGCGTTTCACCATTGGAGATGCCAAAGTTACACTCACTTCTGGAGCAAAATGGGCCTCCTTCTGTGTGCTACACTGTGCTAAGGATACTGTGTTAATCAGGTTCTCCAGACAACCAACCAGTGGGCTACCTGTAGTTACATAAAAGGAGACTTCTTATGGGAACGGGCTTCCATGATTACGGAGGCCAAGAAGTCCCTCAATCTGGTGTCTGCAAGTTGGAGGACCAGGGAAGCTGGTGGTGTCCTTCATTTGAGTCCACGGGCTTGACAACTAGAAGCTACAGTATCCAAGGGCAGGAGAAGATGGGTGTCCCCACTCAGGAGGAAAAGGGAAGTTGCCTTTCCTCCACCTTTTTGCTCTGTTTGGGTCCTCAGAGGATGAGGTGGTGCCCACCCACACTGGCAATGTGATCTTCTTATCAGTCCACTGATTCCAGTGCTCATCATTCCAGAAACACCCTCGCAGACACACCCAAAGAAATGGTTTATTAGTATCCAGTATCTCTAAGCCCAGTGAAGTCAATATTTAAAATTAATCATCGTAAGTACTGAAGAATACTACCTTGCCTTCCCTCGTGTCTACCCTGACATGAGTTAATGGGATAGTTAAACCAAGAATTACACTGAAGTGAAGGCATCGCTTTCTTTTTCCAAGAAGGAATTCTCCCTCTGGATATGCCTAAGTTCCCAGATCACATCAAATCAACTTCTATCCAGCTTAAACTGTTAGTTCTTGAGACAAACCTGACAAATCTAGGTTGGGGAGCTACGCACACCTGTGACTCAAGCAGAGGCCCCACCACATCAGTCCTTGCACAGATGTCACGGTTTCTACTAATTAACTTGGAATTGCAGTCGTGGTAGAAAATGGCTTCTCTGCACTCCAGGTAAAGAGTATAAGGTTTCTTATTTCAGTGGTTTCCTGTCGCTCCCAGATAAAATCCAAAATCTTCTGAAGCAAGGTCCTGCAATGATCTACCTTTGAAGCTCAAACTACACTCCTCGTCAGCAAAGCCAAATGTGTAGTTCCTCAGACTTTGGCCGCAAGTTTGCAGATATGTGTCTCATATGTATTACAGCACCGAGCCTGCCTTTTCTTAATAGCTTCCACTCCTTTGATCATTAACAACACTGTTTAATTCATTGTCACATGGCATGATACACAGACCACTAGGCAGACAGACCTCTGTAATCTACACAGTCCTACATACCATTGACTTCATCTTATAGCCATCCTTGACCTTCTTGTCCACCTCTCCTCCTTAAAAATAGAGGTGGCATCTCTCACCTCTGTAAGTTCAGTGCCTGGTAGTCACATAGTGCATGGTATGTAGCAGGCATTCCATAGACATTTGTTGAATAACTGTATGCATGAATGTAAAGTGATTAAAATTAATTCGTAACTGTTCAACACTGGGGAGTCATGGCAAATGAATACTTTTTAAAAATAAAATATTCTAATCTCTCATCAGTTTATGTTCAGAAAAATGGTGCTGTTTACAAGAGCTGTGGTAACTTGAACTACTCAGGATTTCTTGATCTAAGAATAGTATATTCTAGGCTGTCTTCCACTGAGCAGGTCTGACAGCTGTTTGTTAGGTTGCCATATAACATGCTTTAACGGGCTGGTTTTCTCTGCTGTGAAGTTGAGCTGCAAACAGGGTAACTTCTTTGAAGAGTGGACTTCTTTGAAGAAAAATTTTAAATCTAGAAAAGTAGAAATAGTTTAAATGTTCCTAGTGTACATAGTTAATACTTCTTAAATGCTTTGTCATATTTCTTTGTGGGATTTTTTGATAAAAGAATGAAAATATAAAGTTAAGGTCCCATTTAACCACTATTCTCAGTTCTATGCTCCTTCCCACCTCCCCAGATTAAACATTTGTTATGAGTTAGGTGCATTGCCCTAGTTCCTGTGATTAACCCTCTGAGATCCAAGCATCGAGGTTGTGCTAGCCTGAGACATAGGTTTCCCTTTCTCCTTCTCTGAAACAGTCTGTGTAAAATGGACATTCCTCTTTCTCCCTCTCCTCCTTCTCCTCTCTCTCTCTCTCTCTCTCTCTCTCTCTGCAGTCGTGTTAAACTACGTAAGCCTGGTAACCTTTCAGAGGAAATTTTTGACTATTGAGTTCATGATTATTCAGTTATCAGTCCTACTTTATAGATTTTCTATTTCTTCTTTGGTCAGTTCTGGCAATTTATTATAGTACTGGAAAATTGCCCCTTTAATATTTTGTATTTTTATTAGTATCTCTTTTCATTGTATTCTGCTAGACTTTTTCAATTTCCCTCTTATCTATTGTTATGCTCCCCCCTTTCTAAAAATATTATAGAGGGCTTTTCAACATGTAAAAGTTGAAGAGATATGGGGCAGGCATTGTGGTGTAGCAGGTTAAGCCACTGATTGTGGTGCCAGCATCCCATATTACAGTGCCATTTCAACTCCAGGCTCCTCTGCTCCACTCCAGCTTCCTGCAGATATGTCTTAGAGGCAGCAAATGATGGCTCAAGTACTTGAGTCCTTGCCACCAACATAGGAAACTGTGATGGAGTTCCTGGTTCCTGGTTTCAGCCTGACCCAGCTCTAGCTGTTGTGAGCATTTGGGGAGTGAACCAACAGATGGAAGGTCTCTGTCTCTCCCTCTCTTTCTCTGTCATTCCATCTTTCAAAGAAATAAATATTTTAAAAAATAGAAGAAATAATATAAAGAACTGCAAATTTCAGCAATTATGAAAATTGTGTCGGGGCTGGCGCTGTGGCTTAGCAGGTAAAGTCGCCATCTGCAGTGCAGGCATCCCATATGGGCACCGGTTCTAGTCCCGGCCACTCCACTTCTGATCCAGCTCTCTGCTATGGCCTGGGAAAGCAGTAAAGGATGGCCCAAGTCCTTGGGCCCCTGCAACCATGTGGGAGACCCAAAAGAAGCTCCTGGCTCCTGGCTTTGGATTGGCGCAGCTGCAGCCATTGCAACCAGTTGGGGAGTGAATTATCGGATGGAAAACGCCTCTCTCTCTGTCTCTCTTTCTCTCTCTCTCTCTCTGCCTCTCCTCTGTGTAACTCTAACTTTCAAATAAATAAATAAATCTTTAGGAAAAAAATTGTTTCAATCTTGCTATATTTATTCTTAGCCTCCTCACTTTTCTTTCTTCCCTTTCTTTCCTTCTGACATTCTCTCTGCTGAAATATTTTAATGGGAATCCCAGAAATCATGATAATTTCATATGCATATTTCATTGATGACATATTTTAACACAGCCTCCACACCATTATTACATCTAATGAAATTAACAGTCATTCTGCTGAATTCTATCTAATAACCAACCTAGAATCAATTTTCCCTAATTATCTCAAAAATGTCTTTTTTCAATTTGTTCCAATTAGGATTCATACGAGGTCCCTATATTGCATTTGGTTAATATGTTCTTTATTCTCTCACAGTTCCCACTCTTACTGTGATTAATCTGTCAGAGAAATAGGACTGTTACTCTGTCTGATGTCTATATTCTTGACTGGAAGCACTGCTTCCCTGTGATGGCATGTAACTTGCTCCTCCATCATCTGTATTTCCCACAAAATGCTGATTAGACCTAATTCATCTGGCTGTTAGATTCCAATTCAGGTTTGGGGGGCGGGGGAGAATTCTTCATAGTTGGTGCTGTATACATCTTATTATTATAACATTGTAAGACATAGAATGTCTGGCTTTCCAAGTTACAGTGTTGCTGAGTCTGATCAGTGAGTTCTGGCAGTTTTATAACTGTTGCCCTGATCTATTATTTAGCAGAAGTTGCAAACTAGTGATATGCTAATTCTGTAGCTGCATCTACATTTAGTCACTGAAATTCTTCCATACAGCACATCCCTTAATCAGATTCTGTTTGATTGTCCAAAAAATGTAGTTCAGAATGGAAGGCAGGAGGGATACTTTCCCTTCATATATCAATTTTTACATGTCACAGTTGATACCCTATCACCCCTCAGTGGTTACCAATGAGAATTCCTGAATATTTTTATGAACTAGAGAATTTTTCTATTTCTGACGTTTCAATCAATAATTGATCATTTTTCTACTGCTCAAATTTGTTCCATCTAAAGGTCAGTGGCACCCTGAAGAAGATTTTTATATTCTCCTTTTGATATGATTCCTTTCAGAAATTACCTGCGTCCAAGGAGCCCTGCTTCCCTTCAGTGGGAGATGGCACTCAGACAGCAGCTTCCACATACGGGGTGTCCACTGCCACAGCCTTGTCTTTCTGTCTTTTAAGCGCCTCAGTTTTGCTTTCTTTCTTTTTCCTCCTTAATGAGAATTAATACTTTATTAACTTGTTTTCTATTTAATTTCTTTATTATTTCCTTCTATTTTCATTGATATTATTCTTTGCCTGGTTTCTAACTTCGTTGTTTAAATGCCTAAGGATTTTTTAAAAATCTGCTTTGTTTTTAAATAGAAGAGATCTTCAAGAAGTTTATGGGAAATGTCTATTATGAAAACACAATGCATGGATTTCAAAATTTTTGCACCAAGATAAATTTATCTTTCAATTCACTTTCCATGAACTTTTTGAAATACCCTCATATATGCACTTGAGATTAGAATGCTCGTAAACACTAATTTAGCTGCTTTCTGCATGTTTCAGTATAATAGCACTGTTGGGATCAGTCAGCATTACAAACTTTATCACTAGGGTTTCCTTTTTAAACATGTATTATATATGAATGAGAATTTTAGTTTGGTTTGATTTTATTCAAACATGGATATTTGGAGTTTACTATTATTTATGTCTAATTTTTTCTCATTATTTCCCAAGATTGTCCTTTAGTTGATATGAATTCTCACAGAATTATTTTAAATATGTATTTATTTATTTTTTTTTTTTGAAAGTCAGAGTACAGAGAGACAGAGAGAAAAAGAGATCATCCATCTGCTGGTTCACTCCCCAAATTGCCACAATGGCCAGGGCTGGGCCAGGCCAAAGCCAGAAGCCAGGAGCTCCTTCCACATCTCCCACATGGGTGCAGGGGCCCAAGCACTTGAGCCATCCTCCACTACTTTCCCAGGCGCGTTAGCAGGGAGCTGCATCAGAAGTGAAGCAGCCGGGACTTGAACCAGTACCCGCATAAGATGCTGGCACTGCAAGTGGCAGCTTAACCTGCTGCACCACAGCACCAGCCGCTCACAGAATTTTTCAAATGACTACTTACTACTTATTTTTCATCAACTTGAAAAGCAAAACAACAAAGTAGGAGAGAGAGAGAGCACATGAGGGACTAACAGAGAGAGATCTTTCATCCCCTGATTCTCTCTCCAAATGCCTTCAACAGTCAGGGCTAGGCCAGACTGAAGCCAGGAGCCCAGAACTCCATCTGGGTCTTCCATGTGGGTGACAGAGACTCAAGCACTTGTGCCACCATCCACTGCCTCCCAGACCACATTAGCAGGAAGCTAGATAGAAGTGAAACAGCTGGAATTTGAACCCGTCCTCATATGGGATGCTAACACAGGTGACAGGTTAACCTGCTGCACCACAATGCCAGCCCCTGTCTTATTACTTCTAATGAATATGTATATTTTACTTTTAAAAATAAGTGTTAGAGGGGCCGGTGCTGTGGCGCAGCGGGTAAAAGCCCCTGTCTGCAGTGCTGGCATCCCATATGGGCGCCAGTTTGACTACTGACTGCTCCACTTCCAATCAGCTCTCTGCTATGGCCTGGGAAAGCAGTAGAAGATGGCCCAATTCCTTGGGCCCCTGCACCCATGTGGGAGACCCAGAAGAAGCTCCTGGCTCCTGGTTTTGGGTCGGCACAGCTTTGGCCATTGCAGTCATCTGGAGAATGAACCAGTGGATGGAAGATCTCTCTCTCTCTCTCTCTCTGCCTCTCTGTAACTCTGCCTTTCAAATAAATAAATAAATCTTTAAAAAAAAGTGTTAGAACTATATAATGAGGACTAAATGGGGGAAAAAACTATTCTGTTTACTTTTAACCTTATTTATAATATTTTTACTGTCCTAAATTTGCATAGACTTGTAGAAGCTATGAGTTGAGAGATTATTTTGTCTAGCCTTTGTTTTGTAGACAAGTTAAGGTCAAGTTAAATGATGCAGTCACATCTCTAATCTCTTTGACCTGCATGTTATGGATTAATATTAATTTACCATGAATGTTTAAAAGGCATGTACATTTTATTGATCCACTTTGACACTAGTCTGGATTTAGCAGATTTTACCCAGCAGACTAATCCAAACTAATAGCCTTTTTGTTATATCCTTTCAGAGTGTTCTGTGCCTTTTTTTATAGCGCTTGTTACAAGTTTTAATTATATACAAGCATTTCTTGTACTTATTTGCTGATTTCTCCTCCACCAGACTCTGAAGTCCTTGAAGGCTGACTGTATACATGTTTTGCTCTCCGTGCCCAGTGCCTAGCACAGTCTTGCTATGTCAGGGGCACTCAAGAACACGCAGTCAGCGGGTCACGGAGTCATTGACTGCAGGTGCTCTCTATTGACTGTCCTTTCATGCCTTAATGTGCCTCCGTTTATTGAGCATTTAGATACCACAAGAATGTCCCATGTGCATACAGACTTTAAGCTCATTAGTAGCACTATTATTATCTCTACTGTACGGATGTGAAGACTAAGACTGGGGGAGGTTAGGTAAAAGTCAAAAGGGCAGAAGCTGGATGCTGGGGTTTGGGTATGGATCATCCCCTACAGGTTCACGTGCTGAAAGCTCAGTGGGAGGTGACTGACCATCACCTGTCCTCATGAAGAGGTTAGTGCTGATCCCCCAGAGTGCGGTAGGTCTGACAAGAGTGGACTCCTTCCCATGAGAGCGGGTTGTTATAAAAAAGCAGGTCTGGCCCCTCCCTGGTCTCTTCCTTTCTCACCATATGATCTATTCTGCACACCCCACTCACCTCTTGCACGTGCTCTGCCTGTGATGCCACCTGCCAGAGGGGCTCTGATGCAGCCAGAGGAGCTCACGAGATGCTTGCCCCACACTGCTTGGACTTTCCAATCACCGGAATCATGAGTCGAAAGACTTCTTTGCTTTATCATGTGCCCAGCCTTGGGTATTTCATTATAGCAACACAGAATGGACTAAGACACAGAGCAAGTGACAGTGTGCGATTCTGGAGTCTGCGATCAACCATCTGCTTGCTAATTTCTTGGCTTCAGTTAATCTTTGGGATTCAGTGACAGGAATGGTATCTCTTTACCCCCAATTTAGAAGTGTTCTGGGCTAATAAAATAATCTTGTCAGATTGAACATATATTATTAACTTTAATCCTTCTCAGAGACCTTCTAAAATGATAGTGGAGAGATTCTCTTTAAAAGCATAAAGCTATGAGGACAAGAACTGACAGGAGAAGGCAGCAAGTTGATGTTGGGAGCTGTGAAGCAAAAAGACAGGTGTACCTGACAGCACAGCTAAGAAAGCTGAATCCTAAACTGGGAGTAGGGGCAAGCGAGCGCCCATCTGATTTATGCTGTTCAAGCTGCTGGCAGTGGGAACGAAAGAGATAAGGAGAATTAGTTGAGAGCCTTTAAAGAAATTGGCCCCAAGACCCTTCCCTTTACCCCAGCCTTGACACAGCCAATGAGAGCTCTTTCCTCATCCACGCAGAAGACAGAAGACTAGGGTTTAAGTCCCAGGGAGAATCTAGACCAGGAAACTGTATGCACAGTTGAGGCAGAAGTATCTTACTGAAGAGAGGAGGTGCTCCACCAGATTGAGGGGGAAGACCAAGGGAATGCCAAGGCAGCAGTGAGTAGACATTTCAAGGTAACACTTGTGTTTCTAGAATCAAGTGCAGGCAGACTGCAGGAGATCAGAAGGCTGTGAGAGACGCCTTAGGGAAAACGCAAACGGCTCTGACACCTGCTGCATGCAGCACCTTGGGAGGAGTGTTGGAGCACCATCAGAGTCTGGGGTTGAATGAGGGATAAATTCATAGAAAAGCAGACAACTAAACCCAGAGAAAAGAAGATGGCTATTTTTACCCTGGGTGGTGGGGAGGTTAAAATTTATACAGAATATAAACCATTCATTATAGTTGACTACGTGGCTCATCTATGAATAACATTTTCAAAATCCCAAGGTAAAACATTGAATAATAAGCCACATAAAATTAAATATAACTTATTGGGACATTGAGGAAAGAGTAGTGAAGAGAAATAAATTATTTCTACATTTGCGACAAGTCAATATAATGGCTAAAACTAAACAAAAGAGTAAAGTATTTTATTTAAAAATGTGTGCAGATAAGAAATGAGCAAGCAAAAGTAAATATATAGGAAAACATGAATCAGCAAAAAGGTGAAGGTGGCTGGCATGGCACAAGATTGCAATGAGGGCATAGATGCTCTTGTTTGTTGTAAAGCTGTCTCTTTAAACCACAGCATATGTAACAAAAATTAAAACCAACAAAACAAAAAGAAAATGTAAAGAAAGATTTTTAAATGACAAAACTTATCCTCACCCCCTCTTCTCCCTCCCCTCCTCAACCTCCCTCCTTTCTTCTCTCTCTAAAATTACAAACCTTGTGTCAGTCAGTCCCTGCAGCCAGTCAGCTAGAGAAGAGGGCTTGTTTTAAAATAGCAAGTTGACTCAGCAGGTGAATAAGCAGAACCCAATTAGACAAGAAGTTCATTTCCTTTCTAGCTCTCCCTAAGAACCAGTGGAGAACTTGCTGTAAGTAGAAGTTGCAGTTTTGCCATAAAATAACCCTTTACATGATTTATTGCTCATCTCTGTGTAACACTGCATTTCTTCCTACTGATCTCTATAAAAGCTCTACATAATGGTGTGTGGGGATTTAGGACACTTCCTCCAGTCTTTATTCCATTTCTACTTTTTCTTACCTTGTTATTTCACCTGCCAGACGCCAGTGTTACTATCTGACCATGCAAAGGGTGTGCAGCCAAAGAAGGTCCTCAGTCAAGCTGAGGCCTGAGGCAGGCGGTGAGGCCCAGTCAGTGCCTTCGGGCAGTCAGATTACATTTCCAAGGCATTCTCGTGTAACAGCTGTGTACCTTTGATCAAAACACTGAGAAACACAACCCTCACGACCTCCTCAGCGCGGGTGCATGCGCACGCACACACAACAGCCTAGACTCTGTTCTCCTAGATCAAGGAGAGCTGGGGCAACGGCTCCACTGGCTCTCAGAGGCACTGAATGCCCACGTTCACAGAAGAGCTCAAAGGCACAGGATGACGCAGGTCAGTCCAGAGAGAGGACCCCTGTAGATGGTGGGACAGATTCTCTCCAGGAGGGCACTTTCCCTGGCTGCCTGCTCTGCCCTCAGCACCTGCTACAAGACTTGGCACATAGTAGGGACCCAGCAAATATCTGCTGGATTAATGATTGAGTCAATATGCTGCTCTGTCTGGTATGTCTTCTACCTTTTCTCAAAATGACGAATTCCTGTTCATCCTTCAAATTTCAATTCAACTATCTCTTGTACAGCTTTCTTTGGCACATCCAAACTTTTTCCACATACAAAGGCACTTGGAGAAGTTCACCAAAAAAATGAATTAAAAGAAAAGTTTATCTTGGTGCAAAAATTTTGATATCCATGCATAGTTTTCTTTTTAATAATATGTGTTTTTTGAAGATGCCATATATCTTTACTTGGAACACATATCTGTTGCTTGTTCTTTTAAAAGTATTCTATTTATTTATTTAAGAAGGAGAGAAAGAAGAGTGAGCGAGCACACGCAAGCAGGCACTACCATCTGCTGGTTCACTCTTCAAATGCCCCCAACAGCCAGGGCTGGGCAGGGCAAAATCCAGGAGCCAGGAACTAAATGCAGGTCTCTCACGTGGATGGCAGGGACCCATCATTGCTGCTGCCCTTGGCAGGAAGCTGGAATCAGGAGGCAGAGACAAGTATCAAATTCAGACACTCCAAGACAGATACTACAAACACTCACTCCTGTTATATAATAATACATATTATTATATAAAGTATTTTTCATAGTATAAGTATATATTATATACAAGTATAATGCATATTATTATAGTACTTACCTACATGTCTCTATACATATTATACTTTAGCTCTTTCAGAACTAAGGTTGTGTTTTTTTTTTTTTTAAGATTTTATTAATTTGAGAGGTAGAGTTACAAACAGACAGATAGGGAGAAAGATCTTATATCCACTAGCTCATTCCCCAGATGGCCACAAAGGCCAGAGCTGAGCCAATACGAAGCTAGGAGCTAGGAACGTCTTCCAGGTCTCCCACACAGGTGCAGGGGCCCAGGAACTTGGGCTGTCCTCCGCTGCTTTCCCAGGTGCATTAGCAGACAGCTGGAGTAGAAGTGGAGCAGCCGGGACTTGAACTGGTGCCCATATGGGACGCCGGCACTGGAGGCAGCGGCTTTACCCGCTACGCTACAGCGCTGTTATAAAGGGGCTAGCCCCTTTATCATACTTCTTCTTGTTCCAGAAGCTGGCCTTAGCAAGAACCCTATAATTCTCGGAGCCACCTGACACTCCATCTTATTTGGAAGATCTGTGCTCACCACCAGTCATCTAATCACAGCCTATTGCAGTGACGGCACAATACTTTCACGCCTAGTTCCGTTCCTCTTCTTCTAGATATGAACTCTTAAGTCTACAGAAGATGGTGATTTAATGTGCCATCTTATAAAAACATTTCACCCCTATTCGGTGTGAACCCAACAGCCCTGGGAAGCTGCATCATCCTTTTTTAACACATCAGGAAACTGAGGCTCAAATGGAATTAGTGGTAGAGCTGGAAGCCAGGGCTCTTCTGCTGCCTGCCCAGTGCACATTCTGCCACGCCTCAGAAGTCACACCAGTAGGAACGGAGCCAGGAGGAGATGACTCCTCATCCAAAACTCCTTCCAGAAGGCAAGAGCATTCTGACACCTGATAGGAGCGGGGTGCTGCTAATTATTCACAGCCTGTCCCAATTATAAGGACACCTGTGCTCAACGACTCACTTGCCAAGAGCCTGGAGGACACCCCAAGATAGAGGTTTACCTGGTCTTGCCTTCATTTGGGGTTAGCTTGTTACAAATAAAAAAGATTGTTAATTTTGACTCCATTAAAAATGGAACATGTCTGTAAAAGCAGAACTCTACCAATAAAATTAAAGGATAAGTCATAGACTGGGGACAGATATTAACTGCATATAAAACTCATCAAAGAAATACTATGTAGAGTTCAAGGAGCTGCTACATGTCAATGAGAAAATGACTAATAACCCATCAAGAAAAAACTGGCAAAGGATATAAACAGGCAACTTGGAAAAATGCAAACTGTAACAGCCAAAAAGCACATAGAAAATGCTCACCACTAATCAAGATGTGCAGTAAAATGGTATGATCACTTTCACTCCAGATTTATAAACACTTGAAAGTGTAGTCAAAGGAAGTGTTGATGAAGATGGGACAAGAACTCCCTTTGGAGTAAGTCAAACAAAGCTAAAACACTATGACCCAACAATGAATTCCACTTCTTGATTGATATATATATATATATATATATAAAACTCATACACATAACTAATATTATAAAAAATATCTGTAATATATATTAAAGAAGCTCATGAGGGTACTTCAAAAAGTTTCTGAAAAAAAGGAATTAAATTTTTAAAACTATTTTCAAAGCTTTTTTTTAAGATTTATTTATTTGAAAGGCAAAGAGAGAGAGGTCTTCCATCCACTGGCTTACTCTCCAGATGGCAACAATGGCCAGAGCTGATCTGATCCGAAGCCAGGAGCCAGGAGCTGCTTCTAGGTCTCCCACATGGGTGCAGGGCCCAAGCACTTGGGCCATTTTCCACTGCTTTCCCAGGCCATAGCAGAGGGTTGGATTGGGAGTGGAGTGGCTGGGACTTGAACCAGCACCCATATGGGATGCCAGCACTGCAGGCAGTGGCTTTTCCCACTACGCCACTGCACCAGCCCCTTTATTATCAACTTTTGATAGAAGATTTTTGAAAACGAAATTTTAAGAAACACAAAACACAACAAAGAAAAAAAATCCTAACAAATTTGAAGCCCATTTCACTCTTTTATCTTCTTCCTCTCCTTTTAGAGGTAACTGTTATCATGAATTTAATATATATATAGTCTATCCTTTTAAACTTTTGTTTCATATATGTATCATATATAATTGTTATATATATTTCATAGACATGTATTAATAGATCATTTTAATTTTAGAAATGGTAACATAGTACATGACATTCTGAAATTTGTTTTTGTTCATTTCAACAGTGCAATTATTTTTTGGCTTGTAATATGATAATGTTTATTTCAAGGTTTTTATTTAATGAATACAAATTTCATATGTACAGCTTTTAGGAATATAGTGGTTCTTCCCCCCATTCCCGCCCTCCAACCCCCCCTCCCATCTCCTACTCCCTCTCCCATTCCATTTTTCATTAAGATTCGTTTTTAATTCACTTTATATACAGAAGACCAACTCTATACTAAGTAGAGATTTCCACTATTCGCATCCACACAAAGTATAAAGCACTGTTTGAAGACAAGTTTTACCACTAATTCTCATAGTACACTTCATTTAGCACTAAGGTCCAACATGGGGAATAAGTGCACAGTGACTCCTATTGTTGGTTTAACAATTAACACTTTTATTTTTGATGTCAGTGATCACCCAAGGCTCTTGTCATGAGCTGCCAAAGCTATGGAAGCCTTTTGAGTCCACAAACTCCTTTGGTATTTAGACACAGCCATATGCAAGGTGGAAGTTCTCTCCTCCCTTCAGAGAAAAGTACATACTTTTAGTGCAACTATTTTTTAAAGATTTATCTATTTATTTGGAGGACAGAGTTACAGAGAGAAAGGGAGAGACACAGAGGGATCCTCCATCTGCTGGTTCACTCCCCAAATGGCCACAACAGCAGGAGCTGGGCCAGACAGAAAAGCCAGGAGCCATGTGCTTCATCCAGGTCTCCCACGTAGATACAGAGGCCCAAGCACTTGGACCATCTTCTGATGCCTTCCCAGGCTATTAACAGGGAGCTGGATCAGAAATAGAACAGCTGGAACATGAACCATGCCCATATGGGACGCCAGCATTACAGGTGGCGGCTTCACTGGCCACCCACAACGCCAGCCCCACAGAACATTTTACATAAGCCAGACATTTCACATGGACGTTTTTAATATGCCCTTTTGAACCCCAGACTTAACACCACTAGTTTATTCACCTGTGTAATGTAAGAAAAAGTAGATAAGGTCATTTCCAAGGTCCTTTGCAGCCCTGACATCCAAGCCTCCTATGAAACCTCTAAGTCCTCTGAAGAGCACACAGACCTTTTGTACGAGTGTGTTCTGGGAAGGGGCTAGGAATATGCTGCCAGCTGTTGCAGGGGGAAGAAGCCTTGGGACCTTCTTACAACCTGTGAAAGCTGCATCTTCTCACTGTAGCCTCACCCCAGAGGCATTCCCCACTTGCCATCCTCTCTATTTATATTCTGTTAGCTCTATCTAAATCCAGCTCTGATTTGTACTATGACGGGGTCTGGACGTTCTGGGACTATTTCTCTTCCCCTTCCCCAAGCCAAAAACCTTTACTTGAAACTTCATTGTCGCTGACTCCTGCATTGTCACTGACTCCACTGACTCCTCCTAGTGTCACTGACACTAGGCTTGGAGGTTTGGAGACCATACATTGAACTCCAAAATAGAACTTACAACCTGACACCAGTCTGATGTTGCAACAGACTATTTTGCAATCAAGATGGTGCCAGCAAATCTCCAGTCTTGTGGAAAGGAACCAGTTATAGACAAGATGAGAAGACGCTGGCAGAATCAAGAATCTTATACACAGTCAAGCTGTCCCTCTAGTCTGCGCCAGCTCCCGAGGAACCCATGAGGGACCAGTTTCATTTAACCCAGGGGAAGCAGGAAACATCAGCAAGTGGGCTGATCATAAGCATTTAATATGTTTAATCATACAGAACAAGACTCAAACAAAGATTAGAAAATATGTAGAACAGTACATGAACAAAGCAGAAACAATGCAACTAAAATAATGGGAACAGAGAGATAAAGGGGAAAATAGAAAAGTGTGATTCAAAGAGGGAACCATCTCTAACTGAAAGTATACAGGGATGGCGTTGTGCTATAGCAACTAAGGCTGCAACCTGCAATACCAGCATCCAATATAGGCACCAGCTCAAGTCCCGGCTGCTCAACTTCTGATCCAGCTCCCTGCTAATGCACCTGTGAATGCAGAAGATGATGGCCCAAGTGTTTAGGCCCTTGCACCCATGTGGGAGACCCAGATAAAGCTCCTGGCTCCTGGCTTTGGCCTGGCCTAGCCCTGGCTGTTGTAGCCATTTGGGGAGTGAACCACCAGATGAAAGACCTTTTTTTTTTCTCTCTCTCTCTCTCTAACTCTGCCTTTGAAATAAATAAAAATGAATTTTTTTTTGAGAGCTAGAGTTACAGACAGAGAGGGAGAGACAGAGAGAAAGATCTTCCATCTGCTGGTTCACCCTGCAATTGGCTACAACAGCCAGAGTGGGCTGATCTGAATCCAGGAGCCAGGAGCTTTTTCTGGGTCTCCCATGCAGGTGCAGGGGCCCAAGTTCTTGGGCCATCTTCCACTGCTTTTCCAGGCCATAGCACAGATCTGGATCAGAAGAGGAGCAACTGGAACTCAAACCAGTGCCCATATGGGATGCTGGTGCCACAGGCAGAGGCTTAGCCTACTAAGCACCCCAGCACCAACCCCTAAATCTTTTTTTTTTAAAGTGGATGGTAAAGATGGAATGTGCCACCTTGAGAGTCATTGAGCACCTAATGTTGGGGCTGTACAGGCAGAGATATCACATGCATTATATGTATCATAATAGACACTTTCCGTAAACTTTCTCAAGCACCCTCATTCCTAATACACTGCCTGTTGTGCAAGGAAAAAAAAAGGAGACAGAAACATACTTGTATCGAATATCTTTTCTGCAAAAAAATAAAATAAAAATAAAATAAAATAAAGGAAGAGTAACTAGAAAATGATGAAATTGGTCACATACCAAAAAAAGGAAAGAGTGAAGCTTCTTGGCAAGTGGTATTGAATTTTGGAGGAATGGAAATATTCTACCTATGCCAGTGCTAAAGTAGGGTCAACAGGAATTGGTGAGGGACAGGGGCTAAAATTTAGTGCAAACAAATTAGTTCAACTGGGTGTGAAATGAATCACCAAAATGGGTAGAAGAAGGGGAGAACTAGTGAGAAACTTTTGAACATGACCCTCAGTCCTCAGACTAGTGAAGGTAGTCAAGCAAACAAATTCTGAACCCCCTTTTTTTTAAATGTATTTATTTATTTGAAAGGCTGAGTTACAGAGAGAGAGAGAGGTCTTCCATCTGCTGGTTCACTCCCCAAATGGCCGCAACGGCTGGAGTTGGGCTGATCCAAAGCCAGGAGCCAGGAGCTTCTGCCAGGACTCCCACATGGGTGCAGGGGCCCAAGGACTTGGGCCATCCTCCACTGCTTTCCCAAGACCATTAGCAGGGAACTGGATCAGAAGAGGAGAAGCTGGGACTGGTCCCCTGAACCCTTTTTAATAGGTTTGCTATCCTTGGCAGTGTGGATGTAACAATTCAGAATCTACTTTACATTGATTATAGAATTGAATAAATGGGTAAACATGATTATGTTTGAGGAAGCCTGGGATCTCCCTGTGGAAGGAAGGAGATACAATTATGGAATTGAGGAAAGAAAGCAACATCTCTGTGCTATCAAAGTGGCATCGGGGGGTGGGGGTGGAATCGTGGTGTAACAGGTAAAGCCACTGCCTGCAACCCTGGCATCCCGGATGGGGACTGGCTTGAGTCTTGCTACTCCACTTCTGATCCAATTCCCTGCTATGGCCTGGGAGAGCAGTGGAAGATGGCCCAAGTCCTTGGGCCCCTGCACCCACGTGGGAGACCTGGAAGAAGCTCCTGGTTTCAGTCTGGCCCAGCCCTGGCCATTGTGGCCATTTGGGGAGTGAACCAGTGGATGGAAGACCTCTCTGTCCCTGTCTCTCTCTCTATTTATAAAACTCTGCCTTTCAAATAAATAAAATGAATCTTTAGAAAAAATAATTGGCAGCAGAAGCCTAAGGAAGAACTCATGCTTTCTAAAAATAAGCCCCGCTAGTGCCCAGATCTGAGCTGCTTTATAGTAGAAGTGGCATCACAAAATTAGAGGGAAACATGAGTGAAAAAAGCACCCTGTGATATGGAAAGGAATTAATTTGGATGCACACTTCACATCATAAATTAAGGTAAATTCCAGGTAGGTTAAATAACTATGTAAAAGGTAAATTCATGAAGCAAATAAAAAATGTAAAAACCCAGGGGTTTCTTAAACAAGACCCAGAAGGCAAAGACCATGAGGAGAAAATTTCGTATTTTACCACATCAAAATTAAGGGTTTTTGCTTAACCAAGCACCGGGTACGAGCAAGTGCTAGGATGACAGATTAGAATATATTTGCAATATATTAAGCCAACAAGGAATTAATTTCTAGGGTGAACCAGGGTCACCTAAACCATATAAAAAAGAGAAAGGACATCTAATTTTTAAAATGGCTAAATAATATGAACAGGTAATTCATGAAAAAGAAAAACCAAAAAACTAGCAAAGATATCTCATCAAGACAGAATCTTTCTCTTCCTCTACTATACCAAATTCTTTTATTGTAGCCAGTGAGTCTTTTCCAAGCATTGCCTCTGTCTCAAATCCTTTTCCCCTAAAGCTTCCTATGACGAACTCTTCCTTGCTATTTAGGTCTCAGTTTAAATGTTGTCTCTCCATACAGGTATTTCTGACCCCCCCACCTTCTTTTTTTTTTTTTTTTTTCATCATACATTATTACTTGCTGACATATTTTTCTCTATCATCTAATTAACTCTTTTCTCACCAGAAAGTCAGACTCCCAGAATAGGAAATTCATCTATCTTGTTCAGCCTCGCATGCCCGGTGCTTGACACATAGTTGGTGTCCAGTGAACACCTGTTGAATATATTGATGTATGAAAAAGGTAATACAATCCTTTTTGCTGACATAATGCACTTTCCAGACAAGTATATTCAACTAATCCATGGACTAATTAGTGGAATCTTGCGAAGCAGCACCAACCACCAGCTGGAGAACTGAGCAGGATGACCATTTAACATACTCTTTCTAAATACATTTTATGAATCAGAGGACCACGATTCCCTTGGACACCTTTGTTTTGATCACACTGCACAGATCTCATTATTCGAGCTAAATGGACTAGGCCAGTTGAAACTCAATCCCCTTTACAACTATGCAGATTCTGAACACCAGCACCCAGAGGGGGCGCTGGTGTGAATTCCAGCCACAGGAGGTGGTGTCTGTGCTGAGTTTTCCAGGAGGCAGGAATAATCTAACCATGAGTCTTTGGGATTCAAGGTCACTGACAGTTGCTTCCCACTTTAAATCCTAAGGAGTGGGAGTCACCACATGATAATGGAAAACTACTTTGCATACCAGGTCTCACGTGAGAAAATTTAGTGAGTTTCTTATGATCAAGTCTCAGGAGGAAGAAAGACGGCAGGGGGACCACACCTGCCATTTCAGTTAAGGTATAAAGGGCTTGATTTCACAGATCGTTGAATTTATTTCAACAGAGCACTTACATGCTTGGAAAATCTGTCATGCTGCTTCTCGGGATGCCACGCGTTTTCTAATGATCCATTTATGTAACTTTTGTTGACCCAGTGTAAGTTGAGCCTTGTCCCTGGGGATTTGCAAGGATGTCTGTTTATGAGACTTTGTTTTGGTTTGTTCTAACTTAGATGAAGAGTTAAATTAAGCATAATCCTAATTCTTAGCACATTATCATCAACAGTCCATATAAAACATCTCTCTTGCTTTATGTTATCTCTCCTTTTCCACTTCATTTCTGATCCCAAAGTCAGTAACTCTGATGTATAATTTTACATAATGTCCTAAAATAAACAAGCACTCTCATGAATGCTGTGGTGTTGTCAAGAACATTTAATGCAATTTCAATCTCTTTTTTCATTTTTATCTGTAACACCATTTTTCTTAAAAGACTTGTTTGTTTAAAAGGCGGAGTTACAGAGAGAAGGAGAGACAGAGGGAGAGATCTTCCATCTGCTGGTTCACTCCCCAGATGGCTGCAATGACCAGGGCTGGGCCAGGACAAAGTCAGGAGCCAGGAGATCTTTCCAGGTCCCCTATGTGGTGGCAGGGGCCCAAGGACTTGGGCCATCTTCCTCTGTTCTTCTCAGGCCATTAGCAGGGAGCTGGATGGGAAGTGGAGGAGCTGGGACATGAACTGGCGCCCACATCTGCTGCCAGCACTGCAGTTGGTGGCTTTACCCATTACGCCATACCACCAGCCCCTGTAATACAATTTTAAAGACCTATCTATGCTGGCATGAATATCTACTTCAAAGCTTCCATTTTTATCTTTATCTACTGTATTCCACTATATTTTAATCATCCATCTTCTTAACTGTTATCACAATTATGAACAGAATATTATTTTCTATATTATTTTCCAATTTTGTGCCTAGCCTAAAGAGGAATACACTTGATTTTTACAAATTGGCCTTGTATCCAGTAATCTTGCCAAATATTTGCATTACTTCTAATATATGGGCATTTTGAACAGATTGGGTTTTACCTCTTTTGTTTCAGTCCTTATATCTCTTGTGCCTTTTTCTTTTTTTAACCCTTGAGCCAGGACCTCCTTATCTCTATTAAAAAGCAGCAGTAAACAAGGGTATTCACTGCAGTACAACTACATTTTATATGTAGAACCATAAAAGGAAATGAGGAAGAACTCCTTATTTTGCAGTGGAATAATCTCTGAGATATGCATATATTGTTAAATGAAAAGCAAGTTACAAAACAGTGTGTATAGTACTCTTCTGTTTACTCAAGAAAGAGGAGATAAAAATGAAAGAGGGAAAAAATTTTCCCCAGAAAAGCTAGGATTTGAGACAAGCCAGAGCCAGAACCTTCACTCTTCACATTTCTAGGACTTTGCTTTACCTGATATTCCAGCTTATTAATTATTTGTCTATATTCATTCTGTTTAATGCCATGTCTATTCAACCAATAGTTCAACTATTATACTTTGTATACTTGCGATATCTGTTCAGAACCAAGTTACTTTTTGTGCCTACTGTTAACATAATCTGATATTTCTTTGAGGGTATTTAATAAGCTTCTTTTGAAACCTTGATCCATGTCTTATATTAATTCTGCTTCCTGTACTATAGGTCATTTGAGTGGTGTTCTTTCTCTCAAACAGACTGGACTCCTTCCAATATCTTGATATTTTTTGCCTCTGAGTTCATTTTCCCCTGGTAACCAGAGTGAGGAGCTAAGGCCTGGGCTCCTGCTTGTGTGTCATTCCTAGGGAGTTGTGGGGAGAGGGTGTCTATTTCACATCTTTCACCTTCACCAAGTGACCCTGACACTCACAGCAGATTACAGCAGAAGATGCATAAACAGTGACCTTCAAACATCTCCACTGAAAGACTGGTTTCTCTCTGCAATGCAATTTTTCCAATCCTGGAAACGTGGAGCAGATAGGAGAGAGCAGAGAAGACACAAAGTCTCAATAATCGGGCGTGCACCATTATCTGCTCCTCACCCCAGGCAACCACTCTACTGTTGTCCCACTGCCTCTTGAAGCCCTGGGCTGGAGCTGCTGCATTTCTATTCTACATTACAACACAGACAGCAATGATCCGCCCAGGACAACAGACAAACAGCATAACTCAAATCCCACCTGCACTCCTAGCCAAGCACAGCCTGGCTTTCTTCTACTCCCTAATGGGTTCTCCTTCCCACACCACACCATAATCACATTGCATCTCCTCTAGGGTTTCTCATGAATTTTGCTTCTCTTCTCTAATAACTGTAGCATCTCTACCATGCAGTTACAACAGAGAGCCAGCAGCTGGGCCAATTCATCCTCTTGCCTAGAACCAGAAGAGCTACTGTTCCCTGTCAGCACTAGTTGAATTCTCCCTTTGACTTAAGATCTTTGAATCTTTACAAATTTTCTAAATCTTAATTCTGCCTCTTCCACCCACTGGCAATTGGATCTTGAGTAAGCTAATCGAACCTAAAATCTCTACTTTTTAAAATTCTATCTCATATAGTATCTGTGAAAAGCAAATGAGGTACCATGCAAAATCAGCTACAAAATATGATGTACAAAGTATACAGTAATTTAGAGGGAGCACAATCAAGTTATCAATTAGTTTTTGATGCTTAACAAACCATCCCCAAGCTTAGTAACCTAAACAACCACAGTTCATTTAGCTCATGTTTTTGTGGGTTGGCACTTCACGCTGGGCTCAGCTGAGTGGTTCTGAGAATTGGCTGCTGTCAGTTAGAGCCAAGGAGGTAACTGGGCCACGTATTTCTCTTCAACCAGCAGGGCAACCCAGGCTCATTCACATGGCAGCAGGCTGGGTTCCCAGGGTGAGAGCAAAGCATGTGTGGTCTTTTGAGGCCTGAGCTTGGAACTGGCACAGCATTGCTTCTGCTACATGCAAACGGCCAAACCAAGTCACAAAACTAGTCCAGATTCTACCTCTTGATGGGTGAAGGTGCAAAGTCACTTTTCAAAATCCCAGTTACAGAGAGAACGGCCATCTGTATCCACTTCTGCAATCCATAATCAGGATTTAAAAACAACCTCTGGAGACAGGTTGCCTGGGTTTGAACGCTGGATCTGCGACATCATGCTTGTGTGACTTTGGATAGTTATTCACTGTTTCTGTGCCTCAGTTTCCTTGTCTATAAAGAAGTTCTAGCACATATCCTGTAGATTTGCTGTGAAACTGAATGAGTTCACAATAATAAAACACATTGAACAGTGACTGCCACAGAAAGCCTATTCAAAGGTACATCAAAGAATTTGTAGAAATGCATATTATGAAAAAACTATGCACGGGTTTGGGAGAGATTATGGTTGACATATTGTATATATTGTATGCAAAAAAGAGAAGAAACAAACTCCAAGCCTCCAATTATAAAGTAATGTTAAAGAAGTGAAAACATTACCTTATTTTGATCAGTATATATGACATACATGTATTGAAATATCATACTGTAGCCCATAACCATGTAGTTATTATCAATAAAAAAATTTTTAAATCAACAATTGTAATGGAACCACATTTTAAAAAGAATTCACGTAAAAATATGTATTATTTAAAAAAAACACACAAGGGATTTGATTGTGTGCCAAAATAAACTTATTTTTTAATTCCATTTTTCCATGAACATTTTGAAGTATCTTTATATATGCTTGGTGGGGCTTTGTTTTATTTTGAGATTTTTTTTTTGACAAGTAGAGTTGTAGACAGTGAGAGAGACAGACAGAAAGGTCTTCCTTCCGCTGGTTCACCTCCCTAAATGGCCACTACGGCCGGCACTACGCCAATCCGAAGCCAGGAGCCAGGTGCTTCCTCCTGGTCTCCCATGCAGGTGCAGAGGCCAAGCACTTGGGTCATCCTCCATTGCCCTCCAAGCGACAGTAGAGAGCTGGCCTGGAAGAGGGGCTGCCGGGGCTAGAATCCGGCACCCATATGGGATGCAGGCGCCGCAGGCAGAGGATTAACAAATAAGCCACGGCACCGGCCCCTTGATTTTTTTTTTTTAAAGATTTTATTTATTTATTTGAAAGCTAGAGTTACAGACAGTGAGAGGGAGAGACAGAGAGAGAGTCTTCCATCTGCTGGTTCACTCCCCAGATGGCCGCAATGGCGGGAGCTGTGCCTATCGGAAGCCAGGAGCTTTGTGCTGCTTCCGGTAACATGACATATGTACCCGCGACTCAGTGCTATGATGGGCCCTGTTGTTTCTGTCAATGAATGTGGTGTGACTGAGCTCTGATTCTGAAAGTACCCTTGCCAACACAATCACAGATTATTTTGATACTACTTTACTATATTTTTAGGAGCCTCTACCATGGAGTGTTTTGAGTCAGCATAGCACAAGATAAAAGCAAACTACATCATAAAAATCAATGTAAAAAAATAAAGTTCTGATCTTCTCCATAATAGCTATTTTTAAAAATAAAAATTACCAAACTCCTTCAAAGTATGTCTTCACATTTTTATGGGTGGGGCTGAGAAGGCCCTGAGCACAGAAATGATCTCCATTTCTGCTACTCCAGAATGGGAACAGGTGCTGTTATTACTCATATGCAGCCAAGTAGGGACGAAGAAATAGACAGGTGAGGAGGTTTACCAAGATCACAGGGTTAACAGCTAAGCTAAAATCGTGCGCTTCCCCCAGTGGATTATATTGAGTAAGTACCAAGGGGGTGTGTGTGTGATCAGGTGGAAAATATCTACAAAAAGACAAGGTAACTCTCGGCCTGAAGGAAGGTCAGGGCTGACCTGCTATCTCTGTGGGCACAGTTGCTAGGGAAAGTAAGAAGGCGCTTCAGAAAGTTCGTGGAAAAAATGGAATTAAAAGATACATGTATTTTGTTGCAAAAAAAAAAAAAAGTTGAAAGCCATGCACAAGTTTTTCCTAACTTTTTGACGGTCCCTTGTACAACTTCCGGAGAGACTCCGTTCAAGTCTTTGGAACTTGGCATCAGATTGCAGCACGGCTCCCAGAGTTCCGCGGAGCAGAGAGGAAGTGTTTCTCACCTATCTGCCAGGGCTTCCCCTGCTGCGGGGGGGACAGGAATCAGACTGGATTTTCAGGGTAGGAGGCACCAAGTGTAGTCCATCTGCTACAAGCATCAGGGACAGGCTGTGAGAGAATTTATTTCTTCTTTATGGCAAAGTTTCAGTTTTACCGATGATAAATCTGAATGTGGCCTTACAAATGTTTTGGCGTCTCAGCAGCGGATGTGTGCAGCCCGACGGGTGAAATGTGGAGCCTCCAAGGTAATACAATCTTAACCAGATCATTGTTCTTTCACAGTTATTAATTATCAGGATGTCAATAACAGGACTCAGCAGAACAAAGTCCCTGGGGCAGCTTGTCAGGGAGGAAGCATTTGCTTTCCAAAATTTTTATTTCAACATCGCCATCTAGTGTCCAGTTCCCTGCTTTACCAAGCCTCAGGATTTCTGCTCAAAGCAAGATCAATGTTGTCTCCATGGAAAGATATCTATGAGATATCTCTGCATGTATTATGCAAACTTTTTGGTGTGTGTGTGTATGTGACACTGACACTCTCTCCTCCCACTTTGATTTGTAAGGACTCTTGTGGTTGCATTGAGCTCCCTGGCTATCTACTCTTCGAAACATCCATCATTTGATCATAAATGCAATGTTCCTTTTACTCTGTAAACTAACACATCCACAGGTTCCAAGGGTTAGAACGTGAACATCCGTAGGGGACCGTTTCTCTGCCTAAGGGCCTAAACTCTTTTTTTTTAACTTTTATTTAATGAATATAAATTTCCAAAGTACGACTTATGGATTACAATGGCTTCCCCCCCATACCGTCCCTCCCACCCACAACCCTCCCCTTTCCCACTCCCTCTCCCCTTCCATTCACATCAAGATTCATTTTTGATTATCTTAATATACAGAAGATCAGCTTAGTATACATTAAGTAAGGATTTCAACAGTTTGCTCCCACACAGAAACATAAAGTGAAAAATAATAAATGATTTTTTTAAATGATGATGAAATCAGAGCAGACCTATTGTCATGTTTAATCCCAGTGAGAGTCAAGTTGGGAATTGATAATTTTTTTTTTTTACAGAAGATCAGTTTAGTATACATTAAGTAAAGATTTCAACAGTTTGCACCCCCATAGAAACACAAAGTGAAATATATTGTTTGAGTACTCGTTATAGCATTAAATCTCAATGTACAGCACATTAAGGACAGAGATCCTACATGAAGAGTAAGTGCACAGTGACTCCTGTTGTTGACTTTACCAATTGACACTCCTGTCTATGGCATCAGTAATCTCCCTATGCTCCAGTCATGAGTTTCCAAGGCTATGGAAGCCCTCTGAGTTCTCCGACTCTTATCTTGTTTAGACAAGGTCATAGTCAAAGTGGAGGTTCTCTCCTCCCTTCAGAGAAAGGTACCTCCTTCTTTGAAGACCTGTTCTTTCCACTGGGATCTCACTCACAGAGATCTTTTTGCCAGAGTGTCTTGGCTTTCCATGCCTGAAATACTCTCATGGGCTTTTCAGCCAGATCCGAATCCTTTAGGGCTGATTCTGAAGGGCCTAGACTCTTAAGAGTTTTTTTTTTTTTTAACCTGTTTGCAATTATAATTTTTAAAATATGTTCCTGCATCAGGTTGTTTTCACTATGAGAATTTGTTCAGGTGTTGCCATTTAGAGTGCAAAGTTACTTCACAAAGAAAAGACCCAAATTTCCTTATTTGTACAGTGGTAGATTTCTAGCCCTCTGGGAGAATTCCAAGTTTGGAGGGCCATATATTTCTGGACTCTGCATTATCTACCACCAATCCAGGACCCACATGGAGTTTTTTGCCTAGAATCTCCTTCACAATTCACTATGGTTCCCAATCCAGGGAAAGATCAAGATAAGTTACAGCAGGAGGGTAGAAGGTAGAATCTAAGAGTCATAAGGAACAAAGAATAACGTGAGATGGGTGCAAATAAAAAAAGTCAATACATTTAAAGTAGCTTTTGAACAGCCTTGTGATTAAGACCTCAGGCAAGTTACAGAAGATTTCCATCACACTAGAAAGTACTCTCATGCCTCTTCCAATGACTCCCATACCACCAAAAAACAACCACTTTGCAAGTTTCTCTTTCCATGGATTACTCTGCAAGATTTTGAGTTTCATATAAAAAAACAATATAACTCTTGTTTCTGTCTTCTTTCACCTGACATAATGTTTTTGAGATTTATTCATATTACTACTTGTATCAATTGTTTCTTTTTATTGCTGAGTAGTAGTCTATTTGTTAATATATCCATTTTTATTCATTCTTTTGCCAATGGACATTTCCAATCTTGGGTCATTATGGTGAGAGCTGCAACAAACTTTCTTGTCAATAGGAGTTCACTGGGCTGATGGTCTCCTCTATCTCTGAGGGCCCAGGTCATAATCCCCTATAATACAGTAGACAATACATATGTATACCAACTGATAGTGATACCTAGGCTCTAATGCATACAAGCAAACTTTTTGAACCCGTCTGTAGCCTATCAGAGGGTAAGGAAGTAGAAGAACTATATTGGACAATATGAGCGGAGGCATGGAGTTACTTGTTATGCATTTAGTGTAAGTGTTATACATTTGAAAGGTGATGTTTGTCTTATTGGTACAAGGTATAGTAATATAGAGAGCCTTCTGCATTTGGGGATACTGTCTGTTGTTAGTCTGTAGATTACTGAACATGGACTTCAGGGGTTCTCCAAAACCAAATACAAACTGCATGTTGATTGCCAAAAATCACATGATTTTGGAGTTTCTGGAGCTGGAAATTATCACAGACAACTCAAGAGAAGAGAGCTCCTGGAGCATATAAAATGCCACATCATTAAGAATCTAACATAAGGACAATTGAAAGAGAAATGAACAATAAGTAGTATTTGATGTCCCTTAGTCAATAGCAAGTGTAATAGGCCTATCATGGGCTCCAGAGGTCCCCAGAGACTACAATCAGTATCTTGACCAAGATCTTGTAACCTACAGAAGAGAAAACAAGAACTTCTTACTGATGCTGCAATGAAATTCATAATCTCTCCATTCTCTTCTTTCTGAGGAAGTTGGTACTGGAGTTATTGGGATAGAAAACTGAGAAATGAACCATAAGAAATGCCTAGGGAAGTTCAAGAACCATAGGATATAGTGGATATGATAGGAAAGCTTTGGCCATAGGATTATTGGTGCCAATCCAATGTCATGTACCCATCTCCCTTAGCTGGATAGAGGTATTCTCCCACACATATTTCCTGGGTTGGACCAGATATGATGACAAGCAGGTAAATGAGGACTGATTTGACATTTGCTATAGTGTTGGAATTTTGCTGGGCAGGATGTGGGTACAAGTAAATGAAGGGCATAGGTGAGACTAGAAGTCCAAGCAATAAATCATGATCTCCAGAAAGGGTAGAGAAGAAAAAAAGCAGTCAAGAAAAAAGGAAAAAAATAAAGTAATTAAAAAACAGGAGTTGAGTAGATGAAGAAAGCTTGGAAAACAGTTGTGCAGGGTTTGACAAAGTGAGTTGTGAAAACTGAGAATGCAGGAATTTAAGACACAGAGATAAAGCATTTCTAAATGAAAACAAAATTTAGATACAAAATGGGAGTAAATTCCAGAGAGAAGTCAAGGTAACAATCATTGGCTTTAAGGAGATAAGAAATCATGTCATTTAAGCAGGGGTAATTGGGCATGGACCATCCAACTGATGAAGGAAGTGAAGTGGGAAGACTGTAGCCAAGTTCCAAAGTCCTTTTTGAAGGCTGGGGAGTGACTGGAAGGCCGAAGTTGATCATAAGAGATAGAGTATAAAAGTAAATAGGAAGAAAATAAAATGTATAGTTTTATTGTTGGAAATATTTTGTTGCTATGCAAAAATCACAGCTAATTTTTCCATTAGGCCAAAAATTGAAATACTGTTAGCAGCAAATGTAACTCCTATGGCAAAAAAAAAAAAAAAAAAAAAAAAAACAGTCCCCATCAGAGAAGAGCTTCCTGGTAGGTATTATCCTTTTAAAGAAAATGTCAAACTTTTGAAACTTTATAGCTTTTTAAAAAAATACATATTTATTTATTTGAAAGTCAGAGTTACCAAGAGAGATGGAGAGAAAGAGAAGGAGAGAGAAAGATCTTCCATCTGTTGGTTCACTCCTCAAATGACTGCAATGGCCAAGACTGAGCCCAGCCGAAGCCAGGACCTTCATCTGGGTCTCCCCAATGAGTGTCAGGAGCCCAAGCACTTGGGCTAGCTTCCACTGCTTTCCCAGGCACATTGGCAAGGAGCTGGATTGGAAATAGATTGGCCAGGGTACAAACCATTGTCCATATGGAATGCCAGCATTGCAGGTGGCAGCTTAAACTACTCCACCATGACACCAGCCCCTAAAGCTTATTCTTCAGTCTAACTAATCCTCATATGAGCAGGTGTTTAGCCTAGCAGTTAGGACACCGACATCTCACCTTAAAGTAGCTGGGTTTGACTTCCAGCTCCAGATCCTGTCTGCATCCTCTTGCCAATGCAGACCCTGGGAGGAAACAGTAATGGCTCAAATAATTGGGTGTCTTCCACCCATGTAGGAGGCCTTGATTGGGATCTTAGCTTCTGGCTTCAACCCCAGCCCTGTCCCAGCCTTTACAGGCATTTGGGGAATGAACCAGGGAATGAGAGCTCATTCTATTCTCTCTCTCTCTCTCTCTCTCTCTCTATCTCTCATCCTCCCTCCCTCCCTCCCTCCCTCTTTGTAAACAAACAAAAAAAGTTTTCAAATTTTAAATTAAAATAATTTTAACAAGCATCAATTTTTTTAATTCTTTTTCAGCAAAGAAAAGTGACCTAATACACCGAGAGATGCTTCTCTTGGGAATAGAATAGCTTCGGTCCTTGAAAACAGTCATTGCCCAGAATTTGATGTGGACACACTTGTATCTCTTGAGAGAAGCCCCCTAAGAAGGTGAGTGAGCCTCGCAGTGCTCTCTAAGCACTAAGTGTTGTTTAGCAGGATGGTGAACCTGATGTGTGGAGGAAGAAGGTTGTTCTGTTTTGGGGATTGAAAATTTGAAAACTGCTTGACTACTAAAGGTGTGGACCCCTGGGCAGGAAAGGAAGTCAGTAGTTCCCGAGCAGTAGATACTTAAACTAAGTGTCTGAGTCCAGGGGACACTTTGAGAAATCACTGTGTATAAATCAAAATGCTAAGTGCCAGGGATTGCAACGTGTCTGGCCAAGCTTCCATAGGCTTGAGTCATTCATTCATTCATTCTCTACCAGAGAACCACATCAAATCTGTGCAGATCTGAATGCACACAGGCTTCACCCCAGAAAGGAATGGCATCCTCTGTCCAGCCTTTAACACTTCAGTTGATCATTGTAATATTGAAGACGGTGTTTATACCACCGATTCTTAAGGGTTCAGAGCCCCATGATTAATCCTTAGGCTGTACCCTTAGAGGTGAGTCCATATGCTTCTATGCATAACTATACTTTTTTTTTTACAGTTTTAGACTATCTCCTCCATCTTTTATTCCCTCTCTTTTTTTAAGCTGGTATCTTTTTCCAATTGCTTTAAAAATACATATAATTAACTCTGTGTTACATAGAGAATTCAGCCTACAGTGTGAGGTAGATGAAAGAGAGAGAAAGAAAACAGAGGAAAAACAAACAAACAAAAACAACCAACAAAACAAAACCAAAGGGATATACACAGTAAAAAGTAACAATAGTTAACTGTCTCTAGACAATCAGGTCAAGGGTTTTTGAGGATATTAGTTCTGAAGGTGACTATTTTGCGTCTATAGCTTTCATTTTAGCTGTGCTGATAATTCTCCTGACCCAGGGGGAACATATGGTGTTTGTCTCTTTGGGACTGGGTTATTTCACTATGAGGTTTTCCAGCTTGCTCCATTTTGTTGCAAAGGACCAGATTTCATCCTTTTTTTACTGCCATGTAGTATTCCATAGTGTACATGTCCCACAGTTTCTTTATCCAGTCTTTGGTTGATGGACATTTAGGTTGCTTCCATGTCTTAGCTATTGTGAATTGAGCTGAGACAAACATGAGGTGCAGATAGTTCTTTTGTTTACTGATTCATTTCCTTTGGGTAAACTCCCAGTAGTGAAATGGCTGGGTCATATGGTAGGTCTATATTCAGATTCCTGAGGCATCTCCAAATTATCTTCCACAGTGGCTTTACCAGTTTGCATTCCTACCAACAGTGGGCTAGGGTGCCCTTTTCTCCACATCCTCTCCAGCATTTGTTGTTTGTGGATTTCTGTATGAGGGCCACTCTAACTAGGGTGAGGTGAAACCTCATTGTGGTTTTGATTTGCATTTCCCTGATGGCTAGAGATCCTGAGCATTTTTTTCATGTGTCTGCTGGCCATTTGGATTTCCTCTTTTGAAAAATGTCTGTTAAGGTCCTTGGCCCATCTTTTTTATTGGGTTGTTTGTTTTGTTGCTGTGGAGTTTCTTGATCATTTTATAGATTCTAGTTGTTAATCCTTTATCAGTTGTGTAGTTTGCAAATAGTTTCTCCCATTCTGTCGGTTGCCTCTTCACTTTCCTGACTATTTCTTTTGCTGTAAAGAAACTTCTCGAGCCGGCGCCGTGGCTCAATAGGCTAATCCTCCACCTTGCGGTGCCGGCACACCAGGTTCTAGTCCCGGTCGGGGCACCAGATTCTGTCCCGGTTGCCCCTCTTCCAGGCCAGCTCTCTGCTATGGCCAGGGAGTGCAGTGGAGGATGGCCCAGGTGCTTGGGCCCTGCACCCCATGGGAGACCAGGAAAAGCACCTGGATCCTGGCTCCTGCCATCGGATCAGCGCGGTGCGCCGGCTGCAGCGGCAGCCATTGGAGGGTGAACCAACGGCAAAGGAAGACCTTTCTCTCTGTCTCTCTCTCTCACTGTCCACTCTGCCTGTCAAAAAAAAAAAAAAAAAAAAAAAAAAAGAAACTTCTCAATTTGAGGTAATTCCAATTGTTCATTTTGGCTTTGACTACCCATGCCTCTGGGGTCTTTTCCAGGAATTCTCTGCCTGGTCCAATGTCTTGAAAGGTTTCCCCTATGCTCTCAATTAATTTGATGGTATCATGGCGTAGATTTAGATCTTTAATCCATATTGAGTGGATTTTTGTATATGGTGTAAGATGGGAGTCTTGTTTCATACTTTGACATGTGGACATTCAGTTTTCCCAGCACCATTTGTTGAAGAGGCTGTCCCTGTTCCAGAGGTTGGTCTTAGCTCCTTTGTCGAACATGAGTTGGTTGTAGATGTTTGGATTGATTTCCAGTGTTTCTATTCTGTTCCGTTGGTCTATCCATCTGTGTTTGTACCAGTACCACGCTGTTTTGATTCTAACTGCCTTGTAGTATGTCTTGAAGCCTAGAATTGTGATGCCTCCAGCTTTGTTTTTATTGTATAGGATTGCTTTAGCTATTCGTGGTCTCCTGTTCCTCCATATGAATTTCAGCATCATTTTTTCTAGGTCTGTGAAGAATGTCTTTGGTATTTTGATTGGAATGGCGTTGAACCTGTATATTGCTTTCAGAAGAATGGACATTTTGATGATATTGATTCTTCCAATCCATGAACATGGCAGATTTTTCCCTTTTTTGTGTCTTCTTCTATTTCTTTCTTTAATGTTTTGTAATTTTCATCATAGAGATCTTTGACATCCTTGGTTAAATTTATTCCAAGGTACTTGATTGTTTTTGTGGCTATTGTGAATGGCACTGATCTTAGAAGTTCTTCCTCGGCCACAGCATTGTCTGTGTATACAAAGGCTGTTGATTTCTGTGCACTGACTTTGTATCCTGCTACTTTACCAAACTCTTCTATGAGTTCCAATAGTCTCTTAGAGGAATCTTTTGGATCCTCTATATATAGAATCATGTCGTCTGCAAATAGGGATAGTTTGACTTCCTCCTTTCCCATTTGTATCCCTTTAATTTCTTGCCTGATGTCTCTAGCTAAAACTTCTAGGACTATATTGAATAGCAATGGTAAGAGTGGGCAACCCTGTCGTATGCCAGTTTTCAATGGAAATGCCTCCAACTTTTCCCCATTCAATATAATGCTGGCCATGAGTTTGTCATAAATTGCCTTAACTGTGTTGAAGAATGTTCCTTTTAAACCCAATTTGCTTAGAGTTTTCATCATGAAAGGGTGTTGTATTTTGTCAAATGCCTTCTCTGCATCTATTGAGATAATCATGATTTTTGTTTCTTAATTTGTTATCACATTGATTGATTTTTGAACGTTGAACCATCTCTGCATGCCAGGGATACATCCCACTTGGTCCGGGTGAATGATCTTTCTGATGTGTAGTTGGATTTGGTTGGTCAGGATTTTGTTGAGTATTTTTGCATCTATGTTCATCAGGGAGATAGGTCTGTAGTTTTCTTTCTCTGTTGCATCTTTTCTGGGCTTAGGAATTAAGGTGATATTGGCTTCATAGAAAGAATTTGGGAGGATTCCCTCCCTTTCAATTGTTTTGAATAATTTGAGAAGAACTGGGATTAGTTCTTCTTTAAATGTCTGGTAGAATTCAGTGGTGAAGCCATCCGGTCCTGGGCTCTTCTCTTTTGGTAGTGCATTTATTACTGATTCAATTTCTTGCATGATTATGGGTCTGTTTAGGTTTTCTATGTCTTCATGGCTCAGTTTCAGAAGGTTGTTGTGTATTCAGGAATCTATCCATTTCTTCCAGGTTTCCCAGTTTGTTGACATGCAACTCTTTGTAGTTGTTTCTGATGATTCTTTTTATTTCTGTTGTGTCTGTTGTTACATTTCCATTAGCATCTTTAATTTTACAGATTTGAGTCTTCTCTCTCCTTTTTTTGGTTAGTTGGGCCAATGGTGTGTCTATTTTGTTTATTTTTTTCAAAGAACCAGCTCTTGGTTTTGCTGATCTTTCGTATCGTTTTTTTTGTTTGTTTGTTTCAATTCTGTTTGTTTCTTCTCTAATCTTTAGTATTTCTTTTCTTCTTCTGTGTTTGGGTTTGGTTTGCTGCTGTTTTTCTAAATCCTTGAGGTACATGGAGAGGTCATTTATTTGGTACCTTTCCAGTTTCCTGATGTAGGCACCAATTGCTATAAACTTTCCTCTTAGCACTGCTTTTGCTATATCCCACAAGTTTTGATAAGTTGTATTGTCATTTTCATTTGTTTCTAGAAATTTTTTGATTTATCTTTTGATTTCTTCTATGACCCACTGTTCATTCAGAATCACGTTGTTCATTCTCCATGTGTTTGCATATGATGCAGAGATTCTTGAGTTGTTGATTTCGAGTTTCATTGCACTATGGTCTGAGAAGATGCATGGTATAATTTCATTTTTTTTTAATTTGCTGAGGCTCCCTTTATGGCCTAGCATATGGTCAACCCTAGAGTAAGTTCCATGTACTGGGGAATTCTATGTACTCTGTGTCTGTGGGGTAGAAGGCTCTGTAGATATTTACTAGGTCTATTTGGTCTATAGCGTCAATTAGCTCTGTTGTTTCCTTGTTGGTTTTCTGTCTGGTTGATCTGTCCATTGGTGAAAGTGGGGTGTTTAAGTCCCCTGTTACTATTGTATTTGAGTCTATATCTCCCTTTAAGTCCTTTAGTAATTCTTCTTTCAAATAGTCAGGTTAGGTGCATATACATTTATAATAGTAATATCTTCGTGTTGGATTGATCCTTTAATCATTATATATGTCCTTCTTTGTCTCTTTTTTTATTTTTTATTTATTTGACAGGTAGAGTTATAGGCAGTGAGAGAGAGAGACAGAGAGAAAGGTCTTCCTTCTGTTGGTTCACTCCCCAAATGGTCGCTACAGCTGATGCTGCGCCAGTCCGAAGCCAGGAGCCAGGTGCTTCCTCCTGGTCTTCCATGCAGGTGCAGAGACCCAAGCACTTGGGCCATCCTCCACTGCCTTCCCGGGCCACACCAGAGAGCCAGACTGGAAGAGGAGCAACCGAACTAGAACCCAGCACCCATATGGGATGCTGGCATCGCAGGCAGAGGATTAACCAAGTGAGCCACAGCAACGGTCCCAGCCATGACTTTAATGATAAGTCACTTTATGTTTCCTTTGTTTTTGGACCTTCTCTACCATCAACACAGAAACACTGGGTATCTTAAGGTGGAGGAGGTAGCAAGACTGCATAACTTGAGGTAGCCGAAGTGAAGGAAGAATGCAAGGCAGTAGCTCAGGGGACAGGGAGCCCTAAAAGTTGCCACAGGAGCATAGCTGTGTAGTGCTCAGCACTTGATGAATCCTCACTTTTTCACAAAAGGAAGTAGATGCACAAGGCTCACCCAGCAAGGAGCAGAGCCAGGATTGCACCTGTGGGGCTTGCCATCAGTACTTTAGGGAGCTTTGTGCTCACAAGGCTGGGGGTTTCTTCCAGAAAAGCTCTCAGACCAGACCCTGCCTGTACTCCGACCCATCCAGGACTATTATAAAAGCTTTAGATCAAGAATTCTAGAGTTTAATATATCAGTACATTAGTTATTCTGGCTGGCACTGCCAATAGTTCCCTGGGTAACAGGCCCACGTCTGGAAAACAACCAAAATTGAAGCTCAAACTTATTTTCAAATTTCCAATGTCTAAAAATACTCTCTGGCAGGCTTGGGTGATCCCTAATTGAGGACAATCAAAGGATTGCATGTGAAACTACCCACCAAGATGCAACAAAATGGCAATACTTCAAGCTCACCATTCTTGGTTCCAACAAGACCTCCATGAGTCTAAACAATGATTTTATGATAAAAGTTAAAATAATACTTTGTGATATAGTCATCCTTTTACTTCCCATATTACTGATTTTACTGCTGCCACAAAGGTAGGTAATGCAAGTATTACTTTTTTACCATGGTAATATATCAAGGTAGCTAAAAATGCAGACTCTGGATTAAGTCACATGAGAGTTTAAGTTTAATAAAGTAGCTCAACTTCTTTAAGCCTCTGAAAATTTTCGAGATGCACATAAATGCCCCAGGTTTCTCCCTACCAGAGCACATAATAGAATTGCTTTTCCACATGCCCTTGAATTTAGACATGGCCATATGCTATACTTTGGACCATGAAATTAAGAGAAAGAGGCATACATCACTTCTGGAAGAAGCCAGGGAGAAATTTTTTTGCTTCTCACTTTTCCTCTGCCATGGAAGTTCCACTGGCCTGGGTCCCAGAGGAGGACAACTTGAGGCAGACCCACATGGAACTATAGTTCAACCAAAAACTTCATCTTTGTTGTTATAAGCCAACGAGATATCTGGTGCTGTTTGTTATAGCAGCAAATTTGGTCCACCTTGACTGGTTGCAAGCCTTGGTTTCCTCATGTGTTAAATGGGTGCAGAAACATAACATCCTTAAGATGCAGGAAGTGGCCAGTGCCATGGCTCAATAGGCTAATCCTCCGCCTTGCGGCGCCGGCACACTGGGTTCTAGTCCCAGTTGGGCACCAGATCCTGTCCCGATTGCCCCTCTTCCAGGCCAGCTCTCTGCTATGGCCCGGGGAAGGCAGTGGAGGATGGCCCAAGTGCTTGGGCCCTGCACCTGCATGGGACACCAGGAGAAGCACCTGGCTCCTGGCTTTGGATCAGTACGATGTGCCGGCCGCAGCGCGGCGGCCATTGGAGGGTGAACCAACGGCAAAAGGAAGACCTTTCTCTCTGTCTCTCTCTCTCTCTGTCCACTCTGCCTATCAAAAATTAAAAAAAAAAAATGCAGGAAGTTTAAGTAAGGTAATATATTTGTATTAGTTAATTAACTTTAATTAATTTGTTGGAAAGGCAGAAAGAGAGAAATCTTCCATCCACAGGTTAACTCCCCAAATACCTACAATAGCTAATGCTGAGCCAGAACAAAGCCAGTGACTAGGATTTCAATCCAGGTCTCCCATATGGATGGCAGGGAGCCAACCACTTGAGTCATCACCTGCTGCCTCCCAGTGTGTACATCAGCAGGAAACTGGATTGGAAGCAGAGCCAGGACTTAGCCAGGCACACTCTAATATGGGATGTGGGCATACCAAGTGGCATCTTTTTTTTTTTTTTTTTTGACAGGCAGAGTGGACAGTGAGAGAGACAGAGAGAAAGGTCTTCCTTTGCCGTTGGTTCACCCCTCAATGGCCACTACAGCCGGCGCACTGCGCTGATCCAAAGCCAGGAGCCAGATGGCTTCTCCTGGTCTCCCCTGCGGGTGCAGGGCCCAAAAACTTGGGCCATCCTCCTCTGCACTCCCTGGCCACAGCAGAGAGCTGGACTGGAAGAGGAGCAACCAGGACAGAATCCAGCGCCCCGACCAGGACTAGAACCTGGTGTGCCGGCACCGCAGGTGGAGGATTAGCCTATTGAGCCGTGGCGCTCATAATTTATAAATTTATTATAAATTTAATTTATAAATTAAACTTTAATGTTACATATTACAAAGAGAAAATATATATATATATATATATATATATATATATATATATATATATATATATGGTTAGGTACTATCTGCAATTTCAGGCATCCACTGGGAGTCTTAAGGTATCTCCTGAGGAAAGAGATGACTACTACATAATCATTTGCATTGATATTTATATTAGCGTGAAGGTGACCATAATTTCCTGTGATTTCCCTTCTATTTAGTTTGCTTGTCATTTCTCAATAACATGGGCTCTGACCATGGAAAATGTAACCTACTGACCTAGGCTTTCCTTTTTCCGAACTGGAGTAGCATTTCCTCATCAAGCATCTTCTAAAATTCCTTGTTCTGGCCCATTTTAGCTGATGCCTAGAGTGACACTTCCTGGGAGAGATTAATGTACAACATCAGGTAATGCCATGAATATTAAATCATCATTTGGTTTCTTACTTAAAAATTTATATTTATTGATTTAGATAAAGGGAACAGATTCCACACATTTTATATATACAGTTTTAAGAACATTATGGTACTTACCATGCTCCCTCCAACCACCCTCCTCCTTCCTTTCTTGTCTAAGTTAAAAATTGTGATTCATCAGTTTACAGCATGATAAGAAGCAGGCATTGTGGTGAAATAGGTTAAGCCACTACTTGGGACAATTGCACCCCAAATCAGAGTGCCTGAGTTGCGGAGTCTTGTCTCCACTTCTCACTTAGCTTCCTACTCAGGAGCACTTGGGAGGCAGCAGATTATGGCACAAGTACTTGAGTCTCTACCACCCATACAGGAGACCCACATAGAGTTCCTGGCTCTTGGCTCGGGCCTGAGCAGGCTCCGGCTGTTACGGACATTTGGGAGGGTGAACCTGCAGATGAAAAGTATTTCTCTCTCTCACTCTGCCTGTCAAATAAAAATAAATAAATGTAAAAAATAATCTGATAGAAAATGACAAAAACATAACTGAGAAACACAAATGAAATATACTGAGTTCCTGTTACTTTTAAGGCTTTATGCTTGCTGCTATTTGTCCATAAAAAGATTTTGTTTCTCAGCTTTCTCATCCATGAAGATTGAAGTACACCACAAAGTAAGACAAAATATGTCTTAGTTCTTCCAGGCTATTGTAACAAAACGTACCACAGACTGGACGGTTGAGAAGCAACAGAAGTGTATTTTCATGGTTCCAGAGGCTGGGTGTGCACTGGGGGTCTGAGGAGGGCCTCCTTCCTGGTTTCTAAAAGGTCGCCTTTTCTCCAGGGCCTGACGTGGCAGGAGGAGGAAGGGCGCCCCTGGGGCCTCTGTGTAAAGGCACTGATCCCGTTCACGAGGACTCTGCCCTCAGTACCAAATCACTTCACAAAGGCCCTGTCTCCAAACACCACTGCGCTGGGGATTGAGTTTTCACGAATGTTCTTTATTTATAGTTTCAACAGAAATGCAAACATTCACTCTATAGCAAAATACAATCTCTGTCCATAACAAATTTGTAATTTCATTAAGAGGCAAAAGGAAGATCTCAAATTCAGTACTTTCATAAAATCTTCATTTTTCCTTTTTAGATATTAAAGCCTCAAACCAATTTTTGAAAGCTGTATGGGGCCATCTCCTAGAACAGTGCCTTCTCTGATGCTCAGTAAATATATTTTTGAATGAAGAAACAAATGATGGTGCTGCCAGCCAACAATTTAATTCCAGCATTATCCCCCACTGAGCAATCAGCTTTTATATACCTATTTACCTATCTTATCTCATTTTGCCTATGTTACTTAATAACAAGAAGTGAGAATGGGGGGCTCCCAATTAGGAGCATAAATTTTTACAAATGTAACATAAGACAAAAGTGGACATTATTTCTTTCCATTTTCAAAGAAAGAATGGAAATTTTAAAAGTGGTGCATCTGTAGCCTCAATCAAGATCACTGGTCTGTTATTAAGTGAGAAATAATAAAAAATGTGTACAGAATGCTGAAAATGTATCACCAAAGTATGTATCTGAAATGTGAGATGTAGTTGAGAATTTTAGGTTTCTTGGCTTTCTTGCAATGAAGCTCCCTCTTTACAATGTCTAAGTGCAGTGTTTGATGCCCACTTTCAACTCCCATACACATTCTGAGGAATGCAGCATAATTCTGATAGGACGTGATCTGTGTGTATCATCCGAGTGGGACAAGAGGGTAAATACTATGGGCATTCTGCAGAGGGAAAGAACCTTATGCACACCATCAGATAGGCAGGAGGAGGCAGAGCTGAGCTGAAGCCTGGAGAATGAAGCAAGCATTAGCTACACAAAGACAAAGTGGAAGAAGCAATAGTGTGCCTAAAACTAAGTCCTGAAGGAAGATTGCAGAAAGCATGTGAGCACAGACCACAGAAGAGGCTTGTTGACTGGATTTGTGTGAGCTCTGTCACAGGAGATCAGATTAGCAATTTAAGAAGAAAGTCCGTTAGGCTCAGCTTGAACTTCATTCTAAAAGTCATGAGCGATGAAGTTTTCTGAACCAACTAGGGATATGTCAGAAAGATGCCACTGGAAGAACTATGTGGGATTTAAAGAATGATAGGAATATGAAGAGAATGAAAGAGGATGCAAAAACTCAAGATAGTTAGGTGTGATATTTCCTTTTTTGTGTCAACTTGAAGGGGCTAAGGGATACCCAGGTAGCTGGTAAATATCACTCTGCGTGTATCTATGAATGAGTTTCTTGAAAATACCGGCATTTAACTCATTCCACTTAGTACAGAAGGTCCATCCTCTCTCGTGTAGGTGGGTGCCACCTAATCCACTGAGATAGCACACAAGGGTGGAGGAAGGATGCCTTCATTCTTTCTGCTTGAGGTGGGCCATCTGTCTTCTCCTCAAACACTGAATCCCCAGTTCTCAAGTCTTCAGGCTCAGATTGGGACTTACACCACTCGCTCTTCTGGTTCTCAAAGTTTTTGGACTCAGATGGAACCTCTATACCCACTTCCTTTGGCCTCCAGGTTGCAGACGGCTCGTGGGACTTAACCTCCATGATTGTGTAAACCAATCCCTCATAAATGTCATTAGCTATATCCCATTAGTTTCTCTGAGGAACCCTGACTAATACGAAAGACTCTAGGACCAGTACTGGCAAAATAATGAGAGTTTGCACTGAAGCAAGAACTATAAAGAAGAGACACAGGAGACATCACCAGAGAAGTGCCCTTTGGGATGTGAAGAGTGAGGAATGGATAGAACAGTTTCAAAAGTTGAATCGGAACACTAGAATGGTGCCATTAGTGAAATATGAAAATTAGAAGTGGAAACTAGCTGGCGCCGCGGCTCAATAGGCTAATCCTCCGCCTTGCGGCGCTGGCACACCGGGTTCTAGTCCTGGTCGGGGCGCCGGATTCTGTCCCGGTTGCCCCTCTTCCAGGCCAGCTCTCTGCTGTGGCCAGGGAGTGCAGTGGAGGATGGCTCAAGTGCTTGGGCCCTGCACCCCATGGGAGACCAGGATAAGTACCTGGCTCCTGCCATCGATCAGCGCGGTGTGCTGGCCGTGGCAGCCATTGGAGGGTGAACCAATGGCAAAGGTAGACCTTTCTCTCTCTCTCTCTCACTGTCCACTCTGCCTGTCCAAAAAAAAAAAAAAAAAAAAAAAAGATACAGAATCGGGCTGGAGAAATGCCCCTTTTAGAAAGTTAAGAGCATTCTGATGACAGAGGCCTATTGGGAGGCCAAACTGAGTTCCGTATGTCTCCAGTGCTCCCAGCTGCCTTTCTTGAGCTCATCTTAGTCCCAGGGTCCTAGAAGTCTCACCTTCTCCAGTTAGTTCTCCTCACACATACATCCCCATTAGGAGGGCCTTTTTTTTTTTCCTCTTTATTTGAAAGGCAAAGAGAAAAAAAGGTATGGGGGTGGGGAGAGGGAGGGAGGGAGGGAGGGAGGAAGGAAGGAAGGAAGGAAGGAAGGAAGGATGGAAGGAAGAAAGAAAGAGAAAAGGAAAAAAAAAGAAAAGAAAAATTCCCCATGCCTTGGTTGACTCCCCAAATACTTGCAAAAGCCAGGGATGGGCCAAGGCCAAAGCCAGGAGCCAGGATCACAACCCAGGTTTACCCAGTGGGTGTCAGGAACCCAATTATTTGAGCTATCACCACTGCCTCCCAGGGTCTTCATTGGCAGGAAGCTGGAGTCAGAAGCCAGACCAGGATTCAAACCCATACTCCAGTGGTGGATGTGACCATCTTAAATGCTAGGCTAAATGGCCACTCTCTTGGGGCCCAATTTAAGTGCCCTCTCAGACCCTAGCTAGCCTTCTTCCTAAGAGATTGGCTGTTGGAGTACTCCAGTCTCTACAGATAGACTTCCCCAACACTGTCTCCCAGCCTGCCCCAGAGACCTCCTGCTGTGCTCTCCCCACCCACAATGAACTGTGGGTTTGAACCATGTTCCTAGATGATAACTGAAGAGTACCTGAGATAGTAGTACACTGTGCTCATCAGCTAAATTTGGCTCACAACTGAATCAAACCTACCTGCTCTAGCATATCCTGCGCTTTAGTTAGCAGATCAGGGGCCAAGCCTTGGCTCTCCTCTTTAATCCTATCAAATAAAAAAGCGTTGTACACCAATTGTGTCCAAGTAGAGGCCATATATACTCAACCTATGAAATTCTACCGGAATGCTATAGAGGTGTGAGGGCCTGGGACAGATTCCCTGAGGCTGCTGCAATCAGTCTCTCTGAGAATAGCAATTCCTCAAAACGGTGGTCCTCCACGGGGTTTGCTTGGGTGATGGGGTAAGTGTGTGGGTGTGTGTTCTTCCCACCACCACCACCACCTGAAGATGTGTGGACTAAACCAGCAGCCTTTTCATGGACCAAGGTAACATCCCACATGGGTTTGTAAGACCAAACTCAGATTATGAATGTAAAAGCATGTGAGTCACTCAGGAAGAAGAGAGCAGCACAGTCGCTAGGCAGACAGAGGCAGGTAGATGGTCCAAGGTCAGGGAAGGGGAGACAGCACGGAAAGTCCAGCTGTGAACACAAAGTTTTCCAGGTCATACATAGTGTAAAGACTCTGGCCTCCCCAGCGGACAGGCAGTGAGTGGTAACAGCTGAGTGATGACCCTAGGAAACCTCCTGAACCCTGTTTATGGTCAGCTGGAGCCAACGGTTGTTCAAATGGCTTATATATTTTTATTGGGATCAATTCTCCTGCCCTATCAACCTAAATTCCCTTCTCTAACAGTGTCTATCTTTTTTAAATTAAGCTTGTTAGAAGAAGGTAATATTTAAACCAAGGAATAAAGTGCATGGTGAAAGTTGGAACACTGGGAGGATAAACCTTGTGACACTAAATCCTACAGGTTTATAGATGGAGGGGCAGGTAACACTTTGCTGTTCTGCAGGTCTTACTTCCCTGACTGACCACTTCCTCTACTGCTAGGCTTCTCCAAACCCCCTCTGGACAACTGTTGGAGAACTGCATGTTCAGCATTACCTAATTTCCTCATAAATCTCTTGCCTTTTAATCAGCTAAGTGGCTATCTGCTGAATTTCCCTGATTTATTGACATCTTTTGAGGGCTCAGGATATGTCTAGATCCTAAGTGATTAAATGTGGATGAAATGGCACAGCACCATAATTATGATAGAAAAGAGAAGCGTGACTAGGCATACGAATGGAGACCACTCCATAGAAGGGCAGCCTCCAGGGCTGCAGGAAAAACCGTCTACCAGGCTAGCTTTTCTCCCCAGAAATCCTCCCCAACAGCTCTCATTAGCAGTACATTTGCATTTGCATTTTCTGGCTTAGCAGAAGGATGAGCCACTAGGCTCTAGTGGGAACTGACTGCTGGCGAACCTCAAAGGTTAGAACACCATAGATGGCCGGCGCCGTGGCTCACTAGGCTAATCCTCTGCCTTGTGGTGCCAGCACACGGGGTTCTAGTCCCGGTCAGGGTGCCGGATTCTGTCCCTGTTGCCCCTCTTCCAGGCCAGCTCTCTGCTGTGGCCCGGGAGTGCAGTGGAGGATGGCCCAAGTGCTTGGGCCCTGCACCCCATGGGAGACCAGGATAAGTACCTGGCTCCTGTCATCGGATCAGCGCAGTGCACCGGCTTCAGCGCACCAGCCGTGGCGGCCACTGGAGGGTGAACCAACTGCAAAGGAAGACCTTTCTCTCTCTCTCTCACTGTCCACTCTGCCTGTCAAAAAATTTAAAAAAAAAAAAAAAAAAAAAGAACACCATAGATTTGGTTTTCACCCTAGCCACCAACTCCACGTGAGGATGTTTCTGTGATGGATGTTTCAGTTTATCTGGACCCAAATTCTTCACTTGTTAACCATGGCATTGCCTGTAATACCCTCTTTAAAAAAACAAACAAACAAACAAACAAAAAAAACAAGGAACAGGTGTGTGGCCTATAGGTGTGGGACACTGGTCAGAACTCCATATCCCACATCAGAGTACCTGAGTATGAATTCCTGCTGCAGCTCCTGATTCCAGCTACCTGCTAATGTAGATCCTGGCAGGTGATGGCTCAAGTAACTGAGGTCCTGCCACTCACATGGAAGATCTGAATTGAGTTCCCTGCTCCTGGACCAGCCAGCTACTGTAATCATTTGAAAGAGCACACTCTTGTAAAATTTAACAAGACACTGTGGAGGTACTAAAAGTGAGACAAATTATTATGTATGTCACCAGCATTCTAGATGTTACAGTTGTTAAAGCACCACCAGTTGGAAGCTCCACTGTTAAGTACATACCAAGTGAATGAGATCTGCATGCCCTCATGAGAACCTAATTTCAAAATACAAATAGTATTGCCACAGTCCAGCTGCACAATTTATTATATCTACACAACATTGGAGAACAATCTAGCAACTCTATAATATTATTTAATAGGGCTTTTTTTTTATAGAATGAGTATCAACCAAAAAATGAAAAATCAATATGATTGCAATAGGAGAAAAAGAGATTTAGAGAAAGTTCCCAATCAAAGTATGGATTGTGTTTCAAAAGTCCATGCGTGTTTCTAATTTTTTTAAAAAGACATATTTACTTGTTTGAAATTGAAAGAAATAGAAGGAGAAGGAGAGAGAGAAAGACAATCTTCCATTGCTGGTTCACTCCCCAATGGCCACAGTGGCTGGGGCTGGGTCAGGCTAAAGTCAGGATCCAGGAGCTTTTCCAGGTCTCCCATGTGTGTACAGGGGCCCAGGCACTTGGGCCATATTCTGCTTTCCCAGGTGCATTAGCAGAGAGCTGGACTGGAAATGGAGCAGCTGGGTCTTGAACTGGTGCCCATATGGGATGCTGCCACTGCAGGCAGAGGCTTAACTTTTATGCCATAGTGCTGGCCCCGTTCCTAATTTTTAGCTTCTAGGATCTTAATGTCATCCATGGATTTTATAGTAAAATACTCATTGGAAAATTCTTCATGAAAATTAATAGGGGACTGGCCCTGTGGCATAGCAGGTAAAGCTGCCCCCTGCAGCACCAGCATCCCATATGGGTACTGGTTCGTGTCCTGGCTGCTCCACTTCCGATCCAGCTCTCTGCTATGGCCTGGAAAGCAGCAGAAGATGGTTCAAGTCGTTGAGCCCCAGCATCCGCGTGGAGACCTGAGGAAGCTCCTGGCTCCCGGCTTCAGGTTTGCTCAGCTCCAGCCGTTGCTGCCATCTGGGGAGTGAACCAGCGGATAGAAGACTTCTCCATCTCTCTCTCTGCCTCTGCCTCTCTGTAGCTCTGCCTTTCAAATAAATAAATAAATCTTTTTTTAAAAAAAAATTAATGGATTGATATCAGACAGATTTCAGTTTTAAGTGTTGTGAAAAACTTTGACTCTTCGGTCTTTATCATGGGACAATTGATGCAAGGAATAGTCAAAAAGTTCATGGAAAGCACATATGATGAAAAAAAACATGCATGGGCTTCAACTTTTTGCACCAGGATCCACAGCAGGACCCAGCCTGGGCAGCATCAGGAAAGATTCACAGAGGAGCAGACATTAAAACTGGCTCTTGACGGACACGTGGGATTTCGTCACCTGAGATGCTCTACTGTAGCACTCTCCCTCTAAAGAAACAGGCTTATTAAGCACTGTACTTTCAGAAATAACCAGTGTGCAACCCAACCAGAAAGCCTTCCCCAAAGCACCGTTTTAACATAACCTCTGCGCTCATGGATCATTGTTAATGGCAGGGCATGAAACCAAACATGAATTGAAAAAGCAATTTCCATCGGTTGTAGAGAAAGTTATTTCACTCAAGAAAGAAAAATCCCTGTGGTAATTCAGAATTCGAAGACATTTCTTCTGAAATGTGAACTCCTCCCTTCGATCCCAGAGTAGCCCCCAAATTGATAGGTTTGCCTCACCGAACATTAGACATGATTCTGAAAAGCTGGGTATGAAGAGATCGCAAATATATGGAGCCATTTACCACCCACAAGGGGAATTGGTTCATCAAAGAAACCACCACGGTGAATGTCTTTCCACGAATTCAAAGTCTTTTAATAAATGGACACTTAACTCCAATCTCTTTTATAGTCTTACAAAGAATTTACATACATATTTTCATGAAGTGGCATTCTGGCGGTCGATATTACACTTGAATCTGCATGACAGCACTTTGTACTGAAGGCGCATCACAGAAATGTCACGGCATTACAGATATTTGTAAGACGGGGAGCAGTACCCCATTCTCAGGGCTCCTGGACATATCCTTTTCTGAAAAATTATTAATTCTGTTTCCATTTTGATTAAAATCTATTTTTTACCACTTACAGAAATAAAGCTCTCTTCTTGTTGTGAAAATTGGCAGTAAGACTTGGTTTCTTCAGTCTATATTTAAAAAATGGGACCAAGAGGAATACTCGAGGAGGTTGTGGGAATTTTTTAGAAAGGATGGCGTCCATGTATTCACTCGGGTCTGCGAAGTCTTGGAGAGCACAGTGTAGGCGTACATATGTGGAAGAAACATCCAGTGTCACAGGCTGGAGGGCAGAGTTTGCTCTGGGGCCTGGAGGGAAGGAGTGACTGTGACTGGCAAGGAGCCAGGAGTGACAGAGGAGAAATTAAAAAAAAAAAAAAAAACTTAGAAGATGACTCCAGGATTTACTGCACTGCCATTTAACACGTCTATAGTCCTCACATCCGTATCTCAGGACTTCTCAAGTGCAGCCCCAGCCGCCTCCCCCAGCACGTGCCATCAGTCACTAGGCCACATCTGTGCAAAAAGGCCACAAGGCCTGTAGACAGTGACTCTCTACGGGGTGAAAACCCCAAGCCTCCAACCCGGGAAACCTAAGACACAGCCACCCTGCCCTGTCCCTACTCCCGGCCAACCGCAGCCTGTCCTGTGGCTGGCTTGCTCCTGGGTACCTCCCCCGTCCTGCTTCCCCATGTGTGCCTTGGAGAGCTCAGTGTGGAGCCCACACCTCACCTCCCTGACACTAACAGGTAGTGGTCCTCAAATACTCAGAAGCATTACCCTAGCCTCGGGCTCTGCTCTATTTTGGTAGTTCTAGTTTGGATACATTATTCAGAGTTCTTTTCTAAAGTCTACGCACTGGGTCCAATCCGATGCTGTGGAGTGTTGGCTCGGAGTCTGATCATTTCCCCAAGTGGCCCCTCAGCAGTGGGCGGGCGCTGCTTTCTCCTGGTGGTGCACAGGCGGGCACCGTCCCTCTCCGGCTACAAGACCTCAGAGTGCGTCTCCGGGAGGTTCTCCTCGAGCTTCAGCCCCAGGTTGTCGATGCCAATGATGGTGACTGGGGGTACGCTGCTTTCGGCCGGCTCTGCCGTGCGTGTCGGGGTGGAACAGTACAGGACGAAACCCACCATGATGATGGTGAAGGACAGGATGTAGAGTCCTGAGAACTGGAAGAGAAGAGCAGGCAGTGGACTGTGCTCCCCCAAACTCATCTGTGCTGCTGTGCTTTTAATGCTCTCATCCCACAATCCTTTGTGGCAAGCTGCCTCAGGGATGCTAATGCCCTTTGAAAACACTCCCAAGCCTACCTGGGCTCCGCCAACCAGATCCTTGGAGAAATGGAACCTTTGCCTTTCTTAGTGATAGTCCAGCTCTACCCTACCCTGCAAGTAGTCCTACTTAGTGGAGAAGATAAAAGGTCAGCATAAATACTCTGGGAGAGACCCTTTCAGACAACAGGCACAGCTTACAATATTGACATGAAACAGAGGAAAATATTGGGCCAGAGTTGTAGCACCACAGGTTAAGCCACCACCTGCAATGCCAACATCCTATATGAACGATGGTTCAAGTCCAGGCTGTACCACTTCCAATCCCAGCTCCCTGCTAATGTGCCAGGGGCTCCCAGTAACCCGTGTGGGATAATTATATGAAGTTCTGCGCTCTTGGCTTCTGCCTGGCCCAGCTCCAGCCTTTGTGGCCATTTGGGGAGTGAACTAGTAGATAGAAGATCTCTCTCGGTCTCTCCCTTTTTCTGTAACTCTTTCTAATAAATAAATCTTTTAAAAGCAATTTTACACCTCTCTTTCAACTGTCTGATTCAAAAAACTAATAGCTAAAGTTATTTAGATAGTATAATTTCATAAATTGGTGGTGCACTGGGTTTACAATTCCGTATTTTAAAACTATGTTAAAAAAAAAAAAAAACTATGTTTAAAATGCTAGACATCTTTATTATGCCCTGAAGTTTTTTCCTACCTCTGAAATTTACTCTAAAGATTCCACTCCTGCCAGGCACATTACACTATAAGGCTTGACATGACCTCTGACCAAAAACAATAAAATCTCATCCAAGTTCAGAGTGAACTGCTAGACATGCAGGACAAAGGAACATAAAAGAACTGAAAGGAATGTCTAGAGTGCCTGCTCTTTCCAGGACTAGTGCAAGTTAAGTGTCCAAACAAAGAGGCATGAAAGGGCTTTTTTATATCAAAGTCAAAAGCAGCTGAAGAGCAAATATTTAGATTAAGCGAGTTTACAATAGGTAGTAACAACTGTACTTTCACTTAGACGTTATTTCTTTAACCTTAGCTCCCTCTTGAACACTCTTTTACTTATGATGGAAAAGCAAACTACTAAAGCTAAATCAATGTTTGGTTAAAAAAAAAAAAAAGCAGAAGGAGGGTGTTACTTGTTATACTGCTGAGTTCTCAGGCTTTCTTTGGGTGTAGTGTGTTACCAACCTGGCACCACAGTAAACAAACACCAGCATCCCTAGTGGGCGCCATAGGAAATGCAGCCATGGCACTGATGTAGTCCTTGACAAACTGTGCTCTCACAGAAAAAATTATCAGGGCCTACAAAGACCACTTCTCTGATTCACTCTGACATTTACCACCTTTTTATGATGCTACCAATAAGTCTTAAATACTCTTTCAGTCTCAGTTCAGGAATATCTTAACCAGCAAGTCTGCAAAACAACCGCTAGTTCCTATCACATGTAGCCTTGTAAGGCAAAAAGGTTAATGCTTCTTTTGCAGAAATTTCTGAAAGCCCATTGAACTTAATTCAGATAAATGTTGTGAATCCATGGCAAAGTCCTGGGAACACTGTCAAATCAGGGACAAAGTTTTCTGTACGGATACAAAATTGTACCAGGACAAAGAAATACAGTTGGTATCTCCCACTGAAACTAAAAATTATCAGGTAACAACCAACATTATAACTATGTTCTCAAATGATTATCAAGAAAGATAGCAAGCAAGTCAACAAGACCTCACTGCTGAGAACAGATGCATCTCTAAAGCACTGGCTCTCCAAAATGTGGTCCAAGGACCCCTGAGGGGATCTAAAATCTTTGAGAGGACTCTGTAAGGTCAAAACTAATATCACAATAATATTAAGATGCTATTTGCCCTGTTCCATTTACGTATGTATGAATCTCTCTCTCTCTCTCTTTCTCATTGTCTTCCATCAGCCACTCCGGACATCTCTGTGTACCAGGGCAAAGACAGTGAGCTCCTGGCATGCAGTCTAAGCTAGAATGTCTCTTGAGGACCACAGCAGCTATGGAGTTGCTTGCATATCCCCTGGCAACAGTTTCCTAAGCTAGTGTCCTAGGGCGTACCATCAGAGAAAAAACCAATTGTATTTCACCCTTCAGAAAAACCCTAAAAGGGCAATTCTTTCTTGGACCTATTTTCTAGTTTAGAAGCAGTTACATGAGGAGTGAGGCCTGTCACTGAGATTCTTGCCAGGTTGGATGATAAGATTTTGTTTTGGGACATAGGGTCTTAAACAAACCTGCCACTTCTTTTGTACCAACCAAGTGTTCTTATTTAACATGATCCACCTCCTTACCTTATAGCCAAACAGAAAGAGTCCAAAGAACAGGCTGTAGAGGTCAGCTGTCAGGATGCCCAGGTTGACGGACGTGGCACTAGTGACTTTTATCACCAACGGCATGAAGCTGTACAGGCAAAACATACAGAGGGCAAATGCCACGAACAGCAGAGCTGCGAAGAAAGGGAACATTTACTGTTATGTGAAGAAGTCAGGAGACAAAGGGCTCAAAAGCTCGGCTGCCATCTAAAACTCCCTGGTCTGCTAACACACCATGTATAAGAACTCTTGTTAACGGTCAGCATTGTGGATGAGACTACAAAACTTTCTGTGGTAAAAATAATTATCAGGGCCAGTGATGTGGTATAGCACATTAAGCCTCCACCTGCAGTGGGCATCCCATATGGGCACCAGTTCAAGACCTGACTGCTCCACTTCCGATCTAGCTCCCTGCTAATGCACTTGGGAAAACAGTGGAAGATGGCCCAAGCCCTTCGGCCCCTGCACCCACTGGAAGACCCAGAGGAAGCTCCTGGTTCCTGGCTTCAGCATGGCCCAGCCCCAGCTGTTGCAGCCATTTAGGGAGTGAACCAATGGATGGAAGATCGATTTCTCTCTATCTCTCCTCCTTTCTCTGTAACTCTGCCTCTTAAGTAAATAAAAATAAATCTTTAAAAAATAATAATAACAGCAACAAGTTGTGATGTATATGAAGGACCTCAAAAATCCAACTAGGTGCTGGATGACTAAGGCCATAAAATATTGCTTATGGTTGTGACTGCATCAAAAACCTTCCACCCTCTCAGGGCAGGGTGACACTTGTGCCAAAAGGTCAGTAAAAGTAGAATCAATATCTTGTTTCAAGAAAAATCACTCATGATCTTTTGTTTGCTTTCGTTTGGTTGGTTAGACATGGTTTGTGTAACTGGATTCAGAATAAAGTATTTTTAGGGCATCAATGAGAATTATTAGGTCAGTTGTATTTTGTTCATCTCATTGGATTAAATAGTCCCAGACAATACAGAAAACTATCCTCTCTAGGTCAGTGCTGGTCATGTGATGCTACCTGTATCATCTGTATGACTGCTCTGCAAGGGATTCTTCAATCTCATCCCATATGCAACACACACATTTTTCTGGCAATCTAAGTTATTTAATTGAATTAAATTATCCAAGCATGGTGTGCAACCTTCAATGACATGTATATTTACCTTGTTCTACCCATCATTAAGTAAGGTTAAAATCTTTCCTAACCAGCCTAACAATTTCTTCTGCCCTATTTATTTGTTCAGATGCCTGGGACTATCAGATAAGAGGGGCTAAGGGGGTGGTGGGTGATTACACACCATCAGATGATTCAGATTCATGCTTCACAAGTAACAGCAAGCAGATAAGAACCTTCACATGAAGTTTGAGGACCCAAGATACAGATCTAACTGAAAGCTAGCGTGATGAAGGCCAATCTTCAGTGAGGCTCAGAATTCCTGGTAAAGTAAAGCTATTCCTGCAGGTGAAGATCAAGCATTAACTTTCCTGGAGGTTCATCACCAATTCTCAGAGGAAAACAAGCAACGTAAAGCACTATAGCAGGTATGATTCTTACAAGGATGTTTAAATACTATTGAAAGGATGTAGTCATTTCTTGATGTGAATTTTGTTGATTAAAGGATATAATACCAACTAAAAAGAACGTATCACTTATGTACATACCAACTTTCCAGTCCCAGTGAATGCTGGCAATATCCTCATATTCCACAATCAACCTAAAGTTAAAACAAGAAGTTTTTGAGAGGTCTACATACTAATTTTTACTATTTTTTTAAAGATTCTATTTATTTATTTGAAAGGTAGAGTTACAGAGAGGCAGAGAGAGAAAGAGGGAGAGATAGATCTTCCATCCACTGGTTCACTCCCCAAATGGCCACAACAGATGGAGCTGCACCAATCTAAAGCCAGGAGCCAGGAGCTTCTTCTGGGTATCCCACATGGGTGCAGGGGCCTAAGCACAAGGGCCATCCTCCACTGCTTTCCCTGGTCATAGCAGAGAGCTGGATCAGAAGAGGAGCAGCTGGGACTAGAACCGGCACTCACTACGCCACTACTATTTTATAAGCATGTTAGTTACCATTCTTTGGCTAAAGTTATGAATTATGTTAACTTTTGGGGCAGGCATTTGTTGGGGAGGTTAACACACAACTTGGGACACTCACATCCCTAATTAGGGTGCCTGAGTTCAAGTCCCACCTGGCTACACTCTTGATTCTTTTTTTTTTTTTTTAAACTTTATTTATTTATTTTTTTTATTTTATTTTTTATTTTTTTTTTTTATTTTTGACAGGCAGAGTGGACAGTGAGAGAGACAGACAGAGAGAGAAAGGTCTTCCTTTGCCGTTGGTTCACCCTCCAATGGCCGCCGCTGCAGCCGGCACACCGCGCTGATCCGATGGCAGGAGCCAGGATCCAGGTGCTTTTCCTGGTCTCCCATGGGGTGCAGGGCCCAAGCACCTGGGCCATCCTCCACTGCACTCCCTGGCCATAGCAGAGAGCTGGCCTGGAAGAGGGGCAACCGGGACAGAATCCGGCGCCCCAACCGGGACTAGAACCCGGTGTGCCGGCGCCGCAAGGTGGAGGATTAGCCTATTGAGCCACGGCGCCGGCAACACTCTTGATTCTAGCTGCCTGGTATTGCACATCCTGGGAGTCCACAGATGATGGCTCAAGTGGTTGGGTCCCTGCCACCCATGTAGGAGACTCAGAATGAGTTTCTGGCTCCTGGTATCTGCCTGGCCCAACCCTGGCTGTTATAGGCATTTGAAGAATTAAAATTAAAATTAGAATAAAAATGTTTAAAGAATTATGTTGACTTTTTAATTTTTCTTAAAATATAACAATGACTATCTTTAATAAAAAGACAAAGAATAAAAAGAGAGTCCTTAAAGACTTGCTGTATTCCTTTCCAAGTGCTATTCAACCACAGTCAACTATCAGAGGAGGCCATGATATTACGCTTTCCCTTTGAATGCAAGGGAAATAGGAAGTTAAGGTATTAATGATTACTGAAAATGAGTGGAAAAGAAAAGTTCCAACTGGTAATGACCCTCACACACTGTTACCAGGAATCCTGAACGTCACACATGTCAGAAAATAAAGCACAACTGTTGATGTTAACAATCCCCTAGTAGAAATTTAGCAAGCTATTAATTTCAAATGCAAATTTTGGCAAACTCAACAATGAATATTAGCAGTTCCAGAATAATCATCTTTGATACATTTGCTTGTTTTGTTTTTAAGAAAAATTTTAGAATCTTACAGCTGTATGCCACTAATAATTGTTCCAAATAAGCCCACCATTCCTAAAAACTCCTGTCTGCTCAGCTTCTTCACAATGTATTCTTCACACACATTAGAAACGGCATAGAGGGAAGCCCCAAGAAGGACCAGGATGTCACCGATGAGTACGCCACTCCCTGCAGGAAGAAAAGCCACAGAGGGAAGACATCATCAATGGGTGAACCTCTAACGCTGACCTGGAGGAAACTATCAGACTTTCATTTAAATAAGATCATGCCTAACCCTGGTTTCTAGAAATTCAAAATCCCTTACTCTTCTCCTTTTCTGCCACAGTTCTGTTCTGCTTCCTCTTATTCTGGTTCCTCAGGAGAGTCACAGACTGGAAGGTGGTGGTACACACCATAACAACCAGCCTCAGGAGGTGACTCTACGACATGACAAATTCATGGAATCCACCTAAGAGAATTTATTTAAAACTACAGGGGAAGAAGCTTGGTGAGCAAGACACTTTTCTCTCTTAATCCAAGGAGACACTGAAGTCACCTGTAGATTGGGTGACTTCACAGACCTTATTTAGCTAGGAAGCCATCAATGATCTGCATTTGACACCAAGGACAAAGGCACCTACAGGGTGAATCCATCAGAGGCCTCCAGTGAACTCAAGTCTCCTTTTTGGTAAAAATGAAAAACAAAAAATCTTCAGTAGGCTTTCCACTAACTAATTCAAAGGTACAAGCCAAAGGAGATTATTGCAAATATATAATAAAACTTCTCTCTTGTCAGACAAAACGGGACTTGGCAGGATGACACAAAGGACAAGGCCAAGACTGTGGGCTGGTAGGAAAATAAAGATTGTTTTGTCCATGTGGTTACAAAACCCCAGAAACAAGGAAATCTTAAAATAAAGTTTTAAATGTAATTAACTAGGGTCTATTTTCTGCCTTTTACTCTATCTTTGCAAAATAGAAGTGAAATATGAGCAACACTGTTTTGTGACTGAACCACAAACAAGGAACAGAATCTTACCTGAATTGTCTTCCCTCCCTGCTAATATGTCTGCACCAACCATGGTTCCTACGCCCAACAGACAGACAGCCACAGCAATGAAGTGAATCACTCTGTATCTTGCATACAGAACAAACCATGAGAGAGCCATCAACACAGGAATCCCAAAGCAATCCAAAAGCTGCATGAAAAGAAAAAGAAACTTTAAAACCTCTTTCAGAGGTCGGTATTGTGATGCATTAGGTTAAGCCAGCACTTGATGGCAGCATCCCATGTCAGCGTACCAGTTGGAGCCCTGGCTGAAGTCTTGGCTGGGTAGGCAACAGAAGATGGCCCAAGTACTCAAGCCCTGCCACCCATGGGGTAGACCTGGATGGAGTTCCAGGCTCCTGGTTTTAGCCTAGCCCAGCCCTGGCTGTGGGGACTATTTAGAGTGAACCAAGGGCTGGTGCTGTGGCGTAGTGGATAAAGCCACCGCCTGCAGTGCTGGCATCCCATATGGGTGCCGGTTCAAGTCCCGGCTGTTCCACTTCTGATCCCACTCTGTGCTATGGCCTGGGAAAGCAGTGGAAGATGGCCCAAGTCCTTGGGCCCCTGCATCTGTATGGAAGACCTGGAAGAAGCTCCTGGCTCCTGGCATTGGATCAGTACAACTCCGGCCATTGTGGCCATCTGGGGAGTGAACCAGCAGATGGAGGACCCCCCCCCTACTTTTGCCTCTCTGTAATTTTGCCTTTCAAATAAATAAATCTTAAAAAAAAAATAGTGAACCAATGAATGAAAGAGTTCTGTCACTCTTCTTTTCAAATTAAATAAATAAATAAATCTTTAAAAAATTTAACTCTCTCATTACTACAAGATGGACAATTAGGTCATATTAAGAGCCAATAGTTGTTGAGTATTGTTGGCAGCTCTGTACTAAGAACTTCACCTGGGTTATCTTTTAATCTTTATAACTATATGAGTTGCTCCAAAGTGACATAAAGAGCCAGCTGGTGAACCCAGGAATTCTGGCCAAGGTCCTGTGTAACTTATCTCTATACTTTCAACTGTGTTTATCTGTAAGTCCAGGAGGCAAAGTTTCCTTCCTTTACTTGTTCAATCAGCAAATATTTATTAAACCTCTCACATATTTGACACATTGAGAGGAGCTATGAACACAGAGATGAACAAGACAGATAAAGGAGCCCCCAACAAGCTAGCAGACACAGAATAATCATGCAACCAACGTTTGGTAATTGGGCCAAGTGTGACAAAGAACAGGAAACAATGAAAGAGCAAATAGATGCCACCTCCTTGACCTAGTGTCCAGCCCCACTATGTGAAACAGACACTTGTTCATGGCACACACTCCCACTCCCCTTCACTGTATGTCTTCAGCACCTGTTAACCCTGGCTCCAGAAAGCTTGGCACTGCCCATCTGAAAGGCAAGGCAATTGGGGGTGCCAAAATTATAGCCAATCCAAAATCATTGGTCAGATAAAGGAAAATTCAATCTCACTTTGCAAGATCCTGTGAAATTTCATTCAATTCTTAAATTCACAAATTCAAATTTTATATGAACTCAGAATAAAATACACTTCATAGAATATTCCTGAAAGTGCTGTATTACTGCTTGCCCTGTTTTGTGTGTGTTTCACTTTGTCCCTTGTCACTCCCCGTCTTCATGGAGGAACGACACTAAACCCTGCCTAGGCTTCATATCCGAGTCACGGCACCATTATGTCGCTCCCCGTCTTCGTGGAGGAATGACACAGGACCCTGCGCTGTTCTTTCGTCTGCTCGGCCCTTCCCAGGTTTGCTGCTGGTTCTTCCCAGGTTGGCTACCGACCCTTCCACCTCCGTGGAAGGGCAGTTCCCTCTGCCACTTTCCCCACTTCCGCGGGGGAGCGGCACGCCGCCGGCCGGCTCTCTCGGGGCTGCACAGGTGTTCCTTCAGATAGATGTTCCTCAGGTGTTCCTGGTGCATGTTGTCTCTCTCCTCCTTTATAGTCCTCTTCCGCCAATCCCAACTCTGCTACCCACACGCCGAGTACGCTGCTCTCCTCCAATCAGGAGCAGGTCCCACAGTCTATTGGTTGAACTGGAGGCAGCTGTGTAGAAGCTGTTTCCTCCTCTCCCAGCGCCATATTGTGGGAGAGCAGATGCACAGAATAAGTCTTAATTCCAGTAACTTAGTCTAGTCCGAGTTGCTCCCAGTTGCTCCCCACAGTCCCTGATTCTCTTTTATTCTCCCCTAAGTCTCTGGCAGCCTGTCCGATTGTACCCACAGTTGTTTACTGATTGCCCTTCACCGTAGTGTCATCACTGGTGTCCACCGTGTCTGGTGTGGGAATGGGCACCTTTGCCTTGTCACTGATTCCAGCTGTGCAACCCTAATCTCCTAAGTGTTTTACTGGGCTGCCTGAGTAACAAACCATTAAGTGATGCAGATGATAATGGCCTGTCCTGGAAGACACCAGGAAAATGCAGCCATTGTGGTTTAACAAAATCTAAACTACATTTTTTAAACAAAAAAACTAGAAAAGGCCACTCCAAAAACTTTCACAGAACCCTCCTACCCTCAAACTGTGTTTTAAAATCAAACTGAAATTTGCTTGAACCATTTTTGGTGCAATGATTGTGCCTAAAATGGAGCTGCCTGTGCCACCATGAGAGCCGCAGGGCCTCAGGTCCCAGTCACTCTCTGGAGTTCCACTTTACATGGAATGAAGGGATCAGACCAATGGTTTTACAAGTCTGCTCCTACTTGAAAATTTCAGGACTTATCAGCTGATCCCTATTACCTCCGATCATTTATCTACATGAACCACCTTTTCAAAATGTATTCTCAGGGCTGGCCTGAATTTTTGGTCACCTGCAATGCCAGCACACCATATGAATGCTGGTTTGAGTCCTGGCTCCTCCACTTCCAATCCAGCTCCCTGTTAATGCACCTGGGAGAGCAGTGAAGATAGGCCAACTACTTGGGCTTCTGCATCCACGTGGGAAACCTAGATGAAGCTCCTGGCCACTGCAGCCATCTGGGGAGTGAACCAGCAAATGGGAAGTTCTCATTCTCTCCCTCTTTCTCTTTAACTCTTTCAAATTAATAAATAAATCTTTTTTAAAAATTTTAAATGTATTATCTTGGTGATAGATGTCTTCAATGCTTTTGGTTCTAAAAGTCTCATTTAATTAAATGTTTTTAAATGATGGTAGAAAGACCAGTATTGTGGTGCAGCAGGTTAAGCCGCAGTCTGCAACACAAGCATCCCACATGAGAGCCAGTTTGAGTCCTGACAGCTCCAATTCCAATCCAGCTCCCTGCTAATGCACCTGGGAAGGCAACAGAAGATGACTCTAGTACTTGAGCCCCTGTCACCCGCATGGGAGACACAGATAGAGTTCCAGGCAACTGGTTTCAGCCTGGCCCAGCTCAGGCCATTGTGGCCATTTGGGGAGTGAATCAGCAGATGAAAGCTCGCTCGCTCGCTCGCTCTCTCTCTCACTCTCTCTCTAACTCTGATTTTCCAGTGAATATATAAATCTTTACAAAAAAAAAAAAATCAGACAGTCACAGTAAGCAGGATACTAAGACCTGAGGGAGGGGGGAAACATGAATGTACTCACGAGTGAGACCATAACAGGTGCACAATGAAGTATAGAAGAGAAGTGAAACTGATTTAGGCCTGGGGGGCATTAGGGGTGGGCTTCAAGAGGGCTGCATTCCAGAAAGAATAGAGGAGCTCAGAAGAGAAGGGCCAGATAGTGGGTGGGGAACTGGCAGACTGCGGCAGTAAAGAGGGAAAGGACATGAGTAGATACCTCAGCCATAAAATGTCAAGACTATAATTTCAGCATCTTGAAAGGAATCCTTATAAGAAGGAGGTTCAATGACCATTTAATCCAAACTTCCACCCTGGCAGATCACGCAGGCCAGAGATCTATCTACTCAACTAGAGAACCAGCTCATAGCTCCAGTGACGGGCATCTCTGCTGCTGGAGGGAGCTTTGGAGGTTCGAGGCCTTTTCAAATAATATATTCCTTGCTAGGACCACAGGCACCTGACTTCTGACAATAAATGCTAAGATTTTTCTGAGAGACTAGAATGAAAGAAATTGTTCTTGACAGTTCAAGGCACAAACTTCAGTTGCAAAAACCCAACTGTGTTTTGCTTAGCTGTGTTTAAAACTTAAAAAAAAAAAAAGTTTTGAATTGGTTTAAGATTTATTTATTTATTTGAAAGGCAGAGTTACAGAGAGGCAGAGGCAGAGGCAGAGAGAGAGAGAGAGAGAGAGAGAGAGAGATTGAGATTCTTCCATCTGCTGGTTCACTCCTCAAATGTCTGCAACAGCCGGAGCTGGGCCAATCTGAAGCCAGGAGCTTCCTCTGGGGCTCCCATGCAGGTGCAGGGGCCCAAGGACTTGGGCCATCTTCTACTGCTTCCCCAGGCCGTAGCAGAGAGCTGGATCAGAAGTGGGGCAGCTGGGACTCGAACCGACACTCATATGGGATCCTGGCATCGCAGGAGGCATCTTTACCTGCTATGCCACAGTGCCAGCCCCTCAAAACTTTTCATCATTATTAGTCTGATATCAATGTTACTAAAAATTATAATCAGGTAATTAAAATGTGTGTGCAATTACGATATGGGGGCCAGCATTGTGCCATAGTGGGTTAAGCCACCGCTTGGGACACTTGCATCCCATATCAAAGTGCTACTTGGCTGTTCTACACTTCCAATCCAGTTTCCTGCTGATGTGCCTGAGAGGCAAAGGATGATGGAACAAGTACTTGGGTTTCTGCCACCCATGTGGGAGACCCAGGTGAAGTTCCTGACTCCTGGTTTTGATCTGGCCTCACCCTGGCTGTGGCAGGCAATTAGGGAGTGAGCCAATGGACTGAAGATATCTCTCTCTCTCTCTCTCTCTCTCTCTTTCTCTCTTTATCTCTTTCTCTCTCCCCCTCCTTCCCTCTTTTGTTCCTCTCTGTGTCACTCTACCCTTCAAACAAAATAAATTTAAAAAGTTTCTATATACTTATACCTTATTATCTAATGATAAAAACTACACTTACTCCTATCGGCAATAAACTTCATCCTCTAGGTAACTCCTGTGTTTAATTTCTATGAAATTCTGGGTTCTTTGTGTGCCTCTTACATCTGGCTTTACAAATCATTTGTGTTTAACTTTGTGTTTAACTCCTGCTGGTCAAGAGCCAAGAGGTTTGCTGAGGACATGCTTGGCATAATGTTACAAACAAGAAGCAACTTAATAAATGCCTACTGTCTGTTCACTTTGGAAAAATACTGTTTTTACAATCTTTCTCTTTTCCAAGTGAAATAAGTCTAATGTCATTTAGTTTTACACAGCTCCTAAAATCTAGAGATCAAATAAATAAAAACTCTGTGTTGTGTAGTGAGGAAGTGAGCCATCAGAAAGTTATAAATTCACCACACTGAGAAGTCTAAATCTGTCCTTAGAGTCTCTCTCTCTTTCACTTCCACTAACAAAACATGTTGTTGTTAGTGTTGGTGAGACAGCATCATGATACATCCAATAGTTTGCTAACAGACAACGGGCACCAGTCTTCCTGGCGACACAGAGTTGGAGGTTACTACTGTACATCAGCATCTTCCATCTGGGCTACTACAATGGCTTCCTCAGTGAGCTTCCTGCCACACCCCTCCCCCTTCAACATGACCTATACTCCATTCCAAAATGACCATGATCCCCTTAAAATATAATTCACATTACCACCAGGTAAACTCCATGAGGGCAAGGATTTTCATCTGCCTGGCACATATGTGGTGATCCACAGATGCTAGTGGGATCATGTCACTCCTCTGCTTCTCATCTGTCAGCTCAAAAGCCAGTGTGCTAATCACTGTCCATCAAGCCTCACAGCTATGCCCTCCCCACCTCCACTCCACATTATCCCCAAACCCACTACCTATAGCCTCATCTCCCACTACCATCCATCCTCTTCCTCCATTCCAATCCCTCTGGCACACTCCTGTCCTTTGTGCATGCTGTTCCCTCTGCCTAGAACACTCTTCCTTTAGCTGACTTCAAGCCTCAACCCTCACCTCTGTTCCAACACTCTTTACCTCTTTGCTTCATGTATTTTTCTCCACTGGGATACTATGTAATTTAATTATCACATTTGTTTCTGTCCCCTGACCCCCAACAATAATGTAAGCTCCTAGAGGGTACAAACTTTAAAGAAATTTACTTATGTATTTGAAAGAGTTACAGAGAGAGGGGGAGATGAGGGAGATGAGGGAGATGAGAGAGAGAGAGAGAGAGAATATGAGAGAATCTTCCATATGTTGGTTCACCTGCACATTGGCCACAACAACCGGGATGGGGCCAGACAGAAACCAGGAGCCAGGAGCTTCATCTGGGTCTCCCATGTGGGTGCAGGGGACCAAGCACTTGGGCCAGCTTCCACTGCTTTTCCCAGGCCATTACTAGGGAGCTGGGTCAAAAGTGGAGCAGCCGGGACTTGAACCAGCGCCATATGGGATGCAGTTGTTGCAGATAGCAGCTTTTCCCAATGCGCCACAGTACAGGCCCCAGGTACAGACTTTTAATGATTTTGTTCATTGTTAATCCCCAGCAGGTATTAGTGCCTACCACTTAAGAGCTAGGCAATAAATATTTGTTTAAAAAGTAAAAAAAGAAAAAAAGGACTGCTATGTAGGAACATTTTCCTTTCAACTCAGCAAGAAACAGTGCTGGTAGTTTTACCTTTGGGTACAACCTCGCCCTAAAATGTCTAATAAGCTCCTTCTAATCGGTTCCTTTGTGGTCAATAGCAACTTTGCCAGGAAATCTCCAACTTTACAGCAGTATCAAGGTATATCTAATTGTATACAGCATGTTTGAGCAATGCATAAACCAGAGCTCTCACCAACATCACAGCATCAACTGCCAACTAAATATTTATGCTTATTTTGGTAGGAACAATTCTAATCTGCTATAGCATTAGCAGTTTGAGAAGTGATTAACTTGTATACATTTTCACTAATTCCAGGAAACATTACTCATTAGAACATATGCTCCACTGGAAACAGAGAGCATCCACCTGTGCTTAGGTTTGCTTCAAGTAAACAGGTTTTCCATACAACCGGGTTAACAAACAGGAGTTCACATTCTCCTCTTGAAGCTGTAAAGCCCAGGGGTCAGAGGACTCCCCCTTACCTGGACACTGGTGAGAGTCGTGTACTGGTATGCTTTGACAATCAAGTAATTAGCTTCCACATCTGCCAGCCCCAGCAGAATGTACTTCCACCATTTTCTTTTCAAGATGTCTAAAAGGTTATCACTGCCTGGGTGAGAAAAAAATCTAGATTAGTACTTGGCAAGATCATTTGGAGCTTGAAGAGTCAAAATAAGGTTTGTTGTATATTTTGATGGGGGCCCCACCTAATTTCCATTACTCATAACCCAAACTCTTGCAACAGTTCAGCAGAATCAATCATATGTTTTCTAGCTTGAGACTCAAGTTGTTGAAGTGTCATCATAAATCAAGGGTTCAATGAAAACATCGGAAAGGAAATAAGAGAAAAGTGGTAAATTCCCTATCCTATCCTAATAGAAACACAATATATAGATAAGAGTTTGCATGTTGCCATTTCTGACAAGCAATAGGGTATTCTAAGAAATGAAATGTTTTTCAATGAATTAACAGGCTTCTTCAGAGGACTATCTGTAAGTGACCATTCTTTTGGAAGAGATGTGCTCTCAAATTAACTAGGATCCACTAGTTTGGAAAATCTAACATTATAGAAGAAGTAAAGTTGGTACACATATGAAAAGGCATTGTGGTATGATAACATTAAGAAATAAAAGTAAGTGAGAATCACAATCAAATAATTAAGACCAATTTGCAGTTACATCCTGAAAACACAGAATTAGCCTCTACATAGCATGGCAGGAAACACCTAAGACCTGTCCCTAGGAGGACCACAGTGATGTGTTATGAACCACACTGACATTCGAGTGGCCAATGCTTCTAGGGAACAATGGTGTCCAGGGCCATGAACCATGCACCAGTTCTACAAACAATCCCGAAAGTTCTGGCCAAGTCTTGTGTTTTCCCCTAAAAATGATCTCCCCACCCTCACAAAGAGTCACTCCTTTAAAAAAAAAAATGAATTATTTGTCTTGATTCATAGGAATGTGTCGCTCCCCCTCTTCGTGGAGGAATGACACAGGACCCTGCACTGTTCTTTCGTCTGCTCAGCCCTCCCCGGGTTTGCTGCTGGTTCTTCCCGGGTTGGCTACTATCCCTTCCACCTCCGTGGAAGGGCGGTTCCCCCTGGCCGCTTTCCCCACTTCCGCAGGGGAGCGGCACACCGCCGGCCGGCTCTCTGGGGGGCTGCACAGGTGTTCCCTCAGATGTTCCCCTTAGATGTTCCTGGTGCATGCCGTCTCTCTCCTCCTTTATAGTCCTCCTCTGCCAATCCCAACTCGGCTGCCCACACGCCGAGTACGCTGCTCTCCTCCAATCAGTAGCAAGTCCTACAGTTTATTGGTTGAACTGGAGGCAGCTGTGCGGAAGCTGTTTACTTCTCTCCCAGCGCCATATTGTGGGAGAGCAGATGCATAGAATAAGTCTTAATTCCAGTAACTCAGTCCAGTCCGGGCTGCTCCCCACAGGAATGCAGTTGATACATTAAGGTTCATTTTAAATGGGGCTAACAAACATCATCCTGGTTATTTTGTTATAGGACTCAGAGATAAGGAAAATGGGATTGCACCCTCCCCGTCGGATATCCATTTTCTTCCCACCCCTGAATTCAATCCCATTTAATTTCTTTTATACCATGTGCATCTATTGTGGGAAGAACTTTGGGGCTGCAAAATGGGTAGCATCTAACAGAGAGGGGTGGTGAGATCATGGGCGCTGGAGCAGGCTGCCTAGGTTGGACTCCACTCCAACAGTTATTGCCAGTGTGTCTCAGAGCAAATGATTTAAGTGTTCATGCCTCAATTTCCTCATCTGTAAAGTGCAGGCAATAATAATATTCTCCTGAGTTATGAGGTTTTAATGAATTAATATACAACTTAGAAAAGTAAAGCAACCAAAATGATTGCCTGTCACAAAAATGTCAGTGACTTCCTACTTTTTCCCATTTCCACCTAGAAATAATTATTTTATGATGGTTCTAAAGTAGCTTGAGCAGCCAGTAGTAAAGATGTTAATTCTTTACTAATTCCTCATCTTTGTTTCCGTTACAACATACACTTGATCAATGTGAAATCCATGTTCCATTCAGCATTCTCTACTCAATTAAAGATATTTTGAAAAGTGAAGTTCTTGACATTTCAAGTACTTAATATTGTATCTTAATTTTATCAACCACAGGGGGAAAAAAAACATAAAACCCAACAAGTAATGACTTTTACACCTTTTTTTTTTTTAAATAACAATTTCCATCCTGTTAGGGTTTGGTGCTACTTGTTTTAATCAACAAGTTCTGACAGGAATGTATACGTCTACAGCCATTACTTTCAAGGCCTTTAGGAGTGTCATGCTTTTCAAATTACTTTTATAAATAACAGCTGTAGTTTCTTGGTCTTCATCTTACATGGTAGGTTTTTCTTGGGCTCGGGTGGTGGTGGGGTTGTCTGAAAGCCAACATTTTCATGAAGATGATTCTGTTGGAAAGGTAATTCCTACATGTAACATACCTGATTGAAATGCGAGCATCATGGTATAAACTATGAACAGTAAGCAATAGTTGATAAAGCTCTGAAGCATAGGGGTGTTCACTTTGTATTTTTCCGCCAAATACTGGCTGCTGATGGCCGTCCCACATATACACAAGGACAACATCTGACCCAGAGCGATTGTTTTCAGAATATGCCTAGAAAACAAAGGTGGGAGTCAGAATAATGTGCAAGTAAGTTACACCTTTAACATACTCACCAATATATGCTGCAGTGCCAAACACAAGGGGAGCCAATTATTCCAAGGGGTTCTGTGTTTCACCTTACAGCCTACTTCATGAGTATGGGAGCACAGTGTTGAATTTTGAGAGACTACACTGCATATTTGTTAGCATTTTTTACCCTCCCCAACTCCCATACAGACTAATTTGCCATTTCACTGACATTCCATTTAGAGATCATTTTGCTCAGCTGTGTCAAATACTATGGAAATGTGTATGGCATGTGTATCTGTGTGTGTGTATGCGGCATTTCTTTAAAGCAACTTGAACTCTAGTTTTATATCCTCTATTTATTCCATAAATGTTTAACATTTTCTCTTTCTTTCATTCTCCCACAGACTTGGTTTCCCCAGCAGCTCCTCAAAGGCAGGGATGGGCCACACAGCCTGCACATCAGAACCATGCCTGCTGCAAGCGCGTCCTAGGTGTGTCTTCAGGAGACTTCAGCTCTGGCCAGCACCAGGACTGAGGCCTGTGGGAGACCCCAGGGCAGAGCCCAAAACATGCTCTGATGCCTGCTACATAAAAACTGTGAGGTGATTAATGGGTGTTGTTTTAAGCCACTCCATTTGTGGTAAGCCGTTACAGGGCAATAGATAACTGGTACTTGGTTATCACTCAACAAATATTTATTGAATGAATAAATGTAAAAGAAAAAACCACCATAATACTCAAATATGTGATATTTCCCAACTTTCTCAACAGAGAAAAAGATAAGGAACTCTGAGAGTGCCATGACACAAGCCAAGGCCGGTGCTGTGGTCTGGGGGTGGAGCTACCACCTGGCTGCCCCACTTTCAATCCAGCTCTCTGCTGTGGCCTGGGAGGGCAGTAGAGGATGGCCCAGGTCCTCGGGCCCCTGCACCCACGTGGGAGACCCAGAAGAAGCTCCTGGCTCCTGGCTTCCAATCAGCACAGCTCTCACCATTGTGGCCATCTGGAGGATGGACCAGCAGATGGAAGACCTCTCTCTCTCTCTCTCTCTCTCTCTCTCTGCCTCTGACTCTCTGTCACCCTGCCTTTCAAATAAATAATAAATCTTTTTAAAAAATTATTTTTCTATAAAAAAAAAGAAAAGAAACATTTTAAGAGGGATGAGAACACCAGTCCTGGAGTGTCAGCAGCTACACAGAGAAGCAGTATTGTGGCTTGAGACACAGTGTGATTGGCTCACTGGAGATTGCTGGAGCTATGGAGGAAAGCTTTCTATTAGTGGCAAGGTCCAAAGATCTCAAGTGCTGAGCAAGTAAAAGAGAAGCAGGTTGTGTGTGTGCATTTTATATCTGTATCTATCTATATCTATATCTATCTATATCTATATATATATAAAAATTCACAGTATGCATTTAGCATTTATTCTATTACAGCAGATTTGAGGTTTGTTTCGAAATGATGCCTGTGAGATATAGGCTTTTTTCCAGTATTACTCTAACTGATGAGGGTGAGTGTTTGTTGTTCGGCTATTTATTTGATTGTTTAGATGGAGGGATTTAAATATATTTTTCTCTTCCCCTTTATGACTTAACACTTCCTTGGGCTGCTAAAAGCTAAAAGTAGGTAGAAATGATATTTATTCTATGGTACAGTGATCTGCCATAGTTGCTACTGCATGAAGAGAACAAGAACATACAAGTTCATCACCTTGCACTTCATAGACGAGGTCCATGGACACATTGCAAAGATATGTCTCCATTCTCTATGCTAATAGCTAAAGTTTTCCTGATACCAAGGACACATCTTTAATCTGATTTTATTTTTGCCAAATACACACAATGGTATTTAAAATAATGATCCATCTAAATTTATTTCAACTTCATCTTGGAGGAAGGTAAGAGCTTTCAGTGATAATGGTTTTTTTTCTACCTTATTTGTTCAATTTGCAGATGATCAAATGACACAGAATTCTGACTTATTTTTGGTTCCTAAAATTAAGGTAGCTTGAATATTGTTTCACATTCCCTTTTCTTTTTAAATAACCAGATATGCTTTGCAAAAGGCTTAATGATGGAATGTTAGAGTCTCACTAGGGTAAAGGAGAACAAGAAAAATCCTGCAGGGTTAGGGGAAAAAAGATATACAGACAAACGGAAACAGCTCCTTTAAGTAAACACAAGGAAAGGGAGGAGAATTGGGATGGGGCAAGAACTGGAAGAACAGGCAGCAGTTAAGGAGAGAGTGTTCACTGTTTTGTTGGAGCATCAAGGAAACTGAAACATGTTTGTAAGATAAACTGAAGGCAAAGAGAATGAAATCTTGATGACTTACAAGGATGAAATTTAAGAGGTGACAAAGAGTTCTTGAAACACTCAAGAACCAAAATTGAGAACACTGCAAACTTTATTTAAAATGTTCTCTACACAAATACTTTCTGAAACAAACAAGCAAACAAACAAAAAACAAAGAGATACAAAATGTGAGTTCATTATTTGGTAAACCTCAGAGTTCATCTAACTCACTGATCTTTCCACCACAGGTGTGCACTAGAATTAACAAGAGAATGGACTTTCTTTTTGTTTCTTTTTCTTTTCTTTTTTAAGGTGGAGAGAGAGAGAGACAGAGAGATTGTCCATCTTCTAGTTCACTCCCAAAATGCCTGCATCAGCCAGTGCTTAAGCCAGAACTTAACTTTGGTCTACCAATTGGGTGGAAGGGCCCTAAGCATTTGAGCTGTCACCTGCTGCCTCCTAGGTTGTGCATTAGTAGGAAACTGGTTCAGAAGTGAAGTAGCCAGGACTCAAACCAGGCACTCTAACATGGGATGTGGGTGTCCCAAGTGGTGATTTAACTGCTGCATCGAATGCTAGCCCTGGGGCCAGTGCTGTGGCACAATAGGTTAATCCTCCACCGTGGCGCAAGTATCCCATATGGGCACTGGTTCTAGTCCCAGCTGCTCCTCTTTCAATCCAGCTCTCTGCTGTGGCCTGGGAAAGCAGAGGATGGCCCAAGTGCTTGGGCCCCTACACCTGCATGGGAAACCAGGAGGAAGCACCTGGCTCCTGGTTTTAGATTGGCGCAGCTCTGAACCAACAGAAGAAAGACCTTTCTCTCTGTCTCTCCCTCTCATTGTCTACCTCTCAAATAAATAAAATAAAAAATCTTTTAAAAAAAATGCTAGCCCCAAGAGCCATTTTGTTTGTTTTTTAAAGATTTATTTATGTATTTGAAAGGCAGAGATACAGAGAGAGGAGAGCAAGAAAGAGAGATCTATTGATCTTACACCCATTGGTTCATTCCCCAAACAGCTGCAACGGCCAGACCAAAGCCAGAGGCAGGAGCTTCCTCTGGGTCTCCCCATGGGTGCAGGGGTCCAAGTATTTGAGCCATCTTCTGCTGCTTTCCCAGGCACATTAGCAGGGACCTGGATCAGAAATGGAGTGACTGGGACTCAAACCAGCACCCATATGGGATGCCAGCACTGCAGGAGGAGGCTTAACCTGCTTTGCCACAGCGCCACCCCCACCTCCCTCCAAGCCACTTTAAAACATTGATGCTGAGGGCTCAAATCAGATCAATTATTTGACAGTCTCTAGTGTGGGATATTGGTATTCTTTTAGCTCTCGGCTGATTCTCCTAGGACACTGCCAGGTTGAGACCACTGATGCAGTCCAACCATGTCAGAGTGGAGACAAGGTGCCAAAGCTATCCAAACTAGATTTCCAAACTTCTGTGGAATTACCAGGACATGTCATTCTTTTCTCTCAAAGACTTCTTGGAGTTTCTTCTAGCTTCAAGATGTTTATATTATGCTTTCCCCGTTTTTTTCAAATGTCTTTTTTAGTCTTTGTTTCATTAAATAAATATGTACTTTGTGTCACAGCTTCTAAACAAAGTAGAAACTATCAAAAGGTAGAAAATACAGAATCTCTAAAAGTTTACAATGTGCTTTTTCCACTGGAATATTTGTTGCAGTAACTTACAACTAACCTCAAATAAGCATAGCACAAGGTGGAGCTTGCTGGGCAAGACAAACCTGAATACATTTGTGGAGCACTTTCCATGTGCCAGGTCATGAAGTCACAACAATGAAAAGGCAGCCCTAGTGCCTCTGGCAGATAAGTGGGCATATACGCTGGTCACCAGAGTGCAGCAAGACAAACGCTAACCTGACTAGTTGTAAAAATTCCTGAGGCCAGTGCTGTGGCACAGCAGGTTAGGCTGCCACCTGCTGTATCAACATTCCCTACAGTCACTGATTCAAGCCCCAGATGCTTTACCTCCCATCCAGCTCCCTGCTAATGAGCCTGGGAAAGCAGCGGGAGGATAGCTCAAGTGCTTGGGCCCCTGCACCCATGTGGGAGACCTAAAGGAAGCTCCTGGCTCCTAGCTTTGGCCTGGCTCAGCCCAGCTATTGCAGCCATTTTGGGGAGTGAACCAACGGATGGAAGACTTCTCTCTCTGTCTCTCCTCTCTCTCTCTCTCTCTCTCTGTAACTCTGCCTTTCAAATAAATAAATCTTAAAAAAAAAAAAATGGCATCTCTCACCAAATAAATAAATAAAAATCCAAGAGTTCACCAGAAAGGCAAGATAATGAAGGGTGTTCCAAGCAGAAGGAATAGCATATGCCAAAGCAATGAGCTCTAAAATAATGTGACACATTCGGGAATGTCTAAAAGGTTGATGGAGCTACAGCACCAAGTCTAAGAGAGAAATAGCAGTGGATGAGGATGGAAAAGCCCACCAACACCAGATCAAAAGGGTGTGATGTATAACTCTCTAATGCTGGCTGCCACTTATCTTGCTGGCGATGAGATCATTGGAATCTTCTGAATAAGGAGTAACGTGATTAGCCAGGCAGGAACCAAGCATTCCTGGTTTAAGTACTAGTGCCCCCACCACAGCCCAAATTCAAGAGTTGAGCCCCCAAAGTCTTAAGCTGCTGATATTAAGGGGGTGGAATGTAATGCAATCACGGCATTTGCAGGTGGTGTCTGCTGGGAGACCCTTAGGTCCCTGGGAGCATGTCATGGGAAGGGAGTTCCCACAAGCGGACTGTTACAGAAGCCTGATTTGGGCCTGAACTCTGCTTCCTGACTCACCATGTGCTCCTCACTCCAGGTACTTCACCAGCCACTACGATTCCTCACCAGGCAAAGCCGACTCTGAACCTCCCAGCTGTAAGGTAACTAAACCTCTTCCTTCACCAGTATTGTCTTAGCTATTTCACTGGAGTAACACAAAACTGATTATTGCCCTGGATCCCCAAATACATCGGAGCATAGCACCAAAACCTATTCTTAATTCCTAACATGGAAACCAATTAAAGAAGCAAGTTGACAGAGACAGAAGAGTTTATGATAATAGCCAGTTTCCTGGATCAGATAATTCATAGATAACAATACGATTAATCAGATCCCAAAAACGGGGGAGGGGGAGGCATTTGGTGCAGCAACTAAGACACTATTTGGAGGCCTGCACTGAGGCTTAGTGGGTAAAGCTGCCGCCTGCAGTGCCAGCATCCCACATGGGTACTGGTTGGAGACTTGGCTGCTCCACTTCTGATCCAGCTCTCTGCTATGGCCTGGGGGAGCAGTAGAAGATGGTCCAAGTGTTTGAGCCCCTGCACCCACGTGGGAGACCTGGAAGAAGCTCCTGCCTTCAATTCAGCCCAGCTCTGGCCATTGTGGCCATTTGGGGAATTAACCAGCAAATGGAAGATCTCTCTCTCTCTCTGCCTCTGCCTCTCCCTCTCTGTAACGCTGCCTTTCAAATAAATAAATAAATCTTTAAAAAAGAAAAAGAAAGAAGAAGACAGTGCTTGGGATGCCTGCATCCCTTATTGGAGGGCCTAGTTCCAGTCTTGCTCCTCCACATCTGATCCAGCTTCCTGCTAATGAACACCCTGGGAAACAGCAGGTGATGGCTCAAGTACTTGAGTCTCTGCCATCCACTTGGGAGACCCAGAATGACTTCCAGACTACTGCCTTTGGCCTGGCCTAGCCCAGATCAGACTGGGGCATTTGGGTAGTGAACAAGAAGACAGATTTTTCTCTCTTTCTCTCCCTTGAAAATAATTAAATTAACTAAACATGTTTTTAGGTTCCAAGAACAGTAGAGAAAGGTACATTTGGAAAAGATAATAACTCCACTCTGAACATGTTGGGTTTTGTTTCATTATGAGACAGCCAAGAAGAAATGTTCAATAGGCAGTTTGGAGACTGGATTGGAGAAATAGATCTGGCACTCATGAGCATAATAAAGGTGGTAGTTGAAGCTGGGGATATAAATTAGACTGCCAAGGCAAATAACTAAAACCCAAAAAGAAATAAAGGTAAAGAGAAATATCCTGGGATAATTTCTTTTTTTTTCTTTTTTTTTCTTTTTTTTTAATTTGAGAGGTAGCGTTACAGGCAGTGAGAGGGAGAGACAGAGAGAAAGGTCTTCCTTCCGTTGAGTCACTCCCCAAAAGGCCACTATGGCCGGTGCTGCACCAATCCGAAGCCAGGAGCCAGGTGTTTCTTCCTGGTCTCCCATACAGGTGCAAGGGCCCAAACACTTGGGCCACAGCAGAGAGCTGGACTGGAAGAGGAGCAACCAGGACTAGAACCCGGCACCCATATGGGATGCTGGCGCTGCAGGTGGAGGATTAACCAAGTGAGCCACGGCGCCAGCCCCTGGGCTAGGTGTTTGGTACAGCAGTTAACATGCAACTTCAGACACCTGCATACCATATCAGAGTCCCAGCTAACCCATTCCTTGTCCAGCTTCATGATAATGTGCACCCTGAGAGGCAGCAGATGATGGCCGAAGTGCTTGCTGGCCACCTATGTCAGAGACCCAGATAGAGTTCCAGGCTCTTGGCTTTGGCCTGGCCCAAAAAGACTGAACTAGCAGACAGAAAATCAACCTCACGCTCTCTCTCTCTCTCATTCTCTTTCTCTCAATGCTGCTCTCCCTGTTGTTCTGCCTTTACAAATATTTTTTAAAAACATAAATAAATATTCTAGGAAACAGCCACATGTAAGGGACTGAAAGAAGAGGAATTAGAGATGGAGATGAAGGGGCACGGTCAGAAAGGAGGGACCCGGCAAGGAAGGGCGAGCACTCTGGAGGCCACATGGAGGTGTCATTTCCAGGAGGAAGCCCCAGCGTCTGGACCTCAGCCACATTCTCCTAACTGCTGTTCCTGCTCCACTCACTCTGCAAATCCAGTCTCCACACCATACTTGGAGTCAATGTTCTGGATGTTAATTTGATGGGATTGCTCCCATGGCTAAAAACCTTTCAGTAGCTCCCTCTGCCCTTGGATGAAAACCAAACTTGAAAATGGCCACCAAGGCAGCCAGCCATCTGACCCTGCCTGGCTCGTCAGCCTCGTCTTTGGCCACTCTCTCACAGCCTACTTAATTTTTCATGTTTTTAAATTTCTTATAAGATACTTAAAGTATAACAAAGTATAATGTATATTCCACAAGTATTCATGTAGCTACCAGGCAGTTTAAGAAATAAAATACTAAGGGTGGATGCTATGGTACAGCAAGTTAAGCTACCACTTGGCACACCAACATCCCACATCAGAATGCCAATTTGAACCCTGGCTACTCTGCTTCCTATCCAGCCCCCTGCTAATGCATCCCGGGTGGCAGCAGAAAACGGCTCAAGTGCACAAGCTCCTGTCACCCATGTGGGAGATCCAGGCTCCAGACTTCAGTCTGGCAGTTCCGGCTGCTGTGGGCATCTGGGGAGTAAACCAGCCACGAAATACACCTCTCTCTCTTTCTCTTCCTCCCTCTCTCTCTCTCTTTCTCCCTGTCAAATAGATTAAAATAAACATTTTTAAAAATAAATAAAATATGAGCAACAGCAATTTATTCCCCATGTTCTCCCTGATGTCTTAGGCCTCTGGTGAGATAAGAGAACTTGGTATTTTCAGAACTTGGTATTAACTATTCTTTCATTTCTATACAGGGTAATATTTACACTTCCCTAAGCAATAAGTAGAATTGTTTTGTTTTGAGACTTCATAGAATGCTGTATATTGTATATGTACTTCTGCAGCTTGCTATTGTGATCAACACTGAGAGACTCCTCCATATTGACACATTAGTTCTAGTTCATTCCCTTACTGTAAAGTACTCCACTTTCTGAATAGGTCATACTTTATCCATTCTGCTTTTATAGACAACGTTTCTACAAATATTCTTGCATATGTGTCCAAATATATATATGCAGATACTTCAAAAAGTTCATGGGAATGGATAAAAAAATGTTTATTTTGATGCCAAAAATTATTAAATCCATGTGGCCTTTCATATTATGCATCATTCATTAACTTTCTGAAGGCTCCCTCATATCTAAGACTCTCTCTATATTTTAGAAAAGTTGTACAATTGGATTATTATAAATACGGTGAGACCCGGTCTTCTCAGAATTCAGTATGGCCTGATGGGGGCCATAGACGGCATCTGGCGAGCATCCAGCCAGTTGCTTTCAATGCTAGGAACCGCAAACTCAGAGCTCCCTGAAGATATGAGGACTTTCCATTTGTGCCAGGGAGTCTAAAACACTCATTCACTCTGGAGATCTTTCTAAGAGTAGAATTGTTGGTCTTAGGGCATAAGCATCCTCAATTTAACTTGTTTTGCTATATTGCTCTCCAAAGGATTTTTATTATTAGTCTGTTACACCCAAAAGGAAGGAACTGAAGAACCTCCACCCATCAAGAGGGAGAAATGATGGCAGGAATGGGCTGAATCAAAAGACATTTTATGAAGCTATTGAAGGACATTTTCACCATGATGAGCAAAGGGGAAAGGACTCGCTTCCATAGAGCATTCTTTTTTCTAGGCACAGGTTGACAAAACGAGACAGATCCAAGGATTGCTATCTCTTTTTCTCGTGGTCACTTCCTGCTGAAGGAAGGCGTAGTTTGCACTGATTCATGGTTTGGGGTTGCCCTACCCTAGACAAAAGAAGTTCACTACTTGGTCCTGTACAGTGCACTAGGAGTCTACAGGAATATGGACCCAAAGCCATTTCATGTCATTGTTCCCAGCCAAATACTTCCTCAGGAATCAGAAGGGGAGGGGCACCTGGCCAAGGAAATGGTTCTAATTCTCCCATTTTTCATTGTTCAAATAATAACACCACAGCACACATTCTCAACATAATACTCACAACAACCCTGAGAAAAGAATGATTATAATCATGTTACAGATGGAGAAAATGAGACTCAGAATAGCTCCATAATTCACCCACACCCATTCAGTTAATAAAAAGCAGAAAATCAACACTCTGAGCTGTCAAAAGACTTGCTCAAAGAGTTAAAATTTATTTAGGAAAATAACTTAGGGAAACTTTCTCTCCTCCCCAGAAGAAAATCTCAGAATTAGATCTTGGGTGCTCATGCCACATTTTTAAGTTGAAGAGAGACTAGGGGTACAGAAGAGGGAAGTGTTAGAGGCAATGCCCAAATTTCCTGGCTATTAAATACCTGCTGTCCTTGGATAGCACATGGAATAATAGGTGAGGCCACCCCTCATGGCTGGTCTCTTCCTACCCTGTATTTCTCTTCCTCCTCACTCTTCCCTCTTCTCACGTCTCCATGATGATTCCACAACGGAACTTAAACTAGAAAGCACCCTTGCACCTCACCTTGCTGCCAGGAAAGAAGGGAGCTAGCCTGATCTTTCTCCTCCCCGTAGTAACATGGCTTCCCAATGCATCATGATGGAGCTGGGTGCCCAAAGAACAAGGTACATAAAATCTAATCAAAAGGCTAATAACCTAATCATATTCAGAACACTTTTCACATCCTGTAATGGACTTGAAAGCAATTATAAATTTGAAATAAGTGAGAATAAGAAGTGTGGAAGTGCCGAGCCCTGCTCACAAATTGACAAAATTTCTCCACTAAGCTTGTGTTTGCATTCTAAAATAGCACAATTAAGCAAGCTGCCCTCCAACGATAAAGGATAACTATTTTTTTTTTCAAATAAAAAAAAAAGGAGACTTGCAAATTGAGTATGGAGATTTAAAGTTACAGGAATGCACTTCTCTTGGCTTCAAACCATAATGACCTCATCTATAATGGAAGAGCGAGAACGAGAGCAAGCAGAAGCTGGAGGGGACAGAGATGGAACAAAGAGAGAAAAGAGAAAAACACTGAGACTTGTAGGGAAAGACGAGACAGGCTTCAAAACAATGTCTGTTACTTTTGACTTCACTTAGAGGTAGATTTGCGTTTTACCACAGATTCTACTTCATTTGAATTCTGCACTCAGGGGCTCTCTACACCATAACAAAATCTGTTCCTGCCTCAGAGAAGCTGCCAGAAGCCACATGCATCTGACCCTGGGACATATCCTGTTAGGATGTTTCTAGCGGAATCTTCACTGAAGTGAACTTCAATGGCAGGATGTGGTGAAACTCCAAGAACGTGTTTCCCAAGGCAGCTTCATGCTGTGGGAGCCAGGGCACCACAAACCACAGCAAACAAGAGCTCAGAGCCATGCGGGGGTGGGGGTGGGAAAACAAGTGGGAGACAGGCTGAGTAAGGTCATCCCCACCCACTTTACTGTCTGGGTATACATGTGTTCTACAAATTTAATAATGTATGGAATGAAGGAAGAAAAGATTTTAAAACACTTTATTTCCCATTCTTTCTCCCAGAAAACCCACAGTCCCTGTGTTAACCTCACTTCCACTCCAAAACACACTCATGTCCACACTTTCCTGTGAGACTATACCTTCTTTTACTCAGCTGGTAAGCTTCAGTCATGTAAGCAACAAAGGTTCCTGGGTGTTATGCACCAAGCACGAGGAATTTATACTTTAAAAGACCCCCATGACAAAATCATAGTTGTGCTTGCAGCCGGAGAGAGGAGTGGTAAGGACTTTGTGGAGAAGGTTCACAGAGGCAGAGACCTTTGATCACAGAATAGGAAGATGCATGATTTCAAGAAGACTCTGGCATGGAGGAAAGGCTATCACCTGGGTTTCTGTCTTCTTCAAACCCGTTTTACATAATATATACGTGAGACAGAGAAATAACATGGTCCATTCAGTCCATTCACTTCTTTAGCTTTTTTTTCCCTTTGCAACTTTGAGTTAGGCAGCTCTCTACAGCTCTCTACTGTATATTAAACAGTCAGCAAACCAGTATGTTATTCTCTTCTTTTTATTTGAAGGGGGAAAAGGTGCTCCAAATGACTGATAAAATGCATTGTTTGAATTCAAACCACACATTTCCTTCACTTTCTGTCTCAATAAATCTGTGCTGCCACGTTGCCATGTTGCCAGCTAACGACACCCATGGCACTAAAAGACTTCTATGGAACACAGTAACTTCAGGTAGATTTTCAAATCCAGCCTATCTGCCACCTGAAAATACCTGGTAGGGAATAATAACTTCCAGCATATCTATAAAAATCCTATCACATAGCTGAAAAAAAAAAAAAACTGTCATTTAAGCAAAGTCCTCACACTTAGCATGCAAGTTATTCAGTTTCTGTTTCTGGAACATTTTAAGTTATATTGCAAACAAGCTCAAAAATGAATTATCAGTAGTTTTTTTTTTACACGGTGAGTAGCAGCCTAGATGATCTGTTTTATTTCCATTTCTACATTTCTATGACTCAAATCCTTCCAGCAATACCACTACTGGGTATAATTCAAAGGGTATGAAATCAGTACATGGAAAAGATATCAGTACTCCCCTGCTGAATGTGTGATTCCCTACAGGCAACCTAAGTGTCCATCAGTGAATGGATAAAGAAAATGTGGTATAGAAGCAATGGAATACTATTCAGCAAGAAAATGATATACAATCCTCTCATTTGCAGCAGCACAGGTGGGCCTGGAGAGCATAGTGTTAAGTGAAAGAAGTCAGACACAGAAAAACAAATTCTTCATGATTTCACTCATATGTGGAATCTAAAACAGCTGAGCTCATGGGGGTTGTAAGTAGAATGGCCATTACCACAGGTCGGGAAAGGGAGAGGAACTGGAGATGAGGAAAATTAGTACAAAGTCAAAACTAAATACAAGGAATAAGCTCTTGGAGACTATTATATTATGGTTTACAACATCGCATCTTGTAAGCCCAGAGCTACTCAAAACAGCTAGAAGAGAGGAATTTTGAACATCATTGTCACAAAGCAATAATAAATCCTTGAGAGGAAGGAGAACCTAAATGTCCTGGGTTTATCAGCACATAATGGATATATGTATCAAATTATCAGGGCCAGCATTGCGGTGTAGCCGGTTAAGCTGCCACCGGCAATGCTGACATCCCATATGGGCATTGGTTTGAGTCCTAGGTACTCTACTTCTGATCCAGCTCCCTGGGAAATACACCTGGGAAAGCAGCAGAAGATGGCCCAAGTGCTTAGGCCCTGCACCCACATGGAAGACCCAGAAGAAACTCCTGGGTTCAGCCTGGCCCAGCCCTGGCTGTTGTGACCATTTGGAGAGTGAACCAGTAAATGGAAGATCTCTCTCTGTTTCTCTCCCTCTCTCTGTTAACTCTGCCTTTCAAATAAGTAAATAAATCTTAAAAATTAATAATCAAATAAGTAAATATGGGCCCCTGCACCCACGTGGGAGACCCTCAAGAAGCTCCTGGCTCCTGGCTTCGGATCAGCCCAGCTCCAGCCATTGTGGCCGTTTGAAGAGTGAACCATCAGATGGAAGATTCTCTCCCTCTCTCTGCCTCTGCCTCTCTGTAACTCTGCCTTTCAAACAAATAAATAAATCTTAAAAAAAATAAAAATAAAAGCAGTGGCAGGGGAGGCAGTAATTTGGTGTGGAGGTTAGACACCCACATCCCTTATTGGAGTGCCTGGGTTTGAGACCCTGCTCTGCTTCCATCTCTGTCTCTCAGTCCTTCAAATAAATAAAAATAAATTTTAAAAAAGGAAATATTTTATGTATACAATATCCAATACAGTAGTCTCTAGCCACATATAGCTACTGAGCACTTTAAATGTGGCTAATGTGAATGAAAAACTGAATTTTCAATGGCATTTAATTTAAATTTAAATTAAAATAGCCATTGTGGCCAGTGGCTACCAAATTGGACAGTTTAGCTATGGACTAGCATTGTGCAAACAGAACTTACCGCAGTGATGAGACTGTCTGAGAAGTACCTGCCAAGCACTTAAAATGTGGCTAGTGTGAATGAGGAACTGAATTTTCATTTTAATTCATTTTCATTTAAATAACCACATGTGGCAGGGGTTATGGTATTCGAGAACTCAACGCTAGCCCAGTGCTTTTCAATTTTTAATGTGCTATAAATCACCTAAGGCTCTTATTAAATTGCAGCTTCTAATTCATACATTTGGAGAGAGCTGAGGTTCTGCATGTCCAGCAAGCTCTCAGGCAATGCCTATGCTGCTGGTCCACGGACCACAATTTGAGCATCAGGAATCTGAAGCAGGGTGTCTGATTCCAAGATTTCTGACCCCCTAGGAATTCACACAAGAAGCAGCAGCAATCCACGGGCTGCTCAGGATCTGTCTTTGATGCTTCAAAGAGCTTAGTAGTACTTCTGACTATTGCTGGTAACAGCACTAAATAATACACCCTCTAAATCAGGAGTGAGGGTGGCAATTTCTCACAATTTTTATTTCTAGAAACCTATCCCAAAGATACTAAGGGAAAAAGACCAATAAGTGTTTATACAAAGTTACTCATTACAACACTATTTGTAATAGCAAAAAAACTAAAGGAAAAAACCTAGTCTTAACAATATGGGACTAGCTGAATAAACACACAGGATTACTGCAGAGCCATAAAAAGCAAGGCAAATATTTCTTTTCACTGCTATAAAGTGACTTTTTAAAGTGTAATTTTAAAAAAGACAACAAATATACAGAAAATGGGTATAGAGTGCTAATATTTATCTGTAATTTGTTGATGTTCTTAAATGAAAAGATAAACACTTTTTTTAAAGTTATCTGTAGGGCAGGAGAGGGATCAAAATAAAAGGATAAGAGCTTTGTCTTTGGAGCCATGTAAGTATTCCACATAAACTGAAACCATGTAAAACAAAACTTAGAGAGCCAATATTGTGTTACAGCAGGTTAAGCAGCAATGACATCCCAGATGGGAGGGCAGGTTCAAGCCTGCTTCGCTTCCAGCTAATGTGCCTGGGAAAGGAGTGGAGAGAAAGGTCTTCCTTCCATCGGTTCACCCCCAAAATGGCCACCATGGCCGGCGTGCTGAGCCGATCTGAAGCCAGGAACCAGGTGCTTCCTCCTGGTCTCCCATGCGGATGCAGGGCCCAAGCACTTGGGCCATCCTCCACTGCACTCCCGGGCCACAGCAGAGAGCTAGACTGGAAGAGGAGCAACAGGGACAGAAGCCGACGCCCCAACCGGGACTAGAACCCAGGGTACCGGCGCCGCAGGCAGAGGATTAGCTTAGTGAGCCATAGCACCGGCCAAATAAATCTTTTTAAAATCTATTATTTAAGATACTTTTGTAAAGAACTTATGAAGTGTCCTCAAAAAGTTCACGGAAATATATTATGAAAAACCGATACACAGATTCCAAAGCTTTTGCACCAAAATAAACTAAATTCTTAACTCTATTCTTCCACATTTAAAAAACTTTCAATTATTTATTTGCTTGAGACACAGAAAGACAAACAGAGCTCTCATCCGCTGATTAATTCTTCAAATGCCTGCAATGACTAGGGCTGGGCCAGGTCAAAGCCAAGAGCTAGAAACCCAACCCAGGTCTCGCACAAGAGTGGCAGAAATCCAGGAATTTGATTCATCACGTTCTGTATCCCAGTGTGGTCATTAGCAGGAGGCTGGAATTGGGACTGGAGCCAGGACTTGAACAGACACTCTGATACGGGATACAGGTGTCCCAACCCAGCTTCTTAACCATTAGGTTTATCAACCACCCTTATGAACTTTTTGAAGTACCCTGTATATTAACATATGTCACAATTTGTTTCTTAATCATTTGTCAACTAAATATATTTAATTGGTTTCCATTATAATCCCATGTGATTAATTTTATACTTTAAAAAGCATTATGCCAAGAAGGAAATACCGGAAACCCAGGACACAGCCAGCAAAAACAAGAATGTGAGCAACTCTACATGACAAATGAATTGTTTCTTCAAAAACAGCCGGTTAACACCCTGGCCTGAAGCGCCGGCATACCATATGGGCATCAGACCCGACTGCTCCAATTCCCATCCAGCTCTCTGCTGTGACCTGGGAAAGTAGCAGAAGATGGCCCAACTCCTTGGGCCCCTGCACCCACGTGGGAGACCCAGAAGAAGCTCCTGGCTTCGGATCAGCGCAGCTCCAGCCATTGCAGCCAGTTGGGGAGTGAACCAGCGGATGGAAGACCTCTCTCTCTCTGCCTCATCAATCTGTGTAACTCTGACTTTCAAATAAATAAATAAATATTTAAAAATAAATAAATAAATAAAATAAACTGCAAGGAAAATTTAAAAAGAGGGGCAAGAGTTTAGCCTAATGTTAAGTTGTCAGTTAAAACACAGAAGTCCCACATCAGATGAGTTCCTGGGTTCAATTCCAGGGTTCAATTCCTGGCTCTGGCTCCTGATTCCAACTTCTTGCTAATGTAGACCCAGAAAAGCAATGGTGATGGCTCAAGTAATTGGGTTCCTGACACCCATGTAGAAAAGACATGGATTGAGTTCCTGGCTCCAAGTTTTGGCCCAGCAGCACAGGCTGCTGTGGGTGAACCAGCAATGGAACTGCTCTCTTGTGCTCTCTGAGTCTCCTGCTCCCCCCACCACCTGTTATATCTTAATGTTAGCCTTTGCAAAGCACACCGGACACTGGAGTAAGGGAAAGGGTTTATTGGGGAACACCCTACAGACCGGAGTGAAGGGGCGGCGAAGGAAAAAGAGAGAAAGAGAATATAAGAGTGAAACAGAGAGGAGGGAGCTAGCAAGGAGAGAAGATAGAGCAGAGAGCAGAAGGGAAGAACCAAGAGCCAAGAGACCAGAGGAGGAGGCTGGAGAGAGGAACAGAGAGAGAGCAGGAGAGAAGGGCCGAGAGAGCACGTGTGCAGGAACAGGCCCTTTTAAAACTTTGCCTGAGGGCGGGCAGGGAAGCAGGAGCAGCGAATCCCATTAGGATGGGGGTGGAGCCTGGCTCAGGTAGCTGGGCCATTCGGCCACCTGGCTACAACTGCGCCAGTTTCCTAACACCACCAACCCCACCTTTCAAATAATTTTTTTTTCATTTTTCACTAAAAATTTTTTAAAAGAGGAAGGGAAGACTACAGAGAGAAAATGATGTAGACAGGAAGATGCATTAAGTGCTCGCTTCAGCAGCACATATACTAAAATGCACTAAAATATATGGACCTTATTTGCATGTCAACTTGAACAAAATATTCTTAAACTTATGAGATAACTGAAGATACCTGAACAGGAACTGGATATTTTATATTAAGGAATTATTGTAGTTTTTAGATAGGATAATGGTATTATGATTACATGTTTAAATCCTTATCTTCTGGAGATTAATACTGAATAATATGTATGTACGATATTATAGGACAACTGAAATTTAAATCATGAGGGGGAAGGAAACAGAGGGATATACATGAAACAAGATGAGCTGAAGGCATTTACTGAAACCGGGTGATGGGTACATAACAGTAGGAAACAGCTTCTACTTGCTTGAATATTCCCATAATAAAGCTTAAACCAAAACCTAAAGGAATGGTACCTTTAAGATAATAAGGCTGTTCACACAACCAAAACACACATTTATTTGCTTCCAGCTATAATTATAGCAACCAACTGGAATAACACTCATTTTTTTTTTCATGCTAAGCAGAAGCTCTAGAGTCTGATTATTTAAAAGAGAGAAAAATAAACTCATTACTACTCAACAAATGCAGCTGTGGGGAGGGTCAAAATCTTTCAAAAATAGCATTCTGGGGGCCAACGCTATGGCTCACTTGGCTAATCCTCCGCCTGTGGCACCGGCATCCCATATGGGCACCGGGTTCTACTCCTGGCTGCTCCTCTTCCAGTCCAGCTCTCTGCTGTGGCCCGGGAAGGCAGTGGAGGATGGCCCAAGTGCTTGGGCCCTGCACCCGCATGGGAGACCAGGAGAAGTACCTGGCTCCTGGCTTCAGATCGGCGTAGTTCCAGCCTTAGCAGCCATTTGGGGAGTAAACCAATGGAAGGAAGACCTTTCTGTCTCTCTCACTGTCTAACTCTATCTGTCAAATAAAAAAAAAAAAGCATTCTGGCAAAAATAAATAAATAAATAAGAACAGGAGCTCACAACAGGGGAAAACCCTGAAGACTGCTGCTATAATGTAAAACATCTCACACTGTATTCCAGGTAGTATATGTGTTTGGGTCCCTGGGTAGATTGCAGGCTCCTAAAAGGCAGAAACAATGTCATATCCATCTTTGTTTATCAAAATGTGCATCAAAATGGGCCGAGTGAATTGCTGCAAACATGAAAATGCCACCAAAGCTTTACCCAAGCCTCTGAGTACAGCTGTAGCCAGGGGATTATGATGGAGTACACCAATAGATCATTCTACATTGCAACTGGGAAATGTCAACCCAAATGTGACCACCAGAAAGAATTCAACCTAAAAATAAGTCACAATGCATATTCAGATGGGACAGAGTGACAGTGATCTGCTCTGCTAGGCAAAATGAATTCTGGAAGAAGAAAACTGGATGAGTTATCTCGTATTCTTCCGACCTATACAGGGGTCCAGCGTTTTCCTAAGCTACGAGTCTTCACCCATTTGGAAAGCAGGTGCCAAGAGAAAGGGTTTCATGAAGTCGGGAACATGTAATTTCTTTTGTCCTTGTTCTAGATTCACCAAGTAACTTCAGATCTCGTATTTTCTGTTGGGATGGTCTTATTGTGACTAGAAGCCAAATTTAGCAGTGATGATTCTCATTATAAATTAATACACTCATTTTCAAATATAAATGTAAATTTGGGGGGCTGATGTAGAGCAGCAGTTTGAGTCCCAGATGCTCCACTTCCAATCCAGTTCCCAACTAATGCACCTGGGAAAGCAGCAGAAGATGGCCCATGTACTTGTGCTCCTGCCATTCACATGTAAGACTCAGATGGAGTTCTTGGCTCCCGGTTTAGGCCTGGCCCAGTCCAGCCATTGCAGGCATTTGGTGAGTGAACCAGCACATAGACGATCTCTCTTTGTCTGTCTCTCCCTCTCTCTCTGTAATTCTGACTTTCAAATACATAAATAAACCTTTTTTTTTTTTTAATGTGAATTTGGACAGCAAGACTCACCCTAATGACTGAACCTGGTGTTCCAGACATACAGAACTAGAAAAGTCATGGTGGGAGTTTGGCACAGTGATTAAACCACCACTTGGGATGTGATGCCCATATCCCATATCAGAATGCCTGTGTTCAAGTGCTGGCTCTGCTCTCCATTCCAGTTTCCTGCTGATGCAGATCCTGGGAGGCAGCAGATGATGGCTCAAGTACTTGGGTCCCTGTCACTCACACGAGAGACCCAAACTGACTTCCAGGCCCCTGGTGTCAGCTTGGCACAGCCCTGGTTGTTGAGAGCATTTGAGGAATGAACTGGTGGATGGGAACCCACTCGTTTTCTCATTCTCATCTTTTAAATAAATAAAATGATTTTTTTAAATGAAAAGAGCTAGAAAATTCCAAAGAAGTTGTACCAAATCAAGAAGCATTTAATGAAGCACTGGAAGCAAGCTTTACCAAAAATTACTTCATAACACAAATTACATTTTCTTGTTTTCATGATTATTTTAGATAAAATAATTGAGCAGGCCACTTCTGAAATTGACAAAATATTTTTTTCTCTACTAATCTTTACAAAACATTATATGGTGGTGGTGCCGGCACTGTAGCATAGAAGGTAATGCTGGCCTGTGGCGCCAGCGTCCCATATGGGCACCAGTTAGATTCCCAGCTGCTCTATTTCCAATCCAGCTCTCTGCTAATGGCCTGGGAAAGCAGTAGAAGATGGCCCAAGCACTTGACCCCTGAACCCACGTGGGAGACACAGAAGAAGCTCCTGGTTCCCGACTTCGGGTCAGCTCAGCTCCAGATGTTGAAGCCATCTGGAGAGTGAACCAGCAGATGAAAGATCTCTGTCTCTGCCTCTCTTATCTCTGTAACTCTGCCTTTCAAATAAATATATATATATATATCATATGGTGCTTCTTAGATTAGAGGCAGAGGAGATTTTGCAGTGTCCTATAAGAATACAACAGAAGTTTAAAGAGCAAGTCGTGTGCAGGTCTAGATCCAGCAAGTAGCCCATCTGATTACATTTGGTCACTTTAGTCATAACTTGGGATGTTTTCAATCAAGACAAACTTCAACCCCTGGGCATTCCCATCTCTACAAGGTCCTGGATCAGTTTCATCTGTTCCAAATCTGCAGGCGCAAGAAAAGGGCTAGAGCCAAAAGATGCCACCGCAAAGGGTAAGAAGTCAATACCTCGGCAAACTGATTAATAGATCAAATTTCCTGACTGAACCTTAGAAGAACCAGAGAATTTGGACCAGATTATGGGGCTTTTTTTTTTTTTGGTTGCTTTACTCTTTATTCATGCTGTGTGTAGAAACTGACAATGAGAAATCAATTTTTAAAACCTACATCCTTTTTTAAAAAAAACAAGGAAAGTGAAAAAACAGTGAGAAATGCTCCTTGCAACACTGAAGACTTCTCCTTGACTTGTCTGGAATCCTTGTGCTCACTAGGATTCGCAGCTCGCCTTTCCTCTTCCATTTCTCCCCTACCCGCCTTTGCTTCGTGACCCTCTGTCAATATTCAGGGTTTCCAAACTGCTGATTTAAAGCTCCATGGACTTGCCAATGGGCATCCATCATCATCACATATTATTTATTTATTACACTCATGCTAATGGACCCCATCAGAATAGCTTGTTTTTACAGTGCCTCACAGTTTACAAAAACTTTTCTTATTTAATTTTTTTTATCCATTTACCAATGCTGTGGGATCACAGAGAGTGAAAGGGTTCCCTAACTGATGTTGTTCAACAGTGTCAGAGTCAGGTGCAAGAAACAATTTCCCTGGCACTAAGTAGAGTGCTTCCAGTAGCACCTGCCTTCTATGTGACTCTAAAAATAACTTCCCGATGGAAGATCCATCTCCTTTTCTTCTCTAACCAGATAGCTGATGGAAATGAATGTAACTGCAAAAATACAGGCTAGATCATACAAATGCCCCTTCTTTCTATAAAAGCCCAATCTTGGGCCGCCTCCGTGGCTCATTTGGTTAATCCTCCACCTGCGGCACTGACATTCCATATGGGCACCAGGTTCTAGTCCTGGTTGCTCCTCTTCCAGTCCAGCTTTCTGCTGTGGCCCAGGAGGGCAGTGGAGGATGGCCCAAGTGCTTGGGCCCTGCACCCGCACGGGAGACCAGGAGGAAGCACCTGGCTCCTGGCTTCAGATCAGCGCAGCGCCAGCCATAACGGCCAATTAGGGAGTGAACAATGGAAAGGAAGACCTTTCTCTCTGTATCTCTCACTGTCTATGACTCTACCTGTCAAATAAATTAAAAAAAAAAAAAAAGCCCAATCTTTTATCTGACCATTAACTATTGAGTATTTTTATATATATTTTATGACACATAATATATTTCATAATAAGCATGCCATTATTGAGAAATTATAATTTACATTGTACTTGGAATTTTACATGAAATACATCTTAACACACTCCAATCAATTTAATATTGTCCATACTACTAACATATACCAACTTGTACAATACCTGGCAATTTTAAATCATCACACTATTATCCCATAGCAACAACCAAGAAGCTAAGAATATCAGATCCTCTAGAAAACTAGCAGAAAATCAAATGAATGCTAGTTGAAGGGACCAATATTCAATGTCTCAAAACCTCAAAACACACATACATGGGGCCTCCCTCCGCTGTGGTGTAGAAGGTTAAGCTTCCACCTGTACCATATGTGCACCTCCACCATATGCGCACCAGTTAAGGGTCTCGGCTGCTCCACTTCCCATCCAGCTCCCTGTTAATGCACTTGGGAAAGCAGCAGAAGATGGCCCAAGTACTAGGGTTCCCACCATCCAGGAACCTAGATGGAATTCCTGGTTCCTGGCTTAGGCCTGGCCCAGTCCAGCAGTTGCAGCCATTTTGGGGGTGAACCAGCATATGGAAGACTCCCTCTCTCTCTGCCTCTGTCTCCTCCCTCTCTCTCTCTGTAACTCTGCCTTTTCAAATAAATAATTAACTCTCTAAACACACACACACACACACACACACACAGATCAAGCAAATGCCACCTGAGGTATGGGAGGGTAAGTGAACCTACCAACAGGACAGAGCTCCCTGATAAACTGCAGCCGTAGATGCTGGCGCTGTGGCACAGTGGGTTGAAGCCACAGCCTGCAGCGCCAGCATCCCATATGGGCGCTTGTTTGAGTCCCGGCTGCTCCTCTTCTGATCCAGCTCTCTGCTATGGCCTGGGAAAGCAGTAGAAGATGGCCCAACTCCTTGGGCCCCTGCACCCACCTGGGAGACCCAGAAGAAGCTCCTGGCTCCTGGCTTCAGATCAGCTCAGCTCTGGCCATTGCGGTCATTTGGGGAATTAACCAGAGGAATGGAAGACCTCTCTCTCTCTCTCTGCCTCTCCTCCTCTCTTTGTGTAACTCTGATTTTCAAATAAATAAAATAATTCTTAAAAAAAAAAAAAAACTGCAGCCGTGTTTGAGGGCTCATCTACCTCGGGAACACTCAAATAAAGGTTGGACCTGTGTCTTTGGAGGAGAGAAGGCTTTGCTGCAGGACTTCTACATAGAGACTGGAACGTGTAAGAATTTTCCTTACCTGCTTAGTGGAAATAGTGAAAACCTAGGAGGCAACTTCAACAGCCCAAAATGATTTTTATTACCATCTCCTCAAGGATAATCAGTTCAATTCAGCAAGTTGTTTTTTTGTTTTTTTGTTTCTTTGTTTTGTTGTTCCTAGAGAGATCCTAACACTGTACCATGCTCTAAAAACATGGAGAAACAGAGCCGCTGAGCTCATGGAAATCACCAGTGCAATGAATGTGACCAACGAGACGCAGAGCATAGGATGGGCTCTTAACCTAACCTGGGATTTCACGGAAGTCTTGTTCGTGAAGGGATAGTTCATCTCTTGCTCAGGTCATCCCAGTAGAGGGAAGAGCATGGTAAATTCTCCAGCATGACTAGGCCTGACAGCCCATCCATGGGTATCAGCAGTGGTCTAATCTCTTTCACTCCTGGGGTAGGACTTGAACAGAGTCAACAGAAATTCTTGGATGATTTCAAGCACTGAGTTATATAAAAGGTTGTGAGTTAAAAGGGCTAAGAAAAAGTTTCCTTGACATTTTATGAATTCTTGCTGCAGTTTTACCAACATCCAGATGGTCTTTTTTCTTTGTGCTCTAAAGCTATTTTTTTTATTGGAAACATTTTTAGGTTCTATCACTAAACATGGAAGGGAGAATAATGGTCCTCCCAATATGTCCAACCTCCCTGCCACACACATCACACCTGCAAATAAGTTACCTTACACAGCAAAAGAGATTTTGCAAATGGTATTAAGGTTAGGTACCTTGAAATGGGGAGCTCTTCCTGAATTAGCCAGGTAGACTCATCTAATCAAATGAGTCCTTAAAAAAACAGAACCTTTTCCAGTTACAGTCAGAGGGAGAATTGAAGAGATGCAAAGTGTCTGGCTTTGGAGATCAAGAGGGCCATGACCCGAGGAAAGAAACAGGTAGCCTGTAGAATTTGGACAAGTGAAGGAAACTCAATCTCCAAAAAATCTTCGAAAAAAGAATGCAAGCCCAAAGATCTTTTTATTTTGGCCTGCATTTTCCTTCTGACCTATTAACTGTAAGATAATAAATTTTTAATAGTTTTAAGCCATTAAGTTTGTGCTAATGCATGTGTGGGGCTGGCGCTATGGCATGGTAGGTTAAGCATCTACCTGCAGTGCAGGCATCCCATATAATTGCCAGTTCGTGTCCCAGCTGCTCCTCTTTGAATCCACCTCTCTTCTATGGCCTGGGAAAGCAGTGGAAGATGGCCCAAGTGCTTGGGCCCTGGCACCTACATGGGGGACCTGGAAAAAGATCCTGGTTCCTGGCTTCTGAAGAGCACAGCTCCAGCCATTGCAGCAATTTGGGAAGTAAATCAGCAGATGGAAGACCTCTCTCTGTATCTCCCTCTCTCTGTAACTCTACCTCTCAAATAAATTTTTAAAAATGCATGTGATACTTTAAAACAATGCTTGAATCATAGCTATAACTATCTACATTCATCTCAATGAATTTGCTTAGAAACAAGATAATCACATCAAATAAAGAGTCTATTAAATAATGGCAGGCAAAGCTGAGCAGGAGCCACCCTAGATTAAAACACTGTCATTTTCAAGGTAGAAAATGAAAACCAGGCCATCAAGCTGAAATAATGGAGCTGGTTTCACAAAAGCCAACAAAAGTAAAAACTGTAAATCCAGCAGTTTCTTCTTATACATTATGTCCTACAAGAACATAGAAGAAGCATATTAATACCCTCTCACCCCCTATACAATAAAAAGAAGAGGGGACACAGTGCCAGCCACTGGTCTGACCTCTTGGCTTAATCAGCTTCTTGGATTTTCACACAACATATAAAACAGGTGTCATCTGGCCAAAGCTCAAATATTCTAACCAAGTTCCTTTGGCAAATAAACAGCAGCACTAGCTTAAAATCCAAAAGTGTGTCTATGTTTTTTAATTCTACCATGCTAAAAAAAAAATGAGACAACTGTGGGACTACAGGCAGTAAGAAGGCTGCCCAGTGCCACAATGGTGACCTCTAAATCCTTGTTACCACAAGGATTGTAACCCCCTTTTCCCTCTCTCTACATTTTGCCTGAATGTCTCACATGATGCATTTGCTCTAATTGATTGGGAACTGTGTCAGGGGTATTTTTCTTCCCTTTATACATACATAGGCACATAATATCTTCTAAGAATAGTAGTGGTAATAATAATTATGGCTTGCTGAGTGCACTCTATGTACCAAGAACTGTCCTGACGATTTCAAAATCCTAATCCATGTGGTAGGTATTATTATGATAGCTTTGTATAGATAAAGAAACAGAAGCACAGAGATTAACTGATGCAAATTATCCTGCATCTCTAACAATGGGCATTGACTAGCACAATCTGTTTGATGCTATGTTCTACAACGATTATAACAAGGGCTGTTCTATAGAAGTAGGGAAAGGGTATAAGATCTATTTATGAAATCCTTCTCTTCGTCTTCCTGTTTCTTTTAAGATTTGTTTGTTTTAAAGGCAGAGTGATGGAAGGAGGGGAGATCTTCCATCCACTGGTTCACTCCCCAGATGCCCACAATATCCAGGACTGGGCCAGGCTGCAGCCTGGAACTCCATCCATGTCTCCCACATGGCTGGCAGAGGCCCAAATACTTAGGCCACCATCTGTTGCTTTCTCAGGCACATTAGCAAGAAGCAGCAGCTGGGTCTGGAACCCACTCTCCCATATGGGATGCAGGTGTTGCAAACAGAGGCTTACCCTCCTGCAAAACAACAGCGGGTCCTCCCTTCTTATTTTTTATTTGCTGAATTGAGCAGGTGTGAAACACATTTTCCAATCCCCAATTTTGTTGAGAACCTTGAGTTACAGAGCCTAAATCAAGAAGAAGGCAAAACAGAAAGGGTGCACTAAACTGGGGGTGGTGTGTGGGGTTTGTGGTCCCTGTCCCCAGCATCTACCTCTCACCCCAGCCTCCTCTGTGAGAATCCCAGGAGGAGTACCTCCAGGGAGACACAGGAGCTCCCAAGGAGACTGAAAAGGCAGGAGAAAGACAGGGGGAAGGGTACAATCAGGAAGCTTGTGACTTGCACTGAGCAATGAGTGCGCTGCTGCTCCTAGGGTCCACACTAGACTAGAGTTCACATCCCTGAGACAGGCACGCAGCCCTGCCTCTCCCATCCCAGCCTGGCACGAGAACTGAGGAGAGCAGACTGATCCGTTCGCAGCAGGCAGCCAAGAAGCCATATCCCATAAATGTTCAGGGCCGAATACTGCCTGCCCATTGAGGTGGAATGGAAAGTTTTCAACTAAATTTTTAAACTATGGTAAGATCTAAGTGTAGCTCCTTATGGACTGCCAAAATAAAAGTCATTCCGGAAACGTGAGCTTTTTGTTTTGGCTGGTTTATCCTGTCCGACAGAATCCCCACAGGAAGATCATCAACAGCAAGAGCAAAGCGCAGGAGATAGGGAGGGAACCCCGGCCTGGGTGCTGGTCCTGGCTCCAGGCTCCAACCGCTCCTCTGGTCTCTCTGTGGTTTGGCGGCAGAACCCTCGGTCATTCTGTAAAGTAATAAATTCTCTTTCTTCCTGTGCCAGTGGTGAGCCGGATTTCTCTAACAACCAACCTAAAACACTCATCAAACAGCGGGCAGGCACCTGAAGAAAAAAGGAGGCTAAGGCTAGTCTAGAAAGTTCCAAGGGCCCAGCCCAAAGAGGCAAATAGAGGCGTAGAGCAGGTTTCCTGTGAGTCATGTACCCCTTCCAGCCTTTCAACACCCACAGGACTCGAACCAGAAATACGGTCATGCTCCTCCCCTTACCATGCCCCGGCTGCTCCTCATTTAATCCAGCCAACACTCAGATTTTGCAAATGAACTGCACATGAGGTGAAACACACAGACATTAGTGGCGAAGCTGACGCAAGCCCCGGATTTTTTTCAACTCTCAGGTGGTACCTTTAGAACCCACGGAAATTGCGATGTGTATAGAGCAATCTGCTTACTAAAAAAATTATGTGCAAAAGGTGGGTGTTTCACAAAACACTAGCACTTCACGGAAGAAGAACCACATAGGCCAATAAACATACAGAGACCCCATTTCCTTAGTGATCCGGCATATGGAAATTAAGAAATACTCTTACATTTCTTTAGCTGTCCCAAGCACAACAGCAAGTTGTTTCAGAGGATTTCTCATAGACCACTGCTGGGTGTACAAACTGATACATCTGTTAGGCAGGAAGCTGGAAATTAGCCTACGTTGTGTGAGAAGGGCTTGAAGCCCAGCCCCTTCTGCACAAGCTCCGGAAGCCCAGCATTCTAGTTCAAAATGTGGATCAAACGGAGGTCCAGCCAAAAGAGAGGAAGTGTTCCAAAAGAGACTTAGTGTTGCAAAAGAGATGCTTATAGGGCAGATATCAGAGAACTGGGTTCCAGGAGCCCAAGAAAGCTCTAGTATCCACAGGCTACACAGTGAAAATCCGGAAGCCCAAAAACTTACTACATAAATCCAAAAATTCACTGTTTGGTATGTTCTAGAATAAACTTACAGGTTACACAGTGACACTAGTTAAACTTGGCAACCCAGGCCCACCAGCTACACAGTGAAAATCCGGAAGCCTATGGATGTCAGAGATGTCTGCCACTTCTCTAAGTCAGGCTATGCAGCAAACACTTGTTAAACACCAGTTAAATTCGAAAGCCCAGAAAGTCAGGCTAAGCAGAGACCTGACTTGCTGCCTCATTTCTCCTCTTTTCTCTTCCAGAAGGGAAGTTGACTGTTCCATAGGACTCTCCACAGTGATGTGCAGTTTGATCCCCAGACCTTAAAAGGGATGACTGACCTTTTCTGTAATAATGCCTAGCCACAGTATAAAGGACCAAATAGCATAGCCAGAAAATGAGAGATGAAACTATGAAATGATTTAGCAGCTAGACTGATTTTTCTGTGTACACAGTAAATGGGAAGAACTCCCCTTAACCCAATTTAGGGGGAGGTGGGAAGTTGTATGATGACCTCAAAATATACAGACAGGTCACCACATTTGATCTTACCTGAAAGGTCATACTTCTCCACATGGACACAGTTTTAATTCACATTTATTTGCTGAATTGAGCAGGTGTGAAACACATTTTCCAATCCCCAATTTTGTTGACATGCGTCAGAGAACCTTGAGTTACAGAGCCTAAATCAGGAAGAAGGCAAAACAGAAAGGGTGCACTAAACTGGGGGTGCTGTCAGAATTTGCCCATGACCATAGCTTCCTAGCTCATCCTGATGATTTTAAAAGAAATCTTCAAAAATCAGGGTTGGGTTGAGCACCCCCTTGACTGACATCATGGAGGCTGCTTCCATGGTCTACTTTATTAGAAACCAGGAGAATGAGGAGCAAGGTAGCGGCAGGAGCAATGTAAGGATGGGCAGCAGGCCAATTAATGACTGCTTTACACAGAGATCTGCTGTCAAGGAGACCCAACAAGGCCAGATCACCCCAAATGGCACCTGTTTCTGATGTGAGGAGCCAGGGCACTGGGCAAGAAGCTGTTGTAACAGAAACCAGCTTCTGTCAGCTCTGCCAAGAAACAGAACTGCCCTGGGTGTCGAAGGATTCCTGGTTAAGAACTGCAGACCCTGAGGCCCCAAGCTACAAAGCCTTTGGCTCTGTCCAGCCTCTGCCCAGCTTCCAGCTCTAAACACTGCTATTGAGGGGATGGCCGAGGGGCAGTGAACCGTAAGTTGCCTATCTGTACTAGCCTCCTTTTCAGTTCTCCTACTAGTCCAGCCACATGTAGAAGTCAAAACGGTGTCTCCTTTAAGGAGATTCACATCTCTTGTAATTCTCTTCCAGCATCCCATGGATAGGTCTGGGCCTCACACATACCTGGTCAGGCCTTAAAACCTATCCAAATATTGGTAAACTTAAAAAGCCCTTCCTGCCAGTTCCTAAAAACAGGGCTTAGAGCAACAGCTGACTTAGTCCTGCACCTATTTGGACAGGACCTCACCAAGGACTTAAAGGAGTATGAAATAATCTAAAATGTAGGTGGTTAAATGTAAATGATTTATTAGTCTGTTTCCTTTCCCAGCCTGAGACTCTGGTCTTATACATTAGCTTAACTTCCTAGCAAAACATAGCTATTAGGCATGGGGGGGGGGGGGGGAGCATAGCCAGTCCACTAGAGAGTTAATTATTTAACCCTTATCCTCACCCCTGGGGAGAGAAAACCAACCCCAGAGAGGATATGGGCCATGCAGTAAATTCCTACTTCTGCAAACTTCAGGTAGTTCCAGCATTTCCCTAACCAGTTACGGATTCCTAGATATAGGAAATTGCATAGTTCCTAGATCAGGCTCTCAACAAGGAACCAAAGCAGAGGTCCCCCCTTTGGGAAAAAAACAAGCTGTCATGACTAGGGCTCTCAGAAAGGGATTGCTAATTCAGTCCTTCAAAACAGGCAGGCCCTAGACCTGCTACTTGTTGCCCAAGAAAGTGTCCTGAACTAGGGTCAAACTAGATGGGTACAAAATCATATTCATGCTTTCATGGACAGGACCAGACAACTCCAGGACCAGGTCAGACAAGGCTAAAATATCTGGCCTAACATCTGGTCATAGAAATCCTGGTCATTGCCTCCCCTTGGTGACATAACATCCACATTCTTTCTGCTTCTCTGCAGACTTTTGTGTCTAATGCCCTTGTTTTTTTGCCTCTAACAGAAGACAAGCCATCCACTTCAGGTGCTTCTAAGACAGGACTTCCAGCCTACCACATCAGGTAAGATGACCAACCCTCTAGACCAAGCAGGACAATGGTTCCTGATGCCACTCTCAAACACCATAGGACAGATAGCAAGAGAAAAATACCCATATCCCTCTCTACATCCATTTTGTCAGCTTCCGAGGTAGCTACAGAAAATGGACGTTTGGCCAATTATCCCCATAAGATTATGGGTATTTCTCTCTTGAGGGGGGAGAGAATGTTAGGAAGTTAGAAATTAGCCTATGTGTGAGTGAGAAGGGCCTGAAGATCAGCACCTGCTGTGCAAGCTCCAGAAACCCAGCATTTTGCACTTCAAAGTCCTGCTCAGACCCTGATGACCTTCCAGGTGATCCCACCCTTTCCTCCAAAGGAAAGCTCCCAGGAGAATTCTGTCTCCTCAGGACCAAGTGGGGCAATAAAACCTTCACAGACACCCCCTCTGCCTGGCTCAGCCAGCACCAACAACCCTGGGAAGGAATTGGCTAATTTATCCTCCACAAACCCTTTGTCATAGAGGAGGAGGGGAAGGAGAAACCTGGCTCCTTTTTCCCTTAAAAGCCCCAGTCTAAACAAAGACTGGGCATACTGAGCCCTCTGCTCTCTGCTGAGCCGCCCTCCTGGCTTGCCCAGGTGTATTCTCTCCATTCAACCATGTAATCTCGTTCTCCCCTAGCCTGAATGACTTGGCACTCTCTATCTGTTCCTTCTGTTCTGATGGATGCCTTATCCCCAACAAAACCTTATTACTTCACTCTGTCTCATGCCTGAATTCTTTCTTGTGTGAAGACAAGAACCCCACAGCTTCCATGGCTCTTTTCTCCAGTGACACAGTAAAGCTAAGCCTCTGCCTGCAGTTCCAACATCCCATATGGGCACCAGTTGGTGTCCTGGTTGCTCCTCTTCTGATCCAGCTCTCTGCTATGGCCTGGGAAAGCAGTGGAAGATGTTAACACTCAATAATTGCACATATTTATGTGATGCAGTGTGATATTTCAAGAAATGTGAACAATGAATACTGAAGAAATCAGAGTAATTAATGTGCCCCTCTCTTTATCATTACTTACATTTGGAGCCTTCCAACTCCTTGCTTTTATTTGTTTATTAAATACGTAACAGGTTACTGTGAACTACATTCAACCACTGTGCCGCAGAACATCAGAACCTGGCACCTGTAATTCATCCTCTCACTGTGGCCCTCTACCCTTCCTATTCTGTATTCAAATTATCTCCTCTCCACACACACACACACACACACACACACACACAAATACTCTGCTTTTTAAGAAATGACTAGAAAGAATTTTGGGGCTTCACTACGGTTTTTTACAGAATCTATCTCTGCATCATTAATCTAAACAGCCAAGTTTAGTCTGACTGTAATTAACAAACTCCTGTGACCATTCAAAATAAACATCCCAAAATTTGTGGACTAAAAGATTTTATAATGTATTAAAATGAATACTATTCAAATCTTTATTCGAGGCCTATCTATACTTTGAAGGCAAGAGCAATTCTAAGAAGCTGAGTTCTATGGTTTCTACAATGTTGATAGATTAGAAATCTTAATTTAGAAAGAACACAGGCTTCTTCTAGAGATATGCTTGAAACCACAGAAAAAAATCACAAGTGATAACCCGGGAGAAAAAAAGTGAGAAAAAATAATAGAATTCACTCCAATGCTCTGAGCATATTACTGCCACTTAGCAGAATAATGAAGCTCATAGTGATGATCCAGAACCAAAAAGCAAAGTTGATATCTACTACGTTGAAGGCACTTTGTGTATTAAAAGGAGCAAAGTCACATATATTTGTTCCAAATATGCTATGAAGAATTTTACATCATGTCACTTTTTCTTGGCAAAATCTTCAGGATTAGTTGCAAACAGACCCACTCAGTTAAGTAAATGGATTCACCTACCCTAGAGAGTTGTTGAGTACAAACCAATTAAATGTTGAAGAATCACTGCCAAAAATTATGAATAAATGAATTAGCAGAAGTGGATAATCTATTACATAAGTAGTGCTTTTTTTAAAAGTGCTGTTTAAAAATAATTTTAATGCTCAAAAAGTGAACTTTAAGTTACCTTGAAAATTAATCTGTGAAATGTTTAGTTCTCTCTGATAATCCTCAATGAATAATAACAAAGGAACTGTTCATAGAATTTTTAACAAACTTACCAAAATTTATATACACAAACAGCTTCCTTGAGAGGCAGCTTGCTTCATCCACAGATGTGGCTACCTCCAAAACAACTTTGAAAGCTTCTTTTCAGAAACAGCCTAACTTTATTTCAGTTCTAACCATCACATCTTATTTATCAAATCTGGTTACAAATTCATTTAAATTTTTTTTTTTTAATTTAACTTGAAAGGCAGAGAGGGAAAAGCAGAAGCAGAGGCAGAAAGAGGTCTTCCAACCGCTGGTTCACTCCCCAAACGGCCACAACAGCTGGACCTGGGCCAATCTGAAGCCAGGAGCCAGGAGCTTCTTCCAGGTCTCCCACACGGGTGCAGGGGCCCAAGCACTTGGGCCATCTTCTACTGCTTTCCCAGGCCACAGCAGAGAGCTGGATCGGAAGTGGAGCAGCTGGGACTTGAACCAGTGCTCATACGGGATGTTGGCACCGCAGGCAATGGCTACCTGTTAGGCCACAGCACCAGCCCCACAAATGCATTTTTACCATGACTGGAAATCAGTTCAACCTCTAAAACACAAAGAATTGGTACCATTTCAGTTCAGTGCCAAGCACAAAGCACTGGCAGGACTTCAATGCTAAACAAGAGCTTCTGCCCATGATACGGCATTCTCCCAGGGGAGCAATGATTACATGGAACACACAACATGGGAACTGCAATGTCATGAGTTAGGAACAGGGGAGTAGAGAAGAGGGGCACCCAACCAAGATGAGTGTCAGAAGGGGCTAAATGGGGGCCGGAAGAGGCTTAGCCTACTGCACTACAGCAACCGGCCCCCACAGAAAGTTCTTAAGCCACGATGAGGAGAGGTCAGATGGCAAAAGCATCCCAGGAGGGAACTACAGGTGCAAAGGCACAGGCCCTGCTGGGTCCACGGGAGCCACAGGCACATCAGAGTGGCTGGACTGTGCCAAGTGAGAGTGGCATCCTGGGAGATGAGCCTGGGAGGGCCTCGTCGTCCCTGTCCAGAAGCCGGAGCTCGCGTGAGAGGCCCGATCCCATACAATCCCGCTTACATGAGGTTATCTAGAGAAGTCAGATAACAGAGACAGAAAGGTAGAATGGTGCCTGCCAGGCGCTGCGGGGAGGAAGGGACAGTTATTACACAGTGGGTAGAGCTGGTGTTTGGGACGATGCAGAAGTTCGGGAAATGGATAGTGGGAATGGACTTCATGGCCCTGAATTCATTGTACACATAAAAATGGTACCATGGTAAATTCTATTTAACCACAATACAAAAACCACTGAAGTGAAAACCAATTACAGGAACAGAGCAACGAGGAGGATCAGCAGCAGCTTAGCTCTGAACACTGCCTTTCAGACGTGGTTTAGCTGCAGAACCCTTTCTTCAAACCAGACTGTGTATTCGCATCTGAAAAAATTCCCACATCGAAACCTTGTCTCCAGTGTGATGGTGTTTGAAGAGGTGTGGCTCTGGAAGGTGATGAGGCAATGAGGGCTAGCCCTCACCCATGGGATTAATGGCCTTATAAAGAGGCCTGAGGGAGCTGCTGTCTTCCCTTTCCACCAGGCGAGGACACAGTGAGAAGACACCAACCAGGAACCTGGGAGCGTGCCCTCACCAGACACGGAATCTGAAGGCACCTCGATCAACTGTGAGAAATAAGTCTCTGTTGTTCATAAGCCACCCAGCTACCGTTTTATTACTGCAGCCCAAATGGGCTAAAATAAACACCTTGCATAAAAGCCCAGCTATATAACAAGCAAGAGCAACATACCCTAGAGGGTGCCAGAAGCCCACCAGCTCTCACTCCCTACTTATCCCTAGTAGGGAACCCTAAGGAAACTCCAAAGGGTTCCAAGGGCTCCCACAGTTTGCAAACCACAGGTGCAGACAACAGGAGGAATCCTGAAAGGTTTCAGTCTAAACTTGATGCAGTGAGATTTCTGAAACAGTAAAGTTGGTCTGCCTTTTAGAATCCAATGAAACCATCTCAGCTCTGCCTCTCACCAGCTGAGTGCCTGCTCTGTCAAATGGATCTGAAAGCCCCATTTTTATAGACTTCTCATAGGAGTGATGAAATATGAGATGTCTGATACATGGTGAATTCTTACTTGATGACAGTGATCTTTCACTTTGGGGCTCACTCTGGTTCTTGTGTCATGAGATGACGGTGGGAGAGGGAGTGGGTGGAGGGCAGCAGTGGAAGCTATTTGGACAAGAGTCCAAGCAAGATGATAAAGGCTTGACCTGAAGTAGTAACAATAGGCATTGAAGGGACAGGTGACTTGGAATATTATGAAAGTGCTATCAAGATAGAGAATAAACATTAGCAGCCACCTCCTCTTCCTTCAACTCAGCCTAAAGAAAGGCTGCATTAACCCATTGGTTGTCTAGAACCAATCTGGTAGAGGGAGAGGCCTACAGCTTGGGCAAAGTTGGGGCATGCTGGAGGAAAGCTTTTAAGTTCCTCTTGCCACTCCCCTACATTGCAGGGAGACAATTGCTACCTGCCCCTTTAACAGCGCCCTGTAGGATGGAGAAATTAATAAAAACAGGTTCAGGTTGTCCAACTAGCATCATTCTTCCTCTCACTGCTCCAAGCTCCTTGAGCTTACGGGCTACAATCTAGAGATGCTGACACTCTTCCCCCCACAATAGCAACTGATAGGAATAGCCTAATGGAAGAGCACTGCAAAACAGCAATCCATAGTGGTGCTGTTGCCCACGGTTTCTTCATCCTGCAGTTCATCCCCTCCCTGATAAACTGAAGTCACTTGGAAGGACTCAGACCCAGGCCTGGCCATCAGCTCTTCTTCAGTACTCAAAGGGAAGTGTCTAGGAATGCTCATCATGCTATGTTGCACTATCTGGGACCATGGAGCCACAGAATTCTCTGAGACAGAAACACGGGGCTGGCTCAGTGGTTCTCCACCAAGGGGAATTTCATTCCCCAGTAGGCACTGACACTGTCACAACCAAGGGGGTGGTGACAAGGGAATGTGCTATCCTGTCATCAACGGGATAGAGACCACGGCTGCTGCCATATCCTACAATACACTGGACAGCTCTCACTCCAAAAAAAAAAAAAAAAAGACCCAAAATCTCAATAGGGCTGAGGTTGAGAAACACCAGATGAACAAAACAACATAACTGAATCAAAAACAAATATATAGTACATTATACATTATATAATTCCTATTTGGAATCAGGGATTAATTTAGTCATGCATCAGGGGCCGGCGCTGTGGCGCAGTGGGTTAACGCCCTGGCCTGAAGCGCTGGCACCCATACAGGCGCCGGTTCTAGTCCCGGCTGCTCCTCTTCCAATCCGGCTCTCTGCTATGGCCTGGGAAAGCAGTGGAAGATGGCCCAAATCCTTGGGTCTCTGCACCCGTGTGGGAGACCTGGAAGAAGCTCCTGGCTCCTGGTTTCAGATTGGCGCAGCTCCAGCCGTTGCAGCCAACTGGGGAGTGAACCATCGGATGGAAGACCCCTCTCTCTCTGCCTCTCCTCTCTGTGTAACTCTTTCAAATAAAAATAAATAAATCTTTAAAAAATTTAGTCATGTATCCAATACATACTATGTATCTACTGTAAGGTAGGTACTATAACCATCAGAGTATACTCACATAAGAGTAACCAAAACTATATATCATTTCTGACTTCTGGGGTCTAGTATAAGAGGCAGAAATTAATTAAAATTAATAAAAAGGGGCAGGGAGAAGAATTTATGGGTACGATCTAGAGTTCCCCAATTGCCCCACTGCACAGGCCAGAAAAAGCCCCTTACCTTACATCTTTGCTTAAATAACTCTAAGGAATAATACCCTTCAGCAGGGCTACACACCAGCTTCAGACTCGCGCTGTGCACATGGGGGTGCACAGATGTCTGCTCAGCGAACAGATGAAGGCTGCATAGTTAAACACAACTCAGTGACCCCTTTTAAAACATCGTCTGCAAGGAGAAAACAAAAATGAAAGAAGAAACCAGAGGGCCAGGCCAGGTCCTTTGTTAGACAACAAGGAGAACACTCATTGATCGACCTACTATTATTGTACCATTGCTCCTCTAGCCCACGGCCTCCTCACACCACGCTACCTGCAGTTCCTTAAGCAAAACACTCTCCAGCACTTCCAAGCCCTTCCTTACTTAGCCCCCCTGGAAAACTCTTATTTATGCTTCATGATCCTGACTACATCACTCAAAGCTCCCCAGGCCTACTGTACCCTGTAGACTTGGTCTCTGCCACTTGTTTTAGCTTAACTTTGTACTGAGCTCCATAGCACTCATCATAACTTCTTACCATAATTTGGCTACAAGCTTCCTTGAGAGCAGATATTCATCATAGTAGCCAAGATGCTAGTCTAGAACCTAGAGCACAGAAGTTCAAGTTCTGAAGAATGAAAGAATGAAGGAATGAACTGCATCCAGCACTGTCCGACAAAAGGAATCCAACAAAATCAGTGCTCTCCAAAAGTTTTCTATTTGATGGGGAAAAAAAGATAGATATGAAATAACCATTAAAGGATTTTGCCGCTGGCGCCGTGGCTCACTAGGCTAATCCTCCGCCTGCAGCGCCGGTACCCGGGGTTCTAGACCCGGTTGGGGCTCTGAATTCTGTCCCAGTTGCTCCTCTTCCAGTGCAGCTCTCTGCTGTGGCCCGGAAGTGCAGTGGAGGATAGCCCAAGTCCTTGGGCCCTGCACCCCATGGGAGACCAGGAGAAGCACCTGGCTCCTGCCTTCGATCGGCACAGCGCTGGCTGTAGTGGCCATCTGCGGAGTGAACCAATGGAAAAAGAAGGACTTTTTTTTTTTTTTTTTTTTTTTTTTTTGTGACAGGCAGAGTGGACAGTGAAAGAGAGAGACAGAGAGAAAGGTCTTCCTTTTGCCATTGGTTCACCTCCAAGGGCCACCGCAGCCGGCGCGCTGCGGCCGGCACATCGCGCTGATCCGAAGACAGGAGCCAGGTGCTTCTCCTGGTCTCCCATGGGGTGCAGGGCCCAAGCACTTGGGCCATCCTCCACTGCACTCCGGGCCACAGCAGAGAGCTGGCCTGGAAGAGGGGCAACTGGGACAGAATCTGGCGCCCCGACCGGGACTACAACCCCGTGTGCCGGCGCTGCAGGCGGAGGATTAGCTGGCAAACCTCTCTCTCTCTTCCCCACTGCCTAACTCTGCCTGTCAAAAAAAAAAAAAAAAAGAATGCTTAGAGGATTTTGCCAGATATAAACTGGATGCTTGTTATGAGGAATGAACATTTTTTTAACTATATGAACAGCGTCTGTGTAAGAATGTAAACTGCCTGACACTGTACAATTAAACAATAAGTATCTTCAGGGACTCCTGGAAATCCAAGGCCTTCTGTTACAGTATTGATCACAGTATTCATCACTGACAGCAATAAAAGGCAAAGTTTCAAGCAGAGAACATACATGGGAACATATAACACTCTTTATCATGAATGCCTGGCACACAGTAAGTGCTCAATAAACTTTCTTGAACAAGTAATCTGATTTCATACCCACAGGGAAAAGCTGTCTATACCCTTAGGGAGGCAGGTATGTCAGGAGTTGGAGTCACCTAGACTATTTGCTTCTCGTAATGAAAACAGAAGCAACTCAGGGCCCCAATCTTCCCTCTGTATTTAGCAGCCAGTTGCCAAAAGGTTTTTCTAGCCCCATTTTGGTAAAAGGAATAGAAAAGAGTTGTGCAGGGGCCAGCGCTATGGTGTAGCAGGTACAGTCACCTCCCGTAGTGCCGGCATCCCATATGGGCACCAGTTCGAGACCTGGCTGCTCTGCTTCTGATCCAGCTCCCTGCTAATGCACCTGGGAGAGCAGTGGAAGATGGCCCAAGTGCTTGGGCCCCTAAACCCACATGGGAGACCCAGAGGAAGCTCCTGGCTCCTGGCTTCAGATCTGCCCAGCTCTGGTCATTGCAGCCATTTGGAGAGTGAACCAGCAGATGGAAGACCTCTCTCTCTCTCTCTCTCTAACTCTTTCAAATAACTAAATAAATCTTTAAAAATGTATCCCATGCACATGGTGATAACACATCAAATCCATTCACCAAACTCATCCTCCACAGTGCACCACCCAAAATTCAAACTTGGGAGATGAGATTTAATAACAGTTTCCAATACTGAGCAGAAGGAGTACTGGATATCTGGTAAGATGTACTTTTCTGATTACTGGATTAGACAAAGAAAAACTGCAATCAGAATCCACCAAATGCATGAACGGCTGCCTGGATTAAACTGAAAAGCTTAAGGAACAAGAGACTTAGCCTTCAACAAAGAAGCTCCAGCCCAGGACCCTCCCTTGGAATAAAGATAGATAAAGGGGAGAGTTCAAGAAGTGAGGCAGAGTAGAAAGAAAGCTCCAAGAACCTTCGTTATCTACCACTCACTCACTCATTTGTGTGCTGGATACACAAAAACAAAAAAAGACACTATTGCTACTGTTAAGGGACTCTGTCCATTGGATTATAAAATGCCCACAAGTGGTTATCACACAAGGAAGAAAGTAAAGCCCTCAGATAGGTACAAAAAGTTTATTGAGAGCCAGCAGAAATCTCCTAATTAGAAAGCTTCTAGACACTCCTGATTGTAAAACATACCAGGATTCAAGGGTGAGAGATAAGGCACAGGGGGTTAAGCCACTAATTAGGATATCTGCATCCCATACTGGAGTACAAGTTCCCATCCACCTTCCTGTGAAAGCTGAGAGGCAGCAGATGACCGCCCAAGTGGAAGACCCAGATAGAGTTCCCGGGTCCTGGCTTCTGCCTGACCCCGCTCTAGTGTGGGCATCTGGGGAGTGCACCAGTGGATGGAATATATTTCTATCTAAAATCTTAAAAACAACATGTCAGGATTCTGAAAATATGAGGACATTAGAAGAAAAAAACCATCATGGTTCATTCTCTTTACATCTTGCTAAACTGACAACTGGCATAGTGTCTGCCCCAGGCTCAGGCCACGGGCATCCCCCTGAACAACCGCCACATGTTCTCATCACCTAGGAACAGTGGTGACATCTAACCAGCGCAGAGCACTGAAATGACCAGGCTGTGGGTCCGCTCCCAGGTAGCCACCAATTAATCCTCGCCACAGCCCCACAAGGTAGGAACCGTGGTCATCTCCACTTTACAAGGAAGGAAACTAGAGCACAGAGAAACTGAGTGACCCAACCAGGATTTGAATCCCAAATCTATGCCCTCAGGGCAAATTGCTTAGCCTTCTTTGTTGCTCCATCTGCAAAGTGGGTACCACAATCATTCTATTTCCTGAGGCGGAAAGGAGATTTTATCCATCTAAATTGCTAAGCAATTACAGTGCCTGTCAGAGTGCAGTAGCTAGGTCCCAGGTTACCTGTACCTGCAGAAGGCAAGTCTTCCAGTAACCACAGAAACGCTTTCCCCAGGTCCCTGCCAACTCCTCCAGAACATTTCTCCCCGCCAGAGGGGCCCGGCCTCGCTCAGGCCCGGGGAGAAGGCAGGTTCTGGTCTCCTGCCACTCAGCAGCACACAACTCCACCGCGTTTCGCACTTGGGTGAACTCGTGTTAGTGGAGGCTCACAGGGCCACGTGTGACCCGCTGGGCGGCAGAAGGAACTCGGGCGGGCGCACCGCCAGGAAGAGGAGTCCATCCACCGCCAAGCCCGAGGGTGGGCACTCCTCCTTCGCCGAAGCCCTGGGGGCGGCTCGGTCCCCACCCCCACCCCCACCGCCGCCAGGCAGCCACAGGCACCGGCCGCCCAGTGCCAGCCGGGTGCCTTCCCCACCAAGTCCCCTGAAATGCCCTTCCGCGGGAGGAGCACCGAGCACTTCGTGAAGCCAGGTGAAGCGCAATATCCTCGGCGCCCAGAAACAAAGTCCACGGAGCCGCCACCTTTGCCTCCCCGGCGCCGGCAGACACGTTCGAGCCGGGCCGCAGGTTGTGCGAGCCGGCGCTCCCTGCCGCTCCCCGCCGCGCCACGCGGCGGCCCCGCACTCACCAGGTGAAGACTTTGCCTTTGATCCGGCTCAGCACCCTGCCGAACGCCTCAGCCGCTCCCAGCGCGTGGGCCTGCGCGGCGCCGGGTGCCGCGGGCGGTGCAGCCTCCATGGGGACCCCTGAGCGTCTCTTGCGCGCGGAATCCCCACAAGTGCCGGGGCTGAGAAGCCGGGAGGCGGCGCCTGCGCTGCCGGCGCGGGCTCCCCTCGACTCCCGCGCGCGCTCGCCGCTTCCCTCGCTGCTTCGCTCGCTCGCTCCTCCGCGGGGCTCCGTCTGCGACAAATCATTAACTGTCAGGCCCGGGGACCAGACAACACATTAGCAGATAACAACCTGGCACCTCCGGGGCAGCAGGAAGAGCAGGGATTTTGTTGGTTTTTTTTTTTTTTTTTTTTTTTTTTGCCTTGGCACTGGAGCCTCCGTGCTGGGTGGCACCCAATGCGCATTTCAGGTTTTTACGGTTCCTTGTTTGAAATCAGCAAAGGAGGTGATACGAGGTTGTCGTGACTGCTCCCAGGGTGTCCTGACCCAAGAGGCAGCGAGCTAACAAGTGAACTTTGCTAACTTCAAGGACCTCCCGACCTGCCGCCTGCTCTCCTAATCTCCCGCCCTCTGACACATTTATACCAGTCAGAACCCCCACCACCGCACCCCACCCCCACGCATCAAAAGACCTGTCTTTTCTTCCCAAACAGAGGTCACATCCCAAAAGGATCCCGTAGAAGTGTCTTCGCGGCGTGGAGCGAGGCGGGCTTGCCTTCTCGGGCGTGCTGGGGCGGTGTTTCAGAGCTGGGCCGGGAGGAAGACGCTGCAGAAGCCCGGGCGCTGAGCCAGCAGGCCCGGGCTCGGCCACGCCTTCCAACGCTTCGGCGGACCGAGGCGGAACTGAGAGGGACCGAGAGCCCAGTGGCAAAGTTCCTGACTCTCTCTTGAGTCTGGTAGATTCGGCGCTTCCGGGAAGGAGGAGGGCGAGAAGACAAAAGAAAGAGGTGTTGGGACCGTGTTTTGTTTTTCCTGGCCACTTCTTTTAGACAGGACTAAAGTAGGTTGGAGAAGGCAGTCCATCCTAAGAGGCGGCTCTGGAGGAACAGTCTAAGAAAAAAGTAGGTTTTGAAAAATAAAATGTAAGTTCGGCAAGTTTAGCAGCTGAAAGAGTCCTGAAGTTTAGAGGAAATGTGCTTTTTTTTTAATTGAGGCTAGATGGGAAGGAAAAAATGAAGAACCTGACCACCACAGAGGATTGATTATTATAGTGCAACCACATGGAGAAAAACACACTGAGGATATTGACAGCACCTTTAATATGCATTCATTTTTGTAACATACACAGCCTGCAGATTGACAATGCTGAGTTGTAACTAAGCCCTGTGCTCTTAAAAAATAGGATGGTTAAGAAACCGCCCACCCTTTTCTGTTCTCAGAAAGGCCTTCTGCCTGTGGTTTATGGATAAGACCCAAGGTTGCTTTGTACTAGAACAAGGCCTGACACTGAGTTTCCAAATTCCTACCCCATGCATGCCTCATAAATGATAGGTTGAATTGCTTGTCTCCACTAACTAATCCGAACAAAATGATTGTTAATCAAATTACTGTTAAATTTTTCTCCTTCCCCCAAGCGTATAAATTTCCACCTACCCTGCATAAACCTGCCTTAGAGTAAAACATTTTCTGATTGCAGTCAAGCCACCCTTTCATTTCACTGCCCCACAGGGAGAGAATAATCCCCAAACGCTGATATGGATGGTCATCTTTCCCCACCCTCCACTTGTACTGATCCTTTCAAATAAAGTCCTTAACTAAAACAGATTTGATTTTTATTGGAGTATATATATGGTTATATGGACATGAAGAAAAGAATAGGATACATGTCAATGCAAGTAACCTTAAAAGAAGGTAAGAATGCAGAAAATGAGGGAAAAAATTGTACTTAAAAGAAAAATCTTCAATGTCTGGCACTGTGGTGAAGCAGCTGCTTGCAATGCTGGCATCCCGTTATCAGAGTGCCTGGTTGAAGTCCTTCGCTTCCAATCCAGCTCCCTGCAAATGTACCTGGGAAACAGCAAAAGATAGCCCATGCATGTACTTGGGCTCCTGCCGTACATGTGGAGAACCAGGATGGAGTTCCTGGTTCCTGGCTTGGGCCTGGTCCACACCTGGCTTTTTTCAGCTATTTAGGAAGTGAATCAGCAGACGGAAGATATTTCTCTGTGTGTGTGTATATGCATATGCGTGTGTCACTACGCCAAATAAATAAATAAGTCTTTAAAAATTGATCAAATCTTCAGTATTATGCTATAGTCCCTTTTATGTAAAATATACGGTTTTGCATAAGTACATGATATTAAAAGATGCACTTAGATGTTGTGGTAGAGTGAATACATGCCCCCCCCCCAAAAAAAAAAAACCTGAATCCTAATCCCTAGAACCTGAGAAGCTTGCTTTTTGCAGCAAAAGGGACTTTGCAGATGTAAGTTACACACATGTGCTGAGGGATTATCCAGTGGGCTATAATGTAATCACAAGCGTCATTTTAGGAAAGAGGCCGAGGAAGACTTACAACAGAAGAGGAGACAGTGATACGATGATGGAAACCGAGTTTGGAGTAAAAACTGGAAGGACACGCCACAGGCCAAGGAATAGCAGCAGCCACGGGAGGAAGTCAGTAGCTCTACTGACTTCAGGAGAGACTGTAGCCCAGTGACACAGATTTTGGATGTCTGACCTCCAGAATTATAAGACAATAAATCTGTGTTGTTTCAAGCCACTAAATTTTTGCTAATTTGTTGCAGCACCTGTAGGGAACAAAGCAGAGGTTCATACACTTATTTATAAAGATTGTAACATACTGTAGGTAATTAAAGTTACAGAGTAAGCATTTAATATGATTCCATTTTAATAAAAACCATAACTAAATAACTAAATATCTTCATATAAATAAATACACAAATACAGATATACACATATATTTTGTGCTTTCCTGTGTTTATATGAGCTAGAAGGGTTGGGTGTGGAAGAATGCATACCAGGCAGTTGATAATGATCAGAACCTGGGAGTGCTCAGTGATAGGAGGGGTGGATAAGGAAAGAGAGATTGCCTTGTTTATTTTTATTTTGTTTTCTTACTACAGGCATATACTGCTTTCAGTTAAGACATTTTTCAGGGTGGTATTGTGACCCAGTGGTTAGACTGCCACCTGCCACTATCATCTCATGTGAACACAGGTTAAGTCCCAGCTGTTCCACTTGGGATCCAGCTCCCTGCTCATGTGCATGAGAGAGCATCCAAGAATGGCCCAGATGGAGTTCCAGGCTCTTGGCTTTGGCTTGGCCCAGCCTCAGCCATTGCAGCCATTTGGGGAATGAACCAGCATATGGAAGATCTCTCTGTCTCTCCCTCCCTCTCTGTAACTCTGCTTTGCAAATAATCAATAAGTAAATAAATCAATCTGTTTAGGTTGCATTAATCTTAATTTAAAACATGCTAGGCTCAACATGTGGACCCCAGAGGACCACAACTACAAAGTTATATGTAGTTCCTAACCACAAAATCTTCCTCAAAATGTTGCAATAGTAGCACTGCTTTAGCCTTCCTTCAAAATGAGGTCATCTCCCTTACTGAGGAGTATTGATCAGTCTGTGTTATTTTGGTATCAGGATTAAAATACATTGAGTAGAAATAAGGGCACCAATCCACAAGTTTTTTCAAAGAAATTAACTATGGAAAAAAATTTAGGTATTGGGGATTTTGCATAAAATAGCCTTACAAATATGAAAATCAACCATCACTTATTAAACACCTACTGTGTGCCAGATACTGCATGCTCTCTATTGTTCATATCAATCACCCTAAATCTTGGCGGTTTCAAACACCAATCATTTTATTATACTTTGTGGTTTACGTGGGTCAGGAATTTAGGAAGAGGTGGCCCAGGCAGTTCTGGTTAGAAGTCTCTCCTGTGGTTTGTCATGATGATGTAAATAAACAGGATCTGTAAAACAGTAAATACAAGGTTTATTCAGGGCAGGACATGAGTGACCCAGGCCCAGGACCCACAAGCCCAAGGACTTTCAATGAGTCTTAGGAAGTGTTCAAATTGTAGTCAGAATTTATGTATTATACAAGGAATATACATTTTTCCAGTTTAGTCCTAAAAGTCTTTAGGTAAGTTGGGGGTCTGGTGGGAGGCCACACATTTCTCACTGGTTAGAGATTACTTTCTTTAGAGGATGATTGGCTACAAGCATCTCCAGAGATGGAGGAAATTATCTCTCAAAAGAGGTTCCTGATTGATTTTAAGAACATTTCTGTGAATGGACAGGGAATGTGTGGATAAATAACAAAGAATTGCTCAAGGTTGCTCCAGATGACTAAGGCAAAACAGACCCAGTGTGCACTGAAGTCAAAGTGACGTAGACAAGATTGATAGCTGTCTGGTCACTCCTCAGACAAGTCTCAGCAGGTGTTTCTCTTGAATGCCTTGCAGGCTTTTGGGGGGCAGTTTGTTCTCATCAGAAGGTTGCTGAAGCTGGAAGGCATAGGTTGGAGTAGGAGGTTAAGGCTGGAACAACCGGAGCCTGGCTAGCATCTCTGTCTCCCTACATAGTTTCAGGAGCTCTTCATACAGACTTTCTTTGTGGGCTAATTGGGGCTTCCTCACAGTCTGGTGACATCAGAGTAGCTACTCTAGTTCTATGGCAACTGGTGCCCCATTCCCCAGGAAAGTGCCCTAAGAGAAACAATAACCAAAGCACATTGTAAATGTCCTTCAACTAAACACCACCATGAATACACATGTAAACAAGTTGAACTTATTATTCCTCACATGGATACAGGGGTATTAGAAAGACAGTCAGCTTTTTGTATCCAGAGTTCCAAATCTGCAGATTCAATCAAACCCAGTAAATATTGAAAAAGAATTTGCATCTGTCCTGAATAGGTACAAACTTTTTTTTCCTGGTCATTATTCCCACACAATAAGGAATAGGAGCTATTTACATAGCATTTACAATGCATGAGGTATTATAAGTGATCTAGAGATGCTTTAAAGTGTGCAGGAGGCTGTGTGTAGGTTATATGCAAATACTATGCCATGGTACATAAGGGATTTAAACACTCATGGATTTTGGTATCCACCAGGATGGAACCCATCCTCCACAGATTCGGAGAGATGGACAAGAAATGTAAATGATTTGGGCTTTGAGTGAATAATCTGAGAAAGGATCTAAGGAAGTGGTTTTGGTATGGGCAGGGAGCCAGCTGGGAGCTGTAAGGAGCTCAAATCCTATCACCTTCTGTGTTAGCTCAGCCAGACTGAATGCTCAATACACCCGTACCCCATCGAGCAACCACACCTCACTTTCAGTTGTGCACCAGATGTCATGACACCTTCCTGGAGATCACCATGTGCACCGCAGCCCCACCCAAAACCCTCCATCCTTTGAATAATCCATCAAGCCATGCCCTGAGCATAACCCCTTGTCCTATAATAAGGACAACACCAGCCTGGGCGGGATGATTCTCCCTTGTGAGGTTGCCCACACTCGTATCTGTGTGTACCATCCCTAGGCCTTTCAATAAATCCTGCTTTTCTCCTCACCTCTATCTACACCTGCTTGTTGTATTCCTGCATGTGGGAAATCAAGAACCTGGCTAAGTCCAGCTGGAGTTCTCTCTCAGCCCAAGTGGGGCTCTGGATCCCCACAATGTAATCCAGGGGTTCCTTCCCCACAACAGATTCACTTTAGATTGGATGCTGTCAGATTGGATGCAATTCTGATTGACATCTCAACCAATCTTATATGAAGGGCAGTCTAGCGAGAGGATAAAACTGAAACAAAGTAGCAGGCCAGCACCGCGGCTCACTAGGCTAATCCTCTGCCTGTGGCGCTGGCACCCAGGGTTCTAGTCCCGGTTGGGGCGCCGGATTCTATCCCGGTTGCTCCTCTTCCAGTCCAGCTCTCTGCTGTGTCCTGGGAAGGCAGTGGAGGATGGCCCAAGTGCTTGGGCCTTGCACCTACAGGGGAGACCAGGAGGAAGCACCTGGCCCCTGGCTTTGGATCGGCATGGCGCGCCGGCGGCCGCAGTGGCCATTTGGGGGATGAACCAACAGAAGGAAGACTTTTCTCTCTGTCTCTCTCTCTCTAACTCTGCCTGTCAAAAAAAGAAAAGAAAAGAAAAGAAAAAAGAAACAAAATAACAGTCACTCATTTTGACCAACACAGGAGAGTTGGTATTTTGTCGGTGGCATAGTGACCTGTTTTTATGCTAACGAAGCTTTAATAGCTAAAATGGGGTCAGTGCCAGCACTGTGGCATAGCAGGTAAAGCCCCCACCTACCTGCAATGCTGGCATCCCATATGCACACCAGTTTGAGTCCTGGCTGCTCCTCTTCCGATCCAGCTCTCTGCTGTGGCCTGGGAAAGCAGTAGAAGGTGGCCCAAGTCCTTGGGCCCCTGCACCCAAGTGGCAGACCTGGAGGCATCTCCTGGCTCCTGGCTTTGGATCAATCCAGTTCTAGCCAGTTTGGTCATTTGGGGAGTGAACTAGCAGATAGAAGACTTTCTCTCTCTCTCTCTCTCTCTCTCTCTCTCTCTGCCTTTGCCTTTCAAATAAATAAATAAATCTTAAAAAAAAAAATACAGTAGCTAACTGATGGTGTCGCAAGTCACCAAGCTGCCTCTCCAATTTAACTGGAAAGCATGGAACAAGCCTTTTTCCTAACATCTTTTTCTGACTGCTTGTAAAAAAAAGCTCTAGGTAAACATCTTTTGTAAATCTCACCAAACACAACATATTGAATAATAAGGACAATTATAGTCACATTCACATTATCATCCAACAAAAAGCTTAAGACTATTGGGGCGGGATTTGGCCTGGTAGTTAAGACACCCTCATCACATGATGTGGTACCTGGGTTCAATTTCCAGCTCTGATCTCCAGTTCAAGGTTCCTGCTAAAGCTAGGCACCCTGGGGGCAGCAGGTTCACAGGTCAGTGATTGGGCCCTGCCACCCATGTGAGAGACCTGAGTTGAGGCTCCAGGCCCCTGGTTCTGGCCCTGGCCCTGTCCCCACCACAGCTGTTGGGAGCATTTGGGGAGTAAACCAGCAGATGGGAGAACTCTGTATCTCTCTTTCTCTCCTTCTCTCCACCTCTCTCTCTCTCTCTCTCTCTCTCTCTCTCTCAAACAAAATAGAGAGCTCTAAATATAGGACTATAGTTCTAAATGGTTTTGATTTTCTATTACTTTGCAAAGCATATTTGAATCCCAAAAATGTCATGTTAGCAATGAACGAGAACTTCTATATTGAAAAGGGTCAAAAAGAAGAAAAAAAATTTGAGACAGCTTGCAGATATGAAAACTTATGACCCTTTTGACTTAGAACCAGTGTTTAAGGTAATCTGCACTTAAAGTTCATATTAAAGCCCCTACTTAGAAGGCCTTCTTTTAAAAAGATCCCATCTGGAGTATCCTATTCAATACATTTATTGCACTACACTTGAAGTTCCCAAAAGTCTTACTCCAGCTAAGTCTCTTGTTTTCCTTTTCAGTGGTGTTCTAGAAATTCTGGCCAGCCGGTCTTCTAGTTGAATGGCCAAAAGTACACAAGGTACCAAACAAATGAAAATGTCAGAATTATTTGTCATTAAGCAAAATGAATCAATAATATTCTGTGCTTGGATAGCAAGTTTGGAGAATTCACATTATTGCTATTGCATTAGTATAGGACATATTGCAAATCAATCAACCAGGTATTGGTTGAAGGAAAATCATGTACAGGCCACATGATCTATGATGTTCAAGACATAAAAGATATTCTCACCCTTTCTTCCAGGTTTCTTTTCTCCCTTCTTTCCATAAACGTGTTTAGAACTCCTACTATTTTCAGTGCCTTGTGCTAGGTGACAGGGAAAATGTAGTAAGAATAAAATTTGGTTCTTGCTCTGAAAGTGCTTACAATTAAATAGGGAAAAGTACTTGAATATGACTCTAAATGACCCTCTGCCTATTTGAGAAGACTCCGAGATTATTCCTTAGTCCCAGCAGACTCCCACCTCATCCCTTCTTTTTTTACCTACAACCCTGACAGATTTTCTTCTTAACAAGCCCTTTTCCAGCCGCCATTTCCTGAATCACTTCCTGAGGGTGCCCAGCTCCTAAAATAAGTACTGAAGGGATCATGAAAAGGGCCACGGTCTGAAAAAAAGTGATAAAAGTTGAACAAAAAAAAATAAATAACCAAAATATAGGGGACAGAAAAGTCATCTAAGAAATATTCAATTTTGGGGGCTGGCACTGTGGCACAGCGGGTTAACATCCTGGACTGAAGCGCTGGCATCCCATAGGGGCGCAGGTTCGAGACCCGGCTGCTCCACTTCCAATCCAGCTGTCTGCTACGGCCTGGGAAAGTAGTAGAAGATGGCCCAACCTGGGCCTCTGCACCCGCGTGGGAGACCCAGAAGAAGCTCCTGGCTCCTGGCTTCGGATCGGCGCAACTCTGGTGGTTGTGGCCAATTTGGGAGTGAACCATCGGATGGAAGACCTCTCTCTCTCTCTCTCTCTCTGCCTCTCCTCTCTCTGTGTAACTCTGACTTTCAAATAAATAAATAAATCTTTAAAAAAAATTTTTTTAAATGAAATACTCAGTTTTGTAATTAACTGTAGGTGCCCCTTATTATTTTATTATTTAAATATTTTATTATCTAACCCCATAGTACCATCCATAGACTGATGACTCAAATTTTTATCTCTAGTGTGGGCTTTCCCTGAGCTTCCCAAATTCTGCCCTTTTGAGTTTTTATAGAGTCTTCATTGCATAAGCATGATCAAAGCACGGACAACCATTGTAGAAGTGTGATTGGACCAAAAGGATATGACCTAGTGCTAAGAGATTAAATGAGCAAATTCAGCAAGGCCTGTTTGTTTTGTTTCTCTCTGGTCTCTCTGTACAGCATTCCTTCCTCCCCATTATGGGGCCAGACACCCTAAAATGGAGGTCTTGTGATCTACTATCAGATAAGGTAAGTCAGAAGGTTCTGCTATAGCTAGCTCCAAGACAGAAAGGTAGGGGAAGATAAGCATTGGTTTTGAGTTTCTATGAGTTTCTTCGAAAAGAGAAATCCTAGCTTCTATCCCCTGCCTTATGGAGGAAAAGGAGCAGGTAAAAGGAGGGCAGAAGTTCAGAGAGAGAGAGAGATTTCGCTCTCCAAGGCCTAAAGCACCCCAACACTACAACAAAAGACTTTCTTTCACCTCTGTTGCTAGGAAGCTGCTTCAGAAACAAGAGACAAAAGGCCAAATGCTTTAATCTTGTTGCATTAGTCATTGTGGAAGTAGAATGGGCTGTGGGAGCTGTGAGCCAGGAACCAGGAATGAAAACCAAGACATCAATATATCACACAAATACAACTTCTCCAACTTCATTTTAGTTAGTATAGACCTGGGGTATTTTTCTCCCTATTATTTCCTTTTCAATATATATAAAAATGAGGTTTATATATGTTATCAAATAGCATAGAGCTGGATTTTGTTGTGTGTTTTACTCTGAAAATCTTTGTCTTTTCATCAGACAGTTTAGTTTATTTAAATAGAGTGATTACTGATATATTTGGATTTATTTCTACCAAATTACTGTTTTCAATTTGTCTCATTTAATATTTGTTTTTTAAATGTCTATTCATTTCTGTTTATTTAAAGGCAGAACAACAGAGAGAGAAAGAGACAGAGATCTTTTATCCATTGGTTCACTTCCCAAATGCCGACAATAGCAGGGGCTGGGCTAGGTCTCCTCCATTGGTGGCAGGGACTCAGCACTTGAGCCATCATCTACTGCCTCCCAGGGTACATTAGCAGGCAACTGGATCAGAAGTAGAAGTGCCAGTAAACAAGCCTACACTCCAATTTGAGACATGGGCACCCCAACTGGTGGCTTTACCTGCTGTGCCACAAGCCCACCCCAAAGTCTAAAATCAGTCAAAATATTTATCCTGTTCTCAAGCAATGCAAGAACCTTAGAATATTTTAACCCTAATAACTCCCCTAACTTATATGCTATTGTTGACCAATAATTTAGTTCTAGTTTGCTCTTTGTCACCCACACAGTAGGTATTATTTTTAGTTTCATACAGTCACAATTGTTTAGGACCAGAGCCATGGATGTCTGACCTGTGCAGTCACATAAGGCCCCATGCTCAGAAGTCATGCTTGGAGTCTTAGTTTTCCTGAGAGACTGTTTAAAAATTGTCTGAGGGGCTGGCATTGTGGCTTAGTAGGTTGAGCTGCCGCCTGCAATGCTGGCATCCCATAGGAGCACCGGTTTGTGTCCCAGCTGCTCCTCTTCCAATCCAGCTCCCTGCTAATGGTCTCAGAAAAGTAGCAGAGGATGACTTAAGCATTTGGGCCCTTGCCACCCATGTGGGAGACCCAGATGAAGCACCTGGCTCCTGGCTTCTGCCTGGCCCAGTGCTAGCTGTTTCAGCCATCTGGGGAGTGAACCAGCAGATGGAAGATCTCTCTGTGTCTCTGCTTCTCTCTCTGTAACTCTTTCAAAACAAACAAATAACTATTTAAGAAAATAATAGTTATTTTATAAAGAAAATAATTTATTTCCTTACATTCTTGTGAGAACAAGGCGCTGGCAGGTTCAGCTGTCTTCCAGGTAGAAGGAACTTTGGAAGAATTCAGCTCCAGTCCAGGTTATCAGAATACTTAGTTAGCACATCTTTGTGGTGAGCCCTTCCACATGATGGGGTTTATTTTGTCACTTTCCTGAATACTTCAAGGATAGCTATCTGGCCCTCCAGCTCTGTTAGAAGGCATAGTATGCCACGTGGCACAGCAGGTTAAAGCCCTGGCCTGAAGCACCGGCATCCCATATGGGTGCCGGTTCTAGTCCCGGCTGCTCCACATCTGATCCAGCTCTCTGTTATGGCCTGGGAAAGCAGTAGAAGATGGCCCAAGTCCTTGGGCCCCTGCACCCATGTGGGAGACCCGGAAGAAGCTCCTGGCTCCTGGCTTCGGATCGGCCCAGCTCCAGCTGTTGTGGCCATCTGGGGAGTGAACCAGTGGATGGAAGACATATCTCTCTCTGTGTAACTATGAATTTCAAATAAATAAATAAATCTTAAAAAAAAAAAAAAAAAAGGTGGCATAGTATGCCAAACTTCCAGCATGCCTGGATTTTAACTTCTACACTTAAAGAGTAGCTCCAAGACGTCTTCAAAACAGAGCCTCGTTCTTCAACATTTAGTAGAAATCTTTAGGACAAATACTAGCTTCAGCTCATTTTTTTAAAAAGATTTATTTATTTATTTGAAAGTCAGAGTTTCACAGAAAGAGGAGAGGCAGAGAGAAAGGAGTCTTCCATCCACTGGTTCACTCCCCAGATGGCCACAACAGGCGGAGCTGCACCGATCTGAAGCCAGGAGCCAAGAGCTTCCTCTGGGTCTTCCCACGCAGATGCAGGGGTCCAAGGACTTGGGCCATCTTCTACTGCTTTCTCATGCCATAGCAGAGAGCTGGATCAGAAGTGGAGCAGCCAGGACTTGAACTGGCACCCATAAGGGATGCCGGCACTGCAAGCAGCAGCTTTACCCGCTACAATACAGTGCCAGCCTCTTCAGCATGTTTTTATCTCACTCTATTTGGAAGATTCTGCAGAGTTATTACATTCCTACCAACTCAGCAGTGCATTGTAAATTATTTTGTATTCCTTATATTTTAATTGTTTAGTTTGGAGGACCATTAGGATATCTAACTTAACAATAGTCCCTGAAATGGAGTTATGCTTTCACTTAATCTATAACCTAAAAATGTTGAGCCATTAAGATATTTTTCTTTAAAAAAAAAAAAAAAAAGCTAGCAATAGGGGCTGGCGCTATGGCATAACAGGTAAAGCCACCGCCAGCAGTGACAGCATCCCATTTGGGCGCCTGTTCAAGTCCCGACTGCTCCACTTCCGATCCAGGTCCCTGATAATGTATCTGGGAAAGTGAGGAAGGTGGCCCAAGTGCTTGGGTCCCTGCACCCATATGAGAGACCCAGAAGAAGCTCCTGCTTCAGATCTACAATGTGGCCATTTGGGGAATGGACAAGTGGATGGGAAGACCTCTCCTCTCTCTGCCTCTGTCTGCCTCTCTGTAAATCTGCCTCTCAAATAAACAAATCTTAACAACAACAACAAAAAATCAGTCTTTCCAGGACCTTGACTTTGGACTTCTAGCCTCCAGATCTGTGAAAGCATGAATTTCTTCTGTTTTAAGCCCCCTGGTTTATGATAATCTGCTGTGGCAGCCCTGGGAAATTCATACACTATGGGGAGATATCAGCTGGGACAGAGCATGAAGAAGCCTTCTGGGGCACTGAAAATGATCTGTGTCTTGATCTGGGTGGTGGTTACACTGTGTATACATATGTAAACATTTATCAGCCTACATCTTCATATGCACTTTACTCTGAGCTATACCTGATTTTAAAATAATAAAAAGTAAAACAAACAGAAAAGCGTAGTACAGAAAATGATATAAAGTTTATGACTGTAGGGACATAAAAGATAATATCTCTTAGCACTTTATTTTACTTTATTGGAGAGCATTTGTATTTCCATAGCCACAAAGAAGTATGGGAGATCTAATTTTTTGATTTTCAGTGTTTGCAAATAAGAAAAGCACACTACAAGAAAACTGAATGGAGATAAAGTATTAGGCTATCATGTTACCAAATAAATAAAACAAAAAAAAGAAGTGGCGCAGAGATTAGAAAGCCCCTGTTCCACAGTGGATTCTGTTTCTCCAGTAATTGGAGTGTTTGTATCTGTGAAACAGTGTCTCTCTCCCTTGGATAATACCAAAATCTATAATTTTCTGAATTATTTACCAGTCATAAGATTACAACTTGGGGGCCAGGGCTGTGGCGCAGTAGGTTAATCCTCCACCTGTGGCACTGGCATCCCATATGAGTGCCAGTTCTAGTCCCGGCTGCTCCTCTTCCAATCCAGCTCTCTGCTATGGCCTGGGAAAGTAGAAGAACATGGCCCTTGCATTTGGGCCCCTGCACCCATGTAGGAGATCCAGAAGAAGCTCCTGGCTCCTGGCTTCGGATCAGCCCAGCTCCAGCCATAGCAGCAATTTGAGGAGTGATCCAGTGGACAGAAGACTTTTCTCTCTCTTGCTCCCTCTCACTGTCTGTAACTCTACCTCTCAAACAAATAGATAAAAATCTTAAAGAAAAAAATTACATCCTAGGGGCTGGCATGTGGCATAGCAGGTTAAGCCTCCAACTACAGTGCTAGTATCCTATATGGCTGCCGGTTTGAGTCCCCGTGGCTCCACTTCTGATCCAGCTCCCTGCTAATGTGCCTAGGAAAGCAATGGAAGATGGTCCAAGTGTTTGTGCACCTGCTCCCACATGGGAGACCCAGAAGAAGCTCCTGGCTCCTGGTTTCTGGTTTTGTCCTGGCCCAGTCCTGGCCGTTGCAGCCATCTGGGGAGTGAACCAGTGATAAAAGACCTCACTCTCTGTCTCTCCTTCTTTCTCTCTCTCTCTCTCTCTCTGTAACTCTGCCTTTCAAATAAATAAAACAAATCTTAAGAAAAAAAAGACTACATCTTAGTCACAGTAATTATTAGCAATACATATCTTAGAGTGGATCCTTCTGCAGCTGGTATCTACTGCAAAAGTTAGTTAATGAGTGCATGATTCTTTTTGGTTTTTCTCTCAAGCCAGGAAACCCTGGGAATGCCTTAATGTAGCTCTCTTTTTTACTACTCTCCTCCCTGTTGAGGAATAACTAACTAGTTTCTATTGGAAATGTCAAATGGAAAGAATTAAGAGGGGAAATGCATAAAGAAGCTAACTTCAGGAGCTAGAGTTTTTCTGTGCAAAAAATCTACATTGTGGATTATTACATTATTGTTCAAATACTAAAGTGCTTTTGAAAAGTTGCCAAGAAGTAAAAAAAAAAAAAAGAGGTTTGTACATTTAGGATGTAATGGAACATCATTTAAAAGTGCTACAGTTAAAAAGTAAGTAGGTAAGCACTTGAGAAATTTTGGGCATATAGCATAGAGTGCATATAAAGATATTTTAAGCTCAAGATTGAACTAAAAGTCATATTGAACTGCTGACAGCTTTGAAATCTATTGAAAGACTACAGCGGCACAAAAGAATAACACAAAGAACTGAAAAGGCAAATACAGTGCCATCCTGTACCAAGTGCATACACTCTGTCCTCTAATGTTTCTTATAATTATCCTCATAGGCTCAGCCCACTTGTCAGCAAAAATTAAATGGCAGAGTTATAGTGAAATAATTACCAAGATGCTGCCTACTTTTACAAAACACTCTTTAAGACATTTACTAATGCACTACAGTGTTGTTATAAATAATTAAAATCAAATAAATTCAGAACAGCTAAATAATTTACAAACTTGTCAAAATAAATCAGCTAAGAATATTCTGAGGTTTAGTGCGTTTGATTTTCATGCTTTGATTTACTTGTTTTCTTATTAAATCAGATAAAAGAAAAAAGTTAGGATTTTGATTCATATATGACAAATTACATCACCTTACTGCCCTACAACATCCACTTGTTAGAAAACAAACTTAAATACATCAACAAAAAGCACTTACAAATTAGTCACGAAATTTTGGGTGATTCTCCACCAGTCACAAATGTCCCAACTTCACTTGGCAGTTCCTATGTCCTCCCAAGTATCCACACATTTTCACAGAACATATGTCCTAATTTTTGTTAAGTGTGTATAGTTGTTGGGCTCAAGTCATTGTAATATATGTTAGCAGGTATAGGTTTATGTGTTCTTGGCATCAAGAAGTTAACAATTCATTAGAGAATTAAGGCATATGCATTAAAAGTGAGGCATTACATGTCAACGTTGTGCATTATACAGGCATTCAGAACTAGATGAAATGGTTCAGGATCCAATCAGAGAAAGGTTCCTGGAGAAAAAAAGATTGCTGTTTCTCTGAGATTTAAATTATGATCAGGACCTGTATGGGTGATGCACAAGAGAAAACGTGGAACACAGCAAAAAAGTGGAGCATATATTTAACATACAAGGATAAGCAAAACAGCCTGGATGAAGGAAGGGAATTCATGACAGGAAACAGGAAATGATGAAGAAAGAAAAATAGATAGGGATCTGATTGTGTAGCGTCTGGAATTATGAGTCAAGAAGCTTTGGTTTCATTCCACAATCAGTGGACAGTCATTGAGAGGCTCTCGTGAACAGAGGAGTACTAAGAAGCTTGTTCACGTAGACTATGTCAGAAAGAAAGGCTTCTGGAAGCAGGGAGAGCCACTAGACGTAATTATCACAGCACCAGAGTGGTAACAGGGTCCCCTTGTAATGGTAACAGGAGTACAAAAGCAGGAACTGAAACAGAAGTGTCTGAAGAATTCACAGCTCTCAGCAAGGAAAAGGAAGGGCTGAAAGAGAACCTGAAGCTTTTGTTTGGTTTTGTTCTCGTGGTAGAAACACTTGCTGTGAGTCCTGCCCTAACATATTTTTTCTGCATCCATTATACATTTTGAAAGCAGAGCAAGAGAATCAGTTACACAGATCTCTAAATGGTAGAATTTTCAGCAAGAAGAGGTGGCACATCAACTGTATTTGTAATATTCCTTCTGTAACTCGGTGTTGGTCACCTGGGTATTTCCTCTAGCAATAATCATCAAAATAGCAGAGCCTCTCTTTATCAGGTCACCCAGAAACACCAACCCAGACAGGAGAGGTCTGCCCGTGCGGGAGGTAAAATGATCAGGATTTGCCCATAGACTGATCCCTCCCAAGGCTGGGGTCCCTCCACATTTTTTCTCTACTTTTCACTTGACTGAACAGAGAGAGAGAGAGAGAGAGAGAGAGAGAGACTCTCATCTGTAGATTGACTCATCAAATGCAGGCAGCAGCCATGGCTGGGCCAGGCCAAAGCCAAGAGCCCAGAGTTCAATCTGGTCTCCCATGTGTATGGAATGGACCCCACCAGCTGAGTCATCATCACCTGGTGCCTCCCAGGTTGCATGTTAGTGACCTTATACCTGGGTCCCTGCCACCCACATGGGACACCTGGACCACGCTCTGGCCTCCCAGTTTTAGCCTGGCCCAGACTCAGCATTTGGGTAGTGAGCCAGTAGGTGAGAACCACTTGCCCCCACCCCCTCCAATTCTCTCTCTACTTCTCTCTCCTTCTCTGTCACTGTGCCCTTCAAGTAGATTAAAATAAGGAAACTTTTTTAAATATAAAAAATATGTGCTTATAAATGTACTTTGAGGGAAGGGCCAATTATGGACCCATTTAAATGTTGAATGAGTCTTACCCTAACGTATTTTTAAGTATACAGCACATTATTGCTTAGCATAGTACAGCATTGCACAACAGATCTCTACAGCTTATTCATCTTGTTTATCTGTAACTTTATGCGCATTGATTCATAACTCTTTGTTCCCCTCTACTGGCCTCTAGCAACCACCATTCCACTCTGGCTCTATGAATCGGACTGTTTTACATACTTAATATGAGTGGCCTCATGCAATATCTGTCTTTCTGTGGCTGACTTATCTCCCTTGCATAATGTCTGAAGTTTCACCATATTGTTGTATATTGCAGAATTTCCTTCTTTCACCAACGACTGCAGCAGACATTGTTCCAAAGAACATATACAAATGGCCAACCCATGAATAATGCTCAGGGTCACTAGTCGTCAAGGAAATTCAAATCAGAGCTATAATGAGATGTCACCTCGCAGCAATAAGAAAGGCTACTACCCAAAAAAGAAAGGCAAATAGAGGCTAAGATGAAGAGAAATTAGGCTGACGCTGTGGCTCACTAAGCTAATCCTCCGCCTGTGGTGCCAGCACCCCAGGTTCTAGTCCCGGTCGGGGTGCCGGATTCTGTCCCAGTTGCCCCTCTTCCTGTCCAGCTCTCTGCTCTGGCCCGGGAGGGCAGGGGAGGATGGCCCAGGTGCTTGGGCCCTGCACCCCATGGGAGACCAGGAGAGGCACCTGGCTCCTGGCTTCAGATCAGCGCAGTGCGACGGCTGTAGCGCGCCGGCTGCAGCAGCCATTGGAGGGTGAACCAACAGCAAAAGGAAGACCTTTCTCTCTGTCTCTCTCTCTCACTGTCCACTCTGCCTGTCAATAAAAAAAAAAAGAGAGAAATTAAAGCCCTTGCCACTGTTGACAGGAATACAAAATGGTGCAGCCACTATGCTTCCTCCAAAAATTAAAAATAGAGCTATCCTATGATCCAACTATCCCAGTTTTGGGTATTTATGCAAAAGAATTGAAATCAGTCTCAAAAAATGTATAGTAGGGGCAGGCACTGTGGCGCAATATGTTAATCTTCTGCCTGAGGCGCTGGCATCCCATATGGGCGCCGGGTTCCAGTCCTGGCTGTTCCTCTTCTGATCCAGCTCTCTGCTATGGCCTGGGAAAGCAGTAGAAGATGGCCCAAGTCCTTGGAACCCTGCACCCACGTGGGAGACCTGGAAGAAGCACCTGGCTCCGGATTAGCACAGCTCTGGCCGTTGCGGCCATTTGGGGAGTGAACCAATGGAAGGAAGACCTTTCTTTCTGTCTCTTCCTCTCACTGTAACTCTACTCTAAAATAAATAAATCATAAATCTAAAAAAAAAAAGTATAGTAGCACTCCTATATTCACTGTGGCCTAGTCACAGTGGCCAAGATGTGGAAACAAACCTTAATGTCCCTCAAAAAATGAACAAAGAAAGTGTGGTAAACACAGCCTGAAGGCTGTGAGAGTGACTAGGAGAATGACAATACTGCTGACAGAAAAAGAAAAATCATCAGGAGGAGTCACTTTGTGTAGAAAATAGTTTGATTTTCAAGCATTTTGCATTTCAAGGAGCTGCTAAACTTCCAGGGCTTAGGTATGGGGCTGTTAATATACATAAAATGGACAATACTACAGAAAAAGCTTTGGGTTCTTTCACCTGGAATGAGTGGCTGAGATGATGAAACTGAATTAAATGCCTTGAAGATAAGAGTGTAAGTAGAGCAAAAGAGGACCAAACCTGGAAATCGCCCTTACTTACAAGATGGGAAGAGGAGGAAAGGTCGCGGGGGCAGTCTAAACATTTCATGGACATCGGTGCAGCGAGTAGTAATATGAATGATGATATTGATGATTATTTTACAAGTTTGCTACTCAGTATTTTCAGGGAAATATAAAATATTGAAACTTTACTAAGAATAATGGAAAGGCAACCTTCTTTTAGGAATTCCTTCAACAGAAATCATAACGTGTTAAGGCACAACAGATAAATATTGCAATGTTTTCCAATTAAAAACTTCTTATGTGGAGCAAGCATTGTGGTGCAGTGGTTAAACCACTACTGGGATGCCCACACCCCTTGTCAAAGCGCCTAGGTTGGATTCCAGCTTTCCTCCCCATTTAGCTTCCTGCTAATGTGAACGCTAGGGGGCAGCAGGTGATTGAGTCCTTGACTCCCGGCTTCAGCCTGACCCACCCCTGGCTATTGTGGGCATTCAGGGAGTGAGCCAACAGATAAGAGATCTCCCTCCTCTTCTCTCTATCATTCTGCCTTTCAAATACATAAACGATTTTAAAATCTGCTCATGGGGCCGGCGCTGTGGTGTACTGGGTAAAGCCGCCACCTGCACTGCCAGCATCCTATCTGGGCAGCATTTCAAGTCCTTGCTGCTCCACTTCCAATCCAGCTCTCTGCTATGGCCTGGGAAAGCAGTAGAAGATGGCCCAAGTCCTTGGGCCTCTGCACCTGCATGGGAAGACCTGGAGGAAGCTCCTGGCTCCTGGTTTCAAATTGGCCCAGCTCCAGCCATTGTGTTCAACTGGAGAGTGAACCAGTGGATGGAAGATATCTCTCTCTCTCTCTCTCTCTCTCTCTCTCTGCCTCTCCTTTCTCTGTGTAACTCTGACTTTCAAATAAATAAATAAAATCTTTTTTTTAAAAAAAAAAAGCTGCTCATTTAGGTGAGATGAGTAATAAAGCATATGTATACAAATATTTGAGCTACTGAATACAAAATCTATGACATATATATGCGTAAGAAATAAATCACCTGTGCTGGCTATCTGAGTCCATCAGCTAATTGCGTTCTTTCAGAAACTGACCAGGTTGCTTCTGCCTCTCCTGGTGTGCTTGTGTGCTGGTTTGGTGAGGCCCTGGTACCTCTTTTGTGAAGCAGCAGCTGAGGAGACTCCACAACTCGCCAAGGCTGATGAAAATCCCAGGGAGGGAATCAAGACTGAGAACACCAATCATTAATTTGAAGGTGGCAGGACTGGATGGTTCTGTGGTGCAGTTTAAGATTAAGAGGTGTGGGCCAGCATTGTGATTTAGAGGGTTAAGCTGCTGCCTGCAGCTCCAGCATCCCATATGGGCAATGGTTCAAGTCCTGGCTGCTCCATTTCTAATTCAGCCCAGCTCTCTACTGATGCACCTGGGAAAGCAACAGAAGATGGCCCAAAGTGCTTAGGCCCCTGCACCCATGTGGGAGATCCCGAAGAAGTTCTTTGCTCCTGGCTTTGGCCTGGCCCAGCCCCAGCAATTGCAATGGATAGAAGATCTCTTTGTCTCTCCCCCTCTCTCTCTTGGTAAGTGCCTTTCAAATATATAAAATAAATCTTTAAAAAAAAAGATTAAGAGGTGTATACCACTTAGTAAACTAAGGAAAGCTTATTGTGAACCACAGGGTTTGTCAATGAGGCAGATCAGGTTCCAGTTTGATGGGCAGCCAATCAATGAGTGAGACCCACCTGTGCAGTTGGAACTGGAGGCTGAAGATAGAATCAATGTGTTCCACCAGCAGAGAGGAGGTGTCCACGAAGAAGGGAGGCTGCTGCTGTACTGTTGAGCTCTGTCCTTTCAGATCCAGAGTACATTCTCATTCAGAAAACTGCAGTTGGTTCCATGACATCCCGCCTGCTACGGAATGGTTTTCTCCATTATTTCATCTTCCTCTTCATTCCTTTTTCCCCTTTCTCCATTAGTGGCATGCTCATTCAGCTCTTATCTTTATATTCCAGTGATTATTTTTCTCTATTTTAACAGCAACATAAAAATCCTTGCATACCTTGTTTGATGGGAGAATTGTAATATTTTTCATTTACTATTATAAAGATAAGACAATTTTATAACTTTTTGTATGTAACTGTTATATGTAGAACAATTTGTCTGCAAGCAGGAGTAAATTACTCTCTTTATTTTTTAAAAGTTTTATGTATTTGGGCCGGCGCCACGGCTCACTTAGCTAATCCTCTGCCTGCAGCACCGGTACTCCGGGTTCTAGTCCCGGTTGCCCCTCTTCCAGTTCAGCTCTTTGCTGCGGTCCGGGAAGGCAGTGGAAGATGGCCCAAGTGCTTGGGCCCTGCACCTGCATGGGAGACCAGGAGGAAGCACCTGTCTCCTGGCTTTGGATAGGCGCAGCAACGGCCATAGTGGCCATTTGGGGGTGAACCAACAGAAGGAAGACCTTTCTCTCTGTCTCTCTCTCACTGTCTAACTCTGCCTGTAAAAAAAAAAAAAAAAAGTTTTATGTATTTATTTGAGAGGTAGAGTTACAAACAGAGAGAAGGAGAAACACAGAGAAAGGTCTTCCATCTGCTGATTCAGTCCCCAAATGGCTGCAATGGCAAGAGCTGGGCCGATGCAAAGCCAGGAACTAGGAGCTTCTTACCTGTCTCCCTTGTGGGTGTAGGGGCCCAAGGACTACTGCTTTTCCAGGCACATTAACAGGCAACTGATTGCAAGTGGAGCAACCAAAACTCATTGGGCACCCATATAGGATGCCAGTGCCACAGGCGGTGGCTTTACCCAGTACGCCACAGCGCCAGCCTGAGAGTCTGGGCTCTTAAATACAGCTGTATGCCTTCTCCAGAAAAAGGTGCTTTGAATGTAGAAAGAAAGAAGCTCCTGATGCAGAGGGCAAGAGGCAACAGAGAGGGTGCAAAGGGGTCCAGAGTGATTGACTGACAAAGTGGCAAAGGCAGCTCTTTACATAGGAATTCAGTAGACAGTTAAGGAGATTTTTTTAAAAAGACATTACAGCAAAAAAGAGGAGGAATTGCAAACACACCAGGTGTGGCTGGTTCACAGAGGACACGCATTGTGGTAAAAGAAGGGAGACGAAGGGAGGGCAGGAACTTTTCATAGGAGAGCTTGATGCCACCCCAGGACCGGCAGCCCGGGAAGCCTGGGAATGTCACAGTCACTCTGTCAGCAATGTGTGTGCCATATGTATGCCTTCCTATGGGAGGGCAGAAACATCACTTAGGGGCAGTTTCCCCAGTCCAGGAAAAAGAGGAGGAAGGCCTGAACTAAGGATAGTGGAAAAGGGACAGAGTTTAAACACACTTAGAAAACTGAATCAACAAAGTTTGGTACTGCTCAGATGTCATGGGCAGAGGGGATGGAGAAGCCTAGGCGAAGTCCCTGGCTTCTGACTGAAGCGACTGCATAAAAGATGATTTATTCCTTTTAAGGACTACAGGGAGAGGAGTAGTTCCAAAATGGAAAATTATGACTTTTTGTGTGCTTGCATGACCTCTAAGACAGATGGAGGTGTACAGTAAAGTGGTTTAAAAAAAAATCTGCTGCCTGGAATTGATTTTTTTTAAAGATTTATTTATTTATTTAAAAATCAGAGTTACAAAGAGAGGAGAGGCAGAGAGACAGAGAGAGAGAGAAGGGTCTTCCATCTGCTGGTTCACTCCCCAATTGGCTCCAACAGTTGGAGCTGCACCGATCTGAAGCCAGGAGCCAGAAGCCAGGAGCTTCTTCCAGGTCTCCCACATGGATGCAAGGGCCCAAGGACTTAGGCCATCTTCTACTACTTTCCCAGGCCACAGCAGAGAGCTGGATTGGAAGTGGAGCAGCCAGGTCTCAAACCGGCACTTATATTGGATGCCGGCACTTCAGGCCAGGACATTAACCCACTATGCCACAGCGCCGGCCCCTGGAACTGATTTCTTCACATCCACTAATATGAGGTTAATTTAGCCCTTCCAAATGTATGATATTTGTTTTATTAATTCACAAAATATCCTTTGATATGTAAAGAAAGGCATAGATTTGATAGCTCACATCAAATGTCATAATCATGCACCTGGTCCACAACAGATCTTTTTTTTTTTTTTGGATTATTTATTTATTTATTTATTTACTTGACAGGTAGAGTTATAGACAGTGAGAGGGAGAGACAGAGAGAAAGGTCTTCCTTCTGCTGGTTCACCCACCAAATGGCCACAATGGCCAGAGCTATGCTGATCTGAAGCCAGGAGCCAGATGTTTCTTCCTGGTCTCCCAGAGAGGTGCAAGTGCCCAAGCACTTGGGCCATCCTCCACTGCACTCCCGGGCCATAGCAGAGAGCTGGACTGGAAGAGGAGCAACCAAGACTAGAACCCAGCGCCCCAACCAGGACTAGAACCCGGAGTGCCGGTGCCACAAGCGGAGGATTAGCCTATTGAGCCGCGGCGCCGGCCAACAGATCTTGGCTGGGAACATCAGTCTGATGGCTGACCCTGGACTCTACTATTAGACTGTACTGCCTCCATGTGTAAAAAAGTTGCAATAGCAGAAGAGAAATTAATTGCCTCCTTCATTGTTTTAGGCACATCTCCAAACACTGTGAGGTCTAATGTAATCCAATGAATCAGATTCTCAGTTTATGTAAACTTCTGGGAAACTTTTTGGAAGTTTATTCCTAGGAAAAAAAAAACCTTAAGCAACAACAATAATTTCTATGTGATATAAAAAGTTATTCAGTAATCTGTAAGGACTTCATTCTTAGCTTTATCAGATCCCCAACAAGTAATAAACCAAATAGAAACAAGGGCTATGGAGAGGGCATTCAGCCTAGTGGTTAGGGCACCCACATCAGGGAGCCTGAATTTAAGGCCCAGCTCTGGCTCCTGACTCCAGCTTCCAAGCAATGCAGACCCTGCGAAACATGAGGTGATGGCTCAAGTAATTGGATTCCTACCATCCATATGGGAGACATGGACGAATTCCCGTTTTCAGCACCAGCTGTGGCAGGTATCTGGAAGTGACCCAACAGATAGGAGTTCTCGCTAGCCTTCTCAGTAACTATTTTCACTGAATGCTTATATTAATCTTCTATTTAAAATAGAGTGGTTTCCATTGTCTTTCTGTACCTGATGGCATTGTGGACAACAGACATTTAAGGATAAGAAGCTGGGGTTATGTGACCTGGATTGGTTTGAAAGGGCTGGGGGATTTGCTACAATTAGAAGAAGGGAAACTGATAGCCCAGCACCCAGTGGCAAATGTGCTTAACTTGTCGCATGTGTACACTGAATTGAAGTGTCTGTGTAGGCACTTGGTGGACTGAGTAGCTGAAGCATGCTGTGGTCTGGTGTGCATGAGGAATACCAGGACTGTGGGGTTAGTTACTGTCTCTAACAAAATTGGAGTTTAAAAAAAAATGAGGGGGCTAGCACTGTGGCACAGTAGGTTAAGACTTTGCCTGTGATTCTGGCCTCCCATATGATCTGTTCCACTTCCTATCCAGCTTCCTGCTGGTGGCCTGGGAGGGCAGTGGAAGATGGCCCAGGTCCTTGGTCCCCTGTATGCATGTGGGAGACCAGGGCAGGGACAGGGGAAAGGGCTCCTGGCTCTTGGCTTCGGGTCAGCCCAACTCCAGCTGTTGTGGCCACCTGGGGAAGGGACCAGGGGATGGAAGACCTCTCGCTCTCTTTCTCTTCCTCTATCTGTGGCTCTGCCCCTCAAGAAGATAGATAGATCTTTAAAAAAAAAAAAAAAGAAGAAGAATATGAGAAGTTTGGGTACTTTTGCCTCCCACAGTTCCTTTAAATTTTTCCCCTATGCTTTTTTTTTCTCCTAAACTTGGTTTTTGACCACTTTGGAAATTAGTGCATTTGAAAGAGAGAGATAAGGGAAGCAGAAAACTTCAGACCTAATTGTCTGACACTGTCATGGCGATGTGGCATCAGTGGTCTCTGGATTCCAAGAAGGCTTTAAGCCAGTTCTATATTTCATGGACACTTTAATAGATTGTATGGCAGGTTGCATAAATCTCACATTGGCAGGAAGCTTTCTCTTGCAAGTCCCGGGCCACGGGCATATGCATCTGTATTCTGGCAGGTGGTTTGCTACTCCTGCAGTCACAGGCCTCCAGTGGTACAACCCCAGGAAGTCCTCTTGGATGGAATCTAAGACAATTCCATGCTGGCTGCCTCACAGGTCTGACTTCCTTCTGGTCTATGGAAAACACTCATTCATCCTTTGTCCCAAAGAACAAGAACTCAAGTTAGTTCCTTGATTTCTTTGTAACTTCCCTTTTGCTCTTCAGCAACTTCTCCTTCAGTCCTCTCTTGGAACAGATAGTCAGAAAAGCTCTCATTCTTTAGATTTCTTGGCTGGAATGAAACACAACGGAAATTTCAGGGGTTACATACTGGGCTCAGTGAGTGGTCCTGCTGAGGTTTTCTTCCTGGTCCTGAGGTAAGGGGAGAACTCACAGAACACTGCCAGCTCTCTCCAAAACCCTCTCTTATTAAAAAGAAGCCCATGACCTTTTATATTCTCTATATAAATATTGGGTTATGAATGGAATGGCCAGGTAAGGCTGTCCCATTTGAGATTTTTATAAAAGGTTTGTTTATCTATTTGGAAGGCAGAGAGAGAGAGAGAGAGAGAGAGAGAGACAGAGTCTTCCATCTACTGGTTCACTCTCCTAATGGCCACAACAGCTGGTAGGGCCAGGCCAAAGCCAGGAGCCAGGAGCTTCCTCTGTGTCTCCCATGCAGGTGCAGGAGCCCAAGGACTTGGACCATCTTCCGCTGCTTTCCCAAGCACATTAGCATGGAGCTGGATGGGAAGAGGAGCAGCTAGGACTGGAACTGGTACCCATATGGGATGCTGGCGCCACAGAGGGCTTTATCCACTGCACCACAGTGCCGTTCCTCCCTCCCTTTGAAATTTTTGAATCTTTGTTTAAAGACTTTGGATTATGTTCTCTGTCATACAGAAGGTTCAGTTGAATTTTCCATTTTGTTATACTTTGGTGAAAATTAAAATGATTGGCTTTCACTAGACTACATTATTCTTAAGGTATCTTTCGGCTCTAAAATCTGTATTTGGAGAAGAGGTGCATTTGAAGAGAAGGATAAAATGCTAATGGTCACACAGAGATGAGAAGGGAAAGGGAGGGAAGAAGAGGTGGAGGAGGAAAAGAAAGGGAAGAAGTAGAGAAGGTATGACATGTAGCTGTTTGATAGCAAACTATAGCAATGCCATCTTCAGTCTTGCCCCTCAATTTTGACCTCCATCTCCAAGAAGGATACTGACCACCTGCCTGCCTAACTGATGCCACTCCTCAGCCTTAAAGTTTTAGTATTCTCCCAAGCCTGTCTGATAAGTTCAGAGAAACTAGCAGGATGCCTGATGTTTTAACACAGGATTCCTATTGATTTGTAAATGTCTAAAAATCTTGCCCCTTCTGCTACCCTGTGCAGGAAAATCCTCACTGCAGAATGTGCTCAGATCACACATATACTCCAGTCTGGAATCCAGTATGCAAGTTGCCCTAATAAATGCTCTGTTCTCCCATGGAGCTTCCTTCTTCATTCAGTCTCAGGATTCCTTCTCAGTTCAGGCGCTCTTTACACTCCTCTAACATTCAGACAGTGGTGTGATGTGGTCAAGGAAGAGTGGAGCAGCCAGTCACATTGCATTCCCTGTTGATCATCCCTGAGAGCCTTGGAAGGTAAGGAAGAGCTAGCTGAAAGAAAAACCACACAAAGCCCCCAAGAACTACCGGCCAAACATCATCATTTGAAGAGTTCTAAAGAAACTAGCTTGAAATAACAAAGAACATTTTCTTCTCCATTGTTGGATCTTTAGAATGTTAGGTAAATGCAGTTTGATATATTTAACTCTGGAGAGGACAATAATACTGACTCTTATATAACTCTTCATTTTTTAAAGCTTTGTTTATTTATTCATTTGAAAGGCAAATGAATTACACAGAGGGGAGAGAGAGAGAGAGAGAGAGAGAGAGAGAGAGAGAGAGAGAATCTTCTATTCTCTGCTTCACTCCCCCAGAGGACTGCAGCAGTCCAGGGCTGGGCCAAATTGAAGCCAGGCACCAGGAACTCCATTCAGATTTCCCACATGCATGACAGAAACCCAAGCACTTGGACCATAATGTGCTGCCTCCCAGACGTATCAGCAGGAAGCTGGAACAGAAATGAAGCAGCCAGGACTCAAAGCAGGCACTCTACGTGGGGCATGAGTGCCCCAAGTGGTAGCTTAACAAGCTGTGCCACAACACCCATCCCAGCTCCATGCTTTTAATAAAAATAAATGAGCACTCCTTTGCAAGTAACTACATGAATGTATTATTGAAGAATGAAGGCTACAATCAGGTGAAATGCTGGTTGATAGAAAATACAGTAAAAACTAAACTGTTTCTTAAGGAATAATGACAGCCCAGGCATTTAACTCTGATAAAGTGGATAGATCCCAAACACTCTTTGGTAGACTTCCAATCAGAAATAACTAGAGTCTGAGAAGGCTGGGCATTGGAAAAGAGCCAATTTTTTCTCTGTCCTCTCTGTCAGTAATATTGATTTTTGTGCATCTTTGTAAAACAAATTCTTCTAAATGTTTTAGGTTTGGGACTAGAGGACAATTTGCTTCTTTTTTTCACTGTTCAGAAATTCCAACAAACTGCCTTCTTTAATGATCTTGAAACTCATTGTGATGAATTATGCCCTAACCATTGAATCGTTTAATTTCCAGTGATGGGAAAAGTGAGGTAAGGAAAAACTAGAATGATCAATCATTGAGTTAGTCAGCCTCAGCAAAACTGTCAATTTGAGAGGTTAAAATTGCATATCATTGATTTAATTTGCATCTCTTTGACTAACTAGTGAGGTTGGGCATTTTTTCAGTACTTACTGGCCTTTTAAATTTCTTCTTTTGTGAATAACCTGTTCAGAGATAGAAATGGTCTTTTGATAAATCAAATAGAAATTTCCAGTGGAGTAGAGACAAACTCTGTTCTGGTTCCTCTCTCTTTTTAAATTTGCAGGCTAATGACACGATACTGCCCTTGGATGGATAGTTTACAGACCACCGCCATAAGCTGAAATGAAGCAAAGACCAGCCTTAATCTTAAATATAAATTATTAATGTTTCTGCTGTCACTGATCTGCTCCCTATCTTCTAAGAAGAAATGTACCTATAAAGTCAACTGTTCCAAAAATAAATGCCTACCTTTCAAAGAAAGATACTAAAGTGTAACACACAAATTATAAACTTATACAGGTTTACTCAGTGGGTCACCTAATTTATTTCACTTTGAATGTTCAAAATAGGCATTTAGTTTTATCTGATTTTAAAATTTTCTGAGGCTAGTTACAGAAGTCATACTCTACTATATAGAGCTTTGGGTTGGAAGACCTTTTCATCTGTGTGCTGCCATGAATTTCAAACTGCTTCCTGGCCCTGCTCGGGGGTGCTCCCTGCATGCCCTTCAAACACTTCTGCCTTCAAGTGAGGTTATCAATGCTATCCACAGGCCAGCTGACTATTAAAATGTAAGTCCCAAGAGTGGGCATTGTGGCACAGTGGATTAAGCTTGGAATGCATGCATCCCTTGTTGGAGTTCTGGTTTGAGTGCTGGCTACTCAGTTTCCAATCCAGCTTCTTGCTAATGCATTTTTACAAGCAGCAGTGCTTGGGCCCCTGCCACCCACAGGAGACCCAGATAGAGTTCCAGGCTCCTGGCTTTGTCCTGCCCAGCCCTGGTTGCTATGGGCATTTGGGGAGTGCCAGATGAAGTGCATATGAAGATATGAAGAGCTCTCTCTCTTTCCCTTTCTCTCTCTCTCTCTCTCTCTTACACACATAATGAAATAATAAACATTTTTCTAATTGTATAGTCCTACATTACACATCAGGTTCTTGGAATTCAGAATAACACTGAATTCACAACACTTGTCAAAAACAAGACAAACAATATATATGCTACTTTGACTGACTGGTCTGTTAACCTGGTTTATCCTAAGATCTATCCCCAGGAAAGACCAAGCCAGGAGGAAACAGGACCTCAGCCTCTCTTCATCTGTTCTTGCTGAATTACACTCAATGTGCCACCATTGACCTACACTGAGGGGAATTGACTTGAAAAAGTCAAACTCGCTGGCCTCTCATTCCTTGACTTCCTCGTCAACATTGACGTTTTCATCTACACGGAGTACCCATTCTCCACAACGCCATCCTGGAATCGTCACCCCTAGAAACAGCCCACGCCAAACATCACCCATCAGCACTCCCATTCTTTGCTCCAGCAGCCCCCTACTTCAGTAGCTGCTGCCACAATTCTTCCTTCTCATTAGGGATACCTAGGCATTGAATCCCACCACCAGCAGCACTCTCAGTCTGACAAGATTTGCCTACCCTCACTTTATTCCTTGTCTACCTTAGGTACCCAGCTGTGAAATTTATAACCACTTATGACATTTTTAAAAAAATCTGAGGATACAACCTGCTTTGGTCATGGTTGGGGTCATATCAATCAGACAGAGGCACAAGAACCCAGTTTCTTTTCTGGGTTTAAGAGCTCTACTTCCTCCAGGTTAATACCACTCTCAGGTAAGTGCTCTCCTCCTCATGGTAAACAGGCTGCACTCACCAGCCCCAAAATTCCAAATTCAACCAAATGAGTGTTTCTTAAGAGGATGCACACTTGACCCTTTCTTCCTCTGGCTTGCTAGAATGCAGACAGGATGAACAGTGTTTATGCAGTCATTTGGGGGATGAAAATCACATATAGAACATGGCAGAGCAGGAACAGAGAGAGCCCAGCTACATTATTGGTCCTGGCAGCCCAACTTTATACTTCTTTTACCTGAAAGATAAATTTCCATCTTGCTTAAGCCATTGTTATTTTCAGTTTTTCTGTAACAACCTATTCTAATCCCATCTGATATAAAGTGCATGGTATTAAGATAGACATTTTAAAAGCCACATTTAGTACAGTAATGTAACTGCAAAGAGAAAGAAGTAGAAGGTGAAGTAAAATCCAAAGGTAACTAAAGCATGCCTTTTATGCAATTCTAAATTTTGTATTTAAACAATACATATGTACATACAGGGTAGATTTGTAACATTGTGAGATGGGAGTAATATGATCAGATTTTTTTTTTAAAGATTTATTTTATTTATTTGAAACACAGAGTTACAGAGAGGTAGAGACAGAGAGAGAGAGGTCTTCCGTCTGCTGGTTCACTCCCCAGATGGCTACAACAGCCGGGGCTGGGCCAATCCAAAGCCAGCAGCCAGGAGCTTCTTCCAGGTCTCCCACATGGGTGCAGGGACCCAGGTACTTGGGCCATCCTCCACTGCTTTGCAAGGCACATTAGCAGGGAGCTAGATCCAAAGTGGAACAGCCAGGACTTGAACCAGTACCCATATGGAATGCTGGCCCTGCAGGCTGGGGCTTTAACCTACTGCACCACAGCACCAGCCCCAACAGATCATTGTATATGTTAGAAAGACATGATGGAAAAGAAGCAGGTACCTTTCTCTGAAGGGAGGAGAGAACTTCCACTTTGACTATGACCTTGTCTAAATATGATCAGAGTCAGCGAACTCAAAAGGCCTCCATAGCCTTGGAAACTCATGACAAGAGCCTAGGGAGATTACTGATGCCATAAACAGGAGTGTCAATTTGTTAAGTCAACAACAGGAGTCACTGTGCACTTACTCCTCATGTAGGATCTCTGTCCTTAATGTGCTGTACATCGTGATTTAATGCTATAACTAGTACTCAAACAGTATTTTTCACTTTGTGTTTCTGTGTGGGTGCAAAGCTTTACTTAATATATGCTAAATTTATCTCCTATATATAAAGATAATTGAAAATGAATCTTGATAAGAATGGAAGGGGAGAGGGAGCGGGAGAGGGGAGGGTTGTGGGTGGGAGGGAAGTTATGGGGGGGAAAAAGCCATTGTAATCCATAAGCTGTACTTTGGAAATTTATATTCATTAAATAAAAGTTTAAAAAAAAGAACTAAAAAAAAAGAAAGACATTATGGATATTTTGGAGCAAGACTAAAGGAATCGAGCTTATAACAACTCTAGCAAGAGATAATAAAGGTTCAAATCAGTATCAAAGAAGGCGAAGAGGAGACAGATTTGAAAGATATGTACAAAGTAGAACCAAACGGAACGAGGTCAGCTGGAATGACTTCTGAGGCAATAGAGGCAGACAAGCACTGTCACCAGTCTGCCACCAGCTGATATCAAAAGTGACATTCCAGAGAAATGACACAAAAAAATTCTGCTACCCATGCCACAGGTTGTTCTTTGACCACTCGCATATATAGTTTTCACAGAAGTTCTGAGATTCACATACATGTTATATCTAAACAAATGGGCACACTATATCAGAGTGAACACATATTTAAATCACTCTTACATGTCAGTTATCATTGGATCAGTTCTTCCTCTCATAGTAGGCAAGATATCATCGATCTATTGCCTCAGGCATGCAAATGAATTGTAGCTTTATCTTCCTAGAACTCAACTTGAGCCTCCTCTCCACGTGAATGTATAATTTAGGTATTTAAGTTATGATCTGCTACACAGCAGACTCATAGAATGGCGGATGTCCTAAACAGCACTCTGGTCTCAAAATCAGCCCTAAAGGCATTCGGATCCAGCTGAAAAGCCCATGAGAGTATTTCAGGCATGGAAAGCCAAGACACTCTGGCAAAAAAAAAAAGGTGGGGGGGACACCTAAATGAAAGATCTCTGTGAGTGAGATCCCAGTGGAAAGAACAGGTCTTCAAAGAAGGAGGTACCTTTCTCTGAAGGGAGGAGAGAACTTCCACTTTGACTATGACCTCGTCTAAATAAGATAAGAGTTGGAGAACTCAAAAGGCTTCCATAGCCTTGGAAACTCATGACTGGAGCATAGGGAGATTACTGATGCCATAAACAGGAGTGTCAATTTGTAAAGTCAACAACAGGAGTCACGGTGCACTTACTCCTCATGTAGGATCTCTGTCCTTAATGTGCTGTACATTGAGATTTAATGCTATAATGAGTACTCAAACAGTATTTTTCACTTTGTGTTTCTATTTGGGTGCAAACTGTTAAAATCTTTACTTAATGTATACTAAACTGATCTTCTGTATATAAAGAAAATTGAAAATGAATCTTGATAAGAATGGAAGGGGAGAGAGAGTGGGAAAGGGGAGGGTTGCAGGTGGGAGGGAAGTAATTGGGGAGGGGGGGAAGCCAATGTAATCCATAAGCTGTATTTTAGAAATCTATATTCATTAAATAAAAGTTTTAAAAAAAAGATATTATCTGCAACCATTGTCAATCCAGGATTTTTTTCTCCCTCTCTTCATGTTAGTTCAGGTTATTGAAACACCCAAATGTTTTTCTGAGCTCATTGGATGTGTAATGTGGAGTAAAATTGGACATTAGTCCAATTGAGAGATGACAAAGTCCCCAACTACTGTAATAGCTATAGTTTTTTTTTAACATTTTTATTCATCTATTTTTAAGAGTTATTTATTTATTTGAAAGTCAGAATTACAAAGACAGAGGAATACAAGTGAGACACATACACACACACACACGCACACAGAGAGAGAGAGAGAGAGAGAGAGAGAGAGAGAGAGCTTCCATTTGCTGATTCACTCCCCAAATGGCCACAAAGGCTGGAGCTGGGCTGATCTGAAGCCAGGAGCTGCTGCTGCTGCTGCTGCTGCTGCTGCTGCTGCTGCTGCTTCTTCTTCTTCTTCTTTTGACAGGCAGAGTTAGACAGAGAGAGAGAGAGAGAGACAGAGAGAGAGACAGAGAGAAACGTCTTCCTTCCTTCCGTTGGTTCACCCCCCAAATGGCCGCTATGGCTGGTGGGCTGGTGTGCTGTGCCTATCCAAAGCCAGGAGACAGGTGCTTCCTCCTGGTCTCCGTAGGGGTGCAGGGCCCAAGCACTTGGGCCATCCTCCACTGCACTCCCTGGCCACAGCAGAGAGCTGGACTGGAAGAGGAGCAACCGGGACAGAATCTGGCGCCTCAACTGGGGCTAGAACCCGGTGTGCCGGCACTGCAGGCAGAGGATTAGCCTAGTGAGCCGCGGAGCCTGCCAGCCAGGAGCTGCTTCTGGGTGGAGTCACCAGGGAAATATCCAGTTCTGGCAACAACTTGATTGTCCACCTTAATCCTTGGTAGGAAAATGTTATAAAACATTCAATTCGTTAAAAAAAAGATTTTTTAAAAAACTCATTCAGTTTATATATGCCAAATTTAAAAATGTTTAAAAAGATTTATTTTATTCTATTTAAAAGGCAGAATTACAGAGAGAGAGGAGAAGACAGGGAGAAAGTCTTTCAACCTCTGGTTCAATCCCCAAATGTTCACAATGGTCGGGACTGGGCCATGCGAAAGCCAGGAGCCAGGAGCTTCATCCAGGTGTCCCATGTTGGTGCAGGGACCCAAACACTTAAGCCATCCTCTGCTCCTCTCCCAGGCACATTAGCACGGAGCTGGATCAGAAGTGGAGCAGCTGGGACTCCAGCCAGCCTCTGTATGGGAAGCTGGCATTGCATGTAGCGGCTTCACCTGCTGTGCCACAAAGCCGGCCCCCCAAATTGTAACTTATAACACTGTATTCACTCTTCACAACCAGAAATTTCTTTTTCTTTAATTTCCATCCAAAATCTTCAATCTTCACATCTGAAATCAAATATCATTATCTTTCTTATTTAACTAGCAGTCATTCTGATTTATTCTTCTAGAGGAAATTTATGGAAGCTTTAAATTTATCCAACAAATATTTACTAAGTGTCTATTCTATTTGAGATATGGTGTCAGGTACTTGGATACAGCCATGAATAAAACAGACCAAAGCAGGGTCAGTTGTGGTGCAGCAGTTTGAGCAACTGCCTGGGGCACGGCATCCCATAGCAGCTTGCTTCCTTTGAGTCCCAGATACTCTCCTTCCAATCCAGCTCCTTGCTGATGAGCCTAGAAGGCAATGGATGACAACTCAATTACTATGGCCCCTGCCACTTATGTGGGAGACCAGGATGGAATTCCAGGTTCCTGGCTTTGACCTCGCCCATTTCTGTCTGTTTTGAGCATTTAGGGGAGTGAATCAGTGGATGGAACGTATCCCTGTGTGTGTGTGTGCCTAACTCTCTGTTATTCTGCCTTTCAAATAAATAAATAAATCTTTAAAAAATAACAAAAACAGGCCGGCGCCGTGGCTCACTAGGCTAATCCTCCGCCTTGCGGCGCCGGCACACCCAGTTCTAGTCCTGGTCAGGGCGCCGGATTCTGTCCCGGTTGCCCCTCTTCCAGGCCAGCTCTCTGCTGTGGCCAGAGAGTGCAGTGGAGGATGGCCCAAGTGCTTGGGCCCTGCACCCCATGGGAGACCAGGAGAAGTACCTGGCTCCTGCCATCGGATCAGCGCGGCGCGCTGGCCGCGGCGGCCATTGGAGGGTGAACCAACGGCAAAAGGAAGACCTTTCTCTCTGTCTCTCTCTCTCACTGTCCACTCTGCCTGACCAAAAAAAAAAAAAAAAACTTAAAAAATAACAAAAACAGATCAAGAAAAGCAAAAATCTCCACATTCACAGAGCTCATCTTGGAGGAAGCAGACAATAAATAAAATGAGTAATTGGACTACATATTATGTTACACAGTGATAAGTAATAAGGAAGGGGAAAAATAAAGCAGGAAGGTGTTTGAGGAAGATTCATTGAGTGAGTGGGCAAGCTATGAAAGATGATGGGAAAGAACTATTCCAGAGGCTTAGTAAGTGCAAAGGTTCTGGGGTGGCACCCTGCCTGTGCATGGAGGGTTATCAAGGAAGCTAGTATGACTTGGTGGGGAGACTTGAAGAGGGAGATAGAAGTTGAGACACAACAGATAATGAGATATCCCAGACTTTGACTTTTGCTGTGGGATGAAGCTTCTGGCACTGTGCGCGGTAGGTTAATCCTCTGCCTGCAGCACTCCATATAGGCACTGGTTTGAGTCCTGGCTGCTCCTCTTCTGATCCAGCTCTCTGCTAGAGCCTGGGAAAGCAGTGGAAGATGAACCAAGTGCTTGGGTCCCTGCATCTGTATGGGAGACCCAGAAGAAACTCCTAGTTCCTGGCTTCATATTGGTCCAGCCTGGGCCGTTGCAGCCAATTAGAGAGTGAACCACCAGATAGAAGACCTTTCTCTCTGTTTTTCCCTCTCACTGCCTATAACTCACCTCTCAAATTAAAAAAATAATTATTAAAAAAAAGGAGTTCCTGAACAAAGAATGTCTGGCTTTTTTGTTGTTGTTAATTCCAGCTGCTAAATTGAAAATATGCTAATAGCAGGGCAAGGCCTAAATAGAGACTAGAACAATGAAGCAGACAAGAGATGACTGGTGCTGGGATTTTAGCAGGCAAAGGTAGAGGGAGTGACAAATGACTAGAATGTAAATATATTTTGAATAGAATCCACAAAAGTTGGTGATGGAATTCGTATGGAGGAACAAGAAAGAGTAGTATTAAGACAGATTATTGGCCTGAGCAACTAGAAGAGTGACGTTTCCATGTTCTAAGGTGACAAAGACTGAGAAGAAACAAATTCTTTTTGATGTTTTCTCCCTTGTTAATTGCAGCACCCACACTGAGCATGTAAAGCACTCCTTAGTGTGCAGTGTAATGTAGCCATCAGAAAGGGCACATAGAGCATTTCTGAGCATGTAGAGAACCTCAGAACCAGAAGATGAATTACAGATCATCTAGCTTACTGGTTGTAGAAAATTTTCACTTTGAGCCAAAAGAAATAAATTTTACATCTTCACCCAACACACATATGTGTTTTTCTCTCTCTCACTGTCATATATAGATACACATCAAACAAAAGTTTCACAAAACAGACACCCTTGTTGTATGTGATGTACCTCAATGCCTTACCTCATTTCCAGCACTGTTTTCAGCTGAGAAATATTGATATAGCAACCTTTTCAGTGCACAGATGAGGAAACAGAAAGAATAAATGATTTGTTAAAGTCCCTCAAAGTTAATTGCCACATTGGGACCATAAACCAGGTCTCCTTCCTCCTGGGCCAGTGCCTTCCACAACAAAAAGTGATCAGATTCTCCTTTTGAGCACTTTTCATATTTTTCACTTTTTAAAATTACATATATAAATACATACGTGTATATATTTACATACATTAAACTTGAAAGGCAGAGAAACAAAGATGAGACCTTCCATTGGGTTCACTCCCCAAATGCCCACAATAGCTAGGATTGGGCCAGGCCAAAGCTAGGAGTAAGAACTCAATCTGGGTGTCCTACATGGGTGGCAAAGACCCAAGAACTTGGGACATACCTGCTGCCTTCCAGGTTGCACATTAGCAAGAAGCTAGAATATAGGATGGGTTCAAATGGGTTGCAGGCATCCCAAGTGGTATCCTTTAATTGCTACAGCAAATACCTGTCCCCTAAAAATATATTAAAACAGAAATTACTGGGTAATAAATTAAGTAGCTTTCTTAAATATACCCTACTTGCCTAATTTTCTGAGTTTAAATATTTATATTTGTTCTCAGCATGTATAATCAAATTATACTTAAAATTAAAGCTATTCAATGATTAGTCAAAGGCAAATTTTAGTAATGGTAAAATTAATCCAATTTTAGTTCTTCATGAAGCTCATGAGGCAATGCATACACTACACATTCATGGTAATTCAAGTAAATACAAAATTATGGTTAACATAGCTCATTTCTTTTTTAAAGATTTATTTATTTATTTGAAAGAGTTATACAGTGAGAGAAAAAAAGGTAGAGAGAGAGGTCTTACATCCACTGGTTCACTCACTCCCCAAATATCTGCAACAGCCAGAGCTGCGCCCATTCAAAGCCAGGAGCCAGGAGCTTCTCCAGGTCTCCCACATGGGTGCAGGGGCCCAAGGACTTGGGCCATCTTCTACTGCTTTCCCAGGGCATACCAGAGAGCTGGATCAGAAGTGGAGCAGCTGGGACTCGAACTGGCACCCATGTGGGATGCCTGCACTGCAGACAGTGGCATTACCAGATACGCCACAGCGCCAGCCCCATAGCTCATTTCAATTCAATGATCATTTGTATCTACTATATGCTAGCTCTATTGTTTGCTGGGAAAATAACCATTAATTAGTAAGTCCCTATGGCCTTGAGGAACTTGCAATCTAAAAGGAACTACAGTCAAACCAACAGCCATAATTCAATATGAGATATTTTATAGAAGATGTAAGAAAAATCATAGATGTACAGAGTATTCTTTGAATAAATGCCAAAGAAACACAGATGAGGGAGAAATTTCACCCCCTTGAAGGTATAGATGCTTCAGAAAAACTACAAAGGAGAGGTAATATTTGTTACAGGCCCTGAAGGATGAATAGAAATTAATTGATGGGACTGGCGTACGGCTCACTTGGTTAATCCTTCCACCTGCGGCACCAATATCCCATATGGGCACCGAGTTCTAGTCCCGGTTGCTCCTCTTCCAGTTCAGCTCTCTGCTGTGGCCTGGGAAGGCAGTAGAGGATGGCCCAAGTGCTTGGGCCCCTGTACCTGCATGGGAGACCAGGAGGAGGCACCTGGCTCCTGGCTTCGGATCGGCATAGCTCCGGCCGTTGAGGCCATTTGGGGAGTGAACCAATGGTTGGAAGACCTTTCTCCCTGTCTCCCTCTCTCACTGTATGTAACTCTACCTGTCAAATAAATAAATAAAAATCTTTTAAAAAAAGAAATTAATTGAGCAGATGAAGAGTGAAAGGGGTATGGGAGGAAGGAATTGCTTTTTTAAAAAAGAAAAATTACAGCATGAAAAACAAATCATATAGAAGAATCACTTGACTAGAGCATGGGTGTCATCTATGGTTGGTCATATATGACATGATCAGGTAAAGTTTAGAATGAACAAATGAGCACCAAGGCTGTTTAATAAAGGAGTCTGTAGAAAATAAATAGGAACCTATGATGGGTTGAACTGTGTCCCCTAGAAAAGACATAATCCCTAGTACCTCATAATGTGAACTTACTTGGAGTTTCCATTTTACTAGTGTACACATATTCTGTTTCTTCTACACAGTCAGTAGACCTTCCTACTTTCTCTTCCATTTTAGTTTTTCCTGGATGCTATGAGATTATTCTTAGCTCTATATTCCACCACCTTTAGACTATCCTTTTCTCCTCTATACACAGAACAAACCCCTAGTCTCCAGCTTAGGGGTTTTTTTGATGATTTGTTTATTTGAAAGGCAAATACAAAAATTCAGAGAGAGAAGGAGAGAGAGAGAGAGAGAGAGAGAGAGAGAATCTTCCATCTGCTGGTTTACTCCCCAAATTGCCGCAACAGCCTGGGTTGGGCCAGGCTCAAGCCAGAAGCCAGGAGGCTTTTCTGGGTCTCCCACGTGGGTACAGGGGCCCAAGTACGTGGACCATCTTCCACTGCTTTCCCAGGTGCAATACCAAGGAGTCCAGCTCAGATTTAGTACTATAAGCTCTCATCTCTTAGGGAGCTAGAACAGATACTGAAATACATCAAGCAATGCGTAAAATACAGGAAAAGAAAATGGCAAGAAAGGTACTGAGTTCACTCTGGGGCATTGTAGAGAATACATTTTTGACAGAAAAAGAACTCACTGACCCATCCTTTCTCCAGGACTGCTAACACTCCATATATCCTGTCAAAACAGCCCACTTAGTATAACTCTTCGGCAGGAACCCCCGTTCTAAAGTGACTCAGTTAGATTGTCTCTGCGGATAAATGGAAACTAGTTTGTGAATATGTCTAAATATCTAACATAGAAACTATAATAGCAATAGCCTTCTGTATGTACTAAGAGGTAAAGAAAGCTGGTCTGCAGAGAGCAATTTGGCAGATGTTCATAGAAACACCTGGAAGGAGGGAGGGAAGAAGAAAAACCGAGACAGAGGAAAAGAGAGAGGGTGGGCTGGTTCCTGCCTATGGATTCTATCAAAAACACCTCTGTGTCCTTCGGTTAGGTATACTCACTTTTTTATATTAGTCTCACTGGAATATGCTTCAAAGAATCCCAACCAACAACAGATACGCTAAGCCTGAAGTGTCTATCTAATATCCAAGAGAAAGCATAGATCTGAATACAGAGCAGAGATTAGAGTTGGACATATGATGTTGAAAAAAGAGTTCTCTGAGATCACTGGAGTAGATGAGGTTGCCAGAAAAAGCCCAAAGAGACAAAGGGAAAATTACGGTGAGGGTAAGAACAGATGAAAGACGGATCTCACCATCTTCACTGTCAAGAAAGAGGAACCAGTGAATATGTTTGGAAAGAACAGTAAATCAAGAGAGAATGCTTTTGTGGAAGCCAAGAAATAAAAGTGCTCCGGTTGTACAGAAAATCCAGCTACCAATAGCTTAACGGTATGGTGATTTATTTGTCTCAAACAGTAAGACATCCAGAGTTGGTAAAACAGATCAACAAAGTCATTGGGGACTCAGGGTCTTCCTCATTCTCCTGCCACCATCTTCAGTATCTAGATCTTGATCTATATGGTTGTTAAAGTTTCCAGGGCAGAAGGAAAAGGAAAGGAGAAAGGGCTGAAGAGCAGTAGGGGTGCCAGTTCGTTACAGAAAGTAAAAGCTTTACAAGTCCTTCTGTGTCACTGGTCACACCTCTGTCACTTGGCCATCCCCAACCAGAGGGATGCCAGGAAGTCAAGAAAGATGGAGCCAGACGGGCCAAGGTTGTGGGGGCAGGAGATGAATTAGATAATTAGGAAGTCCCTGGTAACTTTATCAAAAGCAAGAATTTTGGACTTATATTAGGTATAGAGAATACATTATGGGTCTATTGGGCTTGTGGAAGACTGGGAATAGAGGGATATTTTTGCTATTTAAAAGGAGAATGGAAGAAGCAAAAATTTGAAAGGGATGTTTTGCTTAGTGTTAAAATTGTGAATGCTGGGGCGGGTCCTGTGGCATAGCAGGTAAATCCACTGCCTGCAGTACTAGCATTCCATATGGACACTATCCCATATGGACTCCACTTCCGATCCAGCTCTCTGCTATGGCCTGGAAAAGCAGTAGAAGATGGCCCAAGTCCTTGGGCCCCTGCACCTGCGTGGGAAACCCAGAAGATGCTCCTGGCTCTTGGCTTTGGCCATTGTGGCCATTTGGGGAGTGAACCCATGGAAGACCTCTCTCTCTCTCTGCCTCTAACTCTGCCTTTCAAATAAAATAAATAAATCTTCAAAAAAAATTGTGAACTACGGCATATGTATCAGCTGAAGAGCAGACACCCTTTGAGGGCAGAGATTTAAAGTATAGATATATAAATAAAAGGCCAACTGTTAAAAAGTTCCAAAAAGATGAATAGCAGGGGATTACGCACATCCTTGCTAGTGACATCTCTTGCTCCAAAATAAGAAATAATGACAGCAAAAGTCTGGACATGATCAAGAGAAAAGTGGAATTGTTGGCATTTTATTAAACTGTTTAACTTTTTAAAGATAAAATGGGTTCACTATGAATCTGAGGAAAGGCATGAGAAAGTCCTTCGATCTCGATAGAGCTCAAGCTCCACTTTGCTTATTTAGGTCACTAGCTGACACAAGCTAAGTAGAGAAGACTGTAGGTATTCTTCCAGGTCCAGAACAGAGCCGAGAAGATGGGAGCTTTCAGGAGCATCTCAGTCTTCCACGTTTGCCCCACTCCTTCCCTTGGCTCGAGGGCTCCGGGGCAGGGGGTATGGGGGTGATGCTCAGAGTTTCTCAACATCCCCGTCAACACTGAAGGCCGTGAAGAACGAGAGATGGCAAGCAGCGGTGGGCAGAGACCTCCCTGGAAGCATCCAGAACAGGTTCTGTACATTTATTTCCATCGTGCTCTCAACTCCTTCACCTTAGAACTCCTCGAAGATGGCGCTCGGCGAGGCTAGAGAGCAGGAAGCCGTGGAAAGAAACCTATGAAGTGAGAAATACATCAAAGAAGAAACGACGGCACGCAACGCAAGTTAAAGCTCCCGAGACTTCCAAATTCTTTGTTCCAGTCTAACGAGCACTCCCTGACGCCCGTAAGAAAATGGCTCTCACTTTTCATTGGCTGCCCCTCCCGGAGCTGAGACCTTGTGTCATTTTCATTGGTTGTTGCTGCTGTCACGTCCCTTCGCCACACCCACTTCCCCATCGGCGCCCAGTGAGCTTCGACGGAAAGTAATTTATACCGTTCGGGGGCGGGAGTCCGTACGCTGCAGGTCCGTTTCCCCCACCCCCGCGCCGCGGCTCCCGCCCCGCCCCCAGCCCTGAACCCCTCCCCCGGCCCGGCCGGGCCCCGCCTCTACCTCCCGGGAGGGCGGGGACCAGGCGGCGGCCGCAGCCTCCGGAATATGCTGGAAACCGGCGGGCGGGCGCCCGGGAGGTGCTGAAGGGACAGTTCCCGCCGCCGAACTTGCCCCGCGGAGGGCGGGCGCGCGGGTGGGGCGGCCCGGGGCCGGTGAGGCACGTGAGCGATGGAGACCATCTGGATCTACCAGTTCCGCCTCATCGTGATCGGGGACTCCACCGTGGGCAAGTCGTGCCTCCTGCACCGCTTCACCCAGGGCCGCTTCCCCGGGCTGCGCTCCCCTGCCTGCGACCCCACAGTCGGCGTGGACTTCTTCTCGCGCCTGCTGGAGATCGAGCCGGGCAAGAGGATCAAGCTGCAGCTCTGGGACACGGCGGGACAGGAGAGGTTCAGGTAGGGCCGCGCGCACTCGCGCGCAGGGACCCCCAGGGACCGCGGGGACGCCCCTTCCTCAAGGTCCCGCCCCGCCGGCCCCGGTTGGGAGAGGCTCGGGCCCTCCCCTCTCGAAAGTGCAAATACTCCATTCTCGCTTCCCCTTTGCCCCTCCTCTTCCAGGGACGACTTCCTCCTCCGCAATTTTTCACTTCTTTCTGGGTGCCCATTTCCTGCGCCCCCTTTCCGCCTTTCGCTTCCCCCCTGCACCAGGGTTGCCCCCGCCGCCCTCCCCTTTTCCCAACTCCTTCTGCTCCTGCTGATGCTTTGATCTCTTTGGGCTCGCTGCCGCTGCCTTCTCGCCAAACTCGGCTTCCCTCGCTGCACCCACCCTCACCCGACCACCCCCTCCCCTCCAAGCGCCTCTGTTTCTGCGCTAACCAAGCAGTCCCCCCGTTATGCGGTCCAGGAGAACGGCGAAGTAGGGTTCCCAGATTCGTGGTTGATGCTTTAGCTCCACAGCAAACAGTGCCCCAGCCTGGGTTACTGCATGAGCTCACTGGGCTTGGTTCACGGAGGTGGATGCGGTAATGGTTTGAACACCTCACAGCACTGAATGTAGTCATCAGAAATACTGGGCCATGACCCATGAGAATGGATCTTGTAGGACAGCTAGATGCAACACCAGGGACACTGGCCCCGCTGACGGTTTGGGTGTGTGTGTGTGTCTTAAAGAGCTGAGTTGTCTTTGAAAGTTTGTCATCATTGGTGCATGGATAGGAAAACGAGATATATTGAGGTTTGCCAGGAACTTTTATTTTACTCGTGATTGGCACTCAACATTCTGGGTGATAACAGAATAGAAAATAGCGTTTCTCGATAGAGAAGGAAGGATCCAAATTGAATAGTCTTATTCTAAATTAAAAGTAAACAAGATTGTGTGTATTTCATGCATTTATATTAGACACACCCAGGTTTAAAGCATATGTTCAGTTTCTGGGATTCAAGGACACTGTTTTAGAGGAAGGTCGGAAAGCTGGTGTATTATAATGTTTAGTATCTTAAAGACTGCATTACCAAGTGGAACTCATTTAAGCAAGCATTTTGCATTGGTCAGCAAGTACTCTTGTGAAATGTACAAGGGGACTTCCCAAACATGGCCTCTCTTGGTCCCCCAGCCAGCATCCGCTCCATGTGAATGAGGTCAGCCTACATCTGTGGGAATGGTCCAAAATTCAAAGTTTTGGCCTTCGTTCTCAGCTATGACACTGATTCATAAAGATAATAATGGAACTGCGTAGCTTGCTTGTACCTTAGTTTTTCCTGTGTAAAGTGGAAAGATGGTGAGGTCAGCCTTTAGAGAGGTGTTGAAGATTATTGATTTGATTTGTACTATATAAATATCTTCAAGAAATTCCTTTCCAAGAAGCTTCCTTTAATTAAAAGAGTTTTCAAACTTCTGATTCCTTATCCATGAAATGAAGGAGTCACTGGTCTTTAAGATCCCTACCAGTGTGACTACTCGAAGATTGATTCTAAGTTCTTTCATTTGCCGTCTCAGTCAGAGATGAACTTTGAAGTATCTTAGGGTCACAGAAAAACATTTACTAACAGATCTTGTTCACCTTTTAAAGTACATAGTACAATAAAAATGGATTCATTATGCCTTAAAGTTCTTGCAACTATAAGAAACATAGGCAGTAAAATCTTGCTGTGTCAAATTATTTCTTTAAATGTAGCTCCTCAACTTACTGACAGGAAAGTAAAGGATAATTTGTTGGACTTTAAAGACCTTTCTGCTAAATAGGTTAGTGTTTTTGGATGCCTTTAAGAAGGATGTGGAAGCAGGTGTTGTGGTGCAGCAAGTTAAGCTACTGCTTGGGATGCCCCCTTCCCATGTCAGAGGGCCAGTTCAAGTCCCTGCTGCTCAACTTCCAATCCAGCTTCCTGCTAATGTGCCTGAGAAAGCAGTGGATCATCGTGTACTTGAGTACTTGCTTTCCATGTGAGAGACACAGAGGGAGTTCCTGGTTCGTGGCTTCAGCTTGGCCCCATCCCAGCTGTTGCAGCCATTTGGGGAGTGAACCAACAGATGGAAGATATATTTCTCTCTCTCTCTCTCTCTTCTCTCTTCCTTTGCCTTTCAAGTAAGTAAATCTTAAAAAATTGTGAATAGTAATTCATCTTAAATACATTATTAAAACCGCACAGTAACTCTCCCCTAATAATGCAAAGACATTTAGGGAATGTGTTGATGGACAATGAGTCATACTTTATTTTGTTTGGCTGTTGGCTGTTTACCAAAGATATATTCATGAATGCATTAATATTTCAGTAACTGCCTCCAAATACTTGCCTTTCTACTATCTGACAGAAAATGTCACCATAAAATTGCATTTAAAACATTTACTGTTAAATAATTTTGTGTCTTTTACTAAGAAAATATACTTATTTGAATGATAGATATCCTTGCACATTTTATTTCATAGAAAATACTATATAGTTCGTGAATTTATATTCCTGTCATTACTCACAATCATACTGTGAGGATTATATATAATCACACTAGTGAGTAATGTATTTGGAGGCTTATTGGTAGTTAGGCATAAATGAACAAAATGGAACCTAGTTTAGATAGCTCACGGGATAGCTTGAAAATATGAACAGATATGTTACAGAACAATAAAATAGTGAGCTGATAATTATGAATATGATTGCCCTTAGCTTCCAGTGTTCAGATTAACATTCTAGTAGCTGACAAATACTCAAAATAAAAAGGAACAAAATCAAAGTAGCTTTAGAAAAAGTATATATGTGAGCATACTGTAAATTGTAATATAACCTGAAAATGTTAAGCTTTGATTACTAACACAATGTATTAGTGAGGAAAAAAATGTTAAATTCCTATATTAAGGAAACTTGGAATTACTGTGCCTTCATCAAAGATGTATGTTTATTTCTGCCTTGCATAATAGTCTCAAGTTGAGTGGTCCAAGCTAATGAAATGGTTTTGTTCCAGGCCATTATTTAGGTACCTTCTCTTAGTTTGCTGCCATCCTAGGACATTATCATCATGTTCATGGTCACAATTGCACTGCAGACACACAGTGTCAGCTCAGGAGAAGGGGAGAGAGGATCTAAACCAAGCAGTGTTCCTTTTACGCAAGTGAGGTCAATGTGGTTCAGATCATGTCAGCTGTCAACTCACTGGGGAGAACTTAGTTACAAGGTCACATTCAGATTGGGCCTTTCTGTGCACAGGAGGTAGAGAAAGGAACTTGGCGTTGCAGGTGTTGTAGAGAAACTACAGTCATCACATTTTATAATTCTTAATCATCATGGTGGAAGAAGTTTAGCAGTAAAAGAAATAAGAGTAAATAATGTTTAGTACAGCATTAATAAGGATAAATATATTGGAAGGACTAGAAACTTAACATTAAATAGAAGAAGATAGATTTTGAGTTTTCCTATAAAAAGTATTTAAAGTGATGTGAATGTAAAGTGAGATAAAGAAACAGCAGAGTTGGCTATAGGAATAGGAAACCTCTAGACTTCAAGCCAGATTTAGCCTTTTATTTCAGGTTGTCTGACCTTTTAGGTGTTACAGTTGCAGCCACTGGTTATAAAGCCCAGAGAATAATGTTCTCCTCATGCAGTGCTCTCAGAGTGTGTTATACAGAACACTCATCCATGTGATTCTTTTAAAGATGGGCTCTGTAGTCATAGAAATTTGGAAATCCCTGAATTGCATGTGACACTCTTAAAATTTTATTTCAAAGGCTGTAAGAGCTATTGCAGCAGAGGAATCGGTTTAACCTTGTTTAAGCTAGCATTTTCCAAATATTTCTGAGGGGTTAGTTAATTAATTCATTCATTTATTTATTTATTTTATTGGAGAGATAGACAGAGGCAGCCAGCCAGTGAGAATGCCCATCCACTGGCTTACCCCCGCGGGAGTCAGGAGCTGAGAAACTCAAACCAGGTCTCTCCTGTATGAGGCAGGAACCTAACCACTAGAACAGTCACCACTGCCTCTCTGGGTTTGCATCAGCAGGAAACCTGAGAGCAGAGCCAGGCACCGAACCCAGCCACTCCAACACGGACATGAGTGTCTTAACCAGCAATGCAACCCATGTCTTAACCCCTGGGCTGATGCTAAAGAGCTAATTTTAAAATATGAAAATCTTGTGATAACTAGTATTGGGAGGCGTATAATTGGGAAAAGCTCCCTTGGTAAATTGCGTTAGCAAAGCTGCTGAACAATTGAGGTTGTAGTGGAAAACTTGGAGATGTTAGTTGGCCAGCCAACCAACAAACTAACAATGGACACAACCTCTGTCTCCCTCAAATCTAGGGGTGCCCTCTAACTGTTCCCTTAAATCTACCGAGTCTCCCCTAACCCTCTCCCTAATCTAACCCCTTCATCTCTCTTCTGCTTTATCTTTGTCTCCCCCTTCTCCCGACTTACTTTTCCTTCACCCCTAGCCTCTGCCTGCCCCTACTCATAGTTTACTCTCACTGTCTTTTTCTCTCCCTTGTTTATATTGTGATGTGACTCTTACTCTCTCCTTTTGGTTTATCTCCCCTAGCCCTTTGGCTGCCTTCTGTCTGTCCTCTCCTCTGCCTATTTGAAATTCATGTGAAGCTCATGTTTCAGAGTGCTTTGATATCTGTTCTCTGTTCTTAATGTTAAAAGCAAGTGACATCAACATTTAAAATTTTTCCTTAAGAGGTCTTAAGTCCCTAAGTAGTTGTTTTGTTGTTGTTTTTAACAAAAAGAATCTTTATTGGCTTGCCTACTCTCTACGCCCACCATGGCTTGAGGTCTCCAGTAGGAAAAGATTTTCTCTTCCTGGATTGGAGAGTCCATAATTGCATAGGTAATAGAGCAGCGGTAGTCCACAGTTGTGTGCCATAACCACTGCAGTCTGTTGTCTCTGGTAACAGGGCCCCCGGCTGGGCTTATTCCAGGCTCTTCCTTCCATACATAAAAGAATTCAAGGCAGAGGCATAAAGGTGTGCAAGGGAGGAGGCTCTGTTTAAAGTGTAGACAAGCTAGAGAGAGAGAAAGAATGGACAGAAAGCCAAAACACAAAAAAGACTCCCATCAACAAGATTCCAGCCATACTTTTTTTTTTTTTTTTTTTAAGATTCATTTATTTATGTGGAAGGTAGAGTTAGTCACAGAGATAGAAAGGAGTGGGACCAGTGCTGTAGCGCAGTGGGTTAACGCCCTGGCCTGAAGCGCCGGCATTCCATGTAGGCTCCAGTTAAAGACTTGGCTGCTCCACTTCCAATCCAGCTCTCTGCTATGGCTTGGGAAAGCAGTAAAAGATGGCCCAAGTCCTTGGACCCCTGCACCCACTTGGGAGACCCAGAAGAAGCTCATGACTATTGGCTTCGGATCGGCGCAGCTCTGGCTGTTGCAGCCAATTAGGGAGTGAACCAGTGGAAGGAAGACTCTCTCTCTCTCTCTCTCTCTCTCTGTCTCTCTCTACCTCTCCTCTCTCTCTCTACCTCTCCTCTCTCTGTGTAACTCTGACTTTCAAATAAATAAATAAATCTTAAAAAAAAAATAAAGAAAGGGAAATACAGAGAGCAAGATCTTCTGTCTACTGGTTCACTCGTCAAATGGCCACAACAAATGGAGCTGGACCAATCCAAAGCCAGTAGCCAGGAGCTAGAAGCTTCTTCCTGGTCTCTCACATGGGCGCTAGGACCCAAGTACTTGGGCCATCCTTTGCTGCTTCTCCAGGTGCATTAGCAAGGAGCTGGATAGGAACTGGGGCAGCCAGAACTTGAACCGATATCCATATGAGATGCCGGCTCTGAAGGCAGCCACTTTATCCACTATGCCACAGCTCCAGCCCCCAAGCAATCGTTTATACTATGGGGAGGCATAGGGGGTAGTGTCTGGGGTAGGGTGAATTGAATATTCAAAAGCAATAGAGTTGGGTGTGTGGCTTGTGAATCACCATTTCTGTACCCTTTTTGGAGAATATCAGAAATATCATGGCATCAGGTGCATGGTGGAATTGGTAGTGCTTCAGTGATAATTTTATTGTAATGACTAATAACCTAAAAGTTATCTCAGGGGACATATCCTTCAGTTATAGTGGATATTTCCAGCCAGTTCTGGTTCTAAATTACAACATTGTGGAACTTGGGTTTCCATTACAGGGAACAGTGGGGAAGAGGGGCTGGTAATGCACAGAAGGTGGGTTTGGATGGTGCGCAAAAAGGGAGGTTTAGGTTTGGGTGTCATGTGGCAAGTCAGCCACAGCTGTCAAACCACCTCCTTTGTCTAACACTACCTACCAGCACATATCACTGTGTTGTTAGAAACAATGGGAAGGCAGGCTATATTTATACTGAGTTATCAGATAATATATATTGGTTAAAATAGTTTGTTTTGTAACAGAATCTAGCCCAACTAGATAATAGGGATACATTATAAGTGAACATCCAAGTGTCTGGAAAATCCAAGGACCAGAGATTGCGGATTTCCCCTCTAGTCTGTTTCCATTCTCCAACTCTGTTGTCTCCCAGACTCTTACTCAAAGTCTCAAAAGAAGAAATCTCATTGACTACTTAGTTGGCCAGTGAGTCAGCTCCTATGTGGTCAGGCTTTTGAGATACATATACTGTAATACCATGTGTTATGATACAAATATACTGTGTTGGTGTTATAGGTCATACAAGGCAAATGTATCTGTAAGGGTCTACTTTCTGGAAAAAGAAATTCATGGAAGAAGGAAGTGAGCAGTGGTGTTGCCTCCAAACCCGTCTGTTTTATATTGTCTCAGAGTAAAGTGTTATGGAAGAATAAGCGAGCATCCAATTATACCCCCTAAAGTAAATTAAATGTCATATACCACATGCATGAGGGTGAAATTGTGAAGTAAATAAAGCTCATTTGGGGCCTTCCCACCTTTCTTTCTTGTGTTTTTGGAAAGCAAGTCTTTGAATATCCTTTTCTCTTATTCTAAAAGCCCCCCTTAATGCTCTCTTAGCTTCAGAGAGAATAGTTGAAGACCAAGACATACAAAATGATTAATAGTTGGAAACAACCTAATAAGCAGGAGTATCTATATTCTGTAAGAGGATGACCACCAAGAGAGACAAATGGTGTTTTCCTGTTGGCGGAGTTATAGGTATGTGGCATATGGGTGCAGGAATTTTCCTCTCATGAGGCCACAGTGATGACCACCTGCTCTGATTTACTGGCCTCCCCACCACACACACACACACACACACACACACACACACACAATTAGTTTTCAAGCAAAGGCTAGAAAAAAAAGTTAGAGATGATGTTGTGAGTACGTGGATCACCACAGTGAGATTTTCAAATGAAGAAAATGCTTTTCTCAGACTGAGAAAGAGATACAGATATATATATATATATATACATATACATATATATATGTATATGTATATGTATATGTATATGTATATGTATGTATAAAGGAAGTGCTGTGGCTCACCTGGCTAATCCTCCGCCTGCAGCGCCGGCATCCCATATGGGCGGTGGGTTCTAGTCCCAGCTGCTCCTCTTCCAGTCCAGCTCTCTGTTGTGGCCTGGGAGTACAGTGGAAGATGGCCCAAGTGCTTGGGCCCTGTACCTTCCAGGAGACCAGGAGGAAGCACCTGATCCTGGCTTTGGATCGGCGCAGCAGCGGCCATAGCAGCCATTTGGGGCGTGAACCAACTGAAGGAAGACCTTTCTGTCTCTCTCACTGTCTACCTCTATCTGTCAAATAAAAAAAAAATTTGCCACCTTGCACAATCTACTTGGTCTGTTATGAAATACATGATAATATACTGCACTGGCCTACAGGAGATCCAGAAAAACATGAGAAAGATCAAAGTATGTTTTAAATTTAAAAGTATACTTTTATTTTAAGCTGTGAAAGAGTTTCAAAACATAGATAATAGTGCTGCATGTAAGCATTAGTGAGTAAATTTTGATGGTATATTAGCTATAATTTTGACGATCTTCTCTTAAACATTCTTTTTGGTTTTTTTTGTTTGTTTGTTTGTTTTGATTTTTAAGATTTATTTATTTATTTGAAAGGCAGAGTTACAGAGAGGCAGAGGCAGAGGCAGAGAGAGAGAGGGCTTCCATCTGCTGATTCACTCCCCAAATAGCTGCAACAGCCAGAGCTGTGCCAATCGGAAGCCAGGAGCCAGGAGCTTCTTCTGAGTCTCCCGTGTGGGTGCAGGGGCCCAAGGACTTGGGCCATCTTCCACTGATTTCCCAGGCCATAGCAGAGAGCTGGATGGGAAGTGGAGCTGCCGGGACCCAAACCAGCACCCATATGGGATGCTGGCGCTGCAGGCAGCGGTTTTGCCTACTACACCACAGTGCTGGCCTTTCTTAAACATTGTTGAAATGTGGTGCTAATTTCTCCTTGCCTTGTAGCAATGATTCATTTTTAATTTAGGAACAACTTGCTAAATCAAATTATTACACTGTTGGCAGTAAATACTTAAGACCATCTACTGATAAATAGCAAATATGCAAAGGAACCATCAAAAATTTCAGTGTCAAAAACATATTGAAGTAAGGGAACAGAAACTTCTCACTTCCTTTATTTTTTACTTCTCTATTATGGTGTTTGTGTCCGAAGTCACACAAGAAAGTATTTACAAAAGCAGTCCTAAAGGTAATCTAGCAGTGACTATTGCCAAATGTGAGCTTTCTCTCTTTTTTCTGCTTTTTGTATCATTGGTTATGATCGCTTTAAACTGTCTTCCTCTACCAGGAATGTTGGAAAGAGTATTTCTTCAGATATTTTAGCCTCTCCAAATATGTTTGCTTTTCATGGGACTTAGGATAATATGACCTCAAGTAGGTAAGGCTGAAGTATAGCCTTAATGACAGATTGCTATTTCATAAATACAAAAAAACAAAAACAAAAAAAAGATAGTGTATGAACCCTCGTCTCTGAGAAGAGGTCAGGAGAGATGCTGCAAAAGGGCGTTAGATAGTTAAGAATATCCTGGCTGTAAGAGAGGACATGAGGAAGAAAGATTATAGATTTTCAAATTACAAGATTGAAAGGCCACCACAAAACACACAACACACTGGAGTTAAGGGAAAGGTTTATTGTCAGGTGGAAGAAGCCTGATGGGCCGGGAGGAGAGGGCGAGAGAGTAAGAGAGAGAGCAATCAGGAGAGAGAGCACGTGTGCGAGAAACAGGTCCTGTTATACCTTTGCATGGGAGAGGAAAATAGGAGCAGTGAATCCCATTAGGGTGGAGGTGGAACTGACACCTGTGGTTGGGCCATCTGGTCACCTGGCTTCTAGCAATGGCAGTGGGGGCTAGAGCCTACGATGGTGTCCAGGATGTAGATTGTTCCACAGATAAGACTTGGGCCATTTTACTAACATTCCCCTCTTTTTGTTTGTTCCATTATCACCTCCTGTAAACACTTAGACAAGACAGTATAAAAGCCAGGGTGAGAATAGCAGCCAGTGGTCCTAGGAGTGGCATTAACCAAGTAATGAGGGGATTTCATAGAGGAGAGGAAATGGGGGAGGTGTCTCTGGACCCTAGTGAAGACTGTTAGATGGGTGTGTTTTTATGTAGCCTGATTGGTTAAGGTTACATAGTACCACACCTGTTAGTGAGGTGATACAGTTTTGGAGACATCAGATGGCATCAGCTGAGGGCTCAATGGACCTAGTGACCTCCTCTTGTAACTGTTGGAGTTGTTTTGGAGTTGGTTGGTCAAGATAACGCTGTGGCCCAAAGATGTTCCTGAGATCACTACTGAGGAGAGGGAGGCTGCGAAGCTGATCCCAGCCAAGACTGGGAGAAAGGCCGCTCATTTGCGGGTAGAGGGGTTTGTCTGTAGAAAAATTCTGAGCAATCATACAACGTTAAGTTGGGGAGAGTACCATCAACACACATGGGTCGGGAGTAGAGCCATTGATGTAAGATTGTGATTACAAAGGAATAAGGCCCCAAGTGGGCTAGACAGGGTCTAGAACAAAGGACAGAGTCATTATTAGAGCGTCTAAGAAAAACCACAGGCCGGCGCCGCGGCTCAATAGGCTAATCCTCTGCCTGCGGCGCTGGCACATCAGGTTCTGGTCCCAGTCGAGGCGCTGCATTCTGTCCCAGTTGCTCCTCTTCCTGTCCAGCTCTCTGCTGTGGCCCAGGAGGGCAGTGGAGGATGGCCCAAGTGCTTGGGCCCTGCACCCGCATGGGAGACCAGAAGAGGCACCTGGCTCCTGGCTTTGGATCGGCATGGTGCGCCGGCCGCAGCGCACCGGCCACAGCGGCCATTGTGGGGTGAACCAACGGAAAAAAGGAAGACCTTTCTGTCTCTCTCTCACTGTCCACTCTGCCTGTCAAAAAAAAAAAAAAAAAAAAAAAAAAAGAAGAAGAAGAAGAAAAACCACAAATAACTTTTCCCATTGAGAGGCAAATGGAAACTGACAAAAGGGACTTAATAATGATCAGGTGGGCTTTAAGGCCTTGCCAGTTATGAAGCCCAGGCCTAAGCATCTCCTCACATTGGGTACATCATACAGGAGGTATGAACCTCCTTGGGGAAGGCACCCTGTTGACTTCCATTACCTGGCTGGCCTGGGAGGAGAGCTGGCCAGGTAGAGGCAGGTGGCATCTCTAACAGGAAATTTACAGTTCTGCCTGCAGTGTTGCTGACCCTACTTGGCCATCCCCTCAGCAGCGGTGCTTATTTTGGAAGGTGGGCTGAGTGGAGGGCTTTTCAGCTTAGAGCCAATGAGATCTGTGGCTCTGACCTGGGTGTCCTTCGACTCCAGGGCAGGTCCACTTCCAGCGATCCAACTCTTGGCTGGCAGAGCTGCCAGGCTTCTTCATAAGCTGATTTCTGCTAAAGCCCCGGCTTTGCACACTGAAAGCCACTGCAGTGGACTGGCCTGTTGGGTCTCCCTGAGGACAGATCACTGTGCAAGCAGCCATTCATTGGCCTGCCACCTATCTTTACCTTACTTCTGATACCTAGCTTTCTTTTCCTCCTGGTTTCTGTTAAAGCAGACCACAGGATGCAACTCAAGGGAGTGCTCAAGACCCATCTCTAATCTTTGGTGTTCTAAACTAGAAGTCTATAGTCACAGGCATGTTCTGAGAGTGTTTTTTCTGTGAGGTAGACAATGCCCATGAGGAAGGCTATGTCCTTACTTTAAAACTTTCTCTCCCTTTGTTTGGTCAGAAAAGGAGGTTTTGACTGATTACTGTGCCCATGGAAAAGTAAATCTAGCCATGAAATCATAATTTAAGCTCTCATTTTGGCTATGCTATTATTACAGAAAAATGTTAGCCATCCCTTTTATAAGGTCTAAAGATCAAACTGTACATCGTGGAGAGCCCTTCAGTATGGAGTCAGTTTCCCATCTTGAAAAGAATAGAGAAATGAGGGAGCAAGTCAGGCTTCCCAGATGGCTTACTGACAATGGCAATACCAAATAAAAACTTAGCAAACAATTTTAACTGTTGAATAATAACTTATGAAAACATTTACCAGAAGGTCCAATGCCGTCTATAAATTTTAAGACAAGAATACATGTATTTGGAAACATCTCTTAAATATCTAACGTGTTGTAACTTGTTTGACCAGCAAACTCAAGCACAAACATGTCAATGACTTAAGCAGTTTTAGAATCTTTCAACAAATTTAAAACATCTGACAAAGGTATCAGGCCACACGAACCATCAGACAAAACCATCAAAAGGAGATGCTGCAGGTTTTAAACAGATTTTTAAGATGATTTAAAATATTGACTAACATATATGCATTGCAAAAACTGCATTGCTTTAGCAGAGGATCAGATTCTATTTCTGTATCAAATAATAGGTTTTGCTTTCCACCTGCTGATTTCCTTGACTTATATTTTGAAATAACTCTTTAGAAATCTGTTTTTTTACAAATTAAGACAATATTTTCTAAATAAGATAACATTAAATTTCAGCCTTAGTTACTTTCTTTTTTAAAAAAAAGATTTATTTTACTTATTTAAAAGTCAGAGTTACACAGAGAGAGGAGAGGCAGTGAGAGAAGAGTGAGAGAGAGAGGTCTTCCATCTGCTGGTTCACTCCCCAGATGGCCACAACGGCTGGAACTGCGCTGATCCAAAGCCAGGAGCTTCTTCAGGGTCTCCCACGTGGGTGCAGGAGCCCAAGGATGTGGGCCATCTTCTACTGCTATCCCAGGCCATAGCAGAGAGCTGGATTGGAAGAGGAGCAACTGGGACTAGAACCGGCGTCCATATGGGATACAGGCGCTTCAGGCTAGGGCGTTAACCTGCTGCACCACAGCACAGGCCCCAGCCTTAGTTACTTTTAAGCAGTGTTGAACTATTTTCATATGGACAATTTATGAAAACATGTTAGCAAACTCAAGTGGTTTTTCTATAGAATATAAAGTGTTAAGAGTACCAATATTTACATTTAGACACATTTATCTCATTTGACTTTACCCAATTTACATTTAACAGTTACACCTGGATGACTGAGGATGCCAGTATTATATCATACCTCTATCTGACTTAAGGTCAAAATTACATTTATATGGAATTCTACCCTTTTTATAAAACTCTAGCTATAAATCAGTAACATTAAACCACAGATTGAAAAATCTACTTTAGGGGCTATAATGAGTGCTAATTACCCATGGCTATATCATACCTGTTAAAAAATAAATAAGTTCGGCAAGTTATAAGCAATATTTTTAAAGGCAGTGATCTTCCTAGACTCAAAGAGAGAAATTCTTTTAAACCCAATGTCTAGCTGTAAGATCGTCACAAAACACACCAAACACTGGAGTAAGGGAAAGGGTGTATTGGGGAAAACCCAGCAGGCCAGAGGGAAGGGGTGAGGAAGGAGAAAGAGGAGGAGACAGAGACAGAGTTTGGGAGACAGAGAGCAAGAGAGAGAGAGAAGGAGACGAGAGAAGAGAAGAGAGCCACGTGTTCAGGAACAGGTCCTCTTAAAATTTTGCCGGAGGGCAGGCAGGGAAGCAGGAGCAGCAAATCCCATTAGGATGGGGGTGGAGCTTGACACCGGTGGTTGGGCCATGTGGCCACCTGGCTTCCAGCAATGGCGGCGGGGACCAGAGCCTAGGATGGTATCAGGGTGTAGATCGCACCATTAGATAAAACTGGGTTATTTTCCCAACACTAGCTACAGCTGATCCAAATTCTCATGCATGATTTTGTTATTTACCAAAGATATCTTTTTAGATTTTAATTGAACTTGGGGCTAGTTTTCCTTTTACCCAAAGAATACCTTAGGCCAATGATGCCCTAGTCAACAGTCAGCTACTTGGGACTACCTCTGAAACAAAAGTTCAGGCAGCTTCCAGACAAGTCCCAATGGTGACTGTGGGTTAGAGGCTGATGTGCCAGTGAAGGCTGTTCACCCTTGTTAGGTTTAATGGGAGAGGGCACCCCCCAGAGCAGATGGGCACCCCTCCAGAGATTCCTAAGGAGGAGAATCTGATAGGTGACAGAGTAAGGGCCATTAGGGAAAAGGAGATGTGTCTGAAAATAGTAGTTAGCCTGGTGAGCCAGCTGGTTTGAAGGGCCAGTCTAGGAAATGCTTGATAATGGGACCAGGAAATCGAGGGCAGTTTGAAATTCGATTACAAGCTGGTGACAAAACCTATCAAAAAACTTGATTATCCTGTCTGTCTTCCTCATGCTAAAACAAAAGAGCCATCCAAAGGGTAGGATACCTAATTTCTTTTGTAGTAAACAGGGCGCTCAGAAGGATGGAATCACCATCTCTTGCTATTCATATAAAATTAGAACGGGGGCGGGGGGGGTGGGGTGGGCAAAGACCAGTTGGAGAACAAGGGCCAGAGGATGATGGCATGGAGATGCCCATTCCCAAACTCGCCTTTGCTTCTCTGGGAGGAAGGTGTTAGAGAGGTGTGGGGAGCAACTGAGACTAGACTAAATTACTGGAACTAAGACTAACTCTATGCATCTGCTCTCCCACAATATGGCGCTGAGAGACAGCAAACAACTTCTACACAGCTGCCTCACCAGTTAGACTGATAAGCTGCAGGAGCTGATCCTGCTCCTGATTGGAGGAGAGCAGCACGCTCGGCGTGTGGGCAGCAGAGCATGGGTTGGTGGAAGAGGACTATAAAGGAGGAGAGAGACACTATGCACCAGGAACATCTGAGGAACATCTGAGCAGCCCCTGAGAGAGCCGGCTGGCGGTGTGCCGCTCCTCCACTGAAGCAGGGAAAGCTGCAGGGGTGCCACCCCTCCGCGGAGGCGGGGGTGGGGGTGTGGGGGTGTGTGTGTGCAGCTAACCCGGGGCGGCGTCGTTCCTCCGCGAGTGAGGGAACGGCAGCTAACCCGGGAAGGGCCGGGCAAAAAGAACAGCGCAGGGTCCAGTGTCGTTCCTCCGCGAATGGGGAAGCGACAGAGAGGATCACAGATAAGACAGGGGGAGCAGATTTTAGACAAGGGCTGGTTCTAAAATAAGGTTTGAATTCCCAGGCAGGAAGGGAAGATTCAGCGAGGAGACTGTGAGAGCTGGAGCAGCCAATGTAGAAGAAAGGCTTTTGAAAGAAGAGAGGCTTTGGCTTTTTAGGGAGAGCTTTGGAGGTTAAGAGAACTTGAGCTAGAGAAGGTTTAGAGCTGAGAATGGAGAAAGCTTAGACATAGGAAATTTTTTCCACTTTCCCAAATGCTCACAGAAGTGATAAAGATCTTGAATAGTGTCAGGATCAAATTTGGACTGGTTGTCAAGGTAGGAGAGGAGGGTTGGACAGAACATGGGACAGAGAAATTCCCATGGCAACCAATGGAGTCAGACAGGTGGATATTAGGCATCCCCAAGATCAAGGATGTCCGATGGGGAGAGTACGGGAACATAGAGTGGGGATCATCACCCATGCACCCACTGGAGCCCGAGGCCTAGAGTCCATGGGAAGGCATAGAGCCTGTGAAAGGCAGAAGGCCTACTGAAGGCATAAAGCCCCTGGGGGGTTGTGGTGCCTGGTACCAGAACTTCAAGATGAAGTCAAGTAGAACCACAACTCATAGTAGAGGTTGCCATGAGAGAATTCCCATTCCGCATCTTACCTCAGGATTTTACAGGCTGATGTGTGGATGGAGATCACAGTGTTTGGTGGTGTGGGAGGAGTTCCGGGGTATGTTTTGTGACTGGCAGAAATCCAGGACTGCAAAGCAGCTCAGATACCCGAAGGTTGATGGGAGAGCCTGGATCCGAGTCATGGTACCAATGTAAGGCCATCACAAAACACAGCAAACAGGCTGGCGCCGCAGCTCAATAGGCTAATCCTCCACCTAGCGGTGCCGGCACACCGGGTTCTAGTCCTGGTCGGGGCGCCGGCTTCTTTCTTGGTTGTCCCTCTTCCAGGCCAGCTCTCTGCTCTGGCCTGGGAAGGCAGTGGAGGATGGCCCAAGTGCTTGAGCCCTGCACCCCATGGGAGACCAAGATAAGCACCTGGCTCCTGCCTTCAGATCAGCACGATGCGCCGGCCGCAGCGCACCAGCCGTGGTGGCCATTGGAGGGTGAACCAACGGCAAAGGAAGACCTTTCTCTCTGTCTCTCTCTCTCACTATCCACTCTGCCTGTCAAAAACAAAAACAAAAACAAACAAAAACACAGCAAACAGTGGAGTTAAAGGAAAGGTTTATTGCCTGGTGGGGAAGCCTGAAGGACCAGAGGGGGGAAGGCAAGAGAGTAAGAGAAAGAGGAATCAGGAGAGAGAGCACATGTGCGAGAAACAGGTCCTGTTGTATCTTTGCAGGGGGCAAGGAAATAGGAGCAGTGAATCCCCTTAGAGTAGGGGCAGAGCTGACACCTGTGGTTGGGCCAACTGGTCACCTGGCTTCTAGCAATGGCAGTGGGGTCTAGAGCATAGGCTGGTGTCCAGGACATAGATCGCGTCAGAGATAAGACCTGCACCATTTTACTAACAAGCATTGCCTGTCATTTTTCTTTGGAGTAGTATTTTTCAAAGTGATATTAATAGGTATGATTTGAGAAAGAGGTTTCTTGACCAGGTAATTTTGGAAATGCAAAGTTGTAGCAGGACTTCTCAGAGCTTGGAATATATTGATGTGTATCATGAGCCATCTTGGCAGGTGTGTGTTTCTCAACCAAAAATATCTTTACAAAGAGCCAAGATGGGGCAAAACACACTTAGGAACTGATACTTTAAAGAAAAAAAAAAGTAAGAAATTCCTTAAGTTTTAGGAATATATTTGAGGGCCTCTGGTGCTTCCAAATGAAATGTCCCCTTTTTAGTATATGGTTATTTGTAGTTAAATAGGACAAGGAAATTTTTCTGTTGCATTGATCGGTAAGATGACTGTAGATAAAAATAATATGCTCTCTTTGTTAAAGGCTAGAAGGATTTTGAATGTTTTCTTCATAACAGAATGATAAATGTTTGAGGAGACAGATTTGCCCTGATTTGAACATTACACAATATATACATGCATCAAAACATCACATATTACACCATAAATATGTATAATTTTTTTGTGTTGGTTAAAAATAAATACTCAATGTATTTTAGAGAGATACCTAGAAACCCTTGAGAGTCCCTTGACTTTATCCCTTCATTCAAAATTAAAAGATTTGTCTTCTTGCCTGATTTCTCAGTATTTGTCACACTTACACAGGTCACTATAGACCTTGCTATAGGAATTGCTAAGGGGGCAGGTGTTTGGCGTAGCTGTTAAGACACCAAATGGGATGCCTGCCTCTGATATCAGTGTCTGGTTCCATACCCAGCTCCTTACTTTGAAACCAACTTACCACTAATATACAGCCTGAGAGGTAGCAAATGCTGGCTTAAGTACTTGAGTTCCTGTCACCAGCATGGAAGACCCAGATTAAATCCCAATTCCTGCCTCTAGCCTTGGCTGTTGTGGGTATCTGGGGAGTAAACTAGTGGGTGGAAGATTTCTGTCTCTGACTTTCAAATAAAATGAAAATACATAAATAAAAAGTAAGAAATAGAAGCAAAAGTCCCATTTTCCCAAAAAGCAATCACTAGGAGAACTGGAAGAAAGATAAAGAGGAAAATGACTGAACATTCATAATTTTAGATTTCTTAGATATAAAGGGGCTACAAAAAGGCTATGGGATTAGAAAAGTAAAAGTTAATGAAGCAAATATGAGGTGAAATGTAGATGGATTTGATAGATTAGATGAATAGAATAAAAAATAGAAGAAAGGATATAACCAATCATGTAGCAGGAGATTCGGGGTGAGAGGAAAAGTGAGGAGGAAAAGACAGAAAGAAAATGAAAGAGGTCAGCCATGCTGGGGCAGCATTCTGACCATTTTGGTAGATAAGTAACCAGTGCCATAGGACTGAAGGGGAAGGAACAGAGACGATCTGATACAACAGTCTCCTTTTTAAATAATGTAATTAATATCCTGGCAGGCTTTGTCTTATCTTACAGATGGTTAGTAGCCTACTCAAGAGCCCAGTTCTCATAACATTGTATCCAGTAGCTTCTGCTACTCTAGACCTCTTGTCCTTGTTGAAAGGTATTTTAATGGCGTGCTGTACATTCTCTATCCTGAAAAAGTATTTCTACTTGCATACAACCCAATCCCCCCTTCCTGTAATCCAAGTTAATTACTGTGTTCACACCATTATTTTCCTGCTATATTGAGAAAATGAAGGGGGAAATAAATGGCTTTCTCCAATAGGAGCAGTCCTGAAAGCTGGCTGCACACACCCAGGGCATCAGTGACACTCAGCCCTCCTCTCTGTACAGTACTGGCTGCACTGTTACAGTTGGTAACAGTAGTGAGCCCCAACACTGTAGTGGAGAAACAGGTGAAGTGTTTTGTGTTGCTTTGTGAGGCAAGGAGACGTACTGAATGCTGGGCAAAGCTACAAGCAAATACCAGATATGGCTCATAAGTACTGTGAAATAGCTTTCCAGCCTTTAAATGCTGTCCCATTTTTTTTTTTTTCTGGATAAGTGGAAATTAGCCAGGACTGTGATTTATTTGTGAAAAATCTATGCATTTATTTAATATGTAGCTTAAGTGTATACCAGGCACTAGAGATATAAAAAGGCACATACGGCCTCTGTACTAGGTAGCATACAGGCTCCCCTGCTGTAACAGAGACTGCTGAAATATGGTAACTCAGACAACATAGAGCTTTACCGCTTTCTCCCATAATCATAGTCCGGAACGAGCAGACCTGGGTAATCAGAGTGGCTCTGCCTGAGCATCGGTTTCCAGGGGTCTCCAGTCATTGCCATTTCTTAGCAGCAGGAAGGGGCAAGAAGGAAGCACAGAGCAAATGACTTCTTCAAGTAGCTGAAACCTCAGGCTATACACATTCCTTCTCAGATACCATCGATCAGACAATGCTAGAGCTACTAACTGCAAGAGAAGCTGGGAAATAGTTTTTTTATGGGTTGCTATGTGCCAACTAAAACTCTTAGATTTCCACTACAATAGGAAGACAGAGAAAATTGAGACTGGGGACAGTTGGAGGTCTTTCTCACAGACTCATAACAAAGAGAGATAGTAATCATATAATGCAGTAAAGGCTCATAAGTACAAAAGTAAGTTCCAGTGGCAGAGCAGAGGGAGAAATTATCTGTAGCTAGTGTGAGGGCCAGTGTCAGAGGACATATTTCAAAGAAGATAGGGCCTGATGCTGGGAATGATGATATGCTGGTAGTAAGAGAAAGACGACAGGAAACAATACCAGTAGAAAAAAATAAGTGTCTTCTTGTGAAGATAGCAGATTGAACACTTGTAGCTATTTTAACTTTTTTCCCTGAAACCTCACTAAAACGACAGTATTTTCTGTATCATAAACCCCTGAACAAGAAAAACAGATGGGGAAAAAACAGCAACAAAATTTTGGAAGCAGGAAAGCAGATGGAGAATGGAAAAAGAATTAGCAAATTCAAGAAAACTGACTTCTCAGCTAATAGTTAAAAAACAAAAACAACTTTAAAAAACTAACATATACTCAAATACTAATATATTCCCAATACTCAGGAAATAATGGTACCAGATATTTCTGGAAGTAGGAGTACTGAAAAAAAGATCATTGGGGTGAGTGTTTAGCCTAATGTTTAAAACACTGTTTAAGACACCTGTGTGCCATATTGGAGCATCTGGGTTTGAGTCCTGGCTCTGCTCCCAATACAGCTTCCTGCTAATGTGCACCCTAGCAAGCAGCAGGTGATGGCTTATGTAGTTGGGTCTCACCCATGTGGGAGACCTGATTTGAGTTCCCAGCTCCTGACTTAAGCCTGGCACAGCCCTGGCCATTGCAAGTATTTGGAGAGTGGACCAGTGAATTGGAGTGTATGCATTCTCTCTTCTCTCCTCAAATAAAAAAAAATTAATATATAAATTGAAAAAGAAAAATATTGTCAGTGTGGTTAAGAAAGTTTAGACTGTTGCATCCTCTCCGCTCCACACACTAAATGACTGCCCCCCCACACATTAGCAGAAAACTAAACACATGTTCTCTGGAAAAAAAAAATTAAATGTAGAGTCTTTGACTGGAAACACCAAATATAATAGAGGTTGAGGTTCCTTATTAAAAATAAGGGATTTGGCCGGCACCGCGGCTCACTGCCCTTCTTCCAGTCCAGTTCTCTGCTGTGGCACAGTGGATTAAGGTGCTACCTGCAATGCAGGCACCCAGCTGCTCCACTTTTTTTTTTTTTTTTTTTACAGAGTTTATTTATTTGAGAGATAGCTTTACAGACAGTGAGAGGGAGAGACAGAGAGAAAGGTCTTCCATCCGCTGGTTCACTCCCTAAATGGCTGCAATGGCCAGAGCTGTGCCAATCAGAAGCCAGGAGCCAAGAGTTTCTTCTAGGTCTCCTACATGGGTGCAGGGGCCCATGCACTTGGGCCATCTGCCATTGCTTTCCCAGACCATAGCAGAGATCTGCTCCACTTTCAATCCAACTCCCTCCTAATGGCCTGGGAAAGCAATGGGAGATGGCCCAGGTGCTTGGGCCCTTGCCATCCATGTGGGAGATCCAGATGGAGTTCCTAGGTCCTGGCTTTGGCCTGGCACACCCCTGGCTGTTGCAGTCATTTGGGGAGTGAATCAGCTGATGGGCAGTCTCTCTTCCTGTCTCTCCCTGTCTCTTTGTAACTCTGCCTTTCAAATAAATAAATAAATCTTTAAAAAAAAAAAAAAAAGAAAGAAAGAAAAGAAAGAGGCTGGTACCCTGGCTCACTAGGCTAATCCTCCGCTTGCGGCGCCGGCACCCTCAGTTCTAGTCCTGGTCAGGGCGCCGGATTCTGTCCCGGTTACCCCTCTTCCAGGCCAGCTCTCTGCTGTGGCCAGGGAGTGCAGTGGAGGATGGCCCAAGTGCTTGGGCCCTGCACCTGCATGGGAGACCAGGAAGAAGCACCTGGCTCCTGGCTTCCGATCAGCACGGCCATTGGAGGGTGAACCAACGGCAAAGGAAGACCTTTCTCTCTCTCTCTCACTGTCCACTCTGCCTAAGAAAGAAAGAAAGGAAGGAAGGAAGGAAGGAAGGAAGGAAGGAAGGAAGGAAGGAAAGAAGGAAGGTAGGAAGGAAGGAAAGAAGGAAGGAAAGAAAGAAGGAAAGAAAGAAGGAAAGAAGGAAGGAAAGAAAGAAGGAAAGAAAGAAGGAAAGAAAGAAGGAAACTTTATGGCTACCAGGAATACCTTTAAAAAATACAATGCCAAAAAAAAAAAAAACCCACTGAATATCTAGTTGAGAAAAGTCTTTCAAAAAGTGGAACAAAATTATTTAAAAAGAAGGAAAGGAGGATTTAAAAAATAGAGGACTAGTCCAAAAGGTTCAATATACAAGTGTCAGACATCCCAGAAAGAACAGAAAAAACAGAGGGGAGGAATCATCAGTGAAGCAAGAGTTTCCAAAATTTGGGGATCTGACCTCTCAGATTGGAAGGACTCAACACAATGGATGAAAGTAGACACGTTCCAAAGCATATCATCATGAACTCTCTGAACACTGGAACCACAGAGAAGTTCTTAGAAACTTTCAGAGAGTAAAAACAAGTCAAATGAAAAGAGAACAGGAACTAGATTGGTTTCCAATTTCCCAAAGACAACAGAGCCAGAATGCAATGAAGAAATGACTTCAAAATTCTGAGAGAGTTCTGTAAACTGACCATATTTTTTTTTAAGGTTAATTTGTCTGAAAAGCAAAGAGACAGATAGAATTCCTATTCCCTTGTTCACTCCCCAAATGCCACAGCAGCCAGGGCTGGGCCAGGCCAAAGCCTGGAGCCAGGAACTCCATCTGGGTCTCCCACATGGATGGCAGTGACTTGGTTCTTGTATTTGAGCCATCACCTGCTGCCTCCCAGGCTGTGCATTAGTAGGAAGCTGGAATTACAAGCACAGCCAGGACTTGAACCCAAGTACTCCAATATGGGTGCAGGCAGAACAAGTGGCATCTTTTTTTTTTTTTTTAAGATTTATTTATTTATTTGAAATGCAGAGATACAGAGAGGTAGAGGCAGAGAGAAAGACAGAGAGAGAGGTCTTCCATCCACTGGTTCATTCCCCAAATGGCCGCAACGGCTGAAGCTGCACCCATCTGAAGCCAGGAGCCAGGAGCTTCTTCCAAGTCTCCCATGCAGGACTTGGGCCATGTTCTGCTGCTTTCCCAGGCCATAGCAGAGAACTGGATTGGAAGAGGGCAGCCTTGTCTTGAACCGGCTTCCAGATGGGATGCCGGCACTGCAGGCTGTGGCTTCACCTGCTATGCCACAGCATCACCCTCCCCCCGCCGCAAGTGGTATCTTAACCACTATGCCCTCTGTGTCTGGCCATATTAACACTCAACTGTAACAGCAAAATGAATCAACTTTGTAAGATTTCAAAATATTACTTCATGCATTTTAGAAGCTATTTGAAGATATGTTACACGCATTCATACACAAACAGGAGCAAAAAAGGAGTTAAGAAAAGGCAGGGAAGGAACAGGTGTACATCTGGAAAGCAGCAAAGCAAGTGCCTAGGAAGCTAGTGAAGGGAGATCCTGGACCACATCTCTGCTGCAGATACCAAAGATAACCAGACTAAACTGAAGCAAAGCAGAAGGTTGTAGGCAAGACCTCCTCTGAGAGAAAAGCTAATGGAAATGGACTTCTTAATAGAAGGCAGTTGGCAAAGAGCAGGAGATTGCCTTGTTGAGAACTGCTTGGAAAATCTAGCAAGAAGAAGGGGAAGGCTAACATGGTAGAGTTCCGTGCGTCACTTGTATCTGGCACTTCACTTCTGGACACAGGAAAGGAGCGTATTTCCTTTCCCTCTTGCACTTAAGCAGAACTGCGTGACTCGTTCTGGCCAGTGGATTTAAGCAAAGCAACACGTTCTAAAACAGCCGAGGGGCAGCTGTGCGTATCTGAGTGCCTGGGTTTGAATCCCAGCTCCCCTTCTGATTCCAGCTTCAAGTGATAGCTCAATACTTGGGTTCCTGCCACCTACATGGGAGAACTGGATTGCGTTCCCAGTTTCTGGCTTAAGCCTGTCCCAGCCCTGTCTGTTGCAGGCATTTGCAAAGTGACTTAGCTGATGGGAGATTCTCTCTCTCTCTCTCTCTCAATCTCCCTCCCTCTTTCAAATTAAAAAGGAAAACAAATTAAAATTTAGCTTAAATAAATAAGACACAGTCCAAATTCTTTACCATTTTACTGTTGAGAGGTAGGTTGTTGGTATGGTATAATCTGGCCTGTGTTGACTAAAGGACAAGATAATTAACACTAAGAAAAAGTATGCAGGAAAGGCAAAGAATTCATAGTTTACCATAGGACTCATCCGTGGAAGTATCTACCTGGTCAGAGAAATACAAATGCTAAGAAGAGATCTCACTAAAATGAGGATACAATGATCTTGGCAGAATGAGAAAAGTGATGATGTGTGGTAGGAGCACAGGTAACTTCGAGAAAAACACAAACGTAAAAAAAAAGGAGGAGGAAACGACTGCCATCTATTCAGTTAACTTGAAAGTAAAAGCTGAATAATTTCGGAGATGTGGTGAAATGAGAAAGAGACAAACATCAGTGACACATTCTAGGGTGTGGAGAGATACATGAAGTCGTGAAACAAAGCAGTATAGGGAAGGCTGTATGGAAGCAGACGTCAGTCAGAGAAATAGTGGGGCAGTGATAATCTTCAAGTGTGTGGGATCACATAATCCACCATGTTACATGGAAAATAAAGGAATCTTGGAAAGCTGATCATCATCTCATTATCACTCTGCAAAATTATACCAGAAAGCATTGGAGTAAGTGCTGAAGTCCTCTGTGCGCTTTATGGTACCATAGCAGATAGAAAATAAGTATGCTTTCATTACCACCTTGCAGACTCTTAGTGAAGCTGGAAACGTTTCTTATTAGTTTCAAAGACAAAACTATTTCTCTACTCTCACACAGAACTTGTCCTGCCTTTCAAATTCCACTGTAAAGTACAGTTTTAATTACCATCAATTTAAATACAATGGTTCCTTGGAAACCATCGATGACTTTACCTGTATGTTTATATGCGTCTAGTTCTCCATCCTGTATCTCCCCTTTTGACTTTATAAGTCCTTAATATAAATATCAAAAGGAAATAAACTTTTTCATATTTCTCTATTTTATTCTCTCATTGTTTCCACATTTGATTGCTGCCTGGGCACAACCTGACATGGTTAATTCGTTTATTCATTTACAAATATTGATAGGACTTAATGCACAACCAATTTTAAAAACCAGGAGGGGCCAGCGCTGTGGCGTAGCGGGTAAAGTCACCGCCTGCTGCGCCAGCATCCCATATGGGCACTGGTTTAAGTTCTGGCTGCTCCACTTCCGATCCAGCTCTCTGCTGTGGCCCGGGAAGGCAGTAGAAGATGGCCCAAGTCCTTGGGCCCCTGCACCTTCGTGGGAGACCTGGAAGAAGCTCCTGGCTCCTGACTTCGGATTGGCCTACTTCTGGCCATTGCCACCACCTGGGGAGTGAACCAGCAGATGAAAGATCTCTCTCTCTCTCTCTCTCTCTACCTCTGCCTCTCTCTAACTCAGCCTTTCAAATAAAATAAATAAATCTTAAAAAAAAAAAAAAAGAATACAGCATCTAAAAACACTAAGCAAAAATTTTTGCTCTCATGGAGTTTCTTTTTTTTTTTTTTAAGATTTGTTTATTTATTTGAAAGGCAGAGTTGTAGAGGGAGAGGGGCAGATGGGGAGCAGGGAGAGGAGAGGAGAGGAGAGAGAGAGAGAGAGAGAGAGAGAGAGAGATCTTCAACCCACTGGTTTACCCCCAAATGGCCACAGTGGCTGGGGCTAGGCCAAGCTGAAGCCAAGAGCCTGGAACTCCATCTAGTCTCCCACATGGGTGGCAGGGACCCAAGTGCTTGGGCAATCTTCTGATGCTTTCCCAGGTGCATTATTGGGGAGCAGGATCAGAAGTGAACTTGATCCAGTGCTCATTATGGGGATGCTGGCATCACAAGTGGGGGCTTAACTTGCTGCTTCACAAGGCCTGCTCTGGAGTTTATCTTCTAATGGGGGTGTATAACCAAGTAAGCTGGAAAAGTTACAGGATGTCAGAGTGTGCTAATTGCTACAGAGGAAAATAGTATAACAGCAATGAGTAGAGAATGCTGGGGTGGTAAGATGGCATAATTTTCATAAAAAGAAGTGTCATGAAAGGAAGATAAAATGTGCACACAGGGGAGTTGATGCGCGTATTCAAAGGGGAAATACAGCCCCTTAGGTCCTCCAGTATTTATAAAATTATAGTCTCTACTGCCACAGGCATGAGTTTTGGTGGCAAGACCTGGAATTATAAAAGAATTTTAATTTTTATTTCTGGGAAGAAACACTATGCTAAGTTAAAAGCGTCAAATTTCAGATTCTTAGGCAAGGGGCCTGTGCTGTGGCATAGTAGGCTAAACCTCAGCCTGCAGTGCCAGCATCCCATGTAGGTCCCGGCTGCTCCTCTTCTGATCCAGTTGTCTGTTCATGGCCTGGGAAAGCAGTGGAAGATGGCCCAAGTCCTTGGGCCCCTGCACCCACATGGGACACCCAGAAGAAGCTCCTGGTTCCTGGCTTCAGATCTGTCGAGCTCTGGCCATTGGGGCCATTTGGCAAATGAACCAGTGGATGGATGACCTTTCTTTCTGTCTCTCCCTCTCTTTGTCTGTAACTCTGCCTCTCAGATAAATAAATAAAATAAAATAAAACAACCCGATGCTTAGGCAAGCGCAGGAGCCATTCTTATCCGTAACAGTGAAAGGAGTAAGGTGACTTGGATTGTAGACTCTTGAAAGCAGTCCTGAGGACTAGCATTACAAGGCAGCAGGTAAATAAAGCATCAGCACGCCGACTTCCCAGGGCAGCAGGTATGTAGCGCTGCGGTGAAAAAGAGGCACTCACGAGGCTAATGCATGCATAGGCTGCTTGCTGCCACAGCCTTTGGCATCAGATAACTTCTGTCCTCTGAATGCCTATTTGACAATTGGCAAAGCCACAAGATGGGTATTTCTAAAATGAAACATCTGCTTCATTTTGCCTAAGTCAGCAAGTATTCAGTATTTTGTTGCTTTTTTGAAGGCCCTGTGCACATGCCACAAAATTGATAATAATAACCTAAGAGCTATATCATCTTGCCACTTTCAGCTAGAAGCTTATGTACAAGTAACTACTAATAATCTGTGGACTTTTGTTCTTAATATGATAACAGCATCTTGTTTTCAGTGCCTTCCAGGAAACTAGATAACTGTTTAATTTGTTATATTTACATTTTTAGAACCTAAGTATTCATATCATTTATGTCAAAAAAAGATTCCAAATTCCAGGGCATGGCAACTGTGCTTGATTGTTGTAATCACATATTAAGTAATTCTTTATAAATGTAAGCACACTCCAATGCTATCAAATAATCACTTGTCTATATATTATTATGTAGAAAAAATTAGAGTTAAAAATATTTACATAAACAAGGCAACCATTTTTCTTTTCTACCGCTGTAAAGCAAATTTGTGTAAGAATGAATTTTGTGGATGAATAAAGAAAGTATGTATGTGTGGGGTGGAATATTATTCAGTCATTAAAAAGGAAAGAAATCCTGTCATGACATGGATGAACCTTGAGGACATACGGAAGTGAAATAAGCTAATCAGAGAAGGACAGGTACCTCATGTGATTCCACTTGTGTGAGACAGAAGTATCTAAAGTAGTCAACTCATAGTCACAGCAAAAGGAGAAGGGTGGCTGTCAGGGACTGGCAGAGAGAGAAATGGGGAGTTACTTTCAATAGGTATAGAGTTTTCGAATTTCTCATGCACAATGAGAAATTTCTAGAGATCTGCTACACAATAGTGTACTGACAGTAATACTTGCTGTGCACTTAAAAAATTAGAACAGATCTTCTGCCATTTTTTTTTCACCACAGTTTTTAAAATGTATTTGAGAGACAGAGACCAAGAGCAAGAGAGAGATCCTCCATCCACTGGTTCACTACACATATGCCACAGCAGCCCGGTGGGGTCTGGCCAGTTAAGCCAGGAGCCAAGGATGTAATCCGGGTTTCCCACGTGGATGGCAGGAACCCAATTACTTGAGCCATTACTGATGCATCCCAGGCTCTGCATTAGCAGGAAGCTAGAGATAGGAGCTGGAGAAAGAAATTGAATCCAAGTACTCCAGTGTGGGACTCAGAGCATCTGGGTTCCATTTTTTAAAAATGAGCTTATGTTGGCCAGTGCCGTGGCTCAGTAGGCTAATCCTCTGCCTTGCAGCACCGGCACACTGGGTTCTAGTCCCGGTCGGGGTGCCGGATTCTGTCCCGGTTGCCCCTCTTCCAGGCCAGCCCTCTGCTGTGGCCAGGGAGTGCAGTGGAGGATGGCCCAAGTGCTTGGGCCCTGCACCCCATGGGAGACCAGGAGAAGTACCTGGCTCCTGCCATCGGATCAGCGCGATGTGCTGGCCTCAGCACGCCCGCTGCGGCGGCCACTGAAGGTGAACCAACGGCAAAAGGAAGACCTTTCTCTCTGTCTCTCTCTCTCACTGTCCACTCTGCCTGTCAAAAAAAAAAAAAAAATGAGCTTATGTCTTGGAAAAAAAATTGAAATTTATAAAATATTTGTGACCTTGTTTTGTGCCATTTTTCATAACAAAATCTACACTGACTGTCATTGAGGTCCTTGGTCGACAGCAACAAAACCAACTTGAGAACCTGATCAAAAGTGAAAGTTCCTAGAAGCATGTTTGAGGCACAGGGAGATGAGAAGCTGGAGGGACAGGCTTGAAAAGAATCAAAAGCTCTCCAGAGGTCTGGGCAGCAAGAACCTCAGAAAGCCAGTGTGGTCCCTGTGCTGCTGTTGGCCCTTCTCTGCCTTCTCACCCACTGCCCTAAGAAGCCCCAAATGGCCTGATAACTCATAGAAGGAATCACAGGGTTCTCTAGTGAAAGCATTTCTCCCTTGTGTACTAAAAATCTTTATGTCAGCAAAGCTTGGAGTCATGGGGATTAGAAGCCATCACCTCACTGTCATACTTTGCTTCCCATCGCACACCACTTGCTTCATCACTCACTAGTTTAGGATGTGTGTGTCCTAAAGGATTATGGCAAAATCATACAAGGTTCATCTGATTAACATGGGCCTAACTAGCTCTAAATGACTTGTTCCACAGTTTCAAAGGGCCAGATACTTCAAGGTGTTAGTGACCTAGTGAGATCAACGTTTCCCACAGCCTCAGCCCATTTCCCCGTCTCCACCACGGTGAAGTGAATTCTTTGGTCAGTTGCATCACATAGGATTCCATGACTGTATATATGGTATTCTGTAAGTTCATGGATGTGCTAGTAGCATAGGCTGAATTTGGATTAAATATCTTACAGTGAGGACATCAGGGTCCATTCTGTGTGGCTCTCAAGAGTGAGGTCCTATATCCAAGGTGACAGTAGCTGCTGGAAAACTGGTTAGTCAGCAATGACACTGCAGGACAGACTAGGTAAAAGAAAGTCTTCAGTGAACCCTGGCATAGCTTCCATCTCTCCACCCTGTCTACTTTGTGTGAATCCACGTGGGGTAGATACACTGACTGATAACTGAGGACAGGACATTTTGCTCTATTTGTGGTGGCTTTTGGTAAGTATCCATATAAATTTTAGGTACACATACTCTAGACCCATCGACATACCTGCTCCTCAGACTTCCTTATTACTGTCCTCCAAGCATGCCAGGAACTGCTGTGGCTCCTCACCTACAGCTCTCCAAATCTTCCTCTGGAAAAAGCAGACAATAGAACAGTAAGATGTGCTGCCAGAAGTTCCACAAATGAAAGCATTCCCTTTTCCACTGACCTTCAGGTTCTAGTAAGTGGGGCTGACTGATACCAGCTATTATTTAGAGCCATTTTGTAAGTCACACTTGAGTTTCTTCCTCTTTAATTATGGGGAAATCCAGAAAAGCCAGTGGTTGAGAGGGTGCTGCAGGAGCAGGTGTGCTGGATGTGTGAGCCTTGTTATCCGCAAGTCCACTCAGGTCCCGCCCCACATTCCTGCCAACACATGGGACTTCTGCTTGGTAATGAAGCACAAGCCTCGGAGAACACCCAGCTCTCGGTGGGCACTTGCATTACACAGTCATCTACTGTATTTAGTCTCTGTCAAATCCAGGTTATAAGCCAAGAGTTATTTTTCAAAAATGTGGTAGCCTTTGACACAGTGAGCATGACTTTATTCCAAATGCCACTTCTACAGTTGTCCCGCAGAGTCTTCTCTGGGCTTGATAGGGTATCCCAGTCTTCAACAGGCAGATCAGACACCTATCATTAGATCTGATGGCCCATGGGCCAGATGGCGATGTTGCCCGCACTGTAGCTTGAACCAGTGGAAGGGACCCCTCCTGCTTTCAGCCATATTAAGCTGGAGGCCTTTTAGGTCTCCCACTGAATGGATACGAGAAGCAAATTATACTGTACAACTTGTCTCCAAAACTCAAAAATGCCCACCAAATTATGATGCTTCTTTCTTCTTGGATGGGACATATAATACCACAACTTGTCTTCTTTAGAGAGGTTTCCTCAGTCTACGGCCATACCACCCTGAACGCGCCCGATCTCGTCTGATCTCGGAAGCTAAGCAGGGTCGGGCCTGGTTAGTACTTGGATGGGAGAGAGGTTTCCTCAACCTGCCTCTGATTAAGGAGCCCACTTTCCAAGAAACTTCACAGAGATTTCTGGCTACTGTGTTTTCACAGGCTCTATCTTTAGGATACAAGGGTTTCTGAAATTGTATCAGTCATCCAACACTGGTACTTGAATAGAAACTCCGTGACCTTGATGTGAGAACATAAGACCACACTACTATGGCAGCATTAGGAAGCTGTCTAGATTTGTATTCCTCAGATAAGGGAGGACCAAAACAGGTTTTGGATACTAGAAAAAGTCATATGCCTGTATTGTCATTTTAGAAAGCTCTGATGTGAATTCAAATTATACCTCTGTTACTTAACAATTTTAAGGCAGTAATTTTAGAGGCCATTTGAATTCTTTGTACAGTGACAATTTGTAAAAATAAATTAAAAATAAACAAATATTTAAAAAAATCTCTAATAAAATACAAGAGAACATTTTAAAACTTCCAAATCAGAGGTATGTTTCGAAGTATTTTGTTTGAACTAATTTTTTTAAATGTAAAGCATATACTTTTTGTTAGTTATTTTGTTAATTATTGTTTCCATGCTTGAGTTTTTCCATTATGTCCTTTGACAGGGTAGTGACAAAACTCCTAAGTGAATATTTAATTTAGAAGTATGGGGGGCAGGGTGGGAGGGGTAGCACCGTGGCTCACTTGGTTAATCCTCCGCCTGCGGTGCTGGCATCCCATGTGGGCGCCGGGTTCTAGTCCCGGTTGCTCCTCTTCCAGTCCAGCTCTCTGCTATGGCCCGGGAGGGCAGTGGAGAATGGCCCAGAGATTGGGCCCCTGAACCTGTATGGGAGACCAGGAGGAAGCACCTGGCTCCTGGCTTCGGATCAGCACAGCGCCAGCCATAGCATCCATTTGGGGAGCGAACCAACGGAAGGAAGACCTTTGTCTCTGTCTCTCTCTCTGTCTATAACTCTATGTGTCAAATAAAAAAAAAATTGAAAAAAAAAAGAAGAATACTGACCAGCAACTTAAAAAAAAAAAAAAGAAGTATTGAGGCCGCACCATGGCGCAGTAGGTTGGTCCTCTGCCTGCAGTGCCGGCATCCCATATGGAATGCTGGTTCTAGTCCCAGCTGCTCCTCTTCCAATCCAGTCTCTGCTGTGGCCTTGTAAAGCAGTGGAGGATGGCCCAAATCCTTGGATCCCTGCACCCACATAGGAGACCTAGAAGAAGCTCCTGGCTCCTGACTTCGGATCGGCACAGCTCTGACCATTGTGGCCATCTGGGTTGCGGCCATCTGGGGAGTGAACCATCTGACGGAAAACCTCTCTCTCTCTGCCTCTCCTCTCTCTGTGTAACTCTGACTTTCAAATAAATAAATAAATCTTTTTTTAAAAAAAAAGAAGTATTAACATTAATGCTCAGTAAACAAATTCCCTGCAAAAAAAAAAAAAAAAAAACACTGCTAATAGTTCTAATGTTAGGCAACTTTTTATCTTGGGTTTTTTTGTTGTTGTTTGTTTGTTTTGGTTTGTTTTGTTGTTTGCACTGCTAATACCTCTTTCCCTCAAACTTCCCCATTCTCTCTGCCATTTTGCTGTTTCCCCAATGGCTGTGTGCATGGCTATGTACAGCCATTTTTTCATGCTCTAAGATGCACTGAATGCCCATTGTGTGTCATCACTTAAAAACCATTGGATATTAATCAGTGAGCAAAGTATTCACAGCACTTGCGTACGTCTCACAACCTGCAAGCCAGAAGCATGGATGGGAAAAAGATGCTGTTCAATAGTACTGACCTTGAACATTCAGTGATTCTGCCCACCTGAGAAACAGACTGTAGCCAAACAGAGCAGCTGTTTTTTCTTTCCATGGGGTAAACTGTTCTTGTAGTTCACTTTGGTGAGGAGAGAGAGGCTGAATGGAAACTTTATTTCTTCCCACAGTAGAATCCTAAGTGTGAGGAAAGATGGAGATGAGTTTCTTTTGATACTCGCAGTATTCCTTGGCAGTGTTGCATGCCCACTTGGGATTGGTTATAATTAATTCATAGTGACACCATTCTGCTTGGCTGAGTGATTTTCCCCCAGAAACCTTCAGCTGTGTGCTGGACTGATCCAGACATAGTTTCTCCCAGATGAATAAGACAGAGGGAAGGGGCTTGGGAATTGAAGTATGTCCAAGAGAGCAATCATCATGGATGTCTTATAGAAATTAAGATATGGAGGAAGATAATGATACATGGGCATTAGTAAGCAGAGACTGATCCAGTTGGTCTTGATGACATTAAATAATTCTAACATTAAAGATATGCTGGGAGGCTATGAAATTTTAATAAAGATATAGACTGTAAATTTGTATTTTTGGAGGTACTGAATGTTTCTGATGGTGAAAAAGCAGTTAACAAGACAGGAAGAATGGTTGGAGAGAAAAGTTCATTAGACATGAGGAAGTTAAGAACTTGGGAGGTATCATTGGACAGCTCATCCAAGTGGATGTTAAAATCAGTAAGCAGAGTTACAGGAGTTCAGATTGAAAGAAAAACACAGCAAAAGTGCTAAAATCTTTTGTACATGGACAGTGACCAAGCGGTTGGCAGATAACCCCAGATGATAGAGCCAGATGGCATAAGCCTCAAAGGAGCAGGGGATTTTTACTCAGTGGGGGTTGGGAGAAAATGATTATGTGGAAGTGGCATTGGGGAAGCAGAAGTCAGTCCTCTTACCCCTGCAGAAAAGACAACCTGAGCGTGCTGCGGGGGAAGCAGTGTTCTCAGGGGCCAGCAGGTTTCAGTTAGGGTAAGAAGGAGAGAAAACCTTCCGAGTGGAGGCTCTACCTTTGGAAATAGAAGAAGATTTGCTGATAGTGTAGCCTTCAATAAGAACTGGCAAATCTCCCATTTGGGAGGAATAAGATGGTGCCAAGAGCTGTGACCTTGTTCCCTGTTCTTCATAATTCACCTGCCTATCACATCATCATCATGGTGTTTCTAGGAGGGTACCATATCTCCTTCATCATTGTTGCCAGAGAATAGTCTCAGAGCTCTAAATTCCTCTATAACACACATGAGATTGGGTTGGAACTCGTTTATTTATTTGTGTCTCTCTTATGTTCTTGCTGTTCATCTCTGCCCCTTATTTTCTCCTCCTTTTTTTTTTTTTAAAGATTTTTATTTATTTATTTGAAAGACAGTGTTACAGAGAGGAAGAGGCAGAGGCAGAGAGAGAGGTCTTCCATCCACTGGTTCACTCTCCTAATGGTCAGGGTTCAGCCAGATGGAAGCCAGGAACCAAGAGCTCCATCTGGGTCTCCCATGTGGGTGCAGAGGCCCAAGGAATTGGGCCATCTTCTGCTGCTTTTCCAGGCACATTAGTAGGGAGCTGGATTGGAAGTGGAACAGCCACCCCTCAAACTGGTGCCCATATGGGATGTCAACACTGCAGGCAGAGGCTTAACCTTTTAAGCCACAGTACCAGCCTCCTCCCCAATATCTTCAAATGACCCATTCATTCAAGGAGACTTTCAAAGCCCAAAATGAAATAGAATTAAAGTAACATGCGGCATTGGGACGTCCTTGGTGTCCGTCCAACGGTGCCTGCACACACTGCGGGCCGGATGGGGCGCTGAAAGTGGCACTGGGGCAGGGTAACCTCTTTGCCTCCTTGTCCCCTGGCGCCACCCAAACATCGCGCGGGCCATCGGCACCATGAAGATCTGAACCTTGGAACATGTCTTTGACCACCCATGGGAAACCATTAGAACAGTTGCAATGCAAAAGTACCAAATTCCGATGAACCCGAGTGTGGTTGGAGCGGATGTGCTGGACAGACACGTGGACCCCTCTGGAAAGCTGCGCTGCCACAGGCTCCTGAGTGGGGCCTGCCTTCCATCGTGAAGTCTCTTATCCGTGCAGCAAGAACCAAACCCTACATGTAAGAACATTCTGTTGTTGACCCTGTATCGAGAACAATGGAACTCAAATCTACTAAGATTTCATTTACTGGAAGGGGAGAGGGAGCTGGAGAGGGGAGGGTAGCGGGTGGTAGGGACGTTATGGGGGGGGGAAGCCATTGTAATCCATAAGCTGTACTTTGGAAATTTATATTCATTAAATAAAAGTCATAGACTGTCTCAGAGGGCTTTTCTTCATTTTTCACTTTTTCTTCCTCCAGTAATGTCAAAACTCCATCGCTAACCATGTGATCTATGATGCAGGATGTCTTGATGTCTTTTTCCAGAGCTTCTCTATGTTGCAATAAACAATTCCGAGCTTTTGCAAAAAAAAAAAAATTCATTTACAAATATGGTTTCAGTAGATGAGAGACTCACGTACAAATCACATTCTCAGGATCCAGAAAAAACTGTTTCATAATCACTGTGAAAGGAGTCAGCCTCAGCAGTTACCTTGAAGGACTGATGGCAAGTACAATGTCTTCAAATGCTAATAAAGGCCGAGAAGCAATGGAGTGGGTAATACATAAATTAAATGCTGAGACTGAAGAACTGGTAGCATCGGCAAGAGAAAGCATAAAGGCCCTGATGGTGGTGGCAGCTTTTGTAGAGAAATGACAGCGGTCCGTTCTCCATCGGGCCACCAGTTCTCCAGGCCGATGTATCTATTTGTTATTTAAAAAGTACGACTAGGGGTCGATGCTGTGGCATAGCGGGTAACGCATTGCCAGCATCCTGTATGGGCGCCAGTTCTAGCCCCAGCTGCTCCTCTTCCCATCCAGCTCTCTGCTGTGGCCTGGGAAAGCAGTAGAAAGGACTTGGGCCCCTGCACCCGCATAGGAGAACCAAAGAAGCTCTTGGCTCCTGGCTTTGGATAGGTGCAGCTCTGGCCATTGCAGCCAATTTGGGAGTGAACCAACAGATGGAAGACCTCTCTCTCTGTGTCTCTCTCTGCCTCTCCTCTCTGTGTGTAACTCTTTGAAGTAAAATAAATAAATCTTTAACAACTATATTTTAGGTAGAATTTTTTAATAAGGTGCAGTAAGACTATGTGACTTTTGATCAAAATAAAATATGCAGGGCTTCTAAATCAGCAGGATCATCTGAAATTAGTATTGTCTGAAATGAGTATCTTGATTCTCCTGAAGTAGAATTGAAAGCTTTTCATACAGTAGAACTCTACCTGTCTTTGGACCCACCCCAGAGTAAAACAGAGCCTCCTCTTCCAAACACATCACTGTGTTACTGCTGTAGAATTCAAGAGCTTGCATGAGGGAGTTCACTGTAAAAGAAGAAACTGTACAGTTTTAAAAGACATTAATTTTTTTAAAAAACTTTTATTTAATAAATATAAATTTCAAAAGTATGACTTTTGGATTGTAATGGTTTTCCCCCCATAACCACCATCCCACCTGCAAACCATCCCATCTCCTACTCCCTCACCCATCCCATTCTTCATTAAGTTTCATATTTATTTATTTATTTATTTGACAGGTAGAGTTAAAGAGAGTGTGAGAGAGAGAGAGAGAGAGAGAAAGGTCTTCCTTCCGTTGGTTCACACCCCAAGTGGCCGCTACAGCCAGAACTGTGCCATTCTGAAGCCAGGAGCCAGGCACCTCCTCCTGGTCTCCCACAGCTCACATGGGTGCAGGGGCCCAAGCACTTGTGCTATCTTCTACTGCTTTCCCAGGCCACAGCAGAGAGCTGGATTGGAAGAGGAGCAGCAGGGACTAGAACCGGCACTCATATGGGATGCCGGCGCTGCAGGCGGAGGATTAACCAAGTGAGCCAGGGTGCTAGCCCCCAAGATTCATTTTTAATTATCTTTATATACAGAAGATCAACTAAGTATATACTAAAGATTTCAACAGATTGTACCCACACAGACACACAAAATATAAAGTACTGTTTGAAGACTAGTTTTACTGTTAATTCTCATAGTATAATACATTAAGGACAGAGATCCTACATGGGGAGTAACTGCACAGTGACTCCCGTTGTTGATTTAACAATTGACACTCTTATTTATGACATCAGTAATCACCTGAGGCTCTTGTCATTAATTTGTATAAAATAACTTGCTCTGCTGAAAAACCAGTGTTTTTATTTGGTACTTAAATGATATTTTTGGAGTGAACATTTAGCACAAGAATATATGACTCCAACAAAAAATATGATTTTGTTACATTAAAGAGTACTGAATTGATTTGCCAAAGTTTTCTAATTTAGTAAAGTTACTCCCTTCCTTGGATCCTTGGATTTGTTAAAAAAAAAAAACCAACATGATATTGATACTTATAAAGAATTGTTACTCTATGAGGAAAGCAAACTGATTAAACTTATCTTGAGTTAGGTTTTAAAAAAAGAATTGTTATTCATTATCAAATATTGAGTTGTTTTTATAAAGATTGATTTATTATTAATTTTTAAATATTCATTTATTATTTATTTATTTTATTTATTAGAAAGGCAGAGTGACAGAGCAGAAGAGACAGAGAGGGAGATCTTCCATCAACTGGTTCACTCTCCAAATGGCCACAATGGCCAAGGTTGCACCAAGCCAAAGCCAGAACTCCATCCAGCTCCACGATGTGGGTGGCAGGGACCCAAGCACCTGGCCATCTTCCACTGCTTTTCCAAACACACTAGCAGGGAGTTGGATTGGAAGCAGAACAGCTAGGACTTGAGCCAGTGCTCTGACATGGAATGCCAGCATTGCAAGCTTCATATAGATTTCTGGCTACTATTTTTTCACAGGCTATATCTTTAGGGTATATGGGTTTCTGAAATTGTATCCAGTCATCCAACAGTGGTACTTTAATAGAAATTCAGCGACCTTGATGTGAGAACATAAGACCACACTACTATGGCAGCATTAGGAAGCTGTCTAGATTTGTATTCCTCAGATAAGGGAGGGCCAAAACAGGTTTTGGATATCAGAGAAAGTCATATGCCTATACTATTGCCATTTTAGAAAGCTCTGATGTGAATTCAAATTATACCTCTGTTACTTAACAATTTTAAGGCAGTAATTTTAGAGGCCATTTGAACTCTTTGTACATTAACAATCTATTAAAAAAAAAAGACAAACTCAAATAAAATACAAGATAACATTTTAAGACTTCCAAACATATTTCCTAGTGTAAGACATGCCTCTGCATAATACATGAACATTTTAACATTGAGCTTTCAACCCCAAAAGCATGATTTTCTAAAAATTATAGTAATGTTAAATTAAATGACTAGGGATATAAAAGTAATGCTGATTAAATTAAAACTTTCAGTTTAATAGCATAGCCTTATTTAGATTTCTCTTAAGATACTGCACACATCTATCTAATTTCACATTCATAAAAATGAGTGGTAAAACAAAAGCAAATTAAATACCCCCCAAAACTAAAAGAACAGCAACAAGTTAAATGAATTGCGTTTTTTTGTAATCTGTCGAAGCTGTTAAGAGAACAGGCAATAAAGATTTTGCCTAATCCCATGTTGGAGCACCTGGGCTCCATATCCAGCTCCAGCTCCAGCTTCTGCCTGCTAAAGCAGACCTGGGGAGTAAGCTAGGGTGGCTCTAATAATTAGGTTCCTGCCACTCATGTGGGAGACCTGAATTGAGTTCCTAGCTCTCAGCTTCAACCTCAGCCCAGCCCCAACTGCTATGGGCATTTGGGGAGTAAACCAGCATATAATCTCTCTCTCTCTCTCTTTGCCTCTCAAATAAATACATTTTTTAAAAAATGGTAGCAGTTTTCTTTAAAATTTCTGTATAGTATTATAATCCTTAAGAAAATTTTTTTAGAAATAGCCACTTGGGGATCCGGTGCTGTGGTGTAGCAGGTAAAGCCACCAACTGCAGTGCCGGCATCCTATATAGACACCAGTTCGAGTCCCGCCTGCTGCACTTCCAATCCGGTTCTCTGCTAATATGCCTGGGAAAGCAGCAGTGATGGCCCAAGTGCTTGGGCCCCTGCACCCACATGGGAAACCAGGAAGTTGTTTCTGGCTCCTGGCTTAGGGTTGGTCAAGTTCTGGATGTTGCAGCCATTTAAGAGAGTGAACCAGCAGATGGAAGATTCTCTCTCTCTCTCTCTCTCTCTCTTTCTCTCTCTCTCACTGTTCATTTCAAATAAATAAATAAACATTAAAAAAAAAAAAAAAGAAATGGCCACTTGTGTATCTCTCTACTAAGAATTTTGAGGAGGGGGCCGGTGCCGCAGCTCACTTGGTTAATCCTCCGCCTGCGGTGCCAGCATCCCATATGGGCGCCAGGTTCTAGTCCCGGTTGCTCCTCTTCCAGGCCAGCTCTCTGCTGTGGCCCGGGAAGAAAGTGGAGGATGGCCCAAGTGCTTGGGCCCTGCACCCCATGGGAGACCAGGAGGAAGCATCTGGCTTCAGTTGCAGTGCGCCAGCCATAGCGGCCATTTAGGGGGTGAACCGAGGGAAGGAAGATCTTTCTGTCTCTCGCTCTCACTAACTCTGCCTGTCAAAATAAATTAAAAAAAAAAAAGAATTTTGAGGAGAAACAGGGAAGCAGCAAATAGAATGAAAGAGAAGTTACCTTTTGCAATGATTTCTTCACACTGTGGCAACAAACGTATTTGTAGTATTGGGCTCCTGAACTAAGCTGTGGATTCAGCATTGGAGACAATGAAGATAGGTGAAAGTTGAGGAACCCGAGAGTGACAAGCAACCCACTGGCTCTTCACAAAGATCTTGATGCCGCAAGCAACTAGTCAGATGAGTTTCCTGAAGGATTGTTGACAGTTTAGAAATTGAGACACGTGAGATCCCTTGCTCAAATATTTAGCACTTTCCCTCTCTGTAAGATTAATTGATCCAATACAACAAAATCTGTCATCCATCATTTGCCAGGCACTATGATTGTTAGATACTTAGATGAAAAATGTTTGACTCTCAAGGAGCTTTGAATGGAATGGGAGGCATACCAGCAAATCCAGTGAACTCATTATGAAGATTGATGTGACCAGGATTGCAATATGATAGTTTTCCAATGAAATGATTATAAGAGGAGTCCTAATAGAGAAGTCAGTGGCAGGAAAGCCTTCTCAGATAATACGATTCTTGATCTGATTACTGGAGGAGAAAAGGGAATCTGGTAGACAGAAGAGAGGTAAAAGACACTCTGGGTATAGAAGACAACATATGTAAGGGTGTGAAACAAAACAGCATGGCCTTGATACTTGGCTTCCTGATTCAACTGGGAAACAGATGACACAGTGAAATAACTGTTTCCAGAGATAAGGTCAAAAGCACAAAGGATGCTGAAGAATTCAAGGATGGTAACAGTGGAAAACCTTTAACCACCTGTTTGGAAGAGGCAAGGAAAAGAGAATATTACCAGACTGTGTGAGAGTGGAAGCCGTGGAGAGGAACTATCCAACAGGAACCTTGACTGCAAGCAAGGGAATAAAGCCACTGCCAAGCAGAGACAAAGTGGATACATTCTCTGACTTCTCTTTCCTCTGGTCTCCAGTCAGAACTTCCCATTGACTGAACCCATTACAAGTCAGAGGACAAGGGAATTTAGGAATGGTTCCTGAAAAGGCCAGGCTTCTGAGACTACAGAAGAGCAGAGCCAGATAAAGCTTCCACCTGCGGTGCTGGCATCCATATGGGTGGCAGTTCATGTCCTGGCTGCTCCACTTCTGATCCAGCTCCCTGCTAAAGGCCTGGGAAAGCAATGGAAGATGACCCAAGTGCTTGGGCTCCTCCACCCATGTGGGACACCTGGAAGAAGCTCGTGGCTCCCGGCTTTGGCCTGGCCCAACCCTGACCATTGTGGCCACCTGGGGAGTGAACCAGCGGAGGGAAGAGCTCTTTTTATCTGTCTCTCTCTGTAACTCTGACTTTCAAATAAATAAATAAATCTTTCTTTAAAAAAAAAAAAAAGAACTGAGACTAAATCTCTGATGACTATACCTGTAACTAATACTGTAATAGATCTGTTCAGGCAGCTGTAACACACTTTGAAAGGCTGAAGTCAGAGCTCAGGGTAACAACATGTGGATTCTGGTGGGGACCCTCTTCTGCAATATAGAGAGCCTTTCTCATGGTATCTTTATGTGGTTGGAAGAAAACTGGGGAGCTTTCTGGAGTCTCTTATGTAAGGACACTGATTCTACTCATGAGGGCTCCACCTCGTGACCTAAATTACATCCCCAAAGCCCCACCTTCTAATACCATCACATTGGGAGTTAAGATTTCAGTGAACAATTTGGGGGAGACATAGACATTCAGCCACTAATACTGACCTTGTTTCATTCTACATTTATGGAGGGGCTGCTGAATTATGTGACAGAAAAAGAATTCTAAAGATTTGATTTGCTATGCAACTTCGGCCTGTCACCCAGTCTTTCTGTATGCCTATTTTTAACCACCATGATATAATAATTATTCAATCAGGTATTTTAAAACAAAGCAAGTAATTGTAGGACAGTGCAAGATGACATACCATGTAAGTGCTCTCACTTCACTATCTAAAACAACCGCTAATTTAATTTCTGTCTGTGTATGAAACCGGCTTTCCTATTAGTCTCAGAATATTTTTATCACTTAACACACTTCATAGTTGATGTGTAAATTCTAGTTAAATCATATCAGAATATCTTCAGATTCTGTCATGGCGCTGAATTATTTGAAGTTGCTGTCATACAACCATTTCTCTTTTTATTTTTTAGGTCAATAACTCGATCTTACTACCGCAACTCAGTTGGTGGATTTTTAGTATTTGACATTACTAACCGGCGATCTTTTGAACACGTGAAAGATTGGTTGGAGGAGGCAAAAATGTATGTACAACCATTCCGGATTGTGTTTCTGCTAGTGGGACATAAATGTGATTTAGCTTCACAACGTCAAGTTACAAGGGAAGAAGCTGAAAAATTGTCAGCAGACTGTGGTATGAAGTACATAGAAACCTCAGCCAAAGATGCTACGAATGTTGAGGAGTCCTTCACCATCTTGACAAGAGACATATATGAACTAATTAAAAAGGGAGACATTTGTATTCAGGATGGCTGGGAAGGGGTTAAAAGTGGTTTTGTTCCAAATACTGTGCATTCTTCTGAGGAAGCAGTAAAGCCCAGGAAAGAGTGCTTTTGCTGACTTCTAACATGCCAAAGAACTAACAGGAACAGATTGGATGTCATTTCAGGATAAATAACATCCAGCAGAGTGATGCAGTGAAAGCATTAAAAATAAATTATAAACCCACGCTAACACTATTTTGTAAGGTTTTGATTCAGAGCCCTGTGCTTACTTGTTACACTATCAGATTGGATATTTTGCTAAATTATCAGGCAAAGCGGATAATTTCAGAGACTCCTGAACTTGGAGTCTCCACATAAGTACCTGCATTCTCACTTTGCTAGCATATAGCTGACCTCAGTGTTCAGATATGTGAACATTACTCATTTTTCTTGACCGTTAAAAATGGATTTTTGTATATGTATAATCTGATTGAAAAGATTGTATCAGGAATATATTATCTTACGTTAATTAATATTGAATAGTAAAGTGCATTTAAGAGTACACCGTTCACTTGCAAGGTAAAAAATCTCAGAAGTATGGACTAGGTCTCAACTATCAGTTCCCTGTTTTAGGTACCAGTTTTTTACAACTTTTCAAAATATTTATGCTCCCTTAATTCTGTTTGAAAACAAGAAAAGCTTTATACTCATTTTTGTTTACTAATTTATTGTTCCTGAAACTTTTGTGTTTTATAAGCTATCTAAGGATCCAAGCAAACTATTTTAAGCAGATATTTGTAAAAATAAGAACAAAGGGCCACTTATCAGCAAATGTTTTGATCTTATAGTGTACTGTCTGTGATTAGAAAAGAAAAACAAAATTTATTTATATTCAAAGAAAATATGCAATTTACTTTAAACTAATCACAAAATTAATAATATAGGTTAGTAATAGCGTTTTTGCCCAAGTAAATTTCCAAATTTTCCCATTTCCGATACAAGAAGAATGTAGACATTTTTATGGACAAAGGAAAATTGGTTAGATGTTTGATATATTTAGCATTGAGATTGCATTTTACAATCATCATTACAAGGGAAGGTAGAATAATCAGTTAGGAGAGTAAAAAGCCTTTTGAGTTTCCTAATTTTTAACTTATTGATTAATCTTCTGTGGAAGGAGAAAGTTTATTGATTAAAGTCCTCTGGAAGGGACATTTTGATCACAATGTCAAATATTTTATTATATTTATTTTCCTCATGTTCTTTATAAAATGTTCCTGATCACGGAGAGGGTACTAAACCTGCATTTTGGAATCATAATGTTTTTACTGTTAAACAAACTATAATTACTTCATATGTTTGAAAACCAAGGTGGTATAGTAGAAAGAATGTTTAACAAGAAATCAGAAAACCTGCTTCTGAGCTTGCCTTTGCTAACCAGTGTTTGACCATGACTAAGCCCTAAGCTACAGATTTTTCTCATCTGCAAAATGAAGCTAATATTGCCATTTGTTGTTATTTCATGGAATTATTTTGAGAATCAAGTGAATCCTATTAAAAGCTTTTGTAACTAAAGAAAGCATTCTATAAATGTGAGATTGATATCAGCTGCTCATGAGAATTCTTTCTCCTGTTCCTTCCTTTCACTCCTGTTCAGAGGGGACAAAAGAAGGTACTTTTCTTTGTGGACTTGGGAGAATTCTTGACTGAAACTTATTCTCTGCCCTTTTACCCTGAACTGCTGTTCCTCTAAAGTTAGAAATGATAGGGAGGGAAGTCCCTGGGGAACCAATCACATCAAAAGTTACGTTTGAATGTGTTTTTTAAAGTGCATCTTTGAAGTAAATATTTACTTGTATTTTCAAATACTTGTACATTTTCTAGGTTCATGTAAGTATTTTTAATAGTGTTTATGGGAAGAAGAATATAAATTATAACCACTAGAAAAGTTTTGAATATTTATATTGACTTTTTATTGATAACCTTAGATTAATTTCACATGAAGGAGTTCAAACTATAACTGACCAGATGAGAAAATGCCTGTCCCCCAAAATGTGAACTAGTCTATTTTAAACTACAGTTTAAAATCTGACATGATAATTTTCCATCACTCCAAAATGGCATAAACTCAACTACTTAATATCCAACAGTTTATAGTCATGTGTGCCTGTTTCTAAAGTTAAATAGCTAAAATGTGATTTAACTTGCATTAGCACCCTTTGTACCACCGATGTCGTGTGAGTCCAGAATTGAGGCTGAAGGATGTGATGTGTAGCAAGATGTAGGACAGAATTAAGGAATTAAGGAACTAGAAGAAACAAATGGGAAGGTAGGGCCCCCAAAAAGTTAATACTTGCATGAGCAAAAGCAAGCCTCGAACTGTGGGCTCCTGGCGCCTTGATTACCCTGCTGGGCTGGGTGTGTACATGTGTTGGAGAGTGGGGGCCAGAATGTGATGTGAAGGAAAATGTGATCACTGGAATCTGCAACATGCTAAAACTGGGCTAACTCATTTTTATATTATAGAGGAGCTATTTGTAGGTAAAACAATAGTAGTGTAAATTTTGATGACTACAGAGATCTGAATTCTTAAATCAGATTGCCAAATATCTCTATAACCTTAGCCAGAGATCTTTATCCATTTCTATATATAAAAATAGCTGACTTATTTTCTTATACATCACTACAGAGGATATGGATAATAATGCCAAAATAGTAAAAATGTTTGCTCCAAGAAAACATATTAACTGAATTTCTTAAAAAAATCAGATATAGATTATTTTATATTAAAATTACTTCATTTAAAATGTAATTTAAATTTAAACCTTATTTAAATTAAAAAATTTAAAACTGATCAATGATGCATCTAATTACTAAATATTTTAGGTAAGTGTGATTTTTAGAAAGAAAGTAAAAACTGTCCCAACCCTATGGTAAGTTTTTCCCTGAGAGAATTGCTCATCTTGAGTCGCATGAACACTTTTAGTGCATAAAATGATGTGATGGTTCATTAAATGGTAAGCTTAAGCCAAAATGTTAAGTAAACAGAATGCTTTTAAATGTGGCCTTTACATGCATAACGTAGGAAGCAGGATTTCTTGAGCATGGAAACTTGAGAATTTGCTTCTAAGTTTCCAAAAGCCTCAAGCATGCCATGAAATTTTGGTGTGTAGAAACCCAGTCTTTCATATTGTTGTTAGCTTTGCCAGCACAAAATCCTTTCATCCAACTTGACATGATTAAAAATCGGAACCTATGGATTAATAAAATCATTTTAGGAGTATTTTTGTCAGATTTTATACTGTCCTTGGTTTAACTAAGAACAAGGTTTCATTGACTTTGAAGCGTGCACTGTTTTTGAATACTTTCCTTAGTCTGACACTTGCATAGTGAGAAGGAAGACTCATTTCGTAAGGTAACCCCATTTGTTTCCCAGTGACTACCTGGAAAGATTTAGCTTGAACATGTAAAGGAAACATGTACTCTTTGGGGGAACAAAAAATGAAAGACTATAAAGGCTTTAAAGTTAGATCCTTTGTATTTTAAAATAGTAAAATACATTCCCAACCAGAAAAGCTAACTCTTGGAAACCCTGTAAATGATAGCCATCTTTGCTTCAGAATCTTTCCAAATCTCAGTGTTTTCACCAAACATGACTTAGCAACTGATCCTCACCTGATCTTAAAATAACTAACAAACCCTACTCCTGAACCTGAATGAACTGCTGCATGGCCTGGTATTTCTATAATGCTATTATTCGATGCAAGTAGACACATGAGTGATGAGCTGTGACAATCTGCATCAATCATTACACAATCTAGTTCACATACTGCACATGGTCATGGTAGGAAGTACATGAAAACAAAATTCGTTAAAGGTATAGAAACCATTAGTGTCCTGTGTTGTTATCTCTTTGGGTAAATGTTTTGTCTTTTTTTGAATAGTGCCTAAAACGTTAATGTATGTGACATTCAGTGACAGCTAATTGATGGTTAATTGTGTTAAATTAATCATATTAAATATGGGTTCCACATCCTTGGTTTTAATTTATTCATTTCATAAAGTAATAAACACGTTTTGCTCTCATCATGTCTTGGCATTTTTTTCCAGAATGATAGCCAATAGAAGTAAGATACCATATAGACTTGAATATGTCATTAATGTTATTTGATTTTAAATAATGAATAAAATAATGAGAATGAGAACTGTGATTGTCATAGGATTGTTATGCCATCCATCTTCGGTGGTGCTTTTAAAACTGAAGCAACTACTTCAATTTGTGTGTGTGTGTGCGTGTGTGTACTCACAAATGAAGTGAAAACAAGAATCAACTGGAGATTACCTTGGTAAAGTGTGGAGCAGAACTCCATAATCAAACACTAAAGTATGTGAATATTCACACTAACAGAGATAAAATCTATAAATAACCTGTCAGGTCAGGTCAGATTTTTCCTTCCAAATGAGTTACTTTTTTTTTTTTTTTTTTTTTTTTTGACAGGCAGAGTGGACAGTGAGAGAGAGAGACAGAGAGAAAGGTCTTCCTTTGCCGTTGGTTCACCCTCCAGTGGCCGCCACGGCTGGCGCGCTGCGGCCGGCACACCGCGCTGATCCGATGGCAGGAGCCAGGAGCCAGGTGCTTTTCCTGGTCTCCCATGGGGTGCAGGGCCCAAGCACCTGGGCCATCCTCCACTGCACTCCCTGGCCACAGCAGAGGGCTGGCCTGGAAGAGGGGCAACCGGGACAGAATCCGGCGCCCCGACCGGGACTAGAACCTGGTGTGCCGGCGCCGCTAGGCGGAGGATTAGCCTAGTGAGCCGCGGCGCCGGCTCCTTCCAAATGAGTTACAAAGAGAATCTTAGATTTTCAGAGCTTTGTGGATTACAGAATTGCAGAAAAGACACCTTGTCCTAGCTCTATGCCTCAGCAGGTATTTCAAAATTTGTGACTTTTCTCCACTTGGTTCATTTTTGTCCTGCTTCAGCCTTGCCCATATATTACATTTTGAGTTAACACTGAGGAAATGTTCATACCTTCTACACACATAATCAGTTATACATGTGAAATGTTTACAGTGGTGTTTAGCACATAGTGTCGCTCCCCATCTTCGTGGAGGAATGACACAGGATTCTGCATTGTTCTTTCGTCTGCTCGGCCCTCCCCGGGTTTGCTGCTGGTTCTTCCCGGGTTGGCTGCCGTCCCTTCCACCTCCGTGGAAGGGCGGTTCCCCCTGCCACATTCCCCACTTCCGCGGGGGAGCGGCACACCGCCGGCCGGCTCTCTCGGGGGCTGCACAGGTGTTCCTTCAGATAGATGTTCCCCTTAGATGTTCCTGGTGCATGTTGTCTCTCTCCTCCTTTATAGTCCTCTTCCGCCAATCCCAACTCGGCTGCCCACACGCCGAGTACGCTGCTCTCCTCCAATCAGGAGCAGGATCAGCTCCTGGAGGTCATCACTCAAGTTGGCAAGAGGCAGCTGCGTAGAAGCTGTTTTCTCCTCTCCCAGCGCCATATTGTGGGAGAGCAGATGCATAGAATAAGTCTTAATTCCAGTAACTTAGTCTAGTCCGAGTTGCTCCCCACAGATCCCCCTTTCTTTTTATTTTTTGGCGTTGATACGTGCCTGTCTTCGGTGCCCCGTGGCACACACTCTGCTCTGCTTGCTAGAGTTGCCCACAGGTGCTTAGAAGTCCTATCAATCAGGCAAACCGAATCCAAGCCTTCTCATTGCCGTATTGTGGGGAGACTTATGTTGATAACGTGCCTGTCTTCGGTGACCTGCAGCTGCCCACAGGTGCTTACAAGCCCTACCAATCAGGCAAACCGAATCCAAGCCTTCTCATTGCCGTATTGTGGGAAGACTTATTGATGTTAATTCGTGCCTGTCTTCGGTGACCTGCGGCGCATAAGCTGCTAGCCGCCCGCAGGTGCTCACCACCTCCCTAATCAGGCAGACCGAATCCAAGCTCTCTCATTGCCATGTTGAGGGGAGGCCCCACTTCTCTCTATTTCTCTATCTCCGGGCATTCCTATTTCTCCCATTTCACTTCCATCTTCCAGCATTCCTATTTCTTTCATTTTACTTCTAAACTTGTTTCTCTTATCTCTGCGGCTTCCCGGCGCCCGCCCCGAGGCTGCTTCTCGGCGGCTTCCCGGCTCTGAGCTGCTTCAGCCCGCGCTTCTCTCATCTGCATGGCTTCCCGGCTCTGCGCGGCTCGGCTTCGCGCGCACACTCCGCGGTCTCCACGCCCTTCGCGCCCGCACCATGGCCTCGCGCCAGCCCCGCGTTCCCTATCTATTCACGCCCCGCGCGCTCTCTCTGCACGCAGCGGCTTCCGCGAGTCACACAGCATAGCTTACGTTTCCGCCACCACCGGCATTCAGTCCAAGTTCCCCGGGCTAACCTGGCGAATTCCAACCTGGCGGCCCACGTCTCTGCCTCTGGTTCCAGATTTTCGCCTTTTGCTCCCCGGGCTGACTTGAAGAATTCCAAGATAGCTTACGTCTCCGCTTCAGCCTGCACTCGCGGCTTCATCCTCCCTAACATTTTTCTCTACCCGGTATGTTTCCCTAAGTTTTCTTCCAACAATATTCCTCCCTCATTTCTCCTGGCCTCTCCCCACAGTCCGTATCCAAGTCTAGGTTTCACTTTCACTTTCAACCTGCAGTCCGTATCTGAGTCTAAGTTTCTTCTTGCTTTCACTTTAAATCCTAACTTCTTTCCCACAGTCCATATCCGAGTCTATGCCTAGGCTTTCGATAGCTTCTTCCGGCACCTTTTCTGTCCGGCTTTTCCCTAGGCTCTTTGCTAGTCTCTCTCTCCGGTATTTTCCACTTCTTCCCGTTTCTTCCCTCCTAGGTCTCCTAATCCGAGTCACGGCACCATTATGTCGCTCCCCCTCTTCGTGGAGGAATGACACAGGATTCTGCGTTGTTCTTTCGTCTGCTCGGCCCTCCCCGGGTTTGCTGCTGGTTCTTCCCGGGTTGGCTGCCGTCCCTTCCACCTCCGTGGAAGGGCGGTTCCCCCTGCCACATTCCCCACTTCCACGGGGGAGCGGCACACCGCCAGCCGGCTCTCTCGGGGGCTGCACAGGTGTTCCTTCAGATAGATGTTCCCCTTAGATGTTCCTGGTGCATGTTGTCTCTCTCCTCCTATATAGTCCTCTTCCGCCAATCCCAACTCGGCTGCCCACACGCCGAGTACGCTGCTCTCCTCCAATCAGGAGCAGGATCAGCTCCTGGAGGTCATCACTCAAGTTGGCAAGAGGCAGCTGCGTAGAAGCGTAGAGACCTGGAGGAAGTTCCTGGCTCCTAACTTCAGTCTGGCCCAGCTCTGGCTGTTGCAGCCATTTGGGGAGAGAACCAGTAGATGGACGGTCTGTTTCTCTCCTCTCTCTTTCTCTCTCTCTCTCTCTCTGCCTTTCAAATAAATAAATAGATTTAAAAAAAAAAGGAAATTGAGTTTCTGGGCAAGTGTATGGTACAGCAGTTAATTGCTTGGGTCTTCTTCATTCCATAACACAGTACCTGGTTCCAGTCCTGGCTACTCCACTTCTGATCCAGCTTTCTGCTAAGTGCACCCTGGGAGGCAGCAGATAATGGTTCCATTATGTGGTTTCTGGGCTCTTGGCTTTGGCCTGGCCCAGCTCTTGCTGTTTCAGGCATTTGTGGAATGAGCCAGAAGAGGAAAGAGGAAGATCTCTCTCTCTCTCTAACAAAATGAAACTAAGTAAACAAAACTTTTTAAAAAAGAAATTGTGTTTTAGGGAAAAATAAATGTCTAAATTCTATTAGTAATATAATTTTCACATGATTCAACCTTGTAAATTATCTGAACTGAGAAATTTTAAAAATAAATTAGGAAAGGTTTTAATGATAGTAGCTTGAATAAAAGGGATTATTACAGAATTTAAAAATAACATTCTGGGGTCGGTGCTGTGGCACAGCGGGTTAAAGACCTGGCCTGAAGCACCGGCATCCCATATGGGCGCTGGTTCTTGTCCCTGCTGCGCCTCTTCCCATCCATCTCTCTGCTATGGCCTGGGAAAGCAGTAGAAGATGGCCCAAGTCCTTGGACCCCCGCACCCATGTGGGAGACCTGTGAGAAGCTCCTGTCTCCTGGCTTCGGATCGGCGCAGCTCTGGCCATTGTGGCCATGTGGGGAGTGAACCATTGGATGGAAGACCTCTTCCTCTGTCTCTATATCTCTCTGTAACTCTTTCAAATAAATAAAATAAATCTTAAAAAAAAATTCTACTTTGTCAAAGTCTCCAAATGATACCACAAATAAATGTGTTATAATTGGCCAAGAGCTAATTTTTGTTTCTTCTGCTTATTGCAAATTAGACAAGATAAAGTTACTTGTTTTTTATGGTGTAGAAAAAGTGAATATTTATGCATGAAATAGATCATGAAAGAAATATTAGGAATGTTGGGATGCATCTGAAATCCTTGTGAAGCCACAGCGTTAAGATCTCCATAGTAGCTCCTGCCCCTACAGTTAACCACAGTACCGCTGGGAAGCACTGTTGAGATAGAATTTTGAATACGCCCTATCCTAGCGGCTGCAAACACAGCAGCGGCCACTGGGGGGTGCCAGAGTGAGAGGTTAAAGAACCTCTTTCCATGGAAAAGTTTCTAACTGCTGGAGAATATTTTTACTGTGTAAGAACTTGGACACTGGAGCAAAAGATTCAAAGGCTAAGCAGACAGTCCCCAGAAACATCAGAAAGCAAGAAGCATCTCCGTGTAGCCACACCTCCTTACATGCACAAGGCTGGCATTCCTCATAACAGTGGGAGACCACAGTTGTGATCAAGGAGCAGGGGGACTGGAGCCTGGGACTTTATCTATTTGGAGACAGGGTGCCCTTCTCCACGCCCTCACTTGCAGCTGAGGCTATAAAGAGGAGACACTGGAACTCGATGTGTCTTGGGGGAGAGATTCCCCAACCCTTCCTTTTTTTAAAGATTTATTTAGGTATTTGAAGGAGTTACAGAGAGGAAGAGAGAGAGTCTTCCATTCGCTAGGTTCACTCCCCAAGTGGTGACAGTGGCTGAGACCCATCAGAAGTGGTGCAGCCGGGACTGGAAACAGGCACCCATATGGGATGCCAACACACCTGCTATGCCTCAGCGCTGGCCCCCCACCGCTTCCTATCACCTAACACATACACTGTACCCCACTATCTGCCTGTCACCACCCACCCTACAGTCTGCCTTTCCACCATAAAGAGCAATCTGCTTACACCTGGAGACTTGGATATCTGTCTCCAGAGGAGAGTAAGTTACCCTCGTCTAGGAAAACGTGGTGCTCCTCCACATCTGATTCCATCTTCCCTTTTCCCCAACCTTTGAGTCTCTGGATAGGCAGCAAAACCCCCTGTATCTGCAAGCTCTCCTCCTAACGGCTCCTTCACTTTACTGTTCTAAGTAGGATTTGGTGCCCCCCAGGGGTCACTGCTTTTTCCCCTCCTCTCTCACAGGATGGCCAGCGTGCCCTGGACCTGGAGTTCACGGTGGCTCTCCTTTGTTCCCCAGTACCACCCAGATTCTCCTCCTCCCTTCTCTGGGAACACCCAGTTTTGTCTTGTGGCGATGGGCCATCCATTCATTAATCCTCCTGTTAGTCGTATACTGACTTCTGCCCCTCCCCCAGCCACCATCCTCAGCCCTCATTCCTTAACCAATGGAGATCCTGACCCCCATGCTCGTTCTCCCTGTCATAATTCTTAATAATTTCAGTGTCCTTGCAGAAGAGTATTAACTCCTGATGCTTTGCTAAGGTTGATTCTGAAAGCAGAGTCTGACACAGAACTGGGGATGCATACAAGTGGTGTATTTGGGACAGGGCCCAGGAAGCAGAAACGAGGCCGTAGGGAGAGATGTCGGGGAAAGAGGAGAGCCTCTGCAGAGCTGTGCTGTCGTGTTCACCGCCATGAACAAAGGGAATCCAAGTCCACTGGGACCCCTAGGAGGCAGCCTGAGTGCCTCACAAATTGTCTGCGGGAGCCGGTGTGTGGTATAGTGGGTAACGCCTCTGCCTGTGGTGCAGGCATCCCATATGGGTGCCGGTTCTAGTCCCAGCTGCTCCTCTTCTGATCCAGCTCTCTGCTATGGCCTGGGAAAGCAGTAGAAGATGGCCCAAGTCCTTGGGCCCCTGCACCCAGAAGAAGAGACCCAGAAGAAGCTCCTGGTTCTTGGCTTCGGATCGGCCAGCTCCTACCGTTTCAGTCAATTGGGGAGTGAACCAGCGGATAGAAAACCTCCCTCTCTCTCTCTCTCTGCCACTCCTCTCTCTCTGTGTAACTCTGACTTTCACATAAATAAATAAACCTTTAAAAAGGATAATGTTTCTGACAAATGTCTCTTTAGTCATTTGTTTCCTCTTTTTTTTTTTTTTTTAATTTTGACAGGCAGAGTTAGACAGTGAGAGAGAGAGACAGAGAGAAAGGTCTTCCTTCTGTTGGTTCACTCCCCTAATGGCCACTAAGGCAGGCGCGCTACGCCTATCTGAAGCCAGAAGCCAGGTGCTTCCTCCTGGTCTCCCATGTGGGTGCAGGGCCCAAGGACCTGGGCCATCCTCCACTGCCTTCCCGGGCCACAGCAGAGAGCTGGCCTGGAAGAGGAGCAACTGGGACAGAATCCAGCGCCCCAACTGGGACTAGAACCTGGGGTGCCGGTGCCGCAGGCTGAGGATTAGCCTAGTGAGCCATGGCACTGGCCCGTTTGTTTCCTCTTATATCATTGCATCAGCTCCCTTTGACTCCTGCTCTTCTCAGGTGTGAAGTTTAAATGATATGTAAGATCTCCACAGAGGGATTAAGTTTTTTTAGTGTAGGATTTATTTTTTTCTTTTTTAAATTTATTTACATGCATTTGGGTTAAGTTCTGACATCAGATGCATTCATCTATATCAAGATGCATGGAACCATGCCTGACATGCATACACATTATATGTATTATATGTTTATATGTGTTAGCTCTTCTCATTTTTGTATTTATTGAATAAAATATATTATACATTGTGCTTTATATATATTACATGAGGTGCCTTCAAAAAGTTTGTGGATAACGTCTAATGTGAAAAAACTATGGATGGATTTCAAATTTTTGGTACCGGGCTGGCGCCGCGGCTCACTAGGCTAATCCTCCGCCTTGCGGCGCCAGCACACCAGGTTCTAGTCCCGGTCGGGGCGCCGGATTCTGTCCCGGTTGCCCCTCTTCCAGGCCAGCTCTCTGCTGTGGCCAGGGAGTGCAGTGGAGGATGGCCCAGGTGCTTGGGCCCTGCACCCCATGGGAGACCAGGAGAAGCACCTGGCTCCTGCCATCGGATCAGCGCGGTGCGCCGGCCGCAGCACGCCAGCCGCAGCGGCCATTGGAGGGTGAACCAACGGCAAAGGAAGACCTTTCTCTCTGTCTCTCTCTCTCACTGTCCACTCTGCCTGTCAAAAAAAAAAAAAATTTTGGTACCAAAATTATCTTTGAATCCATTTCATTTTCCCAAGAATTTTTTGAAGTCCTTTGTATTTAATTCTTAGAAATCTCTATAATGTAGATACCATTTTTATTCTAATTTTACAGATGAGGATACTAAGACTGAGCTGGTTAAGTCACACATCCAAGGTCTCATGACCCATAAGTGGCACAACCTATCTGGACTTGTTTTGTTTTAAAGAACATAGTATTTTTTTTAAGATTTTTTGTTTGTTTGTTTGTTTGTTTGAAAGTCAGAGCTATGAGGCAGGGTAGGGGAGTACACAAGAAAAGTCTTCCAATTTGCTGGTTTACTCCCCATTTGACCTTAATGGCCAGGGCTGGGCTAGGCCTAAGTCAAGAGACAGGAGCTTCATCTGGGTCTCACATGTGAGTGGCAAGGGCCCAAGCACTTAGCCCATCTTCCACCACTTTCCCAGGCACATTAGCAGGGAGCTGGATTGAAAGTGGAGCAGCCGGGACATGAACCAGTGCCTACATGGTATGCCAGCGTTGCAGGCAGTGGCTTTCCCTGCTATGCCACAATGCTGGCCGCAAGCACATACTCTTAAGCACTGTATTAGAGTTTCTCAGCCATTAGTACACCAAAAATTGCCTGAGATATTCGGGGAAAAGGCAGTTGTGGGGCCCAACTTCTGACCTCTGGAATCAGAATCTTCCGAGGGAGGTGCCTGGAGATCTGCTTCCCACGTAAGCACCTCAGGTGTTTTTGATGGGCTCATCAGCCACACTTGAGGAACTCCTTCATTCATCTTTTAATGCATTCACAGAAGGCAAGTGAGGAGAAAGCAGGGGCTGGCACTGCACAGGGGATTAATACATGGGTTGCAACGCTGAAATCTCATAGTAGGAAGCTGATCTTTGTCTCGGCTGCTCCGCATCTGATCCAGCTTCCTACTAATGCGCCTTAAGGCAGTGGGAGATGGCTCATGTATTTGGGCCTCTGCTGCCCACGTGGGAGACACAGACAGTTTCAGGCTCCTGGCTTTCAGCTGGCCCAGACCTGGCTGTTGCAGTCATTTGGGGAGTGAACCAGCCGATGGAAGATCCCTGTCTCTCTGTCTCTCCCTCTCTTCCTGTGTCACTCTGCCTTTCAAATACATAACTTTTTTTTTTTTTTAAGGAAAAAGCAAACCATTAGCAGTGGGCATCTTAGGAAGTGGGAGAGAGGAGATTGCAAAGAACTTTCATTTTCTTAGTTCTTAGGATTTACCATGGTATTCAGACGTTCCTTAATAAGTTGGTGATTTTTAAAAAGATTTTAAGTAAATAAAAATTAAAAATCATTCCATTTCCTCCCAAACACAGTCAAGCATTAGTAACATTTTGTTTTTTTTGTTTGTTTTTTAGTAACATTTTGAATTTTTTTCCAGTTCTTCTCCCATTTAGAATAGAAAGAAGATTGTATTTTCTCTCTTTTTTTTTTTTTTAATTTTTTGACAGGCAGAGTGGACAGTGAGAGAGAGATACAGAGAGAAAGGTCTTCCTTTGCTGTTGGTTCACCCTCCAATGGCCTCCGCGGCTGGCGCGCTGTGGCCGGCGCACTGCGCGCGATGGCAGGAGCCAGGTACTTACCCTGGTCTTCCATGCAGGTGCAGAGCCCAAGCACTTGGGCCATCCTCCACTGCACTCCCTGGCCACAGCAGAGAGCTGGCCTGGAAGAGGGGCAACCGGGACAGAAACCGGCGCTCCAACCGAGACTAGAACCCGGTATGCCGGCACCGCAAGGTGGAGGATTAGCCTAGTGAGCCGCAGCGCCGGCTTCTTTCTTCTTTCCTTTCTTTCTTTCTTCCTTTCTTTCCCTTCGTCCCTCCCTCCCTCCCTCCCTTCTTGCTTTCTTTCTCTTTCTTTCTCCCTCTCCTTTCTTTTTACAAAGCATCACAGCGGGCAAGTGGAATTTTGCATTTTACATTTGCACATATCATACCCTTACCATTTTCCATGTCACTAGTCACGCAAGAGGTTATGAAGTGAAGTAGACGGACTGGGAAGTGGAGGGGAAGAGCAAGCTGCCGAAGGGAAACCTGACAGGATTGTTGGGATCTGAGGGCTGAGTTTAGGAATTCAGAGAAAAGCCACTCAGCTACCTGGATGTAGGCGTGGAGAAGACAAAAGGGTTTATTCAAGGCAGTGTGTGTGAGAGGGGGGTTAGGGAGCAGGCTGTTAAAGATACCTGCAAGAAAATGATCGTGTAACATGTACAACTGGGACTGCAGAACTGCACTGCTGACCTGACGGCAATCTGCGGGTGGTTCTCTCCGCAGCGCCACACAGCTGCCGGTGGGCTTTCACTTCCTCACCTCCCCTCCTCCAGGCATCCTCTGATTCAGGCCTCACTTGGTGAACTTGGAAGTGCATGCAGCCATGGGCAAGGGAGTCCTCCAAACGCGGTAGTCACAGCGGCCCAAGCCAACACGTAAGGTCCAGGGGCTGGGCTCACAGGCGACACAGAGAAGGCAGCTACCTCGGAGACAATGTGTGGCCCTGCCTCGCCCAGCCAGGAAGCACCTTCAGGCTTAGGAATAAGGATGGAAATTGATACAGGCTACGATTAGATCTCAGTTGGGGTCAGGCTTGGTTGAGTTTAGAGCTGGCTCCCTTGGGTCTTCTTGGTGCCAGGGAATGCTGAAGGCTTTTGAGGCAGATTCTGTTTTCCCTCTGGGTGGGGGCACTCAGGGGTCTTGGAGGCCCAGTTGCTATCTTGCTCCACTTCTGGGTTCTGCTCCCTTCTTACCTCTCCCAGTCCTGTAAACTCTTAGTGCCCCGTTTAGTTTTTCACCAATTCTCTAAGCATTATGCAAGGATAGTTTCTTAAAATTCTACATGCTTTTTGTATGTCCAAAAACCTTTTGTTTCTGCCTCTTACAAATCAAAAGCTTTGACTTTATAGCTATTGTGTTTTAAATACACTTCAAAGCCTATTCTGGAAGTAATAATTGCAAACATCCTGGAGGCACGGATGCATTAGGGCCTTCCAGTAATTGTGAAGGGTTTCTATAAGAAAGTGTGTGGGATGGAGGTGGCGGTGGCATTGCAGTGCAGGTTTAGCTGTTGCTTGGGACAACCAACATACCCCATCAGAGTGCCTGAGCCGAGTCCCAGCTGTCTGTTACTGTTCCTGGGAGGCAGCAGATGATGGCCCCTATACGTGGGTTCCTTCCACCCACATGGGAGACCCAGATGGATTTCCTGGTTCCTGTCTTTGGCCTGCCCCGGCCCATCCTAGCCCTGGTTATTGTGGACATTTGGGGAGCAAACCAGTGGATGGGAACTCTAGGAAGGAAGGGAGTGAGGAAGGGGTGCAAGGAGGGGAAAGAAGGCAGGCAGGCAGGCAGGCAGCTGCGATGGCTCAAGTAATGGGGTTCCTGCCATCTAAGTGGGAGACCTAGACTGAGTTCCTGGTTCCTGGCTTTGGCCCCAGCTCAGCCTCAATTGTTGTGGGCATTTGGGGAATGCTGGTAGTACTCTCTCTCTCTCTCTCTTTCCCACTCTGCCTCTCAAATAACTTTTTAAGTGTGCAAAAAATAAGTATAAACTACCTTGTCAGTAATTTATATTATACCGGTGAGCAAGAAAAAAGATGTTGAAGAGTGTCCTTTGTGTGGAAAGAAAAACAGATACACAAGTGCTTACGTAGACACAGAATGCCCTAGGCAAGAGGCTCGCAACTGTGGCCATCTCAGGGAAGGAAGCATAAATACCTAGGGGACTGAGGGAAGGGAGGCCTATTTGTTTATTTTTTTTAATTTTCCCTTAACATTTAATTATGAAAATTTTCGAACATATAGACAAGCTGAAAGAATTATACACAGAGGGCTGGAACCGCGGCTCAATAGGCTAATCCTCCGCCTGCGGCGCCAGCACCCTGGGTTCTAGTCCCGGTCGGGGTACCGGATTCTGTCCCGGTTGCTTCTCTTCCAGTCCAGCTCTCTGCTGTGGCCCGGGAAGGCAGTGGAGGATGGCCCAAGTGCTTGGGCCCTGCACCCACATGGGAGACCAGGAGAAGCACCTGGCTCCTGCCTTCAGATCAGTGCAGTGTGCCGGCCACAGTGCACCAGCCGTGGCGGCCATTGGAGGGTGAACCAACGGCAAAGGAAGACCTTTCTCTCTGTCTCTCTCTCTCACTGTCCACTCTGCCTGTCAAAAAAAAAAAATAATAAAAGAAAGAAATATACACAGGGACACTAGTATCATCAATAGTTTGTAGTTTATCAGCCTTTCTACCCATCCATCAATCTGTCTTATTTTTTGACGCATTTCAAATTAAATTAGAACTTCACATATCCCTAAATTCTTCTGTATGAAGATCATAAACGAAATTTCAACTTTTGTTTACTCTTTCTGTATTTTGAATGACATGCATACATCTTCAGGGTACACTAGCTGAGTTTTGGTAAATGTATACAGTTGAGTAACCCAAATCCTTATAATACTGGAAACAACCTTACATTATCTCAGAAAGTAGGAGGACTGCTTTTTACTGTGTTCCCTTCAGCATCTTCTGAGTTTTGTACTATAAGCTTGTGGCATTTTAAAACAAATATTTAGGCATTTAAAATGTTTAAGCATTTTTACAATGATGGGCCATCAAATCTAAATCAGATGAGAAAGAGGGGCAGGCATTTGGTGCAGCAGTTAAGACCCCGAGTTAGTGTACCTGCAGCCTGCATTGGAATTCCTGGCTTTGAGTCCCAGCTCTGCTCCTCTCCTTTCCAGCTTCCTGCCAATTGCACCCTGGGAAGTGGCAGGTAGTGGCGTAAGTACCTGGGTCCCTGCTGCCACAGGGAAGCTCTGGACTGAGTGCTGCTGGACTCCCTTGCTTTAGCCTGGCCCAGTTGTGGGCATTTGAGGAGTGAACCCAGTGGATGAAAGCTCTGTCTGCCTCTCTGTCTCTTTCAGCTTTTCAAATAAATAAAAAACTGGTAACTGAAAGTAGTCACAAGTTTCATCCACACATTTCCATTCATAAGGAGTGAGTGGCATGGCTGATTAGGATGTTAGTCCCACTACCCATCACATGCTCTCAACTGTCCACTGTATTTTTCTTTTGTAGTACTTATCACACTTCTAAGTAACTTGATTTATGTAACTCTGCTTAATGTTTGGCTCCCTTATTTGACCCTAAACTCCAAGAGGCAAGTGTCTTTGCTTTTATTTAATCCTGTATTTCCTGTACCTACTACATATAGGTGCTCAAAAAATATTAACTACTTAGTTTTATTCTTTAAGTGAGGTTATTTCTCTGCTTTATTTTACTGCAGCATTTTTTTAAAAAGATTTATTTATTTGAAAGGCAGAGTTACAGAGAGGCAGAGGCAGAGAAAGAGAGGTCTTCCATCCACGGGTTCACTCCCGACGTGGCCACAGTGACTGGAGCTGGGCTGAAGCCAGGAGCCAGGAGCTTCTCCCAGGTCTCTCACATGGGTGCAGGGGCCCAAGGACTTGGGCCATCTTCTACTGCTTTCCTAGGCCATAGCAGAGAGCTGGATAGGAAGTGGAGCAGCCAGGACTAGAACCAGTGCCCATAGGGGATGCTGGCACTGCAGGGGCTTTACCTGCTAAGCCACAGTGCTTGCCCAGCATTCTTATCTATTTCTATATGAGTGCACGAATGAATGGTTTGTAAATATGCATAATACAATACTGTCTTTCATAGGTTCTACATATAAATTCTATTCTCTTAACTAGTGGTTTGTGACCCGAATGATGAAACTTGGGGGCTTATTGTTTAGGATCTTCTGGAACCACGTGCCTTTAGGATATCCAAGATTACCACTCTTTCAACAATCTTTTTAAAGAATATCTAAGTGCCAGGCACCCTTGCAGATAAATTTTAACAGCCAACACATTTGTGCATTCATTCACTCCTCAAGTATTGACGGGGCGCCTCCTCTGTGCCAGTTCTTGGGGGAGACAGCTGTTCCAGCATTTTGGGATCACGTGTCTTCCGACAGCGAGCCCGCGATTGGCACGCGCGGGTGCAGGACATGAAAGGCGAGGGGAAACGTCGGGTCCCGCCAGCAGAGGGCGCGCTCCCGCCCTCGCCGCGGCCTGGGGACCCGCCGAGACTTCCAGGCTCCCTCGCTCGCTCCCGAGCGCGCCCCCGCCCGCCGCGTCACGTGACGCGGCCGCGGAACCTGAGCTGCCGGGCCTAAGCCGAGCTAAATTCGTTGCTGGTGGCCGCTGCGGGTGCAACCGCAAAGGCTGATCCGCGAGGAGCTGGGGAGGCTCGTGGAGCCGATGCTTCCTCTTCCACGTCAGGTCGGCTCCCATTATCTTCTCACCGTTCGTCGGTCCCGTCTCCCTGAGCATTTGCATGAGCTCTTTGGCGTGGGGGAGCTCCGGTGACCATGTAGGGGGAACAGAGAGAGGAAGCTCCGGGTGCTTGGGACGAGGTCAGCGCCGTCTACACGCCGCCCCCCACCCCCCTCCCGTGCGGGCCGCTGGGCCCGTGGGCCCCGGCGGGAACTCCGGCCTCCAGTTGTGGCCTGGCCGGGAGCGCCACGAATTCTCGCGTCGTCTCGCGAGAATCTAAGTTGAAGGAACATGGCGACGTCTAATCTGTTAAAGGTAAGACCCTCACTCCGGGCTGGATTTTCCTCCGTGACCGTCTGCGGCAGCTCCTGGGGAAAGGCTCGGGTCAGGTTCAGAGGTGAAATGTGGGACTGTTAACGGGGCTGGCCGCCGGAAGGGAAGCTGCGGCCGAGGACCGGAACGCGGGTCCCTGGCCTTGGGGTCGAGAGGCTGTGGTCGTCCCTCCCGCCGGCCGAGGGCGGGCGGCCAGCGATGCTTTCCAGGGACCGGCGACGGTCGTGGTGTGCCCTGGCCCGCTGGGCCGTTCTCACTTGGAGGGTCTCGGTTTCTTCTGCAGCAAGTCCCAGACGTCTACACGCAAAATCCGAGGAAATGCTGCCTTAACAGGTTTCAGTGACGACCCCCAGCACCTCAGTTTCTGTTCTCGTTCTGCCTGCTCGAAATTCCCGGACAGCAATGCCTGCCTCTCTGTATGCTGCACCTTCTCTCCTGGTCCCCTGTTCTTGAGTTCCTATTTTCCCATTTTGTCCTAGGAAACTTCTTCCCATCTCATCCCCACCCCCGATACAGGACACAACCAGATGCCAACTGCTAAGTGTAGGGCATAGGAGAGTTACCCTCTGAGAGAAGACTTAAGGGAGATCTAGGCCCAGTGGGGCGATTTCTCTCCATCAGCGTTTTGAAAAAATGGTTGTGTTTATAGTACGGATCTTTTGCCTTAAAAGTACTGACTCAAATAGGGGTTAGGGCGGTAATTAGCTCAGGAAGTAAATACAAAGGGTGGACCATCCCTCCTGTAGACCCGACATGCCTTCTGGCAGTGTGGGTGGAAATAACAGAAAATAATCGAATAGAAAATGTGTTAAAAAGGTGTTGAAGCCTCACTGTCCTGGCTGCTTTACCCACATTAGCTCCCAGTAGATTGGATTGTCTTAAAAATGAAGACCAGATTTTGCTAAGAGGCAATATATCAACTTTTAAAAAGGGCGGTGAGGAGTTTAGAACTAGACGCTGAATTTCGTCCGCTTACAAGCTGTATCACAATGAGCAAGTTTCTGAACCTCTCTGTGTCCAGATTTCCCCATCAGTAAAAGGGAGTTATTAATAGCACCTGTCGGCGGGCGCCGTGGCTTACTAGGCTAATCCTCCGCCTTTGGCGCCGGCATACCGGGTTCTAGTCCCGGTCAGGGCGCCGGATTCTGTCCCGGTTGCCCCTCTTCCAGGCCAGCTCTCTGCTGTGGCCAGGGAGTGCAGTGGAAGATGGCCCAAGTGCTTGGGCCCTGCACCCCATGGGAGACCAGGATCAGTACCTGGCTCCTGCCAGCGGATCAACGTGGGGCGGCGGCCATTGGAGGGTGAACCAACAGCAAAGGAAGACCTTTCTCTCTGTCTCTCACTGTCCACTCTGCCTGTCAAAAAACAAAAAACAAAACAAAACAAAAAAAACACCTGTCTTGCAGGAGTCTTTTGAAGATTAAATGAGTTAGTATTCAGATGTTTATAACTGCCATGTGGTAAAGTAAGTGACTAGAACTGTCGCTCGTTTTTTTAAGGAACACACTCTATTCTAGTATTTGGTTTATAATAGTATATCAAAGTTTTAATAGATTAGATCAGAAAGACAATTTGTTGAACTTGTAAAGACTGTTAATGCATCCCTGTGTTTATATAAGCAGTATCTTGTTATTGATTTCATTAAGGAATAATTGAATTCCTGGTTCTTTGTGAATTTTTGATTTGTTATTACCTGGATATAGGACAAGATCTTTTTCCCTCCATCAAAACTTATTAAAGAGTAAGTCAGTATTTCTACTTCATATAAATCCTGACAAAGGATTATTTGGAGGAGATACAAATCTAAGACAGCATCAGTCATGCTACATAAGTACTTACCTTGTAGAGATTCTGAATCGCTACAGTACATAACTATGGAATGAAAAAACTGCTTGAATGTATGAAAATCGGGTACTTAGGGCAGAAGTTAAAAAGAGCACCAAATCAAACTTTTATATATAAAAAGAAGATAGTGACACTTTGGAAAACACTAGTAAGTGACTCAGTCACTCTAGTGAATGCAAAGACAGATACCAAAGATACATTTGAAAATATCAGTAAAAATTTTATGAGATGTTGGCTATGTGAAAAGGCAGAGTTTCTAAGTGAATAATATATTATGTGATTTTAATTATATATAACTAATACAGTGGGAATTGCATGCAGACATTTGATTCTCACATCTACATCACCAAAGTTTCCTTTTTCAAGTTGGCCAGAAAACCTTTTCCACCCATAACCAAAGATGGAAGGTCAGGATGGAGATTGTCTTATATTCGTACATTAAAAAGTAGTCATAAAATGGTAAGACTGAAATTCGTCTTCATGGAGAAATGTAGTGAGATCCTCTCAGGTTAGATCTATAACATAATTTATAGGATCATTTAAATGCAAGGCTGTATCCATAGGCCTGGTTTTCAGTCCCTGCTCTGCTCCTGACTCCAGCTTCCTGTTAAGGAATATGTACTCTGTGGGGCATCAGATAATGACTGAAGTGGTTGGGTCCTTGTCACTCACACAGGATACCTGGATTGAGCTCTTGATACCTGGCTTTGTCCTGACCAGGCCCTGGCTGTTGTCAGCATTTGGGGAGTGAATCAGCAGCTGTGAGATCTCTTTTTCTGGATCTTTCTTTGAAAATAAAAATTTTAAAAAACCCCACCAACTTTTTCATATATATATATATACACACACACATATATATATCCATTTGACTAATTATATTCTCTGTTTAAGAGTGGACTGTCACTGGTCTTGAAAATCTTTGGGTATACATTTGTATAGTATATTTTGACATGTATAAGTATCAACCACTTACAGGATTTGTATCTCCAAAAACCTTTTCAAATTACCACTTTATTTTTGTTTACAAAGTGTGCCTATAGAACATTTGTGAGAATCTGGTATTGTAATTCTGTCTTCTGTTTTAGATTTTTTAAAAAGATTTGCTTATTTTATACAAAAGGCAGAGTTACAGAGAGAGGGAGAGACAGAGACATCTTCCATCCATTGGTTCACCCCCCAAATGACTGTGACAGCTGGAACTGGGTCAGGTGGAAGCCAGGAGCCAGGAGCTTTTTCTGGGTCTTTACCTTGTTGGGCCATCCTCTGCTGCTTTCCTAGGCACTTTAGCAGGGAGCTGGATTGGAAGTGGAGCAGCTGGGACTTGAACCAGCACACATATGGGATGCAGGCACCCCAGGCAGAGGCTTAACCTTCTATGCCACAGGACCAGGACTACTTTTTTTTTTTTTTTTTTTTTTTAAGATTTATTTGAAAGGCAGAATTAGAGAGAGGGAGGGACAAAGAAGATCTTCCATCCTCTGGTTCTCTCCCGAGATGGCTCCAATGGCCAGGGCTGGGCCAGGCTACAGCCAGAAGCCAGGAGCTTTATCCAGGTCTCCTACGAGGGAGCAGGGGCCCAAGCACTTGAGTCATCCTCTGCTACTTTCCTAGACACATTAGCAAGAAGCTGGGGCTGGAACTGGTGGAGGTAAGGGATATTGGGACAGCAGGTGGCAGCTTAATCTGCCCACAGTGCCACCCTTTAGGTTACTTCTAATATATAATTCTTGTTCCTTTTGTTTTATGTTATCTGGGTCCTCATTGCTCATTTTCTTCATTTCCACTTGATTACCTATTTCAAGCAACATTATTCAAACTTTTCCCCCTCCTCTCTTGGTCTCGCCTCTCTTAATTCATAGCACGTTATTTTACCCAGCTGTTTGGCATGCCCTTAACTTTTTTGGTCAATACCACAGATTTTTCTATATCTCCCTAGCCTCTTTTTCTAGCCTCCTCTTAAAAAAAAAAAAAAAAAAAGATTTATTTATTTATTTATTTGAAATTCAGAGTTAGAGAGAGGAGAGGCAGAGAGAGAGGTCTTCCATCTGATGGTTCACTGCCCAGATGGCCCCAGCAGCCAGAACTGCACCAATCTGAAGCCAGGAGCTTCTTCCAGGTCTCCCACATGGGTGCAGAGGCCCAAGGACTTGGGCCATCTTCTGCTGCTTTCCCAGGCCATACCAGAGAGCTGGATCAGAAGAGGAGCAGCCGGGACTAGAACTGGCACCCATATGGGATGCCGGCGCTTCAGGCCAGGGTGTTAACCTGTTGTGCCACAGCACCGGCCCCTAGCTGCCTCTTTTTTCAAGCGAGCTTTTTTTTTTTTAATTATTGTCCTTATTGTAGAGAGAGACAAAGCTCCCATCCACTCACTCCTCAAATGCCCTCAACTGCTAGAAAGGCCAAGCCAAAACCAGGAACCAGAAACTCATTCTGGGTCTCCCATGTGGGTGGCAGAGATCCAACTACTTGAGCCATCACCTGCTGTTTCTCAGGTTGTGCAGTATCAGGAAGCTGGAATCAGGAGTGTAGTTGGTACTCAAACTCAGGCACTCCTGTATGGGATGTGTGTATCTTGAGGGCTAGGCCAAAAGACTGCCTCCTCAGAGAGAGATATCTTCAACCCCATGGTTCCCTTCCCAAATACCTGCAACAGCTGGGGCTAGGCTGGGCCCAAGCCAGCACTCCATCCAGGTCGCATGCGGGGGGGCAGGGGCGCAGTTACTTGAGCCATCATCTGCTGCCTTCCAGGGTGTGGATTAGCAAAAAGGTAGACTAGGAGTGGAGTAGCCAGGAATCTAACCAGGCACTCCCTTATGGGATGTGGGCATCCCAAGTGCCAACTGCTGCACCAAACACCTGCTCCCAGAGCCAGCTCTTAACTTGGCTCCTTTTACCTGTTCTTTTTTTTTTTTTTTTTTTGACAGGCAGAGTGGACAGTAAGAGAGACAGGGAGAAAGTTCTTCCTTTGCCGTTGGTTCACCCTCCAATGGCTGCCGCGGCTGGTGCTGGCACGCTGCGGCCAGCGCACCGCGCTGATCCGAAGCCAGGAGCCAGGTGCTTCTCCTGGTCTCCCATGCAGGTGCAGGGCCCAAGGACCTGTGCCATCCTCCACTGCCTTCCCGGGCCACAGCAGAGAGCTGGCCTGGAAGAGGGGCAACCCAGACAGAATCCGGCGCCCTGACCGGGACTAGAACCCTGGGGTACCGGCGCCAAAGGCGGAGGATTAGCCTATTGAGCCGCGACGCTGGCCTCCTTTTACCTGTTCTTGTTTAGCCCTCATTTCCCCCCAGGACTTGGTGGCTAGTTCCTGCTCCCTTCTTCTCACTTGTATAATTATAAGAAAGTTCATGCGTCTCCTCATAGAAATTTAACCTGTACTGTGTTTCTGACTCAAACTTTTGCCCTTTTCTGTCTTTATTGACTGTCACATTTTTTGGAAAAGCAGCTCCCACCTGCTCCCTTTATAATATTTCATTCTTTTCCTTGACTGGGATAAGGCTCACCACCCCCCTCCAATTATATGGAAACTGTCAGTCTTAAGAGTGCTAGCAACCTGATTTTTCTCTGATAACATTTATCCTCTCTTTTGATACAGTTGCTTGCTTCTCTTTCCTTGGTCTACTGTCTCTGAAATCACTGTTGTTTTTCATTGACCTTCCCCCCTCCTTCCAGTATAATTATTTCTTAGGATTTAATCTTCAGTTCTTTTCCATCTTTGTATTTTTTTTTTCTGGGACAGTTTTAACTCCCGTGATTTCACTATTTTTATCTTAGTTCTGATCTGATCTCTAGACCAAAACACAGTTCTGACCATCTCACTCTCCTGCTTGATACCTTTGATGGTTCCAATTCTGTGACGTCTTTCCAGCTTGATGTTCATTCCTTAATAACTAGTGCATGCTTCTTTCCTCTCTCCTTCCCCCCTCCTCTCTCCCTCCCTGCCTGGTTACTTGTTGGTTTGCTAGCTTGCCAAAGATCTTCTCCCCAAGAACTGTCACTTTCTCTTAATGATATCTAGAGAGAGACACAAGGGATTAATGGTATACAACCAACCCACAAGAGAATCCAAGCTTTAAACTGAAATATGAAGTGTACTTTTTCTAGTGGAAGCCTTTTTATCCTTTGAGAAGAAAGCAAATGGAAAGATAAAGCAGTAATTCAAAGTAGCTATAGAATTTGTTATTAGAAGAGTTTAATTTATTAGACACCTGTATGTGTGAAACACCATGAAGAATACAAAGGTACATTAAGGCAGGTTCCGTGCTCTTTGAGTATTCACCATATACAAAAGGAGACTAAAAGGCACTAATGGTTTACTATCAGGTAGAAATATGAGATGTGTGAACAACTGCTCTGTGGTCCTTCACTGATTGGGGAAATAATTTCAGGTAGTTTGGTCCAAGAACTTTTTTTGGAGAAAGCATTAGAGCTACATTTTGAAGAATGGGTAGACTTTTTTTTTTAAGATTTATTTGTTTATTTGAGAGGCAGAATTGCAAAGAGAGGGAGAGACAGAGAGATCTTCCATCTATTAGTTCACTCTCCAAAAGGCCACAATGGCCAGAGCTGGACCAGTTCAAAGCCAGGAGCTCTTCTGGGTCTCCCATGTAGTTGCAGCGGCCCAACCACTTGGGTCATCTTCCACTGCTTTCTCAGGTGCACTAGTAGGGAGCTGAATCAGAAGTGGAGCAACTGGGACTCAAACGGGTACCCATATGAGATACCAGCACCACAGGCAGAGGTTTAACCTAGTATGCCACAGTGCTGGCCTGTGGGTAGACTTTTTGTAGGTGGTGATTGGGAGCAAGTTTGGTAGGAGTAGAAACTGGATCAATTTGGATGTGGTATAAGTAGGATTGCATGCTGTGCTACATTCTATCTGGATGGTGCTCCCTGGAGTTGTAGAATAGAGCCTAGAATACAGGGAAATAGGATATAGGAATACAAAGTTGTGAAGAGCCTTCAGTGCTTGGCAAGAGGGTTTGAAATAAAGTTCCAGTGATAATGGTGATGACTGGGAACAAAGTGAGATATTGTTAAGCCTTCAACCTATTTTTGGCTCTTTACACATAAAATAGAATAATTTTATATGTTTCAGAATCCTATTTGTGGGATGACTTTGGATGAGTGACGTTGGTGCTGATACCATAGTTATTGAAACCATAACAAGGGTTACTAAGTCTGTGGAAAATAAATTTGTTCATTGAATAAGAACTTAGCATTTTCTAATTCTAACTAGGTAATGTTGAACTAGGCAAGTAAACTCCTGCATTTGTATAACTTAAATTTTCTGGGGAAGAGAGGCCATGAACATAAAAGCAGGGGCAGGCGTTTGTGGCAGCAGTTAAGTCACAGGTTGGGACTCTCACATCCTATATCAGCTTCCTGCTGGTGTGTACCCTGGGAGGCAGCAAATAATGGCTTACGTACTTGAGTCCTTGCCACCTATGTGGGAGAGCCATATGGAGTTCTGGCCCCTGACTTTTGGCCTTTTTGATTGTTGGAGGCATTTGGGAAGTGAATGGGGGTCGGAGGTCAGAGTAGAAGACCTCCCTCCATTTTGCCTCTCTGTCTTTATGCTGAAGTCAGACTGTGATAATAACAATCAGGGTAAAGGATAGAGTAATATGTATTATTTACATTTTCTTTCTGATTTTTTTTATTGGGTTTATAGAAATTCCTTTTCTGAAGTAAGCATACAAGAGGAACATGAGCCATAGAGCCTCCTTCCCTCACACCACTGAACTTTCTAGTTCTGGTTGCAATTGACACTGAGGAGAAAACAAAATAAGGGGAATTTTTGTTGCCTATAGGTAGGAGTGGGAATGAAAATAGTGCTTTAAATCAGTGTCTCTGAAACTGTGTGATAAATGTAAATGGGAGACTCATGTTCCGTGAAAATAATCAATTACTATAATCTGGAGGTGATTTTTTTTAAAAGGTTTGTTTATTTGAAAGGCAGAATTACAGAGAGGCCAGGGCAGAGAGAGGAGGAGAGGTCATCCATTTCGTGGTTCACTCCCCAAATGACAGCAATGGCCAGAGCTGAGCAGATGCGAAGCCAGGAGCTTCTTCCTGGTCTCCCACATGGGTGCCGGGGCCCAAGCACTTGGGCCATCCTCTGCTACTTTCCCTGGCTGTAGCAGAGAGCTGGATCGGAAGCAGAGCAGCTGGGAGGGACTCCAGCACTGCAGGTGGTGACTTTACCCACTACCTTACAGTGCCAGTGCCAGCCTCTGGAGGTGATAGGTTAATTAAAGCTACTAAAAGTTTCGGGTCCGGCGCTGTGGCGCAGTGGGTTAAAGCCCTGGCTAGAAGCGCCGGCATCCCATATAGGCACTGGTTCTAGTCTCGGCTACTCCTATTCCCATCCATCTCTCTGCTATGGCCTGGGAAAGCAGTAGAAGATGGCCCAAGTCCTTGGACCCCCGCACCCATGTGGGAGACCTGTGAGAAGCTCCTGGCTCCTGGCTTCGGATCGGCGCAGCTCCGGCCATTGTGGCCAATTGGGGAGTGAACCATTGGATGGAAGACCTCTCTCTCTCTCTCTTTCAAATAAATAAATTAAAAAAAAAATTGTCTATCCCTCTTTGAAACTCTTACTTTCAAATAAATAAATCTTTGTTTAAAAAGCTACTAAAAGGATGTGACAGTTTATTCTGAGAATAAACTTTAAAAGATCTCTTATCAGTGGACTGGAGGAGGGGAGTTTTAGACTGCTGGGAGGTATCAGGATGACAGTAAGCATGTATTCTTACTAGATTTCGGTTCTGGGTCCTGGTGGTAAAACCCAGTTGTATCACTAAAAGCCATCTGGCTATTGCCTTGGTGTAGTAGGTCAAGAAAATAGGTGCCTTGATGTACTCTGTAAACAAAGCAAAGTACAGTTTATGTTAAAGCATTAGTCAAATACATGGAATACATACAAGTATTATCAAGGGTAATTGATCTGTATAACTGGAGTTCGTTCATTCCATAAATATCTGAGCATCTACTCCATGCTGGTTACTATTTTAAGTGTCAGTGATAAAGTAGGGAATGTGAAAGACAAAGGTCCTTAGTCTTTGGAACTTATATTGTCATGGGTAAATATTAACACCAACGAAATAATATATTGCATAATTTTTGCTAGTAATGAGAGCTGTTATGAATATAGTGTTATTGGGAGTGTTCAGAAGGTGGAGATACTGTTATTATTTTTTATTACGCAAGTACTGTTTTCAACAATGTTCTGTTGAATTTTTTTTCCCTGCCAAATGATGGCATTTCAAATATATCCCACAACTCTCTGGTCTTTTAAAAGAGTCCAGTTTTGTCTGAATTGAAATTTCATTCTCGTAGCCAATGAAAGCATTTCTTCTACCAACTCAAGACACTGACTTTGAATATGCAGAGAGGAATGGAGGAAGGACATTTTAGCTTGTTTTAGCACGGCTTCTCTGAGATGATATTGAACTGAGACCTGAATGATCTGCATTCTAAGGTATTATGATTTGGATGATAGTTTGGGTGTCCCTCAAAGGCCCATGTTTTGGGGGCTTGGTTACTGAAGTCGCATTAGTGATTAATAGATTAATGTTAATGGTTAGTGGATTAAAGGCCAAGACTTGATCTAATTTTCTGGGAGGTGCTGCCAGTGCAGAGGTATGTTAGTTCCCTGAGGGCTTGCCCTTGGAAGGTAGTTCTCATGAAAGGATTTTTTTTTTTTAAAGATTTATTTTATTTGAAAGAGAGGAAGACAGAGAGAAGGTCTTCCATTCTCTGGTTCACTCCCCAGATGGCCGCAACAGGCGGAGCTGTGCCAATCGGAAGCCAGGAGCTAGGAGCTTCCTCTGGGTCTTCCACATAGGTGCAGGGGCCCAAGGACTTGGGACATCTTATGCTTTCCTAGGCCATAGCAAAGAGCTAGATTGGAAGAGGAGCAGCTAGGACTAGAACTGGTGCCCATATGGGATGCCGGCGCTTTAGGCCCAGGCTTTAACCCACTGCACCATAGTGCTGGCCCCAAGAGGATTTGTTGTTGAGGCTGAATTCAGCCTAGCTTTTCACTCTGTTTCCTGGCTTGCCATGTGATAGTCCCTCTACCTAACTCCAGCCTCAGCAGACGCCTGAACTAATGGGACAGCCTGATCTTGGACAGTGAACTTCTAAAACTGAACTGAAATAAATCTCTTCCTTGCTATCAGGTGTTTTAGTTAAAGTAACAAATATATAAGGCAAAGATCTTGAGATACTGTGACCAGTTTGGTCTATTTTAGGAACACCTTTAAAAGGTTAGTGGCTGGAACCTAGTGAGAAATACCAGTATTCAAATATGTACTGCAATTTTGTGGTTCTTTTGGTTAATGGGACTTGATAACTGTGATTTTAGAATCATGTAACTGAGAACACTAGTAGCTCAAGTACTTGGGCCCCTGCCACTCACATGGGAGACCAGGATGGAGTTCCCTGGCTCCTGGCTTCAGCCTGACCCAGCTCTGGTTATTGAAGACATTGTGGAAGTGGACCAGCAGATGGTAAATCACTCTGTCTCTCAGTCTGTTTCTCTCTCCCTCTCTCTCTGTTTTGACCTTTCAAATAAATAAAAGTTTTTTTTAAAAAGCAAACAAAGAATGTAGTTACTATTGCTATTCATCTTTTTAAAACTTCATGATGAAAAAAGTACAAGAAGAGTTAGGATAAAAGGAAAGGTTGAAGAAAAGGCAAAAAATAATAGCATTCAAAACTAGCAACTTTTAAAATCATCTGTGCCCTTTCTTCCCCATTATATTTTTTTTCTTAATGTAAGGATTTGTTTGTTTAGTTTTTGAAAGAGGGCAAGAGGGGAGAGAGGTGAGGAAGGAAGATGTCTTCCATACTAGTTCACTCCCCAAATGGCTGCAACAGCCAGGGTCTCTCAAATAAACATTTTGAAACATTTTATAAGTCATTGAATTTCTAAATTTTCATTTACTTTTTTAAAAAATGTTTGTTTATTTCTTGAAAGGCAAAGTCACAGGGATAGATCTTCCATCTGCTGGTTCACTCACCCAGATGACCTCAACATCCAGGGCTGGGCCAGGCCAAAGCCAGAGCTTCTTCTTGATCTCTCATATGGGTAGGTGGCAGGCGCCCAACCACTTGGACCATGTTTGGCTGCTTTCCCAGGCCATTAGCAAGGAACTGCCTTAGAAGTAGAGCAATTGGGACACAAACCTGAATGGGATGCCAGTGTCACAGGCATTAGCTTAACCTGCTATGCCACAACACTGGGCCTTTTGTGTGTGTGTGTACTTTCATGTGGTTGAACATTTTTATTTTTCAACATGATGCCAAATCCAGTCTTTGCACAAAAAATTATATATATATGTATATTCTTTTTCTCAGGATTATAAAATGGAATTGCAATAGGTGACCTCATTGCTCAAAAAAGCACTCTTAAGCTTCCATAGGGGATGTGCAGATTTTTTTAAGTGATAATAAATTCTAGAAAAATCTGTATAGCATTCTTCATTCCTGGCCTGTAACACCTCCCTAAACCCCAAAGACATTTTGAAAAATTAAACTACTCTATTCTGTAATCCACTTTATTCCTAATGTGCATTTGTTGTTCTTTGAAACAACTGCCATAGCTACAGGTGAGAGAGACTAGCACGGTACTGGGAAATCTGTTTTAGAACGGATTCTTCTGTTAGGGAATGCTTTCTTGATAAAACTGAAGGTGTTTTATTTGGGTCTGGACAACCAACATGGTACATTAAGAGACCCTGTTTTCTATATACTGCTTAGAGCAGGGAAAGGTAACTAAACCTATATTCACTTTTTTTTCTTTCACCTTTTTTTTTTTTAAGATTTATTTTTATTAATTTGAAAGAGTTACAGAGAGAGGTAGAGACAGAGAGAGAGAGAGGTCTTCCATCTACTAGTTCACTCCCTAAATGGCTGCAATGGCTGGAGCTGAGCTGATCTGGAGTCAGGAGCCAGGAGCTTCTTCTGGGTCTCCCAAACGGGTGCAGAGGCCCAAGGAGTTGGGCCATCTTCTACTGTCTTCCCAGGCCATAGCAAGGAGCTGGATTGGAAGAGGAGCAGCCGGGACTAGAACTGGTGCCCATATGGGATACTGGCATTTCAGGCCAGAGCTTTAACCCACTGCGCCACAGTGCCAGTCACTTTTACCTTTTTTAAAATAATGTGTTCCTCTTATCTCTCCTAATTGTGAGAAACTGACACTAATTTTCCATTTTCTAGAGAATTGAGGGGAAAACATTAAATAAAATGCAATTTAGTAGTATACTAACTTTTATTTAAAATAAAGAGAGGACACAGAAAAAGACTGGAAGGCCAAGAAGTATAGTTTCTACATTTGCTTAAGCACAAAACTGAGCTCATCTTCTACCAAAGTATCCAACTCCATTTCATTCTTCCCCTGACATTTCTTCTTGGGTTAGTAATTCCTCCATTCTTTACTCGAGTCAGAAGTCTTTGAGCCATCTTGTATTATCTATAGGCAGAAGAAGCATGAACACATCAGGAAAAAATGTGGATGGGATTATATTTCATATAATTTTTTAAAGAAGACTTTTGGACATTTGACCTATATGTGTTTTAGGATTTAGTACTGTTTATATTTTGAGTTATACTGAGGAGTAAAGATGGGAGGAGGAACTACCATCATTTGAGAGTTTAGGACTTTCCCATATTAAACCATTTTTAGTATTCTCTCATTCCTGCATTTAATTTTCACAAATCTTGTTATTGTGGCAGGAGAAGTAGTAGTAGTTATAGTGAAAGTGCTGATGTTACAATGGTAGCCAACATTTACAGTGTTTATGCCACCCACTTTTCTAAACATTTTACATTTATTATTAAATCTTTTCAATAACCTTTTTTGTTTGTTTGTTTAAAGATTTTATTTATTTATTTGAGAGATAGAGTTACAGTGAAAGGGAGAAACAGAGAGAAAGGTCTTCTGTATGTCAGTTCACTCCCCAAATGGCCACAGTGGCTGGAGTGGTGCCAATCCGAAGCCAGGAGCCAGGTGCTTCTTCCTGGTCTCCCACATGAGTGCAGGGGCCCAAGGACTTGGGCCATCTTCTACTGCTTTCCTAGGCCATAGCAGAGAGCTGGATTGGAAGAGGAGCAGCCGGGACTAGAACCAGTGCCCATGTGGGATGCCGGTGCTTCTGGCCAGGGCTTTAACCTGCTGTGCCACAATGCTGGCCCCACACATAGATACTTTATTAAATCTATTTTACATAGATGTAACTGAAGCACAGAGTTTAAGTAACTGCTCAGGATCACACAGCTGGTGACTGGTTGTCATTATTCTGTTCTTACAAAGTCTACTTCCTTTACATGTTATATACACCTTCCTTTCCGTTCCAGTGCCTTAGAGTTCCTCAAACGGATGGTTGGAATAGCTTCCTGTTCAACTAACAGTTTTTCATTCAGTGCATTTATGGATGATCTTTCTCAAAGTTAAATGTAATCATGGCTTTATCTGCTATGTCATAGTAGTGCCAGCCCCTAAAGTTTCTTTAAAAAGGGCCATGCATGAGTCAGTGCTGTGGCGCATGGATTAAGCAGCTGCCTGTAGCACCAGCATTCCATATGGGTGTGGGTTAGAGTTCCAGCTGCTTCACTTCTGATCCAGCTCCCTGCTAATGCACCTGGAAAAGCAGCAGAAGATGGCCCAAGTACTTGGGCCTCTGCATCCACTTGGGTGACCTGGAAGAAACTCCTGGCTCCAGGCTTTGGATCAGCGCAGCTCCAGCTTTTGCAGACATTTGGGGAGTGGACCAATGGGTGGAAGATTTCGCTCTCTTTCTTTCTGTAACTCAGCCTTTAAAATAAATCTTTTAAAAAATAAACTGTTGAAATAAGGTGAGTCAGCGCTGTGGTACACTGGGTTAAAGCCCCTGTCTGCAGTGCCAGCATCCCATATGGACACTGGTTCTAGTCCCAGCTGTTCTACTTCTGATCCAGGTCTCTGCTGTGGCATGGGAAAGCAGTGGGAGATGGCACAAGTCCTTGGGCCCCTGTACCCGCATGAGAGACCTGGAGGAGGCTCCTGGCTCCTGGCTTTGGGTCAGCATAGCTCTGGCTGTTGTGGCTATCTGGGGAGTGGACCAGTGGATGGAAGACCTCTCTCTCTCCTCTCTGCCTCTGCCTCTCTGTAACTCTGCCTTTCAAATAAAATCTTTTTGTTTTTAAATAAACATGGTATATATGTATAGAAATATATAAGGGTACTGTTAGAAATTTTTTTTTTTTTTTTAAGATTTATTTATTTGAAAGGCAGAATTACAGGGAGGGCAAGACACAGAGAGATCTCACATCCACTGATTCATTACCCAGATGGCCACAATGGCCAGGACTAGGCCAAGCCTAAGCCAGGAGTTAGGATTCCATGCTGGTCTCCCACTTGGGTAGCAGGATCTCCAATACTTGGGCCATCTACTACTACTTTTCCAGACACATTAGGGAGCTGGATTGGAAGTGGAGCAGCTGAGACTTGAGCTGCTGGTCATATGGGATACCAGTGTTGCAGGCAGCGGCTTAACCCACTATTCCACAGCTTTGACCCCGAGTTGGATACATTTTTAATAAGGCAAAAATATCTGTATAATCACCCATATTTAGAAATAGAATATTAACAATATCATTAAAGCCCTCTTTCTTGTCCTAAGTCTCTAACATGTAAGTTAAGGTAGTGACTACTGTGTTTTTATATGCTAATTTTTATTGCTGTATAGTATTCCATTGTTATAGATAGTCCACAATTTATGTATTATACTACTGAAGGATATTTGGGCTGTTTCTTGTTTTTTACCATTGAGAATAAAGATACTGTGAACTTTTTTGTACCCGTGTTTTGATTAGACAGACATGTGCATTTCAGTTGGAAGTACACCTAGGAATGAAGTTGCTGGATCATATAAAAAGCTTGTGTTTAGCTTTCATAGATACTGCTAGTTTTCTAAAAGATAGTACTAGTTTATACTCTTAGCAGGATGAGAATTTGGTGCGTTCTCTCTCATGCTTAGTATTGTCATTCTTTCCTATTCTATCCTCTTGGATGGTATATAGTGATACTCCATTGTGGTTTTAATATATATTTCCCTGATGATTAATGATGGGTACCTTTTCATATGTTAATTGACCATTTAGATATCATCTTTCTTTTTTTAAAAGATTTATTTATTTATCTGAGAGGCTGACTTACAGAGAGAGAGAGAAATAGAGGTCTTCCATCTGCTATTTGACTCCCCAAATGGCTGCAACAGCTGGAGCTGGGAAGATCCAAAGCCAGGAGCCAGGAGCTTCTTGTCTTTGTTTTTGAGTTTTAAAGATTTATTTTTTTATTTTAAGGCAAAATTATAGAGAGGCAGAGAGAGAATCTTCTATCTGTTGGTTTACTTTCCAAATGGTCGGAATGGCTGGAGCTGGGCCGATCTGAAGCCAGGAACCAGAAACTTCTCCTGGGTCTCCCATGTGAGTGTCGGGCCCAAGCACTTGAACCATCCCTCTGCTGTCTTCCCAGGCACAGTAGCAGGGACCTGGATCAGAAGTGGAGCAGCTGCTTTGCTGTGGCCCGGGAAGGCAGTGGAGAATGGCCCAAGTGCTTGGGCCCTGCACCCACATGGGAGATCAGGAGGAAGCACCTGGCTCTTGGCTACAGATTGGCTTGGCGCAGCGCGCCTGCCGTAGCGGCCATTTGGGGAGTGAACCAATGGAAGAAAGACCTTTCTCTCTGTCTTTCTCTCTCATTGCCTAACTCTGCCTGTCAAATAAAAAAAAATTGCTGGGTCATATATAGTAATTAAAAAAAAAAGTGGAGCAGCTGGGACTTGAACTGGTATCCATTAGGGATGCAGGCAATATATATGGTGGCTTAACCTGCTACACCACAGTCCTGGCCCCAGCCAGGAGCTTCTTTTGGGTCTCCCACATGGGTGCAGGGGCCTGAGCACTTGGGCCATCTTCTACTGCCTCCCTAGGCCATTAGCAAGGAGCTTGATTGGAAGTGGAGCAGCCGGAACTTTAACTAGTGCTGATATGGGATGCTGGTGTTGCAGGCCAAGGCTTAAACTATCATTCCACAGCACTGGCACCTAGATATCACCTTTGTGAATGGCTTGTCCAAGTCTTTTGCCGTTTTTTAAATTGAGAATGCCTTGCTTTACTGAGTCTTTTTTTTTTTTTTTAAGATTTTTATTTATTTATTTATTTGAAAGTCAGACTTACACAGAGAGAGGAGAGAGAGAGAGAGATTTTCCATCCGATGGTTCACTCCGCAGTTGGCTGCAATGGCCCAGGCTGTGCTGATCTGAAGCCAGGAGCTTCTTCTGGGTCTCCCAGAAAAGTGCAGGGGCCCAAGGACTTGGGCCATCTTCTGCTTTCCCAGGCCATAGCAGAGAGCTGGATCAGTCGTGGAGCAGATGGATCTCGAACTGGTGCCCCTTTGGGATGCCGGCGCTTCAGGCCAGGGCGCTAACGCACTGCGCCACAGCGCTGGCCCCTCTGAGTCATTTTTAAAAGAAGTTCTTCACATCTTCTTGATAAGAGTTTTTCTTGGATATAGATGTTCCAAATATCTTCTCCCACTGTATGGGTTGCATTCTCCCATCTCTCATTCATTGGTGGTGGTGGTGGTGGTGGTGGTGGTGTTATTATTATTATTATTTGAGAGACAGCTCCTAACCACTTACTGCCCAAATGCCTATAGCAGCCCTGCACTGGGGCCCAAGCCAGGAGCCAGGAACTCAATCCAGGTTTCCCAGATACAGCGCAAGAATCCATCACTTGACCTATCACTGTTGACTTTCAAGGTCTGCATTAGCAGGAACCTGGAATCAGGAGCTGAAGCTTGGGTACTTATATAGAATGTAGGCATCTTAGGCACTACCTACTGCTAGACCAAATACCTACCTGAATGGTATTTTCTAATGAAATGAAGTTCTTAATTTTAATGTGGTCCAACATCAGAGATTTTTCGTTCTTTGGTTACTGCTTAGTTTTAAGGTCATGCAGTCTAGAATCTACTAGTATTCACATTTTATTGGATTTCTAAAAAATTATTTTAAAAGTTATTTAACTTCTGGGGCTGGACCAGACTAAAGCCAAGAGTCCTGAACTCAATCTGGATCTCCCACATGGGTATAATAGGGACCCAACTATTTGAGTCATCACCTGCTGCCTCCTAGGGTGCCTTTCAGCAGGAAGGTGAAATCCAGATACAGCGAGGATTTGAACTCAGGGATTCCAATGTGGAATATGGCTGTCCCAAGAGATGACTTAACCTCTGTGCCAAATGTCCATCCTAAGAAACATTTTTTTTTTATTTTGAGTATCAGATTATCCTGGATATCTTCAGGAGTTTATGGGCTACAGTTTAAGACATACTATACTGGAGTGTGAGTTCTTTGGAGATACTTCATTTGTATGCCTCAGTGTATAGTAAACACCCAAAATGTGTTGAATAAAGCTAATGAAAGTTAAGGAAGCCTCTCAAAATAAATATAGGTGTTTATGTTATTTATTAGTTATTTGTTAGTTATTTGTTAGTTATTTTTTTTCCCTGAAATTAATTACTTGGGTTTCAAAAATTCTAAACATTTATAGAATTTATTTTAAAAACTTTTCTGTAAAAATCTGAAAGTTTAAACTGAGTGTAGTGTTACATTTTTCATTTCAATGGAAAAAAATATTTTAATTTTTGGGAAATAGTGTCCTCCTCTACCTCTTCCTCCCACACTGTGTTTAAAAATAAGTAAGCCTGGGGCCAGCTTTGTGGCACAGCAGGTTAAGCTGCTGTCTGTGATGCCAGCATCCTGTATGAGCACTGGTTCAAGTTCCAGCTGTTCCACTTCTGATCCAGCTCCCTGCTAATGCACCTGGAAAAGCAGCAGCAGATGACCCAAGTAAGTGGGCCCCTGCCACTGATGGGGGAGACCTGGTGAATTTCTAGGCTTCTGGCTTTGGCTTCTAGCCCTGGCTGTTGTGGCTGTTGGGGGGAGTGAACCAGTGGATTGAAGATACTTCTCTCTCTTTCTGTCCTCTTTCTGCTGCCTTTCAAATAAATAAATCTATATTAAGAAAAAAAAAAGTAGGACTAGGGCTTGCATTATTACACAGTGGGTTTAAATCCTTTGCTTGTTTTAGCTTCCCATATTCAAGTGCTGGTTCCAATCCTGGCTGTTCTGCTTATAATCCAGTTCCTTGCTAATATGCCTGGGAAGATGACCCAGGTACCTGAGCCCCTACCATCTATGTAGGATACCTGGATGGAGTTCCTGGCTCTTGTCTTCAGCTTGGCCCAGCCCTGGCTATCTATTGCTGGTGTTTGAGGAATGAACTAGCAAATGGAAGATCTGTCTCTCTTTCTCGCTTTCCTGTCCCTCATTCTCTACCTGTCAACCTGTCCCTTTGCGTCTTTCTCTCCCTTTCTCTTTGTCACTCTGCCTTTCAAATGAGCGTTTTATGTAATGATGCATTCATCTTATTAGCAATGTGTTCATTGCTACTAAAGTTTCTTAATCATAGATTTTCACTATTTAGCCTAAAATTTTATGGAATTAAGCTAAGAATTGGCTCTGGCCCTTAGGTTAGCAGTCTCTCCCTTCTTTATTCGGGGACAAAAACAGGGAGTAGTTAAAAATGTGATTTTTTTTAACAGAGCTAAAATGCTTAGATTTGAATTCCTGTTCTGCCATTTATTGCCTGCAAACTTAGGCAAATAACCTAACTTAATCTCAGGTTTCAGTGTATAGGTTTTTTTTTTTTTTTAATTTTACTAATTTATTTGATAGAGTTACAGATAGAGAAAAGGATGGACAGAGAGAGAGAGGTCTTCCATCCGCTGGTTCACTCCCCAAATGACTGCAATGGCTGGAGCTGGGCCAATCTGAAGCCAGGAGCCAGGAGCTTCTTCTGGGTCTCCCACGTAGGTGCAGGGGCCAAGGACTTGGGCCATCTTCCACTGCTTTCCTAGGCCATAGCAGAAAGCTGGATTGGAAATGGGGTAGCCCAGTCCATCCCATGTGGGATGTCCTCACTGCAGGCAGCCCCATGAATTTGTCTTTGTAAAGTATTTAAAACAGTATAGTACTTGATAACACATAATTAGTCAGATATTATAAAGCAAAACTACCAGTGATGGAGTGACATATTCAGCTATACTGAAGATTACAGTGAAATAGAGGAAATAAGTACCAAATTCAGATTTAGTTATCAGATATTTAAACTATCTGTGAACATCAAGGAAACTATTTGAAAATAAACAAAAGAAAGAGTACTTTAGATAATACCCTCAAAATTTGTTGGCCTGTGTAAACTCCGTATAGATAAGTATCATATTTTCATGAAAGAAAGATTTGCAATGGAATGATTAAACAAAGCAATAAAAATAGAATGAGCAGTTTTTTGCTAAATTGAACCCTTTGGTAGTTGACTTTCAAGTATATGGCTGTTATTACTCCCTATATTAGTCAGCTTTTGATTAGTCTAGCTAAAATACCTGAGAGGAGCAATTTAGAAGGTAAGAAGATTTATTTTGGTTTACAGTTTGGAGGCACACAGTCCAAGATAAGACAGCCTGAGGATGATGAAGAGATGATCACATGGGGAGCCAGAAAGCAGGGAAAAGTAGGTCAAACACAGCTTAAATAACCAACCTTCTCTCGAAACAACCATCTGAGGGCAAGCCCCTTGTGACCTAAACACCTCCCATTAGGCCCACCTCCCAGAATGCCATAATTATATTAAGTATGTACCCTTAACCTACTGATATTAACCCATTAACTGTTTCCATAAGATTTTAGGTGTAAACATCGTGTGTTTCAGGGGCTAAATCATGTTTAAACCATAATACTCATTTCCTCTAGTGCTTTTATTTGAATAGTCCAGCTCCACTACTAAGGCCTTGATTTCACTGATTCTACTTTCTTATGATTTGATGTCTAGTATTTGTGGGTTTATAGTTGTCATCAAATTAGGAACTGTAGAGGTTGGCGCCGCGGCTCAGTAAGCTAATCCTCCGCCTTGCGGCGCCGGCACACCGGGTTCTAGTCCTGGTTGGGGCACCGGATTCTGTCCCGGTTGCCCCTCTTCCAGGCCAGCTCTCTTCTGTGGCCAGGGAGTGCAGTGGAGGATGGCCCAAGTGCTTGGGCCCTGCACCCCATGGGAGACCAGGATAAGTACCTGGCTCCTGCCATCGGATCAGCGCGGTGCGCCGGCCACAGCACGCCAGCCACGGCGGCCATTGGAGGGTGAACCAACACCAAAGGAAGACCTTTCTGTCTCTCTCTCTCTCACTGTCCACTCTGCCTGTCAAAAAAAAAAAAAAAAAAAAGGAACTGTTCTTGCCTTTTTTCTTTCAGTTATTGCTCCTATCCCCACCCCAAGACTCCTTTTTTTATTAAGATTTATTTTAGGGGCGAGTGCTGTAGTGTAGCTGGTAAAGATGGTGCCTGCAGTGCCAACATCCCATATGGGTACCAGTTTGAGACCTGGCTGCTCCACTTCTGATCCAGCTCTCTGCTACGGCCTGGAAAAGCAGTGGAAGATGGCCCAAGTGGTTGGACTCTGTACCTGTGAGGGAGACCCAGAAGAAGCTCCTGGCTCCTGGCTTTGGATTAGCCCAGCTCCAGCCATTTCAGCCATTTGGGGAGTGAACCAGTGGATGGAAAATCTCTCTCTGCCTCTGCCTCTCTGTAACTCTGCCTTTCAAGTAAACAAATCTTTAAAAAAATTTTTTTTATTTTATTTGTTTGAGAGGAACAATTACAGAGAGAGAGGGCGATCTTCACCCACTGGTTCACTCCTGTAGCCAGGAGCTTCTTCCAGGTCTCCATGTGAGTGCAAGGGCCTAAGCACTTGGGCTGTCTTCCACAGCTTTCCCTGGCACATTAGCAGGAAACTAGATTGGAAGTGGAGCATCCTGGCTTTGAACTGGCACCCGTGTGGGATGATGGCATTGCAGGCAGCGGCCTAATCCCTTATTCCACAACACCAGCCCCATGACTCCATCTTTATATAGGTTAGGTCATTTGATGTTCCACAGATTACTGAAAATTCACTAAAATTTTTTTTTCATTTCTGTGCTATTCGTGCTTCCCCTCAACCTTTCTGATCATGTTGCAAATAAGCTGACTTAACATCCTTATGTACTAAATCTGTTACCCATGTCATTTCTGCACCCACATCCTTTTTTAAAGGATATTTTCTGCTGGTTTGCATGCTTCATAATTTTTTTTACTAGATACTGAGCATTGAGTTTTATGTTTTAGAAGCTAGATTTTTAAAATTTCTTTTTAACATTTGGATTTGGCCGTGATGCATTAAGTAATTTGGAAATGGAAGCTTGCTTTTTTAGAGTGGGTCCAGGAGAACATTTAGGGTAGGGCTACTTTGGCTCCACTATAGATTCAGTTAATGCCTGCCTGCCTTTCTTTCTTCCTTTCTTTTCTTTAAAGATTTATTTATTTATTTGAAAGGTATAGTTATGGAGAGGCAGAGGCAGAGGCAGAGGCAGAGAGAGAGAGAGAGAGAGAGAGAGAGAGAGTCTTCCATCTGCTAGTTCACTCCCTAAATGGCCACAACATCCAGAGCTAGACCAATCTGAAGTTAGGAGCCAGGAGCTTCCTCCGGGTCTCCCATGCGGGTGCTGGGGCCCAAGAACTTGGGCCATCTTCTACTGCTTTCCCAGGCCATAGAAGAGAGCTGGACTCCCTTCTATGAAGAGGAGCAGCCAGGACTAGAACTGCCACCCATATGGAATGCCAGCACTGCAGGTGGTGGCTTTACCTGCTGTGCCAGAGCACTGGCCCCAATTGATGACTTTCTAAAGACTAGCCAGTGCCTGGCACTTTGAGTTGTTTCTACTCTGGCTGGTGGTAACACAAACCATTTCTAGCCATGTGTGTGTTTTTGGGTCATTGTTCTGCTTCGTTCTTTCTCCACTCTCAATTTTACCACACATATGTGCAGGTCAGTACTCGGCCAACTGTTTGAGGGGAATCTCTCTACAGACTCCAGAGCCCCCTCTCTGTGCCACTTCTTTTTCTTGTCTTCTGTGTCACAAGTTCTAGTCACCTTAGCCCCTCTAAACTCTCTTAAACTTAGTGAAACCACTAGGTTGTATATGGGTTCTCTCTCTTTGTGCTGAGGCCTGGAAATAATCCCTAAGCAGTATTTGGGTATTTGTAGAGCTCAGCTTGTGTGTGTGTGTGTGTGTGTGTGTGTGTGTGTGTCTTTCCCTCCTCTGGAAGCACTGTCCTACACCACTTTATGCTTTCTAGTTGGTAAGACAGGAGGTGAATCCGATTCTTGTTATTCCATTGAATTGAAAGTAGAAATCTCTCTCTATTGTTGTCATAATGTCATTTTTCTCCTACTTGCCCAGCATAAATTCTCTTTTCAATTGCAATTACTCTCTTCAGTATACTTTTGATTCCCTTGCCCCTCTCTTATTTGACTTTGGAAAACCATAACTTTCATTAAGTCCATTTCCCCAGCTTTCAGTACCAGCTCCTTTATGGCTGAGTGTCATGCTGTTTTCACCTAAAATAGATGACTACGACTACAAATGAGCCCAATTATACTGTACTTTCATAGTCATTTATTCTACTTTCCTAGTACCTACCCACATCTTTTCTCAAAAATTCCAGCATCTCTTCTCCCAGCTTCTCAGACATTGTTTGTATTTCTCTGCCACTAAGAAATCAGCACAATAAAAAATGAACTTGTCAGAGTCTTAGCACATCTACCCTTGTACATTCTTAACAGCATCTGCATCTGTGTCCTTTGTCTTTCCCTTTTAGCATCTGTGTACTACATCCTTCATCTATACCCAGAGTAATTAAAATTCTGCAACATTTTCCCCTCTTACATTTATCAAAATCTCATTGGGTCCTGGAATATTTCTACAAGCATACAATCATTTCAGTACTCCTTTCCACAGGAAAAATTATCAGATGGTCTGTATTTTTTTTCCAGTTTTTCCCACCATGCATCCTCTTTTAATTTCACTCCATTGTTACTTTTGTCCTTACTACTCCACAAAACCACTATTAAAGGACAGGTATTTGGCTCAGTGGTTAAAACACTGCTTGGAATTCCATTATCCTATGTTGGAGTGCCTGGATTCAAGTCCTGGCTCTGATTGCAATTCCAGTTTTCTATTAATGCACACTTCATAGAGAAAGCAGGCTATAGCTCACGTAACTGGGTCCCTTTGTCCCATGTGGGAGAATTGAATTCTGGGCTCTTGGCTTTGGCCTGGCCCTGGCTATTGCGGGCATTTGGAGAGGCAAACCAGCAGATAGGATATAGGTTATTTCTGTCTGTCCCTGACCACTTGCCTTTCAAAGAAATATAATTAATTTTTTTAAATTACCATTGACAAAGTCTCAGTGACTTTTATTTTGGTATTTTAGTGGTCATCTTATTTGATCTGTCAGGAACATTATTTAAAGTTGGTGGGTTTGTATTTTTTTTTTAAGTGTTATTTATTTGAAAGGTAGAGTTACTGGAGGGTGGGGGGTTGGTGTGGTGAGGAGTCAAGATCCATCTTCTAACTGCTGGTTCACTCTGCAAACAGCCACAGTGGCCAAGGCTGGGCTACACTTAAGCTGGGAGCTTCATACTGATCTCCCATGTGGGTGCATGGGCCCAACCACTTGGAACATCTTCTGTTGCTATTTCTGGCACATTATGAGGGAGTTGTATTGGAAGTGGAGCAGCCGGAACTTGAACCAATACTGATATGGGATACCAGCGCTGCAGGCAACAACTTAACCCTCTAAGCCACAGTGCCAGCCCTGACTCTGATTTTTAAATTTTATTTCTGAGACAGATGGAGAGGAAAAAAAGAGAGCTCCTATCTGCTGATATACTACCCAAATACTTGCAGCAGCCTGCCCAGGCTAAAGCTAGAAGCCAGGAACCCAATCCATGTCTCCCATGTGGGTACAGGGGCCCAGTTACTTAGGCCATCAATCTGCTGCCTCCCAGGGTCTGCATTAGCAGGAAGCTAGAATAAGGAGTGGAACCTAGACTCCTACCAAGGCTTTCCAGATGGGATGCTAATGTGCCCGATGATGTTTTAACTAAACTGTGGCCGGCACTGTGGCGCAGTGGGTTAACGCCCTGGCCTGAAACACCGGCATCCCATATGGGCACCAGTTCTAGTCCCGGCTGTTCCACTTCCAATCCAGCTCTCTGCTATGGCTTGGGATAGCAGTAGAAGATGGCCCAAGTCCTTGGGCCCCTGCACCTGCGTGGGAAACCCAAAAGAAGCTCCTGCCTCCTGGCTTCAGATTGGCGCAGTTCTGGCTGTTGTGGCTAATTGGGGAGTGAACCATCGGATGGAAGACCTCTCTTTCTCTGCCTCTCCTCTCCCTGTGTAACTCTGATTCTCAAGTAAAAAAAATAATAAATAAATCTTAAAAACAAAACAAAACTAAACCATATCACCACCCCAATAACTGTCTTTCTTGGTACACGCTATACACTTGGTTTTCAGAATGTCATATTCTTGATTTTTCTTGCCCCTTCTCTGTTCTTTCTCCTTTGCTAATCTCCCTACCTCTTAACGCTGAATACCTAAGAACTCAGTTCTGGGTCCTCTTCATTTAGATTCACTGACACAGTGATTGCATCCACTAAGAGGTCTTAAAATCCATCTGGGTTTTGATGACTTTCAAATTTATTTCTTGGTCAAACTTTTTAAATTCTGGGTTTCCATATAATTGCCTGTTCAAAATCTTGACATGTCTAATACATAAGCCAAATGTAACCTCTAAAACCAAACTCTTGAGCTTTTCTTTAGCTTGTTGTATCTTTTCCATTCCAGCTGATGGTAAGGCCATACTTATTGGACACAAATCTTAAAGTCATGGTTTATTCTTTTTCTCATACCCAAGAGACCTGCCGTCAGGAAATCATGTCGGTATCGCCTTTAAAAATATAAAATATAGGGACCGGCACTGTGGTGTAGTGGGTTAAGCAGCTGTCTGCAGTGCCAGCATCCCATATGGTCACTGGTTCAGGACCCAGCTGCTCCATTTCTGGTCCAGCTCTCTGCCACGGCCTGGGAAAGCAGTGGAAGATGGCCCAAGTCCTTGGGCCCCTGCAATCTTGTGGGAGACCCGGAAGAAGTTCCTGACTCCTGGCTTTGGATCAGCTCGGCTCTGGCTGTTGTGGCCAATTGGGGAGTGAACCAGTGGATGGAAGACCTCTCTCTGCCTCTCCTTCTCTCTGTGTGTAACTCTTTCAAACAAATAAATAAATCTTTATAAAATATAGCAACTTCTCACTTTATCTCCTACCTCCATTGCTACCATCCAGGTCACCCATCATCTCTTACCTTACCTTCCCTTTCTACACCTAACTTTAATACTTGCCTTGACAGTGTATTCTCAATATGTAGTAATCAGAAAGATAGTAATATGTAAATCAGATCATGGAAATTCCTACTCAAAATCTTGTAAAGGCTCTCCATCTTATTTACAGTAGAAGCTAGGGGTGGATGTTGTGGTATAAGGAGTTAAAGCTCTTGAGATGCTTGTATTCCTTTTTGGAGTGCCAGGAATCAAGTCCCACCTCTACTTCCATACAGCTTCCTGCAGATGCACACCTTGGGGAGGTAGTAGATGGTGACTCAAGTGCTTAGGTCCCTGCAACATGGGAGACCTGGATGGAGTTTGCTCTGGCTTTGTCCTGGCCTCGCCCCAGCTTTTGTGAGCATTTTGGGAGTGAATCAGCAGATGGAAGATGGTTCTTGCTGTTACTCTCACATTCTCTCTCTCTCTCTCTCACTCTGCCTTTTTTTGTTGTGTTTTGTTTTGTTTTGTTTTGTTTTGTTTTTTGACAGGCAGAGTGGACAGTGAGAGAGACAGAGAGAAAGGTCTTCCTTTGCCGTTGGTTCACCCTCCAATGGCTGCCGCGGCCGGCGCGCTGCGGCCGGCGCACCGCGCTGATCCGATGGCAGGAGCCAGGAGCCAGGTGCTTTTCCTGGTCTCCCATGGGGTGCAGGGCCCAAGCACCTGGGCCATCCTCCACTGCGCTCCCTGGCCACAGCAGAGAGCTGGCCTGGAAGAGGGGCAACCGGGACAGAATCCGGCGCCCCAACCGGGACTAGAACCCAGTGTGCCGGCGCCGCTAGGCGGAGGATTAGCCTAGTGAGCCGCGGCGCCGGCTTCACTCTGCCTTTTAAATAAATAAATTAACTTTTCAAAAAACAAAAGAACACGAGTTTTTATTGTGGTCTTCAAGGCTGAATAAGATCCAGCCCAGTAAAGTTCAGCAAGGTAAGTTACTTCTCTGACCTTATCTGTTCTTTCCTATTTTCCCATTTTGCTGTACTTGAATACATGAAGCGTGTTCTTACCTATGATCTTTGTGTTGTCTGCTTCCTCTGTGTAGGATGCCCTCCTCCAGTAACCTCCATTGTCAATTCCCCATTGGCTTCTCTATGGCCCACTTGTATGTTTGAGAAGAGTGCCTGTGTGAGAATTAGTTTTGCTATAAGATATAAAGGATAGAAGGTCTCATTAGCCAACAATAAGAAGTGAGCAGTTACCTACATCATTCACTTAAGTTCATAAGATAAAAATAAGTTAGTTGTTCAGGGGGAAAACTCATCTCATTCTTGCACTAAGTTTCAAGTCCATATTTCCCATTCTTTCACTAAGAATACTGTGTGAAAAGAAGCAGGCATCTAAGGCAAAACAACTTTTAGGATAAACTGTGAATATAAGAAGTATCACTTGCTTTCACAAGGGTATGTTGTTTATTACTGGTTCTTAACCTTTTTGGGTCGTTGGCCCTCAAATATTTTTATATAGTTTTATCATGAATATGATATTGATGGCATTGATAAGCATGCTAATTTTGAACTCTGACAGGTCTAAGATAGGTAACACACCCCTCAGCTGATTTTGACACAGATGTTGTCAGATCATTTGAGAAATTGTTCGGGGAATTTGCTGATTCTATGTAACCACTACATTCCAGAACCTGTGATACAGTAAGCAGTATCCTTATACAGTAAAACATTCATGAGTTTCATAAGGTATTTGATGTTAGTATACTAGAAAAATGATGGCTTTTGTGGAATCACATCAGCCAAAGCAAGTCACATAGCCATATATAACATGACTAATATTTATTGGGTCTCTTCCTTTTCCATTTGGTAGCAAAATTATTTGCCAATTTTTTTTCCTTAATGTTGAACCACTGTCATGTTCCTGGGTTAAACTATGTATGATTATGAAGTGTCATTGTTTTGATTCGTCACTTGTTCGTTAATGTTTAATTACATTTTTGCATCTATGCCTGTGTTAACATTTTTTTTAATTTCCATTTCTTGTGCTGGTCCCAACAGTTTGGTATCAGGGTTTTGATAGCATTATAAATAGAGATGTATATCTTCCCACTTTTTTCCCTTAGTTTTCAGAGTATATAAATCTCTAGTTTACTTTTGACCCTCTGTATCCAAGGGCTCTCCATCTGTTGATTCAGCCAACTGTGGATTGAAAAGCTTTGGCAAAGGAATTTATCTTTTTCTTGTCCTTGTTTTCTAAACAATACAAATAACAATATAACATTTATTTACATAGCACTTACACCATATTAGGTATTATAAATGTATGTGGGGAGGATTTTAAGTACATGTAGGTTATATGCAAATATTATACCATTTTATGCTCATTTAAGGGCCTTGAGTTTATGCGAGATAATATGTGAGATGGGCCCTGGAACCAGTCTCTGCTATGGATATTGTTGGATGACTATACTTGTGAGGTGTTTAGGATGACTACAGAATTAGAAGGTCCATTCTCAACAAACTATCCTCATTTCTGACACTGACTACAAGTTTGAGGTTCCCCAAACACCTTCAGGTTTGATCATTCATTAAAAAGTTTCATGGAATTTATTGAAAGCTGTTGTGCTCATGGTTATAATTTGTTACAGAAAAGGATTCAGATTCAAATCATCCAAAGAAAGTCACAACCTCCTCATGTAGTCAGGAAGCATTTCTCTCCTGGCACTAGCGTGTTGCAGTAATAGCCGTGAGTACTGCCAAATTGGAAGGCTCATGCAATTGTTGAGTATCTATGGACCTTTTTCCGATCAGCATAGTTGATTACTCACATGTATAATTTTAGTGTCTGAATTGACTGACATCCATGACCCAAGCCCCTACCCTAAGACCATATGTGGCCAATACCCTCCCTAAATCACATTGTTATTCTATCTAGGGTGACCCAAGACTCCCAGGCAAATAAAGACATAAGTCAGACAGTACCTTCCAGCTGCCCAGAGAATGCCTACCAGGAGCAAAAAGAAAGACCAGACCTTCTCTTTGGGCAAAGCCAAATTCTTCTCTACAAACTTTTACAATTAATTTTTCTCTATATGGCTGTCTGTATAATTCCTTGATACCAGAATAAACATACAGGGATTCTATTCTTGAAAACTGATTCTTTTACATGTGAACCCTGTTTCTAGCTGTCTAGCTGTATCTTTTTTTTTTTTTTTTTTGGCAGAGTTAGAGACAGAGAGAAAGGTCTTCCTTCCATTGGTTCACCCCTAAATGGCCGCTACAGCTAGAGCTACACTGATCCGAAACCAGGAGCCAGGTGCTTCTTCCTGGTCTCCCAGGCAGGTGCAGGGCCCGAGCACTTGGGCCACAGCAGAGAGCTGGACTAGAAGAGGAGCAACCGGGACTAGAACCCGGTGCCCATATGGGATGCTGGAGTCGCAGGTGGAGGATTAACCAAGTGAGCCATGGCGCTGGCCCTTCTAGTTTTATCTTAAAAGATGAAAGCTAGGCCGGCCCCGCAGCTCAATAGGCTAATCCTCCGCCTGCGGCAGGTTCTGTCCCAGTTGTTCCTCTTCCAGTCCAGCTCTCTGCTATGGCCCAGGAGTGCAGTGGAGGATGGCCCAAGTGCTTGGGCCCTGCACCGGCATGGGAGACCAGGAGAAGCACCTGGCTCCTGGCTTCGGATCAGTGCGGTGCGCCGGCTGCAGCAGCCATTGGAGGGTGAACCAATGGCAAAGGAAGACCTTTCTCTCTGTCTCTCTCTCTCACTGTCCACTCTGCCTGTCAGAAAAAAAAAATAAAAATAAAAATAATAAAAAGATGAAAGCTATAGGACACTTAGATTTGAACAGCATTTAATTAAACTACTCTATCCTTTTTTGTTCTTGTTTTAAGAATAAAGGCTCTCTTCAGTTTGAAGACAAATGGGATTTCATGCGTCCAATTGTTTTGAAGCTTTTACGCCAGGAATCTGTTACAAAGCAGCAGTGGTTTGATCTGTTTTCGTAAGTAATACATTACTTTTCTTTGTTATAAAGCAAATTTTTGATAATGTCTTTCTAAATCCAAATCTATTATATGATCTTGGTATTGATCTGTTTAAAATTATTACTAGTTCTGTTGGGGTACCCCAAGATTCAGTGACTTGGTTGAAGGACTCACAGGACAGAACATAGAACATACTCAAAGGCATGGTTTATTAAAGTTAAAGGATACAAAGCAAAATCAGTAAAGGAAAAAAGCACTTGGGGTAAAAAGTCTCAGTGGGGAGACAAGCATAAACTTCTAAAAATCCTTTAAAGGTTGTCAGACAAGACATGCCTGATTTCCTCAGCAACCAGAGTGACAACATGTGTGATGTGTTGTCTCCTTGGGAAGTTTGTTAGAACCTCCGTGCCCAGGATTTTTTTTTTTTTTTTTTTTTAAGATTGTTTTATTTAAAATACAGATTGTCAGCGTTTGAGAGATCTCCTGTTTGTTGTTTGCTTCCCAAATGTCTGCAATAGGCAGGGCTGGGCCAGAATGAAGCCAGGAGTGAGGAGCTCTGTCCTTGACTCCCATTCTCTGCTGTCCCAGAGCATTACCAGAAATAGAGCAGCTGGGCCTCAGACCGTCACTCCAGTGTGGGATGCTGCCGTCCCAAGTGGCAGCTTAACCTGCTGTTACCAGCCCCAGTGCCCAGTGCTTTAGTGGGGGCTGGCCACATAGGCGGTCTCTGTCTGTCATGTACTAAAATTCCAGGCTCCCAGAAAGAGAGCAGATATTTAATGTAAGCCATTTTGTTTGTATAAACAGTTTAGGTATAGTGAGCTGCTCTTATCATTTCAGGACAGTTTTATGTAAGAGTAGGAAAATGTCGACCATTCCAGTTCTCAAATGCCAGCCAAGGGCTAACCTTACACATAAGCTTTTCCAAGGAATGCAGTCTCGGGTCTGCTGTGTTGACTCTTGGCTCTGGGCCAAAATTTCTTTGCAGACGTTGTTGTCAGTAGGTCCCCAGGCAGCAGCAAAAGACCAACTTGTAGTACTGCCTTCGGTGTACCTTTTGGGGGTCTGGGATATAGCCAGTCAAATGAAATTCCATTAACTCTAAGCGTTATCTTGGAAAGCCAAGTGGCTTTCTCCTTGAGTTTCTGTATGAACTTTTTTTTTTGTTTTTTGACATGGCCTGAGCCATCAGTTCAGGCCTACCATAATTTGGGCCAGTAATTTGAAGCAGAACTGAGAACCTTCCAGGGTTGAGACAGTGTCATCATACATTGTCAGCATACACAATAAATCCCTGAGGGCACATGTGGAACCCCTGGAAACAGTTTAAAAGTGTTAGGGTACCACAAACAAGATAGACATTAAGTAGTAAAAGTTAACAAGGCCTTCAGTGTGGCCTTATTTTTCTGGGACCTTTTACCCTAGGGTTCTCAAACCAGTCCACTTTATTCGGTTGAGACCTTGGTTTTGGATGGACTGAGGGCTCTTATTTCCAAACAGTTTTGCTCATCCATCATACCAGTTCATTTGCCTTACTAGTGTGAATGGCATCTGGAGGTGTTCAGCATGGGTATTCACCTGGGTGTGCTGTTAAGTGTGCTTGTAAGTTTGGCAGTTAGTTTATTTTTTAAAGATTTATTTATTTATTTGAAAGGCAGAGTTACAGAGAGGCAGAGACAGAGAGAGAGAGATCTTGCGTCTGCTGGTTCACTCCCCAAAAGGCCACAAGGGCTGGAGCTGGGCTGATCTGAAGCCAGGAGCCAGGAACTTTTTCCGGGTCTCTCAGGCAGGTTCAGGGGCCCAAGGACTTGGGCCATCCTCTACTGCTTTCCCAGGCTGTAGGAGAGAGCTGGATTGGAAATGAAGCAGCCAGGACTCAAACCAGTGCCCGCATGGGATACTGGCACTGCAGGCGCCGCTTTACCAGCTATGCCACAGTGCTGGCCCCAGGCAGTGTGTTTGAATTAAAAGCACTCCATGACAGCTTCTAGTCTTCCTTTAGGAAGAGGGGAAAACTTTCAGGAATAGTTCTGCAAAGCAAAAACCACTTTTTCCCCCCTCTTTTCTCCTGGCCTCTCCAGGTGCTGGGATTTATTTTTCCTTTACAAAATCAGGATATCCTATTCAGTAATGAAAACTTTGATTTTCTTTAAGCATCCAGACCTGCAAAAGCATTTTTTTAAAAAACTTAGTTTTTTATTTAGCTTACCATTTTTAAGAATCCGTCAGTATGAGGTCCTGAAGTTTCAAAATTTTTAAAAATAGATCTACACGGGGCCGGTGCTGTGGCAGAGCGGGTAAAGCCACTGCCTGCAGAGCCGGTATCCCCTATGGGCACCGGTTTGAGTCTCGGCTGCTCCACTTCCGATCCAGTTCTCTGCTATGACCTAGGAGAGCAGTAGAGGATGGCCCAGGTCTTTGGACCCCTGCATCTGCGTAGGAGACCTAGAAGAAGCTCCTGGGGCCTGGCTTCGGATTGGTGCAGCTTCGGCCATTGCGGTTATCTGGGGGGTGAACTAATGGATGGAAGACCTCTCTCTCTCTGCCTCGCCTTCTCTCTACTGTGTAACTCTGACTTTCAAATAAATAAATAAATCCTAGAAAAAAACATATTTATACTACCTCACACTCCTTTTGTCTTGATTATCTACTGGGTAGTCTAGAAAAGATAAATTCTTTCTGAGGACAGCTGCATTTGATAACCAAGTTTACTAAGGTGTGTGGACGAGAAGGTAAGAGAAATAGTCAAGTTGTTAAAACAGTGCTGCAGGGCTGGCGCCACCATAGCTCAATAGGCTAATCCTCCGCCTGCGGCGCCGGCACCCCGGGTTCTAGTCCCGGTCAGGGCGCCGGATTCTGTCCCGGTTGCCCCTCTTCCAGGCCAGCTCTCTGCTGTGGCCCGGGAGTGCAGTGGAGGATGGCCCAAGTACTTGGGCTCTGCATCCGTATGGGAGACCAGGAGAAGCACCTGGCTCCTGCCTTTGGATCAGCGCGATGCACTTGCCGTATCAGCCATTGGGGGGTGAACCAACGGAAAAAAGTAAGACCTTTCTCTCTCTCACTGTCCACTCTGTCTGTCCAAAAAAAAAAAAAAAAAAAAAAAAGACTCATCATATATATAGATTGAAAAAAAAAAATTGCTGCAGACTGCAATTAATCCAGAAAGCCAAACCCAAGTTAATACAGTGAGATATTTCAAGAAGGGGTCAAGAGTTTTATCTGTAAGGAGCATGTGAAAGGGTTACACCCTAGCAATATGCAGCTTCTGGCAGGAACCAAAATTAGGAATGCAGTTAGTCTCTGTATTAGTTATATAGATCCAGTTAGCAGCTTGATGTTTGGAGTTTTGTACAAAAGAATAAGCCCTTTTCTTGAGTATCTGTCAGTGATTGAGATAATTGAGCCAGAATCTGTTGTTTTAATGGCTCCACGGAGCAGTGTCTTTTAAATCTTAAACAGTCTTTGAGGCAAAATTCTGTTTATTAAACGGACATCTGCTTTCAGTTCAGCACAGGTTGTGTTGAGGTTGAAAAGCCCAGTGTCAGACCATCTCTGGTTTTAGCCTAGAGTTAGATCCTAGCCATTAAAATCTGTGATTCAAAAGTCTAAAAACACCAACAGCTTTTCTTTGGCAGTAGGAGAGCTCAGATGCTATAGGCTTATAGTTATATCCCAAGTGAAAGTGACATGAAAGCCTGTCCAAAGCCCTTTGAACTGTCGCTTTTTTTTTTTTTTTAAAGATTTTTGTTTGTTTGAAAGGCAGAGTTGCAGAGAGCAAGAGGGAGAGAGAGAGAGAGAGAGATCTTCCATCTGCTGAATCACCAAATGGCTGCAATGGCCAGGGCTGGGCCAAGCTGAAGCCAGGAGCCAGGAACTTCGTCTGGTCTCCCATGTGGGTGCAGGGGCCCAAGGACTTGGACCTCCATCTTCTATTACTCTCCCAGGCACATTAGCAGGAAGCTGGATCAGAAGTGGAACAGCCAGAACTTGAACTGGCACCCATATGGGATGCCAGCATTCCAAGAGGTGGCTTAACCCATTACACCACAGCACCGGCCCCTGATCTGTTAATCTTAAGAGTCCAAATTGATACACCCCAAAATATGCACATCAGTCTAGAAAATCATCAGCCTCTATGGATTAGACATCTGATTTCATAAGAGCTTAGGAGCAATGAAAAACTGCTTTTTAAAACTTTAGGGGTGGACATTTAGCACAGCAATAAAAATGCTTGGGATCCCCACATCCCATAATGAAATACCTAGGTTTGATAACTGGCTGTGGCTCCTAAATCTATCTTCTTGCTAATGTGTACCCCGGCAGATAGTGGGTGATGATGACTAAAGTAGTTGGTTCCCTGCCACCCACAAAGGAGATGAATTGAATTCCTGACTCCTGGCATTTGGAGGGTGAACCAGCAGACGAGAAGTGTTTCTTTCTCTCTCTCCCCTTTCCTCCTCTCTCATTCCCTCCACCTCCTCTCCCCCTCTCTGAAATAAAATAAATGCAAATTTAAAAAAGAAAGTAAAAAATTTGTTTCAAATCCAGAGTGAGAGAGAGAGAGCATGTGAGCGAGGTGCGATGAGGGTGGGGTGATGTAGGGTGTGGCTAGAAAGTACCCATCCTCTCTGATTCACCCCCCAAATGTCTGCAATGGCTGGGGCTGAGCCAGGGTGGAGCTGGAAACTCAATCCAGATCTCCCCTGGAGGTGGCAGGAACAACCACTTGCTGCCTCTTAGGATGTGCATTAGCAGGAAACTGCAATCAGGAGTAGAGCCAGAAGCTGAACCCCAGGCACTCCAGTGTGAGATCCTGGTGTCTTAACTATTAGATTAAACCCCCACCTTGAAAAACTGCCATTTTTTTTTTAATCTTTGTAAGTATATTTTGGTGGTGTGTTGCATAATAAGACACTGTCAGTGCTGCAACAGAAATAATGGAATGCCCATAGCAAATAATAATAATGACAATTTACTAGACAAGTTACAGTTTAATGATAGTGGTGGTGATTGTTTCATTTTATTATATTTTTTTACAATAAGGATATAGGCTTTATACTCCATACAAATGAAAAAAGAAATGGTTATTAAGAAACAGTCCCTGCCTCCACTCCCCTCAGAATACCTTCAACATATTAATTCCATAAGACAGCAAAATCACGACAAGTTTGATTTCAGACTTTGAATAAAAAGAAAAAGTACATAATGCAACAGCTGTTCAACTTCCAACTCCAGATAGGCACCATTAAACAAACAAACCCAGTATATGAAATTTAAAAGATGTTATCTCAAAAACAAAAAAGGAGAGGGAAGGAGGGTGGAAGGGAATATATTTATATTCTTAGAATTCTATCTATGAACTATATTGAATCTGTTAAAAACTAACTAAAAATTAAAATAAAAATTTTTTTAAAGTCAAAGTGTGTTTCTATCTGGAGATTTCCTTTGTTTTTATGATGTCTTCCTTTTTCCATATGCTCTAGTAGGTAAAACTTACAGGAAATACTATCTATTACAGAAATTTATTCTGTTTCTAATATTGAGAGTTTAAATGCCAGTTCCTTCAGCAGCCAGTAAAAGTTGTGTCCCTCTAACTTTTTACCTTTTGGTTACTTTTCCTAGTTGGGATGATCCCTTTACAATCCTGAAACAACAAGCATCTCACACACATTACATCAGTTTTATCCTACATCTAAATGCAGTAGCTGCAAAATTCAAAGCCATCTATTAATCCCTTTTCCCTCCATTGTTTTTCTCTCATTACACATTTAATGAAACCCTGAACAGGAAATTCAGCGTTTATAACGTGACCCTTAGAGTTGCTGGGAACCTCTGGCTGGCATGCAGAAATACCTGGATTTGATATCTCTGCAGCAACAACAGCAAGGAAGAGGAAACAGTAACAGAGTCCCTTCTCTTTCCCTCTTTTTCTACTTTATTTAAAGCTCTACTCTAGCCCTGGGCTCTCATTTAGTTCTTAACTTTCTCATACTTGGAGAGGAGAAAAACACAGACTTTTAACATTTTTGATGCTCTCAAATTCACCTTTGGTAATTTTAGGACATTTTTTCTCCCCACCTGGAGGCAAGAACAAAAACCAAAGATACAACTTAGAGCTTGTACCATTCTTCCCTCATTGTAGTTATTTGGCGTAACCAGAAGCAGCCTGGGGTTGAGAATGCTAACTTTCCTGGGTTAATTCTATTCATTTTCAGATTTCTTTCCTTTTTTCTGAAACTTAATTCCCATTGCAAGATATATTTTTATTTTCTTTTTCTTTTTTTTTTTTTTTAAAGATTTATTTATTTATTTACTTGAAAGAGTTACACAGAGAAGGAGAGGCAGAAAGAGAGAGAGAGGTCTTCCATCTGCTGGTTCACTCCCCAGTTGGCTGCAATGGCTGGAGCTGTGCTGATCTGAAGCAAGGAACCAGGAGCTTCTTCCGGGTCTCCCACGTGGGTGCAGGGGCCCAAGGACTTAGGCCATCTTCTGCTTTCCCAGGCCATGGAAGTGGAGCAGCCGGGTCTCAAGCCAGTGCCCATATGGAATGCCGACACTGCAGGCAGCAGCTTTACCCACTACACTACAGTGCCAGCCCCTGTTTTCGTTTTTATTTGAAAAGAGAGAGACAGAGAAAGACCTTCTGTTGGCTGGTTTACTCCCCAAATGTTCACAACAGCCAGTGCCTGGCCAAGTCGAAGCTAGAAGCCCAGAACTTAATCTGGGTCTGTGACATGGAGGGTCGGTACCCAAGTACTTGAACCATCAACTGCTACCTCACAGGGTACTCATTGACAGGATGCTGTATCAAAAGTGGAGGAGCTGGAACTTGAAGCAGGCACTGCCATATAGGATGCAGACGTCCCAAGCAGGATCTTAATTGCTGTGCCAAGTGCCTCCCCCTGCTCACCATTTTCAAATTTCTTGTATAACTTTTACCTCTCAAATCAGACAAACTCAGCTACTGTTTCATACCATGGATAATTTCATAGCCATCTGTATTAGTCAGTTTTGCATTACTGTGCTACCTTTGAAGAAAAAAAGGTTTGTTTAGTTCATGGTTTTGAAGGCTGAAAGTCTAATATTGCATGGGGCAGGCTCTGGCAAGGCCCTTTCCCTTGACTGCCTAATGGCAGATGCAGTATGTGGGAGAGCGGTCACATAGTGAAGCAGAAACCAAAGACTGGGTGGGGCCAGGCTCAAGCTTTTATAACAGTGCTTTAGTGAGAAATAACCAGCTTCCAAATGTCCTCCCCAAGAAGAGTCTCACAAGACAAGATTAACTTCTGTAGCAACTAATTATCGCAAAGTTTATGTCATGAGGAAATTCATTATGGACTTAGTGCCCTTTGTTTCTATTGGGAGCTAATCATGAATGCACGCTGTGCCTGGCATATAACCAAAATTCCAGACTCCCAAAAGGAAAGCAAGTGTTCAACATAAATCACAATTTGTATAAACAGCTTAGGTACAAGAAATTCCTATCAAGGAATAGTGGAAACACACTGAAAATTAGAGTGTCCAGATACCAGCTAAGTTCCTACATTGTAAACAGGTCTTTCTAAGGATAGCAATTTTAGGCCTTCTATAATAACTTTATTCTGCATACTAGTTAGATGGTGTATCAATTGAAATGTAGGTGTAAGAAACAGCTGAGACCTCTTAAATAAGATTCATAGTATGTGTACATGAATTTTAATAAACTTTTGAGTGTGGTGAGTTTTCCTTTTAGAGGGGATTTGCCAGTCTCTGTTGATGTGATTTATTTTCTAAAATAGCATGTGTTCTCTGAGTGCTTCTAACTGGGAAAAGGAGCATGGAATGATCGTGTTCTCTGCTTAAGGCATACTTCTAAGCATGCATCCATGGTTAATAGTTAAAACCTTATACTTGCTGCAATTGGTGGCCTTAACAAAATACTGAAAAAAAAAATCTTGATCTCTTTGGAGTACCTAAAGAAGTCCAATTTGTAGTCTTTTTAAGTAAAAGGAATAATATATGTCCTGTAATAACATCACAAAAATTGTAAAACCTATAGTTGTTTTTATCATTCTAAATCTGAGTTAATAGTCAGTTTTTGTCATAGCAAAATACCTGAAGTAGGCTGCTTATGAAGAAAGGGGGTTTATTTAACTCACAGATTTGGAGACAGGACCTCCAAAAAGCATGGTACTGGCTTGGATGAGGTCCCACACCTTCCCCTTAGCTATGTCACATCATGGTATGGGTCTGACCTTATGGAATCACTTTTCAAAGGCCCCACTTCTCAACACCCTAGTAGGATTTAGTTTCTACCCTTTTAACACCATTGCCACACACATGACTTTGCAAAGGGGAATGAAGGAAGGGGGACCAAACCACATTTATTTTGCACTGAGGCATGAAAATCATGTACTGATATAAAGGTACATTAGCTATTTGAGGTTTGTTCCCTTTTTCTTATAATCTGTATCTTTGTTTCTCACTTGGGGTAATATTGACATTCTGAGTAATGTGAGAGATTGTCCTGGATATTGTGATGTTCATCACCTTTGGCCTTCACCTTTATAAACTTCAGTAGTGGAACACTCTGTGTGCCCTTCTCAACCACTGCTATTACATCATAAAAAGTTACCGCTCAGCTGAAAACTGCTGCTCTAGATCCGCGTTGTTAGGTTTAATTCTGGTCTGTGAAATTAAAAACATAAACAATAAGTTATTTTCAACTTTTGAGACATTTGTAAGAAAATTCATCTTTAGTATAAATAATATTTAAAAGGGGCAGGTGTTGTAGCATAGTGGGTTAAGCCACTTGCCTAGAAGAATTCCTGCATCCCATATTGGAGTGCCATTTGAGTCCTCGGTGCTATGCTTCCCATTCAGCTTCCTGCAAAATGCCTGTGTGGTAGCAGACGATGGGCCAAATTCTTGGGTTCCTGCCATCCATTTGGGAGACCCAGCTGGAGTTCTTGGCTTTGGCCTGACACAGCCCTGGCTGTTGTGGACACATAGAGAGGGAACCAGTAGATGGAGGATCTCTCTATTTTCTGTCTCTCCCTCTTATTCACTTGCCTTTCAAATAAATTATTAAATCTTTTAATATTTTTAAAAGGTGTCTCTTTTGTTGCTGAGTGGGTTTTTATGACACCACCTTCCCCTCATTTTTCTGTGCCTCTGTAGTTCACTTCACTTGAGTTAGCTAACTCTGTATGATTCTTAAATGTTAGTTTCTTCCAGAGTTCCATTTTCCTAATTCTTTTACCTGAATTCTGTGTCTGTATGTAAATAGTCCTGATTATTCTCCTGACTTGAACTGCCTTGTCACCATTTTTTTTTGCTTGCTTATATCTGTCTCTAAGTTCCATAAATACTATAAAAGCAGGATGATAAAAATCTTTATTCATAGTCTGTAGCCAGAAATCTAGAAGCATTCTTCAGTATCTTATTTTTTTTTAAGGTCTTTTTTTTTTTTTTTTTTTTTTTTATTTGAGAGGTAGAGTTACAGACAGTAAGAGGAAGAGACAGAGAGAAGGGTCTTCCTTCCATTGGTTCACACCCCAGATGGCCACAATGGCTGGAACTGCACTGATCTGAAGCCAGGAGCCAGGTGCTTCCTTCCAGTCTCCCACCTGGGGACAGGGGCCCATACACTTGGGCCATCTTCCACTGCTATCCCAGGCCACAGCGGAGAGCTGGATTGGAAGAGGAGTAGCGGAGACTAGAACCAGTGCCCATATGGGATGCCAGCACCACAGACAGAGGATTAACCTACTACGCGATGGCGCCGGCCCCGTTATCTTATTGTTTTTTAACCTCAATATATCTAAATGATTATTGGGTTTTGTAGATTTTTGATAAAATCTCTTGAATTTCTTTTCCATTCTAGCTGGCTTTTTTTTTTTTTACTACTGTCTATTGTATGAACAATTACATTAGTCCTTTGTTATATCTTTCTGTGTTAATTACCTATTGCTGCATAACAAATTACTCTAAAACTTAGCAACTTCAAAACTTATTTTACAGTTTCTAAAGGTCAGGAATCTTTTTTTTTTTTTTTTACTTTTATTTAATGAATATAAATTTCAAAAGTACGGCTTATGGATTACAATGGCTTCCCCCCATAACATCCCTCCCACCCGCAACCCTCCCCTTTCCCACTCCCTCTCCCCTTCCATTCACATGAGGATTCATTTTCAGTTCTCTTTATATACAGACGATCAGTTTAGCATACATTAAGTAAAGATTTCAACAGTTTGCTCCCACACAGAAACATAAAGTGAAAAATAATAGATGATTTTTTTAAATGATGATGAAATCAGATCAGACCTATTGTCATGTTTAATCCCAGCGAGAGTCAAGTTGGGAATTGCTAATTTCTTCTTTTTTTTTTTTTTTTTTAACAGAAGATCAGTTTAGTATACATTAAGTAAAGATTTCAACAGTTTGCACCCCCATAGAAACACAAAGTGAAATATACTGTTTGAGTACTCGTTATAGCATTAAGCCTCAATGTACAGTACATTAAGGACAGAGATCCTACATGAGGAGTAAGTGCACAGTGACTCCTGTTGTTGACTTTACAAATTGACACTGCTGTTTATGGCATCAGTAATCTCCCTATGCACCAGTCATGAGTTTCCAAGGCTATGGAAGCCTTATGAGTTCTCCGACTCTTATCTTGTTTAGACAAGGTCATAGTCAAAGTGGAGGTTCTCTCCTCCCTTCAGAGAAAGGTACCTCCTTCTTTGAAGACCTGTTCTTTCCACTGGGATCTCACACACAGAGATCTTTCATTTAGTTGTTGTTGTTGTTGTTTTTTTTTTTTTTTTTGCCAGAGTGTCTTGGCTTTCCATGCCTGAAATACTCTCATGGGCTTTTCAGCCAGATCGGAATGCCTTTAGGGCTGATTCTGAGGCCACAGTGCTGTTTAGGACATCCGCCATTCTATGAGTCTGCTGTGTATCTCGCTTCCCATGTTGGATCACTCTCCCCTTTATTTATTCTATCGGTTAGTATTAGCAGGTACTAGACTTATGTGCTCCCTTTGACTCTTAGTCATTTCATTATGATCAATTGTGAACTGAAATTGATCACTTGGACTAGTGAGATGGCATTGGTACATGCCACCTTGATGGGATTAAATTGGAGTCCCCTGGTATGTTTCTAACTCTACCATTTGGGGCAGGTCAGCTTGAGCATGTCCCAAATTGTACATCTCTTCCCTCTCTTATCCCCACTCTTATATTTAACAGGGATCACATTTCAGTTAAATTTCAACACTTAAGAATAACTGTGTATTAATTACAGAATTAAACCAGTCATATTAAGTAGAACAGACGAAAAAAAAACTACTAAGAGGGATAATGTATTAAGTTGTTCATTAACAGTCAGGGCTATGCTGATCAAGTCACCGTTTCTCATAGTGTCGATTTCACTTCAACAGGTTTCCTTTTTGGTGTTCAGTCAGTTGTCACCGATCAGGGCGAACATATGGTATTTGTCCCTTTGGGACTGGCTTATTTCCCTCAGCATGATGTGTTCCAGATTCCTCCATTTTGTTGCAAATGACTGGATTTCGTTGTTTGTTACTGTGGTATAGTATTCTAAAGAGTACATATCCCATAATTTCTTTATCCAGTCTACCGTTGATGGGCATTTAGGTTGGTTCCAGGTCTTGGCTATTGTGAATTGTGCTGTAATAAACATCAGGGTGCAGACCGCTTTTTTGTTTGCCAATTTAAATTCCTTTGGGTAAATTCCAAGGAGTGGGATGGCTGGGTCGAATGGTAGGGTTATATTCAGGTTTCTGAGGAATCTCCAGACTGACTTCCATAGTGGCTTGACCAGTTTGCATTCCCACCAACAGTGGGTTAGTGTCCCTTTTTCCCCGCATCCTCACCAGCATCTGTTGTTGGTAGATTTCTGTATGTGAGCCATTCTAACCGGGGTGAGGTGAAACCTCATTGTGGTTTTGATTTGCATTTCCCTGATTGCTAGTGACCTTGAACATTTTTTCATGTGCCTGTTGGCCATTTGGATTTCCTCTTTTGAAAAATGTCTATTGAGGTCCTTGGCCCATCTCTTAAGTGGGTTGTTGGTTTTGTTTTTGTGGAGTTTCTTGATCTCTTTGTAGATTCTGGTTATTAACCCTTTATCTGTTGCATAGTTTGCAAATATTTTTTCCCATTCTGTCGGTTGTCTCTTCACTCTCCTGACTGTTTCTTTTGCAGTACAGAAACTTCTCAATTTGATGCAATCCCAATAGTTGATTTTGGCTTTGACTGCCTGTGCCTCCCGGGTCTTTTCCAGAAATTCTTTGCCTGTGCCAATATCTTGCTGCATAACAAATTACTCTAAAACTTAGCAACTTCAAAACTTATTTTACAGTTTCTAAAGGTCAGGAATCTTAAAATGATTTAGCTGAATTGTTTTAGGTCAGGGTCTGCCATGATGTCAGGTTTCAGCAAAAGAGCTAGCCCTAGGTTCAACTTGATCTTTTTCCAGGCTCACACGTGATTGTTGCCAAGTCCTAGATTTATTTGCTATTGACGAATGACTTCAGTTCCGCACTATGTGGTTCCCTCCTTAGGGCTGTTTACCATGTGACACCTTTGCCTGCCTAGAGCAAGTTCATTGGTTAATGACAGAAACATATTTTGAGAAATGCATCATTAGGCAATTCTTTGTGCAGAAATCATAGAGTGTACTTACATTACACAAAGCTAGATAATATTAGGTCTGTCATTGAAATTTTTTTTTTTTAACTCATGAGAGAGGCTGAGAATGATTGGCAGAGACAGAGTTCCCATCTGCTTTTCACTCCCCAAATGCCTGTAACAGCCAGAGCTGGGTCAGGCTGAAGCCAGAAGCTAGGAACTCTGTCCATATCTTCCACATGGGTGGCAGGGACCCAACTACTTCAACTCTTGCCTGCTACCTCCCAGGGTCTGCATTTAGTTGGAAGCTAGAATTGGGAACAGAGCTTGAACTCCAACTCAGGCACTCCAGTATGTGGTATAAGCATCTTATAGGCCAAAGGCCCACCTCTACATACTGTTAGTAAATTTTTAAAAATAAGTAGGAATGTACTCTAAAACAATAATAGAATACATGGTATAGATAATACATAAATCAGTAACATAGTCCTTATCATTATCAGACGTAATGTCCTATACATAATTGTATGTGCTGTACTTTATATCACTGGCAGTGCAATAAGTAAGTTTGTTTACAACAGCACTATGGCAGCTGTAGTATTATTAAGTGATAGAACTTTTTGGCTTCATTATAGTCTTATGGGACTACCTCTGTGTGTGTGACATGTTGAAGGAAACATTGTTATGTAGTCCATAACGATAATCCAAAGAGAGAGTACTTCCAAGATAGAAGTCAGGGTTTTTTGTTTTTTTTTTTCCTATCATTAAACATCACTTCTGCCACATGCTGCTGTTCACACAGATAAACCCTTGTGCACTATAGGAGGGAACTGTATGAGGGTGCTTCAGAAAGTTTGTGGAAAAAGGAATTAAAGAGTCACCAGAAATTAGTACAAAGAGTTGTGTGTCAACAAACAGGGAAATCTGTCAGAAATGGATAGATTCCTGGACACATACAACCTACCTAAATTGAACCCTCAAGACATAGAAAACCGGGCTGGCGCCATGGCTCACTTGGTTAATCCTCCGCCTTCAGTGCCGGCATCTCATATAGGCACCGGCATCTCATATAGGTGCTGATCTCTAGTCCTGGTTACTCCTCTTCCAGCCCAGCTTTCTGCTGTGGCCCGGGAATGCAGTGGAGGATGGCTCAAGTGCTTGGGCCCCTGCCCCCATGTGGGAGACCAGAAGGAAGCACCTAGCTCCTGCCTTTGGATCCGCGCAGTGTGCTGGCTGTAGCAGCCATTTGGGGGTGAACCAATGGAAGGAAGACCTTTCTCTCTGTCTCTCTCACTGTCTAACTCTGCCTGTCAAAAACAAAACAAAACAAAACAAAAAAAAAAAACCACCATAGAAAACCTAAACAGACCCATAACCGAGTCAGAAATTGAATCAGTAATAAAGGCCCTCCCAACAAAGAAAAGCCCAGGACCAGATGGATTCACTGCTGAATTCTACCAGACATTTAAAGAAGAACTAACTCCAATTCTTCTCAAACTATTCAGAACAATTGAGAGATAGAGAATCCTCCCAAATTCTTTCTGTGAAGTCAGCATCACCTTAATCCCTAAGCCTGAAAAAGATGCAGCATTGAAAGAAAATTACAGACCAATATCCCTGATGAACATAGATGCAAAAATCCTCAATAAGATTCTGGCCAATAGAATGCAACAACACATCAGAAAGATCATCTACCCAGACCAAGTGGGATTTATCCCTGGTATGCAGGGATGGTTCAACATTCGCAAATCAATCAGTGTGATACACCGCATTAACAGACTGCAGATGAAAAACCATTTGATTATCTCAATAGATGCAGAGAAAGCATATGATAAAATACAACACCCGTTCATGATGAAAACTCTAAGCAAATTGGAACATTTGCTTAAAAAGGAACATTCCTCAATACAATCAAAGCAATTTATGAAAAAACCACGGCCAGCATCCTTTTGAATGGGGAAAAGTTGGAAGCATTTCCACTGAGATCTGGTACCAGACAGGATGCCCACTCTCACCACTGCTGTTCAATATAGTACTGGAAGTTTTAGCCAGAGCCATTAGTCAAGAAAATGAAATTAAAGGGGTACAAATTGGGAAGGAAGAACTCAAACTATCCCTCATTGCAGATGATATAATTCTTTATTTAGGGGATCCAAAGAACTCTACTAAGAGACTATTGGAACTCATAGAAGAGTTTGGCAAAGTAGCAGGATATAAAATCGATGCACAAAAATCAACAGCCTTGGTATACACAGACAATGCCACGGCTAAGAAAGAACTTCTAAGATCAATCGCGTTTATAATAGCTACAAAAACAATCAAATACCTTGGAATAAACTTAACCATGGATGTCAAAGATCTCTACAATGAGAATTATAAAACCTTAAAAAAGAAATAGAAGAGGATACCAAAAAATGGAAAAATCTTCCATGCTCATGTATTGGAAGAATCAATATCATCAAAATGTCCATTCTCCCAAAAGCAGTTTATAGATTCAGTGCGATACTGATCAAAATACCAAAGACATTCTAATCAGATCTGGAAAAAATGATACTGAAATTCATATGGAGGCACAGGAGACCTCGAATAGCTAAAGAATCTTGTACAACAAAAACAAAGCCAGAAGTATCAATACCAGATTTCAAGACATACTACAGGGCAGTTATAATGAAAACAACATGGTACTGGTACAGAAACAGATGGATAGACCAATGGAACAGAATTGAAACACCAGAAATCAATCCAAACATCCACAGCCAACTGATAGTTGATCAAAGATCTAAAACCAATTCCTGGAGCAAGGACAGTCTATTCAACAAATGGTGCTGGGAAAACTGGATCTCCACATGCAGAAGCATGAAGCAAGACCCCTACTTTACACCTTACACAAAAATTCACTCAACATGGATTAAAGATCTAAATCTATGACCCAACACCATCAAATTATTAGAGAACATTGGCTCCTGGCTTTGGATCGGTGAAGCTCCGGGCCTTTCAGCCAACTGGGGAGTGAGCGAATGGATGTAAGACCCCCCTCCCTCCCTCCCTCTGCCTCTCTGCCTCTCTGCCTCTCTTTCTCTCTTTCTCTCTTTCTCTCTCTGTGTAACTCTGATTTTCATGTAAATAAATAAATCTTTAAAAAAAATTTCCTGGCCGGCGCCGCGGCTCACTAGGCTAATCCTCCGCCTAGCGGCGCCGGCACACCAGGTTCTAGTCCCGGTCGGGGCGCCGGATTCTGTCCCGGTTGCCCCTCTTCCAGGCCAGCTCTGTGCTGTGGCCAGGGAGTGCAGTGGAGGATGGCCCAGGTGCTTGGGCCCTGCACCCCATGGGAGACCAGGAGAAGCACCTGGCTCCTGGCTCCTGCCATCGGATCAGCGCGGTGCGCCGGCCGCAGCGCGCCGGCCGCGGCGGCCATTGGAGGGTGAACCAACGGCAAAGGAAGACCTTTCTCTCTGTCTCTCTCTCTCACTGTCCACTCTGCCTGTCAAAAAAAAAAAAAAAAAATTCCAATACATTTGTGTCCAACTTCTTGGATTTCTAATCAATTTTGCTGTATATTTTGATGCATGCTTTGGTGTAAATAGGCTAGCATATTTTCTTAAATAATTTCTAATCATTATATGATGTTTGTTTATTTCTTTTAACCTTAAATTCCTCTTTGGATAACGTTATTATTACCAGTCTGCTTTCCTCTGGTTTGTGTTTGGTAGCTCTCAATATAGACTATCCGTGTGTGTATGTGTGTGTGTGTGTTTTAAAAATTTACTTATTTATTTCAAAGGCAGAGTGATGGGGAAAAACGGAGAGTGAGCACTTTTATTCATTGGCTCACTCTGACAGATGCCTGCAACCATTGGGGTTAGACCAGGCTAAAGCCAGGAGGAATAAACTACATCTAGATTTCCCATGCGGATGACAGGGACCCAGGTATTTGTACCATCATATGCTGCCTCATAGGCACATTAGCAGGAAACTAGATCAGAAACACAGAGTATGAGAAACTGAAGACTGGCACTCTAAAATGGGATGCAGGCTTTGTAAGCAGCAGCTTAACCACCTGTGCCACAATGCCCACCTCATATTGTGATAAAATGTTTATTACATAAAATTTATCATTTGGTCATTTTAAAAATTTGTATTTTTAATTAAAAGAAACCTTAGCAGGAAGCAGGATCAGATGCATTTATTTATTTGAAGGGAAGAGTTACAGAGAGGCAGAGGCAGACAGAGACATTAATTATAATACTGTGTGATGTTTAATTGTGTTGTACCTTCCCAGAACTTTATCATCTTCAACAGAAACTCTATACCCATTAAATAATAGCTCCCCATGACCCCTCCTTTTTTTTAAAAAAAAATTTATTTATTTATTTGAAAGAGATATACAGAGAGGGAAGGAGAGGGAGAGAGAGAGAGGTCTTCCATCCGATGGTTCACTCCAGTTGGCTGCAACAGCCAGAGCTATGCTGATCCAAAGCCAGGAGCCAGGAAGTTCTTCTGGGTCTCCGACGTGGTTGCAGAGGCCCAAGGACTTGGGCCATCTTCTACTGCTTTCCCAGGCCATAGCAGAGAGCTGTATCGGAAGAGGGGCAGCTGGGACTAGAACCGGTGCCCAAATGGGATGCCAGTGCTTCAGGCCAGGGCGTTAACCTGCTGTACCACAGCTCCAGCCCCGACCCTTCATCTTAGTACCTGGTAACCTCAATTCTATTCTTTGTAAATTTGTCTATTTAGGTAGCTCATATACATTAATTCCCTCTAATTTGTGGTCTCACTTTCTGTGGTTTCAGTTACCTACAGTCAGCCATGGTCTGAAAATATTAAATGGAAAGTTCCAGATAAAAGCAATTCATGAATTTCAGTTTCATATCATTCTGAGTCATATGATAAAATATTGTCCCATCCTACCTGGGATATGAATCATCTGTCCAGCATATCCATGCTTTGTGTGCCATTCTTCATCAGTCACTTAGTGGTTAGGTTACCTTTGTTATCAGATTGACTGTTGCGGTACCATAGTACTTGGATTCAGGTATCCCATATGTTACTTACTAATGGTCCCAAAGTGGAATAGTAGTGATACTGGTTATTTGGATGCGCCAAAGAGAAATAGTAATGTGCTTTCTTTAACTGAAAATATGAAAGTACAATAAGATATTTTGAGAGAGACCACATTTATGTAAATTATTACAGCATATTGTTTTGTGTTATTACTAGTTGTTATTATTTTGCTGTACCTGATGTATGAATCAAAATTTACAAGGCACAGCACGTGAGACAGAGGGTTAAGCCCCAGTTTGAGTCCCAGCTGCTCTGCTTCCAATCCAGCTGCCTGCTAATGTACTGGTGCTATTTGAAGAGTAAACCAGCAGATAGAAGATACTTTCATTTTCTCCTTCTCCCTCTGTCACTATGCTTTTTAAATAAATAAAGTAAATCTTAAAAAAAAAAAAAAACCCTTATTTGTAGGAAAAACATAGTACACCTACAGGGTGCAGTACTATATGTGGCTTGCTGGCGCCTTGGCTCACTAGGCTAATCCTCCACCTGCAGCGCCGGCACCCCAGGTTCTAGTCCCGGTTGGGACGCCGGATTCTGTCCCAGTTGCTCCTCTTCCAGTCCAGCTCTCTGCTGTGGCCCGGGAAGGCAGTGGAGGGTGGCCCAAGTGCTTGGGCCTTGCACCCACATGGGAGACCAGGAGGAAGAACCTGGCTCCTGGCTTCGGATCTGCGCAGCGTGCTGGCTGTGGCAGCCATTTGGGGGGTGAACAAACGGAAGAAAAAAGACCTTTCTCTATCTCTCATTCACTTCCCAGATGGCCACAACGGCTGGTGCTAGGCCGATCTGAAGCCAGAAGCTGTTTCTGGGTCCCACATGGGTGAAGAGTCCCAAGTACTTCCACTGCTTTCCCAGGCCATAGCAGGGAGCTGATTTGGAAGCGGAGCAGCTGGGTCTCGAACTGACACCCATATGAGATGCCAGCACTGCAGGTGGCAGCTTTACCCGCTATACCACAGCTCCAGCCCCAGTTTTTTATCTTGAAGTATAACATTTTATACATTTTGTCTTGAAATATAACAGAATGCATGACTAGAAGTACATGCAGCTATATAGGTAAATATCAGGAATAATGTTTAATGAAAAAAGTTATTTGATATGATTTCTGTAAAGTTCAAAATCTTCATATTACATTCACTGATAAAACTTGGGGGAAACATTCTGGCTTGATTATATTTATGAAAATTGTCCAAGGTATGAGCATTCGGCCTAGAGATTATGACAATAGGTTATTACACCTGTGTCTCACTTTGGACTGCCTGGGTTTGGCTCTCGGCTCAGACTCCTGATTCCAACTTTCTGCTAATACACACCGTGGGAGATAGCAGTGATAGTTCAAGTGTTTGGATTCTTGCCATTCATGTTGGAGGCCTGGCTTAGATTCCTGGCACCTGGCTTTGACCCTCCCCCCCCCTTCCTGGCCTTTGTGAGCATTTGGAGAATGGGCTAGCACATGGGAAAGTGCTCACTCTCTCCCCATCTGTCTCTCTGTCCCTTACATTAAAAAAAAAAAAAAAAATTGGGGGCTGAGGCTGTGGTGTAGTGGATAAAGCTGCCACCTGCAGCACTGGCATCCCATGTGGATACCAGTTCATGTCCTAGCTGCTCCACTTCCAAACCAGCTCCCTGCACAATAGAGGGCCTGCAACCACATAGGAGACCCCAAAGAAGCTGCTGGCTCCTTGCTTGGGGTCTTCCCAGCTCTGGCCACTGCAGCCATTTGGGGAATGAATCAGCAGATGGAAGATTTCTCTCTGTCTCTCCCCTTCTCTCTTTAACTCTGCCTTATTTTATTTTATGACAGGCAGAGTGGACAGTGAGAGAGAGAGAGACAGAGAGAAAGGTCTTCCTTTTGCCGTTGGTTCACCCTCCAATGGCTGCCACGGCTGGCGCGTTGCGGCCGGCGCATCGCGTTGATCCAAAGCCAGGAGCCAGGTGCTTCTCCTGGTCTCCCATGCATGTGCAGGGCCCAAGCACTTAGGCCATCCTCCACTGCACTCCTGGGCCATAGCAGAGAGCTGGCCTGGAAGAGGGGCAACCGGGACAGAATCTGGTGCCCCGACCGAGACTAGAACCCAGTGTGCCGGCGCCTCAGGTGGAGGATTAGCCTATTGAGCCACTGCGCCGGCCTAACTCTGCCTTTTAAATAAATAAATAAATCTTAAAAAAAAAATGACCAGGATATTTAACACACTCTGTTCTATGGAGTTGAGTAGATGTTATGCTTTAAATTAACACTGAATACATCAAGGGCTTTCTTCCCTGATGTAGCAAAGCATAGGAGTACCTGGAGGTTGAGAAAAGAGAGCTGGAGAAGATGTACCCAATTGCTCAAGTTTGATTCCTCCTTGAATATATTTTTAGGAAGCTACCCAGCCCCACTGCCTTCGCCTCACCATTTCCTCTTTCTATATGAGCCCTTCTGACATATACCCAGTAGTGGTTTGAGTATGGCAGGGATACTAAGTCAGACTGCTTTGGAGAGGCATGGGACTCCTCTGATAGGTAACTGTGGCTACCAAACTCTCCAACAATTGTGTCGAATTTTCTTGGAACCTCACTGCAGTCTACCTCTGTTGCTGCCCATCTCTCTTCTGTCCCTACAGGAATCTTTATTCTCCTTTGGGCTTATCACTTGACCAGCTTTCTCTCGCTTTTTTCATTTTTCTCTCACAGGCATTCATTCAGTAGTTCTCTTCCATTTCTAAACTCATGTACTTCTTGCAAGAACTAAATAAAGTAGCACAGGAGTCAACCGAAGTGTCTGGCACATAGTAAGCCATCAGTACTTACTAGCTTTGTTATGGTAAACTAAGTAAGAGATGGTGATGATTTTATGGTAATGGTGCTGGTTGGAAATGTCCAAACTGGAGAGCTTTTTAGCTGATGGATACAATAGGACTGTCAATGCATATAGGGGATTAAAAAGGATTGGTTTGCCCACTTTATTTATTTTAGAGGCAGTTACAGAGAGAGGGAGAGATAGAGAAGTCCTCCATCTGCTGGTTCACTGCTCCAGTGGCCACAATGGCTAGAGCTGGGCCAGTCTGAAGCCAGGAGCCAGTAGCTTCTTTTGGGTCTCTCACATGAGTGCAGGGCCCCAGGCACTTGGGCTATCTTCCACTGCTTTCCCAGGAACATTAGCAGGGAGATAGATTGGAAGTGGAGCAGCTAGAGCTTGAACTGGCACCCATATAGGATGCTGGCACTGCAGACAGAGGTTTAACCTACTATGCTGTAACACTGGCCCAAAGGGGGTAATATGATTTTAATCTGTGCTTTATGAAGTTCAGTTTAGTTACTTAGTGAATATATTAGAGATATACAAGAGTAGTTTGGGAAATTGCTTAATGTATGCCTTGGAGCGTGATTGACTATCTCTCTTGTATACTAGGTATCAGTTTTCACTTTTTTTTTTTTTTTTGACAGATAGAGTTAGACAGTGAGAGAAAGAGACAGAGAGAAAGATCTTCCTTCCGTTGGTTCACCCACCAAATGGCCACCACGCCTGGTGCTGTGCCGATCCGAAGCCAGGAGCCAGGTTCTTCCTCCTGGTCTCCCACATGGGTGCAGGGCCCAAGCACTTCGGCCATCCTCCACTGCCTTCCCGGGCCACTGCAGAGGGCTGGACTGGAAGAGGAGCAACCAGGGCTAGAACCCGGTGCCCATATGGGATGCCGGCACCGTAGGTGGAGGATTAACCAAATGAGCCATGACGCTGGCCCCCGTGTTTTCACATTTGTAAAATGGAATAGAATAGCACTACCTTAGAGTTTGTTAAGTAAAAGAACTTAGAATAGTATCTAGCACATAGTAAGTAGATACTACCTCTTATTTTTTTTTAAGATACATGCTTTTTTTATGATGTATTTATTTATTTGACAGTCAGAGTTAACACACAGAGAGAGAGAGAGGTCTTTCATTCGACGGTTCACTCCCCAATTGGCCGTAATTTTATTTTTTTATTTTATTTTATTTATTTATTTATTTGAAAGGTAGAGTTAGAGAGAAGGGGAGATACACACACACACACACACAGATCTTCCATCCACTGGCTCACTCCCCAAATGGCTGCAACAGCTCGGGCTGAGCCAGGCCAAAGCCAGGAGCTCCATCTAGGTCTCTTATGTGCGTGCAGGGGCTCAAGGACTTGAACCATCCTCTGCTGCTTTCCCAGGTACATTAGCAGAGAGCTGGATCGGAAGTGGAGCAGCTGGGACTCAAACCGGCAGCCATATGGGATGCCAGCACCGTAGACAGCAGCTTAACCTAACCTGCTGTGCCAAAGCACTGGCCTCCTTATGTTTGTTTTTAGAAATTTGTTTGTTTATTTATTTGTTTATATTTATTTACTTGACAGAGAGAGACATTTTCCATCTACTGGTTCATTCCCCAAATGCCTATGACATGCAGGACTGGAATAGGCCAAAGTCAGAAGCCAGGAACTCCATCCTGGTCTCCCCTGTGGGCAACAGGTGTCAAGCACTGAAGCCATCATCTGCTGCCTCCCAGGATGCATTAGCAGGAAACTGGTTCACAAGTAGAGGAGCTGGGACTTGAATCTACACTCCAGTATGGAATGTGGATGTCCCAGGGCGCAAGCATAATCCGCTGTGCCTCAACACTCCTCTATTTTGTTATTACCATATATTTGAGTACTTACTGCTTCATGGCACTGGACTGGATACCATTATTAAGCTGAATGTAACAAGTGACAAAAGCAAGTTCAAAGTAATATGTAAACAGACTGAACTTTAGGTTATAACAGTGCTTCTAGGAACCAGAATATAAAACAAGTTTCTTAGTTGTTGACATGTTATAATTCTGAAGATGTTTTATTTTGATTTATTTAACATTTTTGCACCAGTGCTCTATTGTATAGTGAATGAATCTCTAGGGAGCATATTTTGACCATATCCTTTTGTTATAAATTTCACTGCTGCCTGACTTTGTCATTAAGACATTAACTTTCAGGGCTGGTGCTGTGGTGTGGAGGGTAAAGCCACTGCCCGCAATGCTGGCATCCCATATGAGCGCCTATTCATGTCCCAGCTCTCCACTTCCCATCCAACTTTCTGCTGATAGCCTGGGGAAAGCAGCAGAAGATAACTCAAGTGCTTGGGTCCCTGCTACTTTCATGGGAGACCTGGAAGAAGTTCCTGGCTCTTGGCTTTGGCCTGGCCCAGTGCTGGCCATTGTGATCATCTGGGGAGTAAACCAACAGATGGAAAGTCTCTCTCTGTAACTCTGACTTTCAAATAAATAAATACATCTTTTAAAAAAAATCTTAAAAAGGAATTTTTAGGGCAGGAGTGTGGCCTTGCTGTTGGGATGCCCACATCCTCTGAGTGCCTGCGTTTGGGTGCTGACTCCCGGTTTGAGATTCCTGCTAGTGTGCCCCCCTGGAAGAAGGTAGCAGGTGATGGCTCAAGTGGTTGGGTCCCTGCTACCCATGTGGGAGACCCGGATGGAGTTCCTCAGTCCCAGCTGTGGCCTGGCTCAGCACCAGAACAGCTTTGGCTGGCCATTGTGGGCATTTGGGGAGTGAACACCCGTAGGAATGTACTCTCTTCTCCCCTACCCTCTCTGTCTCTGTCCAACAGAAAAATAATTTTTTTTGACAGGCAGAGTGGACAGTGAGAGGAAGACAGAGAGAAAGGTCTTCCTTTTTCCATTGGTTCACCCCCCAGTGGCCGGCGCACCACGCTGATCCGAAGCCAGGAGCCAGGTGCTTCCGCCTGGTCTTCCATGCTGGTGCAGGGTCCAAGGACTTGGGCCATCCTCCACTGCCTTCCCAGGCTACAACAGAGAGCTGGACTGGAAGAGGAGCAAGAGGGACAGAATCCAGCGCCCCTACCAGGACTAGAACCCAGGGTGCCAGCACCACAGGCGGAGGATTAGCCTATTGAGCTGCAGCACCAGCCCATATAAATAATTTTTAAAAATTAACTTTGTGAACATGTACTGGTTTTAAATATTTCTTTAATTTTTAGTAAATATGTTAGTTTTTTTTAAAAAGATCATTTATTTATTTGAAAGAGTTACAGAAAGAAGGGGAGAGACAGATCTTCCATCTGCTGGTTCATTTTCCAGATTGTTGTAATGGCCAGTGCTGGGCCTGGCCAAAAGCGAGATCCAGGAAACTTCTTCTAGATCTCCCATGTGGATGGCTTGGGCTTGGACACTTGGGCCATCTTCTCCTGCTTTTCCCAGGCCATTAGCAGGGAGCTGGATTGGAAGTGGAGCAGCTAGGACATAAACCCATATGGGATGCTGGCCTTGTAGTTGGCAGCTTTACCTGCTACGCCACAACACTGGCCTCAATGTGTCAATTTTTAAGTTGTTTTGAATACCAGTTTCTGAGAGCTTTTTCTTTTTGTTTAAACAAAGAGGACACAGTGGTGATTGAAATGTAAATGGGTAATGAATCTTTGGAGGGACTTGGCTCCAATGGGATTTGAGTGACTAATTTTTAAAAAATGAATATTTTACATCTTTTTTGTTAAAGAATTAAGATTTAGGCTTGTTTTTGTACAAGTGAATATTAATAGCAGTTAACATTAGGGGTTGAGACTGGGAAGCATGTTTTATAATTGAATTTCATATAATAAGTAGCAGAGAACTAAGAAAGAAAGCAAAGTCAAAACAATTACAGAAACAAATGTGTGTGTTAAACAACTTACAAACAGTGCTTGATTCTTGTGGTGGATTCAGGCACTATTAGTTTGATCTAGTATGATCCATGAAAACTGTACTAATACAGAATTTAAAATGAGTTTTGTCTCTCCTTGTTCCATTACTAATCTTCATTTACCTGCTTTATTTTTACAGGGATGTGCATGCAGTCTGTCTCTGGGATGATAAAGGCCCAGCAAAAATCCATCAGGCTTTAAAAGAAGACATTCTTGAATTTATTAAACAAGCACAGGCAGTAAGTTCTTTTCTCTATTTTAGATTTGTTCTAAAACTACTCTGACAGTATCATATTTTATGATTTTGACAGTGGGGCTTCCTAAAGTAACTTTAAATATGCCATTGACATTTTTTGCAAAAGATTTATTTACTTGAAAGGCAGAGTTATGGAGAGACAGAGAGGTCTTCATTTACTGGTTCATTCCCCAAATGACCACAATGGCTGGAGCTAGGCTGGTCCAAAGCCAGGAATCAGGAGCTTCCTATGCATCTCCGCGTGGGTTCATGGGCCCGATGGCTTGGGCTGTCCTCCACTGTTTTTCCAGGCACATTAGCAGGGAGCTGAATCAGAAGTGGAGCAGCTGGGACTAGACCTGTGCCATATGGGATATCGGCACCATGGGCAGCAGCTTTACCCCCTACTCCACAGTGCCGTCCCCTTAAATACATTTTTTAATGAAATGATTGTCATTTCATTTATTTTTTCACCCTACAGCAATATTTTTATTAAGAGAGTACATTACAGGGACCAGCGCTGTACCATAACAGGTAAAGCCACCGCTTGCACTGCAGGCATCCCATATGGGTACCGGTTCAGGTCCTGACTGCTCCTCTTCCAATCTAGCTCTCTGCTATGGCCTGGGAAAGCAGTATTAGGTGGCCCAAGTCCTTGGGCCCCTGCATCCACGTGGGAGATCTGGTAGAATCGCCTGGCTCCTGGCTTTGGATCAGCACAGTTCTGGCCAGTGCAGCCAATTGGGCAGTGAACTAGGAGATGGAAGACCTCTCTCTCTGCCTCTCCTCTCTCTCTGTAACTCTGACTCAAATAAATAAATAAATGTTAAAAAACAAACAAAAAAAGAGAGTACCTTACAGTGGCCAGCATTATGACATAGAGGGGCCACTGCCTGCAATATCAGGATTCTCATGTGTACACTGGTTCGAGACCCAGCTGCTCCACTTCCTATTCAGCTCCCCGCTGATGTGCCTGGAAAAGCAGCAGAAGATGGCCCAAGTCCTTTGGCTCCTGCACCTTCATGGGAGACCATTTGGGGAGTGAACCAGTGAATGGAAGGTCTCTCTTTCTCTCTCTTTTCATTTCTCTTTGTAGCTCTGACTTTGAAATAAATAAATAAATCTCCTTAAGAGAGAGAGAGCACGCATTACTGTCCTCAGAAAATGCTGTAAAGAATTTACTTTTTAAAATGTTTTTTAAAAGTCTTCACCACCATGATTTTTTGACCATATATCAGTCCACATGAATCTGGTTTTTCCCTCTCATGACCTCTTACCAAGTTGTCTGCAATTTTCTTCAATTCCAGATACTCCTCTGATTGTAAAATTCTTGTATTATCCTTTGTGTTGCTGTTGCTGAATAATTCAGTATTCTTATGTTGATGTTATATATAAATGTTTAATATTGCTGAAGTAAATATTCGTTTTCATTAATTTTAGTGGGATTTAGTTCTTTTTAAAGATTTACTTATTTATTTGAAAGAGAGAGATGGGAAGACAGAGAAGGAGCTAGAGATCTTCCCTCTGTTTAATTCCCAGAATGACTGCAGTGGGGCCGTGCTGAACATAGGAGTCTGGAAGTCTCTGTGGGAAGTGAGTGGCAGGGACCCAAGCACTCAGGCCATTTGCTGCTGCATTCCCAGGCACCTTAGAGAGTTGGATCAGAAGCACAGCAGTCATGACTTGAAGCAGTGCTCATATGGGATGCTGGTGTTGCAGGCAGGGGCTCAACCCACTGTACCACATGTCAAGCCTCCTTCCCCCTGCCATGGAATTTAGTTTTGAAAGACAAAGTTAACAGAGACAGAATGAGAGACACAGAAATCTTCCATCCACTGGTTCACTTCCCCAAAAGGCCACAACTAGGCCACAACCGAAGCTAGAAGCTTCTTCCAAGTGTCCCACATGGGTGGCAGGGGCCCAGGCACTTGGGCCATCTTCTGCTGTTTTCTCAGGTGCATTAGCACGGAGCTAAATCAGAAGTAAAGAAACTGGGACTCGAACCTGTGCCCATACAGGATTCCAGTAGTACAGGCATTGGCTTAACCTAGTTTGTCACAGCACCAGCCCCTCTTGTTAATTACTAATAGCTGCTTAGCAGTTGCACTTCAAATTGACTTTCTTCTGTATATGGCTTAACTGCAGATATTGAAATTAAGTGTGGGGCCAGTGCTGTGGCGTAGCGGGTAAAGCCACCGCCTGCAGTGCAGGCATCCTGTATGGGTGCCAGTTTGAGTCCCGGCTGCCCCACTTCCAATCCAGCTCTCTGCTATGGCCTGGGAAAGCAGTAGAAGATGGTCCAGTTCCTTAGGCCCCTGCACCCACATGGGAAACCTGGAAGAAGCTCCTGGCTCCTGACTCCTGGCTTTGGATCAGCGCAGCTCCGGCTTTTGCGGCCAATTGGAGTGAACTAGCAATGGAAGACCTCTCTGTCTCTCTCTCTCTGCCTCTCCTCTCTCTGTATAACTGACTTTCAAATAAATAAATCTTTAAAAAAAAAAAAAAGAAATTAAATGTATAATGAGTTTATATTTGCTGGTTACCTCTGGTGTCATATAGTTAAAAAAATATTTTGTTGACAACATCTTGCTAAATTTTTTAAATGGTGTCATACAGAATTATTTATTTATTTAAAGGTTTATTTATTTGAAAGTCAGAGTTGCAGAGACAGAGGGAGAGACAGAGAAAGAGAGAGAGAGATCTTCTATCTACTGGTTCATTCCCCAGAACTGCCAGTGCTGGACCAGCCTACAGCCAGGAGCTTCATCTAGGTCTCCCACATAGCTGACAGAGACCCAAGCACTTGGACCATCTACTGCTGCTTTTTCCAGGCCAATGGCAGGGAGCTGGATCAGAAATGGAGCAACCCAGACTCTAACCAGCAGCCATAAGGCATGCTAGAGTCATAGATGGCAGTCCCATTCCCTATACCACAAGGCTGGCCCTAGGCAATATCTTTTATTAAAATAAATCCTATCTTCAAGCGTTATTTAGAAATTTCAGTGTTTCAGTATCACAGTTTAATCAATACAGTTTCACTACAACCGCTTTAGAAATATGATTTGCATTAAAAAATTAGTGTATCTTTTTTGACTTTTGGTTAAGGTAGATTTGTCTCAAACCTACCTTAGATGGTGTCATTCTTCAGTTTCTGGAAATAGGCTCCTAAGAATCATCTGAGGTACTGTTTGACAGATATTAAAAATTAACTTCACATTAGCAGTTGTAGTTTATTAGAGTTTTACTGTAATATGACCCAGTAAAATCTGGAATGTGTATCTCAGGAAGAACCTGAGGATGGGATTTAGTATCTTGCTAATTTAGAGCAGTTAAATTGTAGAAATAGCAATGACAGACAAGGTGTATACTTTTTTAAATTCTTATGAAAGTCATTTTACTAGACAACATTTGATTGAACTTACCTTTGTTAGAAGGACCAGATCTCCCAAATGGTAAAGGCAGTAAACATTAAATGTTTATTTTGAGGGCAGACATTGTGGCACAATGGGCTAAGCCACCACTTAGAATGCTCACATCTCATATCCCAGTTCCTGGAACTGAATTCTGCCTCCATTTCCAATCCAGCTTCTTATTAGTATGCTCCCTTAGAGGCAGCAGGTGATAGCTGAAGTACTTGGGTCCTTGTCACCTATGTGGGAGAGCCAGATGCCTTTGGCTTGGCACAGCCCCAGCTCTTGTGGTCACTTGGTGAGTGAACTGGCAGATGGAATTTCTCGTTGCTCACTTTCTCTGTTCTTAATACATAAAATATAAAATTTAAAATTATTTAGTATTATTAAAAGTGATAAGTAAAAATAAACATAGTGCTTGGGGAGTTACTAGATTTTATTTCGTTTAGATTTACTGTAACTAATTTATAATTCTATAGGTTTTTAAGTTGGGCTGGACTCAGTTGATTTTGCCTAAGGTATTTTGTGTTGTTTTTTGAAAGATTTATTTTACTTATTTGAAAGGCAGAGTGACAGAGAGAGGGGGACACAAAGATCTTCTGTATGCTGCTTCACTCCCCAAATGACCTCAACGGCCAGAGACTCTGCCAGGCCAAAGCAGGAGCCAGGTGCTATATCCATATCTCTTACGTGGGTAGCAAGGGTCCAAACACTTGGGCCATCCTCCACTGTTTTCCTAGGTACCTCAGCAGGGAGCTGGATTGGAATTGGAGCAGCCTATACTCAAAACCATTGCTCATATGGGATGCCAGCATTGCAAGCAATGGTTTAGCCCCTTGCACCCAACCACCAGCCCTTTCCTAAGATTATATTAATACAGAGGCAGTTAGCTGTTGGCTCTACAGGGACTGGGTGATCCAAGAAAGCCTTTATCATGTATCTGATGTTTGATGCTGGTTTTCTCCGTGTGATCTATCCTCCTCAAGGGAACCTGCCTTTGAAATAAAAGTTGAATCTACAAGGTATCTTCAGATTTAGACTTGAAGTCTCACAACATTACATGTGCAGCATTCTGTTACTCAAAGCAAGTCAGAGGGCCAGCCCAAACTTTAGCAATGGGGAAATACTCTACCACCTTTTTAAAAAATTGAGATTTATTTTACAGACAATAGAATTTACTCCTTCAAAGTGTATGATTCAGTATGTTTTAATGTATTCATAGAAATTTGCAACCATCACCAGCTCATTTCAGAATATTTCAAACACTCTATAAAGAACCTTGTACCTGTTAACAGTAACTCCTCATAACCCCCTCCTCCCAATCCCTAGCAACCACTAACCCACTTTCTGTCTTAGTCTATTTATATAACTTCCTATAAATAGAATCATAATATGTGTCCTTTAGTGACTAGTTTATTTCACTTGGGATATTTTTAAGATTCATCTGTATTTTAACATTAATCAATTTTTTATGGCTAATATTTTTATGGCTATACCACATACTGTTTGTTCATTCATCAGTTGGTGGATATTTGGGTTTTTATTTTTTGTATATTTTAAATAATGTTGCTGTGAACATTCATGGTGAACATATAATTTTCTCAGGTATCATACAGTTCATAAAATAAATAAAATATTAAAAATTATGTTATGAATATCTTTTATATTTATTCATCAGAGTATTTGCATTTATTTCAAATTGGTATGATTCTTTTTTTCAGCGAGTTCTGAGCCATCAAGATGATACAGCTTTGTTGAAAGCATATATTGTTGAATGGCGAAAATTCTTTACACAATGTGACATTTTACCGAAACCTTTTTGTCAACTAGAGATTACTTTAATGGGTAAACAAGGCAGCAATAAAAAATCCAATGTGGAAGACAGTATTGTTCGAAAGGTAAGTCAGTTTTTCCCATTGTTTTCCTAGTGTTCTTCAAAAAGAGGGTAATTTGAAGGCATTTAAAAGTAATTTTTGATTTTAAGTGGGTGTTTCTACTTCACATGTAAATTTTTTTCAGGTTCTATTGGGTTTAGTCAGTATTGGCTTTCTTTTACCCATCTTTAGCTTCCATTCTCTTTCATCTTTTTTTATGGTCTTAAACTATAGATCTGTATCCTAAAAATATTACCTCTTTGGCTTTTCCCTCTCACTTCCTTTTTCCTAATTTAATCTTCAATATTTTATTTCTCTATTTTTTACTTGCACTTTTGTCTTTCTATAACTTACTTTTTTTTCCTCTTTCAAAAATATTTAATTAGATTGCCTTTGTAATATCTTTGTGTTTAATTGTGGCTAAACTACTGTCATCTTTATAAGCTTCCTTTTATTTGATTTCTAGTCAGTATAAACTAGGTATGTACTTTGCTTATATTTATATTTTGCATAGTTTCTAATAAAAAGTTGTGTGCCAAGTATCCAGTCATGATTTAATGGAATGAACTCAGCCCTGAAAGTAAAAGGGTCATAGATTTCCTTTTCTGCTCGTCAGTGTTCTTCAAGCTCTGTGTCATCATTTACCATGTATCTTCCTACTTGTAAGAATCAACTGGGACCATAGATTTAAAAAGTAGAAAATGCCATTTGAATTTTAAACAGCTGTTTACTCTGATAATGTTTGTAACAAACTCACACATTAAAATAGTGTGACCTGTGTCTTGTTGCTCCATCTCAGCCTTAAAATTTGCTCTAATTTTGATAGGGACATTGTATTTTAGATACAGTAGTAGATTAGATTCAGTGGTTGAAATAACTGCAATATGAGAAATGTGTAATAAAACAGTATTTCTAGATGCAATTTTATTTGTCCTATTTAGTTTTTTTGTTATTATCTTTATTTTACTGCTTACTATTCCCTATTAATTATGGGAAGCAGTCTCACTTAATGCTTAAGAGCATTGGTTCTGCCCCTCCCCCATTCTTCCTTTCTTGCCATCCTTTTTTGTTCCTTTATTAAAGATTTATTTATTTTTGGAAGAGAGGAAGAGAGAGAGACAGAGACCAAGATCTTTCATCTGCTGGTTCACTCCCCAGATGGCTCCAATGGCCAGCCCTGGGTCAGGCTTGAGCCAGGAGCCAGGAGCTTCTTCTGGGTCTCCCATATGTGTTGCAGGGGCCCAAACACCTGAGCCGTCTGCCTCTGCTTTTCCTAAGCCATTTAGCAGAGAGCTAGATTGGAAGTGGAGCAGCTGAGACTCAGACTGGTTCGTCCATGGGATGCCAGCATCACAGGCGATATAATTCGATTTGTGTAGTTTTGCTTTTTTTGTACTTTGGAGGTCTTATCTAAGAATAGACAGTTCTCAAGAAATAAATGGCCAACAAATATATGCAAAAATGCTCAGTGTCACTAGCCATAAGGGAAATGCAAATCAGAACAACAATGAGATATCACCTCTGTCAAAATGGCTATTATCCAAAAGACAGAGAGTAATAAATGTTGGCAAGGATGTAGAGAAAGGAGAACTCTTATATACTGTTGGTGGGAATGTAAACTATTAGGTCTACTGTGGAAAACAGTATGGAGAGTTTAAAAAAAACAAACAAACAAACCTAGAAATAGACCTGCCATATGATCTAGTAATCCCACTATTGGTATATACTGAAAAGGCATGAACTCATCATATCAAAGACATACCTGCTCCACCATGTTTATTACAGCACTGTTCACAATAGCCAAAGGTGTCCATGATCAGATGAGTGAATAAAGAAAATATGAAATGTGTGTATTTATATATATTTATGTACACACACATGTACATACACACAATGGAATATTATTCAGCTATGAAAAGCATGAACTTCTATCATTTGCAGCAAAATTATTGGAATTGGAGTACATCATGTTGAATGAGTAAGCCAGACAAAGAAATATTGGATGTTCTTCTTTATATATGGGAGCTAAAAGTAAAAAAAACAAACAAAAAAACAACCTTCAAACAAGGCAAACAAAAGAAATGCCCACGTGTATCAGTTTTGCTGCAAACACTATAATGTTTTGTTAAATTTGCTTTAAATCTTTGTCAAATTGATAGAATGATATCCTGCTATAGTTTTGATGATTTTATGGCTTCTAAAATTTACTTTATGGGAATAAAGTTGAAAAAATTTTCATTTGATTATTGTGTATATCCCTTGCCTCTTTTCTCTCTGGACTATGGTCTTTTTAAGCTTTTTTATTTGTTGAACTCTGTATTTAGTAGAGTCATTCATTAATCCTTTGATTATAATGTAAATTTAATATGTTATTTCCAAAAAAATTTTTTAAGGAAAAGAGATAAAAATATTTTTGAAAAAAAAAATTTGCCCAACATATTATCAGAATGTTTTTTAAAGAAGTTTTATCATTCTGAATTCTTTATTTTTGTCTAACATCCACTATAATTATTGGTTTTATTGTGTGAATTATGAATTAAAGTTTGCTTTTAAAACATTATTAAATTGTTTGAACAGCAGAAAAATAAGCAGCATTGACTCTGGGGTCACAGTTGTATTCATAGCCCAGTGTTGCCACATAGGAGTTCTATGAATGTAGGCAAGTTAGCTTTGCTCTGTGTGCCTCCAGATCCACATATCTATAGGGAGTACCTATAGTAGTACCTGTATCAAGGTTGCAAGGATTAAGAGAGTTGTGTGTGGAAAATACAGAGTAGTCCCAGGTACATAGTTAATGTTACGAAACTATTTAATTATTACTAAAGTTACTAAAATATCTCCTAAACTGAATGTTACTTGGAGCACTAATATATATTTACCAATAATGGAACAAATGTATATTTTCCGTCATTTTAGTGGAATATCTATATAATCCACTTTTTTGTTTTTAAGGTCTGGTATTGAACAGATTTTTTTTTTTTTTTTTTTTTTTTTGACAGGCAGAGTGGACAGTGAGAGAGAGAGACAGAGAGAGAAAGGTCTTCCTTTGCCGTTGGTTCACCCTCCAATGGCCGCCGCTGCAGCCGGCGCACCGCGCTGATCCGATGGCAGGAGCCAGGATCCAGGTGCTTTTCCTGGTCTTCCATGGGGTGCAGGGCCCAAGCACCTGGGCCATCCTCCACTGCACTCCCTGGCCATAGCAGAGAGCTGGCCTGGAAGAGGGGCTACTGGGACAGAATCCGGTGCCCCGACCGGGACTAGAACCCGGTGTGCCGGCGCCTCAAGGTGGAGGATTAGCCTATTGAGCCACGGCGCCGGCTCTGAACAGATTTTTGGCTGATTGTTTTTGTATGTTTTTATATGTCTCCAGGCATATACATGTGTGTATTTCAAACATATCAATATTTCTATAATTCAGTCTTGGAACTACAGGAGAAACAGCACTTCCCATGTGTTATTGTATCTGATTTTTGCAACAACCACTTGAAATTTGTGCTATTGTTTACACATAGGAAAGCAAATTAAGTAACAGAGCTGGGATTCAAACTCAGTTTAGTCTGATTCAGAAGCACTTACTCATTACTGTTACACTAAATATGTTGTTTTCCTGACAAATTCAAATGAATTTATTTTGGTTTATAGTATTTGTACTAAAAACGTTTCTGGGGTTGTGTTGTATGTTAATAATTGAAAGTGAAGATATATTTTGTTTTTGTTTTCCTAGCTCATGCTTGATACATGGAATGAGTCAATCTTTTCAAATATAAAAAACAGACTCCAAGATAGTGCAATGAAGCTGGTTCATGCTGAAAGATTAGGAGAAGCTTTTGATTCTCAACTTGTCATTGGAGTAAGAGAATCCTATGGTATGTCCTGAAAGTTTATGTTACTAGTTTTCTTTTCATGGATACTCTATGACAATTATAGAATAGTTCTTTTAAAGTGATATTTATTAGTATATAAAGTCACATTTTCTGCTTATGCTATTTTTGTTTTTCTTTTTTTTTTTTAAAGATTTATTTTATTTATTTGAAAGACAAGAGTAATAGAGAGAGGCAGAGACAGAGAGAGAGGTCTTCCATTCGCTGGTTCACTCCCCAAATGGCCGCAACGGCCGAAGCTGTGCCGATCCGAAGCCAGGAGCCAGGAGCTTCTTTCGGGTCTCCCACACAGGTGCAGGGGCCCGAGGACTTGGGCCATCTTCTACTGCTTTCCCAGGCCATAGCAGAGAGCTGGATCGGAAGTAGAGCAGCTGAGATTAGAACAGCGCCCATGTGGGATGCTGGTGCTTGCTTCAGGCCAAGGCATTAACCTGCTGTGCCACAGTGCTGGCCGGCCCCTGTTTTTTGTTTTTCTAAGAAATACAAAAATGGTACTAATTCTGCTTTAAAGAATCCTTGGAAAAATCCTTGACGTGATTAATATTGTTCTACGTGTCATTAATTTCTTTACTGGAAAGTCCTTTTAGTGATCTAAATTAAAGAAATATAAATATGAATCTGTCTCTCATAAAATGTAACTGGGTTTATGTTTTTATTTTCAGAAATAAGTCAGCTTTCATGTGTTCATTATTCTAACTTCTTAGCTTCTGACATTGATGCTCATATTTGTTCTTTCAGTCATGTATGTTTTTTCCTCTGACCTAGAGTACTCTTCTGTCCCCTTCTTCATTTTTAACTCATCCGCATCTGTTTCCTGGAGGCCTTTCCTTGTCCCAAAACTTGGTTAGATACTCTCACTGAGTGCTTCATAGTACCTGTGACTCCCTCAAAAAGCTAAGAGAATCTTCAGAAAATTCATGGAAAATATGTATTATTAAAAACTTGCATGAATTTCTAAATTTTTTGCAAACAAACTTTTAATTCAGTTTTCCACAAACTTTCTGAAGTAGTCTTATGTCCTTTTAAAAAAAATTATTTATTTATTTATTTGAAAAAGAGACATAGAGAGATCTTCCATTTGCTAGTTGACTCCCCAGATGACTGCAATGGCTAGCACTGGGTCAGGCCACCGCCAAGAGCCTGGAGCTTCTTCTGGGTCGCAATATAGGTGGCAGGGGCGCAAACACTTGGACCATCTTCTGCTGTTTTTTCTAGGCCATTAGCAGGGAGCTGGATTGGTAGTAGAGCATCTAGACTTTGGAAACAGTCTTCTTACAGTGATCTTACTGCTGTCATTTCATTTCCTTACTTCTTAATAAGATTAATTTTTAAGTACCATCTTTACTGGTATTTTTCCTAGTTAGCTTTTTTGTGGTACACTATGCTAAATTCAGGCTACTTAGTTTCAGATTTGAGGCTCTCTAATGTCATTCCTAATTTGTCATTCTACCTTACCCTCCATTAACCTCACAGTCCACTTAGACAATCTGGTTGTTACAGCTTGTGCTTTTCTGTTTCTGAATATTTATCTTTCTTATTAATCTCTACCTTTGCAAGTCCTGGTTTATTCTTTAAGATTCAGTTAAATCCCATCTCTTCTTCAGTGATTTTTTTTTTAAATCATCCAGTTAGAAGTCAGTCTCTTTCCTACTCAAAAATAAAATAGTCCATATTGCCTGTACTGTTTACTTGCTGCTTTGAAGTTCCCTTGAGCATTGTCTCTGCATTTAATGACTCAGTATTTGTTATTTCATTTATTGTACTCAAAATGCACATTTAGGTCATATTTAGAGTAACATTTTATTTTCTGTTTTTCAGTTAACCTTTGTTCTAATCCTGAGGATAAGCTTCAAATTTATAGGGACAATTTTGAGAAGGCATACCTGGATTCAACAGAGAGGTTTTATAGAACACAGGCACCCTCGTATTTACAACAAAATGGTGTGCAGAATTACATGAAATATGTAAGTCTAAACTTTGTGTGATAATTTGAGCTATTCTTTTGATCTTCTTTAAATGATTGCTGTTTTGCTTCTGGACAGGCAGATGCTAAATTAAAAGAAGAAGAAAAACGAGCACTGCGTTATTTAGAAACAAGACGAGAATGTAACTCTGTTGAAGCAGTAAGTAATTTTGGAATTGTACATTTTGCGGGATTATTTGAAGTACAGTAGCGCAGGAGTGGCAATTACATGTTTGATACACATAATATTATTCTTTTTCATGTCTCTGACCGACATTTACTAATTGATTATATTACTCCTGCCCTGTGAGCTAAACCAGAGCTTCAAAAAGTGCCTGACTTAGAGCACATTGTTCTTCAGCATTGATGTGTAAGATACAAATTTATTATCCATCCCTTCTGTAGATTTTCTATATTTAATATCCACTACTAAATTTTTAACATCTCCTTTTAATATGTTTTATGCATATCTAAAGTTAATCGTTTTAGTGATTTTCTTGTTGCAAGTAAAGTAGGATCCTTGAAAGATAATAGTTGATTCTCATTAGTCACAGCAGTGATGTATGTTCAAGTGGCTTTCAGCACTGAATTAGTGAATACTGAGCCAATACTCCCAGGGAAATCTTTCTTCTTATTAAGGGAGGATGTTGTCATGAGATAAAATGTTATTAAGAATTATAGGAAGGCCGGCGCCATGGCTCACTAGGTTAATCCTCCGCCTGCGGCGCCGGCACCCTGGGTTCTAGTCCTGGTCGGGGCGCCGGATTCTGTCCCGGTCGCTCCTCTTCCAATCCAGCTCTCTGTTGTGGCCCAGGAGTGCAGTGGAGGATGGCCCAAGTCCTTGGGCCCTGCACCCATATGGGAGACCAGGAGAATCACCTGGCTCCTGCCATCGGATCAGCGCGGTGCGGCGGCCGCAGCAGCCATTGGGGGGTGAACCAACGGAAAAAGGAAGACTTTTCTCTCTGTCTCTCTCTCTCACTGTCCACTCTGGCTGTCCAAAAAAAAAAAAAAAATAGGGGCCAGCGCTGTGGCTCAGTAGGTTAATCCTCCACCTGCAGTGCCAGTATCCCATGTGGGCGCCAGTTCTAGTCCTGGCTGCTCCTCTTCCTATCCAGCTCTCTGCTGTGGCCTGGGAAGGCAGTAGAAGATGGCCTGTGTCTTTGGGCTCCTGCACCCATGTGGGAGACCTGGAGGAAGCACCTGGCTCCTGGCTCCAGATCTGCACAACTCCTGCCATTGTGGCCATTTGGGGAGTGAAACAGCAGATGGAAGGTCTCTCTCTGTCTCTCACTCTCACTGACTGTAACTCTATCTCTCAGATAAATAAATAAAAATATTTTTAAAAAAGAGAATTATATAGCGTTGTTTAATATTATAGAACAAGTTCTTCATTTTAAAAAAATGATCAGAGGGCCAGCGCCGCGTCTCAGTAGGCTGATCCTCCGCCTTGGCGCCGGCACACCGGGTTCTAGTCCCGGTCGGGGCGCCGGATTCTGTCCCGGTTGCCCCTCTTCCAGGCCAGCTCTCTGCTGTGGCCAGGGAGTGCAGTGGAGGATGGCCCAAGTCCTTGGGCCCTGCACCCATATGGGAGACCAGGATAAGTACCTGGCTCCTGCCATCGGATCAGTGTGGTGCGCCGGCCGCGGCGGCCATTGGAGGGTGAACCAACGGTAAAGAAGACCTTTCTCTCTGTCTCTCTCTCTCTCACTGTCCACTCTGCCTGTCAAAAAAAAAAAAAAAAAAAATGATCAGAGGAATTAACTATGCTACATGTTTTCTTTTACACAGAGAGCTGACCTTTGTGTGCTTTAGAATAGACAGTAATTCAAGTTTGGACAGTCTTGGAATCTGCTCACGTATAGCAGCAGTATTTCCTCTAGTTCCTGTCAGTGTTAATAACTAACTACTATGTGTAGATTTACATTCAAAGGAGTAACATTCCAGTTTGCCTATAACCAAACATTTTCCATCTGTAGGTGGTATTTTGAAGAAGTTTGTTTTTACTGCTGACTTTGAGTTCTTCCATCTTGAATGATAGTCATGTTTATTTTATTCTTTTTTCAGAAATCATATGGAGTTGGATTTTTTTCCCTTTTTTTTTTGGAGGGAATTTTTTGTTTGTTCATGATTTATAATATATATCCTCTTTCAATTGTTAAAGTAATGATATTGGCCAAAAAAGGAAAGATGTCTAATTTATTGGTCATTCATAGAAATTCTTTATAGAAATTTAAAGTTTGAGGCCGGCATTGTGGTATGGGGGGAAAGCCGCCGCCTGCAGTACTAGCACCCCGTATGGGTGCCGGTTCAAGTCCCAGCTACTCTACTTCCTATCTGGCTCTCTGCTATGGCCTGGGAAAGCAGTAGAAGATGGCCCAAGCCCTTGGGCCCCTGCACCCACGTGGGAGATCTGGAAGAAACTCCTGGCTTTGAATCAGCCAGCTCTGACCATTGTGGCCAATTGAGGAGTGAACCAGTGGATGGAAGACCTCTCTCTCTCTCTCTCTCTCTCTCTCTCTCTCTCTCTCTGCCTTCCCTCTCTCAGTTTAACTCTGACTTTCAAATAAAGAAATAAATCTTAGAAAAAAAATTTAAAGCTAAGCTTGGGCTGCATTCATAAGGCAGAAAAGGTTATTGAATGTTTTAAAAACAGACATGCCATTGTCAGAGTTGTCCCTCAAGAAGTTTAATGTGGTAATAGTACAAAATGAGGAAGAGCTGAAAATAATAGCTAGAAGGTTCTACAGTAATTCAAGCAAGGGATTAAGAAGACCAGTAGAGTTACAGCTGTAAGAATGGAGAGGACAAAAGATAGAAAGACTTTCCAGAGGTAGAACATGCTATTGTATGCGTAGGACTAGACATTGCAGACATTTGTGCCAGTACTATTTCTTGGATTTCAGTTTGGGAAAATTTTGCTGCTACACAGAGATTAGGTATAAAAATAAATATTAGGGAAAAGAATGAATTCAGTTTTGGGGATTTGAATATTTTTAATAGATTGATGTACCTGTGTAGTAGGAGTGTTTTGTTCTACTCCAGTTTATAGAGCTTAATTTGATTACATCTACATTAAATAATGGAAATTCAACTTTATAAAGGAAAAACTAAGGAGCTGCACTGATACGAAGGCAGGAACCAGAAGGTTCTTTTGGGTCTCCCACGTGCATGTGGGAGCCCAAGGAATTGGGCCATCTTCTGCTTTCCCAGGCCATAGCAGAGAGCTGAGTCAGAAGTGGAGCCGCCAAGACTTGAACCGGTGCTCATATGGGATGCCAGCACTGCAAGTGGCAGCTTTACCTGCTGCGCCACAGCGCCAGCCCCCATGGTTCCTTCTAACATAAGTGCTTCTTATTTCCATCACTGAACTAAATTCATTAGCAATTATTTCTAGAAAAATGTTAAATAATATTGTAGACACTCATAAGAATGCTTCTAAATTTTTAAAAAGATGTATTTATTTATTTGAAAGGCAGATTTACAGAGAGGCAAAGGCAGAGGCAAAGAGAGAGAGTTCTTCCATCCACTGGTTCACTCCCCAAGTGGCCACAACTGCTGGAGCTTGCCTAATTGGAAGCCAGGAGCCTGGAGCTTCTTCCAGGTATCCCACGTGGGTGCAAGGCCCCAAGGACTTGGACCATCTTCTGCTGCTTTTCCAGGCCATAGCAGAGAGCTGGATTGGAAGTGGAGCAGCCGGGACTCAAACAGGTGTCCATATGGGATGCTGCACTGCAGGCGGCGGCTTTACCTACTGATCCACAGCACTGGCCCCAGTGCTTCTAAATTTTTACCATTAAGCATCATGTTGGTCTTTGGCATGATATAAACATTGTATTATGTTTTAAAAAAGTACTTTGGGCTGGCATTTTGGCATAGTAGGTAAAGTCACCTCCCACAGCACTGGCTGTTCCAGCTGCTCCACTTCTGACCCAGCATCCTGCTTATGGTGTGGGAAAATCATTCCCAGGAAGATGACTCAAGTGCCTGAGCCCCTATCACCATATGGGAAACCCAGATGAAGCTCCTGGCTCCTGGCTTCAGCCTGGCTCAGCCCTGGCCATTGCAGCTCACTGAGTGAGCCAGAGGATGGAGGTTTGTCGTCCCCGCCCCCCCCCCTTTTGTGTGTGCGTGTGTGTTTGTGTGTGTGTCTCCCTCTCTATAACTCTTTCAAATACATAAATAAGTCTTTTTAAAAAAAGAAAATAAATAACTCAGTTATTTTCCTTTCATTATGAATGTTATTAGAAATGCTTTTACCTCATTTCTAGAGCCATTTCCTTATTCCATGGAGAAATATTAGAGGCATTTTCACTAAGATCATGAACAAGGCAAAAGTGTTCTCCGTGCACTATTTGATTCTCCTAATGGTTGTGATATTAGGGCCTGGGCCAGATTGAAGCCAGGAACCTGGAATTCCATCTGGGTCTCCCACTTATTTATACTAAGCAAGTTAGAATATAGCCCAAGTGTTTGGGCCTCTGTCACCCATATGGGAGACCCAGATGCAGTTCTTGGCTTCCGCCTGATCCAGCCCAGTCTGTTGTGGCCATCTGGGAAATGAACCAGTAGAGAGAAGATCTCTTTCTCTATCTTTCCCACTCTTTTAAATATATAAATCTCTAAAAACCATTAATACAAATGAGACAGTTGACTCAACTAGGGACATAAGAATGGGTAAGCAGGAACTGACACTGTCGTGGAGTGGGTTAGGTGGCTGCCTGCGGTGTCAGCCTCCCACATGGGTACCTGTTCCCAGCTGCTCCACTTTTTTTTTTTTTTTTTTTTTAAAGAGACTAGAGAAAGGTCTTCCATCCGTTGGTTCACTGCCTGAATGGTTGCAATGTCTTGAGCTGAGCAGATTGGGAGCCAGGAGCTTCTTCTGTGTATCCCACACAGGTACAGGAGCCTAAGCACTTGGTCCATCCCCCACTCTTTCCCCAAGCCATAGCAGAGAGCTGGATTGGAAGAGGAGCATCCAGGACTGGAACCAGCACCCATATGGGATGAAGTGCCGTAGGTGGAGGCTTAGCCCACTACGCCATGGCGCTGTCCCCTGTTCTTCTAATCCAGGTCCTTGTTAATGTGCCTGGAAAAGTAGCAGAAAATGGCCCAGGTGCTTGTATCCCAGCACCCACGTGAGGGACCACATGTTGTGGCCATTTAAGGAGTGAACCAGCTGTTGAAAGATCTTGCTCACTCTCTGTTTTTCTCCTCCCCTCTCCTCTCTCTCTGTAACTCTTTCAAACAAAATAAACAAATCTTAAAAACAAAAATAGAAAAGTAACCCTATTTCAAGATGATATGATAGTATATCTGGAAAGCCCCATAGAATTAGTAATAAAACTGATTCAAACAAAATTATTCAGTAAAGTAGCAGAATATAAAATTAACATACAAAAGTCAGTATCCTTCATATACAGAAAAATAACCATTTAAAGGATGTAATATGAAAGAAAACTTTGTTTTGTATTAGAAACAAAGACAATTAAATTCTTGGGAAAAATGTAGCATGAAATGGGTGAAACTTTCTAAAAGGAAAAATTTTTAAACACAATTAAAAAATAGACATAGACTCTTATTTTAAATAAAAATTATTTTATTTTTTTTGAAACTCAGAGTTACAAAGAGAGAGAGAGGGAGAGACAAATCTTCCATCCACTGCTTCACTCCCCAAATGGCTGTAGCCAGGAGATTCATCTTGGTCTCCCTTAAGTATTCAGGGACTTGAGTATTTGGCCCATCCTCTGTTGCTTTCACAGGCACATTAACAGGGAGCTGGATCAGAAGTGAAGCTGCCTGGACTAGAACCAGCATCCATATGAGATGCCAGCATCACGAATGGTGGCATAACTCTGTATGCTGCAATGCCAACTCCTGTTTTATAAATTTTTTTTATATATTTTTTTTTGACAGGCAGAGTTAGACAGTGAGAGAGAGACAGAGTTATAGACAGTGAGAGAGAGACAGACAGAAGGGTCTTCCTTCCGTTGGTTCACTCCCCTAATGGCCGCCATGGCTGGCACTGCGCCGATCCGAACCTGGGAACCAGGTGCTTCCTCCCGGTCTCCCATGCAGGTGCAGGGACCCGAGCACTTGGGCCATCCTCACTGCATTCCCTGGCCACAGCAGAGAGCTGGACTGGAAGAGGAGCAACCGGGACTAGTACCCAGTGCCCCAACTGGGACTAGAACCCAGGGTGCCGGCGCCACAGGCAGAGGATTAGCCTAGTGAGCCATGGCGCCGACCTTTACAAAAATTTTTTAAAAGTTATTTATTTATTGGGGCTGGCACTGTGGTATAACTGATAAAGCCACTGCTTTCAGTGCTGGCATCCCATATAGGCACTAGTTTGAGTCCCAGCTGCTCCACTTCAGATCCAGCTCTCTGCTATGGCCCGGGAAAGCAGTAGAAGATGGCCCTTGGGCTCCTGCACCTGCAAGGAAGACCTGGAAGAATCTCCTGGCTCCTGGCTCCTGGCTCCTGGCTCCTGGCTTCAGATCGGCCCAGCTCTGGCCATTGCAGCCATCTGGGGAGTGAACATTGGATGAAAGACGTCTCTCTCTCTCTTTCTCTCTCTCTTTCTCTCTCTCTCCATATATATATGTATGTATGTATGTATATCCGTCTGCCTCTGCTTCTCTAACTACCTTTCAAATACTAAATAAATAAATCTTTTCAAAACCTGAAATTCCATCTGGGTCTCCCATTTAGATGCAGGGGCCCAAGCACTTTGGCCACCTTGTGTTGCTTTCCCAGGCAGGTTAGCAGAGAGCTTGATAGGAAGTGGAATATCAGGACTCAAACTGGCACCCATATAGGATGGCTGCCTCACAGGCTGCAGCTTAACCCACTGCACCACAGTGCTGGCCCCAACATCTTTTGTGCTTAAATGCTGTGATTCAGAATTTGTAAAGATCCTGCCTTCTCCCCAAATTAGTCTATAAATTCACTGTCATCCCATTGAAAATTCCAGTAACTATTTTGTGTTGTTGACTAGCTGATGCTAAAGAAGAAAAATAAACATGTTAAAATTGTCAAGATGATACTGAAAAAGAAAAGTTTCAAGTGGGTTAGCCCTACCATTCATTAAAACATACTATATGAGGCATCTATAATTAAAACAGTGTGGTATTGACACATGAGTAGATTGTATCATTTAAGACTTGTGGAATGGAATGGAAAGTGCAGAATTAAACTCTGAAACATATGGGAATTTGAATGTATGATAAAGGTTGAATTTCAGATCATTGGGAGTAAAGATGGACTTTTTAAAAACTGATAATGAGCCCACTCAATAGCCATTTGGAAAAGGATATTTTACACTACACAGAAAAATAAACATCAAATGATCACGAATCTGAATGTTAAAGAAAATGAAAATACTCAAAGAATTTTTTTTGTCTTGGAATAGGGAAAGTCTGTTCCTTAGTATGACTGTTAAATTTGACTGACATTAAAGAAGGAGGACTAAAAAAGAATCAGAAGGGAACTGATAACTTGGGAGTGACTTTTTGTTGTTTTATATGATTTTCTTTCCCTTGTAAGTCACTTTTACCTTTTGTTTTTTAATCTACTTATTTGATAGAGTTACAGAGAGGGAAGAGACAGAGATCTTCTATCCATCCACTGGTTCACACCCCAAATGGCCGCAAGGACCAGGCCTGGGCCAGGCTGAAACCAGGAGCCAGGAGCTTCCTCCAGATCTCATACGTAGGTGCAGGGCCCAAGGATTTGAGCCATCTTCTATGGCTTTTCCAGGCGCATTGGCAGGGAGGTAGATCAGCAGTGGAGCAGCTGGGACTTGAACCGGTGCTCATATAGGATGCTGGCCCTGCAGGCATTGGCTTTAAACCACTGTGCCACAGTGTTGGCCCAGGTAGTTACTATTTGTAACATACAGTCAGAGCACTAATATCCCTAAAATATAAAAACTTCTAAAAGTTGAAGAACGGGTAGGCATTTGGCTCAGTGGTTAAATTTAGGATGCCAGCATATGAGTCCTAGCTCCACTCTTTATTCCAACTTCCTATACGTATACTTCCTATATGTGCTCAACTGATTGGATGTCTCCCACCTACATGGGAAACCTGGATTGAGTTCCTGGCTTCTAGTTTCATCCTACCCCTGCCCTGGCTGTTTGAACGTTTGGGGAGTGAACCAGCCAGTGGGAGATCTCATTGTCTTGACTCTTCTCCCTTTTTCTTTCTCCACTTCCATGGATAAGAAAAATGGGGAAAAGATAAAAACTGTTCACACTAAATTATATATAATAGTGGTCCTCAAAAATATGAAAAAAATGAGGCCAGTGTTGTGGTGTAGTAGGCTAAGCCTCTGCCTGCAATGCCAGCATTGCCCCATATGGGCCCTGCTTCCAGACTTGGCCTCTCTACTTCTGATCCAGCTCTTTGCTAATGGCCTGGAAAAGCAGTGGATGATGGCCTGACTGCTTGGGCTCCTGTACCCACATGGGAGACTCGGATGAAGCTCCTGGCTCCTGGCTTGGGATCTGCCCAGTTCTGGCTTTTGCGATTATCTGGGGAGTCAAACAGCAGATGGAGGACTGACCTCTCTATCTCTCTCTCTCTCTGTAACGCTGCCTTTCAAATAAAGAAATATATATATTATATTTACTGAAAGAGAAATAATAACACTATAATAGTGAAACCCCCAAAGATAACCTTGAGTGATCAGTGTTAACATCACTGATAATATGACCTATTGGTATTATGTACCCCATGGCAGGATGCACTAGAGAAGAATAATACATAGAATGTTGCCAATGTTGCAGTTTGCCTCTGCCTACAACACTGGCATCCCATATGGATGGTAGTTCGAGTCCCAGCTGCTCCATTTCAGATCCAGCTCCCTGCTAATGTGCCTGGGAAAGTAGCAGAGGGTGACCCAAGTGCTTGAGTCCCTGCTCCCATGTGGGATACCCAGAGGAAACTCTGGGGTACTGGCTTTGGCCTGGCCCAGCCCCAGCCTTTGAGGCCATTTGGGGAGTGAACCAGCGGATAGAAGATTTCTCTTCCTCTCCCTCCCCCTCCCCATCCCTGTCTCCCTCTCCCTCCATTTCCTCCTTCCCGTCTCTTTCCCCTTCTCCCTCCCTCTAACTCTGCCTTTCAAAAAAATAAATAATTATTTAAAAAAAAAAATACGGGGCCAGTTTTATGGGACAATGGGTTAAAGCCTCCACCTGCAGTGCCGGCATCCCATATGGGAGCCAGTTTGAGTCCTGGCTGCTCCACTTCCAATCCAGCTCTCTGCTAATGTGCCTGGGAAAGTGGCAGAGGATGTCCCAAGTCCTTTGACGCCTGCACCCACATGTGAGACCCAGAAGAAGCTCCTGGCTCTTGGCTTCAGGCTGGCCCAGCTCCAGTTATTGTAGCCATTTGGAGAATAAACCAGTGGATGGAAGATCTGTCTCTCTCTCTCTCTCTCTACCTCTCTCTACCTCTCTCTCTAAATAAATAAAAATAATAACACATCAATTAATATGGTACCATTTTTGTAGTATGCTTACCATAAATGGGTAATCATATTCTCTGTTATGAAAAAAGTTTAGACAATACTGTACTGAGAGACAATCTACAGAAAACTGATCAGTATTCTTTAAAGGTGTCAAAAACATCACAGACTGAAAAAAGTGCAAGGAAATATCAGATATTGAAGGAGAGTAGGATAAATAACAAATGTATTGTGGCTTATGGGTAGGAGTCTTTGGAAAAATATTAGTGAAAAAACTGGTGAGTTTCAGGTAAGGCATGTAGTTATATACTAGTATTAAACTGATGTTTTCCTGGTGTTAATAAGAGATAATATAGTTATGGAGGATTTTAACATTAGAAGTGGGAAGAGTGATAAGTGGGTCCTTTCTCTTTTTCAAGTGTTGATTTTGTATGGGTACTTTTTTTCTGCTTTTTGGCAGATATTATATAACAGTTAATTTATTATGAAGCATGCCTCTTTTTTAAATTTGGGAGACATCAGTAGAGATTATTATATGTATTTTCCTCTATTGATTAATTTATTTAATTACCTGAACAGAGTTTCTGATGTTAAACCATTCTTCTACTTACCTGAAAAAAATTACTTGATTGGGGGCCAAGGTGAGGCAGAGAGCTTCCATCTGCTGGTTTACTACACCAATGCCCACAGACCATAGCTAGAAGCCTGGAACCCAATCAGAGACTTCATTTGTGGGCAGAGACCAAACCAGTTGGGCCATCACCTGCTGCCTCCCATTACGTGTATTTACAGGAAGCAACAATTGGGATCAGAACTAGGACATGAGTCTATTTACTCCAGCATGGGATACTAATATCTCAAGTAGCGTCTCAATCACTAGGCCAGATACCCACCCCAAGGCTCGTTTTTAATGGATAAAAATTGAATGCTGCACAGGGATTTGACATAGCCTATGTACCCCAAAATGATTGTCTCAAGATTTTCTTCTTACAATTTCTTACATTTAAAATGTGTAGATTTTTATTTATATATGCATTCATTCGAGAGGCAGAGACAAAGAGATAGTTAAAGAGAACTCTTTATCAGCTGGTTCATTCTCCAAATGTCGTCAGTGGCTGGGATTGGTCACAGCTGAAGCCAGGAGCCAGAAAAATAGTTCAGGTCTCCCACATGGGTGACAGAAACTCAACCATTTGGGTCACCAGTGCTGATTCCCGGGGTCTGTGTTAGCAGGAAACCAGAGTCTGGAGCCAGAGGTGGGCATTGAATCTTTGGTACTCTGATGCAAAACATAGCTGTCTTCACTGACATTTTAATTGCTAGGCCAAACACTTGACCGAGATGTTAGGTTTATTATGTAATCAGAGTAATATTAGTATAATTTTATAGACTTATTCTAATTTGACTTTTAGTTGAATTTGCTTCTTGTTAGTACATTAAGTCTGACAGATGATTAATGGAAAGTTAGTTTTGATATGAGTTCTTCATATATCACAACGAACATGCCAGTAAGCAAAAGGTGGATATAGGGTGGGGAGCAGATAAATTGTTTTCTCTGAAGCCTCCACTATGTGTTGGAAATTGTAGGAACAAGTAGATGGTAGGTTTCTCATTGTGTAGCATATTTGAATTCTAATGTTTTAGATCTAACATTATTGGAACTTGTGGAGACAACTTTTTGGTCGTTACTGTGATTGGATATATACTAGATAGGGTCCTAGATTATTAGATGTCTCAAAATGCTCAGACTGTTTCACATACATAGCAATTATCACACATTCCATGTGAATTTAGAATGTCTCACCACTCATATTGATGAAAATATTGTTTGTTTGAAACTAGAACTTAATTTTGTTTTGCTTATAACCAGAATAATTTTTTTGGCATTATATTACTGTATGCTACTTTTTTTTTTTTTTTTGGACAGGCAGATTTAGAGAGAGAGAGAGAAAGGTCTTTCTTTTTCCGTTGGTTCACCCCCCAAATGGCCACTATGGCTGGTGCGCTGCGCCAATCTGAAGCCAGGAGCCAGGTGCTTCCTCCTGGTCTCCCATGTGGGTGCAGGGTCCAAGGACTTGGGCCATCCTCCACTGCCTTCCCGGGCCACAGCAGAGAGCTGGACTGGAAGAGGAGCAACTGGGACTAGAAGCGGGGGTGCCGGTGCCGCAGGCGGAGGATTAGCCAAATGAGCCATGGCTCCAGCCCTGTATGCTACATTTTTAAAAATACTTTTTTTTTGAAAGGCAGAGTTACAGAGAGAGGTAGAGACAGAGAGAGATCTTGCATCTACTGTTTCACTCCCCAAGTGACCACGACAGCTGGGACTCTGCTGCCTCCCCAGGCACACTAGCAAAAGCTGTATCAGAGGTGGAGCTACCTGGCAGGGGAGATACCATGATCACGACAGTGGTTTTCCCCAGGTGAGGCTTATCCATTGCACTCCGGCTGTGCTGGCCCCTGCGATTTCCCCAAATATGGGAAGCTCGACTGCATAATATTTGGTAGTGGGGGACTGCATTTGTGCTCTCCCCTGCAGGGGGTGGGGAGGAGGTGGAGCAACTGGGACTCAAACCAACACTCACATGGGATGCCAGCATAGCATATGAGGGCAGCAACTTAACCTGTTCTGCCACAACACCAGTCCCTGGATTCTACGTTTTTGAGGGCTGATAGTATGTATCTGCTTACTTTATTATCTCTTCTAGTTCAGTTATCACTAAATATTTATGTTGAAATACATACTGACTTACTATAAAATATTCCCTTCTGATTTCTCTTGTATGATTAGAGAATGTTACCTGTTTCTGAAATTATATATGGGTAATTCATTTTAGGTTTTGCTAGTCAAGAAAATTTTGGAGCTGGTAGGTGTGAGAATCCATATTTGGTGGTGAATAGTCTTTAAATATTTACATCTAGGCAGCAAAGCTGCAATTTTAGAGGATTCATTCTCCATGGGACACATGACAGGGTTCAAAGATATAAGAGATTTGCTTTTAGCTGTCTTGAATGATGTAATAGGGTTTCATCTAGACACATGTTAACAAAGGAATGGAAAGGAAGGGATATTAAAGGCATTTTGAAGAAACAATCAGTAGACATTTTAATTGTTTGAAAGGTGCTTGAACCATGGGCTCCTGGGTTATTACAGGAATCTGAGTAGAGCCATAGGGAAGTAATTTTGAGGGCCCTCACCAGTTTTTGAGTAATTATTTAATTAGAAGAGCTTCAGGACCCCTAAAAGTTTTAACTTAGAATTTTGAGGAGGGGAGCATGTGTAAGTGCTAATCACACTACTTAGCAATACTTGATGAAAAGTAATGAGTAGTCACTGTCTTCTGTATTCTCTGTGTAATGATGAATTACAGGTCTGGTTGCACTTTTTCACTGTACTGCATTTCTTTTAATATCATGTTCCATGTGATGTGGATAACAGTTATGTATATCTTCCTTTATTTTTAATTTATTTTGGTAAATAGGCCCTTGGCTTATTGGGAAGTAGTATCTTATACCTAGAGTTTATACTCCTCCAATTTTTTTTTTTTTTTTTTTTTTTTTTTTTTTTTTTTTTTGACAGGCAGAGTGGACAGTGAGAGAGAGAGACAGAGAGAAAGGTCTTCCTTTACCGTTGGTTCACCCTCCAATGACCGCCGCGGCCGGCACGCTGCGGCCGGCACGCTGCGGCCGGCGCACCGCGCTGATCCGATGGCAGGAGCCAGGTGCTTTTCCTGGTCTCCCATGAGGTGCAGGGCCCAAGCACCTGGGCCATCCTCCACTGCACTCCCTGGCCACAGCAGAGAGCTGGCCTGGAAGAGGGGCAACCGGGACAGAATCCGGCGCCCCAACCGGGACTAGAACCCGGTGTGCCGGCGCCGCTAGGCGGAGGATTAGCCTAGTGAGCCGCGGCGCCGGCCAATACTCCTCCAATTTTGAGCAGTATTTATTGGGTACTAAGTCACTCAGGATATGTTTATTTAATACCTACGGTAAAGCACATAGTGGGGATGCAGCATGAATAAAGAAGTCTTTGCTCTTACAGAGCTAACATTCTAGTGAAGATAGACAAATGAGGGCAAGTAAACAAATAAGTGAAAAGTGATTATAAAATAGAGTAGTGCTATGGATAGTGAATTGGCAGTCGTAATGCCGCTGCTGCCACTTTTCTTTGTGGAAGAAAAGGTATCTGAGGGAGTGTTATTACACCTAAGACCTGGATAATGGAGAGCTAGCCTTGTGAAGATCTGAAACAAAAACATTCCAACAGAAACAAAAGCCAAGTGTAACAGCTTTGAAGCAGGAATGGGCTTTACATACTTAGTAATAGCAAAAGGTGAAGGCAAGAGAGAGATGCCAGGTAAGGACAGAGGGGAAAGCAGCAGCTTGGTGCAGAAGGAAGCCATTCAAGGCTGTAGTCAGGGAACTGATCTGATTTTCATAGTATGAAATATTTTGGCTACAGTGTGGTATTTAAATTATAGACTAATAATCTTGGTGGGAGATGTGGCAGTGGAGATGGATACATAAGTGGGTGAGTTCAGGATATAGTTTGGAGGTATATAACTAGTTGATATATGCTGTTAGTGCTGCTGTTTTGCAGATGAGTAAACAAATTCACAGATGTATCAGAGGTTGCCTTTACTCACACAGCTAGAAAACAATGAAACTGAATCTTGTCTAATTCTTTTTTCTGAGTTCCTAAGGATAATGTTGGGCACTTTGAAATATGTAAAGAAGGTATACATAGTTTGTTAAATAGTTTGAGTATATGTATTGCACATACACGTATGTATGTGCCAGCACTCTTGGTTCGAAGGAACAAGAAACGATGTCAGGCCAGCAGTAGACTGTGGTGCAGCAGGTTAAGCCACCCCATGCAATGTCAGATCCCATATCAAAGGGCCCATTCAAGTCCCAGCTGTTCTACTTCCAGTCCAGTTTCTTACTAATACACCTAAGAAGGCAGTGGAGAGTAGCACAAGTACTTGGACCCCTGCCACCCACACAGAAGACCCAGATGAAGTTCTGGGCTCTTGGCTTTGGTTTTTCAGTTTGGCCCAGCCCTAACTGTCCAAGCCATTTGGGGAGTGAACCAGCAGATGGAAGATAGATAGATCTCTCTCTCTCTCTTTAACACTACCTTTCAAATAAATAAATTAAAAAAAAAAAAAAGCCATCTCAAAAGTTCATGTATAATCTATCATGGAAAATGCTAGGAAAAATGCAAGGAAGGGAATCTGGATTTAAAAAACTTGGAACTCTAATAGGACTTTTGAGGTATGTATCTTTCTGATGGTCTGTCTCATTATCTCCTATCACTAATAAACTTTGTTGAATTGGGGACTATGAAAACTGACAGCCTTAATTTCCAGTTTGTGATATGAGAGGTGGTGACAGTGTTCCCTCACTGGTTTCAGTTAATTCAGTTGACCCAGCTTGAGTTGAGTGCCCAAACTTCAATCACGTGCTCTGTGTGCATGTGTTTTTGCACATGTATATGTATAGGCAGGCTTGAGTGCATACGTGTGTGTGTGTGTGTGTATAAAATAGTGAGATTAGACTTAGAGGACAACCCCTGAGAATTCTGAGCACCTAAGTATTGTATTAGATGTCAACAAGTCCTGCTCTTATACTTTTACTTATTGGAGAGTCACTTAGGCCCTACTCAGATCCGGTTACACACACAGTTCTGATAAGCTTGATTATCATTGGGTAGGCAGTGAGCAGCAGTGTGTACATTAGTAAACCAGAACTTCAGAGCTGTGCTATTGATCAGTCACACTGACAGCAAAAAGTGATAGAACTTTAAGAATGAGAAAAGATTTCAAGCCAAAATGACTTTTTAAAAAAGACTTTATTATTTGAGACTTGGCGGGGGAGGGCGGGGAAAGGAAGAGAAGGTGAAAAGATTTCTATCCACTTTTTTTTTTTTTTTAAAGATTTTATTTATTTATTTGAGAGGTAGAGTCACAGACAGTGAGAGGGAAAAACAGAGAGAAAGATCTTCCGTCCGTTGGTTCACTCCTCAAATGGCTGCAATGGCTGGAGCTGTGCCAATCCGAAGCCAGGAGCCAGGTGCTTCTTCCCAGTTTCCCATACAGGTGCAGGGGCCCTAGGACTGGACCATCTTCTACTGCCTTCCCAGGCCACAGCAGAGAGCTGGATTGGAAGAGGAGCAGCCAGGACTCAAACAGGCACCCATATTGGATGCCGGCACCACAGGCAGAGGATTAACCTACTGCACCACGGCACCGGCCCCTCCATCCACTTTTTTTTTTTTCTTTTTCTTTTTCTTTTTTTTTTTATTTTTTTATTTTTGACAGGCAGAGTGGACAGTGAGAGAGAGAGACAGAGAGAAAGGTCTTCCTTTCCGTTGGTTCACCCTCCAATGGCCGCCGCGGCCGGCGCGCTGTGGCTGGCTCACCGCGCTGATCCGATGGCAGGAGCCAGGTGCTTTTCCTGGTCTCCCATGGGGTGCAGGGCCCAAGCACCTGGGCCATCCTCCACTGCACTCCCTGGCCACAGCAGAGAGCTGGCCTGGAAGAGGGGCAACCGGGACAGAATCCGGCGCCCCAACCGGGACTAGAACCCGGTGTGCCGGCGCCGCAAGGCGGAGGATTAGCCTAGTGAGCCGCGGTGCCGGCCAACCCCTCCATCCACTTTTGTCCATTTGGTTCACTCCCCAAATGTCTGAACAGTCGGCCTGGGCTAGACTGAAACTAGGAGCCAGGAACTTCATCTAAGTCTCCCTGTGGGTGGCAGGAACCCAAGTACTTGGACCATCGTCTACTGTCTCTGAGGTACATTAGCAGAATTGACAAGTATGGAGTAGCCAGGACTCAAATTGACATTCTGGCATGGGGTGTTGGTGTCCCAGGTGGTTGGATTAATCTACTGTGCTACAACACTTATACCCATAATGACTTTTTAAATTAGTAGCTATTAGTTTTTAGGTGATAGTCCTGCATACCCTAGTATTTTCTTAGGGATTTTATTTAGTGTTTGTTAGGTACCTTCATATGTCAGACCTTATGCTATTTGGGCATAATAAGATAGACCTGGTCTCTATGCTCAGGGTGACACTAGAATAAAAGGGGTTGTTTATATAATAGAATAATGGAAAAGTAAATTGGCAGTAACCAGTCTTGATCTCTTCAGAATTACCAGGGTAGGATAGGCATTAATAGCCACTTGCTCTCTGTCTGCTTCTACCTCTCTATAACTCTTCCTTTCAAATAAATAAATAAATCATTAAAAAAATAATTGCCACTTGGGACATCTGCATCAGCGTGCCTGCATTGGAGTTTCAGCCCTGCTTCTGATTCCAGCTTCCTGCTAATGCTCACTCTGAGAGACAGCATTAAGTGGTTGAGTTCTTGTCCCAGATTGAGTTCTAGGCTATTGGTTGTTGCAGGAATTTGAAGAGTCTTCTTTCACATTTAAAAAAAAAAATGACCAGAGAACATAGATAAGGAGAAATATGATAAAATGGTTAGAAGCATACATACTGGAATCAGATAAGGATTTAAATTCCAGTTTTGTTATTTTACAAGCTATCTGCCCTTTGGCAAGTTATTTAACCCTTTTAATCCCTGTTTTCCTAACTGAAATAGAATAATAATTTACAGTAATAATGTAAGTTGTCCAAATTAAATGAAGTATGACATATTTAAACATTTCAACACTGTTCTTGGCATAACTTTTACTGGTAGGTCTCTGATTTGTAGAAAATTCCTTACCAAGACAAATAGAAACTATTTTACTCTCTTTACAAACTAACAAAAAAAAAGAACTTACTAAAAAACTGGTCACAAGTTGTAAATTATATTCAAATAAGTACTTGCTACCTGTCAGTATTTTAGTATGGTTAGAGTATTATCCAAAAATCCAAGGTGAGTCACATTCTTCATTGTTCTGTATAAAAGGTTACTTGTTAAACCATTTTAGAAGTGAATCAACTGCCACTAGTCACAATGGTAGAAAAAGAATCTTAAACTAGAAGGGCTAAGAGAAACTAATTTTGAGAATAGCCTTCTCATGTGGAATATATCTTTGTGTGGTGAAAAGCTTAAGAAAGATTAAGTATGAAAAGTGGAGAACCTTAAGACAATTTTTAGTTCAGTACTTGTTTTGTAACTGAGGCAAGCAAGTGATTCCTTCAGCAGTTGTATAGCCAATAAAAATCGTAACTGTTTTTGTTGTTTACTAAATATCAGTGAAGTAGAATTAGCTGTGCTAATTGAATACCACTGAAGGAAAAGTCTGTACCTACTTAGCTCACTTTTCATCTGTAGAGACCCATGAATTCATTCATTCAACAAATACTTATTGAGTGGCTGCTGTGTTTTGTGCCAGGCATTGTCTTTGAAGAGTCTATAGTCTTGCTAGAGGGAGGTTAAAACATCAAGCACATTGATAGTTAAAGTGTTTCACCTTGCAGACCTCTGGGGAGAGATTGCTATGGATTTAGAAGTTGTGCTCATCTCAGGCAAACAAAATACAGCAGTTGATGGCATATGACAAAAAGTTTTTTTCTTCACGGAAGCTAGCGAAAGGAGACAGAAAGGGGAATACAAGGTGAGAGAGATGGTTTATCACTATCCTTTTGATTTCAGATGTGCTTTTCAAATAACAGGTATGTTTAGGATCCACTATGTATTATGTAGTACTTTGGTAAATGATGGGGAAGTAATATAAAAAAGGAATATCGTAGTCTCTGTCCTCAAGGGACTGGGAACAAGACTCTTCCTAGGACAAAACTCTTTTGAAATAATGAGAGAATTATATCTAGCAATCTTTTTTTTTTTTTTTTTTTTGCTTAGATAAAATAGTTTTCTGAAGAAATTTTCAATGCACAGGAAGAGATATATACCATAACTATTTTTTTCAAAGCTTTGTTATGAAAGTTTCAAGTATTTACATAAGTAGAGAAAATAGTTTAATCCCAACCTCCATACTCAGCTTCCAGATTCAACAGTTACATTCATCCTGTTGTACTTATTTGCTCTATCCCTTTTATCTTTTCTTTTTTACTCTTTTCTTCCTCTCTCTAATATAATATTTTAAAAGAAATTTTTGACACTGTGTATTTTCACTGGAAATACTTCTGTATTATAGCATAATAGCTTATATGTACTATAATTTACCTAACCCGTCCTGTAGTGATGGCGACTGTCATTATTTATGGTTTATTTCTTCTATGTAGTGCTTTTTGGAATATCCTTATGTACCTACATATCTTTTTGACATCCTTATGCATATGTATTGCCCCTCACATTTGGCATTCTCTTAGAGTGGAATCTTTTAGAAATGAGAGTGCTGAAGCAAAGGATATGAACCTTTTACAAAATGCTACATAATACCCAACTGACTTTCAGCAATGTTGTAGTAATTCTTTTATCAGTAGTGTGCTTATCCATTCATTACTTTGCCGATCTAAAGTTTTTCTCAGTATTGGATTTTTTTAAAAAAATTTATGTATTTATTTGAAAGTCAGAGTTAGAGAGAGAGAGGTCATGTAGCCATTACTTAGTATATACATGTTCTTTTGTTAAAGCAAGAAAATTTTGAGGATGTGGAGTCACATATGTGGCCTCTTTACAACCCAGGGCCTATGAACTAACTACAGTGTTTACAAATTATTTAGCTGTTCTCAGCCTGTATCTACATAAATTAAACACCTGCTTCATAAGATTATCATGTGATTTAAATGAGATGATATATGTAATACATTTAGCATAAAGCCTAGTACAGAGTAAATATTCACTACAATATTATAATAACCTATTACTAAATTAATTTAACATCTTTTTAAAAAGATCTACTTATTTATTGAAAAGTCAGAGTTACAGAAAGAGAACGAGAAGAAAAAGAGAGAAAGATGTTCCATCCGTTGGTTTAGGCCCCAGTTGGTCACAGCAGCCAGGAGTGGGCCAGCCTAAATCCAGGAGCCAGGACTTCCTTCCAGGTGCCCTAGAAGCAGGGGCCCAACACTTGGGCCATCTTGCACTGCTTTTCCCGGGCACGTTAGCAGGGAGCTGGATTGGAAGTAGAGCAACAGGACATGAACTGGCACCCCTGTGGGATGTTGGCATTGCTGATGGTGGCTTTTACCTTGTACACCACAATTCTAGCCCCTGTTTAACCTGTTAAGTTAGAAACTGCTTCAACCTCCTTTTATTTCCTTAATGCCTTTAATTTAAGCAGTTACTAAATTCTTCTCAGTTTTCTTCAATTATCTTTTATTTTACTCTTCTTCTTTGGATCCTTATTCTTTTTTTTTTTTTTTTTTTTTTTTTTTTTTTTTTTTTTTGACAGGCAGAGTGGACAGTGAGAGAGAGAGACAGAGAGAAAGGTCTTCCTTTGCCGTTGGTTCACCCTCCAATGGCTGCTGCGGCCGGCGCACCGCGCTGATCCAATGGCAGGAGCCAGGTACTTCTCCTGGTCTCCCATGGGGTGCAGGGCCCAAGTACTTGGGCCATCCTCCACTGCACTCCTTGTCCACAGCAGAGAGCTGGCCTGGAAGGGGGGCAACCAGGACAGAATCCGGCACCCTGACTGGGACTAGAACCTGGTGTGCCGGTGCCGCAAGGCGGAGGATTAGCCTAGTGAGCCGCGGCACCGGCCTGGATCCTTATTCTTAAAAAGAAATTCATTTTTGGGGCCAGTGCTGTGGCATAGTGGGTAAAGCTACTGCCTGCAGTGCTGACATCCCATATGGGCACCAGTTCAAGTCCCTGCGGCTCCACTTCTGATCCAGCTCTCTAGTTACGGCCTGGGAAAGCACTAGAAGATGGTCCAAGTCTTTGGGCCCCTGTACCTATGTGGGAGACCCAGAAGAAGCTCCTGGCTCCTGGCTTTGGATTGGCGCAGCTCCAGCCATTGCAGCCAAATGGGCAATGAACCACCAGATGGAAAACTCTGCTGCTGCCTCTCCTTCTGAGACTTTCAAATAAATAAATTAACCTAAAAAAAAGAAATAAATTTTTTATTCTACACTTTGTTTACTTGTAGATATCTGAAACAAGTTTCATGAAATAACATTCCTTCTTAGAATGTTTGATGTACTCTGATACTTTTTGTCCTGTTATATGTCATTAAGAAAAGAAGCTAGTTACAACCATTAAAACTCACTTCACAGTAGTTTGAAATATGCTTGTCTAGATTTTTGGAATCTACAATGTTTGGATTACCATTAAACAGTATAATGTTTAATCAAAGATTTATTTTTAAAGATTTATTTATTTACTTCAAAGTCAGAGTTACACACACACACACGCAGAGAGATAGAGAGGAAGAGAGAGGTCTTCCATCCAATGGTTCACTCCCCAATTGACCGCAACCACCGGAGTTGTGCCGATCCAAAGTCAAGGATTTGGGCCATCTTCCACTGCTTTCCCAGGCCACAGCAGAGAGCTGGATCAGAAGTAGAGCAGCTGGGTCTCGAACCAGTGCCCTCATGAGATGCTGGCACCTCAGGCTAGGGCATTAACCCGCTGCACCACAGCGCCATCCCCTCCGAAGATTTTTAGTGAAATAGAAAATAAATCAAGTCCCCTCTATCTGTCTCCCTCTGTCTGTCTGTAACTCTCTCAAATAAGTAAATAAATTTTTTCTTTAAAAAAAAAAAAGGCCAGGTGCCAGCACCTTGGTAGGTTAAGCCTCCGTCTGCACCCTGTATGGGCACGTATGATCCATATGGTCACTGGTTCCAATCTAGCTCCCTGCTGATGGCCTGGGAAAGTAGTAGAAAAGGGCTCACGTTCTTGGGCCCCTGCACTTGCATGGGAGACCCAGAAGAAACTCCTGGCTTTGGATAGGTGCAGCTCCGGTGATTTGGGGAGTGAACCAGCACATGGAAGACCTCTCTCTCGGCCTCTTTCTGTCTGTCTGTAACTCTCAAATAAATATCTTTAAAAAAAAAAAAAAAAAAAAAGCCACATAGCCTTTAAAAAAGAAAATAGATCAAGTGACTGGGGCTTAGAGTTTATTTAGATTGTGCTTTATCTTTGTTCACCATCAGTTGTTTAGATTTACCTTTCTCATTTATTTATTTGAAAGGCAGAGTTAGAGGGGGTGAGCGACATACAGAGAGAGATCTTCCTTCTTCTGATTCACTCCCCAAATGGCTACAACAGCTTTGCCTGGGCCTAGGCCAGGCTGAAGCCAAGAACCTGGAGCTCCATCTAGGCCTTATACATGAAAGGCAAGGGCCCAAGGACTTGGGCCATACTCCACTGCCCTCTCAGGCACATTGGCAGAGAGCTGGATTGGAAGTGGAGCAGTCAGGGCATGAACCTGCTGCATTCTTATGGGATACCAGCACTGCAGGAGGTGGCTTTACCTGCTTTGCTACATAGGACCCCTTTCAATATGGTTTTGCTGTTGAAAGTAATAGGGTTCATTGTGCATATTACAGAGCTGGTATAGAATGAGAGTACTCTGCAGTTGGGGCACAAGTTTCTCAACCATTTCACATACGAAATATTTTCTAAGAAAAGGAATTGAAGTGCATGGGTTAAAAAGTAGATAGCATAATTCTTCAAGAGATTTGAATAAAATTTTGTTATAAAATATTAAACATTTTAAAAATAGGAAGAATAGTATAACAAATCATCATTACCTAAATTTACTTTCAATAATAGCATTATGTTGATTCCAACAGGAATCTTTAACAAGTTTTCTTTAAAATATGTATTTATTTATTTATGTATTTGAAAGTCAGAATTACACAGAGAAAGGAAAGGCAGAGATGTCTTACATCCACTGGTTCACTCCCCAGTTGGCCGCAACAGCTGGAGCTGTGCTGATCCAAAGCCAGGAGCTTTTTCTGGGTCTCCCACGTGGGTGCAGGGGCCCAAGTAGTTGGGCCATCTGCCACTGCTTTCCCAGGCCATGGCAGAGGGCGAGATCAGAAGTGGCACAGCCAGGACTCAAACCAGTGCCCATTATGGGATGCTGGCACTGCAGGCAGCCACAGCGCTGGCCCCCATAACAAAGATTTTAAAGCATATAAAATTATCTCCTTTAATGTAATTCCCTCCTTTTATATAAGTAGATGATCTGTTTTTCAGAAGAGGTATATCAGCCTTAGTGTACCTTGCTTCAGTGCCCACAACCTACAAGCCTAGGAAGAAGAGTAAGTAATTACATGCTATGTGAAAAAAGGGATGGTGTACAAATAATCTGCCCCATTTAAGGGATTTTACTTATGACCTCCTAAGAACACTATACCCATGCCTCTCTTACATGAAGTATTTCTTTTTTTTATAGAACTTTATTATTTATTCTAGAGAGTTAGAGAAGGAGAGACAAAGAGGTCTTCAGTCTACTGAATTACTCCTCAAATCTCTGCAACAGCTGAAGCTGAGCTCATCCAAACCTAGCAGCCAGGAGCTTCTCTGGGTCTCCATGCAGGTGCAGGGACCCAAGCACTTGGATCTTCTACTGCTTTCCCAAGCCATTAGCAGGGAGCTGGATCAGAAGAGGATCTGGGACAGGAACTGGTGTCCTTATGGGATGCCAGTGCCCAGAGGCTTAGCCTCCTATACCACCCTTGAAATGTTTCAACAACATCTTTTACCAGTCTCTCTAGCACTCTCTCAGTGCCACTTAATTTCATTTTCACAAACATTTTGAAGTATTATGATGTTTTAGGCTTCCATGTCTCCGTTTTAAACTTCCTTGTTTTTTTCCTTCCCTACATAGGGCTAAAATCCCACACAGTAGATTTTCATTTATAATCTGGCTTCACCCCATCTTTCTTCTTTTTTTCTTCTTAAGATTTATTTATTTATTTGAAAATCAGAGTTACTTAGAGAGAGTAGGAGAGGCAGAGAGACAGAGAGACAGAGAGACAGAGAGAGGTCTTCCATCTGCTGGGTCACTCCCCAGTCGGCCGCAACAGCCTGAGCTGCACCGATCTGAATCCAGGAGCCAGGAACTTCTTCTGGGTCTGCCACATGGGTACAGGGGCCCAAGGATTTGGGCCATCTTCCACTGCTTTCCCAGGCCATAGCAGAGAGCTGGATTGGAAGTGGAGCAGCCAGGTCTTGAACTGGCGGCACCAGTATGGGATGCTGTAGGCAGCTGCTTTACCAGCTACACCACAGCACCGGCCCTCACCCCATCTTTCTAGCCTTTGCTTCCATGATCTGTTTCTTCCCTTCCATTTTTACCTTCTTACTCCTAGAATACTCATTCCATTTTAAGACTTAGATTATTTTTCTAGTTCTAATTGAGACATTATTTTGTGGATGAGGCCATTTTAACCATCTGAGGAAAAAAATAATTCATCAGCTCATTTTTGTTTGATGTGTCTGTGTGGTGCCACTTAATTGAGTTATTTTTTATCTAGCAGTTTAGGTTTACCTGCTCTGCACCCTTGGTTACACAGTATTCTCTTCCAGAGAAGGGATTACATCTTACTCTTCTTTGTCTCTTAAACATTTCTTTGGTTCCTACACGTAGTAGGCATCCAGTAATTGTTTGTTGAATGAATGTATTCTTACTTTTAGAATTTTAGAATCCAGTTCTATTACAGATTCCAGATAGGAATGGTGAATCAAAGTTTGTTTTTTCTTGTTGTTTTAGTTTATATTTGGTTTTTTACTTCTCTTCTTGGTGATGTTTGTTAAAATTTCTACAGAGAACTAAATTCCATAGCTTTTTCCTTAGGTGTAAATACTCATATACTTTAGTAAGCTAGTATAGAGTGTACATCTTAAATATCCTACAGTAAAGGTAAGTAAAAGCATTCAGTATCCTTAATTTTTTCTGTTGAGCAGTATGATTTTGTGAGTTGGAATAGATTTCTTCTGTAAACCTTACAGTAGTCTTGACTAATTTTTAATACATTTCAGCTCATGGAATGCTGTGTAAATGCCCTGGTGACATCATTTAAAGAGACTATCTTAGCGGAGTGCCAAGGCATGATCAAACGAAATGAAACTGAAAGTAGGTAAAAACATCATATAAAGTTATCGTAATCTGTTATCACTGAAGAAAATCACTTAATAAATTGCTGTTAAGTCATTCTTTTACACATAGTTGTATTTGTAAACTGTGCTTAAGGAAGTTAATAAAATATTTTATATGGAAGCAGAGACTTAAGTATTTTAACAGAAACTTAAGTATTCTCCCCCTTAGATATTTATACATATATATATATGTTAGTGTATATGTAATGAATTTCCATTTTATATCTCAAAGTAACATTCTGCTTTTAAAGGTGCCAATTTTAATTTGTAAACAAATAGTATAGGATAGAACTAGGTATTTGATTTATATGTGGAACCTTGTGGCTAATTTTTTAGTATGTAATAAAATTTTCTGTGTTACTAATTTCCATCTCTCCCTCCAAAAAGCATTTAATAATTAAGATTTTTTTTGTTGATGAAAAAGTTTTAATATAAAGGCTAACATGTTAAACGTTATGAAATATCCTTATCTTGATAAGGTCAATATTTGAAGTGTGTGTTTTTTTTTTTTGTTTTTGTTTTAAGATTTATTTATTTGAAAGGCAGAGTTACAGGGAGTCTTCCATCCACTGGTTCACTCCCCAGATGGCCACAATGGCTGGAGCCTGCACCAATCCGAAGCCAGGAGCCAGGAGCTTCTTCCAGGTCTCCCATGCGGGTGCAGGGGCCCAAGCACTTGGCCATCTTGAAGATTTATTTTATTTATTTGAGAGGCAGAGTTACAAAGAGAGGGAGAGAGAGAGATAAAGGTCTTCCATCCACTGGTTGATTTCCTTAATGGCTGCAGTGGCCAGAGCTGGACCAATCTGAAGCCAGAAGCCAGGAGCCTTTTCTAGGTCTCCTATGTATGTGCAGGGGCCCAAGTACCTGGGCCATCTTCCACTGCTTTCCCAGGCCATTAGCAGAGAGCTGGATCGGAAGAGCAGCTGGGACACAAAACGGCACCCATATGGGATGCCAGCGCCACAGGCAGAGGAGAGGCTTAACCTGCTACACCACAGTACCGGCCCCTTAAATTTTCTCTTAATAAACTTACATTTTGAAAAATAGCAAGTATATAGCAAAAAGAAAAAATTTCCTATATCCTTAAAACCCTGAGATAACCACTTTTCACATTTTTATGTATTACTCTATAAACTTGATTGTGTCTAACTACAAGGTCTCACTTCATCTCCAGTTGAATTTAGAGTACATATTTCAACTGACTAAATGCATTAATTTTTTTAGAAATTCTGTAGTGAAGAGCAAGTTACTCATTGCCATAAATGAAGTATTTGAATTCTGTTTGCCAACCTAAGAATATTTATATCTGATTCATATTGGACTACCTTTGAAAGTATTTATTTACTAGTAACCAGTACTGAGATATAAGGTTTTTGTGAAGGTCAATTAAATGGTATAACATATGAAGAAGTGCTCTGTAAATTAAAAATTAATACAATTTTATGTTATTTAAAATATCATTTTTTTTTTTAATTTTTTTTTTTTGACAGGCAGAGTGGACAGTGAGAGAGAGAGACAGAGAGAAAGGTCTTCCTTTGCCGTTGGTTCACCCTCCAATGGCCGCCGCGGCCGGCGCGCTGCGGCCGGCGCACCGCACTGATCCGATGGCAGGAACCAGGAGCCAGGTGCTTTTCCTGGTCTCCCATGGGGTGCAGGGCCCAAGCACCTGGGCCATCCTCCACTGCACTCCCTGGCCACAGCAGAGGGCTGGCCTGGAAGAGGGGCAACCGGGACAGAATCCGGCGCCCCGACCGGGACTAGAACCCGGTGTGCCGGCGCCGCTAGGCGGAGGATTAGCCTAGTGAGCCGCGGCGCCGGCCTTAAAATATCATTTTTTTATCATCATTATTCATGATTAGTTATCCTTTAATGATGCAGTTATCTACTTACTATTGTAGCTGCTTTATGAAATGGTGCTACTCGTCTATGTAAACTGTTGAACTTTGAATAAAAAGTATTTCATCACATTGGAGGTGAAATGAATCACCTTTTAAAGATGTTAGGCTTTGTAGTATCTGATCATTTTTGATTAGTTTTTTATTAAAAAAGTTTTGAACGAACTGAGAAGGTGGATCAGGAAATCCTACTTGCTATAACAGCTCCTAAATTAAATGTATGCACAGAATACTATCAACATGGCAGACGTATCTAAATTCTTACTACCATAGGCATTTCATGATACAAATCAGAAAAATTATGATAGTGAATAAAATGATTCAATGAATGTGTTCTGTCCTTTCAGAATTACATTTAATGTTTTCATTGATGGACAAAGTTCCTAATGGGATAGAGCCAATGTTGAAAGACTTGGAGGAACATATCATTAGTGCTGGCCTGGCAGATATGGTAGCAGCTGCTGAAACTATTACTACTGTAAGTTTTCTTCAATGGCAATGGTAGATGTATATCAACTTTATTTTTTAAATGTAAGCTTGGATAATTAAACTTAACTGAAAGAACAAAACAGCAATGTTGAAAAGCCTTTTTATTTTCAAGAAGAAATTTTCCCAATATTAAGACTACATTCTTTTATTGTTTTATTTGTATTTTTGATTTCTGATATTATCTTCCTTTTGAAACTCATATAAAACATTTTGTTTCTAGGACTCTGAGAAATATGTTGAGCAGTTACTTACTCTGTTTAATAGATTTAGTAAACTCGTCAAAGAAGCTTTTCAGGATGATCCACGATTTCTTACTGCAAGAGATAAGGTATATATCTGTATATTAACACTTACATTAAAGGTGTTACTATCATAATTTAAACCTTTAATAGGTGATATACACTATTATACTATTAAATTGCAAACTAATAACCTAACAACTCTTAATTTTTTCATCAGTGGGGAGCAGCCATAGTTATTACATCTGATTTGTTACACTCATGTTTTTGTAAGCATTGCCTATTCTGTGAACTAGAATTTAGCTTTAAAATTGTTCTGTTCTTCGTTTTCCCAAGAATGTTTTCCTGTTTTTGAATATTACAATCACTGAACTCCTGTTCACCCTTCCTTTAAGACCAGCTTGTAGTGTGCTCCCCTCTGGAACTTGCTGGATTGATACCTCATCCACCTCCATCTCCAGAGTTTATGCCAAGCAGAGTTGATTCCTCCATCTACTGTCCTTGCATAGGGTTCCTTTGAGTTATTTCAGGATTTATCCTGGCCTCTCAGGGAAGTATTTGCATTGTATAGAAACTTTCTGCATCCTGACTAGGAGAAGATAATAATGATAATGAAACATCGTATTGTCCATGAAGTTGTATCTTTTGAAATGTCATAAACCTGTCACAAGAAAGTACTGTTAGGGGCTAGTGTTGTGGTGCATTAGTTTAAGCTACTGGCTGTGAAGCTGGCATTCCATATCAGTGCTGGTTAAGTTCCAGCTGTTCTACTTTCCAATCCATCTCCCTGCTAACGTACCTGGGACAGTAGTGGAAGATGCCACCCACCACATGGGAGACCTGTACAGAGTTCCCGGCTCCTGGCTTCCACCTGGCCTAGCCCTGACTATTGTTGGCCGTTTAGGGAGAGAACCAGAGGATGAAAGATCTCTTTTCTCACTTTCCCTCCTAATACTCTGCATTTCAAAAAAATTAACCTGTTTTTTAAAAAGAAATTATTTTTAGTTTTTTAAATCTCTTCAACTACCCTTAATTACTTTCCATGTTAGATTTTTTTAATGAAGCTAAAAACACAGCTTTCTCCAGTAGGCTTTTTCCCTCACTTTTTTGGTCCATTTAAAAGGAAGGAAGGGAAGGAGGGAGGGAGGGAGGGAGGAGTGTAGACGTGGAGGGGTCATTTGAAATCTTAAACTGAGCAGCCTACTAAGGCCTTGCTGAGATGATGTTGAGTCAGAACTGATGGTGATGAAGGAATCAGTCATGTGGTTATTTAAGACAAGAGTTTTTTCAGCTAGAGGAAGCAATGCCTGTAAAGGCTCCCTGGCAGGAATACAGTTGTCATGTTCCAGGAACGGGAGAAGAGACCACTGTGGCCAGAGTAGATGGAGTGAGGGGGAGAATATTAAGAAATAAAGTCAAACAGGAAATGGAAGGCCAGATCATGGAAGACTGAGCCATGGTGTAAGGAACTTTGTTTTTACTGTGAGTAGGATTGAAAGTCACTAAAAGATGTTGAACAGAGTGATAAAACCTGATTTATATATTAAAAGAATCACTGTGACTATTGTAAAAAAAAAAAAAAAAAAAAGAACTGAAAGAGCTAAGAAGCAAGAATGCCAGTTAAGGATTTATATAAATAATTTAGTTAAGTGATGATGGGGGTCATCCCTGAGTGGTTGTGTGGTTGTGGAGGTATTCAAAAGTGCTGGAATGTTTCTTTTTCTTTTTTGAATAGAAATACTTTGGGAAATGAGAGTAACATGTATAGAAAGGTGGGGGCAGGGGAAGATTATAAAGGGAAGGAATGGTGGTACACTGAGTCTGCTATTAAGATGGCTCAGCCGGCGCCGCGGCTCAATGGGCTAATCCTCCGCCTGTGGTGCCGGCACACCAGGTTCTAGTCCCAGTCAGGGCGCTGGATTCTGTCCCGGTTGCTTCTCTTCCAGGCCAGCTCTTTGCTATGGCCCAGGAGTGCAGTGGAGGATGGCCCAGGTCCTTGGGCCCTGCACCCGCGTGGGAGACCAGGAGAAACACCTGGCTCCTGGCTTTGGATCAGTGCGGTGCGCTGGCCGCAGCACACCGGCCGTGGCGGCCATTGGAGGATGAACCAATGGCAAAGGAAGACCTTTCTCTCTGTCTCTCTCTCTCACTGTCTAACTCTGCTTGTCTAACTCTGCCTGTCAAAAAAAAAAAAAAAAAAAAAAAAGATGGCTCTGCAGTGAGCTGCCATAGCTTATTCCTGGAGGTATTAAAAAAACACTGCTCAAAGTTATCCCACTTGTGAGGTGTTGATTCCTTCATATTTCTAATCTACACGAGTATAGGCAGCACAAATTTCCATAGTCTTAGAAAGGGCACCTTTAGGTACAGGTGCAGATACCACCAGTGGGAAAAGACTGAGGGGTATGAGCAAAGTTTGACAGCATCTGTTATACTAGCTGTGTAGCTTGGAATTAAAAGATAAAAATGACAGCAGTCTGTAAAAGTGGGAGGCTTTTTGACTGACTACTTTTCTCTGCAGCCCAGTGAGATCTTTCCTCTTAAATCATGTTCTTTGAGTACTCTTCTCCACCCCCACTGATGCTCTGCTGGTCTGTGCTGCTGTCATCTCACTGTCTAACTCTACATACCTTTGAGTTTACATTTAATGTCACTTCCTTTTTTTGAAAAAAAAAAAATATTGTTTATATTTAAGGTATACACATGATGTTCCAGTATACATATAAGTTGTAAAAGGTTACTATAGTGAAGCAAATTAACATATCCATAAGCTTCCGTAGTTACCTGCTTTCTTTGTTTTTCTAGCAAGATAACTAAAACCTACTCATTTAACATTAATCTCAGTATAATTTTATTACCTACATCCTTGTGGTATGCGTTAGATCTATTGACTTGTTCATCCTGCATATCTGCTGCTTTGACCTACCTCTACCCATTTCTTTTCCCTGCCCCTGATGACAACTGTTGTTTTCTATCTCTGCATGCTTGATTTTTTTTTTAAAGATTTATTTTATTTATTTGAAAGAGTTACAGAGAGGGGTAGAGCCAGAGAGAGAGGTCTTCCATCTGCTGGTTCACTCCCCAGATGGCCGCAATGGTTGGAGCTGCGCTGATCCGAAGCCAGGAGGCAGGAGCTTCTTCCAGGTCTTCCATGTGAGTGCAGGGTCCCAAGGACTTGGGCCATCTTCTACTGCTTTCCCAGGCCACAGCAGAGAGCTGGATCGGAAGAGGAGCAGCCAGGAATAGAACTGGGCACCCCTCTGGGATGCCGGTGCTTCAGGCCAGGGCTTTAACCCACTGCACCACAGCGCCTGCCCCAAGATCACCTTCTTTTATGAAGGCTGAATGCTATTCCATTGCATATGTGTAGCATAGTTTCTTTATCCATTTGCCCACTGATAGATAATACGTTAATGTTTTTCTATATCTTGACTATTGTGAATAATAGTACAGTGAGCATGGGAGTGCAGATAACTATACAGTGGTGATTTCATTTTTTGGGTATATATTTACAAGGAGGGATTGCTGGGATTCTGATTAGATATGAAAACAAACTACAAGACTTTCAAATGAATCAGATGTAGACTGTGATAGATATTAGTTAAAAATGACAATGAGGGACTGGCATTATGGCACAGTTTAAGCTGCTACTTGAGACAGAGGCAATGGCATCCCATATCAGAATGCAAGTCATAGCTATTCAGCTTCCAATTCAGCTCCCTGCTAATGTGTCTGGGAAAGCAGTGGAAGATGGCCCAAGTGCTTGGGCTGCTGCCACACACATGGGAGACTCATAGAATTCCAGGCCCTGGCTTCCGTGTGGCCTTGTCCTAGCTGTTGCAGCCATTTGGTTAGTGAATCAACAGATGGAAGAACTTGATCTCTCTCGCTCACTCGCTCTCTTTCTCTCTCTCTCTGTAGCTGTGCCTTTTAAATAAATCAATAAATCTGAAAAGACAGTGAGGTTTGTTTCTGATCATTTAGAAGGAAATGTTTAATGTGATGGGAAAGGCTGTGGAAGAAGTAGGATGGATGATGGTTACAGATCAGAACTACACCTCTGAATAAGTTAACTGAAACGTCTATTAAGCATCTGTGTGGCATTGTTGAATCCAGGAGAGAATGGGACTAGAAAAATTTATTTGGCAACTTTAGCACATAGATGATTTTTAAAGCACTGACTATGGATCTGTGATCATCAAAGTAATGAGTGAAGATGGAAAAGAGAAGGGATCTAAGAATTGGCTAGGGTGTTTTGATTATATATTTAGTTGTTAGAAAGATGAACAGCCATCTTTCCTAAGGAGAGAAGAAAATGAGCAGAATGTGCAGGAGAACATGAAATGCTAGGAAACAAGTGGAGAAGGTACTTTCCTGAGGGGGCCACTGTGTTTTAAAACACTACTGCTAATGAGGATTAACCAGTGTCTTCAGCAAAATGGGGCTTGTGCATGACTTTGAGAAGAAAAGTTGAGTGGAGTAATGGTAAGAAAACCTTGCAGTAGTGGTTTTCAATAAGAATATAGGCAAGAAATTGGAGACAGTGAGTTATATTAATTTTTCTTGGAACGTAGCTAAAGGGAAGGAGAGAAATGGAGTATTAGTTGACTGTGGACAAAGCTAGAAGATAAATTTTAAGATGTAAAAATGATGATTTTTATTAGGCTGAAAAAACAATAAGGAATGAAAAATGCACATATGTATTTTGGAAATGTCATGATTTAGCTCTGTACTTGTATTTTAAGTATTTAAAACAAAGTTTATATTTCAAATTATTTTTGCAGGCGTATAAAGCAGTTGTTAATGATGCTACAATTTTTAAACTTGAATTACCTTTGAAGCAGAAAGGGTAAGTTTTTAAACCATATTTTTAAAAAATACTTATATGTTTGGAATATTTTATGTTATTAGGTTTGCAGAGTGCCTCTTAGCTTTGTTTTGTTGATTGTTACTTTTATGATTTGTGTTGCCTTTTGCTGTTAAAAAAGAGATATAGTTTTGTGTTAAATTACTTTTATGACCAAAAGTATTTTTTTAAGTAGAAAATTTTAGAATCTCTACTTGATCATTCTTTATTAATCACTAAAAGGATTGTACTACTATAAAAACATAGGAAATATTTCCCAATTCACTAGTGTTATTAATGAAGTCAATTTTTAAGTGAATTTTTAAATTACCATTTAAAAAATTGGTCTCCTTGGTAAGATGAATTTGCTTATGCTAAGTACAGTTTATAGAAATAAAAAAATAAAATATGGGAATAAATCTGAGCTAATTATAGTAACAGTACAAGTAGCAATAAAAGCTAATTGGGAAAATCCTTTTGATGTATTTTCTAGCTGCAAATTACTGGTTTAAAGAAATTTTTAGTATATTATATTTGAAAAAATGTCATTTCTTAAGGTAAAGTGGGTTAGGTATTCTTTTATTTTGGAGCTGTTTAAGTTGATTGAGTGGCACTGTGATGGAAGACACATGAATCATAGTATATTATAGTAGTTGACATATTTTAGAAAGCTGTATATCATAGTCTCTATTATTTATTTATTTTATTTGAAAGACATAGTTAGAGGGAGAGACAGAGAGAGAGAGATGTTTTGTCTGATTGTTCAGTCCCTAAATGGCCACAAAAGTCAGGCCAAAGCTAGGAGCTTGGAGCTTCTTCTAGGTCTCCCACATGGGTGACAGAGGAAAAATCTTGGGCCATCTTTTACTGCTTTCCCAGGCTCATTAGCAGGGAGCTGGATCAGAAGTGGAGTAGCTGAGTCTTGAGCTGGTGCCCATATGGGATACCAGCATCACAGGTGGTTTAACTCACTGTACCACAATGCCAGCCCATCACTTTCTCATGTATAAATTATGAAATATAGCTCTGTTGTCTTGACAGCCTCATTGTATAAGTGCATAGAGATCTTCCTCCTCCTTCTCTACTCAGGCATTTTTTAATGAAAATTTTCAGAGTTACAGTACTATCGCAATAACTGCTTTATCAAATATATATCTCCCTATGTACAGTTGACCCTTTTTATCCATAGGTTCCATTTCCCAGATTCAATCAACCACAATTGAAAATATTGGGGACAAAAAATAGTGTCTGTCCTGAATTTATGCAGATCTTTTTATTCATGTTATTATTCCCCGAACAATGTAACAACCATTTAAATAGTGTTAAATGTTTGGGAGGATGTGCATAGGGTACATGCAAATACTGTGCCATTTTGTGTGTGGGACTAGAGCATCCTCAGCGTTTAGTATCCATGGGGGTGCTACAGCTAATCCTTTTCAGATACCAAGGGGAAACTAATGTTCTTCATTTAAGTTGTTTTTTTTTATATATATTTTTTTCAAGATTTATGTTATTGAAATACAGTGTTATGCTGGAGGAGATAGAGAGATTTTTCTATCCACTAGTTCACTCCACAAATGGATACAACAGCCAGGTCTGAGCTAGGCTGAAGCCAGGAGCTTCTTCCAGGTCTCCCATGTGGGTGCAGGGACCATAGGGCTTGAGCCATCTTCCACTGCTTTCTCAGGCACATTAATGGAGCTGGATCAAAAGTGGAGCAGCCAGAATTTGAACCAGCAACCACATGGGATGCTGGTTTTGCAGGCAGCGGCTTAACTTGTTACAGTGCCAGCCCCATCAGTCCCATTTTTAATTCATTTTTAAAGAAGTTGCAGACATTAGTAGCCCTTACTCCCTAAATACTTCATCATACAGTCATTAATTGAATTTGATATTTGTTTTGAGGAAAATTTTACACAGTCGTATATATGTCTTAAATAAAAATAGACTCAAATTTGACAAATGCCTGTGTCCATTAATATGTACAATACTTCCATCACCATAGTATTGTCTCATGCCTGTTCCTAGTCAATCCTATCCCACCTCCTTCAGGAGACAACTATTGATCTGATTATTTGAACACAGATTAATTTGACCTGGTCTAGGTCTTTACATAAATGGAATCATATAAGTTCAATACATACTTTTTTTTAAAAAAAGAAACATTGATTGACTTGAAAGGCAGAGTTGGGGGGGTACTGAAACAGAGAGCTCTTCCATCTACTAGTTCACTCTCCCAAATAGCTGCAATAACAAGGGCTAGAGCAGATGAAAACCAGGACCCAGGAGCTTCATCCAGGTCTCCCACATGGGCATGGGCCCCAAGTACTTGGGCCATCTTCTGCTTTCCTAGGCACATTAGCAGGGAGATGTGTGGGGAGCAACCCGGACTAGACTAAGTTACTGGAATTAAGACTTATTCTAGGCCGGCGCCGCGGCTCACTAGGCTAATCCTCCGCCTAGCGGCGCCGGCACACCGGGTTCTAGTCCCGGTCGGGGCTCCGGATTCTGTCCCGGTTGCCCCTCTTCCAGGCCAGCCCTCTGCTGTGGCCAGGGAGTGCAGTGGAGGATGGCCCAGGTGCTTGGGCCCTGCACCCCATGGGAGACCAGGAAAAGCACCTGGCTCCTGGCTCCTGCCATCGGATCAGCGCGGCGCGCCGGCCGCGGCGGCCATTGGAGGGTGAACCAACGGCAAAGGAAGACCTTTCTCTCTGTCTCTCTCTCTCTCACTGTCCACTCTGCCTGTCAAAAAAAAAAAAAAAAAAAAAAGACTTATTCTATGCATCTGCTCTCCCACAATATGGCGCTGGGAGAGAAGAAAACAGCTTCTGCACAGCTGCCTCCAGTTCAGCCAATAAACTGTAGGACTTGCTCCTGATTGGAGGAGAGCAGCGTACTCGGCGTGTGGGCAGCCGAGTTGGGATTGGCAGAGGAGGACTATAAAGGAGGAGAGAGACGGCATGCACCAGGAACATCTAAGGGGAACATCTAAGGGGAACACCTGTGCAGCCCCCGAGAGAGCCGGCCGGCGATGTGCCGCTCCCCTGCGGAAGTGGGGAATGTGGCCAGGGGGAACTGCCCTTCCACGGAGGTGGAAGGGACAGTAGCCAACCCAGGAAGAACCAGCAGCAAACCCGGGGAGGGCCGAGCAGACGAAAGAACAGCGCAGGGTCCTGTGTCGTTCCTCCACGAAGAGGGGGAGCGACATAATGGTGCCGTGACTCGGATAGGAAACCTAGGACGGATAGGAAACCTAGGACGGATAGGAAACTTAGGAGGGAAGAAACGGGAAGAAGTGGAAAATATCGGAGAGAGAGACTAGCAAACAGCCTAGGGAAAAGCCGGACGAAAAAGGTGCCGGAAGAAGCTATTGAAAGCCTAGGCGTAGACTTGGATACGGACTACGGGGGGAAGCTGGGAGAAATCTCTAAGGTCGAAAGCGAAAGTGAAAGCTAGAACAAACTCGGATGCGGACTGTGGGGAGAGGCCAGGAGAAGTGGGGGAGGAGTATTGTTGGAGGAAAGCTTGGGGAAACATACCGGGTAGAGAAAAATGTTAGGGAAATTGAAGCCGCGGGGGGCAGGCCGAGGCGGAGACGAAAGCCACTTTGGGATTCTCAAGTTAGCCCGGGAATAGGGGGCGAAAAGTTAAAACCAGAAGCAGAAACGTAAGCCCGGTTGGGATCCGTCTGATTAGCCCGGGGAGCAAAGGACGGGAAGCCAAATCGTGGGGCGGAGACGTGAGCTGGGTTGAATTCGCCAGGCTAGCCCGGGGAACTTAGATTGAATGCTAATGGCGGAGACGTAAGCTACGCTGTGTGACTCGCGGAGGCTGCCGCGCGCAGACAGAGCGCGCGGGGCTCAAGTAGATAGGGAACGCTGGGCTAAGTGAGAGACCGCGGAGTGTGCGCGCGAAGCCGAGCCACGCAGAGCCGCGAAGCCGCGCAGATGAGAGAGGCGCGAGCTGAAGCGGCTCAGAGCCGGAAAGCCGCCGAGAAGCGGCTTCGGGGCGGGCACCGGAAAGCCGCAGGGATAAGAGAAACAGAAGTTTAGAAGTAAAATGAGAGAAATAGGAATGCTGGAAGATAGAAGTAAAATGGGAGAAATAGGAATGCCCGGAGATAGAGAAATAGAGAAATAGAAAGGCCTCCCCTCAACATGGCAATGAGAAAGCTTGGATTCGGTCTGCCTGATTAGGGAGGCGGTGAGCACCTGCGGGCGGCTAGCAGCTTATGCGCCGCAGGTCACCGAAGACAGGCACGAATTAACATCAGTAAGGCCTCCCCACAATACCGCAATTAGAAGGCTTGGATTCGGTCTGCCCGATTAGTGAGGCGATGAGCACCTGCGGGCAGCTAGCAGCTTATGCGCCGCAGGTCACCGAAGACAGGCACGAATTAACATCAGTAAGGCCTCCCCACAACACAGCAATGAGAGGGCTTGGATTCGGTCTGCCTGATTAGTAAGGCGATAAGCACCAGTAGGCAGCTCGACCAGAGTATGAGCTGCAGGTCACCGAAGATAGGCACGAACCAACACTAATAAGTCTCCCCCACAATATGGCAATGAGAAAGCTTGGATTCGGTCTGCCTGATTAAGGCGGTAAGCACCAGCAGGCGGCTCGACCAGAGTATGAGCCGCAGGTCACCGAAGACAGGCACGCATCAGCGCCTAAAAACCTCCTCACAACATGGCGAAGAGAGGACCCGGATTCGGTTTGCCTGATTGATAGGACTTGTAAGAACCTGTGGCAACTCTAGCAAGCAGAGCAGAGTGTGTGCCGCGGGACACCGAAGACAGGCGCGTATCAACGCCAAAAAATAAAAAGAAAGGGGGATCTGTGGGGAGCAACCTGGACTAGACTAAGTTACTGGAATTAAGACTTATTCTATGCATCTGCTCTCCCACAATATGGCGCTGGGAGAGAAGAAAACAGCTTCTGCACAGCTGCCTCCAGTTCAGCCAATAAACTGTAGGACTTGCTCCTGATTGGAGGAGAGCAGCGTACTCGGCGTGTGGGCAGCCGAGTTGGGATTGGCAGAGGAGGACTATAAAGGAGGAGAGAGACGGCATGCACCAGGAACATCTAAGGGGAACACCTGTGCAGCCCCCGAGAGAGCCGGCCGGCGGTGTGCCGCTCCCCTGCGGAAGTGGGGAATGTGGCCAGGGGGAACTGCCCTTCCACGGAGGTGGAAGGGACAGTAGCCAACCCAGGAAGAACCAGCAGCAAACCCGGGGAGGGCCGAGCAGACGAAAGAACAGCGCAGGGTCCTGTGTCGTTCCTCCACGAAGAGGGGGAGCGACAAGATGAATCAGAAATAGAGCAGCTGGTACTGGAACTGGTACCCATAACCCACTACACCACAGCACCAGCCCCAATGCATACTTTTTTTTTTAAGGTTAATTTTATTTATTTGAAAGACAGAATTACAGAGAGAGGTAGAATCAGAGAGAAAAAGAGAGAGAAACAGGTCTTCCATCCACGGTTTCACTCCCCAGATGACCACAATGACCAGAGCTGAGCTGATCTGAAAGCTTGAAACTAGGTACTTCTTCCAGGTCTCCCACATGGGTTCAGGGGCCCAAGGACTTGGGCCATCTTCCACTGCTTTCCTAGGCCATAGCAGAGAGGTGGTTCAGAAGTGGGGCAGCTGGGTCTCGAACTGGCACCCATATGGGATGCCGGCACTGCAGGCAGCAGCTTTACCCGCTATACCACAGTGCCAACCCCAATATATTCTTTTTAATGGAAAGCTTCTTTCATTCAGATTGTGGTTTTAAAATTCATGTAGTAGTCATTTGTTTTCTAAAGTGATTATACTATTTTATACTTTAGCAAAATAGGAAAAGTACCAGTGAAACTTCATTTTCACCAATGTTTGGTGTGATTTTACTTTTTTTTTTTTTTTTTGGCAGGCAGAGTTAGAGAGAAAGGTCTTCCTTCTGTTGGTTCACTCCCAAATGGTTGCTACGGCTGGCGCACTGCGCCGATCCGAAGCCAGGAGCCAGGTGCTTTCTCCTGGTCTCCCATGCGGGTGCAGGGCCCAAGCACTCAGGTCATCCTCCACCGCCCTCCCGGGCCACAGCAGAGAGCTGGACTGGAAGAGGAGCAACCAGGACTAGAACCCAGCGCCCATATGGGATGCTGGTGCTGCAGGTGGAGTATTAACCTAGTGCACCACGGCGCCGGCCCCGTGATTTTACTTTAGCCATTTGGGTATATGTAGAGGTATCTTGTAATTTTAATTTCCATTTTGTCCATCACTTTCGTAACTATCAATGTTGAGGAATTTTTCATGTATTTTTGTTAGGTAGCATATCCCCCCACTTGCACATATGCTATTATTGTTATAAAAACACTGATAACATCTTTTGAGAAAGAAAGCATTTACTATTATAATAATTATTATTAAGGAAAAGGGATAGGTGACAATGAGGCCCAAATCAATCTCCTTGTTTAGAAAAGGATTTGGGAATTTTTGGAGTTCGGATAGATAACTGCGAGAAACAGTGAGACAACATGATGGGAGCAGAAGAAAGGCTTAAAGAAAGTCCTTTGAGTATGTACCTTGACAAATCATGTCTATATATACCTTATATGTTCTAAGATGACTGCTGAATTATCATTGGAGTTGTGTCATTGACGTTATAATGAACCATAAAGTAACCCTCCCATTGGTCTGCGCAGGCCCCACTTACAGTATTAGCTGCAGCTATTTCTGTCCGGTTTTATCAGGGACCCTAAAAAGACAGCAGATTTTTTGGGAAAGACACCTATTATAGGATAGGAAGTTACTCTACACAGGCAAGCAAATGACTATTAGGGGCTTAGTATATTAGGCAGCTAACAGAAGCTTGCTGTTAAGCAAGGGAAAGAAGCTCCTTTGTTGTGCACAGTTTCAGTCTCTCCCTTCTCTTTTTTCATTCCTCAATCCTGAGGACTGACAAGGGTCTCAAATCAGTCAGGTTTTAAGGAATAAATTGATTGGCACTAAGTTGTATTCTTAGTCACTCACATGGGGCTGATGGGGAGGTCTCTGCCCTAAATTTGGAGTTCAGATGGAATAACCCAGTGACTTGAAGTCTTTATGCAACAAGTTTGCAAAGGAATTTAAGAATTACAGGCCCAAACAGGAGGAGTAATAAGACCATGACCAACAGACCTTTTAGTGAATGTAATCAATTTTGCCAGGATTTATTGGGAAGGAAATCCTTGATAGAATTCCAGACAGATTACTGATGTCATGTAACCAGCTAGCTTCTTGGTATATTTTCCTTATATTCTGTTCTGCTTGTCTGCTTTTCTTGATCCATATGCAGCAGAAAGTGTTAATACACAAACACTTCTTCCTTCTGCCAGGAGATAATCCAGTGCTATTATCTTATCCATTACTTCATTTGCAAAGGAGTCTACTGAGGTTTTCAATTCATTGAGACTAAACGGTATAGTGTTAGCCAATTCCTTTGAGGCAGTTAGATTTCAAAGGGTGATGTCATGATAAGCAAATCCTCCCCATGGTACTGACAGTCCTAGTTCTTGGCCTACACTACTGTTATTCATCCTAAGGCCCTTTTTCTTTTTTTTTTTTTAATATTTTATTTATTTATTTGAGAGGTAGGGTTACAGACAGTGAGAGGGAGAGACAGAGAAAGTCTTCCTTTCGTTGGTTCACTCCACAAACGGCCACAACGGCCGGAGCTGCGCCAATCTGAAGACAGGAGCCAGGAGTTTTTTCCAGGTCTCCCACGTGGATGCAGGGTTCCAAGGACTTGGGCCATCTTCCACTGCTTTCCCAGGCCATAGCGGAGAGCTGGATTGGAAGAGGGGCAACCGGAACTAGAACCGGTGCCCATATGGGATGCTGGCGCCATGGTACTGGCAAGGCCCTTTTTCTTCTTGCCTGCTTTCCTGGGTGAAAAATATCTATTGTCCCAGTGTACACTGACCACATTCCCAAACATTATTGGTCCTCTGGGACATTCTGACTTGGTCAGAATAAATTAGTTCCCTGTTTTCCTTCAACAGTTGGCTCTCTGAGGAATTTGAAGCCTTTTGTGATACCCATTTTCATCCATGGAGTATCCTGTAGGGACAAAGAGGGCTAATGCTAAAGATGTTAGTAGTAGTACATGAGTGACATGAAGAGGATAATAGGCCTGATTTAAAAGGATATGATAGGGGCCCCAGGTCTGTACAATACAGTTTGCTATAAAACTCGAAATCTTCCAGCCAGGGCCAGGGGGGAAAAAAAAAGGATATGATAGGCCTTTTTATTTGGGAGACTCAAACCAACTTTTATCTTTGCATGCATGAGCCTAGTCTTGCAGTTTACTTGACTCTTAGTAGTTTGCATGAGTTAAGACCCTCTAGGAGATATGGCAATAAACTTGAAAACTTAGACCGTTTCTAAATTAGTGTCAGATCTTTTTTGAAACATAAAGCTGACTCATTTTGGACTTTTATAGCAAAGTTACAGCTTATAGATTAAAGTCACTGGAGCTGACATTGTTTTGCAGTAGGTTGGACTGCTGCTTGCAACACCAACATCCCATATGAGCACTGATTTGAGTCCAGGGTGCTCCACTTTCAAACCACATCACTGCTGATGTGCCTAAGAAAGCAGCGGAGGATGACCTCAGTGCTTGGGCCTCTGCTATGCTTGTGGGAAACCCAGTTGGTGTTCCTGGCTCCTGGCTTCAGCTGGCCCAGCTGGCCCAGCCCCAACCATTGTGGCCATGAACCAGCAGATAGAAGATATTTTTTCTCTCTCTCTACCTCTGTCCCTCTTTCTCCCTTCTCTGTAACTCTACCTTTCAAATAAATAAATTTCTTTAAAAAAAGGTTATAGTTATCAGCTGGGACCCATTTTTAAAGGCATCTTGGATTGCAGATGTATAGTGGGTTGAACCCTATAGGGAGGCATTTAAGTATACAATATTTAGAGAGCTAATTAATATACAAGGGGAAATCAGGTTAATACATAGGAACATTATCTCTGGAGTAGATATTAGGCTAGCCTCCAAAGGGAGTATTTAGTTCCCTTTAAATAGTAATTGAGGTAACTGGGAGACATTTTGGGCTGGTGGAGCTAAGTGTATTTTGTCCTGGCTGTAGGGATTAGGATGACAGACCCAGCATTCTTCTTTACCCTGCTTGAACAGCTTTTGAAAGTTTATTTAGAGTTTGTACCCCAAGTTCATTGCATAACAACCGCTATCAGGAATAGAGGGAGGAGGTAAAGACTGGGCTGCATCCTAGTTTCTCTAGGCCTATGAGATAATTAAATAATAGGTGTTAGACTCTATAGAGTTGTAGACTGTTGTTATAGTCTAACTCTGGTTGTAGTTTAACTCTAGGACTATCCAGGCACTAATGGTTGGGAGAGGTCAGTGTGCGAGCTTTCTAGATATGGATAAGAAATGCTCTACTTTTGCTGTGAACAAAGTTTTCTTTACTTGTGCCTGACAGCTGATGCCAAGAAGAATGCTTGGCTTGTCTACGGGTTGCAGTGGTGCAAGCTGCAGGCTTGATTATTTGTAGTTTTACTGAAGAATGAATCACTAGTAGGGTATGGCAGGGTAGGGTCCATCCCAATGAAGATGGAATTGATCTTTAGTGTGTTTGTTTTTCCAGGACTTTTGTGACACTAGGTCTCCTGGGAGTATACTGTGAAGATGTTCATCAGTGAGATAGCTCAGCCTGTTGGAGGCAAGCTTGTAAATAGTAGTTAGAGTCACAACAACAGATTAAACATACTTAGTGGCATCTATTCTTATTACCTGATCACTGTGTAAGGAAGGGTCTCCCATATAACATTTCATAAGAGCTCAATTAGAACCCACTTCAAGGGGACTACTTGAACTTTAAGCAGTGCAGCTGGCAGCACCTTATTTCAAGTTAGGTTAATTTCCTGACAGATTTTAGATAGAGGTTTTTGTTTGTTTGTTTTTTTAAGGGTATGGTTCATTTTTGCAATTTTCCGGTTGATTGAGGTCTGTAGGAGACATGAAGTGTCAATCAGATTCCTAAAGCTTCTGATTTTATTTTTAAAGATTTCTTTATTTATTTGAAAGAGTTACACAGAAAGAAAGAAAAAGAGACAGAAAGAGAGGGCTTCCATTTACTGGTTCATTTCCCAAATGACCATAATTGCCGATCCTGCACTGATCCAAAGCCATGAGCCAGGAGCTTCTTCTGGGTCTCTCAAGTGGGTGCGCAGGGGCCCAAAGACTTGGGCCATCCTCCACTGCTTTCCCAGACCATAGCGGAGAGCTGGATCAGAAGTTGAGCAGCCGGAACTTGAACCAGCACCCATATGGGATGCCGGCACTGTAGGTGGCGGCTTTACCTGCTATACCACAGCGCTGGCCCCTGGTACTTTCTAAGTTCCTTGACGATGAAGGCTTCTCAGTTGTCACTATGAATTGAAAAGGGGAGTCCAAACCTGAATGGAAGGCCTTTAGCACTTCACAAGACTTCTCTGTCCTAGCAAGAAAAGTTTCCACCCATCCTATAAAGGCATTTACTAAAACCAAGAAGTTCTTGAGGTTTCCAGTTGCCTTTGGCATCATGATGAGATCTATTTGCCAGTCTTTGCCTGGTGCGGTCCCCTTGCCTTAATGACTGGAGGAGGTCTAATCTGGATTATATTTTGCACAGACCACACAACTTTGTATCACACTTTGGAAAGTTTTTATTGTATTTGGTCCAATTTTTTACTCTCTCCATTGTAGAGTAGCATACTGACCTTTAGTGAGTATTCTGATAGATATGATTAATCACCTTTTTTCCTAAGGTGCTCTGGTAGTAACATAATTCCCTGTTTCTTATAGATCCTTCCTTCCTTGGTATACTTATAAGTTGAATCCTATGAGTGTGGAAGAGATCAGTCAAAACCCCATTCATCAGGCCTTCCCAAATCTTCTTTATAATATTTAGGATAGATACAGCTTAAGTCTGTGTCAAGCACTAAGGCCATTATTTTGTCTTCTTAGGCCTTTGGTAGCTTAAACTGAGCCACCTATTTCACTCCTGATCTGATATATTAGTTCCTTTAGCTAGTGGGGTCTCAGCCCATGCAGTGTACAATGGTCACTTCTTTCAACAGCATAATGGCCTCTAAGAAACCAAGCATTATTTTTGCCTGCTTAATTTCCCTATTACCTGCTATTGAAAGACTTCCTTCCTTCCAGAGAGGTTCAGTGCGCATGTACTGCTGAGAAAGCATACTTATAGTCAGTATGTATGGTTACGTTTTTGCTGGTTCTCAGCTGCAAGGCACAAGTAAGTGCAGTTAATTACTTTCAGGGCCCAGCTGGAAAAATTTCCCGGTGGCTTACCTCTTCATACCCAGCTTATATTCTCTGTGTTCCGTGAAGCTGCTTCTACCAGGGAACATTTCCAAATCTGGATCCTCTAAGGAGGGGAGCAGGGAGATCAGTCAAGTCAGTTCAGCTGGATTATCCTTGTTCGGTTACTTGAATACAGTCTTGGACAGTTTCTTCAGTACTGCTTAGCAATAGAGTAGCAGCATTAAGAACTGATTTCGCTTTTAATTTCAGATTTGTGTTGTCTAGCAGGATGGCCTAAAAATTTCCCAACCTTCCATATGTCAGCCAATATGCCCCTTTTTATTCTAGCAGTTGGGTGTGCACAGTGCTTAACTGGCCTGGAGTGAACATTTCTGCTTTCTGCAGCAAATCACAAGTGGTTATTACTGCACACAGGCAGGCTGGCCATCCCTGGGTAACTATGTGTAGCTGTTTAGAGAGGTGGGCCACTGGTTTCCTAGTTGATCCCATTCTCTGGGTCAAGACTCTTACACTGATTTCTCACTTCTCAGGGACAAACAAGTCAAAATACTTGGAATTACCTGGGAGCCCAAAGGCCAGTGCACTTAGGAGCTTAGTTTTACATAGGAGGAATACCTGATGTTGCTCCCTGTTCCATTTTGATGGCTTATTTTCTGATCCCTTTGGGGCTTCATTTAGGGATTTAGCTGTTAGACCAGAGTTTGGGGTCCAGATGTAGCAGAAACTTGCCATTCCTGAGAATTCTCTCAACTGTCGACGGATGGCAGATTGAGCCGCCCTGGCGAGAACACTTCCCTAGTCAGGAAATAGGTTTCTCTGCCCTTGCAGAAGTTCAAACTCAGATACTTCACAGTTGACTATGAAATTTGGGCTTTTTTTCTTGGAAACTTTATCTCCCTTTCGGCCAGAAATTTTGAGGTCAATATAGTGTTTTTGTCTGAGGCTTCATGGGTCTAACTGGCAATCAAAATATCTATGTATTGAAGAAGCATATAACTCAGTAAGTTATAAGTTTCCAAGATCCCTTGCCAGAACTTGTCCACATATGGTTGAGGCGTTTTTTAATCCCTGGGGAAAGACATTCCAACAATATTATTGTTTTTTTCTGCCATCAGAAGTGCTTCCCATTCAAAAATAAATAATTTCTTGGATTTAGAGTCCAAAGAGATGCAGTAGAAAGCATCCTTTATATCTGAGAATGTAAATCAGCAATAAACTGGGTTGTAAGCAGGGAGTAAGGATTGTAACCACCTGGGTAGATATCTTCCACAGTCTGTTGATGGCCTTTAAATCCTGCACAAACTGATATTACTGAGTCCCCAACTTCTGGACTATCAGCGATTGACATGAGCATATTAGCTGGCACATAAGAAATTTTTAAATGAGGAGCTAGATTCCTTTTTTTTTTTTTTTTTTTTTTTTTTTGACAGGCAGAGTGGACAGTGAGAGAGAGAGACAGAGAGAAAGGTCTTCCTTTGCCGTTGGTTCACCCTCCAATGGCCGCCGCGGCCGGCGCGCTGCGGCCGGCGCACCGCGCTGATCCGATGGCAGGAGCCAGGAGCCAGGTGCTTTTCCTGGTCTCCCATGGGGTGCAGGGCCCAAGCACCTGGGCCATCCTCCACTGCACTCCCTGGCCACAGCAGAGGGCTGGCCTGGAAGAGGGGCAACCGGGACAGAATCCGGCGCCCCGACCGGGACTAGAACCCGGTGTGCTGGCGCCGCTAGGCGGAGGATTAGCCTATTGAGCCGCGGCGCCGGCCTCCTTTTTGGCCATTTCTAAAAAATGGGTATTTTTTTTAAGGTTGGATATTTGGGAGTTGGATGGCATCTTACCTTGTATTCTTGGTCTTCATTGTTTTCCTACTGCCGTTCCTCTCACATAACCTCTTCAGGAACGTCAGTTGGTGATTCCTTTTCCTGTGGGATCAGGGCTGCTTGGAGAACACAGGGGTACTCTGGAGATACCTGAGTTTCCAGCTTCCCAGGCAAGAAGGTTATTTGTGCTCCCAGCTTTCACAACAGTTCTGTTCCAGTTGATGTGTATGTGGTTGTAATTTTCAAGTATTTAGGGTTTTACGGCTATCTTACTGTTACTAATTTTTAATTCGGTTCCTTTGGATTTAAATATATTTTGACCCACTTATGTGGCCTGCCTTGTTGAACATACTCATTTGTACTTGAAAAGAATGTGTATTCCCATATTTCTTAGGTTCACTTTCTGCATGGTATTTTTCACTATCATTTTGTTCTCATAGACATCCTAGGATCTTGCTTTTTTCTAATCAATAATATAACATATATAATATATAATGTATAATATAATTTATAAATAATATAATTTAATTTATATGTGATATAATTGTATATTATAAATATATAATTAAATATATTTTAGATTTCCATTTTAAGTTATCTTTTGGCTGCTTAGCTAATTTGTTTTTTACAATAATTGCTGTATGGATTACACACTCATTTATCCTTAGCTTTTCCCCATCTACTTGGAATTACTATTGTAACACTTTATGCCAAATATAAGAACTTGGTGAATATATAGTTCTGTTTACCTCCCCTGCCTTTATGCTCTAGGTATGTGTTACTTCTACATATGGTGTGAATATTCCATGCAGAGGTAGTGTTTTTACATTTACCCACATAGTACCTACCTAATGTTTTTAATCTTTCTTAAAAAGTCTGAGTTTTCTTGTGGTATTATTTCCTTTCAGCCTGTAGAACTTCTTTTAGCATTTTAAAGTAGTAGTTCTGGTAATTAATTGTCTTAAGATTTATTTATCTGTAAATGTCTTTATCTTCACTCGAAGGTATATTTGCTGAATATGGAATTATGGGTTAATAAGGGCTTTTTCTTACAGCACATTAGATTTGTTTTACTACTAGTTGTTTTGCTTCATGTTTTTTTGTTGTTGTTGTTTTGTTTTAGAAATAGACAGAACTTCCATCTTATAGTTAACTCCCCAAATGCTCACAGTGGCCCAGGCTGGGGCAAGGGGTCAGGAAAAAGCTAAAGCCAGGAACTGGGAATTAAATCTAAATGTGGGTGGTAGGAACCCTATTACTTAAGCCATCACAACTGACTCCCAGGGTCTGTATTAGCAGGAGTCTGGAGTCAGGAGCCAGAGGTTGGGTATTAAACCCCCAGGCATTCTGGTATGGGATGTAGGGATCTTAATTGCTGGGCAAAGTGCCTGCCCCCATATACCATTTATCCCCACTGTTCCAATGGGAAGTCAGATACTATCTGTGCAGTCATTCCACAGTTTTGTTGTTTTATTTTGAGATTTTTCTTGGGGGCCAGAATTATGGCACAGCAGTTTAAGGTGCTGCTTGCATTGTTGTCATCTCATATCACAATGTGTATTCAAGTCCCAGCTGTTCTACTTCCAATCTAGCTTCCTGCTAATGCACCTAAAGGCAGAGGATGATGGCCCAAGTACTTGGACCCCTGCCACCCAATTAGGGAGACCAAGCTGGAGTTCCTGTCTCTTGATTTTGGCCTGGCCCACACCTGGCTGTTGAGGCCATTTGGGGAGAGAACCAACAAATGGAAGATTTCCCCACCCCCTACACATAAACATATCCCTCCCCTCTCTAACTCTCTGTCTTTCAAATAAATAATAGTAATAAAGAAATTTTCTCTTGGTGCTTGAATTTCATCAGATTGACTAAGAAGTGCTAGGTTTAGATTGTTTTGTTGGATTCTTTGATAATGACTGTTTAGTTTTTTTCGGTCTTTGTCTCTGCATCTCATCATTTCTGTTGATCAACAAGTTGGCTGATTGTTATTTAAAATCTTCTCTTATATATATCCAGTGAATTTTTAATTTAATGTATTTTTTTTTTTTTTTTGCGTTAGGTTTTTATGTTTGACGCCTTAGTTTCTGTTTCCTTGTTCCTATTCCATGTGGTTGTTAGGAGTGAATTATTTTCACTAATTTCTCACAGTAGTTGTAATAACTGCTTTGAAATTCTTCTTTTAAATGATGCTGTTTTCAGCATTTCAGTCATCTCCAGTCTCCATTAATTAACCTTTTTCATGTATATGGTTCTCATCTTCATGTATTTTTGCATTTTTGGTAGTGTTAAATTTTATTGCTGATTTTTGTAAATAAAGATGGTACAGAGACCATTTCTGTTGCGTGGCTTGAACGCTATCCTGACCATTCAACTAGACAGACTGCAGATTTCTCTCTGAATTTTAGCTGTGGTGCAGATGTCATTGACTAGGCTTTCCCTCAGGCTATATTCTCTACAATTTGGAAAACTACCCAATACTCTTCCTTTCCTTAAAGTGTAATTCCTTTCTGGTCTTTCCTGTGTTCAGTCACTATCCAGTGTCTTCATGGGAATTTTTTGTGATTTAAAATGTTTTGTCCACAGTTTGTAATTGTCTTCCAAAGGAGAATTGGTCTAGCATAAGTCATTCTGCTCTTACTCAAATTGAAGCTCTTCCTTACTCTTTTTATTTTGTAATTTATTGAGATAACTTGAAACAACATAAAATCAACCATTTTAAAATGAACAACTTTGTGGCATTTAGTGCATTTACAGTGTTGTACAACTAGTACTTCTACTTCCAAGACAATTCCAGCATGTCAATGTGAAACCCTTTCTTCTTAAGCAGTTTCTCCCTCCTGCCAGCCCCTAGAAACCACCAGTCAGTATTCTGTCTGTGTAGCTGTATATATTATAGATATTTCATATAAATGAATTATATGATATGTGACTTATCTCTGACATAATTTATTTATATTTTCAAAATTCATCCATGTTGTCTCATGCATCAGTACTTTATTCTTTCTTAGTGACTGAATAGTATGGTAAAATAGATACATTTCTGTGTATGTATATGTGTGTATATATTTACATATGTTGGGGGTGGTTGTACCATAGTTTGTTAATTAGTTTATCACATAGACATTTGGGCTCTTTTTACCTTTTGACTATTGTGAACAATGCTGACATAAACATGACTGTACATGTACTTCCCTGAATAATTGGTTTAACTTCTCTTGAATTTATACCTAGTAGAATTGTAGGGTCATATGGAAATTCCATGTTTAGCGTTTTGAGAAACCTCCATAATATTTTCCATAGTGCATGAACCATTTTACATTTTTACAGCAATGTACAAGACTTCCAGTTTCTCTGTATTCTTGCCAGCATTTGTTATTTTCTATTGTTTTGATGATAGCCATCCTAGAGGTTATTAAGTGGTTTGTTTACATTTCCCTAATGACTAATGATCTTGAGCATCTCGTCATGTGTTTGTAGATGTATATTTTCTTTGGAGAAATTTTTTTGAGTCCTTTTTCCATTTCTTAAATTGACTTGTCTTTTTGTTGTTGAGCTGTAAGAATTCTTTATATTTTCTGTTACTAGGTACATGATTTGCAAATATATTCTCCCATTCTGTAGATTGCTGTTTCATTTTCTTGATAATGTCCTTTGATGCACACAACCTTTTAGTTTTTTTTTTTTAAATTAATTAATTTATTTAAATAGCAGAGTTACAGAGAGGCAGAGGCAGAGAGAGAGATCTTCCATCTGCTGGTTCACTCCCCAAATGGACGCAGTGGCCAGAGCTGCGCCAATCCAAAGTCAGGAGCTTCTTCCAAGTCCCCCACGTGGATGCAGGGGCCTAAGGACTTGGGCCATCTTCTACTGCTTTCCTAGGCCATAGCAGAGAGCTTGATCAGAAGTGGAACAGCCTGAACTTGAACCGGGACCCATATAGGATGCTAGCACTGCAGGTGGCAGCTTTACCGCTTTACCTGCTACACCACAGCGCTGACCCCCAAAACCTTTTAGTTTTGATGATGTCAACCTACTTTTCTTTTATTGCTTATGCTTCTGGTTTCATATCTAAGAATCTATTTCTAAATCCAAGTCATGAAAATTTATCCTGTGTTTTCTTCTAAGAATTTTGTGGGTTTTGGTTTTTATATGTAAATCATTCATCCATTTCGAATTTATTTTTAAAAATGTTTTTAAAATTGAGACAGAGAGAAGCTATCCATTGGTTCACTCTCCAAATGCCCAGGGCCCAAGAATTCAGTTTAGGCCTTCCACATGTGTGGCAGAAACCAAATTACTTGAACCATCATCACTGCATCCCAAGGTCTACATCAGGAGGAAAGTAAAGTCAGGAGCTAGAACTGGACATTGAACATAGGCAGTCTGATATGGGACACAGATGTCCCCAGAAAGGTGTTAAATGGTAGGCCAAATACATACCCTCTACCAAATTGTTCTGACTGATGTACCTTTGTAGAAAGCTTTAACATTAAGATACATGAATGCTCCAATTTTGCTCTTTTTAAAAATCATTCTGGCTATTTGAGTTCCATTCTAATTCCATATGAATTTGAGAGTCAACGTTCCATTTCTATGAAAAATCATGCTATTGGAATTCTGATAAGGGAATGCATTGGTTTTGTATATTGTGCTGAGTAATATTGACATCTTTTTTAAAAAAAGTTTATTCACTTGAAAGGCAGAGTTCACAGAGAGATCTTGTATCTGCTGGTTCACTGCAGCTAGGCCAAATCCAAGAACCTGGAATTCCATTCAGGTCCCCCATGTGGGTGACAAGGGTCCAGATAGTTGGGCTGTCGTCTGCTGCTGGGAACTGGCTTGGAAGTGGAGTAGCCAGGACTTGAACTGGCACCCATTTGGGATGCTGGCATTGCAGGCAGTGACGTAAACTGTTGAACCACAATGGCATCTTAATGTTATGTTTCCCAATCCATGAAAATGTGATGCCTTTCCATTTATTTAGGATTTTCTTCCTTTGAGCAGCATTTGATAGTTTTGATGTGCAAGTCTTTCTTTCTTTTTTTTTTTTTTTTTAACTTTAATCAATATAGATTTCCAAAGTACAGCTTATGGACTACGTTGGCTCCCCCCTACCCCCATGACTTCCCTCCCACCCGCAACCCTCCCCTTTCCCACTCTCTCTCCCCTTCCATTCATATCAAGATTCATTTTCAATTTTCTATATATACAGAAGATCAGTTTAGTATACATTAAGTAAAGATTTCAACAGTTGATGTGCAAGTCTTTCATCTCCTTGATCAAATTAATCCCTCATTTTTTCCCTTTTGATACTATTGTAGACAGAATTTTTAAAAATTTTATTTTCAATTATTTGTTGTTAGCATATAAAACCACAAATTATTTCTGTGTCTTCCTTTTGTTCCCTGCAACTTTCCCTAAATTCATATTTGCTCCAGTAGCTTTTTTGTGTGTTTTCTTCTGATCTTCATTATAAATAATCATGCTATCTATAAATAAAGACAATCTTTTTATTTCTTCCTTTCTATTTTGGATGCTTTTTAAAATTTTTATTTTCTTTCCTAATTGCTATGACTAGATATGTGGAACACTGTTGAATGGCAATGTGGATACAGGCAATTTTGTCTATTCCTGATTTTAGGGGGTTCTCTGTCTTTGGTCAATGTGGTGTTAGCTGTGGGGTTTCGTGTTATCTTATTCTTAATAGTAGATTGACATTCTGTCTCATAGATGTACCATTGTTTATTTAACTGGCCCTTTTTGCATAAATAGTTACTGATATTTTTCTGTTAGCATTGTTGCTACAAAAAGTAGTATCATGCATTTGTCATTTTACATGTATGAATCTGTGTCTATAGAATAGATTCCCAGAAGTTAAGATTGCTGAGTTTCTCATTTATTTTCTGATTCTGAGGTCACCATTTCCTTCCTGTAGGCGCAGATTAAAGTAGAAAATTTCTGTGGAGTGAAATGAGTACCATTAGTGATCTAGGCAGCAGAGCATAGATGTTATGGCTTGTGGAGGCAGAGAGGTGATAGTCTAGAACAGACTGATAAACTGCATTCGAATTATTTGGTAGACTCACTTCTCAGGAGGAATTGAGTAGTTTATAGTAGGCAAATGACTCCATTGAAGACAATTAGAAAAATCGGGTAAATTTAGAAAACAGTGATTATAGTGTTTTCAGAGAGCCACATAAATAACTATGACAAAAGAATTGAAAGTTACAGAAATGGGAGAAAAGTTCAGGAGTTATCTGAGGATTTGTAACTAAATTTCCTTGAGGAGAAGAAGCATTAGCTGACAATCTAGGTTCGGCCCGGACTGAGCAAGGCCACTAAATGGCAGTAGAGTTTTTAGTAGTCTCACTGTAATGGAGTAACAAAAGTCCCTGGGCTCTCAATTGAAACCCCGTGAGGAACATTCTTTAGATTCAGCAGCTCACTAGAGGTCACCTGATTCTTACTAAACCTGCAGCTCAAATTGAACCAGCTCTTGTTTCCTAATAGGATTACAATTGTCATCTCAAAGGGTCAATCTGCTCCTCATATAAGATGACATCATGTTGTGCCTTAATGGTTCTTTCATATATGTTTCCAGTATCAATATGAAATTACTTGTCTTGTGAAGGCAGAGAAACTAATAATCACCTAAGAGGAAAATAATTTTAGAAGCAAATTTTCCAGTGATCTGGATATTGGAGGTAGCCTATAAGGGCTTTAATTAAGATTAATGGCGCCGGCGCTGTGGCTCACTAGGCTAATCCTCTTCCTGCGGCGCCGGCACCCCGGGTTCTAGTCCCGGCCAGGGTGCCGGATTCTGTCCCGGTTGCTCCTCTTCCAGTCCAGCTCTCTGCTGTGGCCCAGAAAGGCAGTGGAGGATGGCCCAGGTCCTTGGGCCCTGCACCCGCATAGGAGACCAGGAGGAAGCACCTGGCTCCTGGCTTCGGGTCGGCGCAACGCGCCAGCCGTAACGGCCACTGGGGGAATGAACCAACGGAAAAGGAAGACCTTTCTCTGTCTGTCTGTCTCTCTCTCTCTCTCACTCTCTCACTGTCTAACTCTGCCTGTCAAATAAATTAATTAATTAATTAATGGCATGAGGCTGGCGCTGTGGCATAGTGAGTAAAGCTGCTACCTGCAGTGCCGGCATCCCATATGGATGCCAGTTCTAGACCCGGCTGCTACATTTCTGATCCAACTCCCTGGTTATTCGTCTGGGAAAGCAATGGAAGATGGCCCAAGTGCTTGCGCCCCTGCACCCACATGAGAGACCCAGAAGGAGATCCTGGCTCTTGGCTTCAGCCTGACCCAGCCCCAGCCATTGCAGCCATTTGGGGAGTGAACCAGCAGAAGGAAGATCTGTCTGTCTCTCTGAGGCTATGCCTTTCAATTAAATAAATCTTTTTTTTTTTTTTTTTTTAAAGATTAATGGCTTAACCACAATGAGATACTGCTTCACACTTGCTAGGTTGGTTAAAGTAAAAAAGGCAGGGGTCCTGTGTTGCAAGTATAGTGGGTTAAGCGACCGTCTGTGATACTGGCATCCTGTGTGGGTGCCAGTTCATGTCGCACCTGCTCTGCTTCGAATCCAACTTCCTGATAGTGCACCTGGGAAAGCAGTGGAAGGTGTTCCGAGTGCCTACATGGGTGGCAGGAGACCCAGATGGAGTTCCAGGCTCCTGGCTTAGGCCTTGCCCAGCCCTGGCTGTCACAGCCATTTGGGAAGTGAACCAACAGACGGAAGATCTCCGTGTCTCCCTCTCTCTGTAACTATGCCTTTAAAATAAGTATTTTTTTTTTTATTTGTCAGGTAGAGTTATAGACAGTGAGAGAGAGAGACATTGAGAAAGGTCTTCCTTCCATTGGTTCACTTCCAGATGGTTGCAACGGCCGGAGCTACGCCGTTCCGGAGCCAGGAGCTTCTTCCTGGTCTCCCATGTGGGTGCAGGGGCCCAAGTACTTGGGCCATCCTCCACTGCACTCCGGGGCCACGGCAGAGAGCTGGACTGGAAGAGGAGCAACCGGGACTAGAACCCGGAGCCCATATGGGATGCTGGCACCGCAGGCGGAGGATTAACCAAGTGAGCCATGGCGCCGGGGCAGATATAACAAGTGTTGGTAAGAATGTAGGAAAATTGGTGGTGTAGCTGCTTTGTAAGCAGCTTGTTTCTCTAGAAGTTAAATCGAGTTGCCATGTGCCCCAATAGTTCTAATCTTAGGCATGTATACAAAAGAAATGAAAATATGCAATCATTCAAAAATTTTTATAAAAGTGTTCATAGCAGACAAGCACTACTCTTTTCAAAAAAAAAAAAAAAAAGCAGCCACCATGTCTGTTACAGCATTTTTTTTTTTTTTAAGATTATTTATTTGAAAGGCAGAGAGAGAGAGGTCCTCCATCCACTGCTGGGCCGATCAGGAGCCAGGAGCTTCCCCAAGGTCTCCCACATGATTGCAGGGGCCCAAGGACTTGGGTCATCTTTTACTGCTTTCCCAGACCATAGCCGAGCATAGCCAAGAGCTGGGTTGGAAGAGGAGCAGCCGGGACTCGAATCAGCGCCCATATAGGATGCTGGCACTGCCAGTGGCAGCTTTACCTGCTACACTTCAGCGCCGGCCCCCGAGAAGCATTATTCTTAGTGGCCCCAAAGTAAAAACATCTCAAATGTCCATGAATAGATAAGCACAAAGTAGTGTATCCATACAGTGGACTCTTAGGCAGCCATAAAAGAAATTCTAATGTAAGAAAAAGAAGATGTCTATATAATATAAGTGAAATTTGAAAACACGATGCTGAGTCAGATAAGGACATGTTTTGTATGAATAAAAGGACATGTTTTGTATGAATACACTTGTTTGAGATATCTAGAATAGTCAAATCTATTGAGACCAAAGTAGAATAAATGTTACCGGCCAGGGTGAGCATTGTGATAACAGCCAAAGTCACTTGTTGGTAATGCCCACATCCTATTTTGGATTGCCACTTTGAGTCCTGGCTGCCCTACTTCCAGTTCAGCATCCTGCTAGTGGGAAGCAGCAAATGATGGCCCAAGTTCTTGGGTTCCTGCCATCCACATGGGAGGGAGACTCAATTAGTGTTCAGGACTCATGGCTTCAGTTTGGCCTACTCCAGGTTGTTGAGGACATTTGTGGAATGAACCATCTGATCAAAGATCTCGCTCTTTGTCTTGCCCTTTCTGGCACTCTGCCTTTTGAAAGAGGTAGGTAGTAGGTAGGTAGAAAGAGAGAGAGAAAGAATGAATTCCTGGAAGGAAAGAACTTTTTTAAAAAGTTACCAGGAACCTGAGGGTAAGGGAGATGGGACATTATTGCTTAATGGATATAACATTTCTCTTGAGATAATGACAGCATTCTGGAAATAAAACAGTGATATCTGTACAACATTGTAAATGAAATTAATGCAAATAAGCTTATACTTAAAAATGGTCAAGATAATTTTTTTACCAAAATAAAGATGTATTTTGAAAAAGAATTACTGATATACATGCTATGATGTGGATGAATTATGCTAAGTAAAAGGAGTAAGTCACACAAAACTACATATTATGAGGTAAACATTTATGAGATGTCCAGAACCAGTAAATTCACAGACAAAAAGACACTGGTTTTTGCTAGGGGCTGGAAGGGGGGATTAGTTGGAGAATGAGGTTTCAATTTTTACTTTGGGAGAAATTAAAATGTTCTAAAATTTGATTATGGGATGATTATATAACTTTAAAAACATTGAATTGTACACTTTGAATGAACTGGTGCAGATATTTGGCCTCGCAGTTAAGACATTGATTGGGATACCCACATGCTATGTTGGAAGATGTGGGTTCAAGTCTTGGCTCTGCTCCTGATTTTCAGCTTGCTGTTAATGCAACCTCAGAGGTGGCAGATAATGAGGCCCTGCCACCCATATGGGAAACCTAGGTAGAGTTCCAGGCCCCTGGCTTCACCATGGTCCAGCGCAGGCTTTTGGCAGTTTGGGGAATGAGCTGGCAGATGGAAGATTTCTGTCTCTTTCCATCTGTCTTGTCTCTCTCTGCCTTCCAAATAAGATGAAAATTAACTTTTAAAAATAATTTAAAATATTCATTGTTAAAATAATTTTTAACATTAGATGAGTATGGTTTTGTTTTTCAGCAAAATGATTCAGGAAATGCTCAAAGAATTTAGTGACATCAAAAGGTAGTCCCACCCACTTACTTATCTAAGATTTCTCAGGGCAAAGACATAAATATATATTTTTTAAAAAGTAGTGAAAGGGGGCTGGCGCTGTGGCATTCCAGGGAAAGCCACTGCCTCTCTCTGTCTCTCTGCCTCTGCCTCTTTGTAACTCTAACTTTCAAATAAATAAATAAATCTTAAAAAGAAAAAAAAGTATTGAAAGAACTGATGCTAATTCTGGTATTCATAATTGGAATAATGGAAAGTAGGATTTTCATCCACCACATTGAGAAAATTCATCCAGTAAAATTTTACATATGTGCATGTTTTATATATGAGTATGTGCACGCAGCATAATTACATTGTGTTGATAATTTGTATACTTATATTTGGATACCTCTCAGTCTTTGGAAGATAATTCAAATTTTAAAGGCACATGAAATTTTTAAATGTTACATTTAATTTGATTTACATAAGTTATCTAGAGAATTACCAAGACTTTCAAGCATGAAAATACAATGTACTTTGATTTTTAAATTTCGTCAGGGAAGTGAAGTAGAGATCCAAATTCTTAATTAAGAATTTGTTTAAAGTAGATAATTGTAGACACCACATCACTATGGAGTGAAAGTTAAATTGGATACATACAGAGAGTGAAGTAAGAATTGTAACCCCCCCAGAAGTTCATCGGGATCCTACAGGTAGAGAGCAGGGACCCAAGCACTTGAGCCATCATATGCTGCCTGCTAGTGTGCATTAGCAGCAAAGCTGGATTGAAAGTGGAGCATATAGAACTTGAACCCAAGCACTCTGATATGTGGTGCTGGTGTCACAAGCTGCACCACAATAGCTATCCCTAATAAAAAGTTTCAAATGTTAACATACAAAATATCCAAAGATCCACAGTTTTTAAAAATATGTTAGCAGGTGTTGGAATAAAATTTTTAAAGAGGCTTTTAGTTCTTTCCTGAGTCCTCTTTTCCTGCGTGGTCTATCAGGTATACTGTTTTCATTAAACTTGGCTGGCATGCTTACTGCTTTAAAAATAAAAAGATCATTGGCAGTGCTGGCACTAAGATGAGGCAAGGAAACATCTGATGTACAAAATTTAAGGAGTTTCTCCCTCTCAGGGTCCTTGCAAGTGAACTGTTGGCACTTTGGGAATCTAGAGTGAATACTTCCTTAAATTTTGAACTCTAGACATTGGGCTGGAACACCAGATTATTCATCCTTAGAAACTAGTTCATGAGGCCAGCATGTGGCACAGTAAGCTAACCTGCCACTTATAACACTGGCATCCCATATTGTAGTGCCTGTGTGAGTCCTGGCTGCTCTGCTTTCTATTTGGCTTACTGTTGATGTCCCTGGGAAAGCAGTGGAGTATGGCCCAAGTACTTGGGCTCCTGCTGCCTACTTGGGTAGCTGGCTTCTGGCTTTGAATTGGCTCAGCTCCAGCCATTGCAGCCATTTGGGGAGTGAATCATCAGATGGAAGACTCTCTCTCTCTCTCTCTCTTCCTCCCTACCCTGCCCCCATCTCTTCTCTGTCCTCTTTCTCTCTCTGCCTTTTAAATAAATAAGTACATCTTTAGAAAAAAATAGTTTGTGGAAAATTGGCTTTAGAAAAAAAACTTGGAAATACCAGTCATTCTTCATCAATTGTTTCTAATTTGTTTTTTAGGGTGGGATTAAAAACTCAGCCTGAATCAAAATGCCCTGAGCTGCTTGCCAATTACTGTGACATGTTGCTAAGAAAAACACCATTAAGCAAAAAACTAACTTCTGAAGAGATTGAAGCAAAGCTTAAAGAAGTGGTATATAGATATTTTGTATTTTAAAATTTTAAATTTCCTTTTTTTGAATTTGCATTTTGCTTTTGAAACTTTCTGTGATAGAATCAACAAAAATATATATCTGTAAGCCACTGTTGAAAAGTGTTATGGTACATGACCTCTACAAGGCAGTTTTTTTTATTTAAAAATTTTTATATTACAGCTGCCTGAAAGGGAAATACCATTTAATTCTTCTCTATTTTTGATTCTTTTTAGGCAATTAAATTCTAGCTCCTGTTAAAGGACAAGAAGGGGTGGGGGTGGAGCTGATATGTGGAATAGTTCAAATATTGTTGGTTCTTCACTCTTTCTTTAATGATAGACAAGCTAGGGACAAATGAAAGTAGGTAAAGAGTAACTTGCTTATATTTTTGAATCCCAGTTGTTATTGAAATGTTATAAGCCTGAGAATACGAAGAGGAAAGAAATAGTAGACAAAAACATCAGAAAGATGATTATTGTCAGGAAAAAGTAAAGAAAATATGTGAGAGAAAATTGGAAAAGAACTGTTGATTTTCATGTAAAGTATTGCCACATTTATATCAAATCTAAATAATTTGTTATTATAGTGACTAAAAGCTTATTTGGGTAAGGTCTTAAATTTGCTTACTTTTAAATAGTGAAGTAATGTTACCAGTACTGGTTATTTTCAGAGATGGGTAATATAGTAGACCTCTGTGCATATATGCTCAAATAAATTTCTGATTTTGGCAGTTGGACATAGAAAGGTCTAAGTGAGAGAGATCCTAAAAATATAGAAGAATTGAAAGTAACTTTGTTTTCCATACAGCTCTTGGTACTTAAATATGTACAAAACAAAGACGTTTTTATGAGGTATCACAAAGCTCATTTGACACGACGTCTTATATTAGACATCTCTGCTGATAGTGAAATTGAAGAAAATATGGTAGAATGGCTAAGAGTAAGTAACTTTTTAAAAAAATATTGGTTTTCTAATATAGCATGTGATTCATACTTGTGCTTTGGTCATACATTTTGGTGATAACATTAACATCAAAGAAATAGAGAACATTTTATAACATAGCATCAATTATATAAAATAAAAGGATATTTAATAAAGTGAATTTTCTTAATAAAGACTTTCAGTAAAGCATCTTTGCTCTTGCTTTGTTTCTACTGACTTGGTTTCAAATGACTTTAAAGGTTGTAGGACAAATCACTTCCTTTGTAAGGTCTATTTAGAACTAAACTGGAGATGCTTGTAAAAATACAAATAAATGTATGTAGCCAAAAGAACCTCTAATGATGCCTTATTGTGATAATTGATGCTGATTGTAACTAAATTACCATATAAAATGTTTTGAGTCTGTTCCTTTCTGTGCATTTTCATAGAATTTGAGTTTTATTAAAATGAATTCCCTTTCCCACTTTTGCTCTCTTCTCTCTCCACATGCACACACACTTTTTTTTTTAATTGCACATAAACTTGCCTTGCATGGCAGTGTGAGATGGTAGAGATTATTATGCCAAATAAATTGTGCCCAACGGGAAAACTGATTGCTTTGTGACATTTAAAAATTCTTCTCTAAATATTCAAAAGTCTTATGTTATAAATATATAAGAAAAGGAAATAGTGAAAAGAATAAATTTAATATACTCTAGTTTAAAAGCAAAAAACTTAGAGAATTTAAGTGTTTAATTTCTTAGTAAAAAAATAGATCAAGACTAGGGATATAGAGATTGGCATTGTGGCACAGTGGATTAAGCCACTACTTAAAACACTGGCATCTCACATGGGAAAGTCCCAGTCCACTTCTGATCCAGCTCCCAGTTAATGCTTCTGGGAAGGCACCCACGTACTTGGGTCCCTGACACCCATGTGGGAAACCCATATGGAGTTCCTGACTCCTGGCTTCCACCTAGTGTGGCCTAGGCTCATGAGACTATTTGGGGAGTGAACCAGTGGATGGAAGATCACTCACACTCTCTGTTTCACTGTCTCTCATTTTCTCCCTGTCATTCTGCATTTCAAATTAATTAAATAAATCTTCTTTTAAAAGTAAGGGAATATTTGTAATTCTTAAGTCAGATGTTGTATCTAGAATAACCAAAGAACTGTTACAACACAACAATAAAATGACTCAGTCAAAAATAGACAAAGAATTCAAATAGACCGTTCTTCACAGAAGGTAAATAAATGGTCAGTAAACACCTACATAGTGTGCTTATTCCTTAGCGAAATACACATCTAAACCACAAGGAGATACCACTTTACTTTACACTAAGATAGCTAAAATATACCGGGGTTAGCATTTGGCCTAGCAGTCAGGCTGAAAAGATGCCACCTAAGACACCTGGGTCCCATATCGTAGTGCCTGGGTACTATTTCAGGCTCTGGTTCCTGATTCCAGCTCCCTGCTAATGCACTCTGGGAGACAACAGTGATGTTCCAACTAGTTGAGCTCCGCCAACTACATAAGAGATTAGGATTGAGTTCCCAGCTTCTGGATTCAACCTTGAGCCATTTTGGGCATTTCAGAAAGTGAACCCACTGATGAAAGCGCGTGCGCTCGCGCGCGCTCTCTCTCTCTCTCTCTCGCTCTCTCTCACTCACATACACTCTCTCTCTCTCTCTCTCTTACTTTATCTCCCCCTCTTTCAATTAAAAAAAATTTTTAAGTCAATAAGAAATGTTTTTAGGAAGAGGAGAAATTGTAATTCTCATGAGTTGCTAAGTGAAGATATGAGATGGTGTAGCCACTTTGGAAAACTGACATTTCCTTGGAAGGTTAAGTGGAGAGTTGATCCATTCCACTCGAGAAATGAAAACATTTCTCCATGCCAAGATTTGTATACCAGTATTCATGGCAGCATTGTTTACTATAGCCAAATTGTGAAAACAACGCAAAATAACAGTGAATTAATGAATAAACAAAATGGCTTATTCCTCCAATGGAATATTATTTGGCAATAAAAATATGAATGAAGTACTATTACATGCTATAGTATGGATAAATTTAAAACAGTTATAATGCTTAAATGCCAGAAGCCAGTCACTGAAGACCGTGTATCTTATGAATCCACTAATATGAAATGTCCAAAACAGGGAAATACACAGAAAGTAGATTTATGGTTTCCAGGAGCTGGGACAGGTAGGTGAACTGCAGAATGATCATAAATAAACTTGGAGTTTCTTTATAGGGTGATGAAAATTTTATGCAATTAGATAATAGTGATGGTTGCACAACTCTTATGAATATACTAAAATCCGCTAAATTGTATACTGTAAAGGGTTGAATTCACAATTAAGTGAATTATATATCTTAGCAAACTGTTATACAGTGAAGAAGGTTGCCTTCTTGTCATGTGACTTAAAGAGTGCGGGGCCGGCATTGTAGCACAGTGATTAGGCTACCACCTGGGATGCTAGCATCCCCTGTGAGCACTAGTTCAAGTCATGGCTGCTCCACTTCTGATCTAGCTTCCTGCTGTTACACCTAGGAAAGAAACAGAAGGTGACCCAAGTACCTGGGCTCCTGCCATTCTTGTGGGAGACCAGGATGGGGAGTTCCTGGTTCCTGGCTTTGGCCCCCAGGTCTGGCTGTTGAGGCCATTTGGAGAGTGAACTAGAAGTTGTAAGATCTCTCTCTCTCTCTGTCTCTCCCTCTCTCTCTGAAACCTTAACTTTCAAATAAATAAATAAATAAATCTTGTTTGAGAAGATAAAGAAAAAACACATTAAAAAAGAAAAGGAAAGAGCGATAATCTTTTTTATGCTTTGAAGAGTTGTCAGGCCACCTCTTCCCCCCTGCCCCAGGATTTCAGTGTATGAAATATTTAGAGTTCCTTTATTGTTAATTTTCTGGCAGTGTTATTTCCTCTGAGATATCTTACTGTTTTTTTCACTTTGCATTTTTTTCATTTATGTTGATGATTTGCCTTCACAAAGTTCCTATGCCCACATATCTCTAGAGTACTCAATGTTGGCAGTAGCAAAATGATGACCACAGTTAGTTTTCTTCTGTAACTCTCTTTATTTTTCTATTTTGTTCTCATGTTCAGCGTTGTCACTTTCCATTCATTTTGGTATACTCTTGCCAACTTTGTTGGTTACCTCTTTTGATTATCCATTTTTGTAAATGTCATGTGGATTTATCACTGGAAGACAGGGATGCAACAAAACTACAATTTGCTGTCTGTAGTGAGCTGAATAAACATGATTAGTAGATTTTTAATAAAGTATTATGATTGGTCACTGATCTTACTGTGCTTCTGTTTTTGTACAGTTTGTGGATTAAGAAGCTAGAAATGGAATTTGAGCTAAATTTAAATAATCACATTTATTATATAGTGACAACTAAAACTTAAACTGTGTTGTTGAAGTACTGGTGTTATTTAATGTATTGTGGTAATTAAAATTCATACTGGAATTATTCAAAAGCAGGATTGCCTGCTATCATATTTAGTTTCAAAGAATCAAATTTAGTAGATGTTACACTGCTACACTAAAACTAAACTTTACTTGGAATTACACATGCTAATAAATAAAGAAAAGATGAAAAAACTTAAAGTACCTAAGACTTGGTTTCAAAACTTTGCCTAGCAATATATGAATGTATGTGTGTGCATGAATATATATATACATAAATATTTATTTATAATATACTTATTATCTGTTCTGTTTTCGGTTTTTGTAGGAAGTTGGTATGCCAGCAGATTATGTAAACAAACTTGCTAGAATGTTTCAAGACATAAAAGTATCTGAAGATTTGAATCAAGCTTTTAAAGAAATGCACAAAAATAATAAACTGGCTTTACCAGGTATTATTTTGTAATTACATATTATATTTATTTTAAAACATTATTAACAAAGAATATCTTTGTTTTCTAGTAAATTGACAATAAATGTTAGCAGTAATAAATTCAAAGATGTTATAAAGTCTGTGTTCCTTGGAGACCACTGTCAAAGTAGAATATTATATTTATAGATGCTTATTTTGAAACAAAGGACACTTTCAATGGAATCTTTAGTTCTGTTTATTTTTCACGAAAGCTTACCCTGTTTTATGTTCAAGTTTAGCCATTGTCAAGATTGTTTGCTTTTATTTTGTATTTTCTGATATTCTTGCCTATAGCTGATTCAGTTAATATAAAAATTTTGAATGCTGGTGCCTGGTCAAGAAGCTCTGAGAAGGTGTTTGTCTCACTTCCTACTGAACTGGAAGATTTGATACCTGAAGTAGAAGAATTCTACAAAAAAAATCATAGTGGTAGAAAATTGCATTGGCATCATCTCATGTCAAATGGAATTGTAAGTAGATAGTATATTAAGCTACTAGTTTGAGTGCAAGTAGCAGGACTGCAAATAAGAGTTAAACAAAATAGATTTTTGACTTGCTCATATGAAAAAAGTTTGAATAGGAATAAGGATCTGTTCTGTGAAGCTGTTAGGGACATGGGCTTTTGGTTATTATGTTTAAGGTATTGCCTACAGAATCAGATATCCTCACTATATCTGTCTTCCTATGGGTAACTTCCAGAAGTCTCTTCCATCCTTTTTCTCTTGTATCACATTGAACAGAATTCAGTCACATGGCCCCTTTTGCTACTGGGAAAATAGAAGGGTGGGTTTTAGAAAACAACAGTCTTTTTCGTAAGTAATTTCATGGAACAGGTATTAGATAATGATAATAGAAAGAAATTCTGATTTATTAAAAATTATTTTATCTGTTTTAGATAACATTTAAGAATGAAGTAGGTCAATATGATTTGGAGGTGACCACGTTTCAGCTGGCTGTATTATTTGCATGGAACCAAAGACCCAGAGAGAAAATCAGCTTTGAAAATCTCAAACTTGCAACTGAACTCCCTGATGCTGAGCTTAGAAGGACTTTATGGGTTGGTTTCTTTATATTTTTTGTTTTTAAAATTGTATCCTCTTACATAGCAGCGGAAGTGTATTTAGCTTATAATAACATTAATTCATGATACTCTAAAAGTGACTTTTAACCAAGCAAAAGAAACTAGTGAGGTATTTATAGTAAAAAGAAGTTGAAAATAGGCCAGTTACCAACCCAAAGAAAGACTCCCTTCCCCAACAAAAAAAAATGACAGAAGAGAAAGACTGAGTTAGCATTTAAATGTTAGCTGTGAAAAAAGACATGTACTTAATTCTGAGAGAGTGGTGCAAAATTTTATGATGACAATCTAACATTTAAAAATGCTTTGAGGCCGGCGCCGCGGCTCACTAGGCTAATCCTCCGCCTAGCGGCGCCGGCACACCAGGTTCTAGTCCCGGTTGGGGCGCTGGATTCTGTCCCGGTTGTCCCTCTTCCAGGCCAGCTCTCTGCTGTGGCCAGGGAGTGCAGTGGAGGATGGCCCAGGTGCTTGGGCCCTGCACCCCATGGGAGACCAGGAAAAGCACCTGGCTCCTGGCTCCTGCCATCGGATCAGCGCGGTGCGCCGGCCGCAGCGCGCCGGCCGCGGCGGCCATTGGAGGGTGAACCAACGGCAAAAGGAAGACCTTTCTCTCTGTCTCTCTCTCACTGTCCACTCTGCCTGTCAAAAAAAAAAAAAAAGCTTTGATGCTTTTGTGGAATTATAGAATGTACCTGTTAGTCACTTGTTCATAACTACATTTTATGCCAGTTCTATAGACATTAAGTTTCAAAATAAGTTACTAAATATGGAGAAAACAACTGGTTTATAACTAGCACGTGGTGTTCGCTATGGTACGTACGACCGATCCTAATTTCTTGTCTTTCTGTAAAGACAGCAGTTATTGCTTCCTCACAGCCAACTCTTGTCCACCTTCTGTCTTTCCTAGTTGTCATTTACACTGTTATCTTTGTGGAGTGCCGAATAAAAGTTTAAATTCTGAATTTGTATTCATAATGCCTTCTCACTTGTGTTGATTTTGTTGTAAAATTGATTTCAGTATTTCATATGGTTTATAGATGCTAATTATTTTCTCTTTCTTCTTTACAGTCTTTAGTAGCTTTCCCAAAGCTCAAACGACAAGTGTTACTGTATGAACCTCAAGTCAACTCACCCAAAGACTTTACAGAAGGTACCCTCTTCTCAGTGAACCAGGAGTTCAGTTTAATGTAAGGCTTATGTTGGATGATCTAAAATAAAAAAAATTTAAATTATGATGCTTTGTTTTTAGTAAATTATTTTTCTTTATATGATATTTTAAACATACTGTATACTGTCATTACTCTAAATTTATGTAATTTAGTTATTAAAAAATATTTGGGGTGAGCATTTGGCACAGTTGTTGAAACTGCTTAGGACAACCATGCCCCATATCAGAATGCCTAGTTTCAGTCCTTGCTCTGCTTCCTCTCTGGCTTCCTGCTAGTAACCACCGATGGAGGCAGCAGATGATGACTCAAGCAATGGGGTCCTTGCCGCCCATGTGGGAGACCCAGATTAAACTGCAGTCTCCTGGCTTTGGTCTGACCGTCCCTGGCTATTGTGGGGAGTGTGCCAGCATATGGAAGATAATTTCTCTCTGCCTTTCAAATAAAGTGAAAATAATTAATTAGCAGTCTTCGTGGAACAGCAGGTTAAGCCTCTGCCTGCAATGTCAGCATCCCATATCAGATGACCCAAGTACCTGAGCTCCTTCTACGCATGTGGGAGCCCAGGATGGAGTTATTGGCTCCTGGCTTTGGCCTGGCCCACCCCTGGCCTCCCCCTCTCCCCTCTCCCCTCTCTCCCTGCCTCTCTCCCTCTCTCCTCTCTCTCTCTCTCTGTCTCCCTCCCTCCCTCTCTCTTTCTCTCTCTCTCCCTTATATGAAGATGTAATGAAAAAATCCATTAGAAGCTAATGCTGAATCACAACCTGTGTATCTTCAATTATCTAATTATTTTCATGACATACTTCATAGTTACTTTATTATTGCAGGGAGTATAGTCATTTTTAATAGATACCATATCATGTTTTTGAGGAAAATCAGTTTATTTTGAATAAAGCTGTATATTGGTTGTTTTACTTTTCCTATAGATAGTTCCGTATATTTTTAGAATATTCTATAAATCTTTTGTCAGACATTGATTGTTGTTATAATGTGATGTTTAAAGTCCTTGCAGTATAAAATACTTGATTCCTTTTTTTTATAGAAAAAATGCAAAAGTTCAGAAAAGGGGTAAAATCAACTTGATTGGACGCTTGCAGCTCACTACAGAAAGGATGAGAGAAGAAGAAAATGAAGGAATAGTTCAACTAAGAATATTAAGAACCCAGGTTTGTAATATTAAGACAAAATGCCTAAATTCTGAGAAACTTTGTATATATTTACATATATATATACATATATGTATATATGTACAGTATTTCTTTTTAAGATCTTCAAACCTTTTTATAATTTAAAAGCCTGGAAGTTTTCAGACCTTGTTGAAGAGAATAAATTTTTAATTTTTCTGGAATCAAAAAATTATATTGATAGAATTCTCTTTACTGCTGAAAGAGTTTGTATGGCTTGGTGGCCACTGGCAGATTCTGTTCAGTTGGTACAAACTTAATTTTGGATTAAGCCTTTTAATCTTACCTGAATAAGTTTATCTGTGCAACAAATTACATTTTTAGGATTGAAATATTTAAAATTGTATTTCATTTAAGTATCACGATACTTAACATGAACATGAAAAGGAATATCTATTACAAACCAATATATGATTCGATTAACTATTTTTTTAAAGATTTATTTATTGTTTTATTTGAAAGGGAGAGTTATAGAGAGGCAGAGGCAGAGAGAGAGAAAGGAGGTCTTCCATTCGCTGGTTCACTCCCCAGATGGCCGCAACAGCCGGAGCTGTGCCGATCTGAAGCTAGGAGCCAGGATCTTCTTTTGGGTCTCCTATGTGGTTACAGAGGCCAAAGGACTTGGACCATCTTGTACTGCTTTCCTAGGCCACAGCAGAGAGCTGGATTGGAAGTAAAGCAGCTGGAACTCAAACTGGCACTGTAGGCAGCGGCCTTAACCGCTACACCCTACTAACTTTAGAAATAATCTCTTTAAAATCAAATTGTTCCGTTGTTACTATTTTTACTTAATATTATTTAAAATTTCTGACCAGTGCAATAATTATGAAATATAGGAAAAGAGTTAAAATTTTAATTACTTATAGATCATATACGTGAAAAGGGGGAAGAGAAAATATACTTAAAAACCAGTTGCTTTTCTGTATAGCAGTAAATAGGGATAAAATAAAATGAGAAACCATAAAATTTATATGCTTCCTTTAAAGAAAGTAATGTATAGGACCTTTATCAGAGTAGTCCTTCACTGAGAAATTCAGAAGGAGAGTTGTAATAATTCTATGTACTTGTGTAGCCATCACAGAACATGAGCCATAGGCCTAGCAGATAAGGTGCTCGTGGGTTGTATTGGCTTGCCTGCATTCAGTGCCTGTGTTTGGCTCCTGACGCCGGTTTCCTGCTAATGCAGACCCTGGGATATAGTCATTATGGCTCAAGTTGTTGGGCTTCTGCCTCAGCCATTATGGGTATTTGGAGAGTGAACTAGTGGATGGGACCTCTCACTCGCTCTCTGTCTGTCTCTTCCTGAGTCTCTATCTCTCAAATTTAAAAAGGGGTGGGATGTTTGGTGAAGTGGTTAAGCCCCTGCTTGGGTCACCTACATCCCACGTAGAATGCCTGGGATCCAGTCCCGGTTCCATTCCCAATTCCCGGTTCCAGCTAATGTACACCTTGGGAAGCAGCAGATGATGCTTCAAGTGATTGGTTTTCCACCACCCAAGTGGGAGATCAAGATTGAGTTCCTGGCTCCTGGTTCTGGCATGGCCCAGCCCTAGCTGTTGTGGGCATTTGAGTAGTGAACCAGTGGATGAGAGATCTCTCTCTTGCTCTCTCTCTGCTTTTCAAATAAATATTTTTTTAAATAAAAATAAAAAGCCGAAGGCCAGGATATGTTGTCACACTATTAACTTCCTCATCTCTCCTATCCAGCCAGCCTTCCCTTCTACCCTAGCTGATTCTTGTCACCATTGCTTAATTCTGCATAATCTACGTCTTCATATAAATGGAATCAGATAGTATGTCCTCTTGTGTCTAGCTTCTTTTGCTCATTATTAGAGTCTCCATTCTTTGATGATTTAAATAACTCGAGGTGATTTTTCCCATACTAATGCCAAAATCATTGAATATCATATAAAACGCTAAGAATATTTTTAGAATTTTATAAATTCTTGTGTTTTAGCGCAATAAATTGATAGGGGTGATTGAATAACTTCAAAAATCAGAATAAGGTGGTGGTGGTGGTAGAACTTGCCCTGCCAAATATTAAAATGTATTATAATATCTACAAAAATGAAAAATGCCTTGGCAAGAACATTAATAGAAGAAGATAACCGGAGTGAAACCTCCTTATTTGGATGTAGACAAACTCGGGCTGTGAAGGAAATAATTTCTGTAAACCATGGACAGGGAATGGATTATTCAGTAGAGATATTAGGAGGTTTTACTGTTTGGGGGAAAAATCAGGATATATTCCTAGTTTACAGGTATACCAGGATAAATTCCAGATAGATTAAAGAGATAAAATGGATAATAGCATGGCAGGTATAGTCATATAGAATGTGCAGAGAAAATGAGTTTCTTTTGTTTTGTCTTAATCTGTAATTATGCCCAGTCTGGTAATCTAAAATGTCTCTGTAGATAATAATCACTTTCTTATTTCTTCCTGATTGTGCTCTATCCCTGTTTCTTACCATGTTTATAAGAAGGCATCTGATTATACTGTGAGGAATTCACTTGACCTTCTAATGACAGTAAAAGGACTGTCGTATCTATACAGTTTTGACCATGTCTTGGGTTCTCAGTCTTGGCAGCCATGGTGTATTTGACTGTCACCTTTGGGAGTTTGGCTTTCTTTGGTAGCTATTGCTGATGTGTATAGCAGATGAACATAGGGTTTATTCCCTCCCTCCCTCCCTCCCTCCCTCCCTCCCTCCCTCCCTCCCTCCCTCCCTCCCTTCCTTCCTTCCTTCCTTTCACCTCTTTCACCTCTTTCACCTCTTTCACCTCTTTCCTGCTTTCACTGAATTATTGAGCCCCCTGAGACTGACACATGTACTGTGTGCCCCCTTGGCCTACATGGCACATTTTCCTTATCTGCTACTGGAGGATCATCCTGCTCTGCTGGTAGAGACCCTGTACAGCTGGCTTCATTAGCTCTACACTCTGTGTTTGTCTCTGGGAACTGAATGAGACTCAGGAGTGCACATTATTCTTTAGGTGACCCCCAGCATATCAAATGGGGACTAGGACAAGAGTCTGTGCACTCCGGTTTTCTCTTAGCTTCTGCCACAGTCAGTGTCTTCACCTCTACCAAAGCTATTCTTCAAGTTCCTGAAGTGACAGACGTTGCCAGTTTGTTTTTTTCTCCTTGTTTAACTGACATAACCCCCTGCTTCCAGTTTTATGTTCAGGAGCCTGATATAGTGAGAGTGAGAAGAATTCACTTGACCCCATAATGTCAGTAAAGGAGCTGTCAAATGTACACAATCAGCAGTTGCAGGAGTTTTTCTCTTTCAGAATAGTGCCTAAGTCCCAGTTGCAGCAAAATTACATTTCAAATACTGAAAAACAAATATTGTTTCTTTTCCTTTTTTCACATTCCTTTTATAATAAATTGTAATTTCTACCAATGTGGTAGATCCTTTTGTTTGCTTAAGGAGAGGACTTATACTGGGAAATGTGAAAAAGAAAAAATATTTAGTAATTTTCAAATAACCCCTGTTGTAAGCTTAATAGTAGTTAAAGAAAGAATCAAAGAAAATATTACTAAAACAGACTTAGAGCCGGCGCTGCGGCTCACTAGGCTGATCCTCCACCTAGCGGCGCTGGCACACCAGGTTCTAGTCCCGGTCGGGGCGCCTGATTCTGTCCCAGTTGCCCCTCTTCCAGGCCAGCTCTCTGCTGTGGCCAGGGAGTGCAGTGGAGGATGGCCCAAGTGCTTGGGCCCTGCACCCCATGGGAGACCAGGAGAAGCACCTGGCTCCTGGCTTTGGATCAACGCGATGCGTCGGCTGCAGCGCGCCAGCCATGGCGGCCATTGGAGGGTGAACCAACGGCAAAGAAAGACCTTTCTCTCTGTCTCTCTCTCTCACTGTCCACTCTGCCTGTCCAAAAAAAAAAAAAAAAAAAAAAAAGACAGACTTAGATGAAAGCTGTCTATTCCTTTAGAAAATTTTAACTATGTAATTGAGTCAGTACAAACTGAAGATGATATTTATAGCAAATATCATTGATTTATCTGTTAAATACTATAAAAGAATACTACTTCCTGATTTTTGAAACAGACTTCAACAGCCTGTTACTAATACATAGAGAAATAACTCTGTATGTGAGGAGAAAAATGTTTGTTGTGTATGGTTGTCTTTTAATTGGTGATAAGTATAATACCTGGTTATACACATATTGTAGTAACAGGCAAGATAAATTTTATATGTGCATGGTACAGAATCAGGTATATTAAAATATTAGATGTGCTTTTCTTTCTGCAGGAAGATTATGGGTAATTTGCTTTTTCTTTGAAAAATCTCAGTAAGAAGCAGATTTTCTACTATGAGGAGTGAAAAAAAATGCTCTCGCTTGTTAGCTAAAAAACTTTACTTAATGTTGGTATTAATCCCTACTGATTGCTATTTTGTTTAAATGTTGGGTCAAGGATGAAAAATCTGTCACTTTTCATTTTGTTTTACTTAACATAATTTAGTATATTAATATGCTTTCATTTTTATTTTTTCTTTTAGGAAGCTATCATACAAATAATGAAAATGAGAAAGAAAATTAGTAATGCTCAGCTGCAGACTGAATTAGTTGAAATTTTGAAAAACATGTTCTTGCCACAAAAGAAAATGATAAAAGAGCAAATAGAATGGCTAATAGAGCACAAATACATCAGAAGAGATGAATCTGATATCAACACTTTCATATATATGGCATAATTTTGAAAATCATGGACAATGTTAAGAACCCAGATTTTGGAGTGCTTGGGCAGAAAGTTGTAACAGTTTGTGCTGGAGAAAGGTTTATTTGGACTTTGATTACATAAATATTAAAATCTCTGCCTTACCTTATAAAACAACTATATTTTGCCAATCACTTTAGTTAGCATGATGGCATCCCCTTCATGTTGCACACACTTTAACAGCATGCTGTTTTGTGGAGAAACTTGCATTCATGAAGAGCCCATTATGAACTTTAAAAGGTAAATTTGATTTATACCCACCTGGAGAAATACAGTTGAAAAGGATGACAGCGGGGTTCTTGTTGCTTTTTTCTCTTTTTTCCTCTCTTAAAAAAATGTACTTGCACAAGGAAAGATCTTCAGATACTCATGCACTGAAAATGCTGTTATCTTTTGTTTTTAAAAAAATTCCATTAAAACTAGAAATAGCACTCTTGGTTTCTTTGATGAAAGAGTGAGCTGTCAGCACAGCGTTGGGAGAGGGCAGATGTAGATGAGAAGATAAGTATTTAATAGTGTTGAATTGTTCAAACACTGCTCAGTATAATAACTGGATTTTAAAAGTGACCTAAAAATGGTATTAAATACTTCCAACTTAGAAATGTTAGTTTTCTTTCAGCAGGAGACTGCTGTTTTGGTTGTTTGTTGGTAAATGTTTTATATACTTAATATTTATTATGCCATATTCAATTTCATTAAAAACATCACACACATCTCTTTCTCTGGTATAATACAGTTACATAACTGATCTCTTAAGTTGTAGCTTAGAGCTATCTTGGTATTTTAAAGTCTGATGGTTAGGGATTTATAACCTCAGGTTTCTGAAGAGACAGACATGCTCTTTTTAAAAGAATTCAGTGTCTATCATCTAGGAGGAAGAGAAAAAACCACAACATAAGACCTGAAAAGCATAAGCAGAATTGTTGCAATCATAATATGAGCAGTAAACTTGCCAAATATATGTACATATATACTTATATATTTTAAAATAAACATTTTTTAAATGTTCAGAAGGCAACACTTACCTTGTTCCTTTCAGTCGATCCAAAGTAGCAACTTACTAGTTGCTAGCAACTGAATACCCAGAGTAGTAGAAATTTTATGACTTGAGGTCTTAAACAACTTAAAGAGAAAAATTTATTCCCCATTGGGAAAAATGGATCAACATGGATTTTTACTCATTGTGGTGCACATTTCAAATTTTCTTACAAATTATTTTGTATCTTATTTGATGTTAAGTAATAGATTAAAAGTATGGTTTTCAAGGCAGTAGGAAGTGGAGTGCTAGAGCTGAAGGCATACAGTGTTACATTATAGCAGAGGGCTTTTTCAGAGCATTTCATGGAATCTGTCCCCATTCCCAAGAGGCTTTGGTGAGCTGCCTGCTGAAAGAAAGGAAAGCAAATCTAAAACATGTAAAGTTTTACTGATGATATACGAATGCCAGTTCTGAAGCACATAGAAAATTGGAAATTTGTTTTACACTTCACTCTCTAAGGTAGTATATGTCACTTATTAGACCAAGGATTTTGTGGAGAATTAAACTAAAATTAGTGCTCACTGTTTTCGTGAATTAGATGTCTGCTAACCACATGGATAAGTTTGAAAATTAGAAGAAATAATTTTGTGATAATTGTGGTTGTTAGGTTTAACAAATAGTTTGGTATTGGCATATTTGCTTATCCCAATACAAGGATGCCAAAAGAGAAAACAACGGGAGGAAAATTGCAGGCCATTTTTTAAAAGTGTAAGACTTGTTTTAAACCATAATTGTTCTCTGAACTTTTTTGGAATTTGTAGTCTTTTTGGTCATATAATTGAAGAATGAGTGCCATAATGTTTTGATTTATAAAGGCAAATTTAATGTGAAAGTGGGTAACAGTAAATCCATGGCAAAGTTTTCTATTCAATTTTGTAAATTTTTTAATAGCTAATTATGTCTTGATTATACTTGGGGGATCGAACAGCAGCAAATACTGTAGACTTAGTTTTCATCATACTTTTGTTGTGTATACTAAAGTTTACTTTATGGTATTTATGAAAACCATTTAGTTGACAAGGTGCCTATACCATTGTTGAATTTTCTTTAAAGATGTTTTGACAATAGATTTATTCATTTAAAAAAAAATAATTAAAATGTTACCAGAAGTTTGCTACAGGTGTAGAGGCACAGTATCCTTTATCAGGTCTTTTCTGTAATATGTTTTGAGAAATTAGTGCTATCTGAGCAGAGGTGAAACCTGACGTAGTTAAGGGGGAAAAAAAATCCAGCAACTGCCCCTCCCCAGTGTTTTTTTTGTTTTGCTTTTTGTCCATGAGTAGTTTGGCAATATAATGCTTCAGAGGTTGATTTAAACTGTGAACACTTACCTTCTAATTTAAGATGGAGCCTTCTGGATGATGTTAACTTTTGTTGTCATCTCGTTGCCAGAGTGAGTAGACATGAAACAGAATTTACAAAGTAAAATACAGGTCAATTTTGATGCTTACAGTGAGATAAATATTAGAACCATTACTGTTCCAATGGTTTAATGAGGATCTTGAAATAAATTCTGAAGTCTTCCAATTTTTACATTTTTTTGGAGGGGGTCACTGAATTCTGTCAACCTGTTTATTTAAGTCTCTTGCTCTTACTTTTTGCATAAATGTTAAAAAATCCAAAAATGAAATGTTAGCTTTCTTATATTTTCATTTTATTAAATTTAATACATACTGTGACCTGAATAGTAAAAAAAAGTATTTTGCATTCTTTGCAGTAGGCTATCATTAGCCCTGCTGAAGGGGCAAATTTTAAAAATTCAATTTGGGTGAAAGATTTGCTAGTTTTACAGAAAGCTTTCCTATCTTAAACTCAAGCTGGTTTTTCTATTTTCATGTAAATGACTGGGATGCTGTCTTAGAAATTCTTCCAAGGTCATGTTTGTGAAAATAAACATTACATGAGAGCTTTCCTGTCATCTACATTATGTTGTCTGGAGTGTTGAACAAGTTTGAATTCCTAGGTTGTAATCTATCCTTATATGGTCTATACGATTTTGAATGTGTGCCACTACATACTGAGATGATGATGCTGTACAATTTTAAATGGTAGCAGTTTCTGTATGCAGTAGGCTGAAATATTTTGATGAACTGCTTAATTTTTGGATTTTATTTTTTAAGTTGTATAATTTATTTTCTTGCAAAATAAAAATGTAATATAAAAGCTTTCACCTACACAGAAAATGTTGCTGTTCTACTATGAAATAGTTTCTGGGAATTTATATTTTTACAGTTAGTATATTCATAAATTTCAAGGTGAAATGGCAGATTTCAGCCAGCCTTAGGAATTAAATATATGAAAAGTAACCCACTTTTAGATTTCACATTCTTGTTGAAAATGAGAGCAATCGGGAATGTAGTTTTTCCATCAGCTGTCTTGCTTGGGAGAAGTCAAAAATTTAAGATTTGAACATCCATCATTCATGATCAGCTTAGATAGACTATGTCATAAGAAAAACCCATTTTCACATCAGATAAAAGCTTAAATATAAAACACATCATTTCCTGTCTAGATTGTACTTGGAAATTTGTGAAATACTTACATCAGAGCTAGAACTAGTTTAGTAATATGGTTATGAACAGATATGCTCAGTAGCAATTTTTTACTGATCAATTTAATAATCAGAACACTGGAAAACTTAAATTGTTTACAGGAACCTAACTGCATAGAGGTACTAAATTTACAAGAAATTTTATTAAAAGGACTCCTTTAAATTGAGAAGCCACATCTAGATACTACAGTAGTAGTATCTAAATGTTTTAGAGACCAGTGCATGGATGAACATATTTAACTGCATGATGTCCTCCTCAACCTTCAACTTTATTGGGATTTTTATTTTATTTTATTTATTTTATTTTATTTTTATTTTTTATAGGCAGAGTTACAGAAAGAGGGAGAGACAGAAAGGTCTTTGATCCACTGGTTCACTCCAAATGGCTGCAACAGCCAGAGCTGGGCTGATCTGAAGCGAGGAGCCAGGAGCTTCTTCCAGGTCTCCCACGCAGGTGCAGGGGCCCAAAGACTTGGACCATCTTCCAGTGCTTTCCCAGGCCACAGCAGAGAGCTGGATCGGAAGTGAAGCATCTGGGACCGAATCGGTGCTCCTGTGGGATGCCAGCACCACAGATGGTGGCCTTACCTGCTATGCCACAGCACTGGCCCCAGTTGAATCCAGCTTTGCCAAAACTGAATACAAAAGGAACCTTATGGGCCATAGAAGGACTGAATGTGGATTGAATGAATGAGAGTGTGTATACCTGAGAAAAGGGTGTAGAGTTCCATATTTTAAGTACTAAATGGGGTAACTATTTCCAGTTCCCTATTCTAGGCCATGCAAATAACTCTATGCTTTATATGTCACTGAATTCTTGTTCTGACCTATGGACAATATGGAACAGGAACCTTGCCTGTCAGGGAGCTCCAGACTTCTATGAACAACTGATAGAGCAAAAAGCATAACACAGCTATATAATTCCATATATAAATTTCAAGGGTTCATACACCCAAGATTTAAAAATCTTTTTTTTAAAGACATTTATTTATTTGAGAGGTAGAGTTCCAGACAGAGAGGGAAAAACGGAGAGAAAGGTTTTCTGTTTGCTAATTCACTCCCCCAAGTGGCCTCAATGGCCAGAGCCGGGCCTCTCTGAAGCCAGGAGCTTTTTCCAGGTCTCCCATGTGGATGCAGGGGCCCAAGCACATGGGCCGTCTTCTACTGCTGTCCCAGGCCATAGTAGAGAGCTGGGTCAGAAGTGGAGCAGCCGGACTCAAACTGGCACTCATACATGATGCCGGCACTGCAAGCAGAGGCTTCACCTACTACGCCACAGCACTGACCTCCCCCCCCCCCGCCCCGCCCCAAGATTAAAACTCTTAATAGTAAAGTCTGTGAGCAACAAGTAGCAGCGTCCTCTGTGAATTGTTCATGGCCCAACATCAGGAGTGCTGATCCAAACTTAGATTTGTTCTGGCTTATCTCAAGAATGACAGAAGACTAACCTAGGTGTTAATGGCATTTGCTGTTTGTGTTTAATTGTAGGGGGAAAACAGTATTTCCTTTATAATACTGTGATGATTACCGAGGCAGACTAAAACTACCTAGATTTTTCTTCAACCACATGGTTGAAGGTCAACAAAAGGAATCAGGAAGGCAAAGGTCTGAGGAAACAACCAACTTTGCATTGAGCCAGGCTTGAAAATTAATTCTCCAGGCCAGCGCCGCGGCTCACTTGGCTAATCCTCCGCCTGTGGCATCGGCACCCCGGGTTCTAGTCCGGTTGGGGCACCGAATTCTCTCCCGGTTGCTCCTCTTCCAGTCCAGCTCTCTGCTATGGCCTGGGAGTGCAGTGGAGGATGGCCCAAGTGCTTGGGCCCTGCACCGCATGGGAGACCAGGAGGAGGCACCTGGCTTCTGGCTTCGGATCGGCGCAGCGCGCTGGCTGTAGCAGCCATTTGGGGGGTGAACCAATGGAAAAAGGAAGACCCTTCTCTCTGTCTCTCTCAGTGTCTAACTCTGCCTGTCAAAAAAATAAATAAAAGAAAATTCTCCCTTATTAAGAGACTATAATTGTGTCTATCTAAAGGAGTTCAAAAGTTTGTGGGAAAATGGAATTAAAAGATCATTTTTGGCACAGAAAAGCATCTGCCTACCTGTCCTAGAGGAAGGCTACCTCACTTCTTACTCGAGGCCAACCGTTTGACTTTTCTCTGAACCCCATCCTATTGTGCTGCCTGGGTTTTGCTCAACATATATCTGCATTTCCTAAATCTTTCAGACAGCCTTATTTCCTCATTAGCCTGCAACAGTGGCTTTCAGTTTTGGTCCACAGACCAGCAGCTTTGTCCTCAATTGGGAGCTTAGTAGAAATGGAAGGTTTTTAGCTCTACCACAGACCTATGGAATCAGACTCTTGGGGTGAGGCCTAGTGATCTGGATTTTTACAGGCCCACTGGGTGATGCTGATGCATAGCAGACTTTGGAAGCCACTGGCCTATGAACAGTCAAGTGTCCACCATCCTTACAAAGTTCCCCTGATCGCTGTCAAGCCATGACCTTGTTATTCTGCTTCCCTTCTCTGCTGATCTTGGGCAGGCTCCACCATCCATTTCTTCAGCTCCTCACTAGTATATGTCCCTGATGCTCCTCTTGCCACTGTTGTCAGTGACCTCCCTGGTGCTTTATCAGAGATGCATTTTTTTTTCAAGTTTGTTTGATTTGAACAGCAGAGTGAAACAGAAATCTTCTGTTTACTAGTTCACTCTCTAAATGGCTTCAGAACAGCCAGGTTTGGGCCAGGCTGAAACCAAGAGCCAAGAACTCCATCCTGGTCTCCAGATGGATGCCAGGTGCCCAAATACTTGGGCCATCATCCACTGCCTTCCCAGGTGCCTTAGCAGAAAGCTGGATCAGAAACCATGCTGTAACTCTTAGTCCAGTGTGGGATGCTGGCATTAGCCTAGTGAGCCGTGGCGCCGGCCCAAGGTCAACATGTATTTCTAGTTACTCTTGAACATCGTCCTCTTGCTTTTTCTTAGGTTTATTTATTTATTTGAAATGCAGAGTTAGATAGGGAGAGACACAGAGATCTTTCATCTGTTGATTCACCTCCAAATGGCTGCAACAACTGAAGCTAGGCAGATCAGGAGCCAGGAGCTTCTTCCAGGTCTCATATGGGTGCAGGGGCCCAGTATTTGGGACATCCTCCACTGCTCTCCCAGGCACATTAGCAGAGAGCTTTATCAGAAGTGGAGCAGCCTGGACCCCACAGTACCCATATGGGGTGCTGGCACTGTAAGCAGAGGCTTTGCCCGCTAGGCAACAGCACTGGCCGGCCCTGATCTTGTTCCAGCTATCTCCAGGTTAACAATATAAATAACTAGGTTAGCATCCTTGGTTTAATTCTCCTCATGCCATTCTATTGATTCTACTTTTGTGTTATCTCTAAATTCTACCCTTTGTTTATCTCTGCTACTGTGTTCACTGAATGAGTATGAACACTTTATAAAGCAGTGGTGGGAAACATCACCCGTGGGCTAAGGCCCATGAAATTATTTGGCCCTGCCACGACAACCGCAGGTGAGACTCTAAAGGCAGTAAATCTATGGCAAGTTAATGTTTTTAAAAATGTATTTATTTGCCGGCGCCGTGGCTCAATAGGCTAATCCTCCACCTTGCGGCGCCGGCACACCGGGTTCTAGTCCCGGTCGGGGCGCCGGATTCTGTCCCGGTTGCCCCTCTTCCAGGCCAGCTCTCTGCTATGGCCAGGGAGTGCAGTGGAGGATGGCCCAGGTGCTTGGGCCCTGCACCCCATGGGAGACCAGGAAAAGCACCTGGATCCTGGCTCCTGCCAACGGATCAGCGCGGTGCGCCGGCTGCAGCGGCGGCCATTGGAGGGTGAACCAACGGCAAAGGAAGACCTGTCTCTCTCTGTCTCTCTCTCTCACTGTCCACTCTGCCTGTCAAAAAAAAAAAAAAAAAAAAAAAAAAGTATTTATTTGAGAGGGAGAGACAAAGGTCTTCCATCTACTGGTCCACTTCCCAAATGGCCTCAACGGCCAGAGCTTGGCTGTTCTGAAGCCAGGAGCTTATTTCCAGGCTCCCACGTATGTACAGGAGCCCAAGCACCTGGGCTATCTTCTACTACTTTCCTAGGCCATAAACAGCTGAATCAGAAGAGGAGCAGCCAGGACACGGACTGTTGCCTATATGGGATGCTGGAGCGACGGCGGAGGCTTAGCCACAGTGTTGGGCCCCAGCTGGTTATAATTTTAGCAGCTGATAATTGTGTATGGCTTGCAAATGATGTTAAAAATATCCAGAGGCGGTGCCGGCCCTGTGGCATAGCAGCTAAAGCCAATGCCCGCAGTGCTGGCATCCTACAGGGGCGCCGGTTTGAGACCCAACTGCTCCATTTCCAATCCAGCACTCTGCTGTGGCTAGGGAAAGCAATAGAAGATGGCCCAAGTCCTTGGGCCCCTGCACCCTCACGGGAGACCTGGAAGAAGTTCCTGGCTCCTGGCTCCTGGCTTTGGATGAGCACAGCTCCGGCCGTTGCAGCCAATTGGGGAGTGAACCAGTGGATGGAAGACGCTCTCACTCTTAAATAAACCTTTAAAAAAAAAAAAAATCAAATGCCCTTGGCAGAAAAGAGGTCTTCCACTTAAGAGTGTGGTTCTACCATCTTAGGTAGGAAAAGATACACCTTGACTAGCTGCTGGGTTGCTTCATGGCTTATGTTTTTGAGGATGACTGTCTTAAGTGTATGGAGTGGTAAATGGTGACCAGTAAGTGCAATGGTTTGAATATCCTTAGTCTCCCAGATGTCATTATGTGGAAGCTTAGTCCCTAGTTTGGCAGTGTGGGAGCTGTTGGAATCTGTAAGAGGTGGGGTCCCCGCCCTCAGAAGGGAATACGACAGTGAATTGCAAGGGCCTGAGTTCCACTCCACACAACCTTTCTGGCTGCCTGTTTCATCCTGTCTCTCACGTCTGCTCACCTTCCTGCCATGTACCATGTGACTCTCACCAGAGCTGATATTATGCTGTTTGGACTTTCAGCCTCCAAAACTGAGCTGAATAAACCTCTTTTCTTTATAAAGTTACCTTGTATGAAGTATTTTGTTACAGTAATGAAAAGCAAACTAAGACAGTGGTTATGTTAATATAGATTTTATCGGGGCCAGCGTAGTGGCATAGAATGTTACGCCAGCACTGCACCCTATGTGGTGACATTTTGAGTCCCGACTGCTCCACTTCTGATCCAGCTCCCTACTAATGCACCTGGGTGAGCAGTGGAAGATGGCCAAAGTGCTTGGGCCGCTGCACCCATGTGGGAGATCCAAAAGAATCTCCTGGCTTCAGCCTGGCCTAGCCCTGGTGGTTGCAGCCATTTGAGTTTGAACCAGTGGATGGAAGATCTCTCTGTCTCTCTGTCCCTCTCTCTCTCTCTCTCTTACTCTGCCTTTCAAATTAATAAAAATATAGATTTGCTTTATTTTAAATGTTTATTTTCAGCTACTTGAAGAGCAAGAGAAAGAGACAAGAGGTCCCATCCTCTGTTCACTCCCCACCCAAATGCCCACATTGCCAGGGCTGGACCAAGCTGGAACCAGGAACCAGGAACTCCACCCGATCTCCCACATGGGTGGCAGGGGCCCAAACACTTGAACCATCATCTACTGTGTCCCAGGTTGCATTAGCATAGGTTTGTTTTGGTATTTCTAGATCATTGGCCTTTCCACAATGTCTGTCTGTCTGTCTGTCTGTCTCTCTCTCTCTCTCTCTCTACTTATGTATTAGGTCTTCCATCCGCTAGTTCACTTGCCAGATGGCCACAATGGCCAGGACTGGGCCAGGCCAAAGCCAGGTGCCTGGTCTCCCATGTAACTCAGGGACCCAAATACTCGAGCCATCTGCTGCTGCTTCCCTCGGTGCATTCGCAGGGGGCTAGGTTGGAAATGAAGCAGCCAGGGGTTGAACCAGCACTGTTACGGGATGCTGTCACAGGAAGTGTCTTAATCCACTCCTCCACAGTCTGCACCCCACCCCCCATTCCCCGTGTTTCTCTTAATTGAGCTTGTAGCCCCAAGGCCTGAAGCCTAAGACTCGAGTGGATCTGGTCTTTTCCTTTAGCCTGTTTCTCAGATTTCACTCCAAACCTAAAGAATAAAAGCAGGGAAAATATTTTCATCATTTTATTCATTCTCCATTTTTTAGCACAATTCTTGCTCAGTTAGGGATCCACAGCAAGTCCTTCAAGAAGTTCTTGGAGGGGCCAGCTTTCTGGCGTAGCAGGACTAGCATCTTATATAAGGCAGGGCCCAAGCACTTGAGCCATCATCTGCTGCACTTCCAACTTCCTATCTAGCATTCCTGCTAACGCTCCTGGGAAGGCAGCAAATGGGCCAAGTAGTTGGTCCCCTGTCTCCCCTGTGGGAGACCAGGTTGGAGTTCCTGACTTGTGGCTTTGGCCTAGCCCAGCTGTAGCTGTTGAGGCCATTTGGGGAATAAACAAATGAAGATCTCTGTCTCTCCCTCTCTGTCTGTTACTGTGCCTTGCAAATAAATAAACACATCTTTAAGAAAAAAAATTCATGGAGGGCTGGCACTGCAGCTCACTAGGCTAATCCTCCACCTGTGGTGCCGGCACCCCGGTTCTAGTCCCAGTTGGGGTGCCGGTTCTGTCCCAGTTGCTCCTCTTCCAGTCCAGCTCTCTGCTGTGGCCCGGGAAGGCAGTGGAGGATGGCCAAGTGCTTGGGCCTGCACCTGCATGGGAGACCAGGAGAAGCACCTGGCTCCTGGCTTCGGATTGGCACAACACACCGGCCGTAGCGGCCATTTAGGGGGTGAACCAACAGAAGGAAGACCTTTCTCCCTGTCTCTCTCTCACTGTCTAACTCTGCCTGTCCAAAAAAAAAAAAAAGAATCCAGGTATAGTTTTTTTGCAATACACACTTTCCATAAACTTTTTGAAGATGCCTTATATACATGAATTTCAATTTTTTGCACCAAAAGAAAAACTTCCCCAGATGTGTATTTGGCGCAGCAGTGAAGTTACTGCTTGAGACGCCTGCATCCCATTTTGGAGTGCCTGGTTCAAGTCTGGGCTCTGCTTCTGCTTGCTGCCTGCTCATGTGCCCTCTGGGAGGCAGGTGATGGCCCGAGAAGGCGGGTCTCTGCAACCTCGTGTCTTGGATTGAGTTCCCAGCTTCTGTCTTTGATCTGGCCTAGCCCTGGTTGTTGCAGGCATTTAAGGAGTGAACCAGCAGATGGGAGACTCATTCTTTCCACACCCCACCCCTTTCAAGTAAATAAATAATAAATTCTGGAAACGTATCTTTCAACTCTGGTTTTTCCATGAAGTGCCCACGCATTTGTGAAGTTGAATTGATAGGGTACGATTCATCCTGCAGCAGAATTCCTCTCTCATGAGTGGACCTTTGAAACTACTGGCTTCTAAGAAAATGATGGGGACTGTGGTTTGAAGGTGCCCCCTCCAACATTCCTGCTGTAACTTGATCCCCCTTGTAGTATTAATAGGTGGGCCTGGGGCTGGCACTGTGGCCTAGTGGGTAAAAGCTGCCGCCTGCAATGCCGGCATCCCATATGGGCATCAGTTTGAGTCCTGGCTGCTCCACTTCCGATCCAGCTCCTTCCTGATGGTCTGGGAAAGCACTGGAAGTTGGCCTTAGTGCTTTCCTCTTAGGAGACCCGGAAGAAGCTCCTGGCTTTGGATTGGCCCAGCTCCGGCTGTTGCGACCATCTGGGGAGTGAACCAGTGGATGAAAAGACTTCTTCATCCACCCTCTCTCTGATTTATTAAAGAAAAAATTAAAAAAAAAAAAAAAAAAAGAAGAGGTGGGGCCTTCAGGAGGTGATAGGCTGTCAGGGCCTGGCCCTCACGTATGGTCTAGTGCTGTGGAACAGACCCAGAGGGAACCACCAGGGACTTTTCCTTCTCTTTCTGTTCTGTCTGTCTCTTCCTACCCAGGCTGGTAGTGTTTCTGCTGGTACTAAATCCTCAAATAGCTTCAGTCTTCTCTGGATGTCAGGGAAATCGATGCCATCTGACGTGAGAGTTCTCTGCAGCTTCTTCCCAGGTAACCCCTCGGCTTCCGGCTTCTGCTGAGACGGGTGTTTAGCTCCGTCAGCCACACGCCTCCTCTCTGCAGCAAGTGGTTGTCCACATAGTGCTTGGTGTTCTCTTCAGAGCACATTTCTCATCTTTTGCAGGATAGTTAGGATTTTTCAGATCATCAAGTTCTGGTTGCTTTTCCCTAACAATTCCCACCTCAACTTACCTCTTTCCTCGTGGATTTTTTTAAAGATTTATTTATTTATTTATTTGAAGATCAGAGTTAGAGTAGAGGCAGAGAGAGAGAGAGAGAGAGAAGTCTTCCATACGCTGGTTCACTCCCCAGATGGCCACAACGGCCGGAGCTGCACTGATCCAAAGCCAGGAGCCAGGAGCCTCCTCTGGGTCTCCCAAGTGGGTGCAGGGGCCCAAGGACTTGGGACATCTACTGATTTCCCAGGCCATAGCAGAGAGCTGGATTGGAAGTGGAGCAGCTGGGACTTGAACTGATGCCCATATGAGATGCCGGCACTGCAGGCGGTGGCTTTACCTGCTACACCACAGTGCCGGCCCCTTTCCTCTTGGATTTGAATACAAGCAACAAGCAGAAAACAGGTCTTGCCTTCAACAGATTGCTTAGAAATCTTAGCTCATTGCCTACAAGTTCTACTTTCCATCCAACACCAAGACCCTGCAGCCAAACTTCTACCATGATATAATAAGAGTCGCATTTCTTCCAGTATCCAGTAGTGTGATCTTCATTTCCTTTTGAAACCTCGACAGAAGCACTTTTCGGTATCTGTGTCTACCAGCATTCTGTGCGTGACAGCCATGCATCCCCTAAGGTGACAGAAGCATTCTGTGTTTGGGACTGGCACTGTGACTTAGCGGGTAAGGCTGCCGCCTGCAGTGCCAGCATCCCATATGGGCGCCGGTTGGAGTCCTGGCTGCTCCACTTCCAAACCAGCTTTCTGCTATGGCCTGGGAAAGCAGTGGAAGATGGCCCAAGTCCTTGGGCCCCTGCACCCATGTCCTGGTTCCTGGCTTCAGATCCACGCAGCTCCAATCGTTGCGGCCAATTGGGAAGTGAACCAGCGGATGGACGACCTCTCTCTCTGTGTCTCTCTGCCTCTCCTCTCTCTCTGTAACTTTCAAATAAATAAAATAAATCTTTAAAAAAAGGAAAGCGTTCTGTGTACTTGACTTCCTTCTGAGCCCTCATCAGCATCCTCTTTAATGTCCACATTTCTAATCGTCTCTTGAAAGCAGCATAGGCTTCTTAAAAATTTCTTTTGAAAAAGTGACAGAAACAGCTTCCAACCACTGATTCACACCCCAAATGACCACAGTGGCTGGCCTGGGCCAGGCTGAAGCCAGGAGCCAGCAACTCTGTCTTTTCTCATGGGTATCAGGGACCCAAGCACTTGGGCCATCTTCCACTGCCTTCCCAGGCACATTAGCAGAAAAACTAGATTAGAAGTGGAGCATGGAGCTCAATTCACAATAGCTAAGATATGAAATCAACCCAAATATCCATCAACTGGAGACTGGATATAGAAATTATGGGATATATACACTACAGACTACTACATAGCAGTTAAAAATAATGAAATTCTGTCATTTAGGACAAAATGGATGAAACTGGAAAACATCATACTTGGTGAAATAAGCCAGTCCCAAAAGGACAAATACCATATATTCTCCCTGACCTGGGATAACTAATAGAGCACCTAAGAACCAATCTATAGAAGTATAATTAACACTTTGAGATGCAGTGACTTTTCAACAGCCCTTATGTTGACTCTTGAAGAAGTTTTTTTGTTGAACTCTTTATTGAGTAGAGTTAATCATATGTATATCAAGTTAATTGAAAATAGATCTTAGTAAAAAATAAGAATGAGAATAGGAGAGGAAGGAGGAGGAGGGGAGGGAAGGCGGGTATGGTAGGAAGAATCTCTGTGTTCCTAAAGTTGTACTTATGAAATTCATGAAGTTTATATTCCTTAAATGAAAGGTTTCTGGGTGAAAAGTGGAGCAACTGTGGCTTGAACTGGCAACCCAATATGAGATGCGGATGTCACAAGCACAACTCAACACTCTAGACAGGGTTATTCTATTGTATGCCTCAAAGTTCTTCCTCTTGGGGCTGGCTTTGTGGCGTAGCAGTGAAGCCGCCACCTGCAACAGAGGCATCCCGTATGGATGCCAGTTTGTGTGCTGTTTGAGTATCGGTTTGGAAGTACTGCTGGACTTCCAGTCCAGCTCCCTGGTAATGGCCTGGGAAAAGCAGTGGAAGATAGCCTGAGTGTTTGGGCCCTTGTACCCATGTGGGAGACCCAGAAGAAGCTCCTGACTCCTGGCTTCAACCTGGCCCAGCCATGGCCATTGCAGTCATCTGGGGAGTGAACCAGCAAAATGGAAGATCTCTGTCTCTTGCTCTCTCTGTGTGTAACTCTGCCTTTCAAATAAGTAAACAAATTTTTCAAAAAAAAAAAAAAGATCTTCTTGGACCAGTGCTGTGGCATAGTGTGTAAAGCTGCCACTTGCAGTGCTGGCATCCCATATGGGCGCCAGTTTGAGTCCTGGCTGCTCCACTTTTGATCCAGTTCTGTGCTATGGGCTGGGAAAGCAGTAGAAGGTGGTCCTTCTACCTAGAGAGAGCACCTGGTTCCTGGCTTCAGATCAGCCCAGCCCAAATGTGGCCATTTGGAGCATGAACCAGCGGGTGGGAGAGACTCTCTCTCTCTCTCTCTCCCTCCCTCCCTCCCTCTCTGCCTCTCTCTCTGTGCGTAACTCTGCACTGTCCAATCCGAAGCCAGGAGCCAGGTGCTTCTCCTGGTCTCCCATGGGGTTCAGGGCCCAAGCACTTGGGCCATCCTCCACTGCCTTCCCGGGCCACAACAGGAGCTGGACTGGTAGAGGAGCAACTGGGACAGAATCCGGCGCCCCGACCGGGACTAGAACCTGGTGTGCCAGCGCCGCAGGCGGAGGATTAGCCTAGTGAGCTGTGGCGCTGGCCTGAGATCTTCTATCTTCTATCCGCTCCCCAATTGGACGCATCAGCCAGGGCTGAGCCAGACTGAAGCCAGGAGGTAGGAACTTCATCTAGGTCGCACATGAGGGTGGCCCGAGTCCAAGCACTTGGGCCATCTTCCACTGCTTTTCCCAGGGCATTATCAGGGAGCTGAATCAGAAGTGGAGCAGCTATGACTCCAGCTGGTGCCCAGTTGGGGTGCTAACATAGTGGCTTTACCCATTATGCCACAGTGCCAGCCCCAAGACTTTGTCCTAATTAAAGTGTGGCTGGTGTTGTGTTGTGGTGGGTTAAGGCAATGCCTGCCTCGTAGTGTCAGTTGAAGTCCCAGCTGCTCCATTGCTGATCCAGCTCCCTGCTAATGTGCCTGGGAAGGCAGCAAGGGGTGGCCCAAGTCCTTGGGCTCCCATGTGGGAAACCAAGAGTTTCAGGCTCCTGAATTCCGTTGCGGCCATTTGGGAGTAAACCAGCAGGTGGGAGATCTTTGTCTCTCCCTCTTTCTAACTCTGCCTTTCAAATAAATAAAATATATCTTAAAAATAATTAAATCTGTGAAGACCCTATTTTTGGGTAAATACACATTCACATGTACCAAGAGTTAAGACACGTCTTGTGAGGGTATTCTATTCAACTTACTACAGTTATATTGTCCCACAGTGTAACTTTTATAGACGTTGTTCACTATAGAGGAACTTCAACGAGGATATCACACATCCCTATTGTATTATGGATCTAATAGCAATTTCTCCTGGCTTCTCTGAAACTTATTTTCTCATTTGTTTCGTGCTGTGAAAATATTGTTCTAATATTCTTAAAATTATACTTTTAGAAAGCACTCTTGGGTTTATAGCCATTTGCAGAGAGGAAAATGATTTTTTTAAGATGCATTGTGGGCCAGCGCTGTGGCCTAGCAGGCTAAGCTTCTGCCTGCAGTGCCAGCATCCCATATGGGCACCAGTTTGTGTCCTGGATGCTGCTCTTCTGATCCATCTCTCTGCTTATGTCCTGGGAAAGCAGCAGAGGATGGCCCAAGTGCTTGGGCACCTGCGCCTGTGCAGAAGACCCAGAAGAAGCTCCTGACTTCTGGCTTTGATCGGCCCAGATCCAGCCATTGTGGTCATTTGGGTAGTGAACCAGTGGATGGAAGACCTCTCTGCCTCTCCCTCTCTCTATAACCTTGCCTCTCAAATAAATAAATAAATCTTAAAAAAAAAAAAAAAAAGGCGTTTTGAGAGGTTGTTACTTAACAGATTTGCCACCAGGTGGCAGTATTAGCTAGCTCTCCTTGAGAAACACTATCAATTCCGAATCCAAGATAAACTATTTGAAAGCTGTAGTCTTTTAATAGCAAATTTATCTTCAGACATTATATTCATTCCTGCAACTGGAATAATAATACAAAGCCCCAGGTTCAGACGTGGAAAAGGTTCTTTAATTTTGTTTTAGGGTCAGCTTTCTCATCATTCCATTTCTGCATCACAGAACTGTTAATGTAGTTACTTTGACCTATGCTCAATGAAAATTCATTTTTTCATAAACCTTAAGTTCAAGGTCTGTCACTTTCAGCATGTTCTCTTCACCCTTTCTTGGGCGTTCATATTTTCCTGGTTTGCTGATAAACAGGAATGGTTGCATCGCGACATTGACTTGTTATTTTCCTGACCCACATGTCAGACCAAGCAGTTTGTATAGCAGACAGAGAGGTCTTTTATTATTGTTCTGAGCTCAAGAGTTTGACCAAGGCATAGGGTGGTTAAAATTAAAATGAACTCTTTCATCACTGAAAGCAATTATTAGTCAGGCACGGTTCGTTTTACACTTTTAAAAGGGAAGACTTAAGTATCTAGGTTGCTATGGAGCTATGTAAATTGCAAGACCATTAAATTGAAATGGTTTTATTCCTTTCCTTTTTTTTCCCTAGTTTCATTTCACTTTGTGTATGTGTGTGTGTGTGTGTGTGTGTACTTCTTAATATAAGGAAAAGAGCTATCATTCAAATATGAAGAGAACAAAATACTGATAAAGCATTCTTACATGTAACCCTAAAATTGATTTTTTAAAAAAGGACTTGCATGAAAATAGGCCATAATATAGCTGGCTAGGGGCGGGGGGCTAGTGTTGTGGTATAACAGGTAAAACTGCTGCTTCTGATGCTGGTTTTCCCAGATGAGTGCCAATTTAAGCCTGGCTGCTCCACTTCTGATCCAGCTCCCTGCTAATTGCCTGGGAAAGCAGTGGAAGATGGGCCAAGTGTTTGGGCCCCTGTACCCACGTGGGAGACCTGGAAGAAGCTCCTGGCTCCTGGCTTTGGCCTGACCCAGTCCTGGCTATTGTGGTCATCTGGTTATCTGGGGGGTGAACCAGCAGATGGAAGACCTCTCCCTCCCTCTCTCTAACTCTGCCTTTCAAATAAATAAATCAATTTCAAATAAATAAATCATATATATGTATATCCGCTGGCTGGATTCCCTGAATGGGTATGTTCCTTGATGTGTTTCTCAACTAGAGAATCCTCTCAAGGGCCAGCATTTTGGCACAGTGAGTCAAGCTGCTGCCTGGAACACGGCATCCCATATCAGAGCACCACTTCAAGTCCTACTGCTCCACTTCCAATCCAGCTCCCTGCTAATGTGCCTGGGCCCCTGCCACCCATGTGGGAGGTGTCGATGGAGTTCTTAGCTCTTGGCTTTGACCTGGCCCGGAATGGGCTGTTATGACTATCTGGGCTGTGAACAAGTAGATGGAAGATCTCTCTGTCTCCTCCTCTCACGTTGTGGTGCCCTGGGTTAAGCTACCACCTGCTACGCCAGCATCCCATATGTGTACCAGTTTGAGTCCTGGCTGCTCTGCTTCCAATCCAGCTCCCTGCTAATGCCCAGGGAAAGCAGGAGAGGATGGCCAAAGCCCTTGAGTCCCTGCACCCATGTGGAAGACCTGGATAGAGTTCCTGGCTCCTGGTTTCAGCCTGTGCCAGTCCCAGCTGTTGTGGCCTCTTGGGAAGTGAATTAGTGGATGGAAAATTCTGTGTCTTCCTCTGTCTCTGTCACTCTGCCTTTCAAATAAATAAAATTCTGTAAGCTCTATTTGAGAATGCTAAGGATTTTGGCCAAGTGTTCCCTTTTCACTTAGCACATGGCCTTTTCCCTAGTTTGTCCAACCCGTGACCAAGGTTTCCCTAGTTGAACAGAAATTGTCTTGTGCCAGGCCAGCACTCTGCAGGTAATCTTGCCTATGATCAGGTAATTTTTTCGTTTTTTAAGATTCATTTATTTGAAAGCATAGAAAGAGAGAGAGAGAGAGAGTTTTCTATCCTCTGATTCACTCCCCCAGGGGATGCAAAGGCTGGAGCTGTGCTGATCCGAAGCCAGGAGCCAGGAGCTTCTTCCGGGTCTCCCATGTGGGTGCAGGGGTCCAAGCACTTGGCCCTTCTTCTACTGCTTTCCCAGGCCATTAGCAGGGAGCTGGATTGGAAGTGGAGCAGCCAGGCCGTGGGATGCCGGCGCCGCAGACTGTAGTTTTAATCTGCTACAAAAGAAAGCTGTCAATCAGGTCATCTTTACAAGAGAGACTTGAGTCATCAGAGATTAGAATCGCTTACGTGTGGAGACAGCTTTTAATTGGCCATCCACATTCACCATTTAGTGTTTGGTTTTGCTTTTGGAAGATTTTAAGAAACAGATAGGGACTTAAAAAAAAAAAAAAGGTAATAAGAGTTTAGTCATTTATAGACATGAGTAACCAAACCGGAATGAAACCAAAATAAAGGTGCTCACCAAAGTTTTAAATTAGGTGTTTAGGTGACATGAAATAGTAAATAAACCAGGCATGCAGAATGAAAAAAGAATTCGCCAGAAGACAGATGAGCTCCTCTGAGATGGAAGTTCAGGGGAAATCTGAGAACTCAGCAGGAGAGACCGAAGTCCTACAGTCCCCCACAGGAATGCAAGGGCCTTACCCAAACTAGATCCCAAAGAGGGGCTCAGCCTGGGAGGGGACTCACCAGGGCAGAGTAAGGCGAGCCATGGAAGGCAGAGGAGCGTGGGCTCCGTGTCGGCACCACTCCCTGGCCCAGGAGGCCCCGCGTCACCAGCAAACATGGTCTTGCTTCACATCTGCTCTGGACAGTGGTTTTGCCAACCTGGTAACAGTCCGAGAGAGAATCTCTAAAGGTCAAGTTTGGGTCGGGGCCAGGGCAGTTTTTCAAGGCAGAAATGAGGATGATTACATCAGGTATGTTGAAAACTAACCTTGGCCACAAGATTAGCCACAAGGGTGGGCCAGGCCGAGGTGGAACAGACAGTCCCGGGCGGACAACCTCACGTTGTTTGGGTGAGCTGGCCGTGGCCTTCCTCAAGGCGCGCTGCTGGCGGTGTGTGGTGTGAGTTGCCGTCGGGCAGGTGTGCACAAGCTTCCTTCCCAACCTCCAGGCTTTATCTTCCTGTGACTGACTGCATTTTGATGCTCACGGCTTTCACATTATTGAGATGATCCAGGTGTGAAGATGTCTGTGCTTGGCCTAAGGTGAAGACATTCAAGAGAAGGTGTGACATTCAAGGTGTGACATTGCGGGACGTGGTGATCTGGGGTACGAGAGTCTCAGAGAACCTCAAGGCACCAATGTGGCAGAACTGGGAAATTAAAGGTAAGGGTAACCTTAGTTATTGCTGTGTAAATTCTTCCCCAAATGGCTCAAAACAGCTATTCCGTTTTTTCTCACTGTTTCGGTGGGTCATGAATTCAGACACAGCCTGTTAGGGATGCCTTATGTTTCCTCACAATGTCTGGGGTCTCATCTGGAGGTGTTGAAGGCTGGGGACTGGAATCATCTGCGACCTTTGAACCCATATTTCTGTTCAGACCTAGCCTGGGAAGCCACATGACATTGCTTCTGCCATACTCCACTGGCCAGGGCAGTAAGCACTTTCTGCCGCATTCTAGGTGTGGGGGACATGGCCCCATCTCTGGTGGGAAGAGTGGATGTGAATCAGATTGGAACTGGAGCTTGTTGGGTAGCAGGCTAGCGGTGTGGTCGTCTTTGAAAACTACAGTCTCCCACATTTGCCAGCAAAACATAATTTGTGGGGTAGACATTTGGTGCAGTGGTTAAGACGCCACTGGAGACACACATCCCATACCAAGGTTTGAGTCCTCGCTCTGCTTCCAATCAAGCTTCTTGCTAAGGTGCATCCTGGGAGGCAGCTGGTGATGGCTCAGGTACCTGGGTACTTGAGGTACCAGACTGAGTTCCTGGTTCCTGCCTTCAGTCTGGCCCAGCCCTGATTCTTTTTTTTTTTTAACTTTCATTTAACGAATATAAATTTCCGAAGTACAGCTTATGGATTACAATGGCTTTCCCCCCTCCATAACTTCCCTCCCACCCGCAACCCTCCCCTCTCCCGCTCCCTCTCTCCTTCCATTCACATCAAGATTATTCATTTTCAATTCTCTTTATATACAGAGATCAATTTAGCATATATTAAGTAAAGCTTTCAACAGTTTACACCTGCACAGAAACACAAAGTGTAAAATACTATTTGAGTACTAGTTATAGCATTAAATCACAATGTACAGCACATTAAGGGCAGAGATCCTACATGAGGAGTAAGTGTACAGTGACTCCTGTTGTTGACTTAGCAAGTTGACACTCTTGTTTACGGCGTCAGTAATCACCCTAGGCTCTTGTCATGAGTTGCCAAGGCTATGGAAGCCTTTTGAGTTTGCCAACTCTGATTGTGGTGGAATGAGAAAGTCATGCCAAGATGGCCACTGGCAAGCGATCCAGTTACTCAGGAATGGCTTTGAAACCCACCTGGCAACAGAGCCTGCCTGGCAACAGGCTGTGATTGGATGGCTTTGGAAACTGCCTGGCAACAGGCTGTGATTGGTTGGGGCATAGACCGCCCCTTGACCAGATTGGCTGGTTTTGGCTATATAAGATGTACCAACTGAAATAAACGAGTCTGAGGGCTGCTTGCCTCAAGCCCGCTTTCACCCGACTCCCGGGGTCTGTGTGGTGACTCCGCACCTCTTGCCCCCACCATGCTCCTCCTCTCAGAAACAAATCCACTGCACATTGTTGAGAAATCAACTGCAACATCTGATCTTATTCCGACAGGGTCATAGTCAAAGTGGAAGTTCTCTCCTCCCTTCAGAGAAAGGTACCTCCTTCTTTGATGGCTCCGTTCTTTACACTGGGATCTCACTCGCAGAGATCTTTCATTTAGGTGTTTGGTTTTGTGTGTGTTTTTTTTTTTTTTTTTTTTTTTTTTTGCCAGAGTGTCTTGGCTTTCCATGCCTAAAATACTCTCATGGGCTCTTCAGCCAGATCTGAATGCCTTACGGGCTGATTCTGAGGCCAGAGTCCAGCCCTGACTCTTGTGGGCATATGAGGAGTGAACCAGTGTAGGGAAGATCTCTCTGTGTCAGTCTCTGCCTTTCAAATAATAATAATAATAATAACAACAACAATAAAGCATAATTTGTTAAAGCAGTACTGTTACAGATTTTACTTTCTTTAAAAATACTTTGTTTTGGCAAGTCAAAGTATTCAACTTGTATGTTGTCACTTCTTTTTTCTTTTTCTTTCTTTTTTTTTTTTTTAAAAAAAAGATGTCATTTATTTATTTGAGAGGCAGAGTTACACACAGAGAGAGGGAGACAGAGAGAGAGAGAGAGAATCTTCCATCTTCTGGTTCACTCCCCAAATGGCCACAATGGTTGGAGCTGGGCCAATCCAAAGCTAGTAGGTAGGAGCTTCTTCCAGATTTCCCATGCAGGGGCCCAAGCACCTGGGCCATCTTCCACTGCTTTCCCAGGCCATTAGCAGAGAGCTGGATTGGAAGAGGGGCAGCCAGGACATGAACCAGTGTCCATATGAGATGTTGGTGCCACAGGCGGAGACTTAGCCTACTATGCCACAGTGCCATCCCCACTTCTTTTATCTTTTATATGACAATAAATACAAGAGAAAATAATGTTTACAAAGTCATAAATATTTTCTGTCCACAACTGCATGTCTGAAGTAAAGAGTTCCTAAAATGTGAGGATACGTGCAAAGGTGAGAGAAGGCAGTGCAATGTGACATCAGGTCAGATGCCAGCTCCGTCACTGTGTTTGCAATCATGAACAGGAACAACAACAAAAAGTTTGGTTTTTATCCCGAAATCACCTCATTTAAGTGGTGGATAGCAATAGCATCTAATTCATGGAGTCTCTGTGAAGATTACTATGAAGTGCAAGAAAGGGCAGGTGTGATTGGAGCGATGGGGTTAGCTGCTGCTTGGGACACCCACATTGCATATTGCAGTGCCTGGGTTTGAATCCTGGCCCTGTTTGCAACTCCAGCCTCATACAAATGCCAACAGATGATGGCAGCAGTTCAGTACTTGACTCCCTACCATCCGCATGGGAGACCCGGATGAAATTCCAGACACCTGGCTTCATCCTGGGCCCAGCCCTGGCTGTTGTTGGCACTTGGAGGTGGGGGGGTGTGTGAACCACTGGATGGAAGATTTTCTCTCTGCCTTTCAAATAAAAATGAATAGGGGTTGGTGTTGTGGTGCAGCAGGGTAAGCCACGCCTGTGTCACTGGCATCCTGTATGAGTGCCGTGTGAGTGCCAGCTGCTCCATTTCCAACCCAGCTCCCTGCTAATGTGCCTGAGAAAGCAGCAGAAGGTGGCCCAAGTGCTTGGGCTTCTGCCACCCACTCTGGGAGACCCTGATGGAGTTCTAGGCTCCTGGCTTTGGCCTGGCCCAGCCCTGGCTGTTGTAGTCATTTGGGGAGTGAACCAGCAGATGGAAAATCTCTCTCTGTCCCTCCTTTTCTCTCTGAACTCTGCCCTTTGAATAAACAAACCTTTAAAATAAATAAATGAATGTTATAAAACATTTTAAAAGTTCATGAAAAATATATATTATGAAAAACCTATGAATGTATTTCAAAAAAATTTTTGCAGCACAATAAACTTACCCCCCCCCTTTTTAAAAAGTTATTTATGTATTTGAAAGGCAGACTTACAGAGAGAGGAGACACACAAACACACAGAGCTTCCATTTGCTGGTTCAGTCCCTAAATGGATGCAATGGCCAGGGCTGGGCAGGGCAAAAAGAGGACCTTCATCCTGGTCTCCTACATGGGTGCAGGGGCCCCAGCACTGGGCCATCTCCTGCTGCTTTCCTAGGTGCATTAGCAGGGAGCTGGATTGAAAGTGAAGCAGCCGGCGCTGCGGCTCACTAGGCTAATCCTCCGCCTTGCGGCGCTGGCACACCGGGTTCTAGTCCCGGTCGGGGTGCCGGATTCTGTCCCGGTTGCCCCTCTTCCAGGCCAGCTCTCTGCTGTGGCCAGGGCGTGCAGTGGAGGATGGCCCATGGGAGACCAGGAGAAGTACCTGGTTCCTGCCATCGGATCAGCCCTGCCATCCGATCAGCCCTGCCATCCGATCAGCCCTGCCATCGGATCAGCGCGGTGCGCCGGCTGCAGCGCGCCAGCCGCGGCGGCCATTGGAGGGTGAACCAACGGCAAAGGAGACCTTTCTCTCTGTCTCTCTCTCTCACTGTCCACTCTGCCTGTCAAAAAAAAAAAAAGTGGAGCAGCTGGGACTTGAACTAGTACTCATGGGATGCTATCATCACAGGAACATTTAGCCCACAAAGCCAGCCCCCTAAACTTGCCTTTTAATTCCATTTTCCAAGAACTTTTCGAAGTACTGTTTTTGAAGTGCAGTCTTTACTTGTGCAGTGGCGGTGTTAATAAGCTTTCTAGGGGTGAGCCTTTGGCGCAGAGAATTCACTGCCTGGGATGCCGCATTGCATGTAGGAGTGCCTGGCTTCTTGGTCCCGGCTCCACTCCTGATCCCAGCTTCCTGCTAATGCGCACCCAGGGAGGCAGCAGGTGATGGGCCAACTTCCTGGGCCCCTGTCAGCCAGGTGAGAATCCCAGACTGAATTCAGGGCAACCTGGCTTTGGCCAGGCCCAGTCCTGGCTGTTGCAGGCATTTGGAAAGTGAACCAGAGGATGCAAGCTCTCTGATGGTCTATCTTTAATTCTCTGCCTTTCCAACAAAATAAATAGATAACGTTTTAAAATGTTTTCTAGTTTTCATCTTTCTTCCGAAAGGCAGTTGCAAAGTTTTCATCATCAATTAAAAGCTGACTGGATTGCTTTAAAAGGTTTTCCTGGGCTATCTTTGTACTAGGTGGGTGTTAAATGTGAGAAGTAGGCTCAGTGAATAGAAAGGCTCGGGTTACACACAAGCCACAGGCTTCAGTGTGGAAACGGGAACCAGCAGCGGGTCAGGTGCTTGGTGACTTCGGTGCCACGGCCATGAGCCATCAAGTTCATTCCTGGTCGGTGGTGACAGGCGCAGCTCCCGGCGCCAGGCTCCACCCCGCCCTCGGCTGCTGGCCAATCGCGGCCGGCCGTGGAAGAGACGGGCACGGGGGCGGAGCCTGCTCCGGATCGCGGGGTCCTGCGTGCGGGGGAAGTTGCTGGTTTGCCGCGCGTCTTTGCCCTTGAAGCTACCGCTCAGCGCCCTGTGGTCATGGCTGTCCTGGCGGCTCTTCTGCGTGGCGGCGCTCGCCGGCGCGGCCCCCTGCTGCGGAGGCTGGTGCAGGTGAGCGGGTCTCGCCCCTCAGTGGGCCTCTGGGCTCCGAGCCCGGTTTCTGCTTCGGGAGGTTCCGCGCTTGGGTGCAGGCCTGGACAGCAGCCCCCAGAGACCCGCCGGGAGGGCCTCGCCCTATGCGGGCCGTGCGCGTGTCTGTGCGGGGGCTGCTCGTCCTTGCTTCAGCGTCCCTGCAGGGTAGACGGAGCCTGGAGGGCCCAGGGCTGGAGGGAGAGGGCCTGCTCTCTGTAGGCCCAGAAAACAGCTTGGAGATGTTCGGTAAAACATGTTTGTAAGCGTTGTCGAGTGTTTCTTCTCAACCCCACGCGGTACAATAGACAAGGCCCTATCTGACCATAAAAAGTGTCGCTATCTTGCAGCGTTTAAAAACTTAAGGAAAATAAATGGCGACTCGGGTAATACAGGACGCGAGGTATACCAGCTGTGGGTGTAGCTGGAGTGTTCACAGCGAATGGCTCTTCTGCCTCTTGTATTCGGAGAACACTGGCGGGGCAGAGCCTTGAAAGAAAGAATTTATTTTCCATTTGTGGAAATGCAGGCCTGCTACCCAGTCCAGGTTTAGTGTCTGGCAAGGCTTCAGAAATAGGTTAAGAACTTGCAGGGCAGGTGTGGTTGGGGAGGCTTGATTTCCACCCCCCCTCCCCGGCCCCCCAGGGTTGGGGTCATGGCTGCGAAATCCAGTTATGTTTTAAGACTTTGGATTTGCCCCATGGCTGTGGACTGTTGATAGTCGTGTGTGTGTCATAACCACAGGTCAGAAAGAATTCGAGTGGGGAGAAAACTCATGTCTGGGTGTAGACCAGCACAACTAGTAGGGTGCTGGCAAGTAGGAGCTGAGGAGGAGCTGCCTTAGGTAAGAGACTGTGACAATAATAGCAGTTAATAGTTAGGGGGTGAGGGTGAGGGGCCCAGGAGAAGGAAGACTAATGTGAGTCCTGAGATAATGAAAAGTTAAAGGGCCTGGGTTTCCAAGAGAGCTCTGTTCTTAATCAGCCTATTGGTTCTAAGGAATGACTCAGGAAATCACAGAGATTCAGCTGGGTTTCAACCGGTGTTGCCCTCATGAATTGGGTGAGCCAGGTGCTCTAGGTGCACAACCTTCTTGCTTTCCAGTTGACAATCAAACACAAATGTTCCTGATTTAAAAATAACAGCTGGAGGCTGTGTAGCACGCCTTACGTGGCATTCTGGTGAACTCTAGTGCTCACGTGCACTGGGTGTTACTTGAGTCAAATGGTCATTTACTGAATCCTGGAAATCTGAATGGGATTTTCGGTTTTCTGTGCCACTTCGTGGCATGGAATTTGAGCTTTCACCCATTTTGTTGGCTTTTTCACCTTTGCCTTCAAATAAACACAAGGCTCCCCTATAGTCAACAGACTTCTGTGGACTTATTGAAATTCTTTGCTTTTCTAGCTCTAATCACCTTGCTGTCTGGCCAAAGGGCTAGTCTCTACTCATTTCCTATCATTTATTCTACGTCTGTTTCCCTTTGACCCTCTGCAGTTAAATTTTTGTGCCATTCGCTAAAAGATACCAGTGATCTTAGTTTTCTGTTTTTTTTTTCTTTTTGACCTTTATACTGTGTTTGACAGTGTTGACCACTCCCTCCCTGAAACTCCTGTGTTTTATCCAACTTATTTTAATACTCAGACTTCTAAAAAAAAAAAAAAAACTCCTTTAATTCGCCATTCCTGGACCTGTTTGCTCCCAGATGGATTTCTCTACCTTCCCAGATCCCGTGTGTGTTGCTGTGGGTTGACCATTGCAGGTTGTGTTTCAGAGATGGCAATGCCAGCTTCTGTCCTGGTTCAGCCACGGGCTGGAGAAGGGAGAAGCCAGGGTAACATCTTTGACCCTCTGCAGTTACCCCAACCCAAAACTCTATCCCTTGACCTTGATGGTCCTCCAGGCTAACTGTCCTCCAGGCTCTCAGCTATTATGTCATTTGTATATTCCATTTTCCTGGTTGAATCTCAGTGAACACACTCATTGTTTTGTTTTCCTTCCATTCTGTAAATTTTCAACTTTAGTCCGTAGGCTTTTCTTTTCACACAGGTCCAAGGGAGTCAGAACGTTGGTGTGATGAAGCAAGTGGGGGTAGGGATAGTGATGTGTTGTGGTGATAAACGTGGAGAGGAATGGACAGACTCAGGGGCTGGTGAGGTGGTAGGACCTGTTGAACTGAATGAATGACTGGCTTGGAGGGGCTGAGAGACAAGGGGTGAAGTAGAATTTGGGGGCCCTGCCTTTGGCATGAAGATGCCTAGGCCAGGTTTTTACTTATGAGCAGATTTGGGAGTAGAAAGAAAGTGGTGAGAGTTGTAGGCTTGTATTTGGGCTCTTTGGGTTAGGTTTGGAGGGCCTGGCACACTTAGCTATAGATGGAGGGGAAACCATAGGCCGTGAGCTCCCCTACAATGAGTGTGTGGGGGGAAAGGGAAGAGGGCTTAGCATGGGGCCATTGGGGGGCAAAGCATCCCAGGCCCAGGAAGAACAATCAGGACCCTGTGAAGTTGAGTGGAAAGACAGACCAGTGACTTAGCAGGAAACCAGAGGGTGTTGCATCTGCAGAGTGCTAAGGGAGGTGAGGTTTTCAAGGGGGGCGTACCAGTGTCCTGGGGCTGCAGGGTAAACAATGGGACGGCGTCGTGTCACAATTCTGGAAGGTAGAAACAGGAAGTGATAGTGTCAGCCGGCTCCCTCTCATCAGTAGGGGAATCCTTCCTGGCCTCTTGGCTCCTGGTGGTTGTGGCTTCTTCACTCCTCTATTTGCATGTGGTGTTCTCCCTGTGTGTATGTTTATCTCTGGACAAATTTTCCCATTGTATACCGACACTAGTTGTACTGGATTAGGGGCCCACCCTGGGGACCTCATTTTAACTTGGATATCTCTGTAAGGACCACATTTCCAAATAAGGTTAACTGAGCTCCTAGGGTGTCACACTACTTTTCTTTGCAGATGCAAACCAACTCATAACAGAGGTTGTTACCAATCTCAACAACTTGTCAACAGTGTTAAAATTTGACAAGTCAGAGTGGTAAAGTAAGGTTTTAACAAAGGAATTATATTTATAAGTAACATACATAAAGTGAACAATAAGTAAAATGAAAAATGTTGATTAAAATTAACATAGCTAGTAATTGGAGACTTCAAAAATATTTTTTAGAAATTTATTTATTTGAATGGTAGAGTTACAGAGAGGAAGGGATTGAGAGATTTTTCATCACTGGTTACTCCTCAAATGGCTTCAGTGGCTAGAAGTGGGCCAGGCTGAAGCCAAGAGCCTGGAACTCCATCCCAGTCTCCCATGTGGATGACTGGAGCCCAAGCACTTGGGCTGTCCTCCACTGCTTTCCAAGGCAGACCAGCAGGGAACTGGATCAGAAGTGGGGCAGCCAGGACTCAAACTGGTTCTCATATGGTGTGCTGGCATTGCAGGCGGCAGCTTAACCCTCTACACCACAACACCAGGTTCCAAAATTTTTATTTTTATTTTTATTATGTTAACAGGTTCGCTCCCCACATGCCAGCAACAGCCAGTGCTGGGCCAGGTCAAAACCAGGAGCCTGGAACTCAGTGTAGGTGGCAGGGACTCAAATACTTGGGTCATCACTTGCTGCTTCCCAGGGTGTGCATTAACAGGAATGTTGGAGTGGAGAACAAGGCTTGGACTTGAACTTGGGCTCTCTGATATGGGAATGCGGGCATCCCAAGTGGTGGTTTAACTTGCTGCACCACAGCCTGGCCCTGCTTGGAGACTTCTATAAAGGCATGAAGAAGTACAGATTTGCCATGTGTTGCTTTTGTGTAAGGGGATTTTGTGTTCCTTATACAAACAATATGAATAAACGCAAGGTATTTTGAATATTAACTATGAGCCCTCTATCCTAAGAAGTTGAAAAGTTTAAATGTGATTTAATCACTCTTCCCAAAATGCTTCCTTGATAATGGCTTTTGATGGAACTTTGCAGATATTACTTGTGCATTTTTGGGTGTTTCCTGGCTTAGTCCCAGAGAGGAATAGTAAGAGCTGCATGTCCCTGCTGACAGGCTTGGTCAGTGAGGGATTCCGTAAGCCAGTCATGACTGAACATGTAGTGCTTTGGAAACAGCAGTCCTCAAGTTCTTCAATGCTGTGATTTTTAATGACACACATGATGACAGTGTAGAAGCTAGAAGTGGAGGCTCTGGGGTCAGACCGCCTGGATGTGAAGTCCCAGCTGTGCCTTTCCTTGGCTGTGTGACTTTGGACAGGCTGCCTGGCCTGCTGTGCTTTTGTTTCCACATCTGTAACATGAGAGCCGTTGCCACTGGTTGGTTCCTTCTCTAAGGATAGCCCAAGTCCCTGTGTTTTTGTCCTCCCCTACAGCCACCTTCCTAGCACTGGCCACACTAACTTTTGTCTCGTCTCGCTCCTTTTCTACTCCTACCTGTTAGTCAGTTCCCTACACCGTGCCAGTGTGGTCTTGGTGTCCTAGAAGAGCCCTCAGTGGCTGCCCTTGCACACAGGCCAGGTTCCAGACCCCTCAGGGCCGGGTTTGGTCTCTCAGTCCTGCAGCCTCAGGTCTTCCTGAGCTCATTTTCCTCCATCCACACCACCCTTCCTGTCCCTACTGTGTACCAAGGCCTGATTTATCATAGCCTTTGTCCTAATTCTCTCCTAGGTCATCAATGTCCTTTTCCTAGATCTTCCCAAGGCTAATAATTTTTTTTTGAACATTGACTCCTTATCAGGTTTATAGTTTGCTAATATTCTTGCTCCATAATTTGTATTTTTACTCTGTTGCTTATTTTCTTGGCTATGTGGAAACTTTTCTTAAAGATTTATTTATTTATTGATGTCGGCCGGTGCTGCGGCTCAACAGGCTAATTCTCCGCCTAGCGGCAGCGGCACATTGGGTTCTAGTCACGGTTGGGGCGCCGGATTCTGTCCTGGTTGCCCCTCTTCCAGGCCAGCTCTCTGCTGTGGCCCGGGAGTGCAGTGGAGGATGGCCCAAGTGCTTGGGCCCTGCACCCCATGGGAGACCAGGAGAAGCACCTGGCTCCTGCCTTCAGATCCGCGGCGGCCATTGGAGGGTGAACCAACGGCAAAGGAAGACCTTTCTCTCTCTCTCTCTCTCTCTCTCTCTCTCTCTCTCCACTCAGCCTCTCAAAAAAAAAAAAATAAGATTTATTTATTTATTTGAAAGAGAGAGGTCTTCCATCCGTTGGTTCACTCCCCAGTTGGCTGCAATGGCTGGAGCTGAGCTGATCTGAAGCCAGGAGCCCAGACGCGGGTGCAGGGGCCCAAGCACTTGGGCCATCTTCTACTGCTTTCCTGGGCCACAGAGGAGAGCTGGACCGGAAGTGGAGCAGCTGGGACTGGAACCGGCACCCATATGGGATGCCAGCACTGCCAGCGGTGGCTTTACCCACTACACCACAGCACCAGCAACCCCAAGGCTAACTCTTTGATAATCATCTCTCTCTGACACTCCCAGAAAGGCTTGTTTGACCATCCGTGTAGAGTAGCCCTCAGTTTTTCTCTAGCTTCCTATCCCATTTTGTTGGTTTCATGATGAAATTTTGTTTTGCAGAGTTGTTCGCAAGTGTTCAGCTTTGTTCACCTATTTCTTTTGCAAAAACTGCCATTACAGGATGGAAAATAAACACTTTTTTGGAATGCATAGTCTAGTAGAGCAGACATTCAGGCCACAGGTGTGTATGTGGAAGTCGTTAGGTTTGCACAGGGTGCTGTGCCCCAGGTGGTTGGCCTTGGCCTCCAGAATTGGCAGTGCAGCTGAGCTGTCTTTCAGGATGATTCAGTTACATAGATAGAACTTAACTGGTTGTGTTCACTTAACTCATTTTATTACTCACTGGGTTCAGTGGTTTTTTTTTTTTGGTTTTTTTTTTTTTTTTTTTTTTTTTTTTTTAGATTATTTATTTGAAAGTCACAGTTACACACAGAGAGAAGGAGAGGTAGAGAGAGAGGTCTTCCATCTGCTGGTTTGCTCCCCAGATGGCCGCAACGGCTGGGGCTGTGCTGATCCGAAGCCAGGAACCAGGAGCTTCTTCTGGGTCACCCACACTCCTACTGCTTTCCCAGGGCACAGCAGAGAGCGGGATTGAAAGTGGAGCAGCCAGGACTCGAACCGGCGCCCATGTGGGATGCCGGCACTGCAGGCAGCGGTTTTACCTGCTATGCCACAGCACCAGCCCTAAGTGATTTACTATTTAAAATGGGATCGACTATAACGAGGCCAGGGGAAGCAGGATATTGGGTAAGGGCTATGAGTAGGAGCAAGAGACTGTGGCATGATCTAGGCGATTTGGGGGAGATGAAGCAGAGAGAATTCAGGGATATTTTGGATACAGTGTTGAGCATCTGCTTTAGGAGTTGAGCTAGAGGGAAGTTGCAAGAGTGATTTTGGCTTGAGCAGCTGAGGTGGACGATACTGGGAAGAAGTGAGGAGACTGAGCTATGACTTGGACATTAACTTGAAGCTACCAGATTAGGTCTAGGACACTAGAAAGAAATTTGGGAATGAACACTTAAATGCTGTTCAAAGCCATGGGACCAGAAGGCCTGGAGGAGACAGGCTGAACTGTTGAGAGGGACCAGGAAGAAGGCCCTGGGGTATTTCAGCACTTAGAGGTCGGGAGGGGGAAGACGACGTAGAAAATGGACTGAGAAAAATAAAACAGTGAGGTAGGTGGGAACGCACAAGATGGTACAATAATGGAAGCCAATCAAAGGGAGGGTTTCCCTAGTAGTTTATGCTTGTACCTCATTTCATCCTTTTTGTTTTTAAGATTTATTTATGTATCTGAAAGGCAGAGTGACAGAACAAGAGAAAGAGAAAAAAGAGAAATCTTCCGTGCGCTGGTTCACTCCCCAGATGCTTGTAGCAGGCAGGTCTGGGCCAGTCTGAAGCCAGGTGCCAAGAACTTTATCCAGGTCTCCCGTGTGGGTGGCAGGGCCCCAAGCACTTGGGCCATCTTCTGCTGGCTTCATCTCCACATTAGCTGGCAGCTGGATTGCGAGTGGAGCAGCTGGGAGTGGAACCTGCTTGGAAATGGGATGCCGGCATTGTGGCTGGTGGCTTAACCCGTTGTACCACAACAGTGGCATCTTAGTTACTGAGCCAAAGACCAGCCTCAAAAGGGTTTTTTTTCCCATAAAAGGGTGGCCCTTGCCGGAACTCAACCCAAATCTAAGTAAGGAACTCTGTGTGTCTTAGAGTGGACTGTGGTTTTTCCGAGTATACACGTGCTCCATTGCTTTGCTTCTCTGGTTGCTTTTGGCACTGCTCCTTGCTCTAACCTCTGCTTTTACGTGGCCTTAGCTGGCTATGGTGGTGACTGGCTGCAGCCCCTTGTGACTTTACAGCTCAAGTCCCCACCATTATTGAGCTGATGCTGCTTCTCAGGGTGCTAGCTTGGTTCAGTCCCATCAGCTCTGGCCAGGATGGTGGATCACAGATGGGTTGCATCAAAGGGACACGTGTTTTCACCCAGCTGCTCCTGAGTGTATCCGTGCAGTGCGTGGGACTTGCTTCCTTGAGCAGAGCCGCGTGTGCTGGATGGGCCAGTGACGCTGCTGTCAGCCGAGCGCCCAGGTGAAGCTCAGGGGAGTAGAAACACCCTTCTCATACGTGACAAAGCTTGAAGAAGTGAAATACAGACAGAAGATGGCAAACGAGTTTCCCTTCAGCATCTGATGGCAACGAGTAACAAATATTGTGTTAACGTGAAATTTAAACAATGTGTGTGGAACTCGGGCCTGAAGTGTATCAGCAGAGCCCCAGACTGGAAGTTGATGCCACACCATGGGCAGTTTCTCCTCCAGACCCAAGAGATGGCTTATGTATGATGTCACTCTTGTGGTTCTTACCAGATTGCGTTTTAGGATTATGTCCGGATAACTTTAACATTTCTCCCCCAGAAGACTGTAATGACTTGAGTATAAGGACCATAATTCACAAATCTCAAATTCGCAGTTACTGCCTTCTAAGGGCTAAGTGCTTTCAGTGTGTCTGTTAGCAAGTGAAGGATCGCTTTGCCCTGTGTCAGTCTGCCTTGCCTCCCAGAGGCGTCTTCAGAAGAGGGTGCACCGAATGTTTGTAATGATGACATTTTAAAATCAGGGCTGAAAGGTGATTTTGACAGGCAGAGTGGACAGTGAGAGAGACAGAGAGAAAGGTCTTCCTTTGCCGTTGGTTCACCCTCCAATGGCTGCCGCGGCTGGCGCACCGCAGTGATCCGATGGCAAGAGCCAGGTGCTTCTCCTGGTCTCCCATGCGGGTGCAGGGCCCAAGCACCTGGGCCATCCTCCACTGCACTCCCTGGCCACAGCAGAGAGCTGGCCTGGAAGAGGGGCAACCGGGACAGAATCCGGTGCCCCGACCGGGACTAGAACCCGGGGTGCCGGCGCCGCTAGGCAGAGGATTAGCCCTAGTGAGCCGCGGCGCCGGCCCTGAAAGGTGATTTCTTAAAGCAGGGTTGTTTCCACCTACAAGTGACTTACCCCACCATGTGACATAGCATGAAAGGATTAGTTAGAGTGACATTCTGGCCCTGCCCTGCCCTGCCCAGGAGCACACCCTCTCTGAGTTGCCATTTGCGTGTCTGTGTTTTCATCCACACACTTTACTCCAATTAGTGTGTGTATGGGAGGGAGAGGGGAAATACTTGGGGCTATTGGGCCTGTCTCTGTCTATGACCCCTACTTGTCAAGCCTACTTTGTGTTCGTCTGTTCTGTAGTATCAGCGGGGAGTTTTAGTTCTTTGCACTGGGTCAAGACGAAGTGTGTTGATCTGGGAGAAGCTAAGTTCTCGGTCTGTTAATGTCTGGATGTCGGTGGGCCTGTTGATCTGTCGCTGTGCTTATGAGGCTGACTCCCCGTTGTAGGTGACGGCAACAGTTGGTTCTAAATGTAAGCTGTCCTACTGGAATATTTGTTCTGCTTTCTGACCTCAGAGAGTAAAGTTTTCTTCTTTGTTCTTGGTCCTGTAAATAGTTCAGTTTCAGATTTGTTGGGTCGCTGGACTATGGCCTGCATTTTTTCAGAATTTCTTCCTGTTGGCATATGTTCCTAGGAACACAGTCTGTTTGGATCATTACATATTGCATACATGCGTTAAAATATCACACTATATCCCATAAATAAGTACAATTGTTATGTGTCAATTAAAAATAAAAATCATTTAAAAAAGAATTGAGAAGTAGTACAGGCAAGAATTTTACTCTTTCATTTCTTAAGAAATAGGAATTTGCCTGGAAATGTAGATCCTATTTATATGCAATGTTTTTTTATGTCATGACATTAAAAATATTTGTATTACAGGAAATGAGATATGTGGAGCGAACTTATGTATCAAAACCCACTTTGAATGTAAGTATAAATTTAAGTTGTGCATTACATTTTCAAGCATAGAAAGGAAAGGTGAGTGTAGTTAATGAAAATGCATATGTGGAGGTCAGCACTGGATTACGTGATGACTAAGGCATAGCTGACTCACCAGATGTTAAGCTCCTCCTGGGGTACCAGCAGCACCTTTCTGTGAGTCCTGGCTTAGTTCTTGCTGCCTTCCCAGTCTCCTGCCAGAGCCCTGTCCTGTGTCTGAGGCCTCACTCACAGGGCCCCTCGCGTTGTGTGAGGCACGGTGCTGTCTGGCGCCACACTTTGTTGTACAAGGCTCTCGAAAGTCACTTGGTCACAGTGACTTTGTGTCAACATCTTGAGTAGTTTCCTTATTTATCTGTGAGCTCAACAGGAGCTTGTGGAAAACAAGAATAAGGGAGGGAATTGTTACAGTAGGCTTTTACAGTGTTTCAGAGAACTTCTTTTTCTTCAGATTTATTTATTTTATTTGAAAGGTAGCGTTACAGAGGGGCAGAGGCGGAGAGAGAGAGGTCTTCCTCTGCTGGTTCACTCCTCAGATGACTGCAGTGGCCAGAGCTGAGCTGATCTGGAGCCAGGAGCCAGGAGCTTCTTCCTGGTCTTCCACATGGGTGCAGGGGCTCAAGGACTTGGGGTCATCTACTACTTTCTCAGGCCACAGCAGAGAGCTGGATCGGAAGTGGAGCAGCTGAGACTCGAACTGGCGCCCATATTGAAATACCAGCACTGCAGGTGGCGGTAGCTTTACCTGCTGTGTCGCAGCGCTGACCCCAGTTCTTTCTCTTAATCTTCATATCATTAAGAAATTATGGTGTGGCTTTGCCCTGATTAAGAGATACGGCCCCTTCCACCATACAGGGCTGGATTCCAAGCCCACCGTTCCTTTCAGTAAGGGATTCTTTGTGCTAGGGTTGTGTACTCAGCTGAAAAGGATAAAGTGACTACTTCTTCAACTTCGGGAGAGCCATAGAATTGAAATGGAAGCTTCTGGCCTCAGATTCCTATGGAGAACGGGAAGGAAGCTAGGACTGTCTTCCAGTAGGTTTGTCTAGTACGTCTTTTTTTTTTTTTTTTTTAAGATTTGTTCATTTTTACCTGAGGGAGAGATAGAGAAGTATTCCGTCTGCTTGTTCACTCCCCAAATGGTGGCAGTGGCCGAAGCTGGGCTGATCTGAAGCCAGGGGCCAGGAGCTGCTTCTGGGTCTTCCACGTGGGTGCAGGGGCCCAAGGATTTCTGCTGCTTTTCCAGGCCGTAGCAGAGAGCTGCTTCAGAAGTGGAACAGCCGGGACTCAAACCGGCGCCCATAAGGGATGCTGGTGCTGCCGGCAGATGCTTAACCTACTATGGCACAGTGTCGGCCCCTCTATTACTTTTTTTTTTTTTTTTTAGATTTTATTTATTCATTTGAAAGGCAGAGAGAGAGAGAGAGAGAGAGACACAGAGAGAGAAAGTGAGTCAGTCATTTTCCATCTGCTGGTTCACTCCCCAGATGGCTGCAGTGGCTGGAGCTGTGTCGATCCAAAGCCAGGAGCTTCTTCCAGGTCTCCCATGTGGTTTCAGGGTTCCAAGGACTTGAGCCATCTTCCACTGCTTTCCCAGGCCATGGCAGGGAGGTGGATTGGAAGTGGAGCAGCCTGGACTAGAACCTGCACCCATATGGGATGCTGGCATTGCAGGTGGTGGCTTTACTGGCTACTCCACAGCACCGGCCCCATCTATTACATCTTAAATCATTGGATTGGTTACCTTTACATTGATCCCTTTCACAGATGTTTACCTACTGAGAGTATTTTAATCTCTGATAACATTACTCATTCTAAAAGTAGTCTGTTTCTTAGATAATATGTGAATTATGTTTATTTAATGAAAGATGCTTTGGGTACAGAAACTGCAGTAATTTTTACCAACCTTTGTCTTGCTAGGAGGTGGTCATAGTAAGTGCCACAAGAACCCCCATTGGATCCTTTCTAGGCAGCCTGTCCTCACTGCCAGCCACCAAACTTGGTTCCATTGCAATCCAGGGAGCCATTGAAAAGGCAGGTGGGTAGCTGCTTTGCTTTCTGTGTTGATGTAGTGGAGCAGATATTTCCTTTGTGTCTATTTTATATATTTATATATTTTTATATATTTATTTTGTATATAATATATATTATTTATATTTTATATATGTATGTAACTTATAGAAATGGCTCATGCCTGCATTTCCAAATTCCCTCATAAAGAAGTCTTTGTACAGAGTGAGTAGATTAAAAACTGCTAAGAGTAAGAAGCCCATTCCTGGCCGTCACTAGGTAATCACTCATTATTAAAATGAACCCAGTGTGCAGTGCTTTTTTGGTGTTTTTTTTAAAAGGGATTCCAAAGGAAGAAGTGAAAGAAGCCTACATGGGCAACGTTCTGCAAGGAGGTGAAGGACAGGCCCCCACAAGGCAAGCAGCCCTGGGTGCAGGTACCAGGAGTACACTTTCACTTTTGTATTTAAGATGTCTGAAATGGCCAAATGAAGGTTATTTCTGTTCAAATAAAGTATTAAATGAATAATACATTTAGAGACATATTGGCAGAAGAAATGTAGTTGCTAGTAATGTGCTCTATGCTGTTAATTTTAATTATTCAGTTGTGTTTGAAAAGTGTCTCTGTCAAAAATATGACCTCCATTGGTTTTAGGCCTACCTATTTCTACTCCATGCACCACCGTGAACAAAGTATGTGCTTCAGGAATGAAAGCCATCATGATGGCCTCTCAAAACCTTATGTGTGGACATCAGGTAAGAATTGGCTTCTTTCCTACTTACTAATTAACATGGTAGCCAGTGCTAAAGACCTAGTACACCAATGCTTCAGAAATGAGCATAAATGAAGTTGCTATGTTGTCTCTGATCTCTCGGTTTGTTAATTGCACTTGAAGTATAGGTCAAAATGATGGCTTGTGTGTCTTGGGTTAAAAAGTTTTTAATCAAGGTATTGTAGTCATCTTAGTCAACTTGGGATGATATTTTTTAAAAGAGTATTTATTTGAAAGGCAGTTACAGAGAGAGACAGAGACAGAGAGGAGACAAAGGCAGAGACCTTCCATCTGCTGGTTCACTCCCCAGAATGGCCACCACACTTGGGGCTATGCCAGGCCGAAGCCAGGAGCCTGAGGCCTCATATGGGTCTCCCAGATGGATGCATGAGCCCAAGCACTAGGCCACCTTGTGCTGCTTTCCCAGGTGCATTAGCAGAGAGCTGGAGCAGAAGTGGAGCAGCCAGGACTTGAACTGGCTTAACACACTCTGCCACAGCACCAGCCCCTTGGACTAGCCTTTTACTGAAGACAGTGTGATTTAAAAAGAAAAAATCATAAATTACATTTTACCCACAGTAAGAGGGGTTTTCATTAATAAGGAGAACAAGGTGTTGATCCTGGGAATCAAAGCATTGATTGGGCTCTGGATTAATTAATCTGTAATTCCTGCAGTGCCCAGATTGAGTTGTGCAGGCTTTCCATTGGCCTTGCTGATCTAGACCTTTAACAGATCAAGCAAGAGATATGCTCTGCAAACAGGCTGTCATGTCAGCAGACTAGACCTAGCCTCAGAGAACTAAGATCTTCCCGGATGCAAGGCTTTGATTTTTGCATAGCAGGTGTGACTGAGTCATAGGCAAACACAAAGTTACAGGGATGAAATGTGAAAACAGAGATCTTTATCGCTTTCTAGTACATTCTGGCCTACCAGGGGAAAATCAGTTGTGAGTGATTTGCAAATTATGTCTCACATACATAAGAGCCATAATTATGTGTACCTTTACTTTGTACTCCTGCCTTATTTTTTAAGATTTTATTTATTTAGTTAAGAGGTAGATCTACAGAGAGGGAGAGACAGAGAAAGGTCTTCCATCTACTAGTTATTTCCCAAATGGCCGGAGTTGGACCAATCTGAAGCCAGGAGCCAAGAGCTTCTTTTAGGTCTCCCACATGGCTGCAGGGGCCTAAGGATTTGGGCCATCTTCTACTGCTTTTCCAGGCCATAGCAGAGAGCTGGATTAGAAGAGGAGCAGCCGGGACTTGAACCAGCACCCATATGGGATGCCAGTGCCTCAGGCGGAGCTGCCCACTACACCACAGTGCCAGCCCCTGTTTTTAATGATAAGGGAAGCCAAAGAAAAAGGATAGAAATCTGAGCTGTACTAGACACTTTGGTATAAAGGCAGTCCAAGAGTACTTTAAACATCTGTGGAAGAGTGAAATGAGAAGGATGAGTTTTGGGAATGGGCCTTTGGCCTAGCAGTTGGGAGACTCATGTCCCGCACTGAGTGCCTAGGTTTGAGTCTCCGCTGTGGCTCGTGGCTCCTCCTTCCCAGTGGTGGCTGCATTCCTGCTGCCCTCCTCGAGGAGCTGTATTGCATTCCTGGTTCTGGCCCCAGTCCAACCCTGGCTGTTATAAGTGTTTGGGGAGTGAATTGTTGATAGGGACTCTGAATTTCAAATAAATACAAAATTTTTTAAAATATTATTTTTGGGTGCAAAAGTTATTTTGGTGATATTTTGATAATATGTGGAAAGTGCATATTCTGAATAGCCTATGCATGGATTTCAGTTTTTTGCCAAAATAAAGTTATTCTTTTAATTCTATTTTTCATTGACTTTGAGAGGCAGGCAGAGACAGACATAGAACAAGTTCCCATCCATAGGTTTACAACCCAAATACCTACAGTGGTGCAACTTGGCAAGGCTTAAGCCAGGAGCTGGGTTCATGTTGAGATCTGTGTCTGCCCATGATAGTATACTGCTGAACTACTGTACTTTATTGTCTTTGTTATTGAGTGGATATCTAGGTTATCTCCAGTTCATTATTTTAAATGCTTGTATATGTATTCATAAAATCTTTGTGTACTTAATTCAATTCTGTTGATACTGTACTACCTTAGTGCTTAGGAGTCTGGGGCCAGACTGAATTCAACGTCTAGTTCTAACTCTTGTCAACTGAATGTCTTTATGACAGTCATTGGAGATAATGATGAACAAAACATTTAAAAAGAAATCTCTTCATGTGCAAGCTTCTATTGGAAAAGTTCCCAAAAGAATTGCCGAGTCAGGATTTAAAATTTTTTTTTTTTGACAGGCAGAGTGGACAGAGAGAGAGAGACACAGAGAGAAAGGTCTTCCTTTGCTGTTGGTTCACCCTCCAATGGCCGCCACGGCTGGTGCGCTGCAGCCGGCGCACCGCACTGATCTGAAAGCAGGAGCCAGGTGCTTCTCCTGGTCTCCCATGGGGTGCAGGGCCCAAGGACTTGGGCCATCCTCCACTGCACTCCCGGGCCACAGCAGAGAGCTGGCCTGGAAGAGGGGCAACCGGGACTAGAACCTGGTGTGCCAGTGACGCAAGGCAGAGGATTAGCCTAGTGAGCCGTGGCGCCAGCCAAAATTTTCGTATTTTGACATGCTTTCTGTAAAACTTGTAATACTTTAACTTTCCAAAAGTTGTGTAAGCCTGTTTGCCTGTATTCTCCTGAGTATTGAGTGTTACTGAACAGTTGTCAAGCCAGTGGGTGAAGATTATGAGATTACTATTTTAAAGCTTTTTGAATGACAGGCAGGCAGGTTTTTTTCCCCCTGAGAGGCAGTGAGATGAGACTTGGGGAGACAAAGATGATGAGTTCCCACTTGCTGGTTCAAAAAAGGGAGAGAATAGAGCACAAGCCGCCACAATCCAGGTCTCCCATGCTGGTGGCACAACCCAGTTACTTAGTGATCACCACCGCCTCCCAGGGTGTGCATTAGCAGGGAACTAGTCAGGAGCTTCTCAGAGAAGCCTAATGAGTTGTGTGTGACCTGAGGTGTAGACCAGTCCACCGGGTATGCAGCACTCAGGTGAACATGATGATGACTTGGGGCAGGAAAGGCTACGTCAGAGGTCAGCTGGAAAAATCAGGTGGCTATCTGGGAAGAGCTGATGAAAATCACAAGTTGGAAGGATCATTTCCATGAACAAGATTACTCCTCTGAAGACATTACATTTTGGGCCGGCGCCATGGCTCACTAGGCTAATCCTCCGCCTAGCGGCGCCGGCACACTGGGTTCTAGTCCCGGTCGGGGCGCCAGATTCTGTCCCGGTTGCCCCTCTTCCAGGCCAGCTCTCTGCTGTGGCCAGGGAGTGCAGTGGAGGATGGCCCAGGTGCTTGGGCCCTGCACCCCATGGGAGACCAGGAAAAGCACCTGGCTCCTGGCTCCTGCCATCGGATCAGCGCGGTGCGCCGGCCACAGCGGCCATTGGAGGGTGAACCAACAGCAAAGGAAGACCTTTCTCTCTGTCTCTCTCTCTCTCTCACTGTCCACTCTGCCTGTAAAAAAAAAAAAAAAAAAAAAAAAAAAAAAAAAAAAAAGAAGAAGACATTACATTTTTACCAGTGTGAGCGAAATGAAGAGTAAGGAGGTAAGAATTTCAGTAGATGATCTTACACGAAAGATTCCTGAAACTCTGGTTAATGGCTGCCTCTAATCTTAATTCTCTTCACACATTCAGACCATTTGTTTTCCATCAGGGTCAAGTGGCAAAGAGGATCCTTCCTGTACTCACTGTGTAGAAAGTGTTTAGTAAATCCTTGTTGAATACTCATTTCTCTGGTAGTTGAGTAAAGGGTGAAATGGGCTTGTGAACACGTGAACTGATGCTGGCTGTTCTGTGTTGCTGAGCAGGATGTGATGGTGGCAGGTGGAATGGAAAGCATGTCCAACGTCCCCTATGTAATGAACAGAGGAGCAACACCATATGGTGGGGTGAAGCTTGAGGATTTGATAGTAAAAGATGGGCTAACTGATGTCTACAATAAAATTCACATGGTAAGTGTTGCCTGCAATGGAGTACCATCTCATAAACAATATTACTTTTTTCTTAATGTATTTTAGCATTTGAAGGCTCTACAAATGTTGGTTTTAGTCTTTTTTTCAGGAGATATTTTTTCATGCTCATGGCATCAGCATGGCTTAGCTGTTAGAAAAACTGCCCAATGCTTGAACAGTGCATTTTTTTTACTCTTTTTTTTTTTTACAGGCAGAGTTAGAAAGAGAGAAAGGTCTTCCTTCCATTGGTTCATCCCCTAAATGGCTGCTATGGCCAGCGCACTGCGCTGATCTGAAGCCAGGAGCCAGGTGCTTCCTCCTGGTCTCCCATATGGGTTGGGTGGCAGGGCCCAAGGACTTGGGCCATCCTCCACTGCTTTCCCAGGCCACAGCAGAGAGCTGGACTGGAAGAGGAGCAACCGGGACTAGAACCCGGTGCCCATATGGGATGCCGGCGCTGCAGGTGGAGGATTAGCCTAGTGAGCTGTGGTGCTGGCCCATTTTTTTTTTACTTCTAAAATAGCATTTCTTCAAATACTTGAATTGGCCCAGAGTTGCTAACGACTATTTTGTAAGTTATGCAAACTGATATTTTGTCTAATCAAATGTAATTTTATAAAATTCCAACTTTTATCAGGGCAATTGTGCTGAGAATACCGCAAAGAAGCTGAATATTGCCCGCGATGCACAGGATACTTATGCTATCAATTCTTACACCAGAAGTAGGGCAGCATGGGAAGCTGGGAAGTTTGCAAATGAAGTTATTCCTGTCACAATTACTGTAAAAGGTACTGTGTTCCAGAATATGTGTGTCTTTCAAGCAATAACAAAAATCAAAATATATCTATCCACTGGTTGACTCCTCAAATACTTGCAATGACTGGGCTGGCCCAGGTCGAAGTGGCAGCTGGGAACTCAATCCATGTCTACCAGCCACGTGGGTAACAGCGACCAGCTATCTGAACCGTCCCCTGTCTCCCAAGGTTCACATTAGCAGTAAACTGGAATCAGAAGCCAAACCAGGACTCAAATCCTGGCACTCTGACATGGACTGCTGTGATCCCAAGTGGTATATCTTAACTATCACCTAGAATTTTTTTTACCAAGTTTTAAATGTTGAAGTTTTTAAAGATTTAAATTAGCACATAATCTTTGCTCATTTCAGTTGACACTTGTTAATAAAGGGAAGAGTGCCAATGCAGAGATTATATATTTAAGATTCATTTATTTATTTGAAAGAGTTACACAGAGAGAGGAGAGGCAGAGAGAGAGGTCTTCCATCCGCTGGTTCACTCCTGCAATGGCCAGAGCTGCGCCGATCTGAAGTTGGGAGCTTCCTCTGGGTCTCTCATGTGGGTGCAGGGGCCCAAGGACTTGGGCCATCTTCCACTGCTTTACCAGGCCATAGCGGAGATCTGAATTGAAGTGGAGCAGCCGGGACTCAAACCGGTGCCCATATGGTATGTTGACACTGCAGGCTGCAGCTTTACCCCCTACACCACACCATTAGCTCTGAACATTTCAATAAGCTCCTCTTTAGGATTCTGAACATAATGGAGATTATGGATAATAAATTGTAGATTAGCATTAACGTGGGTTTTAGGCATGCAGGCCCACAGAGGGAGGCACAGACCCCAGCACACCTTGATCAACAGTTTCTTGATGAATGACTACTTGTCTTGAAATATTTTTGTTTTAGGTAAACCAGATGTAGTGGTGAACGAAGATGAAGAATATAAACGTGTTGATTTTAGCAAAGTTCCAAAGCTGAAGACTGTTTTCCAAAAAGAAAATGGTTAGTGGGTAGAAATAAAGCAAAAGAAAAACAGTATGCCAGATTTATTCTCAAAATGGTTTAAGGATTTAAAAAAAGTGATTCTAGTAAATGATTTCAATTTTTCAGACTCAAGTAAAATTAAATTGTTTCAAAGTTTATCCGTTGTGTAAGTTTTAAACTTTTTCATATGCAGTTCATCTTGAAAGTTTGTGATCTAAAGTCAAGTTTCCATGTTATGTTACCCAGGACAGTATTCATGGATGCATCCTCTGTGCCTGGCCTGCCATGGCTTTTCACTGAGTAACTCAGATGTGTTTCTTCACAGTGGGCCACATGCAGTGTGATATTAACCTGAAATTAGTTCTTCCCCCTTCCTGGATGAATTTCTTAGTATAAGATAGGTCTTTGTTTTTTCTTTTTAAAACATTACCTAAAACTTCATATTGCAAGAGAATATTCTAATAATTTCCGTAAGTCTTATGGAGTCTACATTGACAAATTCTGCATCATGAAACTCTATTAACAGTTCAGTAGTTTTTAGTATTCTTTGACATTTAACTCTAGCTGACTCTGTGAAGAATCCGATATAGTGAACGTTTGTTTTAGATAAACAGAGTTAGCCTCTAGGAAAAAAATATGAACTGATCCTGGCTTTGATGGGTTACAGACTAGCACTTACCCAGTTCCCCCATACATGTCTTCCTGAGCTAGCTTAGAGAAAACTTTATACTGTTTGGAGGTTCAACTGTCTTCACACATTTACTAGCATAGGCAGTACTCCCGTAGCATTTTTTATATGGAACCAAATGAACGCAGTGCTGAGGAATGTCTTGACCCATCTGTTGTCTGCAGGCACTGTCACAGCTGCCAATGCCAGCACACTGAACGATGGAGCAGCAGCTGTGGTTCTGATGACTGCGGACGCAGCCAAGAGGCTCAATGCTAAACCGCTGGCAAGAATAGCAGGTAGGAATGTTCCGACCTTGTTTACGACTAAACTTCTATAGTCCTTTCTGAAATTTTGTTAATTGCTAACACATAATGCTGTAGTTAGCTATTCCTATCTATTAGGAGAGAATTTAACTGATAAGTATGTCAATTGAGATAGAAACTCCCTTAATATTATAGAGTAAGTCTTTAAAATTAAACTTTTCCTCTTATATGAGAGTAAGGTATGTGTTTTCTTAGGCAGACAGGAGAACAAAAAAACTAAATTGGGAGTCTAGAAACAGGAAATCTACATGTTCTGGCATTAACTATGTGGCTTTGGGCAGGGTATCAGTCTCCTTGACTTGGCCCTCTTCATAAAGAGTTAGAGCAGATGGACTTTTGTAAAAATAAAAACAGCTTTTTCTTTACATCTTTTTTTTTTTTTTTTTGAAACACAGAAGAGATCATCCATCTGCTGATTCACTCCCGAAATGGCTACAACAGCTATAGCTGGGCCAGGTTAAAGCCCTTGAGTCATCTTTTGTTTTTCTCCGGCACATTAGCAGGGAGCTGGATTGGAAGTAAAGCAACCTGCTCTCAAACCTGTGCTCTTAAGGGATGCTGATGACGCAGGCAAGATTAACCTGCTGCACCACAACACTCCAGGGCATGTTTGTTTGTTTGTTTGTTTTAACCTCAGCACTACTGACATTTTGCACTAAGTAGTTCTTTGTTATGGAGGCTCTCCTGTGTGCTGTGGTGTATTTAGCAATATCCTTGGCCTGTATTCACTAATTTCCACTGGCATCCCTCCTACCTGTTGTGACAAAAATATCTGTAGACAGTGCCCTTGTCCCCTTCAGGCAGATTCCCTTCAACCTCCTCCCCATGCAAATCAAACTCTTAGCTGATTAGTATACAGTTTAGAAATTTAGAAAAGGAACAGATATGTTTACATGTCTTATAGGGATTAGGAAGTCTACTGTAAATGGCTTGTCTTTTGTATATTATGTATAGCAGATACAGCTTTGGGTGCTTGTAAAGAAACATTTACCAACTTTTGTTTTTTTAAATAGCATTTGCTGATGCTGCTGTAGACCCTATTGACTTTCCAATTGCACCTGCATATGCTGTACCAAAGGTGAGAACAGTGATGGACTGTTTCAGTGGCTACCTTCTTTGCTTATACCAGGTTTATACTGCAGGTTTTATATTTTAAATATTACTCATCTGCCAAAGCACACAGTTTGATCTTAATCTTTCCAGTATGAGGAAAAAGAATGACAAAAATAAAGTATAACCCCCAAACCACATTTTCCATAGACATTGAAAAAAGGTAAGAATTTTATAACTGAATTACTATATTCTAAAAAGGCAAAGGATGGAGTGGCATTAAAAAATTAAATATAAAAGGGAATGCTGGTAATGGTAAGTCCCAGAAGTAGTGGTATCGCTCTTGAATGGGATCTGCTGACAGGAGGTCTTACAGAGTAAGCAGTGGAATCAGAGACAGAAACCCTATGTATTCGATTCTGGGAAAGACTGTAAAGGTATTAGCTTAAGGATAATTAGCCCAGAGAATGACTAAAATAAAACAGATCATATAGTAAGAGTTTAAAGTCACGAGTATTTACATCTGTTCAGAAACGTAACAGTTTCTGTTCGTGAAAATTGAATTAAGGCATTTGTTTTGATGTCATAAATAAATGTATAGAAGGATCTCATGGAAAATACATATGAAAACTATGCATGGATTAAAAAAAAATTTTTTTTTTGACAGGCAGAGTGGACAGTGAGAGAGAGAGAGAAAGGTCTTCCTTTTGCCGTTGGTTCACCCTCCAATGGCTGCTGTGCTGCGGCCGGTGCACCGTGCTGATCCAATGGCAGGAGCCAGGTGCTTCTCCTGGTCTCCCGTGGGGTGCAGGGCCCAAGCACTTGGGCCATCCTCCACTGCACTCCCTGGCCACAGCAGAGAGCTGGCCTGAAAGAGGGGCAACCGGGACTAGAACCCGGTGTGCCGACGTCGCAAGGTGGAGGATTAGCCTAGTGAGCCGCGGTGCCGGCCTGGATTTTAAATTTTGACTCCAAAATAAGCTTACCTTTTAATTTTATTTTCCACATGTTTTCTGAAGCATCCTCACAGAGATGAACAAACCTTTTTCATTTAACAGGAATCGACAACTAAACATATAATCAAAAAGATAGGAATATATAGGATACTCAGATGTCTGTTTTCTATCAGCTCAAAATGAGATATAAACTAATGTAAACAAAATTCATTGATTGTAACATGAGGAATTAAAAATGTGAAAGTGGATCCTTCCTATTTTTTTTTTTTTTTTTTTTTTGACAGGCAGAGTGGACAGTGAGAGAGAGAGACAGAGAGAGAAAGGTCTTCCTTTTTGCCGTTGGTTCACCCTCCAATGGCCGCCGCTGCAGCCGGCGCACCGCGCTGATCCTGGCAGGAGCCAGGAGCCAGGTGCTTTTCCTGGTCTCCCATGGGGTGCAGGGCCCAAGCACTTGGGCCATCCTCCACTGCACTCCCTGGCCATAGCAGAGAGCTGGCCTGGAAGAGGGGCAACCGGGACAGAATCCGGCGCCCCAACCGGGACTCGAACCCGGTGTGCCGGCGCCGCAAGGTGGAGGATTAGCCTATTGAGCCACGGCGCCGGCTCGGATCCTTCCTATTAAAAACTCCATAGTTAGATATCTGTTAAAGAGAAACAAACTAGAATTAGAGAATTCTAAGAAAACAAAATAATTGTGATTGTTAAGGGAGTATCATTTGTTTTCTAAAAACTTAGGTCCTTAAAGACGCAGGACTGAAAAAAGAAGATATTGCAATGTGGGAAGTAAATGAAGCCTTTAGTGTGGTCGTACTAGCAAACATTAAAATGCTGGAGATTGATCCCCAGAAAGTGAACATCAATGGAGGAGCTGTTTCTCTGGGGCATCCAATAGGGTAAGTAACATGAAAATATACCTGGATTAATAGTTGCTATTGGGTTCTCATTAAAAGTTGTTTAAAAAAAAAACAGAGTAACAAAGGTCTACCTGTTAGTTTACTCCCCAAATGCCCAACTTGGGCTGGGCCAGAAATTCCTTTTGGGTCTCCCATATAGGTAGCAGGAGCCCAAGTACTGGGCCTGTCTGCCACTCCTTTCCTAAGAACATGGCAGAGAGTCGGATGGGAAGAGGGGCCAGAACTCCACTATGGGATGCAGGTGTCTCAAGCAGCTGTTTAACCTGCTTCATGATAATTCCTGCTGCTTTTAGTTTAACAGTTTTCCTTCCTACCCATTCTTTATAACGCAGACACCATTTGTGGTATACAATAAGCAACACTAACCTCAAAGACCTGTCACTAAAGTCTATGCTCAGAGTTTTAAATTTTTAAATTTATGTGAAAGGTAGTTAGAAAATGCTTTTCCCAATGGCCGCCACAGCTAGGCCTTTGCTGAAGCCAGGAACTCAATTCCACATGGGCTTCAAAAAGGAGCTGTGACATTTCTGAGACAGGTCTCCCAAGTTTAATTCAGCTGTAAATGGTTTGTAAAAAGTTTGGAATAGAACATTTTCTGGTTTGCGATAAATTCTGTACTTCACTAAAGAATCAAAATGCTTTCTTAATCCTAGGATGTCTGGTGCCAGGATCATCGTGCATTTGGCTCATGCATTGAAGCAAGGAGAGTATGGACTTGCCAGCATCTGCAATGGAGGAGGAGGTGCTTCTGCTATGCTGATTCAGAAGCTGTAGACCACCTGTGTTAAGGACACTCTGTGTGACCAGAAAGCTCACCAGCGTGCCTTTCCTGACTCAGCGTGTACTCAAAATAAGCTATTTCATTTTGTACTTTTTTTTTGATGATCAAACCCCCAAACCTTTTGAATTAAATAAACCTTTTCTTTTGCAATCTTTAAAAGTGTGACATATTTCCCTTATGAATCTACATTGTCTGAGATACCATTGGTGGTATTGGTGACTAATGTAAGTAGCTAGAAGCGTCCATTTGAGGCACAAATCAAATCTATATTTTGACTGAATATTTATAGGTAATTAACCTTCAGTAGGCTCACTCTCTAATATATTTACCAACAGTAGCCAGGGCTGGGTGCGGCCACAGCCAAGTCAACCCAGGTTTCTCATGGGTGGCAGGGACCTAACTGAGCCATCACTTGCTGCCTTCCAGAATGTGTACTTGCAGGAATCTGGATTGAGAACCAGGGCTGGACACAGAACTCAGGCACTCCAACGTGGGACAAAGGTGATAAAACTGTCAGGCCAAGCACCTGCCTCACAGTAGGTGCTTCAAATTGAGAACTGTTGGCCAGTGCCACGGCTCACTAGGCTAATCCTCCGCCTAGCGGCGCCGGCACACCAGGTTCTAGTCCCAGTCGGGGCGCCGGATTCTGTCCCGGTTGCCCCTCTTCCAGGCCAGCCCTCTGCTGTGGCCCGGGAAGGCAGTGGAGGATGGCCCAGGTGCTTGGGCCCTGCACCCCATGGGAGACCAGGAAAAGCACCTGGCTCCTGGCTCCTGCCATTGGATCAGCGCGGTGCGCTGGCCGCGGCGGCCATTGGAGGGTGAACCAACGGCAAAGGAAGACCTTTCTCTCTCTCTCTCTCACTGTCCACTCTGCCTGTCAAAAAAAAAAAAAAAAAAAATTGAGAACTGTTTATTCTGGGAAGACTATACAGAGTATCTCGTTATCATTAGTGAGGAAGCCACAGATACAGTGTGTGCAATAGTACTAAACAAGAGAACCACAAGTGCCCAGGTGTAGAATGGGGGCAATTTCTTAGAACCTTGCATTCATATTTGGAGGAAAATCTAGGCTCTGGGCTTCAAATTACTACAGCAGAACGAAAAAGATATAAACTGATGAACTCAAATGGATTTTATAAAAAGGTGAAGAGAGGGGGCTGGCACTGTTGTGTAGTAGGCTAAGCTTCCCTCTCTAGTGCTGGCATCCAATATGGGCACTGGTTCTGGTCCCTACTGCTCCTCTTCTGGTCCAGCTCTCTACTTATGGCCTGGGAAGGCAATAGAAGATGGCTCAAGTACTTGGGCTCCTGCATCCATGAGGGACACCCAGAAGCAGCTCTTGGCTTTGCATTTGCCCAGCTCTGCCTGTTACAGCCATTTGGCACATGAACCAGTGGGTGGATCCCTGACTCTCCTTCTCTCTCTAACTCTACCTTTCAAATAAAAAAATTTTTTTTTTTCCAAAAAGGGGAAGAGATTACTACTTACAGCTGGCCACAATGCCTGTTCATAGGCAGGACGGACCTGAGCACCAATATCTTGAATTACATTTTCATCTGAAAAAAAAAAAAAAAAAAAAAAAAAACATTGTAGCAGGTGCTATTTATATTAGCCTCAATTGTAACTGTGAGAAGGGAAAATTCAGTGGGGAAACAGAGGGTGCAGTAAAGGCCATTGTGCACAGCTATCTTGCCAAGTAATTCTTGTGAACCCTTACCTTTAAAGAACAAAAGACAATGCATATATGGGAAAAAAACTATTCTTACAACTCAGGGGAAGAATACTTTCAAAAACATCTATAGAGTAATCACAACTAACTTGAAATTCAGGTGCTAAGTACTATCCTCAAACCTTAATTTGTACTCATTGAATCTCCCAAAAAGTCAGTGGTAGGGACAGTTATGTCTACTTCATAGATTAGGAAATGAGGTAAAAGGAATGACGAAGTAAATACCAAAGTCCAACAGCTGGCAAGCAGCCGACCTAGCTTTCAAACCCTAGTCAGTCTTCAGAGCCCAGGTTCCACTAGGCTTTAGTCACTTTCCGGTAAGTATCCACCCTAACATAACTGACCCAGGAGTTGGATAAAATAGGAGAAGAGGGTACTCAGAATATTTTTACTGATAAGCAGAGTTAACGAGGCAACCAAAGGGCAGCGATGTGGTAAACATGTGAAAAGTGCTGACAATCCCAGGAAAAAATGTAGAGGAAGCAACACACAAGCAGTATATGAAGCAATAATATAATAGGAAACATAAATGCCAGAAGACAACTGACTAAACATTCTCATTGGAATAAAGTGGTAAGATACTTAGAAAGTGTAGGAACTCCAAAATTAACAAAGGTTTACACCAGCCAGGGAAAGATGATTTAAGAATTCAGGAATGTGGGCCGGTGCCACGGCTCACTAGGCTAATCCTCCGCCTCCGGCGCCAGCACACCGGGTTCTAGTCCTGATCGGGGCGCCAGTTTCTGTCCTGGTTGCCCCTCTTCCAGGCCAGCCCTCTGCTGTGGCCCGGGAGTGCAGTGGAGGATGGCCCAGGTGCTTGGGCCCTGCACCCGCATGGGAGACCAGGAGAAGTACCTGCCTCCTGGATTCGGATCAGCGCGGTGCGCCGGCCACAGCGGCCATTGGAGGGTGAACCAACGGCAAGGGAAGACCTTTCTCTCTGTCTCTCTCACTGTCCACTCTGCCTGTCAAAAAAATTAAAAAAAAAAAAAAAAAAAAACATTCAGGAATGTGGAAGTTTATGTAACTACTTACAATGGCTGAGGAAGAAAGGAAGATACTGTGAAATAAGGATTCAGAGTACATCTGCAAAATTTAGGCAAACACCAGAAGAATGAGTCTTAAATTACTACAGATGATTGAAGCCAAAAAACAGTTAGAAAGTGAAAAATGTTAGTATATATCACAAATTATTAGAAAGGTAGAAAGTGTTTTAAGATAGGAAAACTGTTATATAAAGATTACTCAAAATGAAGTTATGGGAATAGGCCTTTAGCCTAGTTGTTAAGATGCCAATGACCCCCTCTGGAGTACCTGGGTTTCATTCCTGGCTCCTGACTCCATAATCCTGCCAACATGGATCCTGGGTTCCTGCCACCTGCATGAGTGACGTGGCATTCCTAGCATTCCTGGCTACCAGCTTTGGCCCCAGCCTTGCCTGGCTGTTATGGACATCTGGAGAGTGGAACCAGCAGGTTGATATGCACTCTCTCTCCCTGCCTCTCAATTGCTTTTAAATGAAATTATGGTGGTCATTCATTGCACAGTATCAAAGCAAAAATTATGGCCAAGATAATCATAGTGAGAAATTAAACATTTATGAAAAAGTGTTAAAAGTGAGACTGAAAGTACCCATCCAACATCAAAATTTTTATCTACTCTGATCATAATAAAACCAAATTTTTAAGTAAAAAAAAGAACATGATACACTCATTCTAAAAAATTATGTTTAAGTTAAAAATCAGCTGTCAGCATTGTGGTGCAAAGGGTTAAACTGCTGCCACCACCCTAAGTGGGTGCAGGTTTGAGTCAGCGCATTGCTACTGTGCCTGGCAAAGCAGCAAAAAATGGCCCAAATCTTTGGGCCCCTGCACCCACTTGGGAGACCAAGAAGCTCCTGGCTCCGGGCTGGCCCAGCCCTGGCTCTGTGGCCATTTGGGGGAATGAATCAGCGGATGGATGATCTCTGTCTATCCCTCCCTCTTACTGTTCGTTTAATATTTAAAAAATTAAAACACTTTCTCCATCTCCTAGATTTTGATGTTCAAACTTGAAATCAGAAATTATTTATATAGCTCAAGGAAAACAAAATGAAATAACTCTTTATTCAATTTCAAAGGTTAAATGTACATGCAAAAGGGACCCTGAGAAAAACAAAGGCTCAGAATTAAGTAGAAAATAGTAAATCAAAAAGGAATGTAGGGGCCAGCATCCTGCTTGGGGTTGGGCCACTGCTGGCCTTTGCAGCCATTTGGGGAGCAAACCAGTGGATGGAAGACCTCTTCTCTCCCCCACCTCGAACACTGACTTTCAAATAAATAAAATAAATCTTTAAAAACAAAAAAGAATGCAGTTGCTAAATCTGTGTTTTTGTAAGAAAAGAATTAGTGACATCCAACTTAGAATACAAGCAGAAATTGGAGAGGAAAAACATGAAATTTGACTCAGAAAAAAGCTCATACTGACTAGATATAATCAATCTAGGTGAAAAAAAAAAAAATTGGAAAACTGCTTAAGCAAAAGGCTCCAGGCACAGATGGTTTACTGATTTAGTCTCAAGGAACAGTTATTTCCCATTCTAAATAAACTGTGGCAGGAAAAACAACAGCAACTAGTTCTTAAAAGTGCTTATTGGGGCTGGTTCTACTCCCAGCTGCTCCTCTTCGAATCCAGCGCTCTGCTATGTCTTGGGAAAGTAGAAGATGGCCCAAGTGCTTGGGCTCCTGCACCCACGTGGGAGACCCAGAAGAAGCTCCTGGCTTTGGACTGGCCCAACTCTGGCCATTGCGGCTATTTGGGGAGTGAACCAGTGGATGGAAGACTTCTATTTTTCCCTCTCTCTATAACTCTACCTGTCAAATAAATAAAAATCTAAAAAATAAATAGTGCTTATTGTTTTCCAGGTGTAGACCTATATATACTGTTTTATTTAAACTTCAACCTTAAGACAGGTACAATTCATTATCCCCAAAATTCAGATGAACTGGAAAGAAAAGGTTTCAAATTTATTTCAAAAGTTGGTAAAAGTGGGGCTGGTGCTGTGGCATAGTGGGTTAAGCTGCTGCCTCCAGTGCCAGCTTTCCATATGGGTGCCAGGTCAAGTTCCGGCTGCTCCACTTAAAATCTCTACTATGGGCTGGCAAAGCAGTAGAATTTGTCCCAAGACCTTGGGCTCCTGCACCCACGTGGGAGACCCAGAAGTTCCTGGCTCCTGGCTTTGGATGGGCCAGCTCCGGCCATAGTGGCCATTTAGGGAGTGAATCAATGGATGGAAGACACTCTATTTCAAATAAATATTTTTTTAAAAGATTTGTTTACTTACTTGAAAGGCAAAGTTACAGAGAGGCAGAGGCAGAGAGAGAGAGGTCTTCCATTCACTGGTTCATGCCCCAGATGGCCGCAAAGGCTAGAGCTGTGTCTATCTGAAGCCAGGAGCCTTTTCTGGGTCTCCCACGTGGATGCAGGGGCCTGAGGTCTTGGGCCATCTTCTACCGCTTTCACAGGCTATAGCAGAGAGCTTGACTGGAAGTGGAACAGCTGGGACTCGAATGGGATGCCAGCACTACAGGCGGCATAGCATTGGCCCCAATAAATAAATCTTTAAAAAAAAAATGATGAAAGTTTGAAACCAATTTCATTAAAAGCAAATCTCAAGAAGTTCACAAGGGGCTGGCGCTGTGATGCAGTAGGTTAATGCCCTGGCCTGAAGCGCCGGCATCCCATATGGGCGCCGGTTTGAGACCCTGCTGCTCCACTTCCTGTCCAGCTCTCTGCTATGGTCCAGGATAGCAGTAGAAGATGGCCCAAGTCCTTGGGCCCCTGCACCCACGTGGGAGACCAGGAAGAAGCTTCTGGCTCCAGATTGGCTCTGCTGCAGCCATTGCAGCCATTTGGGGAGTAAACCATCAATGGAAGACCTCTCTCTCTGCCTCTCCTCTCTCTGTGTAACACTTTCAAATAAATAAATAAATATTTAAAAAAAAAAAAAAAAAAAAAAAAAAAGGCTGCCGCCGCGGCCCACTTGGCTAATCCTCTGCCTGCGGCACCAGCACCCCAGGTCTTAGTCTTGGTCGGGGTGTTGGATTCTGTCCCAATTGCTCCTCTTCCAGTCCAGCTCTCTGCTGTGGCCCAGGAAGGCAGTGGGGGATGCGGCACCCGCATGGGAGACCAGGAGGAAGCACCTGGCTCCTGGCTTCAGATCAGCACTGTGCGCCGGCCGTAGCAGCCACCTGGGGAGTGAACCAACGGAAAAGGAAGACCTTTCTCTAACTCTGCCTGTCCAAAAAAAAAAAAAAAAAAAAAAAAAAATTTTTTTTCACAAACCAAATTTAGTTATATTTAAAGAATCAATCATTAAGATCACAAGGTAATTTTAATTAGGACTGATATGAAAATAAATTGATGATCTTAATGAAAATATTTTAATTGATGTTAGAAGAACATCTGGTTAAACTGAAGAAATATTCCAGATGTACATTCTTGAAGCCCTACAAACAAAAGCCAACATTATACTTATCATTCCTATTTATATGAGGAACAAGACAATGAAACCTACTTTGATCATTATTTATACTTCCTGTGTTAGTAGCAGTACAGTAAGAAGCAGTAAAATTGGCTGTAACAATTATTAACAGATAATATGTACTCAGTAAATAAAAAAGGCACTTGACTATTCACTAGCACTAATAGAAGTCATTCATTACAGAAAATGTAGGAATTAAAATATAACTGTCATGTGTGTTATCAGCACACTTAAGAAAAAAAAGCAGCTCAACTGTTTGGTAGAGTTAATTTGCTGCTTCAGATTCCCAGATCCCACATCTGCATGCCTGGAGTCTGTTACTCAACTTTGGATCTAGCTTCCTGGTAATGTGCATCCTGGGAGGCCGTAGATGATGGCTCAACTATTTGGGTCCCTGCCTTGCAGGTGACAGACCCAGATTGAGTTTTGGGTTCCTTGCTTTGGCCTGGCCCAACCATGGCTACTGCAATGGATAGAAGATACTTTATATTATAATAGGTTGAAGAACAAAGCATCTTTGAAACAAAAATGTGTTAAAACATCCAAAATATGATATCTAACTAGAAAAGGACTTTTATCTACATACAGAAAGAACACCTACAAATGATAGAAAAGGCAGAAAAGCCAATATAAAAATGGGCAGAAGACATGGACAGTTCACAAAAGATACCCAGTCAATAAATATTTGAAAAGGTGTTCAGGGAAAAAAAAAAAATCAAACCCCCAACACAAACTACTAAAATGAAAACATCACATGTTGGCAATAATGTGCAATAACTGGAGCTTGGCCGGCGCTGCGGCTCACTAGGCTAATCCTCTGCCTGCGGTGCCAGCACCCGGGGTTCTAGTCCTGGTTGCTCCTCTTCCAGTCCATCTCTCTGCTGTGGCCCGGGAATGCAGTGGAGGATGGCCCAGGTCCTTGGGCCCCGCACCGCATGGGAGACCAGAAAGAAGCGCCTGGCTCCTGGCTTTGGATCGGCGCAGCGCGCCAGCTGCGACAACCACTTGAGAGGTGAACCAATGGAAAAAGGAAGACCTTTCTGTCTCTCTCTCTCTAACTCTGCTTGTCAAATAAACAAAACAAAACAAAACAAACTAGGGCTTTCCTTACACTGTGTTGAGTATGGTATAAATTGATACCACACACTCTGGAAAATGAAAACCTTTGAGGAAATTTAGACACATACTGTGACTCAGCAACCCTACTCTGAAGTAAGCAAGGGTACTTCTAAAAAGTTCATGGAAAATCGAATTAAACGACATTTTTGGTACAAAAACATTTTGAAATCTACATACACATTTTTCATAATATGCATTTTCCATGACTTTTCCCCATCCATGAGCTTGTAATGCAGCTTAATTTTTATTTTATTTTTTTGACAACAAAATTATTGGGATGAGTGTGTGGCAGAACAGTTAAGGAGCTACGTGAGATGCCCACAACCCAAGCCTGGGTTAGCGTCCAGTTCCACTTCCTGCTGCTGAAAACCCTTGGTGGCAGCAGGTGATGTCACCCACATGAGAGACCTGGATGGAGTTCCTGCTTTCTGGACCAATCCCAGAAGTCGCAGGCAGTTAGGGACTGAACCAGCTAATCAAGATCTTTCTCCCTTGCTCTGCCTTTCAAATAAGTAAAAACAAATAAATGTAAGAGAAGGGTACTTTAATCTTTTCTTCAAACTGGGTATCCAAACAAATTATATATGGGTTAAAAGCTAACTTCTAATTTTGACAAATTAAGAAATAAAAGTGTAGAATCAAGTGATGAAGTAGTTGAATATATATTTCTGGCGAAGAATAAACATTTGCTACAGAAGCAATAACAATTTGATGTTAGAAATGTTGTTTCATAAATCTTCTGGAAGAATTTTTGCAAAATGTATTTAGAATCTTAAAAAAACACTACATAGTAATATGACTTCGAAATTATTCCTAGATAAAGCACTGATCTTGGTCTCCTAACAATCATGATATCCAGCCTTTGCCTGAATACTGATGGATGCCTTTTTCATGTCATGCCCAATTTCAACACAGTATAGGGTATTATAACATTCCCACTAGCAAAAATAATCAAGTACTTTCATTCCAAGACTTCTCAGATTTGGCATACACTGACTTCAATAAGCAGGATCCTTACCTTACATGTAGTTATAAAAAGCCACTTGTTGTTTGTGGTATACTTTAACTCTGAAATGCAGTAACTTGGCAACTAATTATTAACACAGGCTACCAGATACAACAATACAATTGAATTCAAGACATTTGCTCTTTAAACGTAAAATGGGGATTAAGGTTTTGCTCAGGGATATTAAAGTTCCAAGAGTAAGTTGTCTTTAGACTACAATTAGTGGCTCCTAAGTTTGTGAACAAAGTGAACTTGTTTTATTTGTGTAAGTTCTCTATTACTTAGCACATATAAATAAAATTGAGATAATATGTAATTTTAGCATTATATGAATTCCTGAAAAACCAGTAAGAATTTACTGCTAGCAAAGCAATTCAATCCAAATTTCTTTGCCAATATAAAGTAATTCAAACTTTTGAAGTTAATGAAAATATTTATTCAAACCTAACTGGAGTATATCAAGTTGAGTTAAATAAACAAACTGATATTTAGTTCCGTAGGAACAGACGATTGCCATATCATAAAAAATTTCTTACAAGACAAATTTCTGCAATAAGTTTCAGCAATTAAGAAGACAAGATTTCTGCATTGAGAATGTTGTGTTAGAACAGAATGGATTCATTTTTTTCAAGGCCTAGTACAAAAAATGATCAAGGAAAGTGTTTAACAAAATATACACTTGTTGGAGAAAATCCTATTAGGCTGTATTTAATTAAATAAAAAGCACTTAGGAGAACATACTTTAATATCTAGGCACAATTGGTCAGGTACTAATAATACTTTCTGTTTTCATTTAGAAGTCTAAACCAATTATTTAACTTGAAGAATGTGTGTGAGTCTAATTACAGAGAAGGCACCTCTCTCACTCCCCTTAAGGGCCTTTTTGAGAGTAATTTTAACACTTTAAGGGACTTACAGTAAAGATAGTTATCTAGCATACCCCACTTTAGAAGAAACTAAATAAAATATATAACTATGATTTCTCTTTTTACATCTTACGATGGACATGACTTACTAGACAGACACCAGAAGATAACCCTCCACACAGGTTTAACACAGAAATCAAGATTTAAATAAAATGTGCATTGGTCACTACTACATAAAGAATGCTATGAATTAGTGCAATTCTTTAAATCCCCAGTAATTAGGGGAAAAATATATACATACCAAGATATCTCAACCAGTATATTATGAAACTTTTTATGGCTCAACAGTCTAACCACTTACCACTTAAATGTTCTGTAGATCTTAAAAGTTACAAAAAAAATATCAGAACACTCAATAAATGGTTTACAAAATTCTCTCTTTAAAACAAAGAGAACTGAACGAGCAGAAGAAACAGCTAACAGTGTAAAATCCCAGGAATATACTATTTACTGTGATTACAAAAAGGGGCGGTATCCACTCTAGAAAAAAACCCATCAAAACTGTTTATTTCTGATTAGATACTTTACTATCAGTTGAGGCGGTTATCAGTTTTTCTACTTAGCGGCTATGTATTTAAACGTCTTACTGAACAGTTACTGAAAGTAATTTATAAGGATAAGCATCATTTTCCTCCAAAATTGAGAAACTATTCCATATGAATACGCCTTGGAATTAGGAATCATAAGGTCAAAAAAAGTATAAGAACATTAGGTTGATTTAACTTCAATTTCAATAATATTTACACAATATTTACAATATACAATTGTCAAAGCTATACAGTTTTGCAGATTGGCTTTACTTACATTTCTGCAAATTTGTTTTTCTTCCCCAAAATAAAAATATACCAACTATTTACAAATTAGGGAGCTGCTTCAGAAACAGCATGATTTAGATATAAAGTGAAATTTCAGTACAATAAAAGTGCAGGTTATGCTTCAGATTTCTGTCAATATCCCATTCCCTACACTCATAGTTTAAGGGATATGAGTTTTAAATAGCTACTATTTTTAAATGTTCAGAGTGTTTACTCATCATAATGCAATGATAATAAAAACTTGTCCACATCCATTCCAGCTGGAAATGAACTGGGTAGCTTCTTTTTCTGTCAAAAGAGAAAAGGAATAATAATAAGTTCATCCACATACCACTAAAATTCTTTCAGTCTAGAGTTTTCTAGGATTGAAGTTAAATATACTTCAATGGTACTTAAACATCTGGTTAGGGCAAAAGACACTGTATGAATTCATAGCATACAAATGCTGAAGAAGGTAAGACTGAACAAGCTTCCTATGAGTTGATAATTACTGTTGAACCATAAACATTAAAAAGCTTTACTAACAAACATATTAAGGGTAACAGACATGAATCAAATACTGAACACTTAATATACACCAGGTACTTTATAGGTACTACATTCAGTCCTCACAACCACCATGGAAAATGTATGATAACAACATGCCAGTAATGAGGCTGTGATCAAAGAGGCTAAAAGCCAAGGTCACAGAGCAAATAAGCAGCAGATGCAGGACTTAAATTCAGGCTTGCAGGGAGCAAAGCCAAGAATGCTGCCCCTTATACTATATTTCCTCTATGATATTTTAAATTTTTTATGTTTAATCCACTTACTAAACAGCTAAACAAGTCTAAAATAAATGGTTTAATTTATCAATGCTATCACCCTCTGTAGCCCTCCTATAACAGGACAACTATCTGTTAAAGAAGAGGTAAATCTAAATTTCCCAGTGCTTCAATATGTTAACACCTTTAAGGGCTAAGGAAGAGATGGCAAGACATGCTAGAAACAAAATAATCAACCTGAAACCGGCATTGTGGCGTAGCAGGTAAAGCCACCGCCTGCACTGCCAGCATCCCATATGGGCAGTGGTTTGATTCCCAGCTGCTCCACTTTCAATCCAACTTTCTGCTATGGGCTGGGAAAGCAGAAGAAGATGGCCCAAGACTTTGGGCCCCTGCACCCACACGGGAACCCTGAAGAAGCTCCTGGCTTCGGATTGGCACAGCTCTGCCTTATGCTCATCTGGGGACTGAACCAGTGGATCAAAGACCTCTCTCTCTCTCTCTCTCTGCCTCTCTGTAACTCTGTCTTTCAAATAAATAATCTTTCAAAAAAAATCAACTCATCATCTAAAAGGAGCAAGCAGTGCTTTACTTGGTAAATCTACACAGCAGTGGTTTTCCAATATTTCATAGTTTTATGTCATTCACAGAAAAAAATTTGGGTTCTACTGTGACAAAAATAAAACTACTTTTCTATAAGATGTGTATAAATAAATTACTTAATTGTTCTGAAAATGCTGTGTTTCACCTAGATAACTTCTAAGTTTAAGAACTGAGAAACGGGGGCCAACACTGTGGCATAACAAGTTAAGCTGCCACCTGCAATGCTGGCATCCGATATGGGGGCCAGTTCGAGTCCTGGTGGCTCTCCTTTTTTAAAAAAAAAAAAAATTAATTTTTTTTATTTGACAGAGTTATAGACAGTGAGAGAGAGACAGACAGAGAGAAAGGTCTTCCTTCCGTTGGTTCACTCCCCAAATGGCCACTACAGCCGGAACTACGCCAATCCGAAGCCAGGAGCCAGGTGCTTCTTCCTGGTCTCCCATGTGGGTGCAAGGGCCCAAGCACTTGGTCCATCCTCCACTGCCCTCCCGGGCCACAGCAGAGAGCTGGACTGGAAAAAAGCAGCCAGGACCAGAACCCGGAGCCCACATGGGATGTCAGCGCCACAGGTGGAGGATTAACCAAGTGAGCCATGGTGCCGGCCTGGCTCTACTTCTGATCTAGTTCCCTACAAATACGCCTGGGAAAGCAGCAGAAGATGGCCCAAGGATAAGAAGGCACTCGCATCCATGTGGGAGATCAGGATGAAGCTCTGGCTATTGCAGCCATTTGGGGAGTGAACCAGTGGATGGAAGACTGGCTCCTCCCCCTCAAAAAATAAAAAAACCTGAGAAACACTGCTATCCAACATTGTTTGTCAACTGTAATTCAAAGCTGTCCTGACCACAGTATGCGGTCAGGTGGCTGTGGCAAAAGATGCCGAATTCTTTACGTAGTATAAGTGTGTAGTTTTGAAAGAAAACTTTCAAAGTTACCTTAATTTTCTTCTTTTTCATTGGTACTGATGAATTTGCAAGATTTTTACTAGAAGTACGTGAGTTTCGCTCACGCTCATCTAGTTCCTCAATTTTCCGCTTTTTTGTGGTGCTCCTTGAAGATGCTCTAAATTGCTGGGTGTTGTCTTTCAGAGGAGTTGCAGAAGTAGTCCTTGAGATGGCTGCTCTGGAGAGAATCATTAACGTATGGGCAGCCATGTTTACACTGTTTTCACTGCCTGTTTCACTGGCAGGGCTGCAGGCAGGCAAGTCCGCGGTGACTGGAGGGATCATTACTTTGGCTGTGCTACTGTCTTCACCAAAACGCCTGTTAGAAGGGGCTTTGATACCATCTGTAGGTTCTTCTTTATGTTTTTCGCCTGTCCCTGCACCAGGTGTCCGGGCTACAGGTAAATCGCTATCACTGAACCTATTTACTGGGCTATGCCACTGAACATCCTGTAACATTTCCGTGGTAACCAAAGAACTGGCAGACTTCATTTGCTCTTGTTTGAGATCCTTCACAGCTGTACCTACTGAAATGACATTTTTACCATTTGAAGATGTGCCTTGCTTTTTGGTCAGTTCTTGCAGTGAAGCCATAGCTTTCTCATTCCGTAACCCCCCATTTTGTTGCCCAATGGATAGCTTTGAGGTTTCCGGATTTTTCTGCCTTTCCACATCACCGCATAGTTCATTTTCCTTGTTAGCTGTTGTTTTATGGAAGGATTCCAGCAGAACTTCTGTTGGCGAGCCTTTCTTTTCTGATTGAGCTTCTTTTACATTGGTATGTCGGCTAACAGCTGTTTCTGATTTAGATAAGATCTTAGGCATAGGCGGTTTCTCTCTCTCTTTTCTGACAGCATTATTACAAGGAGGTTTTAAGGTGGAGGACACAATGGGTGAGTCAAGATTAGGAATGGAAGTTTCATTCCTTTCTTTGATTTGGGACACCATCTTAGGGTGTGTCCCCTGGGTGTTTGCCGCAGGAGAAGTGCTATCAAAACACAGCACACGTCTGTGGCTTTCAAATGGTTTGCTAGTTGGAACTATATTCTCTACAGAGAAAGGAACTGTAATTTCTTCCAATTTTTTCCCAAGATCTGTGGTTGTATTCTTGTCTGATGCTTCAGTTCTACAAAATAACCAAAACAAAACAAAAACCACAGATTTTTCTAGCAACAAAAAGAAATACTTAGTGTTTTTAATCTGAGCATTCAAATAATCTATGATAGAAACAACTTTGGACTTACCTTTGTGTATGACATCCAACTGAATGACTTGAAGAATCCACTAAATTATTTACCTGTTTTCCTGAAATTATAAATGATTTAATTAGGAAAGAAAATGTTCCTGAAACTAAGAATATACTATACTCTTCTGAAAAAGGATGCCACACATAGCAACCACACATGAGAAAAAATTTTAAATAACTAATAAAGAAATTACTTTAATATTAAAACACAAAAATATAGGCACTGGCGCTGTGGCGCAGTGGGTTAACGCCCTGGCCTGAAGCGCCAGCATTCCATATGGGTGCCTGTTCAAGATCTGGCTGCTCCACTTCTGATCCAGCTCTCTGCTATGGCCTGGGAAAGCAGTAGAAGATGGCCCCAGTCCTTGGGCCCCTGCACCTGCATGGGAGACCTGGAGGAAGCTCCTGGCTCCTGATCGGCGCAGCTCTGGCTGTTGCGGCCAATTGGGGAGTGAACCAGTGGATGGAAGACCTCTCTCTCTCTCTCTGCGTAACTTTGACTTTCAAATAAATAAATAAATCTTAAAAACACACACACACACACACACACAAAATATTTAAAAACACCTTGTTAAAAAAGGAGCTTTGGACTGGAAGATGGCCCAGCTACCTGGGGCCCTGTCACCCCTGTGGCAGACCTGGATGTTGTTCCAGGCTCCTGGCTTCACTTTACCTAACCCTGGTTGTTGTGGCTATTTCGGGAGTGGTCCAGCATGTGGAAATCTCTGTCTTCCCCTCTTTCTCTCTGCAGCTCCCTTCCTGCTTTCCAACCCCCCTCCCCCAAAAAGGGGTAGCTCTGGGGCAGACATTGTGGTACAGTGGGTTAAGCTGCTGCTTGGGATACCTGTATTCCATACTGGAGTGCTAGCTGCAGTTCTGGCTACTATGCTTCTGATCCAACTTCCTGCTAATGCACCCTGCAAGGCAGATGATGGTGAAACTGCTTGAGTCCCCGCTACAAGGGAGACCCAGCTGAAATTCTGGGCTCCCAGCTTCTTCCTGGTCTAGCCCTTGCTGTTTCGGCAATTTGGAGTAAACCAGGGGATGGAAGATTTCTCCCTCTCACTTTGCTCAAGCTTTGAAGTAGATGAAAGCTCTTGGGATTCCTGTACCCCGTACTGCAGTGCCTGGGCTTGAGCCCTGGCTCTGCTTCTGATTACATCTTTTGGTCAATGTGCACCTGGGGATATAGTGGCAGGTGATGGCTGAAGTAGTTGGGTTCCTTCCACCCAGATGAAAAACTTGGATTGAGTTCTAGCCTCCAGGCTTTATTTAGCTTTGCCCGACCTGTAGGTTGTGGGCATTAGGGAAGTAAACAGGCAGATGTGAGCTCCAACTCTCTTTCAAATATTTTAACATTGGACCAAATAAATTTTTTAAAAATATTTATAAAAAAGCAGCTTTTTAATGTATGCAAGAGCAAATGACTTCAACTTCAGGCAAATACTACAAATCCAGTTTCTGGATCTAGAAATTACAATATACTTATTGTACTACTTGGATCCAGATAGTTATTAAAGAAAACAACAATCTAAGTCCTTTAAAGTTTTCCCAACGTAACTGTCATCTATGTCAGCCTATGTCACTTACAGAGCATGCTTTGATTTTTTTTTAAGATCTATTCATTTATTTGAAAGGCACAGTTAGAGAGAGGGAGAAACAGAGAAGCAGAGACAAAGAGAAAGATCCTCTCCTCAAATGGACACAATGGCCAGGACTGGGCAAGGTCGAGGCTAGGAGCCACAAGCTCCACCTGGGTGTCCTTGTAGGTGGCAAGGCCCCAAGTACTTCGACCATCATGTACTGCCTTTCAAGCATATTAACACGAAGCACAACAGCTGGGGCTTGATCTGGAGTTCATATGGGAAGCCGGTGTTGCAGACGGTGGCCCACCTGCTGTGCCACAACACAGGTCTCAATGCTCTAACTTAAACAGCTACATTTTAATTTTCATGGCCTTCAGAGCTTATGTGAGAAAGGAGCAAGATACGAAGGTTGGAAAGGAAAGCAAAAATGAGATGAAAAGGGACTAGTGCACTATGCAGATTTTAGAGATAATTTTTAAGTGTTGTAAATAGGAAAGTTGCATACATAGGTTTATGCTTTAGGAAGATCAGCCTGGCAATAATGTTGAACATGGAATAAACAGGAGAGAAAACTGGAAGAACTGATGAGAGATGATGAAGGTCTTTGAGACAATGTGCATTTACACGGATATGAAGGGTAACAAAGCAATCAGTGGTGACACTGATAAAGTTGGCAGAGGGGGCTGGCAATGTGTCAGCATGTTAAGCTGCTATCTGTGATGCTGGCATCCCATGTAAATGCTGATTGGAGTTCCAGCTGCTGCACTTCAATCCAGCTCTTTGCTTAAGTGCCTGGGAAAGTAGCAGAAGTTGGCTCCAGTACTTGGGCCCTTGCCATGAATATATGAGACCTGGAGGGAGTTCCAGGCTCATGGCTTTGCCCTGACTCAGCCCTAGTCATTGCAGCCATTTGGGGAGTAAACCAGCAGATGAAAGAGTGTACTTTCTCTCCCTCTCTCCCTTTCCCTTTTTAATTCTTTCAAATAAAGGAATCTTAAGGAAAAAAAGATTGGAAATGTAGAATTTGAAGGACTTGAGTTATATGTAAGATCAGCGAGAGAGTGGCAGAATAAATTTAGTGATGGTTTCAGAAACTATCAGTTGTATTAATAATTAGAAGAGGGGCTGGCACTGTGGCACAGAGGGTTAAAGCCCCAGCTTGCAGCACTGGCATCCTATTTGGGTGCCGGTTTGAGTCCTGGCTGCTTCACTCCCCATCCAGCTTTCTGCTATGGCCTGGGAAAGCAGTAGAAGATGGCTCAAGTTCTTGGGTGCCTGCTCCCGTGCGGGTGACCTGGAAGAAGCTCCTGGCTTCAGATCAGCTCAGCTTAGCTCTGGCTGTTGTGGTCATTTGGGGGGTGAACCAGCGGGTGGAAGACCTCTCTCTCTCTCTCTTTCTGTAACTCTTTCAAATAAATAAAACAAATCTTAAAAAAAATAATTACAGGAAAATAAGAATGGCAAAGTTCAATGCAAAAGGCAGTATTAGAAAGTCACTAGTGACCTCTCATGTTAAATAAGAAAAGAGAATACCACAAATGAAGGAACGTGAGATTAAGAAGGGTCAGGAATAAAAGTTTGGCAAGTTTCAGACACATAGGGAAGAAATAAAGAGAAAAAAATTAATGTTAAAAGATACAACCTAGAGCACAAGTAGTCTGCATTAACCTTAGAAAGAAAGAGTTATTCCTTGAGAAGAGAAAATGGAAGAATGCTTTTGGAAGTAGAAAAGATACATACCGAATGGGAGTGATGAACACTGAGTTTCCCACGATTACCATTATTTCTTTATATATTTTTATAAAACAATTATTCATTTGAGAGGCAGAGAGAGAGATAATCAGACAGCAACACAGTGAGCAAGTTCCCATCAGCTGGTTCTCTGCCCAAATGCTTGTAATACACTTGGCAAAACTGAAGCTGCAAGTTGTAAATTTAATCTAGGCCTCCACTGTGGGTGCCAGGGACCCAAGTACTTCAGTCATCACTGCTACCTCCTACGGCCTGCATTAGCAGGAAGCTGGACTGAGAAGCTGGAATTGAGCACCAAACTAGCAGGAAGCTGGGAACTGAGCACCAAACTCTGGTATGCCAATATAAGATGCAGGTGTCTTAACTGCTATGTTAAACAATTATTGCCATTATATATTTCTGAGACTAAAAAAGAATGATTCTTTTTTTTTGAAAGATTTATTTATGTATTTGAAAGTCAGAATTACAGAGTGAGAGAGGGAGAGATAGAGAGTGTGCCATAGCACTGGCCCCAAATTGGTCATATGTTAAAAATTTTATGGTATATATATTTTACCAAAATAAAAAATAATCTAATACAAAAAAGTTATAAATTCAAGTTGGGTTCTACATTAAAAACTAATGACAGGATAGCTGTAGATCAAGCTGAGTTAAACAGCATACATGTCATTTTAGAAATTAAAGAATCGGGGCCGGCACCGCGGCTCAATAGGCTAATCTTCCACCTAGCGGCGCCGGCACACTGGGTTCTAGTCCCGGTCGGGGCGCCGGATTCTTTCCCGATTGCCCCTCTTCCAGCCCAGCTCTCTGCTGTGGCCAGGGAAGGCAGTGGAGGATGGCCCAAGTGCTTGGGCCCTGCACCCCATGGGAGACCAGGAGAAGCACCTGGCTCCTGCCTTCGGATCAGCATGGTGCGCCGGCCGCAGCGCGCCTGCCGTGGTGGCCATTGGAGGGTGAACCGACGGCAAAAGAAGACCTTTCTCTCTGTCTCTCTCACTGTCCACTCTGCCTGTCCAAAAAAAAAAAAAAAAAAAGAAATTAAAGAATCAGGGCCAGCACTCTGGCGCAGCGGGTTAACACCCTGGCCTGCAGTGCCAGCATTGATATGGGTGCCGGTTTGAGACCCAGCTGCTCCACTTCTGATCCAGCTCCCTGTTGATGTGCTTGGGAAAGCAGTGGAGGATGGCTCAAGTCCTTGGGCCCCTGTTCTCACATGGGAGACCTGAAAGAAGCTCCTGGCTCCTGGCTTTGGATTGGCCCAACTCTAGCTATTGCAGCCATTTGGGGAATAAACCAGTGGATGGAAGACCTCTCTCTATCTCTCTGCCTCTGCTTCTCTCTAACTCTCCCTTTCAAATAAATGAATAAATCTTTAAAAAAAAAAAAAAAAAAGGGACCAAGAACAAGTTCCTCGTTCCTGGCTTTAGCCTGGCCCAGCCTTGGTCAAATGCGGCTGGAGTGAACCAACAGATGAAGGATCTCTGTCTCTCCCCTTTCTCTCTGTAACTCTTTCAAATAAATAAACAAATTTTTTCTAAAAAAAGTATTTTTAAAAAAGTGTTCATCTGGGGCTGGTGCTGTAGCGCAGCGGGTTAACACCCTGGCCTGAAGTGCCCGCATCCCATATGGGTGTTGGTTCGAGACCTGGCTGCTCCACTTCCTATCCAGCTCTCTGCTATGGCCTGGGAAAGCAGTGGAGGATGGCCCAAGTCCTTGGACCCCTGCACCCTCATGGGAGACCCAGAAGAAGCTCCTGGCTCCGGATCAGCACAGCTCCGGCCATTGCGGCCAACTGGGGAGTGAACCACCAGATGGAAGACCTCTCTCTCTCTGCCTCTCCTCTCTGTATAACTCTGACTTTCAAATAAATAAATAAATTAAAAAAAAAAAAAAAAAAAGGTGTTCATCATATCATAGTTTGTCAGGTCAACTTTGGGAGTGTCTTAAAGTTCCATTGACAGGAGATGAAATGTATAGTAGTATAATGTGACAGTCTGAGAGAATGCCAATAAATCAAAATACAACTTACGCGTACAGTAACATGTATAAATATTGAAGGAAAAGCAAAACTGATCATGGAATTTAGCAGGTAATCTATATATTTACTGCCCTTAAGACACTCAAATTAGTGAGGAGTCAAATATTCACAATGTCAGGTGTTAACTGCTGTAGCATACGCATGACAAGCAATTAAGGGAAAAATAAAAGTGGAATTGGGGCTGGCCCTGTGGCTTGCGGGTAAAGCTGCCGCCTGCTGTCCCATATGGGTGCTGGTTCAATTCCCGGTTGCTCCACTTCCAATTCAGCTCTCTGCTATGGTCTGTGCAAGCAGAGAAGATGGCCCAAGTCCTTGGGCCCCTGCACCCATGTGGGAGACTTGGAAGAAGCTCCGGGCTCCGGGCCTTGGATTTGTACAGCTCTGGCCTTTGCAGCCAACTGGGGAGTGAAACAGCGGATAGAAGACCTCTCTCTCTCTCTCTCTCTCTGCTTCTCCTCTGTGTAACTCCGACTTTCAAATAAATACATAAATCTTTAAAAAATAAATAAATAAAAGTGGAATATCCACTTTGAGTACTTGCTGTTAAAATTAGCTCTTGGTGGGGTGGGGCCGGCGCCATGGCTCACTTGGTTAATCCTCCACCTTCGGCGCCAGCATCCCATGTGGGTCGGTTGCTCCTCTTCCAGTCCAGCTCTCTACTGTGGCCTGGGATGGCAGTGGAGGATGGCCCAAGTGCTTGGGAGACCAGGAAGAGGCACCTGGCTCCTGGCTTCGGATGGGCGCAGTGCTGGCAATAGCAGCCATTTGGGGAGTGAACCAATGGAAGGAAGACCTTTCTCTCTGTCTCTATCTCTCTCTCTCACTGTCTACAACTCTACCTGTCAAATAAATTAAGAAAAGAAAAAAAGAAAACTCCTAGGTTTTAGACATGGATAAATACTAAGATGGGTGAGCCACTGAACAAATTGGGAATGAAGGAAAATAAATTGGGAACTTCAAAGGCTGTTACTCAAAAGTGTGGCCTAGCAGCAGCAGCACAGGCATTCAGTGAAAGCTTATTAGAAACAAGAAATTTTAGGCCCTACGGGAGTCCTACTGTTCAGCAATTGCATTTAACAAGATTCCCAGGTAGCAGTTCATATACATATTAACATTCAGCAAACACTGCCTCTAAAATCTAATATAAATATATAAGACATTCAGTGAACATTTTAAAGCTATCAGAAAATTAAGATTATTATTATTTTAGGTATCTCCAAAGAATAAATTAAGGAACACTGGAACAAAGCTAAAACTTATAAAAGGAAACTCATCAGAATCAAAGATGTCCTATATCAAGGTTGGCTGCCTTCTAATATCTAGTGCTATGAATCTTTAAGCAAACTTAGGATGACTACTTGTTAAGGATGTTATTGGTGTTCAAGAAGAAAAGAGTCAAGCACTGCTACAAACTAATAGACAAACATAAGGCTGACATTAACAAACTTAATATGTTACCTATGCAAGGCTTGTTTCTTGGTCCGTGAGCCTTTTGAGATTTTGCAGGGGCAGGGAATTGAGGGATACTTCTATTGCACACAGGTGCTGCCAAAGGCATATGAAGGACCTGCAAGAGAAGAAGCCATTAATTATACTATGTTTGAAAAGTTTCACTGTAGCACTTTAGTTCATAAACCTCACCTGCCGAGGAGGAGCAGAAAAGGTATTTCCACTCTGTCCCACCACAGATACAGGGATCATTCCCACCATTCCCTGGAGCACAGGCTGCACTGGAGAGGCAATTATGATGGCAGATCCTGAAAAATAATTCTCATTAAAGTAAGAATTTCTCTTAATAATTCTGGCACAAAACAAAGTAATTGTTACTTTGAAATAAAGTAATAATCTTTCCTTACAATCTATTATTTTAGAAAATTAATTAAGGCAGAACAGCAAGGCCAACAAGTAGGTCAATTGAATAGAAAGATGGGCTGATAACATTTTCACAATCATGAGCAAGGAAGTCATACAACTGTACTGTTGACTCCTATAGAAAAAACAGTGAAACTAATTAGAAAATCAGTGAACGTTTCAAGTCTGAGTCTTACACTACGAAATCAGAACCTCAACTGAATGTTTATAGCCTAAGACTGCTCATACACCTAGCCTATTATATATCAATGACACTGGTTAAAAATGATCCAGGTGGGGGCTTACACTGTGGCTTAGCAGTTTAAGCTGCTGCCTGAGATGCCAGCATCCCATATGGTTGGCGGTTTGAGTCCTGGCTGCTCTGCTTTTGACCCGGCTTCCTGCTGATGTACCTGGGAAGGCAGCAGATGACCCAATTGCTTGGGCCCCTGTACACATGTGGGAGACCCGGATGGAGTTTAAGGCTCCTGGCTCCAGCCTGGCCCAGCCCCGTGTGTGGTGACAATTTGGGGAAAGAACCAGTGGAAGGAAGACCTCTGTCTGTTTTGTTTCTTTCTCTCCAACTATGCTTTTCAAAAGAAAAAAGAAAAAGAAAAAAAAGAGTCCAGGTAAAAGGTAAATGAGTATTCAGACAAAACCACGGTGTGTGCGTGCATGTGTTGGGGGAATTACAATGCTTACACAGTAATTAAAAGTCAATAGTATAGGGGGCCAGCGCCGTGGCTCACTAGATTAATCCTCTGCCTGCAGTGCCGGCATCCCTTATGGGCGCCGGGTTCTAGTTCCAGTTGTTCCTCTTCCAGTCCAGCTCTCTGCTGTGGCCTGGGACAGCAGTGGAGAATGGCCCAAGTGCTCAGGCCCCTGTACCCGCATAGGAGACTAGGAGGAGGCACCTGGCTCCTGGCTTCACTGTAGCGGTGAGGGGTGAACCAATGGAGGGAAGACCTTTCTCTCTATCTCTCACTAACTCTGTCAAATAAAAAAAAAAATTAAAAAAAAAAAAAAAAAAAGGTCAACAACAATATAGTCTGTTACTATCACAATTTATCCATGCCCTGTAATGAGAGTATTTTCCTAATACACTAACTACTCTTAGGTTGATTTCACTTTTAGACATACCTGCTATAGTCTTTTTTTTTTTTTTTTTTGACAGGCAGAGTGGACAGAGACAGAGAGAAAGGTCCTCCTTTGCCATTGGTTCACCCTCCAATGGCCGCCACGGCTGGCGTACCACGCTGATCCGATGGCAGGAGCCAGGTACTTCTCCTGGTCTCCCATGGGGTGCAGGGCCCAAGGACTTGGGCCATCCTCCACTGCACTCCCTGGCCACAGCAGAGAGCTGGCCTGGAAGAGGGGCAACCGGGACAGAATCTGGTGCCCCGATCGGGACTAGAACCCGGTGTGCCGGCGCCGCAAGGTGGAGGATTAGCCTAGTGAGCTGCAGCGCCAGCCTACTGCTATAGTCTTAAAATACTTATTCATGCTTGCACTACTTCGTTTGGCTATAAAGACTTCCTTCCTTTAACTCCAAATCCTACCTTATTTCTGTAAGCTTTATCTCAAGCCCAGTTTCTATACCAATTCTGACCTCTTATTTGAGGCAGTACTTCAAACAGGCCCATCAGGTTTAATACTTACAAGTGATGACATTTAATAAAATTTTATTGTGTGTCTATGATGTAAAAAAAAAAAAAAAGGGAGGTGGGAGGGAAGCTCAAGAATCAATACATACAGAAATATAGATGGATATACTGTAAGTCCTATCTTTGATAAACATACGATCTAGAATGACTAATTTGACAGGCATGCCAATCATTAATAAAAAACAGCATGTAATAAATGCTACAAGACACCCTATGAACAAGGGAAACTAAACATATATATTATTCAAATTGTTCCTGGATATCGTTCCAAATAGATGACAACTCTCTTGAAAGCTACAACCATACCAGGTGCATACCTACTAAAATTCAATATTATAGGAGATAAAAAAAACACAGCTATGTGATGAATTAATCTTTCTTTCTCTTTCTCAAAGATTGAGACCTTAATTGTGAAAAGAAAAAATTAAACCACTTCCGTTCATGGCTTACAATTCTTAAAAAAGGCTTCCATAGCCTTGGCAGCTCATGACAAGAGCCTAGGGTGATTACTGATGCCATAAACAAGAGTGTCAATTTGTTAAGTCAACAACAGGCGTCACTGTGCACTAACTCCTCATGTAGGATCTTTGTCCTTAGTGTGCTGTACATTGAGATTTAATGCTATAACTAGTACTCAAACAGTATTTTTCACTTTATGTTTCTGTGTGGGAACAAACTGTTGAAATCTTCACTTAATGTATGCTAAACTGATCTGTATATAAAGAGAATCGAAAATGAATCTTGATGTGAATGGAAGGGGAGAGGGAGTGGATAAGGGGAGGGTTGCGGGTTGGAGGGACGTTATGGGGGGGAAGCCATTGTAATCAATATTCTGTACTTTGGAAATTTATATTCATTAAATAAAAGTTAAAAAATGGAAAAAAAAAAGGTGACTGAATTACTCACCTAGTGTAAACAAGAGGCATAATTACAAATTTCAGACTATTTTCTCACACCATCTGATTTATTACCTACAGTTTATTAATTACATACAAGAGAAATCAGATCCCAATCCAGAGACATAAACTTTAACACATTCTTATAGTTACCTTGTGAAAAGTTTGGTGACACAGTTTGGTTGACAGCAAATACATTGTTTGACCTTGGTGGTGTCTGCAACTGAGGTGGTGGGGGCTGTGCAGCCATAGGTGCCGAATTTCCGGGCAGTACTACAACATTAGACTGACTTACAGTTGTTCCCAAGGCTGCAGTTGGATCAGTAACACAGGTAGCTATCAGAATGTTATTCGAATTGCCAAAAGTTGTGCTTGTGGCTGGCATCAACTGTATGTATCCTCCATCCTTGGAAACACATGGTGTGACATTGGCTGGAAAAGCAATGCTATCTTCATTCTGAGTGTTGTTTACAACGGAGTCCTCAAGTTTGAGTGCTAAAAGGTTCTGTTCCATGGAGGCTGAATCCCCTACTTCAGCAGATACAACAGCACCTGCAGTTTCTTCTGAAGACAGGCATTTAACTAACTCTGGGTTTTTGGCAGGTGATTTAGCAGGAGAGGACAAAATTATAGTTGGCAAATTTTCTCCACTGATACTAGAAACAGCACTATTAAGTTCTGTATCTGAGGAAACAAATGGATCATCACTAATGATAATTTTGAGAGAGACGATATTTGCTGCATCTATCTCTGCTGAGTTGTCACTAGAAGGCTTATCAGCAGTATTTTGGGACTCAGGGTGAGCATCTCCCACTGCAGAACACACAGATTCTGAAGGAGGAGAGTGACTATTTTCTGTAGAATTATCTTCTGGAGGCATCAATGCAACTTCCCTACAGTTATCACTTCCATCTAAAGACAGAAAAATGGCATCTCCAACTTCTTTTATAGTAGATGAAGGGTCTTGTGAATCCAAAGTAACTCTCTCAGACTTGGATGGCTCAGTTTCATTTTCTGTATGGTTTAATTCAATAGATGCTGAATCATTAGATGGTTGTTTATTAGAAGAGATGGACTCTCCAAAACTAATTTCTACTTGTTGTACATTTAAACTTGAACTTTCCACAGATAAAGGTAGTATTTTACTTTGTGGTGAAGAATTATCTTGGCAATCTGATAATTGCTGTGACACAACTGGTAACACATTACTAATTTCAATTTTACTCTCATGAATTTCACTAGACTTCGGTGACTTAGAACCATGGAAGTTAGTTTTAAGTCCCACTGAATTATTAGGACTTTCACAAAACTGATTTTTCTTGGATGACTTTTCAGTTAATGAAGTATTTTCAGATAAAAGTTGAGAATTTTTCCCAGAGAGTAGATTTTCATTGTTAGCTTCACCACCAAGTGAAACAAGTGAAGTTATTGGTACTTCAGGCTGTAAGTGAGATTCATCTTGTACATTTGGAGACAAAGAATTCTTTTCAACCTCCATAGCCATTTCAGTTTCAGCAGACATCTGAGTGGGGTAGAGTGCATCACACTCAGCAACAGAATCTCCTCTTTGGTCAAAGTCATTCAAATTAGGCACAGACTCAAAAGTAATGTCAAGGTTACACTTCTCTTCAGTAGGTACAGTTGCTTTAAAGGCCTTCTTCTGGATGCTAGGACCTATGTGGGAAAAATTTTCCTGGGCGTCTTGTCTAAGCCCATCATGGTTGCTGCCATTTTTCAAAGCATTTAATGCATCTTCATTTTGATAGGATGAACAAAATGAGGGTTGACCAGACTGTCCATCTGCAAAACAGCAGGAGGGTGGAAAAATGTGGTAAGTTCAGCTTCTGAGGCAATTTATTATAAAGCCTATTTTGCCAAGGAAGTAACTAATCTTTTACAGGTCAGTAGGTAAAAATAGGATATACCTCATATCTCATTTTCTAAGTATCAAAGTGTTTACATGCATCTTTCAAATTACTCATACCTTTTAAAATAAATGACAAATTATTTTTATCAATTTTTTAGAAAATAGCTGACATGGTAAAGGAAAAAGTATACCTGCTTAAGGACATGTAATATTTACCAGTAGGCTTAAAAAAAATCCAGAAAACAAACAAACAAAAACACAACTGGTTTCAAATATCCCTAAATGTGAAGCTACTAGAGGAAAACACAGGGGAAATTCTTCATGACATCGGTCTAGGCTAAGCCTTTTTGTTGGCTATAATTTCAAAAACACAGGCAGCAAAAGCAAAAACTTACAAATGGGATTACACACACCAAAAACTTTCTACACAGCAAAACAATCAGACTGAAGAGACAGCCCATAGAATGGAATAAATTATTTGCAAACCATTCATCCAACAAGGGATTAACCTCCACAATCCATAAGGAACTCAATCCAACAGCCAAAAAATAATCCGATTATAAATTCAGTGAATCAACTCAATGGATAAGGTTCTAGAAATAAACAAGTATATGAAAAAATGCTCAGCATTACTATTCATCAGGGAAATGCAAATCAAAGCCAAAGTGAAATACCATCTGATCACAGGTAGAATGGCTATCATCAAAGACAAAAAAATAAATGCTGATGAGTATTTGCAGACAGTGTAACTCTCATTAAGCAGCTTCCATAAAAAAGCTAGAAATAGGGGCTGATGTATCAGATCAGCACGGTGCGCCGGCCGCAGCGCGCTGGCCGCGGCGGCCATTGGAGGGTGAACCAACGGCAAAGGAAGATGTTTCTCTCTGTCTCTCTCTCACCGTCCACTCAGCCTGCCAAAAAAAAAAAAAAAAAAGGGGGGGGGCTGATGTTGTAGCACAGTGGGGTAAGCTGCCACCTGCAATGTTGGCATACTAGAGACCAGTTCAAGTTCTGGTTGCTGTACTTTTGATCTCCCTGCTAATGGGCCTATGAAAAGAGTAGAGGATGGCAATAGGGCTTGGGCTCTTGCCACCCATAGGGAAGACCCAGATGGAGACCCAGACAGAGCTCCAGGATCCTGGCTTTGACCTGTGATAATCGCAGCCATTTGAGGAGTGCATAGTAGATCCAAGATGGTCTCTTTCTCCCTTTCTCTGTCCCTTTGCCTTAAACATAAATAAATTTTTTTAAAGGCGAGAAATGTAATTACTTTATGATCCAGTAATTCTACTAATGAGTACATATCCAAATGAACTGAAATGTTTAAGAATCTTTCATATTTACTATAAAACCATTCACAATACCCAAGACACAGAATTAACTTAAGTGTCCAGTGACAGAATGGATAAAGACAATATGGTAAATGTACAGAAGGGAATATTATTTAGTCAAAAAAGAATGAGGCTCTGTTATTTGTTATGAAATAGAACTGAAGAATATCACATTAAGTGACATAAATCAAGCACAGAAAGACAGATACTGCACGTTCTCCCTTACACATCGAAGCTAAAATGTTGATCTTAAAGTAAAAGAGACTAGCATTTGAATACCAGAGCCTGGGAAGGGTAAGGAGTAGGAAGGGATTGAAAGAGGATGTGTCTAGCATGACATGCCACTATGCTTTGTTTACAGGTATTAAAATGGCACAATGTACATCATAAAATGTGCAATTACTATGTCAATTAAAAAAATTTAAAAAATCTTATCCTCAACACAAAAAAAATCCTCTTTCCCAGAACATACTGCAAGATAAATCAATGAGCACTAAAAGTTCAAAAGTTCACCTTTCAAACTACTAAACTCTTGGGAATGCGTTTTTTTTTTTTTTAAAGATTCATTTATTTATTTGAATGTCAGAGTTACACAGAGAGAGAAGGAAAGGCAGAGAGAGAGAGAGAGCGAGAGAGAGCAGTCTTCCATCTGCTGGTTCACTCCCCAAATGGCCGCAACGGCCGGAGCTATGCCGATCCAAAGCCAGGAGCCAGGAGCTTCTTCTGGATCTCCTACGCAAGTGCAGGGGCCCAAGGACTTGGGCCATCTTCTACTGCTTTCCCAGGACATAAGCAGAGAGTTGGACCAGAAGTGGAGCAGCCAGGTCTTGAACTGGCGCCCATATGGGATGCCCACACTGCAAACGGCAGCTTTAACTGATACGCCACAGCACCGGCCCCAGGAATAATTTCTTTTTTAATGGAGAAAAAACTAGAAATAAAGACCCTTGTGATAAACTGACAAACTTTCAAGTATTTCCTCCTTTTGAATTTTAAGACTAATATAAAGATTTGGATTGATAAAATCAAATTCTTACCAGAATCTTCTGTTTTAAAAGTACCTTTAGGTGCTACATTAGTTTCATCTTCTAAAATTATACTGGGACTGGTTTCCATATGTTGATTGGTTTCCATATGTTGACTGGTTTCCATATGCTGACTAGAAATGCTTTGTGATATATTCTTATTATTCTTTGTTTTACCTGTTAAAAAAAGACACATGGAAATAATTAATGACCAGTATAAAATAAGGGGTCAAGCAAATGTTAAATTTTGGTTTTAATTTTGGCTTTTTAGATATTTTATCATACTTTTTAAAATTTATTTTATTTAGGCTGGCGCCACGGCTCACTAGGCTAATCCTCCGCCTTGTGGCGCCAGCACCCCAGGTTCTATCCCGGTCGGGGCGCCGGATTCTGTCCCGGTTGCCCCTCTTCCAGGCCAGCTCTCCGCTGTGGCCAGGGAGTGCAGTGGAAGATGGCCCAAGTACTTGGGCCCTGCACCTCATGGCTCCTGCCATTGGATCAGCACAGTGTGCTGGTCACAGTGCGCCAGCCGCGGCGGCCATTGGAGGGTGAACCAACGGCAAAGGAAGACCTTTCTGTCTCTCTCTCTCACTGTCCACTTTGCCTGTCAAAAAAAAAATTTTTTTATTTTATTTACTTGAAAGAGAGTTAGAGAGACAGGCAGAGACAGAGAAAAAGAGATCTTCTATCAGCTGGTTCATTCCCCAGAAGGCACCAATGGCCAAAGCTGGGCCAACCCGAAGCCAGGAGCTTCATCTGGGTCTCCCACATAGGGGTACAGGCTTATGGAGTTGGGCCATCATCCAATGCTTTCCCAGATGCATTAGTAGAGAGCTGGATCAGGAGTGGAGCAGCCGGAACTTGAACCACTGTCCACACGGGATGCTGGTGCTGCTATCCAGGGCTTTAACCCGCCGCGCCACAGTGTCAGCCCCTTAACATGCTGTTTTACGTATCATTTGTAAGTACAAACATTTTTTTCTTAGAACATTTATTTGAAAGTCAAGAGTTACACAGAGAAAGGAGATGCAGAGAGAGAGAAAGAGAGGTCTTCCATCCATTGGTTCACGCCCCAATTGGCTGCAATGGCTGGAGCTGCGCCCATCTGAAGCCAGGAGCTTCTTCTGGGTGTCCCATGTGGGTGCAGGGGCCCAAACACTTGGGCCATTTTCTACTGCTTTCCCAGGCCATAGCAGAAAGCTGGATTCGAAGAGGAGCAGCCGGGACTAGAACCGGCGCCCATATGGGATGCAAGCACTGCAGGTCAGGGCGTTAACCCGCTACACCACAGCGATGGCCCCAGTAGAAAAATTTTTACACTAGTCCTGTGGTTATTTAACTATTAGAATTTCCTGGAGGCCCCAAGTTCTCAGATAAAGTTGATAGTGCTGATTTTTGGGGCTGTAATTTGAGAACTATTGCACTAGATTAAGAAACTGAAGAAAATGGCCAATTTTTCATACTCCTTTTGTATTTTCTATTTTGTTTATTAATTATAGTACTGGACCTCAACAGTCTGCTGACTGGCCACAATGCTCACAAAAACAAAAAAATAAAGCCTCCCCATTTAACGGCTAAAATTTAAGTAAAAACAAAGTGAAGCAAGACACTATCTTTTACTTGTTCATACAATATTTACTTTAACAAAGTTAAGAACTTTTTCAAGACGTGCTATGGAGTGTTGATTGTGTTAAGTTAACCAAAGAAACTAGAGAAATTTTTTTGTCTAACTGCTGTGAAAGCAACAATACACTTACCATAGTCAAAGAGATCAAAGAGGGCCTGAAATGCTGGGTCTGATTCTGTCTGTTCCAATATATCCTGTATAACTTCTTCAGACATGTGAATTTCGCTCTGCAAAAGAGTGAGGTAAAGGCAAGATCCTAACTGAATTAATATGGTTTAGTAAAAGCAAAATAATTAGCAGACATTTAATATCTTTGACTTTGTATGCAAAAACATTTCCCTTCAAGAAAACTGATTGTACTTTAAGTCTATTGCAGAGGGGCTGGTGCTGTGGCTCACTTGGTTAATCCTCTGCCTGCAGTGCCGGCATCATGGGCACTGGGTTCTAGTCCCGGTTGCTCCTCTTCCAGTCCAGCTCTCTGCTGTGGCCCGGGAAGGCAGTGGAAGATGGCCCAAGTGCTTGGGCCCTGCACCTGCATGGGAGACCAGGAAGAAGCACCTGGCTCCTGGCTTCGTATCAGCAAAGCACTGGCCGTAGCGGCCATTTGGGGAGTGAACCAATGGAAGGAAGACCTTTCTCTCTGTTTCTCCCACTGTCTAACTCTGCCTGTCAAATAAAAACAAACAAACAAAAACAACTATCGCAGTAAGACTAGAAAGTAGAACGTGAACGTTTTTTTAAATGACACTTAACTAATCACTTTGATGAACACATTCCTCAAAATTCAAATGAATATACAAACTATCCATACATATCTAAACAAAAACAAATGTAGTATTTTGTAGTAGATTGTTTTATATCGTTCTGTATAAATTTATCTCCATCTTTTTTTCTTGTCTGCTTTGCTCTCTTCATATTAAATGCTTTCTTAAAGTGCTACATAATTCTCGCTTATCTACTCATTCAAAAGTGCTATGCCAAAAGCTGCCTTATGTAAGCTCTATTCCAATTGGTGTAGGAGGGACAAAATCCAAGCTACAGAATTACCTTCCAGAACCACATATATTTTTAGTTCTTTACTTTCAATCAAGTCATATTCATTGCTGGCAGAATTTATGAATAGCAATAGTATTTGCAGGGTGGGTAGCATGTAATGGAGAGAATACAAGTTTACTTCTTGCTGCTTCGTCACCCCTTTATATATTTTAAAAGATTTATTTATTTGAAAATCAGAGTTAAACAGAGAGGGAAGAGGCAGAGAGAGAGAGGTCTTCCATCTGATGGTTCACTCCCCAAATGGCCACAATGGCTGAAGCTGCACCAATCTGGAGCCAGGAGCCAACGCTGGGTCTCCTGGGTGGGTGCAGGAGCCCAGGGACTTGGGCCATCTTCTACTGCTTTCCCAGACCATAGTAGAGAGCTGGATCGGACGTGGAGCAGCCTGGACTAGAAAAGGTGCCCACATGGGATGCCAGCGCTTCAGGTCAGGGTGTTAACCTGCTGCATCACAGCGGCAGCCCCTAGAAATTTATTTTTTCTGAGCTTTGCCTTTACTGGTATAGAATTGGGGTCTTTATGTCAGGTACTATTCCTCCTTTCCAGCTTCTAAGAACTGTTTTCCCATTTTGCTCCCTTTTGTTCTTTGGCCTTGGGAGTTTGTGCTTTTGAAAACATTCATTTGTACTGTTTTACAAACTATTACTTAAATCTGATTTTTTAACTTTCCCACACAGACAAGGTTATCAACAACCAAGAACAGAGGGCCCTGTCTTCACTTTCACATAATTCTTCATAATATCAAATAGATTGCTCTGATTATGGTCAGCAACTGATGCAGTTGTGAAGACAAAATCAAGGAGTTGTAGACTATATAAAAATTTAGATAAAGGGAATGTACTCGTTAAATGTTTATATAGGAATGTTTTTTTAAATAAAGTACTGGCGTATGCAAAAAATACTGAATGGTTTTACCTAGAATTCAAAGAAAAGCTACTATAATGAATTCACATGGGCTTGTCAATAAAAAATGTTTACATTTTAAGAACTACAAGTACATGGATGTGCTATAGCCTCAACCTCAGTTACTCTTCCAAAAGGAAAACTGTACATGGAAAAATGTTATACAGTAAAAAGTTCTGCCTTTACCTTGGCTGGTTCATTCTTTGTTTTTAAAGATTTATTTATCTGAAAGGCAGAACAACTGAGAAAGAGGGATACACACAGGTACATACACCCACGCCCACACAGACACACGTGGCGGGTAAGAGGGAAGGAGAGATCAACAGAGAGCAATGATCTATCTACTACCTCACTTCCCAAATAGCTGCAATAGCCAGAGCAAAGCCAGGAGTCAGAATTGCAGCTTGATCTTCTACATGGGTTGCAAAAAGCCCAAGCAAATGAGCCATCCTCCACTGCCTTCCTAAGTCCATTGGCAATAAGCTGGATCAGGATCAGAAGCAGAGTGGATTCTGATATGGAATGCTCATGTTAAAAGTGGAGATTTAGGGGCCAGTGCTGTGGCGCAGTAGGCTAATCCTCTACCTGCGGCGCCAGCATCCCATATGGGCGCTGGTTCTAGTCTTGGCTGCTCCTCTTCCCAGCTTTCTTCTATGGCTTGGGAAAGCAGAAGATGGCCCAAGTCCTTGGGCCCCTGCACCTGAGTGGAAGACTCAGAAGAAGCTCCTGGCTTCTGGCTCCCGGCTCCCGTTCGGCGCAGCTCCTGCTGTTGCGGCCATTTGGGGAGTGAACCAGCAGATGGAAGACCTTTCTGTCTCTCCCTCTCAAATAAATAAAAAAATAAATAATCTTAAAAAAAAGGGGGAGGATTTAATTGCTGTGCTGTTATAGTCACTTTTTGTATTCACCAAGACTGAACAGCAACAGTGACTACAGCCCCTATCTTTCTTCTCTTGCTTAATTATTCATTCAGTTAGTGCTTTTTTTTTAGTGTCCACTTAATTTTGTTAAATAAGTTGAACTTATCTTTATATTATATGGTTTGTAGCAGTGTAGAAGAGATATAATTTAAACACTGTAGGAAAGGACTTCAAAAAGTTCATGAAGAATCTGAATTAAAGGATAATGTGAATTTCCCCTGAAGGACAGAGAGACTTCCCAAATACCTGCAACAGCCAGCACGGGCTAGGCTGATGCTGGGAGTTGGGAACTCTGTCTCCCACATGGGTCCCAAAAGCTTCATCATTTCAGCCATCACACCTGCCTTCTGGGGTTTGTATTAGAAGGATAATGTATTTAGGTGCTGGAGCTGGGTATTCAGACCATGCACTTTGATGAGGGACACGGGCAGCTTAACTGGTGTTTCAGTCACTAGATTAAATGTATACCCCCACCACAACTTTTTGAAGCTACCTCATATATATTGTTGATTATTACAAACATCAATCTTCTCACTAATGAGTTGTTAAGCATTAAATACTTGGAAATCCAGAATGGACTGTTGTATGAGTAAGAGATTTTAGATACAGAGCAAAACTGCTTAGCTATTGATGGTTTAGAAATAGCTTATTACTTTTTTTTGTTTTTTTTTTTTTTTGACAGGCAGAGTTAGACAGTGAGAAAGAGAGACAGAGACAAAGGTCTTCCTAGTGAGCTGCGGCACCAGCCACAGAAATAGCTTATTACTTTTACCACTTTGATAATGCAATATATAGATACTACTTTTTCAAAAAGATTTTATTTATTTATTTGAAAGGCAGAATTACAGAGGTAGAGTCAGAGAGAGAGAGAGGAGAGAGAGAGAGGAGAGGAGGAGAGAGATCGAGATTGAGATCTTCCATTAGGCTGGTTCATTCCCCAGATGATCACAATGGTCAGAGCTGAGCTGATCCGAAGCCAGGAGCTTCTTCCAGGTCTCCCACAGGGTACAGGGGCCCAAGGACTTGGGCCATCTTCTACTGCTTTCCCAGGCCATAGCAGAGAGTTGGACTGGAAGGGGAGCAGCTGGGACTCGAACCGGCGCCAATATGGGATGCCGGCGCTGCAGGCTGGGTCTTTAACCTGCTGTGCCACAGCACCGGCCCCTATAGCTTCCATTTTCAAAGACAATTTCTAACACAATTTCAGGTAAAGATGGAAAGCTGTATCTTAATTGTTTTAAATCATTTCATACATTAAGTCTTTGATTTTGAAGGGAAATCAACATATCACCAGTTTTAACTAGGGATATATGTATCACACACACAGTCACAGAGTCATATATACATCTACCCATACCGGAAGTCCCAAGAGTTCATCAATTGAAGTCTCTGGCTCAGTAGGGTTGCTATCTGCTTGCTTAGGTACTTGAGCAATATTATTATCACTGTAAAACAGAAAGGGAAATTTTTAGCGGAGTTACGCAATTAGGCACCTTCAAATTGGTATCTTAGATATACTGCTTACCTCGTCAAAAATTTATTAATGTTTTCTGCTAACTTTTCTTGAAGAGATTTGTTGTTTAATATTTTTTCTCGTGCATTTTCAATAACCATTTGCTGTAAAACAAAGTCAGTTTTTAGCAAAAGAATAAGAAAGTTTTTTTTAAATCTGGATAATTTTGACAGACTCATGTAAAAACTCCGAAGTTGTGGCGGCTTTCTCCATATCAAAACCTAAACTTAGAAATTTTTATCTTTCACAAATTCTTTCTTCACTGCTTATAGTCATGCTCTTTACCTTACCATGTGGAGGTGTTTAAGAAGTTCATGGAAAAATTTTATTACGAAAATGTGTGGTTTTGACAAACTTTTTAAAAAACCAAAATAAATTTTTGAAATTCCATTTTTAAAATGAATTTTACATGCTTCCTCTTGACATAATCAGATTCCAGAAAAATGCCCTATTACAACATGATCCAGCAAGAACAAAACGTTTAGTTTCCTAAAAATATCAAAAGTTTCTTATCTGGTATATTTGTCACATTATCTATTCTGAACAGATTATCTCCTACAGTTATACATTCTTATTCTGTATCCCAAGGCTATTCCAATGCTCAGTCTTAAAGAAATACTGTATTTTATACATGTATTTATAGGTATGTTTTTATACATGCTAGTTTATATGTATATTTTATATACATATACACATGAAGATGTATACAATTTGAATATTTTAATTTTTGAAAAAAGATTTACTAATTTATTTGAAAGGCAAAGTGACAGAAATAAAAGGAGTAAACAGAGATCTATTATCTTCCATCCACTGGTTCACCCCCAAAATACATCCAACAGCTGGAGTTAAGCTTGGCCAAAGCCAGGGGCCAGGAGCCCCATCCAGGTCTCAAATGAATGGAAGGGACCCAAGAATAGGAGTTACCATCTGCTGCCCCCAGGTGCATTAGTAGGATGCTGGATCAGAAGCAGAAGAGCCAGGCCTTGAACTGGCATTCAATTGTGGGTTGTGGTTGTTCTAAAAGGTGGCTTAAACTACTGTGACACAACGTTCACCCTTTATGATACTGTTTTTAAATTCAGCAATATTTTAAGTTGTAAAGTTTTAGAGGGTCACTTACTTTTTCTACTGCAAATGCATTAGGATCCTGCAAATTCCGTATTGTTGAATGAGGCCCAGGAAAGTTGATACTTTTTCTTTGAGAGTCACTGAAATAAATTTTAGAAGTTTGCTTTGCAACTACCATGTCTTGAACAGATTCTACCTTAGCTATATATAAAATTTATAATCATGGTAGAAAAAATTATTTTCTCTATTGGTGATAGGAACAAAGTAGAGAAAAGTAATATGACACTTTGAGAATGAATATGACATCTAGTTTTACCATTTACTAGCTATATAGTCTAAACCAAGCAAGCGCTGCCCACCTCATACATTTTATAATGGTTTCAGACTAACTGCATTATTAGATTTTAAAGAAGACTGGAAAGAAATAAAGTATATGTAGCCTTTAAAAACTCAATCAAAATATCTACAGGTTGTCAGTTCAGAGACATCCTCCCCTCACTGCAAAAGAGAAGACACATTTTAATTCTCTCTCTTCTCTTAAATATCCTTCCAACAAAGGTACAAAGACTAAGTATAAATGAAAAGAACTTTTTTCCAAGAACACACCTGGAAAAATCTTACCAACTGAATTAGTACTTTAAATGTTTAAGTGTTTGGGGCATAAACCATGCTGGTATTATTTGTTATTTTTTAAAAAAACTTAATTTAAAAATTCTGTAAAAGATCTGTGGTAACATCAATTGTTAGCATATACATCATTATTTTATATACCATTACAAAAAACCCCCATAATCCCATGAAACAGTGTTATATCAATGATAGAAGCATGCAACCTAATTTCTTGAAGAATAAATGTATAAAAAGATGTGTTTAGGAATGGATATAACAGTAGACAATCCTCAAAACTTACTTCAGTATTAGTACTTTATTAACAATGTAAATGTCTATTATTTCTTTTTTAATGGTATTCTGCAACTTGTGCATTTTAAAAATCATTTACCTTTTACGTCTACCAGGAGACATTAAACTGGCATGAGTTTTCCTTTCCTGAGGACCAGGAACCATATTTAAAGTCTCTCCAGCTACATTTCAAGAAAATAAAACAATAAGTTGAGGAAACTGGATAGTTTTTTTTTTTAAATTAGAGACTTTTCATTTGCTGGTTTACTCCCAAATGGTTGCAATGGCCAGGGCTGGGCCAGGCCAAAGCCAGGAGCAAGAAGCTTCATCCAGGTCTCCCATGTTGGTGCAGGGGCCCAAGTACTTGAGCCATATTCAGCTGCTTTCCCAGGCCTATTAGCAGGGAGCTGGATCAGAAGTAGAGTAGCAGGGACAGGAACTGGAGCTTATATGGGATGCCAGCACCGCAGGCAGCAGTTTAACTTGCTGCGTCACAGCACCAGCCCCCTCAATAAGGTTTTCTTAACTAGGACAAGGATCATTAAATACTGATTATTATTTTGTATTACAATTCAGTTAATATTTACCAAGAACTTAATATGAAAAAGGCATTGTGTTAGACACTAAAGTACCTATGCTTTAATATTTCACAACAAAACACAAATTATAGTATAGTCAACAAAGAATAACACATCAGAATAGGAAAGGTGTAAGAAACTAATAGCAAAGTGTTCTGGGTGTAGAAAAGCATTTGGAGGAAAGATGGCAACAAGGGAGATCAATAAACAAAAACAAGACTAGCTGGGAATGGAGAGTTGGCCTCTGAATTCTAATTTCTGCTTCGTCATTCACTAGTTTTTTGCCCATTACTATCATGCATCCGGTAATTTTATGTATACAACAGCAAGATGTATCACATCATTTCTAAGTTAATTTCAATCTCTTAAGATTCAGTTGCAATATGAAGGAAAAACATTCCTCATTTCAGAACTGGGATAAATTAAGTGGTAAAATATAAGGTGTATTCCATTTAAAATAAAATACAGCAGCATCTTTTAGATTAATGCCAAACTTCAAGAATTAGAAGAGTACAAAGTTGGATATCAGTGTGAGTAGAAAGAACAAATTTTAGATTAAAATTCAGATTTTATATGCTTATTTTATAGCAACTCCACCATTATAGCTTTTCCCAATTCTATTTGTTTTTGGTGGCCATAATTTTGTATATGACTATAAGGACTTTATTATATTATCTCACTTATATAATCTGATTAACAACAAAGATTAAGAGAATGAAATTTAAATTTACCAGTTACAGTATCTTGTGACTGTGAATGGTTGACCACTACAAAATTTGACTTCAGTGGAGCTGAAATCGGGCCAGTTGGTCGAACAACCTGTGTAGGTGTCAAAGGAGAAGTGATAAATTGTCCTGGAAGATAAGGCAAAGTCAGCAACTCTGAAGTGACAGGAGCTGTTTGAGATGCAAGCCTTCTCTGTCGTTTGATTTCTGCAATTCCATTTCTTGTTCGGGCTGAAACACAGAGGTGTTTAACATTAATTCAGTGTTAAAAATAGTTTTCAGAATTTTATGACATATGATCTAAATATAACAATGGATCTACAGACTAAAAAAATCAACTGGATTTATGTAATGATTTTTTTAAAACAAATTAAAATAAATACACTCAGGTTCTAAGTCCAAAACTACGTATCTTCTGTAATAATTCTTACTAATAACTCTCCCATGAAATAAAACTACTGGCATGAGAATTTTAAGATGATACTACATGACAGCTAATAAGGACATGTAAAGAATATTTAAAATATGCATTTTTATGATATATGAAAACATTCTCTACTATAACACTAATTTAAATATATACAATACTGAACAATACCGGTTTAAATATATAGATGGCATACATGAATTAATGAAAATGTTCACCAATCTAGTGTGAAGTAATTATAAACATTGTTTTTAGTGTAAAGTTGAATACCAACCTCTCTGACTGGCAGCAAGCCCTGGGGAACTTTGCATGCTTCTACAAACAAAATAAAGCAGTTATTCATTAAAAAAAAAAATTTGTTGCTGAGACTCACTGTTTAGTTATACTCATACTTGAAGTAAATTATGAGCTAAAAAGGCAAAAGATATGTTTCAAACAAAAAGGAGAAACATTTTTTTGGGGTAAACAACCCTACCAACCTTAATGAGAAAGGCAGTGTTATGGAAACACATCCATACACATTTACACTTTTTTTTTTTTGGACAGGAGAGTTAGACAGTGAGAGAGAGAGAGACAGAGAAAAAGGTCTTCCTTCTGTTGGTTCACCCCCCAAATGGCTGTTACAGCCGGCGCGCTCCGCCGATCCAAAGCCAGGAGCCAGGTGCTTCCTCCTGGTCTCCCATGCTTGGGTGCAGGGCCCAAGGACCTGGGCCATCCTCCACTGCACTCCTGGGCCACGGTAATTAAGCTCATATCTAATGCAATATGTATTAGAATGCCTTAACATTAAATTAAGAATACAATTTCGGGGGGGGCCAGTGCTGTGGTGCAGTGGGTTAAAGCCTCTGCCCTCAGTGCTGGCATTCCATATGGGTGCTGGTTCAAGTCCTGGCTGTTCCACTTCTGATCCAGTTCCCTGCGAATGTGCCTGGGAAAGCAGCGGAGGATGGCCCAAGTCTTTGAGCCCCTATACCCCTGTGGGAGACCCGGAACAAAGTCCTGATTCCTAGCTTCAGATTGCTCAGCTCCAGTTGTTGTAGCCATCTAGGGAGTAAACTAGCGGATAGAAGACCTCTCTGTCAATACCTCTCTCTGTAACTGTCTTTCCTTACTCATAAGTTTAAGACATTGTAACCGTCTTTCAAATAAATAAATCTTAAAAAAAAATTTTGATTTGAAATTTACACATGTAAGTGAACAACATAAAGCGTAACTTTTTTTTTCCTAGATTTTTTTATTTATTTATTTGACAGGTAGAGTTTACAGTGAGAGAAAGAGACAGAAAGGTCTTCCTTTCGTTGGTTCACTCTCCAAATGGCTGCAGCTGCACTGATCCGAAGCCAGGAGCTTTTTCTGGGTGCCCACTTGGGTGCAGGGGCCCAAGTACTTGGGTCACCCTCCACTGCTATCCCAGGCCACAGCAGAGAGCTTGACTGGAAGAGGAGCAACCCGGCGCCCATAAGGGATGCTGGTGCTGCAGGCGGAGGATTAACCCAGTGCACCACAGCACTGGCCCCACAAAGTGTAACATTTTAAGTTAGCTCTTATAATTACAAAGATGCCTTCCCAGCGAAATTCTGATTTCACATATGAATCCAGACATATGTATTTCAGAATCCCAAAGCTGATGTCAAAGGAATCTTGCTTTTATCAAATTTATGGCCACGGATTTATTTTATTCTAGTCTAAGAAGGGGCAAAATGTACATGAAAATTTATAGTATATGCAAATCCCTTTACAATGAATTCACATTTACCCATTCATGCATCTGTTTGTCACAGACACAATGCTACTTTTTCAGTGAATGTGTCAAAAAGTCTGCCAACAAAACTTATGCAATTTGATTAATGTACTTTCATTTACTTAAAAATTTTAATTTTCATTTTATTTAAAAGGCAGATTGACAAAGCCAACAGAGATCCTCCACGTATGAATACAACAGCCAGGGCTGACACCAGGAGCCAAGAACTCCATCCCAGTCTCCAAGCCCCTCCTGCAGTTAGGTGAGGTAGTTACTTGTAGCTCTGAGAAAAGGGGTAAGACACTGTGGTTTTAACAATAGACACAAAAATCAAATAGAGATGTTACAAATTAATAGTAGCAGGGTCAGTATTGGCATTCCAAGGCTTTAATTTAGACAGAATTTGAATATCTATTACTGTGAGAAAATTCCAAATATAAAAGATGCTAGAAGAATTATTTTTCAAGCTTGTGTCTACAAGTGAAGAACCAATGGGCCATAGATTCAACACATCAATTCTCTGAATATACACCAAAGAGACAGATACCTAAGAGAACTGGGATTAGGAGAGCTGTTGTAGCCTTCGATCTGACTTTAAATTGCTATGGAAATTTGGAAGTGTCATTCAACTTCTATACATCTCATTTTATTAATTTGTAAACATTTTACTAAAAGTATGCAGTTTATTTCCAACTATTTCAAAGAAATGTCAATAACATCTAAATAATTTTAAAATTAGATAAATGTTCTATAAGCACACTGCACAGGTCTCAAGATTATCTGAAAGTATATATACCAAAACCATTTATACACATTCTAATTAGCTTGTTACCTGATTTGAGAAAGTGTATGGTCCAACTTCTTCCACAGAGATGACATTATTGCTGGGACATCATTTGATGTTTCTAAATCATAAAAAGGAAAAAGTTAAAGAAAATTCATATTTCAATTTGAACAATGCACAGCAAATTACTGAAAAAACTTGTCTTTCAGTGGCTGATATTATGCTGGAATTGAGAAATAAGCCTATTTGGCAAAATGGTCTGCAAAGAAATAATGTTACTTTCTTTTCTCAAGTCATTGAGTATCCAATATGAGTAGAAATGGACATCTGCAAAAACTGTGACACGTTAAAAAAAATTAATTTATTTGTAAGGAAGGGTAGGAAGGAGGGAGGAGAGGGCCAGGGAGAGAGAGAGACCTCCCATGTGGTTGTCCACTTTCCAAATGCCTGTAACACCTTGGGTTGGGCAAGGGAAAAATCAGGAGCTAGGGACTCAACACACATTTCCCACATGAGTGGCAGGGACCTAACCACCTGTGCCATGACCTGCTGCTTCCCGAGTGCCCATCAGCAGGAAACTAGATTCAGGAGTGAAGCCAGGTTTCAAATCAGGCAATCTACAATGGGACATAAGCGTGCCAAGCACCATTCTAACCACTGCACCAAATGCCCAACCCCTGAAGGTTTTTTAGACAAATAATTTTTATTTTCTTTTCGTTTATAAAAGGACAAACTTTTTTTTTAAATCTTCGTTCTACCTGGTATCATGTGACATTTAGAAGTAATTATGATAATTTCCTTTATAACAACTTTCATAAAGGTCATGCAAATTTTTTAGTGCAGAAATGTAATGCCCAGTTTCCTATTATTTAAAAATATAACTATATCTCCTATGAGGCTATTTTAAAGAATAAGGGAGATAAAAACATGAAAACACCCAACACAATGTTTACACAGCGACAGTAATGAATATATGTTAAGCCTCTTTCTTTTATGCTACATTTCATGCTAATTATTCAGTTAATGTTGTAAGCTTTGAAAATAATATTAGGGAAGATAAACAATCAGAATTTTGCCCTTAAAAAATTATTAATTTGGGCAATTATTGCTTTATATTTGGAACTACAAGCTAGATTTTTATGACTGGCTTTCTTTGTCTAGACTTCAACTATATAAAAGGTAAAATATTAGTTTCAAACTTCCTAAGATATAGTAATTCCTATTCATTAATATAGATAAATTAGTTAAAAGTTTTATTTTAGTCTTTTTAAAAGATGATTTTTTTGGCTATGCTTACTAACATGGATTTTTTTTGCATTTTATACATCACTCTAAATAGAAATGAATCACGTCTTCCAGGAAAATTAATCTAATCAAACAGAGACTAGTTTACCTAAGGGTTTCACAAAACATTACAAGAATATAATGCTATAAAGAAAAGGAACAAAAAATTCCTTAATCTGACTTCTTTCTTACCTTTTGCCTTCATAGCTACATATTCATTCAAAATTGTTGTCAAGTTTTTTCCGAATAAAGACTGAAAACAAAACAAAAAAAAAGGATGAAACATCATCAAAATCATGTACTACTACCAATGATTTCTTACCATGAAACATTCCACCACTCTGAAGTTCTTAAAAGATGTGGGTTGCACAACCACCTCTGATACAAGGGTAAAATGAAATAGTCTAGGACAGGCACTGTGGTATAGTCTAGGACTCTGCATATGGTGCTGGCATCCCATATGGGCACAAGTACAGTTCGTGTCAAGGCTGCTCCTCTTCCCATCCAGCTTTTGCTAATGGCCTGGAAAGGAAGTACAAGATGGCCCAAGTGCTTGGGCCCCTGCACCCAAGTGGGAGACTCGGATGAAGCTTTTGAGTCCTAGCTTCGCATCAGCCCAGCTCTGGCTACTGTGGTCAATTGGGAGTGAACCAACAGATGGAAGACTGCTTTATCTGTCTCTCCTCTTTCTGTCTTTAACATTGATTCTCTAATAAGTAAATCTTAATGAAAAAAATACACACTGAAGTCAGGGATTGCTCAAAGCTACTAAGGGTAAAGATTCTTACCTGTTAGAATAGGACATTATGACTATGTTTCTTTAGCTATGATAGTCCATGGACACAAAAGCAATTTTTAGCCGGCAGGTACAGATTCAGATACTATTATTTAAAAACAGTAAGGACATAGCTCTAATCTGCGCCCCCCCCCCCCCCAAGATTTATTTATTTGAAAGGCAGAGGCCAGGGCTGAGCCAGACCAAAGCCAGGAGCCAGGAGCTTCTTCCAGGTCTCCCACATGAGTGCAGGGGCGCAAGCACTTGAAACAGTGCACATAGGGATGCAGGTACTGCAGATGGCAGCTTTCCCTGCTACGCCACAGCACTGGCTCCTGCCTGGCTATCCTGAAAGCATTTTGAATTTCAATAATAAACAAAAAAAACCCTGAAGTGTGAAAGAGACTTCCTTGCAAAAGATCAGATTATTTCTTCTCATTTAAATCTTCTCATCAGCACATCTGTCTGTTCTATTCCCGTTACTATAACTCAAGAGTAGGATTTTATTGTTTATTACCTCAAGTCCGAAGTCATAAAATAGGGAAGAACAATAATTTTGGAGCAGAAAATTATGGTTTCAAATTCAACATTTACCACATGCAAGACAAATCACCTAAACTCTACAGCTTACTATTACATGTATAAAATGGACATATAAATTCATTAAAATTTTTATTTTCATTTTATCTGAAAGGCAGAGAGAAAGAAAGAATCTTTCATTGACTGGTTCACTCCCCAAATGCACTCAATCTGGGTCCAAGCACTTGAGCCCATTACCTGCTATCTCCCAGGTGTCCATAAGCAGAAGGTGGAATTGAAAGCCCAAACTCAAACTCAGACACTCTGATAGAGGATGGGGGTTCTCAAGTTTTTCTTTTCTTTTTTTTTTTTTTTACAGGCAGAGTTAGACAGTGAGAGAGACAGAGAGAAAGGTCTTCCTTCCATTGGTTCACCACCCAAATGACTACTACGGCCGGCGCGCTACGCCGATCTGAAGCCAGGAGCCGTACTTCCTCCCAGTCTCCCATGCAGGTGCAGGGCCCAAGCACTTGGGCCATCCTCCACTGCCTTCCCGGGTCACAGCAGAGAGCTTGAATGGAAGAGGAGCAACCGGGACAGAATCCAGCTCCCCACCGGGACTAGAAACGGGGTGCTGGCGCCACAGGTGGAGGATTAGCCAAGTGAGCCACGGTGCCGGCCTCAAGTGGTGTTTTAACTACTGTACCACCAAGCACCTGCCCCTAACTCTTAATTCACAGATTCTTATGTTTGAATGTTAAAAAAGAATACATGTAACATACTGAGGACAATGTCCCATAGGAGGCAATTAGTTCTCTTTCTCTTCCTGAATTGTCATATTAGTTCTCCAATTTTTTTTTTTTATTTAAAGACTTAGATGGTAGGTGATCTGCCTAGTATCATCTTGGAACTATTTTGCTTTATTTATGGTGCTTAATGAATTGCTGAATGACTGAAAAACTAGGTTCTTTTCTGCATATAACTCCTTCATCTTCCCCACAGCTATACAAGTTTACATGCACACCTAAGATTCCCATCACCTGAGAGAGGAGAGAAATCCCTTTCTTGTGGATTCACAAGGTGTAAGCAGGAATAAATACAGGACAAGTACCTTAATCTGAAATGCTTAGGACTAGAGTGTTTCAGGTTTCAAAGTTTTAAAGAAAAATTTTGGTATTTTAGCATAGACTTTACTAGTCTCGTGCCCTTAATCTAAAAAGCTCCAAAACCTGCGACTTTTTGAGTGACAAGATAGTGCTCAAAAAGTGTCAAACTTAAGAGCATTTCAGACTTTTGGATTATGAATGCCCAACTTCTAGTCATAGTCTTAAAATATTCTTCCCATTTCATCTTTTCCCTAATTTGCTTCTTTTCCACTATTATTTTGGGACACTGCTAAGTAGTACACTTTTACTAATAGACAGTAACAGAAGGAACACAGCAAAGTGTTCTTAGTGCTGCTTACCTGTAAAAACTTGGTGCATGCAATTTAATCTTTTCTGAATGTCAGATTTCTTATCTAAAACATGAGGCCTAAGATTCTACCCTTATCTACCCTGTAAGACTGTTTCTTTAAATTTTTTAGATAATTGTAGATTCTGTAACGAACTCCAAAGACAGTTCAGAGTATTTCCACAATATTTGGCATCCTATAACATTAACATCTTAAATAACCATTGTACTTTTATCAACACAAAGAAATAAAATTGAGAGTGGGTGTTATTATGTAGTAGGTTAAGCCACTGCTTGGGACACCCACATCCCCTATTAGAGTGCCATTTTGAGGCCTGGCTTCTCTACTTCTGATCCAGCTTCCTGTTAATGCACCTGGAAAGGCAGCAGATGATGGCCTAAGTACCTGGGTTTTGCCGCCCATTTGGGAGATCTATATGGAGCTGCTGGTTCCTGACTTTGACTTGGCCCAGCTCCATATGTTGTGAAAATTTTGGGAGTCAATCAGCTGATGGAAAAGCATTCGCTCTCTCAACTGGTCCTTTGTTTCAAAATCCAAACCACAACACCATATTACTTTGAGAAATAATGTCTCCCTCATCTATGATTTTAAATGAATTTTTCTTTAAAGATTTATTTATTTATCTGAAAGTCAGTTACACAGAGAGGAGAGGGAGATAGAGGTCTTCCATCCGCTAGCTCACTCCCTAATTGGCTACAAGGGCTGTAGCTGCTCCGATTTGAAGCCAGGAGCCAGGAGCTTCTTCTGGGTCTCCAATGTGGGTGCAGGGACCCAAGGACTTGGGCCATCTTCTACTGCTTTCCCAGGCCACAGCAGACCCTAGATCAGAAGTGGAGCAACCGGGACTCGAACTGGCATCCATATGGAATGCCAGCACTGCAGGTGGTGGCTTTACCCACTATGCCACAGAGCCGACCCTGATGAATATGTTTTTTAAAGATTTACTTAACTTAGAAGATGTATTAGTAGAGAGCTAGACTCAAATTGGTGCTCATATGGGATACTGGCAGTACAGATGGCAGCTCACCCAGCTGTGCCACAACGCTGTTCTTATAACTGAATTTTTTTTTACTTTCAATTCTAATTAATTGTAGGTAAAGAGGAGTACAAGAGTTTTGTACATTTATATCCTATGACCTTGCAAAACACTTTATAGATTCTCTTAAATTTTTTACACAATTATGTTGTCTGTGACACCCAAAATGCTTCTTAAAGAAGTCACGTTTAAAATAAAATAACATTTTGGGCCGGCGCTGTGGCTCACTTGGTTAATCCTCTACATGGTGCCGGCATCCCATGTGGGTGCCGGGTTCTAGTCCTGGTTGCCCCTCTTCCAGTCAAGCTCTCTGCTGTGGCCCAGGAGGGCAGTGGAAGATGGCCTGGGCACTTGGGCCCCTGCACCCATGTGGGAGACCTGGAGGAGGTGCCTGGCTCCTGGCTTCAGATCGGCGCAGCGCCGGCCGTGGCGGCCATTTCGGGGGTGAACCACCAGAGGGAAGACCTTTCTCTGTTTCTCTCACTGTCTAACTCTACCTGTCAAAAAATAATAAAATAACATTATGTGAACAAATGTACAATGTATATCATGGAATGTATCCATTATAAAATAGAACAAATCATCCTTTCCTGGTATAGTAATATTTACAAAAGAGGTGACAGCAAGATATCAAAATATCTGTCTTAAGAAAGAAGGCAGATAGAGGCCATGCAGAAAAAGAAATAAGCTCCAAGACAAGCAGCAGTGAAATTAAACAGAAATTAGGGTGTTAAGTTGTAATTCACTTAATAGCTATGGCATGAATGTGCAAGAACAGCTGGCCTTCTTTGGGTCTCATCAGTCATGCATGAATACAAAGTACTGATTTTCTATCAATTCTGATGTTGCTGAGTAGCTGGTTTTAAGATTTTGTTTATAGTCTCTATTGTTGGTCAGTGATAAAATATTTTCCTTAAGTCACAGATAACTCACCAGTAAGCAGGCTGGGATAAAACCTTCATCTGTACAGTGTTCTGCATATTCTTTTAAATTTGAACTTTCTAAAATAAAAGTCTGGCAGGTAGAAGTGAGATTTTCTTGTTGCAAGTAACCTAAATGGAAAATAAAAATTTAGGTACTTTCAAGGAATTCTGCAATTTTCATAAAACTGCTATAGAAAATGCTAGAGCAAATATCAGTATCTCAAGTGGAGCCTCAGGTATGACATTCTAGTATTCCGTACGCTTGCCCAGAAATGTGGTTGTGCTACAGAATACATAAAACAGGTAGCCTCTCACTGGAAACAGTTTCGCTCAACTATAAATTAAGGTGTCTGAAAAAGTGCAATTATTTCATAGAAGTGCTTATAAGAAAACCACTGAAGAAATAAAAAGAATGTCCCTTTACTCTAAAATCTTAATACTAAGTCACTTGTTGGATTACCAATAAAATACATTCTCACAATACTGTTATTTATTTGTACCTTCATTTATGTGCCTAATGATTTATGGAAAAAAAGGTAAACAGAACACCTACTGTGTAAGAAGAATCAGAAGGGGGGCTGATTCCAAGATGTCTGAATAGAGAAAAGATGTGCTGATTTTGACCAGGGGAAGATAGCAGAGGTAAAGTAGAGGAAGTTTATGCCCAAGGGAGAGTTGGAGCAAAGTCTGCAGTGGAAATCTACAGAAAGAGGGATGCCATGGAGCAGTGTGGAATGAGCAGACACACAGCAGCAAGCACACACACAGCACGTGATTCCCGCAGCCAGGGGCAGGATGACATGCCAGCTTCTGAAAGCCAGTACATGCCTCTGAGTATTCACTGAAGGAGCAGATACTCCACTAAGCCACAGAGGCACTGTTCAAAGATAAAACCCACAAGTGGAGGAAGCCAACAAGTGTTTCAACAAATACCTAAAAATAAACCAATAAACACAAGAAACAAGAACAAGGAACGCAACATGACTCCCCCAAAAAAACACAAGAACTCTTCAATATTACAATGGGAAGGCGAAGAGACTGATGTAATGCCTGAAATGGAATTGAGAAGATTAATCATAGGATGACTCAGAAGCAATGAGAAGCAAATTCACGAATTAAAGAAATCTATACATGACATGAATGAAAAATTCACAGAAAACTGAAATTTGGAAGAGAAATAAAAATGTAATACTATAAATGAAGAATTAAATGTCAAATAAAAAATATAGTGGAAAGCCTTAACAACAGACTCAATGAACCAGAGAACATTCGAACTAGAAGACAAATCTCTGGCTGGAGCTGCAGCTCAATAGGCTAATCCTCGGCCTAGCGGCGCCGGCACACCGGGTTCTAGTTCCGGTTGTCCCTCTTCCAGGCCAGCTCTCTGCTGTGGCCAGGGAGTGCAGTAGGCCCTGCACCCCATGGGAGACCAGGAAAAGCATCTGGCTCCTGCTATCGGATCAGCGCGGTGCGCCGGCCGCAGTGGGCCAGCCGCGGTGGCCATTGGAGGGTGAACCAACAGCAAAGGAAGACCTTTCTCTCTCTCACTGTCCACTCTGCCTGTAAAAAAAAAAAAAAGACAAATCTCTGGAAATTTTTCAGTCAGAAAAAAAAAAAAAAAAGAAATCAGAAAACTAAAAAATAGTGCTGGAGATACATGGGATACTATCAAATGACCCAATACAAAGGTCTTAGGAGTCCCAAGAGGTATGCCAAAAGGTATGTAAAGAGAGAATGGATTAGAAGGTCTATTTAGTGAAATAACAGAAAAGTTTCCCAGTTTGAAGAAAGGGACATTTAGGGACAGGAAGAAGCATGTAGAACTCCTAATAGACATGATCAGAAAAGATTTTCAACACAACACATTGTAGCCAAACTTTCAACAGTAAAACAAAGAAATTATACTGAAATGTGCACAAGAGAAGCTTGTGCTGAAGCTCAGATTGCTTTCAGAAGATCTCCAATTACATTGACAGGGGCTGGTGCCGTGGTACACTAGGTTAATCCTCCGCCTGCGGCGCCGGCATCCCATATGGGTGCCGGGTTCTAGTCCTGGTTGCTCCTCTTCCAGTCCAGCTCTCTGCTGTGGCCCAGGAGGGCAGTGGAGGATGCCCAACTTCTTGGGCCCTGCACTTACATGGGAGACCAGGAAAAAGCACCTGGCTCTTGGATTTGGATCAGCGTAGCTCCGGCTGTTGCAGCCACTTGGGGAGTGAACCAACAGAAGGAAGACCTTTCCCTCTGTCTCTCTCTCTCTCACTGTCTGTAACGAAAGAAAAGAAAGAAAAGAAAGAAAAGAAAGAAAGAAAAGAAAGAAAGAAAAGAAAGAAAAGAAAGAAAAGAAAGAAAAGAAAAGAAAGAAAGAAAGAAAAGAAAAGACCTGTCAACCCAGAATACTGTACCTTGCAAAGCTTTATGAATGAAAGTGAAATAAAGACCTTCCATAACAAACAGGAATTGAATTTGTCAGCACTAATAAAGAAGGTGAAGGCAGAAAAAACTCCCAATAAAAGTATAAAAGAAATCCAAAGTAAACAAAGATACACACACACTGAAAGTTAAAGTATGGAAAAAGATTTACCATGCTAACGGAAAGCAAAAAAGGGCAGGTGTAGCCAGGCTAGTAACAGACAACATAGACTTTAACACAAAAACAGTTAAAAAGAGACAAAGGGCATTATGTAATGATTAAGAGATCAATTCAACAGGAAGATGTGACTATAATAAATGTATATGCACTCAATGCCAGGCACCTATTTAAAACAAGTACTAAAATAGATTTAAAGGGAGACAAAGATTCCAACACCATAGTAATGTGGAACTTCAACACTGCATTTTCATCAATGGACAGATCAACTAGACAGATAATCAACAAAGAAACAGAGCTAATGAACACTATGCGCCACATGATGTAACTGATACCTACAGTACATTTCACTCCACAGTTTAAAAATACACATTCTTTTTATCAATGCATTGAACTTTCTCTAGGATAGACCACACGCTAGGCCACAGAGCAAGTCTCAGCAAATGCAAAAAAATTCAAATTATATCATGTATCTTATCTGACCACAATGGAATGAAGCTGGAAATTAACAATTTAAAAATCTCTAGGAAGTATACAAACACATGGAGACTGAAAAACATGTCCTGAATGAATGGTGGATCATAGAGTAAGTAAAAAAATTCCTGGGGCCGGCACTGGCATAGTGAGTGAAGCTGCTGCCTGCAGTGCCGGCATCCCATATGGGCACTGGTTCAAATTCCGGCTGTTCTATTTTGGATCCCGCTCTCTGCTATGGCCTAGGAAAGCAGTAGAGGATGGCCCAAATCCTTGGGCCCCTGCACCTGTGTTGGAGGACCCAGAGGAAACTCCTGGCTTCTGGATTCATCAGCACAGCTCTGGCCATTGCAGCCATCTGGGGAATGAACTAGTGGATGGAAGACCATCCCCACACCCCACCCCGCTACTGCTTCTCAATTCCTACAAACAAATGAAGATGACAATACAACATATAAAAACTTATGGGCTATAGCAAAAGCAGTGTTATGAGGGAAGTTTATAGCAATTAGTGGCTTCATCAAGAAATTGGAAAGGCATAAAATATAGGAGCTATGAATGTATCCCAAGGGCCTAGAAAAACAAACACAAAAATTGAAGAAATAATTAAAATTACAGGAGAAATAAATAAAATTTAAAGCAAAACACAAAATATCAGTGAAACAAAATGATATATTCATTGGCCCAACTATTCAACCCCCCCCCCCAAAAAAAACAGCATACATGTGGGGAAGAAGAATATAATTACAAAAGTAGACACATTATAGTACTTAAAATATTCAATTCCTCATGAAAAAAAAATCATGAGATATGCAGAGATAAGTATGCCTTTACACCAAGAAAAGAACAAAAAATGGGTCAATAGAGAAACACTTAAAGGAAGCACAGACACTGGATGCAGAGTTTATTTTTTTATTTTTATTTTTTTTTATTTTTTGACAGGCAGAGTGGACAGTGAGAAAGAGAGACAGAGAGAAAGGTCTTCCTTTTGCTGTTGGTTCACCCTCCAATGGCCGCCACGCTGCGGCCGGTGCACTGCGCTGATCCGATGGCAGGAGCCAGGTACTTATCCTGGTCTCCCATGGGGTGCAGGGCCCAAGCACCTGGGCCATCCTCCACTGCACTTCCTGGCCACAGCAGAGAGCTGGCCTGGAAGAGGGGCAACCGGGACAGAATCCGGCGCCCCGACCAGGACTAGCATGCTGCTGTCTTTTGGATATTAGCTTGGATGGGAAATGTCCCCCAAGGACCACGTATTAAAGGAAACACTAGGTTCCAGGGTGGTGCAGACTTTGAGGAAAAATTAATAGAAGGCCCTTAGATCATTGGGGTTGCCATCTCAGAAGTTAGTTTTTAACGAGAGGGTTGTTATTAAAACCCACATTTGGGCCCAATTTCTATCTCTGCTTCCTGGCTCACTGTGCAATCCTTCCTCTTCAAGGACTTCCTTATTGCCATCTGCTGCCTTCATCAGATGCCACACCAACAGGGCCATCTGATCTTTTTACTTGAACTTCTCATGTTGTGCGCTAAATAATCCTTTTCTTTCCATATATTTAGTTGCCTCAGTAATCCAAACTGGTCTTTCAGTTCTACAAATGCTTTGATTTCAAGAGCACTATTCTATTCCTTTGGTTTGGACACTTCATTTTTTTTCTAAGCTTAGCTAACTTCAACTCATTCTTCAGGGTCTAGTACAACACTTTCTCAGAGAACTTTTCTTCGATTCCTCTATGTACCACACTGCAAGTATTCCATTTCAGTTGTCTTTGTAGTACACTTATCATCTCCATGCTGGTATAACAGCCAGTAAAGATTGGTTACCCACTAATTATTTCTAAGATCTCTTCCAACTTTAAAATTATAAAATTATATAATTATATTCTACGCTGTGTTTTTAACTCAGTCCTGCAAATCAATAAACTAATGAGATAGCCTACTCATGTGGACTTTAAACAGAAAAAGGTAAGGAAACAGTCATCTTACTTTAGTCAATGCCTTAACTGATATGTAAATCAACTGACCACTTTCTACTTGTAGCTGCTGAATCAGTTTTCCAGTCTCTTGAAGGAGAAACAAATACATAAATCAAAATGCAAAGACACTATGGCTTTGCAGTATGAGAAAACATTTGGAAACTTTAGGAAACATTTTATTTCAGATACAACTATTTCAATATTCACAGGATTAAAGATTACACCACGGATATGAAATCAGATTAAGAATAGGTTATTTTCTTTTTGTTTGTGAAAACTATGGCCAGTTGAAAAAAAAGGCATTTTTTTATCATGGTTGGCTTTCTTTTTCATACAAGCATTATTCGGAATGAGTGAGTCAGCTGCAAACAGTATTTGTGGACACAGAAATTTAAAACATGTACAAACCACTAGAATTATCCTGGAATTCAGGCAACTGGAGGTTTTTCTTCATATGATTCAGGATCAAATAACTCAGTTTTTTTTACGGTTGAGAATTCTAAATGTACCAATCATCCAAAATGTGTCCAGTCATCTAGGAATTCCAACAGGTGGTATTGTGAAATCTAATTCCTCAAAGTAAATTTGCTTTCCCTGGCCTAGACCATGCATTCTCAAAAAAGTGTGAAAATTTGTTTTGGGAGAGGGAGAAATGAAGGAAAATCTCATACCCTTCATGCATAAATCACAGAAACACATACAACATTTAAACAGATAATCAGGACATTAACATTTTATGTGGAGGGAGAATCAGGCAAAATATTCCTAAAGATTGTTTAAGGGTGGCCATTGGAGGGTGAACCAACGGCAAAGGAAGACCTTTCTCTGTCTCTCTCTGTCCACTCTGCCTGTCAAAAAAATTAAAAAATAAAATAATAAATTAAAAAAAAGTTATTTATTTCGAAAGGCAGAGTTACAGAGAGCACTTCCATATTCTGATTCATTCAACAAATGCCATTGTGGCATCAGGGCTGGGCCAGGCCCAAGTCAGACGCCTAGAACTCCATCCTGGCCTTCCGCATGAATGGCAGGGGCCCAAGTACTGGGGCCATCTTCCTGCTGTCCCAAATGTATTAGGCTGCTGGCTCTGAAGTCAAGCAGCCAGCACTTGAACTGGTGCTTACATGATATGCTGGTGTCCACAGGCATTGGTTTAACCCATTGCACTCTCATTTCATCTGGAACCTGACGCAGAGCAAGGATTTCAACTAATCCTTTCAATAAGGGATCCAAGTGTCTCAAGGGGCAGCTTAACCACTGTGCCAAACACCTGCCCTTTGAGTTCTCATTTTAGATTACATTTGATGCACATTGCTTTTCTTTTGTCCTAGAAGTTCCAAAATAATGTAGTAAACAGACTGGTTTTACATAATTGATGATTACAGCTATGATTAACAAGCTATTTATACAAAACGCTTATCATTAAGCACCTTATTTTCAATCAAGTGATAGCGAAAATTTTACGTACCAACTATTCTATTTTTTTTAAGGAAGACTTACTGTTTATTTGAAAGGCAGGGTGACAGAAAGGGAGAGACACACATGTACACACACACACATAGATAAAAGAAGAGTGAGAGCAAGCACAAGCAGTTATCTTCCATCTGCTGGTTCACTCCCCAAAAGGCTGCACTAGTTGGGGTTAGGCCAGGCCAAACCCAGGAGCCAGGAACTCTATGAGAGTCTCCCACATGTGTGGCAGGTAATCAAATATTTAAGCCATCTTCTGCTGCTTCCCAAGCACATATGCATAGAGCTCCCTTGGATGCAGAGTAGCCAGCACTCAAATATGGCACATGAGTGTCTCAAGAGGCAGCTCAGACCATTGTACCACAAGGCTCACCCTAGATACAAATTATTCTGAATCTCAAATGTTAAAATGAAAATACAAACTAGACAGCAATCATCTGCTGTTTCATAATACAAATGATTATTCTTTAATCCTAGTTATCATTTCTCTTCTTTTAATCTTTTTTTTTTTTTTTTTGACAGGCAGAGTGGACAGTGAGAGAGAGAGAGAGAGAGAGAGAGAAAGGTCTTCCTTTGCCGTTGGTTCACCCTCCAATGGCCGCCGCGGCCAGCACACCGCGCTGATCCGATGACAGGAGCCAGGTGCTTCTCCTGGTCTCCCATGGGGTGCAGGGCCCAAGCACTTGGGCCATCCTCCACTGCACTCCCGGGCCACAGCAGAGAGCTGGCCTGGAAGAGGGGCAACCGGGACAGAATCCGGCGCCCCAACCGGGACTAGAACCCGGTGTGCCGGCGCCGCTAGGCGGAGGATTAGCCTGTTGAGCCGTGGCGCCGGCCTCTCTTCTTTTAATCTTAAAAATGGCAGGACAAAAGGACTACATCTTTTGTGTAAACTTAATGACAAAAGTGTCTGAACAGATTGGGGGTTGGGGACATATGGCTGGTGGATCATATGAGGCCTATACAGTCACTTGGTCTGGCCCTACTAATGCCAATTGCATATGGAACTCGAAATTTAATAGATCTACATCAGGTTCATTTTTAATGATTTTGTATGGCCCACAAATGATGTCATAAATATCCCTCGGCTGAATAGGTTTACCACTCCTAGAACAGATTAAGAAAGTATGACTGAAGTTTCTCCTACTTAATACTGTCTTTAATGTGCTTTAAATTGGAGGTAGTAATGTGTAGCAAAATGGATGAAGGGGCAAACAACTGAAACAACTATTATTGCAGGTATTTAAATGTTAGGAATTGCTAGGGCCAGCGCCGTGGCGCACTAGGTTAATCCTCCGCCTGCGGTGCCAGCATCCCACATGGGCGCCAGATTCTGTCCCCGTTACTCCTCTTCCAATCCAGCTCTTTGCTGTGGTCTGGGAAAGCAGGGCCCCTGCACCCGCATGGGAGACCAGGAAGAAGCACCTGGCTCCTGGCTTCAGATCAGTACAGCCCTGGTCGTTGCGGCCATTTAGGGGAGTGAACCAACGGAAGGAAGACCTTTCTCTCTGTCTCTCTCATTGTCTGTAATTCTACCTATCAAACAAATAAATAAAATCTTAAAAAAAAAAAGTTAGGAATTGCTATGCCAGGGATCTGAGTTCCCTTCATCCTATTTGTAGAAAGTAAAAAAGAGAGCAGCCTGAAACAAGTGATAGGAAAAATATTTCATAAATTCTTCTAGTTTCCTAGAAATGAGTAGTTTAATGTCCTTGAAAAATGTAACTAAAAAAAAAAAAAAGTAACTCTCAGAAAGAATTAACTTACAGTGCTTCGTATTACTCGATCCACAAGTAACAGAGACAAGCTCTCTGTCCATAAAGAAATCATGATCTTCTAGAAGTCCTAAGATAAACAAATGAGTGCAATGCAAACCAAGTGATAAGAGTGACTGACTTTAAGCAAAGATAGGTGCAAGAAAAATTACTACTAGGGCTGGCAGAAATTATGCAATGTTTCAAGGAGGAGGAGGAGAGTCCTACTAAAGTGGTTGGAAATCCCAAAGAAGGGGATGGAAACCACATATGCAGAACACACTTGGGAACATACCTAACTGGATGTAGCACAAGGTGTATCAAGCAACAGCTGGAGACATAACAGCAAAGGCAGATTAGTTAAGCACTATGAAAAGCTTTAGTAAATGTCAGCAATGCGTACACATACTATTGAAGGGACTGTCATGATCACAGTTGCACTTTTGTAAACGTTTATGAAATATCTACTTAGTGATATAGAAGTGCCAGTCCTGGTCCTATTCGTGCTCAAACTCGTTCTTCACCCTTGGCCTCCTACATACTGTACGACAGGAAGTCTGAATCCATTAAGGTCATGTTTCCCAGCCTCCCATGTCAGCAGGCTTCTTGCTGTAAATGAGAAGGAAGTACTAGTGGGAAGTTGGAAGGCAAGAGGAAGAGGCCACAGTTTTTTCCCTTCCCAAACCCACTCTGCCTTGACAGATGCGCCCCCAGGACTATGCTCCCTCATCACACAAGTCTGCTCATCTTCTACACAGTTGTTCCCACTACTGCATCTCTCCTCATCCTTCTGTGGCAGCTTCCAGCTGATGCCAACCTCTGAGCTGCCTGTCCGGCTTCCTAGCTTTTCCATCACCAGTATAACCAGTTACCTCATTAAATCCATCCATGTCAAACACTCAGATTGTGTTTTTTTCCTGACTCAGAGAGTGGCAAACCTATTTAGAAAAAAGGAGAAAATCCTGGCTCCTTCACCCATAAAAATTGTCCCCTTCTGCACATAAACCTTTTAGATACAACTCGTGAAGCTTTTCCATCAATCCAAGATTAAGAATACTGAATAGTACAAGATGTTAGTTTCAGTTTGGGAAGATGGAAAATCCTAAAGCTAGATAGTGGTGATGGTTGTAGAATAATGTGAGTGTACTTAATGCCACAAAACTGTTTAAAAATGGCAAAAGTGGTAAATTTGGTTATGTATATTTTACAAAAAAAAAAAAAAAAAAAAGCTAAAAACTAAATAGCCACAAAAGGGAGTTAAGGAAAAGTACTAGCTACACTTGATGGAAGAGGTTTCAGATCATGTTTAATCTGAATCTTGAATATAAATGTATTAGGATGACAAGAAGGAGACCACATAAAAATATTTGGAGAAATATCAAGTAGACTGGTATGCCTAGAGCAGAAGGCAAATATTAAGATGATAAATCAAGCAGGAGAGGCAGGCAAGATCAATTCTGGAGTACTTGGACATAATGATGAATACTAAACTAGTGGGTCAGAGACAAAATACTACTTCGAAGTATTTTGTCCTGTACAATATTTTTTAAAATTCCAGTAAGGCCAGATGGTAGCTGCAGCTGAGCAGCAAGGGTTGCTTCAATGTGAGTGCAGTGTGCTGCACAGTGAAAAGTAGGTAGACAAGTAGAGCAATCAAATAAAATTCACAGTAATTTGATTCAGTGTGACTTCTGAAAGTGTGAAATCGTCTTAGAATGTGAAGTTGGGGTCCAGGAAAGTGTTTGAGCGGTATGTATTTAACAGTAAAAAAAAAAACCCCAATCTAATTGATCTGAACACACACACACACACACACAAAATACTCCTTTCTGCTTAGTCACTGGCTCAGTATTTGGAACTCATTAGGCACCCAAATTTTTCTGCAAATACATTTTGAAGAGGCCAACAAAAGGAGAGGGGCTGAAGATGGGGAGGGAATGATGATAGGGTAATAAGCAAATAATAAAATTGTTGTTATGGGAAGCCATGACAAAACTCTGTAAGAGAAATCATGGAAGACAAATTGGTAGAATCCTTGGCAGTGAAAATAGAACAACAAAAAATTTTAGGATAAGAAAACAATGATTCTGGAATTCTTATCCATTAAAAGACAAGTAGGAAGTCAAACAGAGCAGCTGGTTTCTGGAGAAAGAATACCCACAAGTTGGATGGGTATTATCACAACTAAAAAAAAAAATCATACTGCTCTCTTAAGTCTTTTTTAACTGGGGGTGATCTGCCTCCCATTGGGCACACTATTAATATACACAGACACTTCTCTCAAGTGGGCAGGGGGACATCTTACTGGCCTCTAGGGCACGGAGGCCAGGAATGCTGCTAAATACCCCACAATGTTTGAGTACACTACAACTCACCATGACAAGAATTATCCAGCTCAAAAGGTCAATAGTGCTGAGAGTGAGAAACGTTTGACTATGATTACTGAAACTCAACTGGATTACCAAATGGCTAACACTCAAACTTCTTAAATGAGATGCATGGAGGAAATAACAAAGCATGTGAACCTATACTGTGAAAGCCTACTTCTTGCAACTTACATATAAGCCTAAAAAATTTAACAGTTACAAGATAGCCAAATTTTAATAAACATCAGATATAGATGCAGGTTGTGTTGATATTCAATTCTGATAACGTGAGCAAAGATTAACCAAACATTAACAAAATATTAAACTTCAATCATTCGTTTTCCCAAAAGTGGATGGTGGAACCATTTCCGCCTAATGTTTCCTGCAAAATATTCTTATCAAGAGCCCTACACAAACACCATTTTTAGGCCACAGGGTGGAGTACTTTTAAAGAAGACAAATGAGGTTTCCAAACAATAAAATAATGGTAGTACTGGTTGTGGACAGTACGGGACGATGATCACAGATGTATACCATTTACTTTTAGAGATGTCAGGTATCTAAATCATTGGCCCCGTTTTTGAACTTAAGTGGCTCTCGTTGCTAGCAGTACAATCTTCTTTATTCTTTGAAGGGACAAACAATAACAAAAAAACCGTCTCCCACACAGACAATACACCCTGACAGACAAGTGGCACAAATGGAGGAAAAGCTAACTAGGGCGAGAAAACGTTCAGCTGGAAGGCACTTCCCTTCCGTAACTGTTCGCTCATCAAAGCAATAGGAATTGCAGCTGCTTTCAAATTTGCAATTGGCATTTCAACCCTCTACACGGGAGGACGTCCTGCCGGGAGGATGGAGGAGGAGGACCACCCCCACTCGTCCCAAATCCGGAGTTCTAAGGGTTATGAGAAAGACGTCACGAAGGTCTTTCTACAAAGCTGGGTGGCCGGGAAGTCCTTATTTGTCCTATTTTGGTCTCAGCTCTGACAAGGGAAAGTACGCGCAAGGTTGAAGACGACGAAGTCCGCCCCGTCACGTAGACAACTCTCTTTCAGGGGTCCCAGTGAAGTGTGCAGGCCTGACTTTCCCTCCGAATCCGGGCCTCAGGTGTTGCCCTCCGAGCTTCTCTCCGGCTCTCCCCTAGACAAACAGCCCGAGCAGGAGAGCATCCACACACAACGAGGCGTACGCGACCAGGGCCAGCGAGCGACGGAAAATCACAGCCAGTCCGAACTTGCAAGCGGGGAAGCAAAACCCCAAGGCTGCCCCACCAAGAGAAAGGCTTTAGCTCCGAAGCGCCTTCCCTCCTTCTCTGCCTGGCCCAGTAACCCTCCCGCCAGCGTCCGCGCTTACCCAATACTAGCCGGGCAACGTCCGAGGGTAACAGCATGATCGACGCCGCAGAACGAACCACAATAAGAGACGAGACGCAGGTACAGAGAAACACAGCGACAGCTCCTACGCCGCATCTCCCGGTTCCAGTGGCGGCACTGAACCCGCGGCAATTTGTCCCGCCTCTTTCGCTCCACGGCAGCCAATGGCTTCCGCCAGAGAAAGAAAGGCGCCGAAATGAAACCCGCCTCCGTTCTCCTTGGAACTGCCGTCACTTCCGCCCTCAGAGTTGGAGGGGTGGGGCCGGAGAGCGTGAAGGGGCGGGGTGCGAGCGCCGGAGCCGCAGCCAGAGGGCGGGCGACTGACACAGAGTCGCTAGCCATTGGTGGGCAGCGCGCAGGCGCGTTTCCGCAGACGAGCAGAATGTTTTGGGGGTGCGCAGTGTTGGGCGACGGAAAGCGCGTGATACTTGTGCGCATGAGCAGAGTGTGCTCTGTGGCCTGTTAGTGCTTTCTTCCGAGAGGACGCTGCGAGTTCACGCGGCGTTTGAACCGGAAGCGGGGAAAGCTGCGGGGATAACGGAGTGTGGAAGCTGTGGCAACCGGAGGTGGCGAGAGGAGCTGGGGGATCCGTGCTGCAAGCCGCCGCCGGCACTGCCTGGGCCGTCAGAGTCTAGCGGTAGGGGTGCGGAGCCACGCAGTGACTTGTGTATTTACAGAACTGAGTCGTATTGGACCCAGTCTGTCCTTTTCCCCCGACTCCTAATCCCACGCGCTCTTTCAGAGCGGCCCGTGAGCGCTCTCTCCCTCGTTATTCTCGCTGCTGCTGCGGCTACTCACCGCACTCCCTCCGAGCCCCCTGCGGCGTTATCCTTGAACTTCCTTTTAAGTCTTCTGAATTGAGTGCTCCTTTCTCCGCGTCTGCTTCTCCCGTGCCCTTAGGGTTCAGATTCAACTAGGCGATTGGAGTAGTTACCTTTTTTTTTTTTTTAACCTCGTGTCATAATTGGTACTTTTAGTTAGCGAGCATTTAGTGAGATTTTAACTATAGCCTCGTGGTTAAGAATGTAGGTTCTGGAATCACATTACCGAGTTCGAATTCTGCCAGCTGTTTGACATCTTCCTTGGAAAATTACGTGAGGTAATCCTTCCCTGTGGTGAGCCCTGCAGAGCTGTTTTCCCAGGTGCAGATAATTAACTACACTGCAAGGTGGATAATATTCTAGAAGAGCAGTTACAGGTCCTGTGGAAACTCGGCCTGGAAGAAACAATTCAGTTTGCCGGGAGCCCTTGCAGTATCTAAACTGCCTTAGGGGATAATAGGAACTTTCCAAACAGAAAGAAACTTACCTGTAAAAGGCACATGGTAGAAGGTTCTTGAAGATCAGGGGTGAGATCTAGTATTGAAAGAAATAGGTTCGGGGAGTTTTCAGTATGTTTAGGTCACAGGAATGAATGAGACCAAGGAGATAAGGATGCTGCTTGAAGTGGGAAGGGAAGAAATATCGAAAGAGACTTATGGAGCAATCATAAAGGAAGGGAATTCATTCTGATAACTGGTAACGTGGTGACTGGCTGTGTTCCAGGTGCTTTGCTAAACATGCACCTGCATGCTTACAGCAAGTTTTTGGGGTAGATGCTAGTATTGTTTTTATCATTAAGGTTTGGACACATGAGCTAACTTGCTCTGGCTGGATTAATACACATTGACTACAGAGCCAAGAATTGCATGCCAAGGACAAAGTTATTTCTAGGAGGATGGAATGGGCATCATTGTCAACGTTCTGCAAAGGGATTAAGCTGGTTAATAACAACGAATATTGAATGCGCCGGTGCAGAGCCTGTTATTTAGGAAATTTGTGTTGTTTCTGTGGAATATGAATGAATCGTAGGTAGTCTGGATTAATGTATAAGTGGGGTTTGTCTTTATCTGGTGATACTTTTACTCTGACTGGCTCGTCTCCACCTCCTCCAACCTAACATACTCTTTTCCATCTTAGTGCCCTGGCGTTGTGCAAGATTACTTCCCTCAAATGTCAGTTCTTCAGCTCTTTATATGATTGGCACTGGTTTATTCAGATCTTGACTTTCTTTTTATACCTTCCTTTGAGATGTTTCCTTATAATTTATCTAAAATGGTCCTCTCTACTGGTTTTTTCTATTATTGTTTAAGTATTAGTTTCTTTCTATTATTGTTTAAGTATTGCTTTCTTTGAGGCAAAGATGAAAGCAAGTATTCTAAGATGTCCTAAATTTAATTACACAGCTAGAGAGTGGAGAGGAGAGAGAAGTTAGTCAGCTACCAGTTTTGGCCAATCAAAACAAAAAAAAACTGCTCGATGTCCTGAATGCATGTTGAAATTTTAACTCCAAGGCCATCAAGGCAATCCCAACTGATTAGGAATAGCTAAATACTTAGAGACTGCCTTCCTGCCTTTTAGTTGTACTGCCACTCTTCTCTATATAGGCTCATTATAAACAGTTTATACTTTCTTTTTCCCAAACTTTGAGTATAAAATATTTTGGTTTTTTAGATCCAGCAAAAAAACCTTTCAGACAGCTCTCTGCTGGTGGTTACAGGAGCTTCTAGACCACTCCTTTTTTCTGGCTAGTTTCTGTAATTGCTCCAAAAACTTTTATTTCAGAGTATTCTTCGTATTCTTCAGTTTTTTTTTTTTTTTAATTTGAAAGAGTTACACAGAGAGAGAGAGAGGTCTTCTATCTGCTGGTTCACTCCCCAGATGGCCACAACGGCCGGAGCAGCACCCATCCAAAGCCAGGAGCCTCTTCTGGGTCTCCCACGTTGGGTACAGGGGCCCAAGGACCTGGGCCATCTTCTACTGCTATCCCAGGCCATAGCAGAGAGCTGGTTCGGAAGAGGAGCAGCTGGGATTAGAACCTGTGCCCATATGGGATGCCAGTGCTTCAGGCCAGGGCTTTAACCTACTGCCCCAAAGCGCCGGCCCCTAATATCCTTCAGTTTTAAGAATTTGGTTTTTAACAGTATACATCACATTTTGGAATTATGCATTGATTTATCAGTTTGTTTATTTTCTACCTCTAGGTAGAATTTCATGAAAGCAGGATTTATATGTTTCATTGATTTGTCTAGCTGTCCCTGATATAGTACCTTGAGCACAGTAGTACATAGTAAATATTGTTTGTATCAATGAATGAATATCTTCTGTTTATTTATTTATTTTTTTCATTTTTTATTTTTTGCCAGACAGAGAGAGAGACAGAGAGAAAGGTCTTCCTTCCGTTGGTTCACTCTTCTAATGGTCGCTCCGGCCAGCACTGCGCCAATCCGAAACCAGGAGCTGGGTACTTCCTTCTGGTCTCCCATGCTAGTGCAGGGCCCAAGCACTTGGGCCATCCTCCACTGCCCTCCTGGGCCACAGCAGAGAGCTGGACTGGAAGAGGAGCAACTGGGAGTAGTACCCGGCGCCCCAACCAGGACTAGAACCGGGGTGCCAGCGCTGCAGGCAGAGGATTAGTCAAGTGAGCCACGGCGCCGACCCTATCTTCTGTGTATTTTGATAGTACTGAACTATTTTGTTTCCTTTAAAATAATCAATATTTAAGAAACTAGAGAGAAGAGTAAATTTGGAAAAGCCATAGCTTGAAATAATAAAGGCAGATTTAGGGCTTCCTGTTAGTGGAAGTGTCACATGTTCAGTAAATGTGCATTTTTTTTCTTATATTGCATCTTTGTATATTTGGAAATTAAGTTGCCTACCCTTAAGGTTCTTTGGATATTGCTGTTATTTTCATTGGTTAGAACACCAGTTTCATTTTCCAAATTGACTCAGTCAAAGGAACTTTAATCTCAGAAATAGGAAAATTCCTAAATAAAACTTAAAGGAATGGAAAAATAAAAAACGGGTCCTTGTCCTCAAGAATGATGCAGACAAGTGAAGAAGACTATCATGTACATAAAAACCTGTTATCTACAGTAGAATGAAGTGGAAGTTGGAAAAGTGGTAACAGTTCAGAAGAACCAATGAGTACAAATGGAGAAGAGAATTACAACTGTCTACCAATCAGTTGGGCAGTCTTTTGGGGGAACTTTGCACGCACTGAGTGTTTTAAGTAGGGTAATTTTGTAGGAGGGATTTCTACCTTTGTAGGGAAATGGAGCATGGTCTCAGTTTCTCCCAGTTTTGAGATTGCATAAGATTGTGTAGGGGCAGATAAACATACTTGATCTTGAAAGATTGAGTAGATTCAGATGAATAAATGGGAGGAGAACTTTCTCCAACTTTTTTTTATAAAGATTTATTTATTTATTTTGAAAGAGTTACACACAGAGAGAAGGAGAGGCAGAGAGAGAGGTCTTCCATCCACTGGTTCATTCCCCAATTAGCCACAACGGCCAGAGCTGCACCGATCCGAAAGCCAGGAGCTTTCTCCGGGTCTCCCATGTGGGTGCAGGGGCCCAAGGACTTGGGACATATTCTACTGCTTTGCCAGGCCATAGCAGAGAACTGGATTGGATTTAGAGCAGCCAGGACTCGAACCATCACCCATATGGGATGCTGGCACTGCAGGTGGCGGCTTTACCTGCTACGCCACAGCACTGGCCCCCCCAACTTTTAATTTTTTTAAAATTTTATTTGAAAGTCAGATAGGGAGACAGAGAACCTACATCAGCTGGTTCATTCCCCAGGTGCCTGCAACAGCCAGGAGGAGGCCTGGAACTGAATCTGGATCTTCCACGTAGATTACAGGGATGATTGCCTGTTGTCTCCCATGGTGCATGTGCATTAGCAGGAAGCTGGATCAGAAGCAGAGCAGCTGAGACTCCAACCTGGTACTCTGATATGGGATGCTGCCATCCCAAGTACCGATGTAACCATTGTTCAATATGCATATCCCCTACCCTGCCATTTTTTGAGATGTTTGTGTGTGTGTGTGTATAATGTACATACATATAACAAAATGAAGCTGCTTTGTGTAAAGGGTTAGGCAGAAGCAGTAAAGCAGAATGCTGTTGGGAAAATTTTTTAAAGATTATATTAAAAGAAGATTTGACTATATTAAAAAACCTAAAAGAAGGAGAGCTACTGCAATGTAATCAAAGAATGGTATCATAAAGTTGACCTTTGTATTTACAAGGGACATCACGATAGGAAATAATTTCCTTTTAAACCAGGAATATAATTTCCATCCTAATTTGAACCATAATGCTAGTTGAGATGTAAGTGCTGGGCAAGGCTTACTAACTCTGATAATTTCCTACATATCATTTTGGCAGAGCAAAATGACAAGTCAAAGTTTTTTCTTAAGATTATTTATTTCAAAGAATTAGAAAGGGAGAGGTAGATGTCTTCGATATGCTGGTTCACTCCCAAGTTGGACTCAACGGCTGGGGCTGGGCAAGACTGAAGCCAGGTGTATCTTCCTGGTCTCCCATTGGTTAGCAGGGGCCCAAGTACTTGGGCTATCTTCTGCTTTTCCCAGACCATTATCAAGGAGATGGATCGGAAGTGGAGCAGCCAGGACCCAAACCGGCACCCTTATAGGATTCTGTCATCCTGGTGATGGCTTTACTTGCTGTGTCATAATGCCTTCATGCAAAGATCCTTTTTGTTAAAAGAAAATTTATTTGAAAGAGTTACAGAGAGGTGGAGGCAGAGGTCTTCCATCTGCTGGTTTACTCCCCAAATGGCTGCAACAGCCGAAGCTGAGCTGGTCCAAAGCCAGGAGCCAGGAGCTGCCGGCTGGAGCTTTAACCCGTTGTGCCACAGCACCGGCCCTGCAAACGTCCTTTTAAATAGTTCATTGTAAACATTAAGCTATCAAGTGGTCTTTGCCTTATTTTTTTTCTGGCTCTTTTCTATTCATCTCTGTCTCAATTTAAGTGTCATGTTTCTTAGGTCCCAGTGTAGTAAAGCAAATTATACTTGTGTTTTTATCCTTGTGCCAGAAAAAAAAACCTTTTTGTGTTGAAACAAATATATTCTAAACTTCATATTAAACATTGAAATGTTAAGAAAAGTTATTATGCCTTTTGTCACAGTGTACCTGTTATTGTACTGTTAGGTATAACTATATACTAATACCAAAATGTAAAATAATTTTTATATGTATGTATTTTACAGATAATAATGTGTGTTCTGGAACTCTGAGCCATGAGTCTAGCACTTAATGATCTGCTTATTTGCTGCCGTCATCTTGAACATGATAGAGCTACAGAACGAAGGGTGATAAATTACCTATTTAATCTTTACTTTAAATTTAATCTTTATTTGAAACAAGTGTGTGACTGTTAGCCCATTATATTCATTTTTTTCATTTTTAGAAAGAAGTTGAGAAATTTAAACGCTTGATTCGGGATCCAGAAACAGTTCAACAGTTAGATCGGCATTCAGATTCGAAACAAGGAAAATATTTAAATTGGGATGCTGTTTTTAGGTATTTTATCCTAATTTTTTTTTACTGTCCTTATTTGCTCTTTAATTTTTATTTCGGTTGTGATATTACTGTTTTTGTGTATTTCTGTTTATCTCTGCACCCTGAATGTCATTTTGTGCTTTGTATATGAAATTGGCACTTAATCATCCAAAGCATAATTTTTAAAGGATATTTGTATAGAATGTTTAAAATTTTAAATCATTTGATTAATAAAATGTGTTTGAAATATCTCAAGATAGAGAATTCACATCATATCAATTAAGTTCAAAAGGCTATTTCAAATTAGAAAAAATAAGTTATAAATATCTAATTACGTTTGGCATCTTTAAATATTGCTAAGATCATAACTGCCATATGTTAAATTATAATAAAACATGTAAAAAAGTTTAGAATACTTCCATATGATTGCAATTGAAAAACAGTTATGTCAACTAAAAGACAAAATTGATTGCTCAACAGGATTGGCAAACAGCCATGATGTATTTTTAAAAATCAACATAAAGTTTTTAACCATGAAGTCCATTTATGAGTAGAAACAAGTTGTAAGCTTTAAGAAAGAAAATCAATTATCTAGTTAATGTAGAATACTAGAAATATTAGTTAAATATAAATATTTGCAGTCACAAAGAAATGGGAGTTTTACTTGTCTTTGTTTAGAACACGATCCTTTTTAAGTTCTGATTTGATAGTTGAATAATTACAGATTTGAATACATTTGACATGAAAAATAGACGTGCTTTTCCTTTGATTACTTAGTTTATTTTAAATACCACAAAGTCATTTATTACCTAAAGATGAATACTCATATTTTGTATAAACTATAGGGTAGGTCAGATAGGCACCTGTCACTTCTCTCAGGTTATGAATATATTCTAGTTGGGATTCATTTAAATGCTAGAAATATCATTAACAAAATAACAAAAAACTTGAAGAGAGAATTGAGAATCCTTACTAGCATTGTAGCTTCTAATGATAAAATGAGAAAGCAGACAGTAAAGCAGTACAAAATCATGAAGGATACAGGTTAGGACCTTTGTAGACTTTATATTGGTATTACAGAGTTAGGTCTTTAAAAAGATTTAATTGTTGCATCTAATGATACATTGAATTCAAGTGTATGGATGGCTTAAAGATGCTCTTTGTGATAGCATGAAGAATGTTTTGAAACTATTTTAATAATTTAAGCATTTTCTGAAATTTCATTTTGTTTATTTGAAGATTTTTACAGAAATATATTCAGAAAGAAACAGAATGTCTGAGAACAGCAAAACCAAATGTATCGGCCTCAACACAAGCATCCAGGCAAAAAAAGATGCAAGAAATCAGTAGTTTGGTCAAGTACTTCATCAAGTGTGCAAATAAAAGTAAGTGAAATTATGTATCATACATAAGTGGCCTAATTAGTTACTGTTACATGAGTGATCTGAATATGATAAAAATGGTGAGTCAAGGCTGCTAACTCTAATTTCTGTTTCTTATAATTATTTAAAATTGTTTTATTTGTTTGAAAGGCAGAAAAAGGAAAGCTATGTCCCATCAGCTGCTTCACTCTCCAAATGCCTGCAATCACCAGGCCAAATCTGGTGACCTGGGTCTTAATCTAGGTGTCACATGAATGTCAGGGACCTAAGTACTTGAACCATCACCTGCTGCATCCCAGCTTGCATGTTAGCAGGAAGCTGGAATTAGGGACAGATTCAGGACTGAAAACCTGGTACTATGATATGGGATACAGGTACCCAAGTGGCATCTTAACTACTGTGTCATATGCCTGATCCCATCTAGTGGGTTGTTTTTTTTTTTTTGTTTTTTGGTTTTTGTTTTTTGTTTTTTTTTTTTTTCTAAAGATTAATTTGACTTGAAAGGCAGAGTTAGGAGAGAGAGAGGGGGATCTTCCTTCTGGTTCACTCCCCAAATGGCCACAACAGACAGGGCCAGTCTGAAACCAGAAGCTTAGAACTCCATTCATGGCTCCCGCATGAGTGGCAGGGCTCAAGTACTTGGGCCATCCTCCTCTGTTTTCCCAGGTGCATTAACAGGGAGCCGAAATAGATTTGAGCAGCCAGGGATTGAACTGGTTCTTGTATGAGATGCTGTCATAAACAGCAGCTTAACTTGCTGCGCCACACTGCCAGCTCTCAGAAGTACTGTTTTAATGACTGTAACTTTTGAAACTTTGTTTCCAAATTTTTTTTTTTGAAAGGCAGAAAGAGTTTTTCCATCTTCTGGTTATTTCTCTGAATGCAACAGCCAAAACTGACCCATGCCAAGGCCTGGAGCCTGAAACTCATTCTGGGTATTGCATGTGGGTAGCAGGACCCAAGTACTGGAGCCATCACCTGTTGTCTCCCAAGGTGTGCATTAGTAGGAAGCTGTATTGGAAGCAGAGCTGGGACTATAACCAAGGGACTCCAATGTGGTATGCAAGTATCCTAAGTGGCATTGTAACGCTGAGCCAAACACATGTCCCTCTTTCCCCCTTTGACACCAGAAAGAATATTCAAAGCCTATGTTCCCTTCTTACTGCATCTACCTCCTAAGAGTATGCAAAAAAAAATCCTAATTACATTTTAAATATGACTTCCATTGACATGCTTTGATTTCTTAGTGTGACATCCTTGGAGATATTGGGAAATAGCCAAAGTATTTCTCTGCATTCTCTTTTTCTGAGATGAATAAACCTTTTTGAAGAGTCGATATTTTTAAATGTAAATAAATGTAGCATCTAGTAAGCTTTTGTAAGGAATGGGCTTTATACAGCACTGAAAAGCTAGAAGTGGAAATGTTTTTAAGTAACTCCTGGGCTCACACTGTATATTCTTTACAGATAAGGATGTGGCTTTATAATACCAATGTTCGTTTAAATATCAGGAAAACTCAAATGTTAGCGACATTCCTTTCTTTTTTTAAAAAAGATTATTTATTTGATAATTACATATGGCGGGGGAGGTCTTCCATCTGCTGGCTCACTCCCCAGTTGGCCACAACGGCCGAAGCTGCACTGATCCGGAGCCAGGAGCCAGGAGCCAGGAGCTTCTTCCAGGTCTTCCACGTGGGTGCAGGGGCCCAAGGATTTGGGCCATCTTGTACTGCTTTCCCAGGCCATAGCAGAGAGCTGGATAGGAAATGGAGCACCCAGGACTCAAACCAGCGCCCACATGGGATGCCGGCACTGCAGGCGGCAGCTTTACCCGCTATGCCACAACGCCAGCCCCAGAGACATTTCTTAGAAGCATGTAGATTGTTAATGAATGATATTTCAGAATGGTGGTATGAGACGAGTCTGTACAACAGGGGGTAATGAATTTTCCACCTTATGTGAGAAGCTAGTTTCTTTGATTAACTGCAAGCCATTGTCAGATTAGCAGAAAGCTGCACTGAATATTCAGCACTTGAATTTGCCCTGTGTGGTCACCTTGCATCCAGAAAAATACTGTATTCTTGGTGGTAACATTGTGAACTTAATATATAGTGAGTGAGTGAAGGGAAAGATGGGCCAATTTTGTAGACTACCAGAAAAGTTTGTAGCTTATAATTTTGCAGTTTAAAAAACTCTTCAACGGGACAAATAGTAAAGGAATCCAAATTAGCAATCAGTGTCTATATATTGGATTGCAAGAAAGAGTAGGTAGGGGCCGGCGCTGTGTCACAGTGGGTTAACCCCATGGCCTGAAGCACCAGCATTCCATATGGGTGCCGGTTCAAGACCCGGCTGCTCCACTTCCAATCCAGCTCTCTGTTATGGCCTGGGAAAGCAGTAGAAGATGGCCCAAGTCCTTGGGCCCCTACATCTGCATGGGAGACCTGTAAGAAGTTCCTGGCTCCTGGCTTCAGATCGGTGCAGCTCCGGCCATCGTAGCCAGTTGGGGAGTGAACCATTGGATGGAAGACTCTCTCTCTCTCTCTCTGAAACTCTGACTTTCAAATAAATAAATAAATAAATCTTAAAAAAAAAAAAAAAGAGTAGGTAAAATTATCAATGGAAGATCATTTCAATAGTTGGAAATTTAAGGCTTCCATTTAAGTTTGACTTTGTAACTTAAATCTCTAATCTTGGGGCAAAACCATAAAGGTACTATCATCTGACTTAGTAAACTGTTATTTTCCAATGATTGGAGGATTGATGGAGATTTAAATGACTTTGCCAAAGTCAAGACTTTGCCAGACTTGTTGGATATGGTATCTGAACTATGATGAAATAAACAGCAATTAGGAAAAAAAGGGGGGTGGTGGTGAATGGCAACTGGGAAATAACAAGTAAGCAAATATTGTTCATTCCATTCTGTTAGGCTTTGTCTACTGCACAGTTTTCATAGACCTGTGATTAGAGAATTCAGCTGTGAGAAATGTTTAGTTCCATTAGGTTCCTAAAAGTCTTCCCAGGTAACTTAGCTGTTCTTTAAAAACAAAGTTTTTAGGGGGAAAAAAAGCTCAGTATAAATCTTGGCATACTTTGCAATATTAGCAGAGTAAGGAAATACATTTGGATGAAGAACATAGAAAAATATGATTTTATCCTAATATTAAAGTGTTTTCTGAGCATTATGACCAGCTGGTGCATATATGTGGGGATATAAAGATTTTTTTCTTAGGGATCTGATAATACAACAGAGGTTATAGAAGAGGATTGTGGCCGGCGCCATGGCTCACTAGGCTAATCCTCCTCCTTGCAGTGCCGGCACACCAGGTTCTAGTCCCAGTTGGGGCTCCGGATTCTGTCCCGGTTGCTCCTCTTCCAGGCCAGCTCTCTGCTGTGGCCAGGGAGTGCAGTGGAGGATGGCCCAAGTCCTTGGGCCCTGCACCCTGTGGGAGACCAGAATAAACACCTGGCTCCTGCCTTTGAATCAGCGCGGTGCGGCGGCCATTGGAGGGTGAACCAACGGCAAAGGAAGACCTTTCTCTCTGTCTCTCTCTCTCACTGTCCACTCTGCCTGTCAAAAAAGAAAAAAAATAGAAGAGGATTGAGAGAGAGATGCACAGGGTCTTATAGTATAGTATTACATGGTTGTGCATTTTATTACTAGCTAGATGTCTAAAATTATGTCATTAGTCAAAATAATTTTGTAATGAAATTAATGTGTATTTACCATAGTCTGATATCATCAGAAAACCTTAATCTGAAATATTTTCAGTTAGACCCAGTGAGTTGTGCCCTGCTTATAGGTTGAAACAATAAATATATTGAGTTTTGTTTTGTTTTGTTTTGTTTTTTTAGCTTTTTGGACAAAGTTCTTTTTTTTTTTTTTTTTTTTTTTTTTAAGATTTATTTATTGACTTGAGGAGTAGCGTTACAGACCGAGAGAGGGAGAGACAGAGAAAGATCTTCTATCTACCGGTTCACTCCCCAAATGGCCACAGCGGTGGAGCTGGACTGATCCAAAGCCAGGAGCCAGGAGCTTCTTCCAGGTCTCCCACCTGGGTGCAGGGTCCCAAGCACCTGGGCCATCTCCTAACTGCTTTCCCAGGCCATAGCAGAGAACTGGATTGGAAGAGGAGCATCAGGATATGAACTGGCTCCCATATGGGATGCTGGTGCCGCAGGGAGTGGCTTAGCCCACTACACCACAGTGCTGGCCCCAAACTTTTCAGTATTAAGATTAAATCATATTGAAATATATTTCAGCTGTAATATCTGTGATTGGCTGAAAGTAAATTATTTTTAATTTTGATACCTTTAAGAAAATATATTGATGCCGAATTTTAAATTTCTATTAAATACTATGCTATTAAAAACAGCCATATGTTTGTGTGCCATAAATACCATTATAAGACTGAAATAATTTTGCTTTTCAAGCTAAATATCCTCCTTGTAAGCTTATGTTTTATTAAATTCATCCTCCATATAGTGCCAAGAAGCTTTGGATCATTTCAGCTCTTATTTTAGAAATTAGGAATTACTGGGGCTTGCACTGTGGTGTAGTCAATGAAGCCACTGCCTGCGATGCTGGCACCCCGTGTGGGCACCAGTTCGAGTCTCAGCTGCTGCGCTGTATTCCAGCTCCCTGCTAATGGCTTGGGAAAAATGGCTGTTGGAGCCATCTTGGGAGTGAGCCAGCTGATGGAAGTAATTTTGTCTGTCTCTCCCTTTCTCTGTGTAACTCTGACTTTCAAATAAATAAATCTTTAAAAACAAAAAGAAATTATGAATTACTAAAGATAGAAGAATGATTGTTTTTGCTATATATCCTACAGGATTGGTATGCTTTCTGTAAAGGTGCTATATAGTGAATGTTTTTTACTTTATGGGCCATATACCCTCAGTTACTCTGCTGGTTTTATTCCTCCCAGTATTTATTTATTTATTTGCTTGAAAGAGAAGCAGAGAGATTTCTTTGCTAGTTCACACCCCAAATGGTTGCAGCAGTCAGTTCTGAGCCATGCAAAAGCCAGGAGTTCCATCATGGTTTCCCACATGGGTGTCAGGGACCCAGGCACTCAGGCCATCATCCATTGCCTTCCCATGCTGATTAGCCAGGAGCTAGATTGGAAATGGATCAGCTGAGATTCGCCTTTGCTGTTTCATTGAAAAAGTAGGCACAGACTATAAGTAAATGAATGTGACTTATTCCAATAAATTTTTTTATGAAAACAGTCAAATGGATGAATTTTGCTTATTGGCAAGTTTGCTAATCCATGCTCTGTGAGAAAGAAGTTAGTTAATAGTAATTTCTCATAACAAATTTTTTAAATAGCTGCCATTCAAAGTGTATTTAATTTATTTTTGTCAAGATTATGTGTTTTAATTAATTTGTTTATTTTTAAATAGGAGCACCCAGGTTAAAATGTCAAGAACTTTTGAATTATATCATGGAAACAGTGAAAGATTCATCTAATGGTGGCGTTTATGCAGCTGATTGTAGCAATATACTACTGAAAGACATTCTTTCAGTGAGAAAATACTGGTGTGAAATACCACAGCAACAGTGGCTAGGTAAGTTTTGAAGGTTGTGTTTGAATTTTTCCTTGTGAAGTGAAATTCACCTAAAAAGCAGTCAGTTTGTAAAATTAGGATTATAGAATCTGACCTCTAATTTTTATTGTGTACCTCCTGAACTATTTAATTACTAGTGATATATTAGGTACTTGCCTTGTTACTGGTATTACAAAGTTAAAAGTTGTTATCCTTTTCTTGGAGAAATGGACAGTTTTGTTGCAGAGGGAAAAAAAATTACAGTGCTGTTTGATGCAGGTGTGTTCAGATGTGGTGGTTACATAGGTTAGTGACATCTATACTCAACCATGATTAAAGTAAAAAGGAGAAAATCAAGAAAAGTGTCGTGAAAGTGAAAGCAAGAGTTTCAGGTTGAAAAGGATGTGATATGTATTTTAACTGTTAGAGGAAAGATACAAATACATCGATTAAGTTAAGCAATTATTAGGTAACTGTTAAGGTAATAAAAATCAAATACATTAGAGAATGTACGGGACCCACTGACTTTTGTAGACGTGTAGAGTGAATGCTTGGGGGCTGGTGGTAGTTCGAATTTGTAAGAGAGACATTGAGAAAGCAGGTATTGAGGAAAGAAGTTAACAGATACCAAAATATTTCAGTTTGTTACTTCCAAAGTTTCAGTAATTCTGAGAGAGCTTAATGAGTGCAAGCTGGATTTGGTATTACCTAGGTGACTCTTTTTAAAGATTTTTATTTTATCTTATTTGAAAGGCATAGTTAGAAGAACAGACAGAGATCTAGAGAGGTCTTCTGTCTGCTGGTTCACTCTCCAGATGGCTTCCACACGCAAGGCTGTGCCAGGCAGAAGCCAGGAGGTTTATCTGAGGTTCCCATGTAGGTGGCGGGGAACAGGTACTTGGGCCATCTTCCACTGCTTTTCCCAGGCCATTAGCAGGGAGCTGGATCGGAAGTGAAGAAACCAGTACTCAAACCAGTGCTAACATGAAATGCAGGCATCGCAGGCAGAAACTTTACCTGCTATGCCACAATGCTGGCCCTAAATGGCAACCTTTTGAAAGTAGGCTAGTGATACCTGGGATACTTGGCCAGACCTCTCACTAGAATGTTGTAGTAATATTGATGATTTTGTTATTTTTAGATTGTCTGTTGTAACCCTGAATGTAACTGAAACAGTGGCATTCCTTTGCACAGTATCCTTACTATGATTTTGTCCTCTAGCATTTTCTCTGAAACATTTTTTTATTTTTAAATGAACTGTTGTTACTTTTTATAGTCAGCCTTGTTTGCTTATTTATTTATTTATTTATTTATTGACAGGCAGAGTGGACAGTGAGAGAGAAAGACAGAGAGAAAGGTCTTCCTTTGCCGTTGGTTCACCCTCCAATAGCCGCCGCGGCTGGCGCGCTGTGGCCAGCGCACCACGCTGATCCGATGGCAGGAGCCAGGTGCTTCTCCTGGTCTCCCATGGGTGCAGGGTCCAAGGACTTGGGCCATCCTTCACTGCACTCCCTGGCCACAGCAGAGAGCTGGCCTGGAAGAGGGGCAACCGGGACAGAATCCGGCGCCCCGACCGGGACTAGAACCTGGTGTGCCGGCGCCACAAGGCGGAGGATTAGCCTGCTGAGCCGCAGCACCGGCCCAGCCTTGTTCTTAAATTATTTTTTTAGTTATCTCCCTTCTCTGAAACTTGCTTTGCTAATGAGCACTGTGTTCAATAAATAAAATCTTCAATAAAAACATACTTGATGAAAATACAGAGCAGTATGAAGTCTTCCATGAACATATGTGTCTCCATTTATTTAGGTCTTTTTTTGTTTGTTCGTATGTATCTCATAACATTAGGAACATAGTAATTCTTCCCACTGTATCTACCCTCCCCTCTTCCTCCTCCCTCTCCTGTTTAGTCTGAGAAAGAAAAAGAAAGAAAAAGAATGGAATAAAAAAAAACTAGAGACCTGTTCACAAACAGCTGAGACAAGGGCTGCTCTGTGTTAATGCTTCTTGAAGGTGATTTCACTTTTATTTTTTTCCCCTTCCTCTTTCGCTTCCTTCCTTCCCCTTCCTTCCTTTTAGAAACTTAATTGTTTTTGAAGAAGAACCCAAGAATGGTACATCTCTTTGAGCTCTTAGACATAACTTTAACTTAAGAGATATGGTTTTATTCTCCATTTAATAAACTAAATGGAAGTGATTCTTGAGAGCAAGTTTTACTATTAAGTCTCATGATACAACCCTCTGGGGTCAGAGGTCCTGCATGGGAAGTTAGTGCACAGTGTCTCTTGTTGTTTATTTAACAATTAACATTCTTAAGTATGACATCAGTGATCACCTATGGGCTCTTGACATGAGCTGCTTTGGTTATGGAAGCCTTTTGGATCCACTGGCTTGACAATGCCATAAGCAAAATGGACTCTTCTTCCTTCAGAGAAAAGTGCATTCTTCTTTGGTGGCCATTTCTTTCCACTGGGTTCTCACCCACTGGGTTCCTTTATGTAAGACCTTTTTTTCTCAGAGTGTATTGGCTTTCCATGCCTGAAATGCTCCTCCTGGGCTTCCCAGCCAGACTGGAATGCCTTTAGGGTTGATTTTGAGGACAGACTGCTACTTAAAGCGATTGTCATTCTATGAGTCTGCTGTATGGACTGCTTCCAATATTGGAGCCTTCACTCCTTTTTAATTCTATTATTATTTCCAGTCCTATTTATATAATCACTTTAACACTTGATACTATATATGTGGTCACTTTACCACTTACTGCTATCCGTTTGATCTTTATAACACTTAAGCTGCTATTTTTATCAGCCAGCTTAAGGCTAGTTGTTAAGCTGTACCCTTAGAAGTAAGTCCATAGGAATTTATGTAGGACTATATTGCTTTGCAGTTGAAAACCTCATACATTTCACAATTACAACTTTAGGATCTTGGTAATTTGTGCCTCTGTGCCTGCCCTCCCACCCCCCCCTTCTCTTCCCTTTCTTATTCTTACTCTTTTTCTTTACTGAGATCTATTTTCATTTAACTTTGTACGTATATATGATTAACTCTATGTTAAGTATAGCATACAATGACTCATATGAAGGAGAAAAAGATAAGGAAAGTATTATAAAGGAAAAGATAAACAAGGGCCAGCACTGTGGCGCAGTGGGTTAACGCCTTGGCCTGAAAGTGCCAGCATCCCATATGGATGACGGTTCAAGACCCAGCTGCTCCACTTCCGATCCAGCTCTCTGCTATGGCCTGGGAAAGCACTAGAAGATGGCCCAAGACCTTGGACCCCTGCATCCATGTGGGAGACCCAGATTCCTGGGTTTGGATTGGCACAGCTCCAGCTGTTGCAGCCAGTTGGGGAGTGAACCATCAGGTGGAAGACCTCTCTCTCTGCCTCTCTTCTCTCTGTGTAACTCTTTCAAATAAATAAATAAATCTTTATCTTTTTTTTTTTTAAGCAAAAATATAGAAGCTTAAAGTTTTCATCATGAAGGGGTGTTATATTTTGTCAAGTAATTTCTCTGCATCTATTGAGATAATCGTATGATTCTTATTCTTCAGTTTGTCACTGTGATGTATCACAGTGATTGATTTGTGCATGTTGAATAGTTGAAAGGAGGGCTGTTCTAAATCATTGCTTCTCAAAGTGTCCATTTCATTTCTGCATGTTATCTTTATGGTTCTCTGTTATCACAAGTCAGGGAGAACATACAGAATTTGTCCCTTTGGGACTAGCTTGTTTTACTAAGTATGATGCTTTCCAGCTTCATCCATTTTCTTGCAAATGACTGGACTTTTTTTTTTTTCTTTTTTTACTGCTGTGTAATATTCTTTGGTGTACATATCTCATAATTTCTTTAGTCTCCAGTTGATGGGAATTTCAGTTGATTCCATGTCTTTGCTATTGTGAATTGAGCTGCGATAAACATGGGGGTACAGATAGTTCTTTAATATGCCATTTCCTATGTTGATTTCATTTCCCTTGGGTAGATTCCCAGGAGTGGGATGGCTGGGTCGTATGGTAGGACTATATTCAGATTTCTGAGGTATCTCCAAACTGTCTTCCATAGTGGTTTTACCAGTTTGCATTCCCACCAGCAGTGGATTAGGGTACGTTTTTCTCCACATGCTCGCTAGCATTTGTTTCTTTGATTTCTTTATGAAAGTCAATCTAGTGGGGGTGAGGTGAAACCTCTTTGTGGTTTTGATATGCATTTACCTGACAGCTAGTGATCCTGAGCATTTTTTTATGTGTCTGTTGGCCATTTGGATTTCCTCTTTTGAAAAATGTCTGTTTAGGTCCTTTGCCCATTTCTTAACAGGGTTGTTTTGTTGTTGAAATTCTTGATCACTTTATATATTCTGGTTATTAATCCTTTATCAGTTACAAGGCTTGCTAATAATTTCTCCCAGTCTATCAATTGGCTCTTCACTTTCCTATTTTGTAGTACAGAAGCTTCTCAATTTGATGTAATCCCATTTGTGAATTTTGGCTTTGATTGCCTATGCCTCTGGGGTCTTTCTAAGAACTCTTTGTTCTGATGTCTTGTAGGGTTTCTCTTACTCTAACAATTGGATGATACTGAGTTATGATTTAGGTCTTTAATCCATTTTGAGTGGGTTTTGATGAAATGTGTCAGGTGAAGGTCTTGTTTCATGATTCTGCTTGTGAAAATCCAGTTTTCCCAGCACCATTTGTTGAAGAGACTTTTCTTGCTCCAGGGGTTGATTTTAGCTCCTTTGTTGGATAAGTTGTAGATGCTTGGATTGATTTCAGGTGTTTCTTTTTCTTTTTCTTTCTTTTTTTTTTCCAGGATGTTTCTATACTGTTTGGTCTATCCATCTGTTTTTGTACCAGTACCAGGCTGTTTTGATTATAACTGCCCTTTGGTATGTCTTGAAATCTGGTATCATGATGCCTCCGGCTTTGTTTTTGTTGTGTAAAGATTGCTTTAGCTATCAGGGTCTCCTTGTTTTCATGTGAATTTCAACATAATTTTTTCTATATCTGAGAAGAATGTTTTTAGTATTTTGATTGGTATTGCATTGAGTCTGTAAATTGCTTTTGGACATTTGATGATATTGATCAGTTTATTCTAAGGTATTTGATTTTTTGGAAGCTACTGTGGATGGGGTTGATCTTAGAACCTCTTTCTCAGCTGTGGCATTATCTGCATATACAAAGGCTATTGATTTTTGTGTGTTGATTTTATATCCTGCTACATATCCAAACTCTTCTATGAATTCCAATAGTCTGTTAGTGTAGTCTTTTGGGTCCCCTAGTATGGGATCATGTCACATGTAAATAAGAATAGTTTGACTTCCTCCTTACTGATTTGTATGCCTTTGACTTCTTTTTCTTATCTAATGGCTCTGGCTAGAACTTCCAGGACTATATTGAAAAGCAGTGGTGAGAGTGGGCACCCTTGTCTGGTTTTGGATCTCAGTGGCGTTGCTTCCAACTTTCCCTCATTCATTAGGGTGCTAGCCGTGGGTTTGTCACAAATTGCCTTGGTTGTTTTGAGAAATGTTCCTTCTATTCCCAGTTTGTTTAAAGTTTTCGTTATGAAGGGGTGTTGTATTTTGTCAAGTGCTTTCTCTGCATCTATTGAGATAATCATATGGTTTTTGTTCTTCAGTTTGTTACTGTGATGTATCACAGTGATTGATTTGCACATGTTGAACCATCTCTGCATACCAGGAATAAATCCCACTTGTTCTGGGTGGATGATCTTTCTGATGTATTGTTGGATTTGACTGACTAGTATTTTGTTGAGGATTTTTGCATCTGTGTTCATCAGAGAGATTGGTCTATAGTTCTTTTTCTCTGTTGTATCATTTTTAGGTTTAGGAATTAAGGTGATATGGCTTCAAAGGAAGAATTTTGGAGGATTCCCTCCTTTTTGATTGTTTTTAATAGCTTGAGAAGAATTGGAGTTAGTTCTTTAAATGTTTGATAGAATTCAGCGGTGAAGCCTTAGGTCCTGGGCTTTTCTTTGTTGGGAGGGTCTTTATTACTGATTCGAGTTCTGTCTTGGTTATTGGTCTGTTTAGGTTTTCTGTGTGTTCATGGCTCAAGTTAGATAGGTTGTATGTGCCTAGGATATTTAAGTCTTTTAAAAAATTTCTCATTCATGCTTTTTTAACCATTAGCTTAAAGGTTTTATTTTATATATTGCATTAGTTTGTAAATTACATTGTTTTAAAAATTTAACAGATTTTTGTTGATTTTGTAATATATGACCTTAATAAAATGATGTGTTAGATTTAGAAACATTTTTGGAGATTCTTTGGGATTTCTTACATAAGCAGTCACATAACTATAAGTAGTAATTTTTTCTCTTCCTTTTTGAACCAGGTGCTTTTTTTTTTTTTAAAGATTTATTTATTTATTTGAAAGGCCGAGTTCCTGAGAGGCTGAGGCTGAGGCTGAGAGAGAGAGAGAGAGAGAGAATGAGAGAGTGTAAGAGAGAGCGAGATCTTCTCTCTGCTGGTTCACTCCCCAGATGGCTGCAATAGCTGGAGCTGCACCGATCTAAAGCCAGGAACCAGGAGCTTCTTTTGGGTCTCCCATGTGGTGCAGTGACCCAAGTACTTGGCCCATCTTCTGTTTTCCCAGGCCATAGCAGAGAGCTGGATCAGAAGTGGAGCAATCGGGACTTGAATCAGTGCTCTTATGGGATGCCAGCAATGCAGGTGGTGGCTTTACCTGCTATGCCACAACGCTGTCCCCTTGATTTTTGATCATATCGATTCCTTCACTTGATTTTGTGTTGTAATTGTTCCTTTTCTTATTTATTTTAATTTATTTGAGTACAAAGAGAGAAAGAGAAAGTGGGGTCTCTCTTTTATTGGTTCACTCCTCGCTTGCCTGCTGTTAATAGCTGGGACTGAGCCAGGCTGAAGCTGGGACTGTGAATTTACTGTTTGACAACCATGTAGGTGGCAAATACCTAGCTACTTGAGCCATCATCTGTTGCCTGTCAATGTGTATGTTAGAAGGAAGCTGCAGTCCCCACTGGAGCTGGTACTTGAACCCAGGCTCTTCCATATGTGTTGATGTTGCCCAGGGGGCAACTTCTGTGCCAAATTTTCCACTCCTTTTTTCTAATTTTTTTTTTTAATGTAGAAGACTTGATCATTGATTTGAAATGGTTTCCTAATACGTGCATTTATGTGATAAATTTTTCTGTGAACACTTACAGTAAAAACTCTTAAATTTTGAGTGTATTTGAGGTTTTGGGCTGAGTTTTGTGGCACTGTAGGTTAAACTGCTGCTTGGGTTGCCCATATCCCATATTGGAGCTCTAGTTTGCATCCCAGCTACTCTGTTTTCTGATCCAGGTTCCTGCTGATATATACAATGGGAGGCAGCAGATGATGGCTTGTGTGCTTGGGTTCCTGCTACACACATGGGAAACCCTAATAGTGTTCCAGGATACTGGCTTCAGCCTGATCTAGGCCTACCTGTTGCTGACATTTGATGAATGAACCAGCAGGTAGAAGAGATCTCTCTGAATATATGTATCTTTCTACCTTTTGTGTAGATAAAAGAAACATTTTTTAAAAAAATCATGCGCAAGTAAAAAATGAATACAACAATAAGTAAAATTAAGGCCTTGTTTATGATCTAGGCTAAGATCTAACTTGGTAAATGTTTCATGTGAATTTGAAAAATGTATATTTGCTGTTAATGGTTGAATTACTGTAGAAATGGCAGTTAATGTTAACTGTGTTCAGTTTTATAGCAGACTGGTGTAAAAACATGAGCATCATGTAAGGTAAATTGTTACAAAGTACAGACACCATTGTCAAAAGCTTTGGTTATAAGGAAAAGGAATTCTTTAAAAAATGAGAATTGCTAATCGCCGGTGCCGCGGCTCACTAGGCTAATCCTCTGCCTTGCGGCGCTGGCACACCGGGTTCTAGTCCCGGTCAGGGCGCCAGATTCTGTCCCGGTTGCCCCTCTTCCAGGCCAGCTCTCTGCTGTGGCCAGGGAGTGCAGTGGAGGATGGCCCAGGTGCTTGGGCCCTGCACCCCATGGGAGACCGGGATAAGTACCTGGCTCCTGCCATCGGATCAGCTAAGATATCTATTACATAATAGTTCAATGGAGAGAGTGTTGTTGTATACACAGGTTATTTGGTTATATATTTTCCTGAGAAGAAAGGGCTCCAAAGCAGAAGTTGCAGAACTGGCTCTAGGATAGAAAATAGGTTTTCTGTAAGAAGGAGGAAAAGTTATAAACATCCAGTAGCTTCCCTGTTCAGTTAATATGAAATACAGAAGGCCGGCGCCGCGGCTCACTAGGCTAATCCTCCACCTTGCAGCGCTGGCACACCGGGTTCTAGTCCCGCTCGGGGCGCCGGATTCTGTCCCGGTTGCCCCTCTTCCAGGCCAGCTCTCTGCTGTGGCCAGGGAGTGCAGTGGAGGATGGCCCAAGTCCTTGGACCCTGCACCCCATGGGAGACCAGGATAAGTACCTGGCTCCTGCCATCGGCAGCGCGGTGCGCCGGCCGCGGCGGCCATTGGAGGGTGAACCAACGGCAAAAGGAAGACCTTTCTCTCTGTCTCTCTCTCTCACTGTCCATTCTGCCTGTCAAAAAAAAAAAAAAAAGAAATACAGATTCTTCTAGGCCTTCAAAGCTTTGTTAAATTTTCTTTTGTACACAAGGGTCCTTCTAAAAAGTTATGGAAAGAATAAATGATAAGTTTATTTGATGCAAACAATTTTTGCAATTCATTCATGTTTTTTTTTTTTTTTTAAAGATTTATTTATTTATGTGAAAGGCAGAGTTACAGAGAGGGAGAGCAGAGAGAGTGAGAAAGGTCTTCCATCTGCTGGTTCGTTGCCCAAATGGCTGCAATGGCTGGAGTTGGGACAATCTGAAGCCAGGAGTGAGGTGCTTCTTCTGGGTCTACCATGTGGGTGCAGAGACCCAAGGACTTGTGCCATCTTCTGCTTTCTCAGGCCATGGCAGAGAGCTGGATTGGAAGTGGAACAGCGAGGATTCAAACTGGCGCCCATATGGTATCTGGCACTGCAGGTGGTGGCTTTACCCACTATTCAACAGCACCGGCCCCGTAGTTTTTTCATAGTATGTATTTCCATGAAGTTTTTGAAGATCCTCCATATGCATGGGTTTCAGAAATTTTTTATGTCAAAATAAGCTTCTCTGTTTTTGAAACACTTTAATTTCTGACTTAACTAAAGTCATTCTCCATCCTTCTATGCTCCAGCTACCCTAGCAGTTACTAATAGTTTCTTTTACCCACTGGTTTCTAAACTATTTTTTTTTTTTTATTTGACAGATAGAGTTAGACAGTGAGAGAGACAGAGAGAAAGGTCTTCCTTCCATTGGTTCACCCCCCAAATGGCCACTACGGCCGGAGCTATGCCATTCTGAAGCCAGGAGTCAGGTGCTGCCTCCTGGTCTCCCATGCGGATGCAGGGGCCCAAGCTCTCGGGCCCATCCTCCATTGCCTTACTGGGCCACTGCAGAGAGCTGGATTGGAAGAGGAGCAACTGGGAGTAGAACCCGGCACCCATGTGGGATGCCGGCGCCGCAGGCGGAGAATCAACCAAGTGAGCCATGGCGCCAGCCCCAACTATTTTTTTTTAAACTTTGATTCATTTGAGAGAAAAAGAGTGAGAAACACACACATACACAGTGTTGTCATCCTTGGTTCATTTCCCAGTGCCGGCCCCAACTATTTTTTTTATAAACATTGATTCATTTGAGAGAAAAAGAGTGAGAAACACACACACAGACACACACACACACACAGTGTTATCCTTTTTTCCCAGTGCTGGCCCTATTTTTTTTTTTTTTGTTAAACATTGATTCATTTGAGAGAAAAAGAGTGAGAAACACACACACACACACACACACACACACACACAGTGTTGTCATCCTTGGTTCATTTCCCAGATGTCTATAATCACTGGGGATGAGCCAGGGAGAAGCCATGAACCAAAAGCTCAATCTAGAACTAATTCTCCTTTGTGCATGTTAGGAATTCCATTACTCAGGGACTCTGATGTGAGTGTCTTAAGTGCTAGACTTAATTCCGATTCCCTGACTGCCTTTTCTAAATTTATTTCTCTCTCTCTCTCTCTTTTTTTTTTTTTTTATCATCATGCTCTGTTTCATTCATAGTTCTTTGTGAAAAATAGATGGCAAACTTCTAAATCATGGTTCAAAGGAGAAATACCAAGGGAAATAAAAATATATTTTGAACTATGTCAAAATGGAAGTTAAAACTTTTCAAAATTTATGGAATACGACTAAAGGTGTGCTCAGAGGCTATTAAATACCAGCCTTGGAAAGTTATAGAAAAGTCTCAATCCAGTAATCTAAGTTTCTATCTTAATAAATTAAACAAAGAACACAACATCAAAAACTCAAAGCGAAAAATCCAAAACATTTCACAAGACAAATTGGGAGCAAGGCAAGGATGTCTGCTCTTGCCTTCTCTGTTCTGTGTTTTATTAGAGAGTTCTAATCAGCATATTTAGCTAAGAAAAAGAAATAAAAGGATTAAAGATTGAAGAGGAAGAAATAATTGCCATTTTACAGATAACTGTCTCAGTATATGAAGTCCCAAGGAATCTACATTTAATTATGTTGGTGTTTTGGGGACTTAAGAAACTCCTTTTTCATACTGTGTTGTACCATCTGTTTTTGACCTTTCTTTGGCTGTTACTGGATTCATAAAGGCATGCATTGCTGTTTTTTTAAAGAAGCTAAATTCTTTTTGAGACTTTTGTTGAGTGTCTTAAGGCAGTCTTTTTATCACCTACGAGGGGTCTATGTGGGATTCTGAAAACTGGGATTGTTTTCCCCAGCTAACATAAAGTCCTATGCTTTAATCAGAGGCAGTTAGTTGAATTGTTGACTTTTCTTATTTTAACTTTCTCCTCCTATCAAATAAAAAGAGGGAAATGATGAAGATACTCCATTTTCTTTTCTCTGAATTTGTGTATATAAACTCAGGTTTTTAGCATGATCTAGCTATTTGATGCAGTGAAGATACCTTGGGAAGCACCAAATAATTGCTTTCCTTGACATCAGATACTATGATAGGAATCATTTTAAAATTGGTTTTTCACTGAGGAGTGTTTGAGGTACTTACATTGTCATTGCTCTTTAATGTCTCTGAATTTAAACATTTCTGCAGATTCATATGACATACACAATTGAAATGGAAGATATTCATAGGTGTTACTCTTCCCTGAGGACTTTATGTCTCTTGGGATGAACATCCTACTTTAGGAACTTTGCTTTTGATTTTATTGAGAGAGAATTCTCAGTATATCTTGCATTTGCACACATCGTGCAAGCAGAAATGCTGTTTCATTTTTCAGACAGTTCTTCAAAGGATGGTGAAAAGCCTAGGGAGATAGAGATGGTGGTTTAGTCCAGAGAACAGGTTTGTATGCAAAGCATTGTGATTTCTTGCCTGTATTGCAGCCCAATATTTGCACTCTACTCTCAAATGTCCTCCTTCATGTTGCCTTTGGTGTTGGGAAACTGATGCAAAAGGAAGGTACTCTGGTTGCTGTCATTGGAGTGAGAAATTATCCTTTCTCTATGATCAAGAATCTCATATTTTCTGCGAACATCCTTAAAACTATCAGCTACTTTGTTAGATTATAAGTTCAGTAAAATTTCAGGCACTTCAATATATAGACATTTTTTACATATATTATTAATTAAACTGCATTACTTATAAAAAATAAAACCTGGAGTATACAGTTTGTGAAGTGCTGTGTTAAGCCTCATTGAAGGAACTTAGGCTTAAAGAAGTAGCTTATCAGAGATCTGTGTCTTAAACTGGTGCTCTCACTCTGTTGTCTCTAGGTTTTCTGTCTTAGAGCATTCTTATATAAAATTAAAATATTGCCAGAATCCTTTTTCTGTTTTAAATATAGATCCATTCAATTTTAAATGTTTTTGATGTTTTTGCCTGTATTTATGGGGTTTTTAAGTTGAATTGTGACATTGGACTTAATTTACTTAGAGCTTCTTATTAAAAAAAAGTAATAATAGCTTTTTTTTTTTTTTTTAAGACTTATTCTCTGTGTACCTCAGGCTGTATCTGAAACCTTCACAGGACATTAATAGAGTTTTGGTGGCAAGAATAATTCATGCTGTGACCAAAGGATGCTGTTTGCAAACTGATGGATTAAATTCCAAATTTTTGGATTTTTTTTCCAAGGCTATTCAATATGCAAGGTAATCTAATCTTCGAATTTTAAACTGAAAACCCATTTGATCTTACTAAACTGTGTTTTAGGTTCAGTAACTAAAAACATTACCTTTAAAATTTTTTTTATTTATTTGAAAGAGACATGTCTCCTGTCTGCAGGCTCACTCCATGGAGAGTCATGGCTGGGCCAGAAGGAAGCCAGGAGCCTGGAACTCAATCCAGGTATCCTATGTGAGTGGCAGGAATCCAGTTACTTGAACCATTACCTTCTGCCTCCCAGGGTGTGCAATAGTGGGATCTGGAATTGGGAGCAGAACCAGGACTCAAACTCAGGCACTCTGATGTGGGATGTTGGTGTCTTAATGGCTAGGCCAAATGCCCACCAAATTTTTTTTTTTTTTTTTTTTTTTTTTTTGGTAAGGCAGAGTTGCAGAGAGAAAATCTTTGTCTTCTGGTTCATTCCCCAAATGGTCACATTGGCTGGGGCCGAACCAAACTGAAGCCAGGAGGCAGAACTTGTACCTGGTCTCTTACATGGGTGGCAGGGGCCCAGGGACCTGGGTCATCATCTGCTAGCTTCCCAGGTATACCAACAGGGAACTGGATCAGAAGTGGAGCAGCTAGGGGGGCTGGCGCCGTGGCTCACTTAGTTAAGCCTGCGGTGCCAGCATTCCATATGGGTGCCAAGTTCTAGTCCTGGTTGCTCCTCTTCCAGTCCTGCTCTCTGCTGTGGCCCGGGAAAGCAGTGGAGGATGGCCCAAGTGCTTGGGCTCCTGCACCTACATGGGAGACGAGGAAGAAGCACCTGGCTTTTGGCTTCGGATCATCGCAGCGTCGGCCGTAGCAGCCATTTGGGGAGTGAACCAATGGAAGGAAGACCTTTCTCTCTGTCTCTCTCTTTCTGTCTATAACTCTGCCAAATAAAAAAAAAAAGTGGAGCAGCTGGGACTCGAACTGGCACCCATATGGGACACTGGCACCACAGGCAGTGGCTTAACCCTCTTTGCCACAGCACCAGCTCCTCACCCCAACTTTTTTTTTTTTTTTTTTTTAAGATTTTATTTATTTTATTTGAGAGTTAGAGTTGTAGACAGTGAGAGGGAGAGACAGAAAGGAAGGTCTTCCCTCCATTGGTTCACTCCCCAAATGGCTGCAATGGCCGGAGCTGCACCAGTCTGAAGCCAGGAGCCAGGAGCTTCTTCTGGGTCTCCCATGCGGGTGCAGGGACCCAAGGACTTGGGCCATCTTCTACTGCTTTCCCAGGCCGTAGCCGAGAGCTGGATCAGAATGGAGCAGCCAAGACTTGAACTGGCACCCATATAGGATGACAGTGCCACAGGTGGAGGATTAACCTACTGTGCCACTGTGCCGACCCCTCACCCCAGTTTTTAAATGGGAGATCTGTCTTGTTCTTAGAGTGTAATATCTTCTAAGAAGTTATGTTTTTTCTATTTTAAGAATATAATATTTTGAGGCTGGCATTGGGGCATAGTGGATAAAGCTGTTGCCTGGAATGCCAGCATCCTATTTGGGCACCAGTTCAATTCCAAGCTGCTCCACTTCTGATCCATCTCCCTGCTAATATGCCTGGGAAAGCAGTAGAGGATGGCCCAAGTATTTGGGCCCCTGTATGCATTTAGGAGACTAGGAGAAATGCTGGCTCCTGGCTTCGGACCTGCCCAGCTCTGACTGTTGTGGCCATTTGGGGAGTGAGGCAGTGGATGGAAGATCTCTCTCTCTCTCTCTCTCTCTGCTGTTCTCTTTCCGTAATTCTGCCTTTCAAATAAATCTTAAAATATATAGTGTATTAATAATAAATTAGGACTGTATCTTCTAAGTACAAATTAATGTTGTATATCTCGGTGACATTACATGATTTATAATATGAAACATATGGTAAATGTTACACATCAATTTTGTGTATTTTTAGACAGTAGACAAAGCTAATAGAAGAGGGCTCAGCACAGATTATAATTTAATTTTTTGTTTGTAGTGCTGCTGATATTTTTCTTTCTGAATAGTTTTTTTATTTGTGTGTATCTCATAAATACAACATTTGGAACACAGTAATTCCTCCCACGCCTCTTCCTCATCCCTATCCTGTTTAGTCGAAAAAGAAAAGGAAAGAAAAAGGTAAAAGAGTTGAAAAAAAAATCAAAGTGAAAAAACAGAAAACTGTTCCTCAACAGTCCAGACAAGGGCTGTTGAAAGTTACTGCTTCAGAAGTTTTGAGTCTATGCTATTTGAAAATTTTTCTTTCAACATTCAACTTTGTTATTTAATTTATGCAGGTTTTTTTGTCCTGTTACACTAAGTTGAGTTTGTATATTTTCCATCACAGACAAGAGAAGAGTTCTGCAGGTTTAAATCATATCTTAGCAGCCCTTATAATCTTTCTGAAGACTTTAGCCATCAATTGTCGAATTCGAGCTTGTGAATTAGGAGATGAAATTCTTCCTACTTTGCTTTATATTTGGGCTCAACATAGACTTAATGATTCTTTAAAAGAAGTAATTATTGAATTGTTTCAACTGCAAGTTTCTATCCATCACCCGAAAGGAGCCAAAACCGAAGACAGAGGTATAAAAGAAATTTTTACTGTTTTGAATTTGTTTCTTCATTAAGACTTAAGTATGAAATCACTTTCCTGTAGAAGTATATGACCTTCCTCTGGATAGCTCTCCTTTATATTAGTCACGAAAATGTTTTTCATGCAGTTTTTAGAATTTGAAGAAGTAATAACAAATTATATCATGCCTTTCCATTTGTTCAGTATACACATAGAAGAGATAATGGCTGTTTGCTCTAAGAGCTGGTGATGCATTAATAATTAGGTATAACAAGTATGGCGCAGACTGTTGGGTAAAAACATGTAGAGAAAACAGAATTCAATTTATCTGCATATTGCTTTAATTAGGAAATACATTGTACTGAAAACAGCTACTCAGGTTATTCAGTTACCAAGGAACATATACGTTCATTTGTGAAATGCAAAGTGGAAATTGCTGTTTTGGGCTTCATGGTTACTCCAGAGCTCTTGGCTGGGAGAATTGGGAATGAATCATTGGTCTCTGCTGATTCCTTTATGTTTGTCTTTCGTTAAGAGAATACTGCCTGGAAGGTATAATCTGTTCAGTGGACAGGAAAGTTATCAAGTAGAACTAGAGCTTTAATCAGTTCTCAAGCTCAGTCTGCAATTGCTTTGGACTTGAACTAGCTTTGGACCAATTTGAGGCTAGTTTAATGACCTTATTAAAGCAACATACGCCATTGATTAATAGCAGCTAAAATGGAGGAAACTGCTTTTTGTTAAAATTGTGGTGTATGTTTCGTGGGCTTTTCTAGTAAATGCATTTAGATACATAGGTAGTACATGAAACCAGTATAAGTCAAAGAATGGTGGTATTTTGTAGTTCTTTGTCTTTTTCCTAGTTTTTTGCCATCATGAAGATTAGGATTATTAGGAAATATTTGTTAAGGGTTTTAGTTAACTGCATATTTAGGATGAGTTGAAAATTGACAGGATGATGTAGCTACAGAAAAGCAAATATAATTTCAGGCTACATTAATAGATTTTCTGCTAAGTTTTTTGTGGGAACTAATAGCCGTATTGTAAGCCCTACTGGGAAGACTACAGTTGGAGTATTATCTTTTCAGATTTTATAGGTCACCATTCTAAGGGGGATATAAGTTGCCTGGAGTGTGTCTTGGTAAAGATGTCTGAGATGGTGAGAACTCTGTATAATGTGTCATTTGTCCACTTGTTATAGGAACTGCTAATATGTTTCTCCTAAACAAACAAACAAAACCTGGAGCATTTGATTCTCATATGAAACAGGGAACATAATAACTATACTCACTTCAGAAAAATGGTTGAGTTGAAGAAAGGTGGAGTTTTTGTTAGAATATGAAGTAAATTTATAACAAATACAATTATTTGGATGTGGAATAGACACTGTTATGAAGTATAGTTTGTCAAGGTTATAGTCAGAAGAGACTAATTAGTACTGAATAGTTGGCCCAGTTGTCTTTTAATGATGATGATGTACCTTAATAGCTGAACAAATTGAGAAAATTGACAGTGCAAATGGATATGTAGTATAAATTACTTTGTAACTTTTTGAATTTTAGGTGCTTTCAAATCAGCAAAATGGCAAAGTATCCTATATAACTTATATGATTTGATAGTGAATGAAATAAGTTATATAGGGAGTAGAGGAAAATATAGTTCAGGATCTCGAAACATTGCTGTCAAGGAAAATTTGATTGAATTGATGGCTGATATTTGTCACCAGGTAAGAAGATGTTGTCATATTATGAAATTTCATATTAATTTCTTTGTAATTGGCTTTTTAAAGTCTATATTCTTATAAAAAGTCTATGGAATGACTGTGTTCACATACCTATTCTTTTCAAAATACCCTAAATATTTGGAATTACCCTCTTAACTTAGAAGATAAAGCTTTCACAGCTATGCAGTTAATGAAAACTCATGGACTTTTTCATTCTTAGAAGATCATCTATGGGAAATATGATGACCCTAGCCCTAATGTTCCTTTTTAATTTGAGATAGAATGTAACTAACAAAATTTACTATTTTATTTTTTTTTTAATTTACTATTTTAAAGTGTATAATTCACTGACTTTTATTATTTTTACTATGTTGTGTGACGGTCACCACTATCTCATTCAAGGACACTCCTATCACTTTGAAAAGAAACTTTACGTATTTTAGAACTGAGTCCCAATTCCTTGCTTCTTCTGGCTCCTGCCAGCTAGCTTCTAGTCCACTTTCAGTCTCTATATATTTGCCTATTTTGGGCATTTCATTTAAGGGAATCCATACAATATTTGTTCTTTACTGTCTGGCTTCTTTCACTTAGCATAATGTTTTCAAGGTCATCCATGTTGTACCATGAATCAGTAAGTACTTCAGTCTTTTTTAACTGAATAATACTCATTTGTCTGGGTGGATATAATACCTTTTGCTCTTCATTAATTGATGGCCTAATGTTTCTCAAGTAAAGCATATTCCTTAGAAATTTGGTTAAATCCTAGGAAGTAATTTCAGTCTATCCAATTTTGTAATAAATTAAAGACAGTAGTTTTGAAAATACAGGTTTTTGCTACACTATTAGATTTCCTGGTGCTTTTAGTATCTTTCCAAGAAATAAGATTAATATTTTAGTTGATAATATCTGCTTTTCTTCTTAAAACTTATTTATATATACAACAGGAGCAGATTTCATATATAATATATATATAGAGAGAGAGAGGGTTTTTTTTTTGTTTTTTTTTTTTGTTTGTTTGTTTGTTTTTTGACAGGCAGAGTTAGAGAGAGAGAGACAGAAAGTGTCAGGAGCTTGCCCTTCGGGAACTGGCCAGGTTACTGCGAAGGAAGAGACGAGGAGACTGAGGAAGGTCAAGCTAAACACACTTTATTGGTACTCTAGGCGACTAGGAGGAGAGATCTCTCAAGCCTACTCCTGTGGGCACTAGGCACTATGGACCAGGAGCTTCTCCCCGCGGGCACTAGGCACTAGGGACAGGGGAGAGAGGCTTAGCAACCTCTTTTACAATGTATATACATTTTCTAGAGGTTAGCACTGCCCACATTCCGACCCCCCAGGATCCCATAGTCATGGCAACAACAGTTTGTGGTTAGGCCATCTAGTTAGGCCGTCCATTTTCAAATCTTACCAGCTAGGGTGGTTACCTTTCTACTTTTCTTTCAAGCTGGCTATTGCGCAGTTACTTTGTTTCAAATGGCGCTACAATTACTTTCTCCATGAATGGTTCCCTAACAGAAAGGTCTTCCTTTTTCTGTTGGTTCACCCCTCAAGTGGCCGCTGCGGCCAGCGCGCTGCGGCTGGTGCACTGCTCCGCTCCAAAGCCAGGAGGCAGGTGCTTCCTCTTGGTGTCCCATGTGGGTGCAGGGCCCAAGGACCTGGGCCATCTTCCACTGCTCTCCTGGGCCACAGCAGAGAGCTGGACTGGAAGAGGAGCAACCGGGACAGAATCCAGCGCCCCAACCAGGACTAGAACCCAGTGTCCTGGTGCCGCAGGTGGAGAATTAGCCAAGTGAGCCGCGGCTCCCGCTATATATATAGTTTTAAGAACATAGTGAGGGAAACTGGGTATAGAAGAAACATACCCAATGTCCTTATGGTTTGTATCATGAAAGGATGTTGTATTGTATCAAATACTTTCTCTACCCCGTTGAGATAATCATATGGTTTTTATTCTCCAATTTGTTAATGTGATGTATCCCATTTATTGATTTCCATGCATTGAACTACCCTGCATCCCGGGGATAAATCCAACTTGGTACAAGTAGATGATCTTTTTGATTTCTTACTGGTTTTGATTAACTAGTATTTTGTTGAGGATTTTGGATCCATGTTCCTCAGTGATATGGATCTATAGTTCTCTCTCGTATCTTTTTCTAGTTTTGGAATTAAAGTGATGCCTCCTATAAGAGGTTTAGGAGGATTCCCTCCCTTCCAGTGGTTTAGAATAGTTTAAGAAGAACTGGAATTAGTTCTTAAGAAGTTTGGTAGTTTAGTTAAGCTGTTCGGTCTTGTGCTTTTCTTTGTTGCTAGAGTATTTTTTACTCATTCAATCTCTGTCATGGTCATTGGTCTATGAGGTTTTCTGTGTCTTTGTGCCTCAGTTTTGGTAAATTGTGTCTAGAAATCTATCTGATTCTTCTTTTCTTCATTTAAAATACATTTTTATCTGTTTTAAATGTTTTTTTATTTGAGAGGTAGAGTTAGAGAGGAAGAGACAGAGAGAAATCTTCGATCTGCTGGTTTACTCCCTGGATGGCCACAACCACCAGGGCTGGGCCAGGCAGGAGCCAGGAGTTTCCTCTAGTTCTCCCAGTAGGGTGCAGGGACCCAAGTACTTGGGCCCATCTTCCACCGCTTTCCCAGGTGCATTAGCAGGGAGCTAGAGTGTAGCAACCAAGATTTGACCCAGCACCCATGGAATGCAGGTGTTGTAGGCAATGGCATTACCTGCTAAGCCATATTGCTAGCCCCAATTGTTTTTCTTTTAGGACTTGGAGCATGTCTCTCCATTATCTCCTAGCTTATAGGATTTCACATGAGAAATCTGCTATCAATCTAAATTGCAGTTCCTTTGAAGATAGTCTGGCTTTTCTCCCGCACCTTCTAGGAACTTTTGTTATATTTTTGAAAGTTTAGCTATAATGTGTCATGTTGAAGATCATTCATGATCATGTCTATGAAGGGTTCCGTGCACCTTCCTGTACTTGGACGTCCACATCTTTCTCCAAATTAGGAAATTTTTCTGCTCTAATTTCACTCAATAAGTTTTTTAGCCATTCTGTTTTTCATACCTTCAGGAACTCCTCTAAGACTTGTTTTTGATTGTTTGATGGTATCCTATAGATACTGAGCATTGTTTTTGGTTTTTCTAATCTGAGATAGTTCTAAAGATTTGTCTTTTAGTTTGGGTATTCTTTCTTCTGGCTCCTGAGTCTGTTCTTAAGGCTTTCCACTGTATTTGTTGACATACTGAATTCTTCATTTCTAACTTTTCAGTTTGATTTTTCTTTAATATCTATCTCCTCACAGAATTTCTCATCCATGTGATGTAAGGATTTCTTTAACTTAGGTGTTTGCATCTTTGTTCTTTTAAGTAAACTTGTGATAATTTTTTTTTTTAATTCCTTTTCAGGCATTTCATCTATCTACTTATGTTCACAGTCTAATATTGAAGTATTATTGTGTTCCTTTTGCGGAGTATATTGTCTACCTTGTTCATGTTTCTTGTATTTGTTTTTATGCATCTGGGGAAACAATTGTTGATAATTTTACTGAAGGCTTTGTTATTTGAAATATGCCTTTATGGCTTAGTGGAATGTCTGCTCCTTCTGTACATAACCAGAAGAAGTGTGTGCTGACTGGGGCCAAGAGCTTCGGCCAGAACTTGAGGGTGGGACAAGAGTCCAGAGTGATACCAGTGTTGGTCATAGTCATCAGCAGGGAGGAAGGTATGATTTATCGGGCTGGTGTCTTCACAACCCCAGCCCCTCTATGCCAAGGTGAGCCTGCTGCCAAGAATGAGGCCACTGTACCTGTACACTATACCCACTGAGGTACACAAACCACATAAAGGATCTCCATGCTCCATAGTGTGATCTTTAAGCCCTGTAAATGTCCCTCCTCAGTACTCAGGGAGCTTCACGCCTTTAGAGTTGGATCTAGTGCCTGGGTTGCCCTAGACCCAGGCACGCCTCATGCCCGTCTCAATTTTCTTTCCTGTTGTGCAGTCGCAAGATTCTCACATTTAAAGGATGCAGAGTCCCGGGGTTCAGGGGATCCTCTCCCTGCCTTGTGAGCTCTTCTGTCCAATGTGAGAGCTGCCCTATGCACAGTATCAGCCAACTGTTCGACAGTGGTCTGTCAGGTGAGGGGAGGGTAGCAACTTGGCCTCCTTTCAGGGAACTAAGTATGCATCCTGCCCCTGCCAACACTCTAGGACAGACTCAGAGACACTGGGGATCATGGATTTCTCTTTCAGACAAAATCCACCAGTGTTGTGTGAGCCATAGCAGCCTTGACTGGCCTTGTTCTGGGAAGGTGGTGCTTGCTTCATGCCATTCACTGGACACCTTGATGGGAGGAGTGGAGGAAACCAGTGTGCATTCTTGGGATTAGGTGGGCATCCTATCCCTTGCCAACTCTTCAGGCCAGACTCAGTTTCTGTGGGGTTCTCCTTCAGACAAGATCATCAGTGGCATGAACTACTACAAGTTTCTCACACTTTGCTTTGTTAAGGTGGTGTCCCCACTGACCATGGGAGTCTTGGGTGATGTCTGCTAGTTGCTGTGTTTTTGTACAGTTTTCACTGCTCCATGGAGTGTCTGTCCTTTCTGTGGACTTTCTACTGAAAACTTCTAACTGTCCCTTTGGAATGTGGTTCCTCCCCCGTTCTTCTGGTAGCTTCCCGTGGTCAAAATCAGTTCGTCTTTTCCATCTTCAGCTATCTGGGATCCACCAGTACTTGCTTTGTAAGGATGCCATTATTGTCATTCAAAATGTTTCTTACTGTACTTTATTTCTATGTGTTTCTATAATTTATTTCTGAATTTCCTATATCTTCATTTGAGAAGAAATTTTTTTCTGAGGAATTATTAGAAAGTGAAGCAACAAAAAAGTAAGTTTATGTTTATTTTACAGGTGTTTAATGAAGATACCAGATCTTTGGAAATTTCTCAGTCTTACACTACTACACAAAGAGAATCTAGTGAATACAGTACACCTTGCAAAAGGAAGAAAATAGAACTAGGCTGGGAAGTAATAAAGGATCATCTTCAGAAGTCACAGAATGATTTTGATCTTGTGCCTTGGTAAAAATGCTGTTCAGTGTCTTGTTATTCTCATTTATTTTTTTCTTAGAATACCTCCAGTAGAATCCTTTCATCTTATTGGCTAGAACTAAGTAATTTATCTAATCCTAAACCAGTTATTAATAAAAGAAAAATGTGATTGCCAGGCTTCATGGTTCCTACGCATATAGCCATAGCAAGGAAAAAGGGGTACTGAGTGTTCTTCTCATGGCACTAAGTTGTATATGTTTTGACATTAAGAGATTTTAGCATGCATAGCCCCTTGCAATAGAATTACATTAGGAAGAAATTAAAGGTAAACTTCAGAAATCCCAGAACCAGGGCCAGCATTTTGGCACAGGAGATGAGCTACCACTTGTGACTCTGGCATGCCATGTCAGCATTGATGAGAGTCCAAGCTGTTATACTTCCTGATCAGTTTCTTACTATAATGCTCCTGGGGAAGCAGCAGAAGATGGCCCAAGGAATGGGGCCCTTGCCACCCATTTGGTAGATTTGAATGCAGTTCCAGGTTCCTGGCTTCAGCCTAGCTCAGCTTTGGCCATTGCAGTCATTTGGGAAGTGAACCAACAGCAAGAAGGAAGATCTCTCTCTCTTTCTCTCTCTCTCATTTTTTTTCCTGTCACTCTGCCTTTTAAATAAACACATTTTAAAAAAATAAAACCACAGAGCAATTTGACCATATGTCATGATAAAAGATTACTTCCTTTAATTTCTGTTTTGTTTACTTATATCTAACATTCCTAAATATTTATGTGGATTCATTGTATAAATCTGTGGAATCACAAAATGATATATCTGTTAAGGATCTTTGGAATTTCTTCATTTCAGCCTGTTTGCTATACTAAAAAGAAAACTGAAACTCATAAGGGTTAACATCTTGGCTAAAGACAATTGAAAAAGTATGTATTGTAGTTAAACTTCTGATCAATAATCTTGATATTTGGGGCCAGCCATCTGGCATAACGGCTAAAACTGCTGCCTGTTCAACCAGCATCTAATATGGGTGCTGGTTCTAGACCCAGCTGCTCTAGTTCTGATGCAGCTTCCTGTTACTGTGCCTAGGAAAGCAGTGGAAGCTGACCCATACCCACATGGGAGACCCAGATGAAGCTCTTGGCTCCTGGCTTTGGATCAGCCCAGCTCGGGCTGTTGTAGCCATTTGGGGAGTGAACCAGCAGATGGAAGATCTTTCTCTGTTTCTCCCTCTCTCTCTTTCTTTCTCTCTAACTCTGCCGTTGAAATAAAAAAAAATTGATATTTACCATATTTTTTTTAAAGATTTTTATTTGAAAGAATTACATAGAGAATGAGAGGCAGAGAGTTCTTCCATCCACTGTTTAACTCTCCACTTGGCCTCAACGGCTGGAGCTGTGCTGATCCGAAGGCAGGAACCAGGAGCTTCTTCCCTGTCTCCCATGTGGGAGCAGGGGCCCAAGAACTTGGGCCATCCTCCACTGCTTTCCCAGGCCACAGCAGAGAGCTGGATCAGAAGTGGAGCAGCTGGGACTTGAACCGGCATCCATATGGGATGCCGGCACTGCGTGCAGCAGCTTTACCTGTTACGCCACAGCACTGACCCTAATATTTGCCATGTTAATGGAATGCTTAAATATAATTTAGTGGTGGGAGAAAACTATATTTATGTAGGTACCTATTGGTCAAGCTCATGTTATGATTGAGAGTACCTGTTTTAGATTTTAAAATTTGTCCATTAAATTAGCAGTTACTTATGGAACGCTTGTTGTGTGCCAGTTATTAGAGATATAGAGCTAAATAACATGAAGTTCTTATACTTAAGCTGTATACATTCTAGAGAATTCACAGCGGATATTTATTGAATAATTAATATCAAGAAAAAGCAGACTTTAAGAGAAATATAACTTACCCAACTAGCCAAAAAGTTGGTGGTCTTCCTGTCACTTTAGAATGTAGGACCTTATAAATTTAACAGCCAATTTATTATGAGAATAGTAATATGGAATATGATGCTGTTGCTTCTTTAATTAGTTTGTTCCAGGGGTAGCTTGTCTCTATTTTGTGTTAGCTTGTTAATAGGGTAGAATAACTTTCTAATTATCCTCTTTTTTTCCTTTTAGGCTACAAATTACAACCCAGTTAATATCAAAATACCCTGCAAGTTTACCTAATCATGATCTGTCTTCATTACTGATGATACTCTACCAGCTTCTTCCTCAACAGCGACGTGGGGAACGCACACCATATGTTTTACGATGTCTTACAGAAGTTGCATTGTGTCAAGGCAAGAAATCAGACTTAGAAAGCTCACAGAAGTCAGATTTATTGAAACTCTGGATTAAAATTTGGACCATGGCCTTCCGTGGTATAAGTTCTGAACAAGTCCAAGCCGAAAATTTTGGCCTGTTGGGAGCCATAATTCAAGGTAGTTTAGTTGAGGTCGACAGAGAATTCTGGAAGTTATTTACTGGGTCAGCCTGTAGACCTTCATGGTAAGTTGAATATGCATTGTATAGATATTATGGATATTATGTATATGATCATTTTCGTGGTTTGTTAATTCAGTTTCGTGGTTTGTTACGGATAACATCAAATTCTACTTTAATGGTTTTGCTGTTTAAGAAAAGTTATTAAGTACATAAATGTTAAATCTAGTTAAAATGTCAAGGGATTAGTGAAGACCGATTAAAAATAATTTCTTTAAAGAATTATAACAAGTTTAAATTTATCTGTAATTTGCAGTTTAATATTCATAAGCTTTTTTGTAATGCTACCAACTATTATAAGAGATATGTAAATACATTCAGACTTTTTTTTTTTTTTATAGTTTTTCTGTTCATTTAGTCAATACAATTTAACTTAGTATATGTGCCTGCAATGTGCCTGGCACCTTCCTGAGTACTGAAGACATAGTGATAATTGATTAGAGAAGGTGTCTTACTCTCAAAGAAGCTTACCTTTAAAAAATATATATATTTATAGATATATGTGTATGTGTGTATACATATGTATACACGCATATATTTATTTATACTTACTTCAAAGGCAGACAAAGATCTTGCAGCTGTTGGTTCATTTAGCTGTTGGTTCATTTCCCAAATGCTCACAATAGCAGGGCTCTCCCAGACTGAAGCCAAGATCCAGGAACTCCATCTGGGTCTCCCAGGTGGGTGACAGGGGCCCTACTACTTGAACCTGTTACTTCCCAGGGTGCACATTAACAGGAAGCTGAAATCAGAAGCGGAGCTGGAACTTGCATGTAGGCACTCTGATAGGAGATGAGGTCTGCCAAGTGGCATCTTAACTGCTGTACCAAATATATGACCCCAAAGGCTTATTTTTAACAATTGTCCTTTGTTTTTGTTACAGTTCTACTGTATACTGTTTGGCTTTGGCAATGTCTAGCTGCATTGTTCCAGAAACAGTAAAAACAGGAATAGAGTTAAATATATGTGAAGTAAACAGAAGTTTTTCTTTAAAGGAATTGATAATGAAATGGCTCTTATTTTATCAATTAGAAGATGACTTAGAAGACAGTATAGAATTGCCCCCTATTCTTCACAGGTAATATCATTTCATTAATATTAGTATTCTGCTAGTTGTTTTGTTTTGGTTATTCTTCGTTTTTAGAGATTTGTTTATTTAAAAGACTTAGAGAGGGGAGAGATTCCATTCACTGGTTCAATCCCCAGACAGATGCAACAGCTAGGGTTGGGACAGGCCAAAAACAAGAACACCAGGAGCTTCATCTGGTCTTCCACCTTGTGGCTGGAGCGCAAATGCTAGAGCTGTCCTATGCTTTTCCCAGGCCATTAGCAGGGAGCTGTATTGGAAGTGGAGCAGCTGGGACATAGAACAGGCACCCAGCATTGCAAGTGGCAGCTTTACCTGCTACCGCCACACTCCTGCCCTCTGTTGCTTTATATAAATTTGTTATTAGATGGGACGGCTGTGTTTTGTAGTGATAATGCAGGGTTTTCCAGAGCTAGCCCTAATAATAAATATTCTCTTTGCTTATATAGTACTCTATGTCTTTGTGCTTGGATCATTTCTGAAATAAATTGTCTTACTGTGAAAATATGGGAATGTACATGAGGAATATGCATATAATTTTTGAGCATTTGTATGTCCCTTTGTAATCCTGTGTAAATAGATCTATATATGTGACTCAAGTGGATCCTGGATCCTTATTCATGAGAGTGTCATATGGGTGAAAAGTATTGAACTAAGGAGGTAAGGAAACAAGAGAAAAACAAAATAGCACTTGGATAGAGGAGCAGAGCAACTTATCCATTTGACCTTTCCACAGATGGTAATTGGAAGTGAGTGATGAGAGTATACCTCTGAATGCTGATAGTTTTGCTTTGATTTCACAATCGTATCTAGAAATGCAGACTTGATTCTGCTTACAAGAAGTGTTGGAAATGAGGGTAACATGATGTGTATCCTTTTATATTCTCCATTCATATATTAAGGAATTTAGTACAGATGAAAACAATTTTAATTTAAAATCCAGGTTTAGAGGTCAAGATTTATAACCAGGCATAAATGTTAATGTTTAGAGAATATTTTAAATGGCTTTTTGTCCCTTATGTGAACTTTTTTCTTAGTTTTTTTTTTTTTTTTTATAGTAATTTTCCTCATTGCATACTGGAGAAAATTCTGGTGAGTCTCACTATGAAAAACTCTAAAGCTGCAATGAAGTTTTTCCAAAGTGGGCAAGAATGGTATGTTGTCAAATATAGTCTTATTTTATTTTAATTCATATCTTTTTTTTTAAGATTTATTTATTTATTTACTTGAACGTTACAGTTACACAGAGAGAGAAGGAGAGGCAGAGAGAGAGAGAGGTCTTCCATCTGCTGGTTCACTACCCAGTTGGCCGCAACGGCGGGAGGTGCACTGATCCGAAGCCAGGAGCCAGGAGCTTCTTCCTGGTCTCCTCCGTGGGTCCAGGGGCCCAAGGACTTGGACCATCTTTACTGCTCTCCCAGGCCATAGCAGAGAGCTGGTTCGGAAGTGGAGCAGCTGGGATTTGAACCAGCACCCATATAGGATGTCAGCACTGCAGTTGGCAGTTTGACCCGCTATGCCACAGCGCTGGCCCCTTTAATACATATCTTTAATTACAAAGATAATAATTTTACTAGAGTACTAGTTGTATCTTAATTATTAGCTAAATTAGTAACAAAATCACAAGTGTCCTTGGAGAAAAGATTGTTTTAAATCAGTGATTGTAATATGTGTTCTATAATTTTAGATCAAGGTTACTGGATCTTAATCTAAATAATGTGATATATATAATAGTATAACAAGTGACAATGGAAAAATTGAGTAGTTAAGGTAAGTTAAAAAACAAAAATTCTGTGAAATCAATTCTTAAAGATGTTACACATGTCTTAAAAATCAGGTAGAATTTGATTATTGTTCGTTTTAAAAGGTAATGATAATTGGGTGGGCATTTGGCCTGGTAGTTAAAATTCTAGTTAATATACTTGCATCCTAGTGGGGGCAGGTGCTGTGGCCGTAATAGGCTAAGCCTGAGCCTGAGCTGCCAGCATCCCATGTGGGCAGCAGTTTGTATCCTGGCTACTCCTCTTCTGATCCAGCTTTCTGTGTATGGCCTGGGAAAGCAGTGGAAGTTGACCCAAGTGCTTTGGCGCCTGCACCTGTGTGGGAAACCCAGAAGAAGCTCCTGCTTCTTGACTTCAGTTGGGCTCAGCTCCAGGCATTGTGGCCATTTAGGGAATGAACCAGCAGATGGAAGAACTTTGTCCCTCTCTGTCTATAATTCTACCTCTCAAATAAATATGCCTGCATCCTGTAACTAAGTACCTGAGTTCCATGCCTGGTTCTGGCCCCTGACTCCAGCTTCCTGCTAATGCAGATCCTGGTAGGTAGTGGAGATGGGTCAAGTAATTGGGTTTATGTAGGAGACTGGATTGAGTTCTCACCTCACAGCTTCTACCGGGTAGCTTGTTTCCTGCTGTTGTGGCCATTTGGGAAATTAGCTATCTGATAGGAGTTCTGTCACATGCTCTCTTTCTTTCTCTTTTCTCTCTTTTTTTTTTTTTTTTCAATAATAGTAATAATTGAAACCAAAAATCTAAAAAGCTAGGTTTTACTTGATTGACTTAAGAGAATAATATGTATCCCTAATTTGTGACTGAAAATAATCACTGGCATGCAGATTTCCTCAAGAAGATGTAAGATGAAAAAAATCCTAGCATTTGGAGAAATCAAAGGTGAAAAAAGATATATTTCTAGGCAGTATTGTCAGTGTTTATATATGGTGTTACTTACCTTTTAGTATTTTCTGAATTTGCCTTTGAAATTTTCACTTGTATTTCTCTTTTTTTCTTTGTTCTTTTTAAAGGTTATTTATTTGAAAGGCAGAGTAAGAGAGGTAGAGACAAAGAGATATCTTCCATTCACACATTCACTCTAAATCACTGCAACAACCAGGTGTAAGCCAGGAGCCAGGAACTCTATTCTGTTCTCCAACATGGGTTTTAGGGCTCCAAGTACTTGGGCCATCCTCCTATGGCTTCCTAGGCATTTTAGCAGGAAGCTGGATCAGAAGCAAATTTCTAGGACTTGAACACACACACAAATAGGAGATGCCAGCTTTGCAAGAGGTGCCTTAACCTATGGTGTTACAGCATCAGCCCTACTTGTATTTATTTTGTTCATCTTGTGGTAAAATTTCCTACTGTGTAATGTAATTTGATCCAAGTAGGTATCAAAGCCCAAGGAAGAGAATTATTTAAATGAGGAATAATCCATTGTATAAGCAGTACCTGAATAATGTAGATACTGTGTTAATGTTTTCCTTTGTAATATTTTGCTAGTTTATGGAACTTAAATATTAGATTATAAATTAAAGATCATACTTTCTTAAAGTGAACACCAAAAAGTTAAAGAAGAGCCTTCATTCTCTGAAATAGAAGAACTATTTCTTCAGACAACTTTTGACAAGATGGATTTTTTAACTGTTGTAAAAGAATGTGCAACAGAAAAGCTTCAATCCAGTATTGGATTTTCTGTTCACCAGAATCTCAAGGAATCACTGAACCGCTATCTTCTGGGATTATCAGAACAACTTCTAAATAATTATTCATCTGAGGTGAGATTTTTTTTAGAAAAAAGAACTGAAACTTAAGTTTATTCTAACTTTAGCAGGCTGTTGGAAAAGAGACATGGTGGTGGGAAAGGGCTTTTCCTTTCTTCTTTTTTTTTAATCACTTTATTCGTTTGAAACAGAGACAAGACTTACAGAGAGATCTCCCACCCCTAAATGTTTGTAACAACCAGGCTGAAGCCAGGAGTCCTGGACTCCGTGCAAATCTTCCATGTGGGTGGCAGGAACCCAAGTACTTCTTCACTGATCACCTACTGTGTCCCAAGTTGCACATTAGCAGGAAGCTGAAGTTGGAGATAGAGTTTGGAATAGATCTCAGGGACCCCTGTACAAGTAATGTCTTAACTCCTACACCAAACACCTTCCCTAAATAATTGGTTTTAAAATCAAAATGGCAATACATTGCAATGATTAGGGAAAACTTAGCTTGAAAAAAAGGTAACTAAAGAATAATAATTTGAATACTTGTTTTCTGCCAGGAATTGTGGTAGACATGAATAAGATTGTTTGGGTATGTTAGTTAGAGTAGTCACAGTTTGACTTTTAATATGAAACAAACTTCTCAATACAAAGGTAGGAGATATTAACCAAAAAAGTACAAAATTTAAACAGATCTGATATGTTTTGGTGGCATTTTAAGAGGAATGGGTGATAATATATTTCTCATTATGTTTTTCTTTGTCCTGATATAAAACCACAAATTTGCTTCATGTGTATTGTCCTCTTGACTAAACTCGTATTTCCTCATGAACTATTGTTCTGCCCATTTCTTTGTATTCAAATCATCTACTTTTAAAAATGTATTTATTTTTTAAAGAATGCTGGATGATGTGGGAATTGTAGTGCAGTTTTTTTTTTTTTTTTAAGATTTATTAATTTAGTTGCAAGGCAGAGTCACAGAGAGGCAGATGCAGAGAGAGAGAAATCTTACGTCCACTGGTTCACTCCCCAGATGACTGCAATGACCAGAGCTGTGCCAATATGAAGCCAGGAGCTTCTTCCAGGTCTCCTACACGGGTGCAGGGGCCCAAGGACTTGGGCCATGGCAGAGTGCTGGATCAGAAGTGGAGCAGCCGGGACTCAAACCAGCGCCCATGTGGTGCTGTAGGCGGCAGCTTTACGCGCTATAACACAGCACCAGCCCCCATCCACATATTAAGGTTGTTGCTGAGCCTTTCTTAGACATTGTCAATTTTAATAGATTTTTATCTTTAAATTTTCAGAATACTTTTAATATTTTGAATTTTTAATGGCCCATAGGATCTTCATTATACCGTGATATTTATGTATGTTATCTCTCTCTCTCTCTCTATATATATATATATACACACACACACACACACACTTTATTTTAAAGATTTATTTATTTATTTGAAAGTCAGAGTTACACAGAGAGAGGATAGGCAGAGAGAGAGAGAGAGAGAGAGAGAGAGGTCTTCCATCCGATGGTTCACTCCCCAGTTGCCCACAACGGCTGGAGTTGCACCGATCCAGAGCCGGGAGCCAGGAGCTTCTTCCTGGTCTCCCCCGTGGGTGCAGGGGCCCAAGGACTTGGGCTATCTTTACTGCTCTCCCAGGCCATAGCAGAGAGCTGGATTGGAAGTGGAGCAGCTGAGTCTCTAACTGGCACCCATGTGGGATGCTGGCGCTTCAGGCCAGGTCATTAACCTCCTGTGCCACAGTGCTGGCCCCCTATATATATATGCATACACACACACACACACACACACTTTTTAAAAGAGATTTATTTATTTGAAAGAGTTACAGAGAGGCAGAGAGAGAGGTCTTCAACCTGTAGTTCACTCGCTAACTGTCCTTAATGGCCAGAGCTGAGCCATTCTGAAGCCAGGAGCCAACAGCTTCTTCCAGGTCTCCCTCACGGGTGCAGGGACCCAAGGACTTGGGCCATTGTCTGCTTTTCCAGGCCATAGCAGAAAGCTGGATTAGAAGTGAGCAGCCAGGACATGAACTGGCACCTGTATGGGATGCCGGCACTGCAGGCGGCTGCTTTATCTACCAAGCCACAGCACTAGCTCCCATACATATTTTTTTTTTTTATTCTTTGTTTTCCACAATGCCTTTTTACATAGATAAGTGATAAAATACTTGAATAAAATAGCCCAGAAGCTATAGAAGGGAGTTAGTTCAATATCCAAGGTAAATGACCCAAAAGACCCTAGAGGGGCCAGTGTGTGTCTGTTTTATCTCTTACTTTCCTTTGATTACTGACATCCTTCTGCATCAAATTGTATCTAATTCCATTGTAAAGTAATTTATTGTTTTCTACCTTTTCCACTAAAGTACTGTTTTGTGCAATATAGGAATAGAAAAATCTGAAAATCTTGTTTTACTATGTAATCTTTGCAACCTTACATATTCTGTAAATTGTCTAAATAGTATCTATTAGAAAAATATTTTGTGCTAGTCTCTGGAGTCCAAAAAACTGTATAAATCAAGGTACTTTTCCTTCAGAAGCTCAAAATGCCATTTTACGGGTGGGTGTTGTGGTGCAGCAGGTTAAGCTACTACTTGAGGTATTCACATTCCATATCAAGATACTTAGGATTGAGTCCCATGTCTGCTTCTCATCCAGCTTCCTGATAATGCACCTGGGAGTTAGCACATGATGGCTAATGTATTGTCACCCACTTGGGAAACCTGAAAGGATTTCCAGGCTCACAGCTGTGGCTTGGTCCAGCCCTGGCTGTTTGTGGGCATTTTTGGAGAGAGTGAACTAGTGGATATAAGATTTCTGTCTCTTTTCTATATTGTCACTGTGCCTTTCAAATGAATAAACAAATAGTCTTTTAAAAATGTTATTTTAATGTCTTTTTTTTTTTTTAAAGATTTTATTTATTTCTTTGAAAGCTACAGTTGCAGAGAGAAGGAGAGACAGAGAGAAAAGTCTTCCATCTACCAGTTCATTCCCAGATGGCCACAGTGGCCAGAGCTGGGCTGAACTGAAGCCAGGAGCCAGGAGCTTCTTCTGGTGTGCTCGCTGGTACAGGAGCCCAAGGACTTGGGCTATCTTCCACTGCTTTCCCAGGCTATAAGCAGAGAGCTGGAATAGAAGAGGAGCAGCCAGAACACGAACTGGTGCCCACATGGGATGCTAGTGCTTCAGGTGGAAGCTTTGCATACTACGTCACAGTGCCAGCTCCTTTGAAGTCTCTTTATATGCATCTAATTTCTAGTTATATCTCAAGACTGAGAAACATTTATTTGCCCGTAAGGATTTTTTCTTTTTAAAGATTTGTTTATTTTATTTGAATGGCAATGTTACCCAGAGAGGGACAGCCAGAGATCTTCCACCCGCTAGTTCACCCCCGCAAATGGCCACAACACCCACTGCTGGGCCAGGCAGAAGCCATGAATTCTGTCTGGTTCTCCAATACAGGTGGCAGTGGCCAAAATGCTCAGGCTATCATCCACTGACTTCCTTGGTGTGTTCCTGTGGAGCTGCATTGGAAGTAGAGCAGCTAACACTCGAACTGGCATCCATGTATGTGGAATGCTGGCACTGTAGGCCATGGCTTAACCCACTGCGCCACAATGCCAGCTGGTCAGGATATTTATCTTCTCTTTTACCACTACCTCAAATACTTAAGAACCTGTGTGTATTGTGCACCGTTCCTTTAAAGATCTGTGTGTAAGGGCTGGTGCTGTGGCGTAGTGGGTAAAACTCCCGACTGCAGTGCCGGCATCTCATATGAGTGCAGGTTCGAGTTCCAGCTGCCCCACTTCTGATCCAATCCCAACTGCTCCTCCTCTGATCCAGCTCTCTGCTATAGCCTGAGAAAACAGTAGAAGATAGCCCAGGTCCCTGGGCCCCTGCACCTGCGTTGGAGACCTGGAAGAAGCTCTGGCTTCTTCTGGGAAGTGAACCAGCAATGGAAAACCTCTCTCTCCTACCCTTCCCCTGCGTCTGCTTCTCTGTATTTCTGCTTTTCAAATAAATAAATGTTAAACAAAAAGAAGATCTGTGTGTAGAGAACATTTTAAAGGTTGTGTCCTACTTGGTCAGTAGGAGAAACTTAAGCCATTTTTATTGAGAATCTTTGTTATTAGAACACTATAGTAACCTACTTGGTGTTTTCTCAAGATGTTCATAATATGCCATCTTTAATTCACTTAACTGACCTTTTGCTTCTTAATATGTATATAAAATTTGGTCTTAATAAAAGGTAATTTTACAGTACCCCAAACTACTAATAAAATAATATTTTCCTATTTGTGGTTTCAGATTACAAATTTAGAAACACTCGTCCGGTGTTCAAGTCTTTTGGTGGGTGTTCTCGGCTGCTATTCTTCTATGGGTATAATAGCTGAAGAGGAAGCATGTAAATCAGAATTGTTCCAGAAAGCCAAGGTAGGAGAATTTTTGTTGATTTCTGAAAAACTAGTTAAATTTGTTTGGAAAGCAAAATGTTACTTAAGTTGAACATTCCTAATCTGAGATCTGACATGTTCCCTGATCTGAAACTTGGAGTCTGACATGATTCTACAAGTAGAAATTTCATATCTGACCTCATTTGATGAGTTATAGTTAAAATGGAGATGCATAACACATTGTTGCATAGGATCACCTTCAGGCTGAGGGTATAAGGTGTGTATGAAATAATTTCATGTTTAGTCTTCAATTATATGCAAATATTCTAAAATTTGAAAGAAATCTGAAGTACTTCTAATCATTTTGGATAAGGGATACTCAGCCCATATAGTTAACCCTTTCTTTTATTTATGCTGCCTGAGAAGAAATCATACTGTATGTCCTTCTCTCTCAGTACTTTTTTTTTTTTTAATATTTATTTATTTATTTGAAAGAATTACAAAGGGAGAGCAAGAGATCTCTGTCTGCTGGTTTACCCCTTAATATCTGGGACTCGAACCTGTGCTCATATGAGATACTGGTGTTGCAGGCAACTGGTTTACCCGCTGTACTATGATGTAGGCCCCTTGGCATTTCTGATAATGGAATGACTTGCAGAAAATAAAGTATAAGATTTGTAATTTTTTTAATGTTCATGCTTTTTTATTTTACTTTATGACCATGTCCGATTTGTAAATGCAATTGTCTATGGAAGCAATACTAAACTATAATTTTAATTAGAATTTTAATTTTCCCTCCTTCTGTTCTTAATAGTCTTTAATGCAGTGTGCAGGAGAAAGCATAACTCTGTTCAAAAATAAGACATATGAGGAATCTAGAATTGGTTCCCTGAGAAATATGATGCATATATGTACAAGTTGCTTATGTAACTGTACCAAGGTAAGATACTCTGCTTACTTGGAATGTAGCTCATTTAGGGGAATAATTACTGATTTTTTTTTTTTTTGGCTTCGTTCTTAAGTTCATAAACTGACTTAAAGATAAATTGAACTGTAAAGATAATATACAGAGGAATAAAGGAATAGTAGTCTGAGTTTCTTGTGGAACTAATTTCATCATTGAAATTTTCTGAGATTTTCTACCCACTTTCATATGGCATTAACATAGATGATTCTTTTATTGCTGACGTATTTTCATTTGTTTAATGAAAATTTGTTAACTATAAACTATGTGATATGCATATTCCTATACCAGGACTAATGTGTATCACAAAGATAATTCTAGCACATAAGTTACTTGATTTTGCCCACATCATTTTAGATAGTGTTTAGTAGAAAGACTACTATTCCTGGTGATCTTTGTTTTGACTTGGAGCAGGTCTATGGCTTTAGTTCAGCCCTGCAGAATGTAAATAATAATTGGAAAGATCTCTAAAAGTTAATAATAACTGGAAATATCTTGAAAAGTACTTGACCATATATCAATATTATCAGCATATATTTCTGGTTTTGCATTTTGATTTCTGCCATTTGCTTTAAGTGAGAAAAGATAGAAATGGAAGAAAAAAACTGTAATCTGCAGTTACTGCTTATGTTTTGTATAATTAGCTGATATTTTAAATTTTTTAAGCACATTCATATTCAAAGTCGTATTATAGTTATTATTTCTATAAGAAAAGAAATTACTGCTTCTGAAATAATTTAAGGTTTGGCCTTAATAGTAAATTTTTATGTACATTTTATTTGAAGTAGAACAAATACTATCTGCCAAGAGTAATTTTAAAATTTCTTTATTGCTTGATTCATTGTCTTAATTATAGCAGAATCCAAATAAGATTACATCTGGCTTTTTCCTACGATTGTTAACATCAAAGCTAATGAATGACATTGCAGATATTTGTAAAAGTCTAGTAAGTATGGTTCCTGTTTTAATTTTATGATTCTAAAATGTGTATTTTTTTCTTGTTGAAATGTCTTAAAAAGGTTCGATCTCAAAATGTATATCATCTTATTTTTGTATAAATGACAATATTAAATAAAAACATTGGGTTTGAAGAAAATGTATTTGATAGGTCCTTAATGTTGGTACCTAATGCAGTACCTGGCTTTTTGATTCTCAATAAATAATAGATTCTAAAACTGGAAACTAATCATCTGGGCTCATACCTCTTTCTGTGTAACACTGCCAAAATTCAGAATAATTATTTTTCTTAAAAAAAATGAAAAACATTACCAGACAAGCAACATATTCTTTTTTTTTTTTGACAGGCAGAGTGGACAATGAGAGTGAGAGAGAGACAGAGAGAAAGGTCTTCCTTTTGCCGTTGGTTCACCCTCCAATGGCCGCTGCGGCCGGCGCGCTGTAGCTGGCGCACCGCGCTGATCCGAACCTGGGAGCCAGGTGCTTCTCCGGGTCTCCCATGCGGGTGCGGGGTCTAAGCACTTGGGCCATCCTCCACTGCACTCCCGGGCCACAGCAGAGAGCTGGACGGGAAGAGGGGCAATTGGGACAGAATCTGGTGCCCCAACCAGGACTAGAACCCGGTGTGCTGGAGCCGCAAGGCGGAGGATTAGCCTCCGCAAGGCGGAGGATTAGCGCCGGCCTGCAACATATTCTTACTGTGGTATTGATTTTTTATTTATCCCATGAAAATCAGCTTAATGCTACATACATTCTGTTGTATAAATAAATAAATAAAACTTACAAAAGGAAATAAAGCCATATAATAGGTTTTGGGGAACAGGATCTCACAGATGAGAGATGGAACTCTGATCTGCAAGTGCCTGCAAATTAGTAGCAAAAACCCAGTCATATTTATTATATGTGCCTAGTGCCTGGAACATAGAATAAACATTTATTCTGAGTGAGATAATACTCTATAAATTGGTTATTTTTATTTTAATGCAAGTATTGATGGTTTTCTCTATAACTGTACTTATTTTATAAGCTACATACTTCTATGCCTTTTTGTCAACTTTTATTTAATAAATATAAATTTCCAAAGTACAACTTTTGGATTATAGCGGCTTTTCCCCCCATAACCTCCCTCCCACCTGCAGCCATCCCATCTCCCATTCCCTCTCCCATCCCATTCTTCATCAAGATTCATTTTCAATTATCTTAATATACAGAAGATCAACTTAGTATATATTAAGATTTCAACAGTATGCGCCCACACAGAAACACAAAGTATAAAGTACTGTTTGAGTAGTAGTTTTACCGTTAATTTGCATGGTACAACACATTAAGGACAGAGATCTTACATGGGGAGCAAGTGTACAGTGACTCCTGTTGATTTAACAATTGACACTTTTATTTATGACATCCATGGTTAAGTTTATTCCAAGATATTTGATTGTTTTTGTAGCTATTGTGAATGGGATTGATCTTAGAAGTTCTTTAAAGGCTGTTGATTTTTGTGCATTGATTTTATATCCTGCTACTTTGCCAAACTTTTCTATGAGTTCCAGTAGTCTCTTAGTAGAGTTCTTTGGATCCCCTACATAAAGAATCATATCATCTGCAAAGAGGGATAGTTTGAGTTCTTCCTTCCCATTTTGTATCCCTTTAATTTCTTTTTCTTCCCTAATGGCTCCATCTAAAACTTCCAGTGCTATATTGAATAGCAGTGGTAAGAGTGGGCATCCCTGTATGGTACCAGATCTCAGTGGAAATGCTTCCAACGTTACCCCATTCAATAAGATGCTGGCCATGGGTATTTCATAAAATGCCTCGATTGTGTTGAGGAATGTTCCTTCTATACCCAGTTTGCTTAGAGTTTTCATCATGAAGGGGTGTTTTACTTTATCATATGCTGTCTCGGCACTTCTGTGCCTTTTTTAGCAATGTATGGTGTCCTACCTTTTATGAATTTTATATGTATATATATTTATATATTTAAATATATATTTAATATTTAAATATATAATTTTAAATATATATTTAATATAAATTAAATATATATATAATAAATTAAATATATATTTAAACATATACTTTTAAATATAAATATATATATAATTTTTAAATATATATATTTAATTTTAATCTCTTTAAAATATTGCTTTTTGTTGCAAAGAGTTCTAAAGTAAAGGTTCTTGAACTCTTTATTTTGTGTACTTGTATTCGTGCAAATGAATGATACAGAATAAATTCTAGCAGTAAATTTGCTTGTTGAGAATATGAATCTTATTTTTAATGGATAGTGTCATTATCCCTCAAAATAGTTAAACTAGTTTTTCCACACATCCTTATTAACTTGGGATATACACATACACACACACACATACACATATGTGTATATATATTTAAGGTTTATTTATTTGAGAGGCAGAGTTACAGCTAAAGAGAGGGAGAGGCAGAGAGATACCTTCCATCCGCTGGCTTACTCCCAAATTGCTACAGTGGCTGGAGGTGTGCCAGGCTGAAACCAGGAGCCTGGAGCTTCCTCCAGGTCTACCACCTGTGTGCAGGGGCCCAAGCACTTGGGCCTTCCTCTGCTGCTTTCCCAGACCATTAGCAGAGAGCTGGATCAGAAGAGGAGCAGCCAAGACTCAAGCCGGCACCCATATGTGGTACTGGCACTGCAGGCAGTGCCTTTACCTGCTATGCCACAGCACCAGCCCCAATACATAACTTTTTAATACAAAGAATCATTTATAAAGTTTGAAAATTAGGAATACTGCTGTATTACAGTTTTTATATCCATTTTCCAAGTGGATGTTGAATAAAAATAATACTGTTGCATTCATGGATACATAAATATTGAATTCTCTGGGTGAGTTTTAACTATTTTTTCCTGAAAGGAGCCAACTTGAACATCCTTGTTTCTCTTCTTTGAAGGCAACCTTAATAAAAAAGCCATTTGACTGTGGAGAAATAGAATCAATGGAAGATGATACTACTGAAAATCTAATGGAGGTAGAAGATCAGTCATCCATGAATCTCTTTAATGATCACTCTGCTAGTAGTGAGAGTGATGCAAATGAATTTGGAGAGAACCAAAATACTATTGGTAAGTACATATTTTCTGTTTGGGATGTCTTTTCCCTGTTTATATTACTTGAACATTATAGAAAGTCTCATTAATTTCAATTTTATGCTCATTTCATTTTTCCTTAGCGTAATCTGTAATGATTGTTCCCTTCCTGTTCACCTTAAATTTCTTGGATTTATTTTATTTATTTATTTATTTATTTATTTTTGACAGGCAGAGTGGACAGTGAGAGAGAGAGAGACACAGAGAGAAAGGTCTTCCTTTGCCGTTGGTTCACCCTCCAATGGCCGCCGCGGCCGGCGCGCTGCGGCCGGCGCACCGCGCTGATCCGATGGCAGGAGCCAGGTACTTATCCTGGTCTCCCATGCCGGTGCAGGGCCCAAGCACTTGGGCCATCCTCCACTGCACTCCCTGGCCACAGCAGAGAGCTGGCCTGGAAGAGGGGCAACCGGGACAGAATCCGGCGCCCCGAGCGGGACTAGAACTCGGTGTGCCGGCACCGCAAGGCGGAGGATTAGCCTGTTGAGCCACGGCACCGGCCTGGATTTATTTTTTTTAAACTGAATTTATTAACTTTCTATTATATTCTTCCCGGGAGGAATTCAGAATTATAAGACATTACTGCTAAATTTCACCCCTCTGAAAAGAGCATTTGTTGTGGTGGTTAATCTTCTGCTTGGCATTCCAGCTTCCTGTGTTAGAGTGCTTGACTTAAAGTCCTAGCTCTACTCTTCTTTCCACCTCCCTTATAACACATATCTTGGGAGCCGGCAGATGGTTCAAGTAGTTGGATTCCTGTCACTCATCTGGGAGTACTATGTGGGCATTTGAGAAATGAACCTGCAGATGGGAACATGTTCGCTATCTTTATGCCTCTCAAATAAATAAATAAATAAAACTTATAAAAGGAAGTAGAGCCATTTGATAGATTTTGGGGAACAGGATCTCACCAATGAGAGATGGAATTCTGATCTGCATATGCCTGCAAATTGGTGGCAGAGACCCAGTCACTTGAGCTATATCATTGCTTCCTCCTAATATCTACATTGGCAAGAAGCTGGAGTTGGGAGCCAGAGCTGGGAATTGAATCCAAATACTCTGACATGGGATTCGGCCATCTTAATTGCTTGGCCAAGTGTCTGCTCCCATATCCCTTTTATAACTTGTTAGTTTTAATGTTAGTTTAACATTAAAATAAGCATTTTCCCCAAGTAACTGCTGCTTTTCCTAAGCCATTAGCAGGGAGCTGGATTGTTAGTGGAGCAGCTTGGATGCCAGCATTGCAGGCAGTGATTTTACCTGTTAGAGCACAACTTTTTAATGACTATACTATTTTTTTAAAGATTTATTTATTTATTTGAAAGTTTTCGTTACACAGAGAGAGGAGAGGCAGAGAGAGGGAGAGAGATCATCCTTCCGATTGTTCACTCCCCAGTTGGCTGCAATGGCCGGAGCTGCGCTGATCCAAAGCCAGGAGGCAGAAGCTTCTTCTGGGTTTCCTGTGCAGGTGCAGGGGCCTAAGGACTTGAGCCATTTTCTACAACTTTTCCAGTCCATAGCACAGAGCTGGATTGGAAGTGGAGCAGCCGGGTCTTAAACCAGCACCCATATGGGATGCTGGCGTTTCCGGCCAGGAGGTTAATCCGCTGAGCCACAGTGCTGGCCCCAACTATACTATTCTAATACTAAATATTGTGATTTTCTTGACCAATTTTTTCGACCAATTTTTATTGTCAGAAATTTGGGAGCTGGCACTGTGGCTTTCTAGACTAATCCTCCACCTGCGGTGCCAGCACCCCGGGTTCTAGTCCTGGTTGCTCCTCTTGCAGTTCAGCTCTCTGCTGTGGCCCGGGAGGGCAGCGGAGGATGGCCTAAGTGCTTGGGTCCCTGCACCTGCATGGGAGACCAGGAGGAAGTACCCAGCTCTTGGCTTCGGATTGGCGTGGTGCCAGCTGAGGCGGCCATTTGCGGAGTAAAGCAATGGAAGGAAGACCGCTCTCTCTGTCTCTCTCTCTCTCTCTCCCTGTCTAACTGCCTGGCCAAAAAAAAAAGACTATTGGAACTCATAGAAGAGTTCTTTTCTGTTTCCTTGTAATAGCATTACTATGGTGGAATTAATCTAAATACCTTTTTTCCTGTTTTTGATTATTTCTTAATAATAGAATCCTTTTCATCAAGAAATTCGAAGCTTTTGTTGTATAATTAAATTCATTGTAGTTTTGTTTTCTGTACACTTTTTGGGGTAGGAGAAGGGGAGGATATTCCAGTTAATATATGTGGTGGGATGGCGCTGTGTCGCAGTTGGTTAATGCCTTGGCCTGAAGTGCCGGCATCCCATATGGGTGCCAGTTCGAGTCCCGACTGCTCCAGTTCTGATCCACTGGTTCACTCCCCAAATGGCCAGAAGTTCTTCCAGGTTTCCCATGCAGGTGCAGGGGCCCAAGGACTTGGGCCATCTTCTACTGCTTTCCCAGGCCATAGCAGAGAGCTAGATTGGAAGTGGAGCAGCCGGGACTCAAACCGGCGTCCATATGGGATGCTCACACTGCAGGCAGTGGTTTTACCTGCAATGCCACAGTGCTAGCCTCTAAAAAAAATAATAATATATGGCTTTTCTACCTCTCAGTGTTAATAAGTGCTTTTCATTTTTAGGTGCCATGAATCCATTAGCTGAAGAATATCTGTCAAAGCACGATCTCCTTCTTTTAGACATGGTCAAGTTCTTGTGTATGTGTGTAACTACTTCTCAAACCAGTACTGTGTCATTTAGAGCGGCTGATATTCGGAGAAAATTGTTGATGCTAGTTGATTCTAGCATATTAGACCCTACTAAATCTGTCCACCTACACATGGTGAGTTAAGTGAAATGAAGAAACTGTTTGATTCTGTTTCATTGTACTGATTAAATGCGATAGTCTAACATGTGAGAATCACAATTGCCTTTGAAGACTTGATACTGCCTGCTTAAGAAATGAATCTGGGACTAGTTATAAAATATACTTTCCCTTTTTATGTATTGTGAAAAAAATTTAAATGCTTGCTGAAACATTGAAACTTGGATGAAATTTGGTTAGATTATTCCCTTTATGTATAATTATCAAATTGTTATTGGACTAAGTCAAGAAACAGATGTAGAATATAAAAAGTAATGCATAATTGTGTTTGAAGTTTGCATCTTGCCTTTGTCTTGATACTAGTGAAAGATAGGTTCATTTCTAGTTCATTACCATAGGGTTTGTTTGGTGTTCTCTTTCTGTATATGTAGCTCCATTTTGTGAAAGTCATAAACGTAGCTTTCCACTTAATCTTAAAACGTTTACTTTAAAACTCAATTGCTTTATATGTAACTAATCTCTGACCATGTCGGCTGTTTCCTTAACTTCAGCCCCTGTGTATAAGGTGATAAGAGTCCCTAGGCCAGTGAGAAGCTGAGTGGGTACCAGGGCATGTTTCCATTTCCAAAAAATTGGCAGACATATTTGGTGAGTCACTAATTCAGAGAAACATGCTGGTTGTGTCCCTGATAGATTGGCTTAACACATTCCCAGCATGGGCAAATATGCATGTGATCCCCCAACCACAGCAAACAAGTTTGTGCTCTGCTTGAGCCCTTGGTTTTGGCCCTGCCAGTTAGTCTAGTCAAATCTCTAGTCCTGGCCAAAGGGAAACTGTTGTATGCTTTTCTTGAAACGGTGTTTAAAGTCACTTCAAAGCACTCAGTAACATGTGACTTTCACATCAAATATTTGAAAGCTTCATTTTATTTTCTTAATATTAAAGATAAAATAAGCAATATACTATTCTGCCTATAAATACTAGGGGGAAAATCTCATATGATCTCCTAGTATAACTAGAAAAATGTTTGGTACCTCGCTGTATCTTCCATTATGTATGGCAGTTGCTAAATAGCGCATAGTATCCATAGTTCCATGTTAAGCCTCAGAAAGTTGTCATTAGGAGGGTAAGTCAGGGCCTTTGACTTTTCTTCCCTGCCTGTGGTTTTCTCACGTTTCCAAAACAGATCAACAGGATAGATTTTAACCATTGAATTCTTAAAATCCAATCATTATTTTGGGAGGGTGAAGATATAATATAGTTTCAGATTCTCATTGAATACTTCTTTCATGATAATAATAATCATTTATTGAATTTCCACATGGCAGCCAGATTTACATTTATTTTCTGTAATCTTCAACAGTTGTCAGGCCAGGTCAGTGTATATCCCTGTTTTACAGGTGAGAGTACAAAGGTCCCAGATGGTTTTTTAACCATATAAATTAATGTTGTTGGTAGTAGGCTTTACATTCAGCTCTGTTTGACCTCAAAGGCTTTTTTTTTTTAACCATATGCCCTTTTGAAAATTTACATGGATGTGTTTGTGTGTATGTATAAGAAATATATGTGTGTATATATATATATGTGTGTGTGTGTATACACTAATATGTGAATGACCAGTGAAAAAAGCTGATTTTTTTTCTTCCCTACTATCTTAGTATTTAGTGCTTTTAAAGGAGCTTCCCAGAGGAGAGTATCCCTTGCCAATGGAAGATATTGTTGAACTTCTGAAACCACTATCGTAAGAAATTAAAACCATGTTCTCTTCCCTTTAAATTTCTCAGCTAACTGATAAGTTCTGCTAAGCTTATAAAGTTAAATTTTTTTCACCACAGCAATGTGTGTTCTCTGTATCGTCGTGACCAAGATGTTTGTAAAACAGTTTTAAACCATGTCCTTCCTGTAGTGACAAACCTAGGTCAAGGCAATTTGGATGCTGAGAACACAAGAGATGCTCAAGGACAATTCCTTACAGTGATTGGAGCATTTTGGTAGGTACAGGCTATTTTGTGAAATGTTTGTTTTTCTTTTACTACCTCTGGATACAAACATATACTTTGTATTTCTGCATTGGTGATTTCCTTTGATCTTCCTAGTGTAACTATGGACATCTTTTAATATTAGCAGAATGTAATTTGTTTCAATTGTTTGAAAAACAGCATTGTCTTTTGCTTAAGTCTTTTGCTTAAGGCTTGACTTGCTAAACTATATAATATGTTTACCTTAAAATTTTGAATCATTTAAAAGTTTAGCATGTGTGTTGAATAAAGAAAGTGTAACAAGACCAAATCAGTTGGATTGTTCATATTTCCAAAGAGTAAGTTGACCTTGTTGTTATCCAGTTAATTCACACTTAATGTCACAATCTGAGATAATATCATGATACTTAACAGGGAGTACATTTAGGCAATTTAGAGCTTTCATAATATTTAATTAATAAAGACTTATAAACTGGTGTGGAATGTGATTTTGAAATCTTGATACAATAAATAAAACTTTTTAAAAAAAGTCCTTTTAAAGCAGTTTATTGTAACACAGGTAAAGTATGATAGCCTGAAATATAGGCATACTTGTATGAAAAACATAATACACATTACAAGGAACTCTTTTTCAAACTAATTTCTTTTAACATGAGTTTTTGGGAGGGTGAGTACCTTGGCCTGTTTCACATAATGAGGATTAAGTTTAGCAGAGAAAGAAATTTTTAAAGCACCCTATATATTAACCTTAAATCCAGTGATTTTTCTGTGTTTTTATTTGAATGATTATTTAAATTTGAAACACTTAATTGATTTCAGGCATCTAACAAGGGAGAGGAAATGCACATTCTCTGTAAGAGTGGCACTAGTACAGTGCCTGAAAACTTTGCTTGAGGTAAGTTATTCCATGTGAGAAAGATCTCTGTTGAGATTTTAAAAGCAGCCTTAATTTCTGTTTGGTAATGATTGATTTTTCTCTTGATATTTTATATTCACTTCAAATTATTCTTTTCTCATAGGCTGATCCTTATTCAAAATGGGCTATTCTTAATGTAATGGGTAAAGATTTTCCTGTAAATGAAGTGTTTCCACAGTTCCTTGCTGATGATCATCACCAAGTTCGCATGTTGGCTGCAGAGTCAATCAATAGGTAACAGATCCAGTATTAATGAAGTGTTTGTAATGATGCAAATAGCAATGTAGTATCTAGCCCAGTCTAAGATCTCTAGATGAAATATTAAGAATGGCACTTATTGAGCATGTATTTGTACTGTGTACCTGGCATTTATGTCTTCTGATAATTCTGACAATTCTATCACTTAGGTACTATTATTTTCTTGAATATATAGATAAAAATTTTTGGCTTAGGTGAAATAACTTACTTGTTGTTACAAAATAATTGACTTGAATGAGGCATATCTGACACCACTTACAGGAGATGTAGAATGCTGGATAGATAGGACCATGATTTTCATGTGAATTAACACATTTTATATGTGCTAATTGCATTAAGTTTATTGGAGTGAGAATGCAGTTAGGCACTAGAGTTATTCTGTCAAGGGAATCTGTTTTATGTTAGAGTACTTAAATAAGCAAATATTAATTTCTTACGGATTACATGTTTATCAGGTAATTAAATCAACAGTATACTTTTTAAAATTAAATTGATTTTAAAACTTTAAGTTACAGCCTATCTTGTATTTGTCAACCTTGCATTCCAGGTAAATAAAGCATTTCCCTTCCTTTCTTTACTCTGTAGCATATTTGAAATACTATATTTTAACACATTTACCTCTCCCTGTTCGACTAGGATATAAAACTGCAACACATTATTATGTTAATATCAGCCCAGCTGCAAAAAAGGAAAACACTATCTAGTAGCAACTCATATAGAAAAAGACCCACTGAGTTTTACATCAGAGGTCCTACTATTAATAATATAATGTTTAAAATAGACAAATTTCACTGTTTGTTTTTTTTCTCCCAAAAGATTATTCCAAGATATGAAACAAGGAGATTGTCCCAGACTGTGGAAAGCACTTCCTTTGAAGCTTCAGCAGACTGCTTTTGACAATGCATGCTTGAAAACTCAGGAAGGAATGAGAGAAGTGGTAATTCTAGTAATACATATTTGTTCTTGTTTTATACTGTCTGTGAATATCTTATATATTATTTTATCAAGTGTGGCACACGATAATTTGTATCTAGTTACAATATAATACTTATCTACAACAGCCATGTGAACTGAATGAAATTACATTATATTAGCATATTTTTTTTGGTTCAACTTACATTTTTTTTTAGAGAAAAAATTTTACTGTTTTTATGGGTCTACAAATAATTTCCTTTTTTGTTAAAATACTTTGCATAATATATGGCTAAAACATGGTGATAAAAATGAATTCAGGAAAATATACCACAAGATAAAATTATCTTGATTTTTTTTAAACCTTGTGTTTTTCACATTTCTGTGTAGAATAATATTTTTCCTAAAGTGGTAAAAATTGTCTTAGTGTTCACATTTATTCATACCTATGCCCTCATTGTTTCTAAAAAGAATGTGAGACGATTAAATGACTATCAAATGTATGATACTGAGAAAATGCAAAGAGCATTTGGATGAAAGAATGTGAATTTAGAAAAGTGTTTCAATGGACTTGAAAGATAAATATAAATAGTGTAGAATTTAACAGTATTTTAAGGGATTTGAAAGATAAATATAAATAGTGTAGAATTTAAAAGAAATAATATATATTATTTTAATATCAGCCCAGCTGCAAAAAAGGAAAATACTATCTGGTAACAAATCATTTAGAAAAAGACCCACTGAGTTTTACATCAGAGATCCTACTATTAATAAACACTGTGATACAGAAGAAGTAAATTCTATCTATGTTTCATTGTTTCATTAATGGAAATAATGTTTTAATGAGCAGTGCTAATAAAATAACTTAGATCTGCTATACTATTTTTTTGTTTTTTTTTTTTTTTGTTTGTTTGTTTTTCTTTTGAACAGGCAGAGTGGACAGTGAGAGAGAGAGAGACAGAAAGGTCCTCCTTTACCATTGGTTCACCTCCCAATGGCTGCTGCGGCCAGCGCGCTGAGCTGATGCAAAGCCAGGAGCCAGGTGCTTCCTCCTGGTCTCCCATGCAGGTGCAGGGCCCAAGCACTTGGGCCATCCTCCACTGCCTTTCTGGGCCACAGCAGAGAGCTGGACTGGAGGAGGAGCAACCGGGACAGAATCCGGCGCCTCGACCGGGACTAGAACCCCAGGGTGCCAACGCCGCAGGCAGAGGATTAGCCTAGTGAGCCGCGGCGCTGGCTGCTATGCTTTTTTTTTTTTTAAAGATTTATTTATTTATTTGAAAGTCGGAGTTACAGAGAGAGAGAGAGAGAGTTCTTCTACCCGCTGGTTCACTCCCCAATTGGCCGCAGTGGCCAGCGCTGTGCTGATCCTAAGCCAGGAGCTTCTTCTGGGTCTCCTACGCAGGGGCCTAAGGACTTGGGCCATTTTATACTGCTTTCCCAGGTCATAGCAGAGAGCTGGATTGGAAGTAGAGCAGCTGAGACTCAAACTGGCACCCATATGGGATGCCGGCACTGCAGGCAGCGGCTTTACGCCACAGCACTGACCCCTGCTGTACTTATTAAAGGGCAGCTGAAATATGTTTGGTTCTGAGTAAAAATAGGTTTTTAATTAAGATTTAGAGAGTATGTAGGTCTTCATTTTACAAGGAATGTGAAGAAATCTAGTGGAAAGTTAGAAAGCTCATAGCTGTGTGCAAAGATTTCAGTGATTGCCGTTCAGTGAAGGAATTAGGACTTTTTTGTTCCAAAAGTCAGATCTAGGATCCCTGTGTAGCACATTTTCAAAATGTGAAGAGAAACTTCTATCAGATATAACTTTTATTTATTATTCTTTTTTAAGATTTATTTTATTTATTTGAAAAAGTTAGAGAGAGAGGTAGAGACAAAGAGATCTTCCATCTGCTGGTTCACTCTCCAGACGGCCGCAACAGCTGGAGCTGCACCGATCCAAAACCAGGAGCTTCCTCTGGGTCTCCCACATGGGTTCTGGGACCCAAGGACTTGGGCCATCTTCTACTTCTTTCCCAGGCCATAGCAGAGAGCTGAGTTGGAAGAGGAGTAGTTGGGACTAGAACCAGCGCCCATATGGGATGCTGGCGCTTCAGGCCAGGGCTTTAACCTGCTGTGCCACAGCACCAGCCCCTCAAATACAGCTTTTAAAAATAATGTATGTGACTATTGAAATTTTAGAATTGATTATTAAACTGGAAGTGTATCATGTGATTTTTTTCCTTTTGGTTATACATCTAATACTACTTTTTTTAACTTTTATGTAATAAATTTAAATTTCAAAAGTACAACTTTTGGACTATAGCGGCTTTTCCCCCCATAACCTCCCTCCTATCTGCAGCCATCCCATCTCCCACTCCCTCTCCCATCCCATTCTTTGTCAACATTCATTTTCAGTTATCTTTATATACAAAAGATCAACTTGGTATATACTAAGATTTCAACAGTTTGGGCCCACACAGAAACAAAGTATAAAGTACTGTTTGAGTCGTGGAAATTAATGTTAATTCGCATAGTACAACACATTAAGGACAGAGATCTTACATGGGGAGCAAGTATACAGTGACTCCTGTTGTTGATCTAACAATTGACACTCTTATTTATCATGTCAGTGATCACCTGAGGTTTTGTCATGAGTTGCCAAGGCTATGGAAGCCTCTGGAGTTCACAAACTCTGACCTTATTTAGGCAAGGCCATAGTCAAAGTGGAAGTTCTCTCCTCCCTTCAGAGAAAGGTACCTCCTTCTTTGATGTCCCATTCTTTCCGCTGGGATCTCACGCATAGAGATCTTTCATGTAGGTTTTTTTTTGTTTTGTTTGTTTGTTTGTTTGTTTTTGCCTTGGCTTTCCATGCCTGAGAAACTCTAATGGGCTTTTTAGCTGGATCTGAATGCCTTAAGGGCTGACTCTGAGACCAGAGTGCTGTTTAGGGCATCTGCCATTCTATGAGTCTGCTGTGCTGATACTGCCTTTTAAAGTATAAAGAGATATGTGTTAAATAGCAATTAAAAAAGTCATTTCAGGAATTACAGATGGAAGTTGAAGAGGACCTTTTAATCTCTCACCATCTTTTTGTTACTACTTTTTTTTTTTTTCATTTTTAAATTTTTATTTAATGAATGCGTTTTTACAGAGATACAACTTTAGGAATATCGTGGTTCTTTCCCCCATACCACTCCCCCTTGCTCCCATCCCACTTCCCATTCCCTCTCCCATCTCCTTCATTATAGTTCATTTTTAGTATGACTTTATATCCAGTCTTCCTCTTTTTCTTCAAGGAAATTTATATCTCACTGGCATGTTTTTCCTTTGACAATTCTTTCGATAGGATCTTAGGAAGAACAGTCTTTCTCAATCTTGAAAACTTCTATTTTCTCAAAATCTCTAGTTTTAGTGTGATCATTGTAGGATGTAGGATGTAAAACTGGTAACTAATGAAAACATCTGCTTAGATGTTTTCATTAGTTCTGTTACTTTAGTTTCAATAACTCATTTGTAATGTTTAAATACTGCATTATGTCATTGTTTTTAAAATTATTCATTCTTTGAAGTCCCACAGTGCTGAGAACCCTGAAATTTTGGATGAGACTTATAATAGAAAATCTGTTTTATTGATGATGATAGCTGTGGTTTTATACTGTAGCCCTGTCTGTGAAAAACAGGCTTTGTTTGCACTTTGCAAATCTGTAAAAGAGAATGGATTAGAACCTCACCTTGTGAAAAAGGTAAATGTGAATGACTTTATTATTATTATAATGATAATCCTCCTTGGTTAACTTTTTAACAGAGGGATTAAACCTTAGTTTTCAAATTGACACCTATTTAAGAGTTGGAAACTATTTTTTAGGTTGGAAATTTTGGAAAGCAATTATAGTAACTTTTTGAATAGTCTGTTTATTTGTATATAGTGTTACGTCTGACATTCCATTCATTAAACTAACAAAGATAAATGACCTTTAGTCACACAGACCAATCTCTGGAATAGCACTGATTGAGAGGAAACACACAGAGACAAGAGCAGTTTCAGGGATTTTGCCCTGTAGACTCTTCCAGCACACTAGCATCTATCAGGGCTAGAATTCAAATCTTAGGGTGGTGATGATTGTATTAGGGGAGGACAATTGGGATTCAAGCTTTACATATAGATTATTACAATGTTAAGGAATGTTGTTCTACCACCTCAGCATTGGAAGTTTGGGAAGTTCCAGGCTTTTCTGTTGCTGATTTTTATGTGGTGAATTAGTAGGCTGATACAGTATGGTTTCCATGGAGCTTTATAGTGGGTCAGTGGCCAACTTATAGGCGAACAGTTTTAGATAAGTTAACATTTTATTTTTTGGTATTAATATAGGGTGTTTTTTGGAAATATACAATTATACTAGCTAATTATTATAAGTGTTATATAATGTTTATATTTAACATTGAGGAGAATAATTTTAACTTAAACCTTCCTTTGAGATATAATCAAATGCTGGAAACTAACATATTTTAGTGGGTTTTTTTTTCCATTTAACATTTGCTTAGGGTTTGCTATGTCCCATTTATTATGCCAATTATATTAAATACAGTTTTTCTTTTTTTTATTATTCCTATCTCATTGATAAGAAAATCAAGGTATAGAAAAGTTAAATGCATGTTTAACTCAAACTAAATACTGCATTTTATATAGTAATTTTATATAGTAAAAGTAATTAACTGACTACTTGCCATATTTGGCACATTACAAAGCATGTTATACACAGAAAATCTCATTTAATTTTCTTCAAAATGTCACTCTTATTTTATAATTTAAAAATGAAGTAAAAAAATAATTTGTCTAAGGTCACATACCAATAAACAATGCAGAACTAGAATTCAAACTGACTGTAGAATTCTAATACAATGTCCTACCTCATTAGGAGTCATCTTAAAATTTTCTTCATTGAAATCCCTCTTGAATAAAATGGCTAAAAATAAAATGAAAAAAAAAAAACTCAAACTAAATGCTGTTAATAAAGACTTCATTTTTTAAAGGTATCAACTTTTGGTTTTTGCAGGTTTTGGAGAAAGTTTCTGAAGCTTTTGGATATAGAAATTTAGAAGACTTTATGGCTTCTCATTTAGATTATTTGGTTTTAGAATGGCTTAATTGTCAAAATACTGAATACAGATTATCTTCCTTTCCTTATATTTTATTAAACTACAAAAATGTTGAGGATTTTTATAGGTATGTATATAAATGACATATGTAAAATATGTTTAATTTAAAATTAGGTTATAATGTTTGGCAATTCACCTCCCCTGTACCATCTTCCTACACACAAGTAAAAGGCTGCATGGTGTCAGGAGCAGGACAGCTTGATTTAATGAGAATGTATTGAAAGTAGTCATTGGCCTTAACATTTTTTTTTAAAGATTTGTTTATTTTTATTTGAAAGTCAGAATTACACAGAGAGAGAAGAGGCAAAGAGAGAGAGAGAGAGAGAGGTCTTCCATCTGGTAGTTCACTCCCCAATTGGCCTCAATGGCCGGAGCTGCATCGATCCAAAGCCAGGAGCCAGGAGCTTCTTTTGGATCTCCCACATGGGTGCAGGGGCCCAAGGACTTGGACCATCTTGTACTGCTTTCCCAGGCCATAGCAGAAAGCTGGATTGGAAGTGGAGCAGCCGGGACTAGAACTGGTACCCATATGGGATGCCAGTACTTCAGGCCAGGGTGTTAACCCACAGCACCACAGTGCCGGCCCCTGGCTTTAAGATTTAATCTTAACTGTGTCAATAACCAGCCATGGGATTTGGGCAATACATGTAATCACTCACAGCATCTTGTACTTTTACTCTATAAAGTGAGGGAGTTATATGAGATCTTTAGTGTTCCTTTTAGCTTTAATATTTGATAATTTCCTCTTTGAAAAAAATCAAAGATAAACTACTAGTGGCTGAGTATTTGTCTTTTTGTGTGTGTGTGTTACTGGACTATAAGGATATTTAGTCATTTCTGTTAGATTTAGAAGTTTAAAGGAAAAGTATTCATTTTACTAACTATGTAGAGGAATTTTTTTTTTTAAATGAGAGGTTTGAAACAACTAAACACTAATGTTTAGGGACCAGCATCGTGGAATTGCAGGTTAAGCTGCTGCCAGTGAAGCCAACATCTTATATGAGCTCTGTTTTGAGTTCTGGCTGCTCTGCTTCTCATCCAGCTCAGATGCCCTCTGTAACTCCTGGCTAGGACCAGACCTGGGAGCCAGGAACTCAATCCAGGTCTTCCAATTCGTGGTAGAGAAACAAATGCTTGAGCTATCACCTGCTGCCTCCCAGGGTGTGAATTAGCCAGAAACTAGAATTGGGAGCAGGTCCAGGTCTGGAACTCAAGCTCTCTGATACGAGATGTAGGCATCCCAGCTAACAGCTTAACCATCAGGCCAAATTTCCAACCCCTCTCACCACACTTTTTTTCTTTTTTTAAAAGATTTATTTATTTATTTGACAGATTTACAGGGGGGGAGGGTTCTCCATTTGTTGGTTCATTCCCAAAATGGCTGAAATGGCCAAAGCTGGGCTAATCTGGAGCCAGGAGCTTTTTCCGGGTCTCTCATGAAGGTACAGGGACCCAAGGACTTGGGCCATCTTCCACTGCTTTCCCAGGCTGTAGCAGAGAGCTGGATCAGAAGTGTAGCAGTTGGGTCTCCAACGGGCACCCATATGGGATTTCAGCACTGCAGGTGGCGGCTTTTCACACTACACCACAGGGCCGACCCCTCACCACACATTTTGATCACAGAATTAAGATGGTATAGTGAGGCTGACACTGTGGCGCAGTGGCTTAACGCTCCAGCCTGCAGTGCCAACATCCCAAATGGGTGCCGGTTCAAGTCCCAGGTGCTCCACATCCGATCCAGCTCTCTGCTATGTCCTGGGAAAGCAGTAGAAGATGGCCCAAGTCCTTGGGTCCCTGAACCCACATGGAGACCTGGAGGAAGCTCCTGGCTCCTGGCTTCGGATCAGCTCAGCTCTGGCTGTTATGGTCATTTGGGGAATGAACCAGAAGAATGAAGAACTCTGTCTCTCTCTCTCCCTTTCTGACTCTCACTCTCTCATTTTCTCTCTCTCTCTCTCTCTCTCTTTCTCTCTGTCTCACCCTACCTTTCTCTGTAACTCTGTCTTTCAAATAAATAAATCTTTAATAAAAAAAAAAAAGATGGTATAGTATAAACTATGTGTTACATTACTATTTCCAATTTAATTTTATTTCTCCATAAACATAAAATAAGAATATTTACTAATCTTGATATAGTGATGCTCCAGTGTTGGCTATATGAAAACATTTTATTAATCTAAGAACTGTATTTTAAAATTTTACATTGAAAAACTTTACTTGCCAAATTTTAAAATTTTCATTTTTAGATCTTGTTATAAAATATTGATTCCACATCTGGTGATTAGAAGTCATTTCGATGAGGTGAAAGCCATTGCTAATCAGATTCAAGAAGATTGGAAAAGTCTTCTAGTAGACTGCTTTCCAAAGATTCTTGTAAATATTCTTCCTTATTTTGCCTACGAGGATGCAAAAGACAGTGGGATGGCACAGCAAAGAGAGATTGCTTCCACAGTTTATGATATGCTTAAAAGTGAGAACTTATTAGGAAAACAGGTAAGGATGAATGTTACTTACTTTTTATCCCCTAATTGGTTTGATTTGTAAACTTTAAATTTTAAGCCTATTTAGTAATCATTTTTGAAATTACATTTAGTTTGTGGTAGTTAATAACGTAGCAATCCATGATTTTTTTGTTGTTGAGTGGTGTTCTCTACCTTTGATTGGCACTTATGTCAGTGGAAATATTTTCTCAAAAATACTCAAAAAGAAACAGTAAAAAATTTTTTTGAAATAATTTTATCTCTGCCTTTTCATATTTATTTTAATTACTAATAATACATGACTGCAAACTGGATGTTAAGTTCAAGTAACACTGAATAGTGTATATAGAAAACCTTCTTCACTCCCTCTTCAAAAGTTTTCTGCTTTTCCAGGAAAAGCACCATACCAAATTTCCAGGCCTTGCATGCTTTTTTTTTTCTAATGACACTTTATACCTTCTAACATAAGATTTATTTTGAAAGGCAGAGAAACAGATCTTCCATCTACTGTTTCAATCCCCAAATATCACAACAGCCAGGACTTGGGCATTTCCATCGAGTCCCACATGGGTGTCAAGAGCCCAAGTACTTGTATCATTTTATGCTTTCTCAGGCATCATTTGCAGGGAGCCAGATTGTAAACAGAGCAGCCAGGACTTGAATTGGTATGCTGATAGGGGATGCTGACATTGCAGGTGATGCCTTAATCCATTGTACCACAATGCTGGCCGCATAATCCACTTTTAAATTCTATTCATTTTTAATATTATTCTTCTCTTCTATAATATAAGTACTATGAAGGTAGGACTTATGTCGTTTAGTGGTAGGGAGATCCAGGGGCTGATGTATTCCACCCACCTATTATATATTGGGTGTTCATTAAGTATTTAAGTTTTTTTATTTGTTTGTTGGAGAGAAAGTCAGATCTTCCATTTACTGGTTCACTCCCTAAATACCCCCTAGTAGGTAGGACTGCTAGGCTGAAGCCTAGAACCTAGAACTTATTCCAGGTTTCTCACGTGGGTGGCAAGGACCCAACTATATCATCCGCTGCCCACCAGGGTGCTGTACATTAACAAGAAGCTGGAATTGGGAGTGGAGCCAGGACTTTAACCCAGGTAACTCTGATACAGAATGTGGGCATCTCAAGCAACATCACTAAAGATTTGTTAAAAGAAGGAGTCTAATAAAGAAGGAACTCACAAAGCTAGCTTTGTTTTATGGTCAAATTATTTGAAGCAACTTGGGTTAAAATACATATATTTGGGCTATTGCTCTGTACTACAGATCTGGCCTATTACAGAATCCTCTCATTTTATGTGCAGAAGAATTCATTTGTGGCACAGTGGATTAAGCTGCTCCCTGGAATACCTGTATCCCATATTAGAATGCCAGTTCAAATCCTGGCTACTTTGCTGTTAACCCAGCTTCCTATTAAAGTGCACAGGAAGGCACCAATTGATGGCTTAAGTACTTGGGCCCCTATCACCCATGTGGGAGACCAAGACAATATTCTTGGGTCCTGATTTTGGCCTGGGCTGGCCTCATCCCCAGCTGTTGGAGTCATCTGTGGAATGAACCAACAGACAGAAGGCTTGTGTGTCTGTGTCTGTGTCTGTGTCTGTGTCTGTGTCTGTGTGTGTGGCCTGTCTTTCAAATAAACCTTTTAAAAAATGCATATGTAAAATATCCTAAGTAAAAAAACCTTTTTTTACTCCAAATTTATTTCTTTTTGAATATGAGTAAAAGACAACTAACCAAGAGTCAGAATGGGTTTAGGAGGGAAAACTGATCACATTTGATCCTGATTGAAACACTGGTCTCAAGGCAAAACCTAAATAATTATTTCTTAGCTTACTGGTTAAAGACAGAAGTTCTTGCTCATTTTCACTTAGCGTTAAGTTGTAGATATAACTTTTTCTACATGTGCTTTTTTTTTTTTTTTTTTTTTTTTTTTGACAGGCAGAGTGGACACTGAGAGAGAGACAGAGAGAAAGGTCTTCCTTTTGCCGTTGGGTCACCCTCCAATGGCCTCTGCGGCCGGCGCACCGCACTGATCCGAAGGCAGAAGCCAGGTGCTCCTCCTGGTCTCCCATGGGGTGCAGGGCCCAAGCACCTGGGCCATCCTCCACTGCACTCCCTGGCCACAGCAGAGAGCTGGCCTGGAAGAGGGGCAACCGGGACAGAATCCGGCGCCCCGACCGGGACTAGAACCCGGTGTGCCGGCGCCGCAAGGTGGAGGATTAGCCTAGTGAGCCGCAGCGCTGGCCCTACATGTGCTTTCTGTGATTTAGACTCATAGGATTCCTTTTGTGTGTCTATGAAAGTTAGTATAAATATTAATAGTTTTGGAATCATCTAAAATTTTTGAGTTGTTGAATGCCTAAAATATTTACAAATCATAAGATTTTTGGCTGTACCTAAAATCTGAGCAATTTTTATATGCTGTTGGTAGACCTTACAGATCTAGCTTATTAGAGAATCCTATAAAACTATTGAAGTCAGCTATTTTATGCACAGAAGAACTCAATAACTGTTCCTCTACAGGCCACCATTGTGGCATAGCAGGTTAAGCCTCTGCCAGTGATGCTGCCATCCAACACTGACGCCAGTTTGAGACCCGGCTGCTCCATTTCTGATCCAGTTCCCTGCCAATGCATCTGAGAAAGCAGCAGAGGATAGCCCAAGTGTTTGGACCCCTGCATCCATGTGGAAGCCTCAGAAGAAGCTCCTGTCTTCAGCCTGGCCCAACTCCTGCTGTTGTTGCCATTTGAAGAGTAAACCAGTAGATGGAAGATCTTTCTATCTTTCTCCGTCTGTCTTTGTCTCTCCTTCTGTCTCTGTAACTCTGGCTTTAAAATAAATAAAAAATAAATCTTAAAATTATTCTTCTGATATTAAACAGATTTCCCTAGTTTTCCCTTACTTATTCCACATAGTATGGAAAAGCTGGATTTTAGAAGAGTTGAAACTTTGGAGATAACATGGACAACTGATATGAAAACTTGAGGGAAAAGTTAGAATGTTTGTTAGGTTTCTTTCTTGTCTTGCTCCAAAATATGTTTTGCTGTTAGAGTGTTTCTGAATCTCTTTGCACATCTAATAAATAGACTTTTACTTTAGAACACTATAATTCATTATTTAGAGAAATAATAACTGTCAACTTCACAGTTCACATTTGACTGACATATAACATAGCAAATTAATTTTTTTAGAGAATGTATGCCCTTTGTGAGGATACAAATTGCCAGTAGTGGGAAGCAGAATGATGAAATTATGCTCCCTGAGGGAAGGTTTTAGTTGACTCTAGATGAAAGGGGATGTAAGTAGCAGTTAGCCTCAGAATTTGGGATCTCACCAGAGTAGAAGTTGGGTAGAAAGTTGGGTAGAAGCCATGCAGTGAGCAAATAGCGGTATTGCCCGTCACTGAGAATTTTTTAAGGTTTGTGTTTTGTTTTGTTTTAATTTCTTGAAAGATTTACTGAGAGAGATGAAGACAGAGAGAGGTCTTCCGTCTTCTAGTTCTCTCCTCAAATGGCCACAGCAGCCAGAACTGAGCTGATCTGAAGCCAAGAGCCAGGAGCTTCATCCCAGTGTGCCATGTGGGTGCAGGGGCCCAAGGACTGGGGCCATCCTCACTGCTTTCCCAGGCGCATTTGCAGGGAGTTGGATTGGAAGTGGAGCAGCTGGGACTCCAACTGGTGCCCATATGGGTTTAAGCCACTGCACCAGCCCTGAGAATTCTTAAATTCTACAAATGATGGAGTTCTCAAATAAATCAAGAGAAAATTGTAAACTGAGAAATGGTTTAGGTCACTAGGGCCTTTGTGGGCAGGGGAATTACTAGGTTGAAGCATTTAGTGCTAGGACCAAAGCTTCAGTTAAAATGTTTCTTTAAAATTAAGACTACCAGGTGCTGTTCTTGTAGAGTGGGTTAATCTGTGTGAGACCCAGAAGATCTTTCTCTCTGCCACCTTCCCCTGTCACTCTGCCTTTCAAAGAAGTAAATCTTTTATTATTATTTTTCAAAATATTTATTTGAATGTCAGTTAGAGAGCTTCCATCTGCTGCTTTACTCCCCAGATGGCCACAACAGCCAGGGATGGGCCAGGCAAAGCCAGGAGCTTCATCCAGCTCATCCACATGAGTAGTAAGGGCCCTAACACTTGTGCCATCTGCTGCTGCTTTTCCCAGGCCTTTAGAGAGCTGGATTGGAAGTGGAGCAGCCAAGACACAAACCTGCACACATAGGAAATGCCAGCCTTGCAGGTGATAGCTTTTTACCCACTATGCCATAACAACCATCCCTCAAATAAATAAATCTTTAAAAATAAATAAAATGTGAGAATTGGATTAAGAGACCATTATATAATATGGTTTCTACTTTCCTCATAGTATGCAGGTTGGCTGCATGTAAGAAAAAGGTGCAGTTAGCTATGTATCTTGCAGATCTTAGTCTTTTGGTTATGTGTTTTCTTTTATAGTCACTAAATAATTCTGTAGATACGGCAACAACATAAGTCTTTTGAGCTGTGTTAAAGGTTACAGATGTAAAAATATTAAATATATTTTAATTTTGTTTCCTTTCAGATTGATCATCTGTTTATTAGCAATTTACCAGAGATTGTGGTAGAGTTATTAATGACATTACATGAACCAGCAAATTCTGATGCCAGCCAAAGCACTGACCTCTCTGAGTTTTCAGGGTATGCACATTTTAATATTAGAGAATAGCTGCAAGTTGAGGAATTCCTAGGAAAGTGATTGATCAATAGCTTCAGTTGTCTATTTCAATTTTTAGAAATGTATTTTGTTTTAAAAGTTTGTTTCTTTAAAAATCACTACCTATGAATTGAATCAATTACCTAACTGCCAATAGAAATAGCTCTTTCTGGATGACTGCTTTGTTAACAAATCCAATGACCTTTGTCTTTTCAATCTTTCTATAGTATTTGAGCATTTTTTTGTTTGTTGTCTCCAAACTTTTTTCCTCCTTGCATGTTAATCTTGTTTTCTCTTTTTATGTATAAATTACCTTTCTAAATTACATTTTCTTTGTCATACTTGTCAGCTGTCAGAATCATACTTCTCAGCTATGCAGTTCAATCTGAATGTCTACTACCCTTGGTTATGCAGGTGTCTTAAAAGAATCCATGGAAAAGCATATTAAAAAATTGTGCATGAATTTTATGCACCAAAATAAACTTACCTTTTAATTCCACTTTAAAGTACCTTTGAATGAGTTTATGAATGTGAATGTTATTTTCCCAACTTGAATTTAAGCTACTTAGAAATACTATGTATTCCTTTTTTTATATGTGCCATGGTGATAGGCATATAAAATAATACCAAACAGGATACTTTGAAATATATAATTTCATTTTATCTAAATAGTGTTTGATTGCTGTGTCTTAAAATGTTGTTCCTGGAGCTTTAATTCACACCTGAACTGAAGTAATACTGTAAGGCTAATTTATGGAGCTGTCATTACTTTATAAAAGATTATTTAAGCAGATCATCTAAGGTTGTTTAAGTCACTTAGATATTTTGATTGATGTCTATGGACTGTAATTTCATTTGTTAATTTGCTAAACGTATAGTTTTTTTAGTAGAAACAGTAATTTTAAAAATTTAGAGGTTATGTAAATTTTCATTTTGGAAGTTCACTGGTCTATCATACCTGTTTTTTTTTTTCCTGGTAGTTTTCTTCTGAAAATGATGACTGCATTTGTTCCAATCTTTTAGGGATTTGGATCCTGCTCCGAATCCACCTCATTTTCCATCACATGTGATTAAAGCAACATTTGCCTATATCAGCAACTGTCATAAAACAAAACTTAAGAGCATTTTAGAAATTCTCTCTAAAAGCCCTGTAAGTATACATTTTTAATATTATAATTAATGAATTTCTTCTTTCTCATCTAGAGTAATTACATTTTAAAGAGAGAAAATAAATGGTAAATTTATCTGAATAATTGAGAAACACTCATTTACAAGTATTTTTAAAAATTAATTAATTAATTTTGCTTATCTGAACGGAAGAGTTGGAGACAGACAGAGATCTCCCATCCCGGGGGTATTTTTTTACTCTCCAAGGGTGTAGAATAGGTAGGAGTGGGCCAGTTGAAGCTGGCAGCTGAAAAATCAATCTGGATCTCCCATATGGGTATCAAAGACCCAATTACTTTTTTTTTTTTTTTTTTTTTTGACAGGCAGAGTGGACAGTGAGAGAGAGAGACAGAGAGAAAGGTCTTCCTTTTGCCGTTGGTTCACCCTCCAATAGCCGCCGCTGCAGCCGGCGCACCGCGCTGATCCGATGGCAGGAGCCAGGATCCAGGTGCTTTTCCTGGTCTCCCATGGGGTGCAGGGCCCAAGCACCTGGGCCATCCTCCACTGCACTCCCTGGCCATAGCAGAGAGCTGGCCTGGAAGAGGGGCAACCGGGACAGAATCCGGCGCCCTAACCGGGACTAGAACCCGGTGTGCCGGCGCCGCAAGGTGAAGACCCAATTACTTGATCCATCATCTACTGCCTCTCAGGGTGCACATTAGCAGGAGTTTGGAATTGCAAACAGAACTAGGACTCAAACCTAAGCAGTGGGATACAGGATGTGGGCATCCCACATGATATCTGTACCAAACACGTGCCCCAGTTTACGAGTTTTTATTTTTGTATTTCACTTGTCTGTATTAACTGAAGTATGTTACTTACGAGTTCTGTGACACTATATTCATGTATTAGTTCAGAGGATGTTTCTGTTTTTTAATAACAATATACTATTTAATTGAAGTTTAGTCTCTGAAAGCTAAGTAAATTTGTAATAGCTTTAAGGTGAAGAAACTAATTTTGTTAATGTGATAGTTTTCATTTGATGTGAAACCCAAATCTACGTTCTATTTGGTGATTTTAAATATATATTTATTATAGCTAAGTATATGATTAGATAAGTTTGTACTAAATTTATGTATATTTTTTAGGATTCCTATCAGAAAATTCTTCTGGCTATATGTGAGCAAGCAGCAGAGACAAATAATGTTTATAGAAGGCACAGAATTCTTAAAATATATCATCTCTTTGTTAGTTTATTACTGAAAGATATAAAAAGTGGCTTGGGAGGAGCATGGGCCTTTGTTCTTCGAGATGTTATTTATACTTTGATTCACTATATTAACAAACGGTAAGTGAGAGATACATTTGGAATAGCTTATAAAGAGTTTGTCTTTTTCTTGAAGATTTATTTTATAGCTTCTAAGAAATAGATGCCGTAGTGTTTTCTGCATTTTGTGTTTTAAGATGTATACTATATCTGCCTATTTGTTTTTGAAAATTGTACATCTGCTTCTCCATTTCTAGACATCTTGAATACTGAGGATTATCAACATTTTAAAATAAATATTCTAGTTACATTCTTAAATAAGTTATTGTAGAATTGTGGCTGTAAGTTCAGTTTTGCATGTCTGATATTTTCCATTGAGTTGAGATTTCTATTTTTTTATTGTAAAATATTTAACATAAAACTTGTAATTTTTACCATTAAATGTCCAATTTAGTGACATGCATTATGTCTACAGTGTTGTGCAACTATCACTATTTACAATTTTTTTTACCTAATTAGAACCTCTCTACTTATTAAGCAATAACTCTGCATTCCATTTCCTTCTAGCCTTTGATAACCTCTAATCTACTTTCTGTCTAGAATTTATGCATTCTATATATTTAATATGATTAGTATAGTGTAATGTTTGTCCTTTTGTGTCTGGCATGTCATGGTATGTGTCAAAAGTTCATTTATTTGAAAGATCTCTGTGAGTGAGATCCCAACGGAAAGAACGGGCCATCAAGGAAGGAGGTACCTTTCTCTGAAGGGAGGAGAGAACTTCCGCTTTGACTATGGCCTTGTCTAAATAAGGTCAGAGTTTGTGAACTCAAGAGGCTTCCATAGCCTTGGCAACTCATGACAAAACCTCAGGTGATTACTGACGCCATAAACAAGAGTGTCAATTGTTAAATCAACAACAGGAGTCACTGTACACTTGCTCCCCATGTAGGATCTCTGTCCTTAATGTGTTGTACTATGTGAATTAACGATATACCTAGTACTCAAACAGTACTTTATACTTTGTTTCTATGTGGGTGCAAACTGTTGAAATCTTTACTTAGTATATACTAAATTGATCCTCCGTATATAAAGATAATTGAAAATGAAAAAAAAAGTTCATTTATTTTTATGGAGGAAAAATTTTTGATTATCTGGTTTCTCCATTCATCAGTGGGTGAACACTTGAGTTGTTTCTACCTTTTGGTTATTTTAAATAGTGATGCCATGCCTATTGGTGTATAGGTATCTCTTTTTTCAGTTCTTTTGTATATATACCCAATAGTGGCATTGAGAGTTCATATGGTAATTTTATATTTAACTGTTTGAGGAACTGCCAAACTTTTCCAGAGTAGCTGAACAATTTTACATTTCACTTAAAATGCTCAAGGCTTTAAATATCTTCACATTGTCACCTAAGCTTAGTTTTTGTTTATCTAGTCATCCTGGTTAATGTGAAACAGTATCTCATCAGTTATGATTGTGTATTTCTCTAGTGGCTGGTAACGTTAAACAGTTTTTCATGTGCTTATTGACCATTTGTGTATCTCTGGACAAATATTCAAGTTCATTATATACTTAAAAAACTTGGTTGTCTTTTGTTGAGCCTGAGGAGTTCCTTATATATTCCAGATATTATAATTGATTTGCAAGTGTTTTCTTCCATTCTGTAAATTGTCTTTTTTGCACTTCCCTGTAATGGCATGTGATGTCTCTAGATTTTTACTTTTGATAAAGTCCAGTTAATATCTTTTTTTTCTTTTGTTGTTCATTCTTTTGTGTCATATGTGAGAATCCATTGTCAAATCCATGGTCATAGTTTTTTTTTTTTTTTTAAGATTTATTTATTTATTTGAAAGTCATAGTTAAGAGAGAGAGAGAAGTCTCCCATCCTCTGGTTCACTCCCCAACTGGATGCAACAGCCGGGGCTGCACCAGTCCGAAGCCAGGAGCTTCTTATGGGTCTTTCCAGGTGGTTGCAGGGGTCCAAGGACTTGGACCATCTTGTACTGCTTTCCCAGGCCACAGCAGAAAGCTGGATCGGAAGTGGAGCAGCCACGACTTGAACTGGTGCCCATATGGAATGCTGGCACTGCAGGCAGCGGCTTTACCCATTGCGCCACATTGGCAGCCCCTGGCCAGAAAGATGTTTTTTTTTTTAACTTTTATTTAATGTGTATAGATTTCCAAAGTACAGCTTATGGATTACATTGGCTCCCCACCTCCATGACTTCCCTCCCACCCGCAACCCTCCCCTTTCCCACTCTCTCTCCCCTTCCATTCATATCATGATTCATTTTCAATTTTCTTTATATACAGAAGATCAGTTTAGTATACATTAAGTAAAGATTTCAACAGTTTGCACCCACATAGAAACACAAAGTGAAAAATACTGTTTGAGTACTCGTTATAGCATTAAGCCATAAAGATTTAACCTTAGGTTTTATTCTAAGGTTTCAGCTCTCATATGAAGATACTTCAAAAAAATCATGGAAAAATGGAATGAGTAAGCTAACTTTATTTAACTTGTAAAATCATTTTGAAGTCCATGGATAGATTTTTCATGACAGTCATTTTCCATGAATTTTTTTGAGGAACTTTGGTATTTAAATCATTGATCCATTTTGAGTTAGTATTTTTTCGTTTCTTTTTTTTTTTTTTTTCCTTTTCTTTATTTATTTGAAAGGGATAAAGAGATAGAGAGATTTTCATTCGCTGGTTCATTCCCTAGTACCTGTAGATTCCAGAGCCAGGCCAGGCCAAAGCCAAGAACTCAGAACTCCATCTGTATCTCCCACATAGGTAGCAGGAACTCAAACTCTTAAGCCATTACTTTGTATCTCCAAATGTGTACATTAGCAGGAAGCTGAAATCAGAAGCAGAGGTGGGACTGAAACGGAGGCACTTAATTAATGAAGGGACACAGGCATTCCATTTAGCATCTTAACTTGTGTACCCAATGCCTGCTGCTTTAGTTAATTGTTTTATATGGAGTGAAGTATAGCAGTCCAGTTTCATTTTTTCATATGTGGCAATGTAGTTGTCCAAACACTACATATTTGTTTGTTTTATATTTATTTATTTGAAAGAGTGGCAGAGGGAGAGACAGATCTTGTATTCACTGGTTCACTCCAAGTGGTTGCAGCTACTGGGCTTGGGCTTGGGTTTGGGCTTGGGTCAGGCTGAAGCTGGGTGCTCCATCCAGGTATCCTACATGGATTGCAAATACTCCAGTATTTGAGCCATCATCTGCTGTTTCCCAGGGAGATGAAATGGAAGCAGAGTAACCAGGACCCAAACTGTACTCTGTTATAGGAGGCAGTTTGGGGTGCATGTGTCCCATAGCTTATCGCAGTGCCTGCCTCCAAGCACCACTTGTTGAATAGAATGTTCTCTCTACACTGGATGGATTTGGCACCCTTTTCAAAAATCAATTTCACACTCAGAAAGGGTTTACTTCTGGACTCTGAGCTATATTTAATTGGTCTATATGTCTATATTCTTATGTCAGTAGCATACTGTTTTTATTTCTGTAGCTTTATAGGAATTTTAGAATTCAGGAAATTCCTCCAAATTTGGCCTTCTTTTTCTTTTCTTTTTTTTTAAATTTATTTGGTAGAGCTCTAGACAGTGAGAGAGAGAGAGAAAGGGAGAAAGGTCTTCCTTCCGTTGGTTTACTCCCCAAATGGCCGCCGCGGCTGGTGCTGCGCTGATCCGAAGCCAGGAGCCAGGTGCTTTTTCCTCGTCTCCCATGCAGGTGCAGGAGCTCAAGCACTTGGGCCATCCTGCACTGCCTTCCCGGGCCACAGCAGAGAGCTGGCCTGGAAGAGGAGCAACCAGGACAGAATCTGGCGCCCATATGGTATGCTGGTGCTGCAGGCAGAGAATTAACCAAGTGAGCCACAGCGCCAGCCCCTTGGCCTTCTTTTTCAAGATTGTTTTAGCTATTTGGGGCCTCCTGCAATTTTATATGAATTTGAAGATCAACTTTCCCATTTCTGCAAATAGTCTCTTGAAATTTTGATGGGGATTGCATCAAATCTGTAGTTAATTTGAGTGGTATTATATCTTAGCAATTTTCTTTAAAGATTTATTTATTTGAAAGGCAGAGTTACAGAGAGGCAGAGAGAGAAAGAGAGAGAAAGAAAGGGAGGTCTTCCATCTGCTGGTTCATTCCCCAGAAGGCTGCAATGGCTGGAGTCGAGCCAGTCCCAAGCCCAGGAGTGGCTTCTTGGTCTCCCAGGACTGGTGCCCATATGGGATTCCAGTGTTTTCCAACACACCACAGCTTCAGCTCCTCTTGGTCAGTCTTAAAAAATTTCAAACACTGCCCACAGGCCTGGGTGAAATCTATTAAGCAAAACAGCCAAGCACTTTGCATCAGTCCTGCAAGTAATTCTCAGACAGGTTAGTTTGCAAATAAGTTCTTCTTTGCTCCCTCAAGAAACACTTCATGAACCAGTGTCCCACATGAGGGTTGTTGTAAGGTGCTTTTTTTTTTGATTACTGCTGAGCCACAATGATAAGTAAAATCACAAAGCTGTCCTATGTTTGCCTTTTTCTTGATGAAGCATTTTCTTGATTGCTCTAAATCTTTAATTGTCTTAGAAGGTTTCAACAGGGTTGGTTCTGATGCTTTTACTTGATTTTTAGTATTTTTGTCAGGGTATGGGAGCTTAGAGGAGCTTATTCTGCATTTTGCTTATGTCTCTTCTCTTTTTGGCTTATAGCATTAGATATAAAAATGACTTTGTATCAGACCATATCAGAATTAGAGATGTTGAGAAATAATGACCTTTGAATAGATTTATGTCCGTTTTCCTATCAACCTGTTTTTTTCCAACATAGGCCTTCTCGTTTCATGGATGTGTCATTACGTAGCTTCTCCCTTTGTTGTGACCTATTAAGTCGGGTTTGCCAGACAGCAGTGACTCACTGTAAGGATGCTTTAGAAAACCATCTTCATGTTATTGTTGGTACACTGATACCCCTTGTGCATGATCAAGTGGAGGTTCAGGAACAGGTAACTTTTCAAATCAATCTCAGTGTATTTGAGTTATATTCATAAAGTACTATTAGAAGGAGCTGAATATTTATTATTTTTTAAAAAAGATTTATTTATTTGAAAGGCAGAGTAGCAGAGGCAGAGAGAGAGAGAGAGAAAGTCTTTTATCTGCTGGTTCACTCCCCATATGGCCACAGTGGCCAGAGCAGGGACGATCTGAAGCCAGGAGCTTCTTCTGGGTCTTCCAGCCAGGTGCATGGGCCCAAGGATTTGAACTGTCCTCTGCTGCCTTCCCATGCCATGAATGTTTTAAATGTTACTTAGTATAATTATTAATTTTGATGGAAAACATTTTTGCAAAATATTTGGATAAGCATTTAATAAATTGTTATTTATAATCACTTAATTGCATAGTACTTGTTAATTTTGATCTAATAACCTGGTAATTTTTTTTTGTTTCTTAGGCTGAAGTATAAAAGTAATGATCTCTAGGGATAGCATTTCATACCATTATAATGATATATGATCAATATCACTCACATAAAAATGTTTAATTAATAATGGACCTCAGTGCTCACTTTATTGTAACTCCTTACATACTTATTGAAACCGAAAGCTATGTGTCTGAGAAGTATTGGTAATCGCAACATTTTATCAGAACTAGGTTAGCTTATCATTTATTATAAGAGATTTTGGTTGTCTTTAAAATACAATTAATTTCCCCCCTTTTAATGTTTCCTTTTTGGATTACATTTAGGTATTGGACTTGTTGAAATACCTAGTAATAGATAACAAGGATAATGAAAACCTTTATATCACGATTAAACTTCTAGACCCTTTTCCTGACCATGTTGTTTTTAAGGATCTACGTATCACTCAGCAAAAAATCAAGTACTGTAGAGGATCTTTTTCACTCTTGGAGGTAATAAAATATTCTATCACCAGTGTTTTCTGTATTAGCATAGACAGTAGTGCTTTTTATAACTCTAGTGCTACAGCAGCAAAAAAACACTTTTTTTAGAAACTTTTTGTGTAATTGTGGTAAAGAAAAGCCTAATATGAAGTCTACCCTGTTTAAAAAAAAATAAATGTTTATGTATCTCCTTGCTGTGTAATAGAAGTGTAAATATCAAAAGGTTTCTGGTAAAGAGCTCAATTTAATTTTTCAATGGCTGTGATATAAAATATTTTTATTTTAATGCTTATAATCATATGGTAAATTAATGTCTAAGCATTACTGAACCTTTGAGGTTCAGTATAATATTTGCTTTCAAGATTATATTTAACTTGTTATTTTTTGTGATTTTTTTTTCCAAAATTTCTTTTTTTTTTAATTTATTTTTACTTACTTGAGAGACAAAATGCGTATGTTCCCTTCTACTTGTTCAGTCCCCAGATGCCCACAGCACTTGGTATTTGGCCAGGCCAAATGTGTGGCAGAAGCCCAAACACTTGAGTCATTACTTGCTGCCTCCTCATGTGTATGTTAGCAGGAAGCTGGAATTAGAAGCACAGTTCAGACTTGAACCCAGGAAGTCTGATATGGACTGCAAACAACCACCAGGCCAAATGTCTGCCCTGATATCTAACTTTTTAAAGAGTATTTCAAGTTTCAGTCTCATTTTAATCTTTTTAAGCTTCAAAATTAATCTCAGATGTATCTTTCCCTAGAAATCTTACTATGGTTTTAAAAATACAGTGTGTATTTGATTATATCAGTCTGAAAATATTTAAGTACATTAAGATGAAAATAAGTTGAAATTTAAGCTTTTCCAATTCTATTTTCAGCAGAATATGCTGTAGTAATCTAGAAATCTGTTTTATCATGAGAGTCTTTTAGAATTTAAAGGATTAAAACTTCTTAGATTTTGATGTGGGAAAATAATTTATTTCTACTTTGTTAGTAATAGTGATATGAATCAGTGTCTGTAAAAGTTATTTATAATTTTTTTTCTTTTATTAAGCTTTATTTCACAGCCTTCACCAATAACTGTAAAAGCAAGTCAAAATTTAAAACTGTTTTTCACTTTTAGGAGATTAATCATTTTCTGTCAGTAAGTATTTATGATGCACTTCCATTGACAAGGCTTGAAGGACTGAAGGATCTTCAGAGACAGCTGGCAAAGCATAAAGATCAGATGATGGATCTTATGAGAGCCTCTCAGGGTACTAACTTGAAATACATGGTTATTTCTTCCTGTTTCATTTTGAAAGAATCTTTTATAAATCTTTGCTCAGATGCTCTATTTTTAGTTTAGATACTCATCATTTAGGTTAGACTCTCATCTAACCATAAAATGTTCCTGCCTGGTTTCCTGAGTTTGAACTATTTTCATTTTATCCATCCTCTGCTAGAATGATTTCTCTAAATTCAAATATGTTCATGTTATTCCTCTGCTTTAAAAACTGTAACAACTCCCTATGCTTAAAAAAAAAATTAAGTCCTTCAAGCCAGGCATACAAGGTAATGTCTATATCATCTGTCTAATGTATGAGTTATGTGTGTAAGTGTATGTATATTCATGTATTTATATTTATTTCTAAATATTTATGAAAGCATTTATTTTGTATTGACTAAATTTGAGTTTATATTATTACAGTATTGCCCTTGGAGCAAACCCTTTCCCTTTTATTTTGATATTTATCTTCCAGTACCACTTAGTTTCATTTTCCTCAATACTTTCAAAAACTAGTTTTGACTAAGTTTAGAATTTCTAGTTTATTTGTTCTCAGATATATAAAATATAAACACCACTGTCTCTCTTTTATTTTGATTTATTTATTTGAAAAGCAGAATAACAGAGAGTAAGAGGGAGAGAGAGCGTGAGAGCTCTCTTTCTTCTGCTGGTTCACTCCCCAAATGCCTGCAACAGCCAGGATTGGACCAGGCCAAAGCCAAGAGCCAGGAATTCCATCTGTGATTCCCATGTAGGTGGCAGGAACCCAAGTATTTGGGCCATCATCTGTTAAATCCCAAGCATATTAGCAGGAAGCTAGAACAGAAGCATGGAGTAGCCAGACTCAGATGGGCAGTCTGGTATTGGATGTGGGCATCCCAAGCAGTGGCTAAATCCATTGAGCTACAGCATCCAACCCAGCAATATCTCTTATTCTTGTATGTTTGAAAATTTTATTGAGCAGAGCTGCCTTTTGCATTACATGGGTTCCTCAACAAGTTTGTGGAAAATGGAATTATTAAAAGATGAGTTTATCTTGGTGAAAAACATTTTTTTTTAAGTCCATGTGACCTTTCTTCATTATGTGCATCTTCCCATGAACTTCTTGAAGACTCCTTGTATGTATAGATTTCAGAAAATAAACAGTTGAAAAATTTTTATTACTATTTTTTTAAAGATTTATTTATTTGAAAGTCAGAGTTACATCTGGGTCTCCCACATGGATGCTGGGCATCAAGGGCTTGGGACATCTGCTATTTTCTCAGCTTTCTTACCAGGGAGCTGGATTGGAAGTCAAGTAGCCAGGACTTGAGTCTATGCCCATTTGGAATGCTGGCCTTGCAGGTGATGGTTTAACCCATTAGGCCACAGTGCCAGCTCCTGTATTTTTGTTTGTTAAAGACAGAAACAGATCTTCCATCTGCTGGTTCACTCCTCAAATGTCTGCAGCAGCTGGGATTGACTAGGCTGAAGCCAAGAGCTCAGAACTCACATGGGTGGCAGGAAACCAACTAGCTGAGCAATTATCTGCTGCTTCCATAGTGCACGTTCATAGGAAGCTGAAATCGAAAGTAGAGACAGGACACAAACTCAGACACTTAGAAATGGGTTACAGGCATCCCAAACATTATCTTAAATACTACACAACACGCCTACCCCGATTATATTTTTTCATTGCATTTTCCACAGTTTTTGAATACCCTCTTATAGCCATTAGCCATATTTGGGTATTTATATTTCAGTAAATTTAAATTTGAGGGTTTTGTTGTTGTTGTACTACCACATGTCAAATTCTCAGTAATGTATGTGGCTATTGACTATCATTGGACATCAGGCATTATAGACATTTCCATCATCGCAAAGTTCTATTTGATCATGCTGGTCTAGTCTCTGAATGTTAGATATTAAAAAACTCATAAGGTCCTTTCTAACTTTAGTGTTGAATGATTCTTGCATTTCCTTTTTTTTTTTTTTTTTTTGACAGGCAGGCAGAGTGGACAGTGAGAGAGAGAGACAGAGAGAAAGGTCTTCCTTTGCCGTTGGTTCACCCTCCAATGGCTGCCGTGGCCAGCGCGCTGCGGCCAGCGCACCGCGCTGATCCGATGGCAGGAGCCAGGTACTTATCCTGGTCTCCCATGAGGTGCAGGGCCCAAGGACTTGGGCCATCCTCCACTGCACTCCCTGGCCACAGCAGAGAGCTGGCCTGGAAGAGGGGCAACCGGGACAGAATCCGGCGCCCTGACCGGGACTAGAACCCGGAACCCGGTGTGCCGGCGCCACAAGACGGAGGATCAGCCTAGTGAGCCGCGGCGCCGGCCCTTGCATTTCTGATTTTGCTGAGTTTCATGATTTCTCTGTCCGGTTTATTGATGACATTTTTCTCTGCCCAGTGTTGGAAACATCTCCATATTGTTACGTTTCATAAGGAAATTGAGATCCATTCAGAGTATTTTTCGGACTACTAATAACCTAAAACCTCTTTTAAATTTCATAAAAATGTTATAGTCATCTAAGTTATTGTGTTTGTGTACTATAATCCAAAAATTCTCTATGATAATCTTAATTTTTTCAAAATTACTACTAGATAACCCAAAAGATGGTATTATGGTGAAGCTGGTTATCACCTTGTTGCATTTGTCCAAGACGGCAGTAAACCACACTGGTGAAAGAGAAGTTTTAGGTAAACTATTTGTCTTAATGAATGTGAATTTTCTGTGTTTGTGTAGTCGTCTTTATATCTTCTAAGTAAGTAAAAGTTTGCCATTTGGGATGTTGGGGAAATATGAGATGCTAACATTTCTTTCTAATTGAAACAACTGTAATTAGCTCCCTTTCATGTTTTCTTTCTTTAACTATTTCTATAAAATGAATAGTTAGTGACTTTTACATGTACGTAAGTAGCAACTTGAGAATATTTTGTATATATTTAGAAAGGTCAGAAATATATTTTTGGTGAATTAAGATACAAATAAATTGGCTTTTGATATATGTAAGTAAATTTAAGTGAAACTTGATGTCTTTTCAATGCAATATTTAAAATGAAGACCTGGAGGGTTAAATTAAACTCACATATTAAAGCATTTAAGTAGTTTTGTCATTGAGATGAAACCTAATGTAAGATAAATAGACAACATCATGTCTAATATAGGCATTAGGATTTGGTAATTGCAGGATGGAAAAATCACAAAATCAACTTGAAGCTGTTGTGATAGCATTGTTTCAAATAAGAAAAATGGCAATGGCAGTTATAACTTATGCCTTACAGATTCTGGTTTTTTTTTCCAACAGAGTCCTCCTTTACTTCACAGTAGGAGCCTACTATCTTGTTACTTCTTTTTTGTAGATTTTTTGGAGATGTATATATAAAAAAGTATATAGCTGTAAAGTATATGGCAAGAAGAATGTGCACAGGCAAAACATAACTGTGCATCTACTACCCACACCAGTTAATGGAAACCCACCTGCTTCTAGGGATAAACCTGATTTGCTGTAGGAGGCTGAAGTGACTTTTCTGTGTAGTATAAAATCATAGTTGTCGATGCAGCTAACTTCATACCCAGTGTTGAAAGACTGAAAGCCTGCCTCATAAGATCAGGAGTAAGACAAGGTGGCTCACTTTCGTCACTGCTATGACGAAATTAAATAAGAAAAAGAAATTAAAAGCATCCAAATTGGAAAGGGAGTAAAACTGTCTCTGCTCATAGATGACATGGTTCTCTGTAGAAAATCCTGAATAACCTATAGAAAGGTACTATGGAACTAATAAATTCCACAAAGTTGTGGGGTACTAGATCACCACATAAAAATTAGTTGTGTGTTTATTTATTAGCAAAGAAAAATTTTAAATTAAATTAGGAAAGCAACTCCATTTAGAATTGCATCTAAAAGAAATAAGTACCCAAGAATAATTAAGGAGGTGAAAGATTTACACACATCTGTTCATTAAAAGTCTCTAAGTACATCGCTCATTCAGAGGGATGGAAATCAGAATTCATCTTATAAGGGAAGACTATCAAAGAATTTGTGGACATTTTTTATTATATTCCACTGTGGGTAGAAAAGAGTACAAGGGGTTCTCTGGAATCCTGAAAATGGTGTATTTTCATCTGAGTAGAGAGAGAACAGGTGGAAAAACAGTATATATGTGTACATACATTTTTACTGAATAATGTGTTTATCAGCTTTATGTGGTAATACCTCAAATTTCAATTTTAAGATTGTAATTCTCATAGTGGCCGTATTTAGGCTTTCATCCTTAATATCTAAATTCTTTTTTTTAATATCTAAATTCTGTTGCTTGCTAGTCTGTCTCCTAGATATGATTCTATAGAGGAAAATATTGCCTTGATAGATGGTTTATAAAGTATTTTTTAGCTTTGTTAATCTCAAAATTTTTGAAAACACACTTGAAGCCTGACAAACAGCATTATATTTTTGAAATCAGACAATTGCTTTTTTGTGTATAATCTCTTAGCTATTATTCTACTGAAATGGAATTTATGTATGCAGAAGCTGTTGGAAGCTGCTTAGGAGAACTGGGTCCTATAGATTTCTCCACCATTGCTATACAGCATAATAAAGATACATCTTATACTAAGGCCTTTAAATTATTTGAAGATAAAGAACTTTGTTGGACCTTAATAATACTGACCTACCTGAATAATACACTGGTAGAAGACTGGTGAGTATTTATTCATACTTGAATGTCTGATCACACTTTATCTGCCCTTCAAAGAGAATGATAGTTCATGTAAATTTATATTTCTTACAACTAAAACTTTTTTAAATTTGTATACTTGTTTTTAAATCAAGTATTTCAATAAAAATGCTTGTTTTTTTATTAGCTCACAAAATCACCAGTTCTGCCATGTACCAGACAAGATCCCTATTAAATTGTAATGAGATTAGACTAGCCAGATAAACAGTAAATAAGAAAATACCAGATGGTTCTACACAGAAAATTGAGATGGAATATAAAGAAGAATGTTTTAGGGGCTGGTGCTGTGGTGCAACGAGTTAAACTACCTGTGGCGCCGGTATCCCCTATGGACACTGGTTCAGCTCCCAGCTGCTCCACTTCCTATCCAGCTCACTGCGAACACACCAGGAAAAGCAGCTGAAGATGGCCCAAGTGTTTGGGTCCTGCACCCATGTGGGAGACCCAGATGAGGTCTTGGCTCCAGGCTTCAGTCTGGCCCAGCCCTGAGGCCATTTGGGGAGTAAACCAGTGGCTGGAAGACTCACACACACACACACACACACTCTCTCTCTCTCTCTCTCTCTCTCTCTCCTTTTCTCCATGTAACTTGCCTTTCAAATACAATAAATGAATTTTTTTTAAAAAAAGGAATATTTTAGCTACTTGTCAAAATCAAAGGTCTCACCCTCCTCTAGCTAAGAGTTATTTTAGTCCCCAAAATCTTAAGCCAATCAGATGTTTTATATTGCATTTTCATGTTCGGTGCAAAACAAAATTGTGACTGATATTATTGAAATTTCAGCTTGTTAGTTGTGAGATTACTTTTGCTTGCTTTCTCTCTCCCCCTTATGGATGGGTTGGGTGATTTATTGATATATTTATGTATCCCAATACAGCCATTTTTAGGGAGAAAGTTCAAAGGTTTTTTTCTACAACCAGGCATCTTTCTATGATAAATTTGTTTTGACTTCGTCTGCCCTATCTCCCTCTTCTTCTTTTCTTGGAGAATAGAATAAATGACATTAGCATCTACCTGCCATGATTTCCTAATGGATTTACTAGATTTATGTTTTTCTCCTTTGGTTTTGTTTTTATTTCTTTAAGAGGTTGGTATGATTTATTTTCCAAACTTTTATTCTAAAAATTTTCGAACATACAGCATAGTTGCAAGAATTTGACAGTGAACACCATTGTTCTCAGCATTGAAATTGTACTGTTAACATTTTACTATTTTTATCACTTCTATAAAAGTTGTAATTTTTAAATATTTATTTATTTATATATTTGAGAGGTAGAGTTACAGACAGAGAGCAGAAGAGACAAAGGTCTTCCATCCACTCGTTCACTCCCCAAATGGCCTCAATGTCCAGAGCTGGGCCGATCTGAAGGCAGGAGCCAGGAGCTTCTTCTGGGTCTCCCATGTAGGTGCAGGGACCAAAGCATTTGGGCCATCTTCCGCTGTTTTCCCAGGCCATTAGGGAAAGCTGGATTGGAAGAGGAGCAGCCGGGACAAGAACCGATGCCCATATGTGATGCTGGTGCCACAGGCAGAGGTGTAATCTATTATGCTATGCTGCTGGCCCCAAAGTTGTAATTTATTTAAGAGACAGACAGAACTCCTATTTGCTACTTCACTCTCCACATGCAAACAACGGCTGAGGCTGAAACTTGATCTGAGAATACAGTCTGTGGGTGAGGTGGCTCAGTTAATTGAGACATAACCGCTGCTTCTCATGATCTGCAGTAGCAGGAAGCTGAAGTTAAGAGTTGTAGCTGGTGATAGAGACCAGCTCCACTGATGAGGCATCATGAGTATCTTAACCACTAAGCCAAAGGCTTACTCTCAATCTAACTCACTTTGATAACGTATTTCAAGTGTATTTGGCAGTTTTTGAAGAGACATTTTTCACAAAAAATAAACAACTGTTAAATATTTTGTCAAATAGTAATTTGAAATTTTTTTTTTTACAAAAAGGTACATGAAGATTCTTACTGTGACTTAAAATTAATTTTTCTTTCTTTAAAAGGAAAAAAGATCATTAGTTACTTAAGAGGCTTAAATGTACAAAGAAAAAGGCTGGCCAAATGATTCTCAGAATAGGTGGTCAGGGCGGGCTTCTTTGAGAAAGTGCTATCTTAACTGAGTGATCAGGAATCAGCTGTGAGATGGTTAGGGGTAAAGAGTTTTAGATGGTTAATAGCTAGAGTGGAAATAAGCTTGGTGTGTGTTTGAGAAACCAAAATAAGCCTGGTGTGAAGGAAGGTGGTAGGAGATAAAATTAGAAAGGAAGGATCTAAGACCCTTTGTATGGTGGCCAGTTCAAGTCTCAGCTGCTCCACTTCTGATCCAGCTCCCTGCTAATGTACCCAGGAAAGCATTGGAGGATGGCGCAAGTTTTTGGGCCTCTGCATCATGTGGGAGACCCGGAAGAATCTCCTGGCTCCTGTCTTTGGACTGGCCCGGTTCTGGTTGTTGAATCCAATTGACAGTGAACCAGCAAATGGAAGATCTCTCTCTCTCTCTCGCTCAATCTCTCTCTCTCTCTCTTCTTCTCTCTGTAACTCTTTCAAATAAATATCAAAAACAAATAGGGAGGGTATAAATCTGAGAATTTGGATTTTTAATTGAAACACAATAAAGCCATGGGATTTTAATACTGTCATGATACAACTTAGCCAGTTTGCTTAGGCCTTTATATGGCAAAAGCATTGTGAAGAGGCAAAAGTGGAAGCAGGAGGATTGATTATGAAACTATTGTGGTAGTCCAGAATAGAAATGATGCACTGATGGTGACTTGAATTAAGTTGGTATTCATGGAGATGAGACACATTTGAGGGAACCAGTATATGTCTTTTTTTTTTTTTTTTTAAAGATTGATTTATTTGATGGGATGAGTGACAGAAAAAGTGACAGCTTCTATCCACAGGTTCACTCCCCAAATGGACCCAACACCTGGTGCTGGTTCAGGCTGAAGCCAAGAGTGCAGAGTTCCATTTGGGTCTCCCCACCTGGGTGGCAGGAGCACCAGCAGTTGGGCCATCTTCTGCTGCTCTCCCAGGTACATTAGCAGGGAGCTAGATAGGAAGTGGAGCAGCCAGGATTCCAGCCGGCACTCTAATGTAGGATGCTGATGCTGCAGGCAGCAACTTTGCTCACTATACCAGAATGCAAGCCCCTAGTATGTGTTTTTAACACAGAGCCAGCAGGACTTGCTGATGAATTGGATTTGGAGGATTGAAGGATGAATTCAGGTTTAGTGTGTATGTTTGACATTTTTGATCAGCTGTCATTTCCATTATGCTTCTGTTGAAGCCTTTCTCTTACTAATTTTTTGTAAGGGCCAGCTCTGTGATACAGCAGGTAAAGCTGCTGCCAGCAGTGCCAGCAGCCCATATGGGTGCTGGTTCACGTCCCATGTCCCAGCTGCTCCACTTCTGATGCAGCTCTCTGCTCTGGACTGGAAAAGCAGTAGAAGATGGCCCAAGTCCATGGGCCCTTGCACCCACATGAGAGACCTGAGAAGCTCCTGGCTTCTGATCAGCAAGCTCTGGTGCTTGTGGCCATCTGGGGAGTGAACCAGTGGATGGAAGACACATACCACCCCCACCTCCCCTCTCTTCCCCTCTCTATCTTTTCTGCTCTCTCCTCTCTCCTATCTCCTCTCCCCTCTCCCCCCACCTCTTCCCCCCCCCCACCGTGCCTCTCTGTAACTCTGCCTTTCAAACAAATAAATAAATCTTAAAAAAGAGAGAGAAGGACCTTAATTTTTATTAGCTGTTTTAGATGCCTTACCTAATGACTGCCATTCTGCCTCATCCCAAATTATTTGTAGTACCCAGAGAAAATATTATCAAAATACTGTTTTCTCAAGTGATTAAAGATTCTGATGTTCTTACAACTCATGTTTATTAGGCTGTGTTATTTTCACATAATTCTTTTTATAAATTCTTTGAATGTATAACAGTCAAAATGTAAACTTTTCTAGTAAATGAAGGGAATTGTTGTATTAGTAGATTGGTTTTACTGAAAGAATCTTAAAGATCCTTTGATAATTTAATCAAATTATCACTTTGATGTTATAGAATTTTATAATGGTAAAATTAATTTCCACTTTTAGTTTTAAAATGTTTCAGTAGAGGTTGCTTAAATGTCAAAATTAATAACTGATAGTCTTTATAGGCATTTGAATTGTATGTGTTTTTCAGTGTCAGAGTTCGATCAGCTGCTGCTACCTGTTTGAAAAATATTTTAGCCACAAAAACTGGACACAGTTTCTGGGAGGTTTATAAGATGTCGACTGACCCCATGCTGATCTATTTACAACCTTTCAGGACATCGAGAAAAAAGGTCTGTTAAATAATAAGTGTGTTTTGAATAAACTATATATATATATAGATTGATTCTATTTGATGTGAGTTATCAAATTGCTTAATTTTACTAACATTTTACCTTTCCTAGAAATAGTTTTAACTGCTCTTAATGAATCCAGGGGATTTATTACTCTTTTATTATGGCAGTATGTAAAAGCTGAGATAGGTAAGTTGGAGAAGTGATGTTGATTTCGGGAGAGGGGACATTATTAAAGATGAGATTTTTTTTCTTAGCAATAGAAAACCCTTGCTTTGATTCCAAGAAAGCTGTTGACCCAACGTATAGTTTATAGGTATTGTCATCAACAAGCCAGTGTTTATCTTCATAGTACATTCCTGAATCACAATGTCCTAATTAACTAGATGTCCTACTGATTTCTTTCTCCATGTGGATATCCTAACAAGGTTCCACTGAAAATGCTTTATGAACGATGTTTAATAAGCCTTGCCCCTCATCACTTAGTATAATAAGCATTCCTCTTTAGTATTTTGTTTTCATGAATTAGGGATTGTGATTTGTGTAACATACTACTAGTCAATGACAGATATGAGACTAGAAACCAAGTTTCCTGCTGCCTAGACCAGTAATTGATTATTTTACTGTGCTGGTCCTATAAACACAAATATATTTTAATTTTGTAAGCTAACTATTGCCTCCACATTTCAGTTTAACTGTTTTTAGTTGTATTTGGAAACAGACTTCTTTGTGTCTATTTATTTGTTTTACACAGGAAAAGTAAAATGATATCCCAATTCTCTTAATTGTATTTTCTGATCCCTTTTTTTATAGTTTTTAGAAGTTCCCAGACCTGACAAAGAAAGCCCTTTAGAAAGCTTGGATGATACAAGTCTATGGATTCCTCAAAGTGAAAATCATGACATTTGGATAAAGACACTAACGTGTGCTCTTTTGGACAGTGGGGGCATAAAAAGTGAAATTCTTCAATTATTAAAGCCAATGTGTGAAGTAAGAAGATTTAATTCATTTGATTTGATTTCCTCATTCCATAGCGCTTCTATGTATATGTTTGCGACCTATCCATCTAAAAAGAGTGCTGTGTGTGGCACATCATCTTTTTTTTTTTATTTAGTAAACATAAATTTCCAAAGTACAGTTTATGGATTACATTGGCTTCCCCCCCCATAATTTCCCTCCCACTCGCACCCCTCCCATCTCCCGCTCCCTCTCCCATTCCATTCACATCAAGATTCAATTTCAATTATCTTGATATATAGAAGATCGATTCAGTATATATACTAAGTAAAGATGTAATCAGTTTGCACCCACACAGAAACACAAAGTGTAAAAATACTGTTTCAGTACTAGTTATAGCATTACTTCACATTGGACAACACATTAAGGACAGATCCCACATGAGGAGTAAGTACACAGTGACTCCTGTGGTTGACTTAACAATTTGACACTCTTGTTTATGGCATCAGTAATCTCCCTAGGCTCTAGTCATGAGTTACCAAGGCTATGGAAGCCTTTTGGGTTCGCCGACTTCGATCTTATTCCGACAGGGTCATAGTCAAAGTGGAAGTTCTCTCCTCCCTTCAGAGAAAGGTACCTGCTTCTTTGATGGCCCTGTTCTTTCCACTGGGATCTCACTCGCACACTCGCAGAGATCTTTCATTTAGGTCTTCTCCCCCCACCCCACCCCACCCCCGAGTGTCTTGGCTTTCCATGCCTAAAATACTCTCATGGGCTCTTCAGCCAGATCCAAATGCCTTAAGGGCTGATTCTGAGGCCAGAGGTGGCACATCATCTTTCAGCTGTCGTAATCCAGCACAATTGGCACCTTTGTTTAGTTGCAACTTTGTGCAGTAGATTTTCAGTTTGTGGTAACAACACGTTGGATAATAGATACTGGTTATTTTGGTTGGGTTAACCAAAAGGCTGCTCTTATTTTATTTTTTTTCTGAAAAGGTCACCAACTTATTTTTGCTAGTGTCTCCTTTATATTGTTGGCTTTTAAAATATTTTTTAAACATTTATTTATTTGAAAGGCAAAATTAAAGTGAAGTAGCTGGTGTATGGGCCCAAGAACTTGGGCCATCTTCTACAGCTTTCCCAGGCCATAGCAGAAAGCTGGATCAGAAGTGAAGCAGCTGGGACTCAAACCAGCGTATGGGATGCTGACACTACAGGCGGCAGCTTTACCCACTACACCACAGTGCCGGTCCCTATTGTTGGCTTTTTAACATAGAAAAAATATTATGTATTTTGTAGATAAAGTTGTTACTCGCTGCTTCAACCCCCAAATGCTTGTGACTGAACCTTAGTCTTCATGTGGCTGGCAGGAACCCTCAACTGCTTGAACCATCATTGCTGCCTCCCAACTTCTACATTTGTAGGAAACTGAAGTTCAGGAGCCAGAGATGGGTATGGTACCTAGGCTTTCTGTTATGAGATATGAACATTTTAACTTATATCTCAACTGCTCAGCAACCATACCCTCACCTCATAAGCTTTCTTGAGTGAGAAGAAGGTTAGGATAGCTATTTAGCATAGCTTTTTAAATTCTGAAGTTACAATACAATCTCTTTGGATAAAGAATAAAAGGATGTACCAAATTTAAAAATTTATACTTTTATCAAATGTGTTGTCCAAAGCAGCACAATATGGTACTCTAAGATTTTCAAAGTTAATTTATAGCACTGTGAAAACACAGTATCTGCCTAGGTGAAACATCTGCCGGTTACAAATTTTGAGAAGTATTTTGGTATAGCACACATATTGAAAACCTCAAAAATATACACAACTTGTTTCTCAGGGAACAAAGCCAAGACTTAGAAGGTGAATAAAATGTTCTAAATATAATATAAATATGCTCCTGTTCCTACTAGTGGGAATTCTCTAGTTCCTAAACTGGCTTTTTGATTTGCCTTTATTTAAAGAGGAAAAAGTATGCTAGTAATAAGCTATAATGTCATGTTGGTGTGGAGTGTGATAAATGTCATCAATATGGAGTATGATGATTCATCCATTTAACAAATGTGGAGTGTGGTGAATGCAAAAGGACTGTTTTAATATATCTACTTATAGGTATATTATAGGCATAATATATATTATATATTGAATATACATATGAATATGTATTAATATACTTTTCTGTTGTTTGAAGCATACCAGAAATAATTATCCAAATTCTATACTCAGAAATTGAGGTTTATTAAAAAGTAAAGTTTGGTAGAAGGTATTTGGCCTGGCAAACCATGCGGGCTAGGAGTACATGGATCTGATTCCCAGCTCCAGCTCCTGATTTCAGCATTGCACTAATGCAGACATTGGGAGGCACTGATGATGACTCAAGTGTTTGGGTTCCTGCCACCAACATGGGAGACTTAGATTAAGTTCGGAGCTCCTGACTTTTGCCTTGGCCTAGCTGCAGCCATTGTGGTCATTTAAAGATTGAGCCGACAATTGGGAGTTCTCTTTGTTTTTTGTTTTTTGTTTTTTGTTTTCTCTCTCTCTCTGTATTTCTCTACTTGTCAAATAAGTAAAAATTAAACGCAAAAAGAAGCGTTTTTACACAATTATTGTAGCTGTTAGCTGATTATGAAAAATGCTTTAAGATGTTGTTTATTCTTAAACTTATGGTAGATTTTATTGTCTTAAATGTTTTTTTTTTCTTTAAAGGTTTATTTATTTGTTTGAAAACTATAGATACGGAAAGAGAAGGATTGAGGAAAGAGAGATCTCCTCTCCTCTGGCGTACTCCCCAGATGGCCTCAGCAGCCAGGGTTGGTCCAGGCCAAAGCTAGGAGCCAAGAGCTTCCTCTGGAACTCCCACATGGGTGCAGAGGCCCAAGCACTTTCACTGTCCTCCACTCTTTCCCAGACACACCAGCAGGCAGCTGGATGTGGAGCATCCAGGACTTAAACCTGCACCCATACTGCAGGTGGAGGCTTACCTTTCTATGCCACAGTGCTGGCCCCCTTAAATCTGTTTTTCATACAGTGTTAAACTATGTAATTGGGGAGGGCATTGGGGCACAGGATTAAGCTAGTAAGTATTATGTCAGTAATAGGAAATGGAATTTTTAAAATTAAATGTGCTAATTTTACTCCAGTTGTTGAGTTTATATATTTTGTATATTCTAGGTAAAAACTGACTTTTGTCAGACTGTGCTTCCTTACTTGATTCATGATATTTTACTCCAAGATACAAATGAGTCATGGAGAAATCTGCTTTCTGCACATATTCAGGGATTTTTCACCAGCTGTTTTAGACACAACTCACAAACCAGCCGATCCACAACACCTGCAAATTTGGATTCAGGTATTCTGATAAGTTTCTGCCATTACTTTTAACTTCTCACTACTGTAGAAGGGTAAGATTTAAGTTTAAATCCTGTCAAAGACAAGCTTAGTTCTGTAACCTGTGACTTTATGTTGCCTCATCTGTAGAAAGGAGATAAACATTATAACAAGTTTTAATGAAATATTGTATATAAAGCACCTAAGGTAATAATTGGACTTTTAATGCTTCATCAGTAAATTATTAAAAATAATGGGTTAACATTGAACATTTAGTATGTGTCAGCACTGTACTTGTCATTGTCAATATGAATGTGGACAAGATAGATTCCACATTTTAGCCATGGAAAAATTACCCAAATAAATGCCATCAAATATTTTGGATACCATGATTGAGACATGGTGGAATTTTCATGTTTTCAGAGCCCTGACTTTTTTTTTGTTTTAATTTATTTTATTTGTTTGAAGGCAGAGTTATGGGTCGGGGGAGAAAGAGAGAGATAGAACTTCTGTATTCTGGGTCAGTTCCGCAAATGGCTGCAATGATTGAGGCTGGACCAGGCCGAAGCTAGGAGCTTCTTCCTGGTCTCGATTGTGGCTACAGGGGCCCAAGCATTTGGGCCATGATCTGCTTCTCTCCCAGGTGCATTAGCAGGGAGCTGGATTGAAAGTGGAGTAGCTGGAACTCAAACTAGTGCCCATATAGATTCTGATGTTGCAGGTGGTGGCAGCTTTACCTGCTAAGCCACAGTACCGGCTCCCAACAAACTTGTTTTAAATGAAACCTTTATTTTAAGATGTGTGTATTTATTGTGGAAAATACAGAAAACTTGCCTAAGTTTTTTTAAAACTATCCATATTCCTACAGTCTGAGAATAACTACAGTTAACTTTGGCATTTATTCTTCCAATTAAAAAAAAGATTTGAATTGTGCTTTTTTTTTTTTACTGTTATAACTTATTTTTATTCTGTGGTACTTACTTGTAATGGGCATTTCCTATGCTTAGAACTTAGTAGACAAATTCCAGCACAACTTTCACACACATAATACATATATGTATAATTAAGGACTCTTACCAGTTTTCGAAACCTGCATTTTTAAAAAAGATTTATTTATTTGAAAGGCAGAGTTACAGAGAGGCAGAGGCAGAGACATCTTCCATCCACTGGTTCATTCCCCAAATGGCCGCAATGGCCGGAGCTGAGCCAATCTGAAGTCAGGAGCCAGGAGCTTTTTCTGGGTCTCCCACATGGTTGCAGAGACCTATAGAATTGAGCCATCTTCCTCTGCTTTCCAAAGCCATTAACAGGGAGCTGGATGGGAAGTGGAGCAACTGGGACTCGAACTGGCACCCATATTGGATGCCATCACTGCAGGCGGTGGCTTTTATATGGCAATATGCCACAGTGCTGGCCCCAAACCTAGATATTTTTAAAAAGATTTGTTTATTTGAAAGACAGTGTTAGAGAGAAGGAGAGATCTTCCATCCACTAACTTACCTCCCAGATGGACACAATGGCCAGAGTTGGGCCAGCCTGGAGGCAGGAACCAGGAACTTCTTGGTCACCCACATGATTGCAGGGCCCCAGTACCTGGGCCATATCCCACTGCTTTCCCAGGCTTATTACCAGCGAAATTGGATTGGAAGTTGAGCAGCCTGGTCTTGGAACTGTTGCCCATATGGGATGCTGACATTGCCGGTGGCTGCTTACCCCACTTTGCCACTTTCTAGCCCAAATCATCCAGTTTTATATCTGTGTAAAGTGCTAATATTTTATTACTTTGAGAGAAAGTTATAAAATTTAAGTGGTATATATATTTTCTGTTGTCAATATGATTTACTGCCTTCACTTGAATGTCCAAAGTGCATCTCAAACTCAGGTGTCCGAAGGTAAACTTAACCTTGTCTTTGTCTCTTGCTCTTGTCCTATTTGTTTTAATGTGTAGCTCTTCAGTGATTGGCATTCAGTTCCTTCTGTCATTTTAATACCAAATCTTGGCCAGTGCCTCGGCTCAATAGGCTAATCCTCCGCCTGCGGCTCCGGCACACCTGGTTCTAGTCCCAGTCGGGGCGCCTGATTCTGTCCCGGTTGCCCTTCTTCCAGGCCAGCTCTCTGCTGTGGCCCAGGAGTGCAGTGGAGGATGTCTCAAGTCCTTGGGCCCTGCACCCGCATTGGAGACCAGGAGAAGCACCTGGCTCCTGGCTTCGGATCAGCGCGGTGCACGGCCGCAGCATGCTGGCCATGGCGGCCATTGGAGGGTGAACCAATGGCAAAAGGAAGACCTTTCTCTCTGTTTCTCTCTCTGTCTCTCTCACTGTCCACTCTGCCTGTCAAAAAATAAAAAATAAATAAAAAATACCAAATCTTTCTAAGTCTTTTTTTTTTTTAATTTCTTTATTTGAAAGGCAATTACATAGCAAGAGGTAGAGAGTGTAAGAAATAGATTTTCTGTCTGTTGGTTCATTCCTCAAGTGGCTGTAAAAGCTAGGGTGGGCCAAGCCAAGGCCAGCAGCCAGGAACTCCATCTGGGTTTACACATAGGTGGCAGGGGCCCAGATACTTGGAACATCTTTCATTGCTTTCAGAGACACATTAGCAAGGAGCTTGATTAGAAGCAGAGTAGCTAGGACTTAAAGTGGTACTCTGATTCGAGATTCAGGCATCACAGGTGGTGGCTTCACCTGCTGTGTCACAAAGCCAGCCCCTCTAATTCTGGTTTTTTTTGTTGTTGTTTTTTAAAGATTTATTTTTTAAAAAATATTTATTTATTTATTTGAGAGAGTTACACAAAGAAGGAGTGGCAGAGAGAGAGAGGTCTTCCATCTGATGGTTCACCCTCCAATTGGCTGCAATGGCTGGAGCTATGCTGATCCGAAGCCAGAAGCCAGGATCCTTTTCCTGGTCTCCACACGGGTGCAGGGGCCCAAGGAGTTGGGCCATCTTCTACTGCTTTCCCAGGCCATAGCAGAGAGCTATCGGAAGTGGAGCAGCTGGGTCTCAAACCAGTGCCCATAAGGGTTGCTGCAGGCGGTGGCTTAACCCACTACACCACAGCGCCAACCCCTCTGATACTATTTTATAAAACCTTTTAGTCTACCTATTTCTTTCTATCCCCAGCATTCATGTTCAGCTCCTAATTCAGCATGGTTGAAAATATTTCATTAAGGCCGGCGCCGTGGCTCACTTGGCTAATCCTCCACCTGCGCCGCCAGTACTCTGGGTTCTAGTCCTGGTTGGGGTGCTGGATTCTGTCCCAGTTGTTCCTCTTCCAGTCCAGTAGCTCTCTGCTGTGGCCCGGGAGAGCAGTGGAAGATGGCCCAAGTCCTTGGGCCCTGCACCTGCATGGGAGACCAGGAAGAGGCACCTGGCTCCTGGCTTTAGATCACTGCAGTGCGCTGGCCGCAGCGCGCTGGCCGTAGTGGCCATTTGGAGGGTGAACCAACGGAAAGGAAGACCTTTCTCTCTGTCTCTCTCTCTCTCTAACTCTGCCTGTCCAAAAAAAAAAAAAAAAAATCTTTCATTAAGTTCTCCAGGTTCTTTCTTGTTTGCATCCATCTCTGAGTCGTTGTCCTTTGTACTTTTCTTATCATTACTATTGTTTCAGGTATTCCTTTTTTTTTTTTTTTGAATGTTTATTTATTTGAGAGTCAGAGTTACAGACAGAGAGAAGGAGAGGTGGCAGCGGGGGGGGATCTTCCATCCTCTGGTTCACTCCCCAATTGGCCGCAATGGCTGGAACTGTGCTGATTCGAAGCCAGGAGCCAGGAGCTTCTTCCAGGTCTCCCACGTGGGTGCAGGGGCCCAAGGACTTGGGCCATCTTCTGCTGCTTCCCAGGCCATAGCAGAGAGCTGGATTGGAAGTGGAGCAGCCAGGACTTGAACTGGTGCTCATATGGGATGCCGGCACTGCAGGCAGCAGCTTTACCTGCTACACCATAGCGCCGACCCCAAGGTATTCCTTTTCTTGTCCAGATCAGGTCCCTTCCATATGACTCAACAGCCGCCTAGACTTTACCTGTCATCACGCCTACCACACTTTTCATTTAAGTCTCCCATTGCACTCTTAGTAGTAAATTCTGTGTGATCAGAAGCAGTGTGTCTTATTTCTGGTGTGTACTGACCAGTAGCACATAAAAGATCCTACAATATGTTAGATCAGTGAATTAGTCTGTCTCAGAAATAAAATATGAATTACATTGTAATTCTCAGGTTTAACAAGTGTAATTATTTTTGAAGGACAAGACATGCCATTAAATTTCATTTGTCCATTCATATTTATTAAGAACCATTTTCATGCTGAGTACTTTGTACAGAACTTTGCAGTTTAGAGTGAGACTAATATATTAATGAGAAGGAAGACATGCTTAAGCAAGTCTGCTTGGACTGAGAGGAGATATCTTTGTTTGTTTGTCAGATTCAGAGCATTTTTTCCGATGTTGTGTGGATAAAAAATCCCAAAGAACAATGCTTGCTGTTGTAGACTATATGAGAAGACAAAAGAGGTATTGTAATAAATGTTGCTTCCAAAACTTGGGGATTTAGAAGTATAACTTGTTATTGCTTGCTGAATTTTAATGTGATTATTTTAGGTGAAGCTGCTGTGAAGTGTTATATTTAATTTGTGTTATGCTTATATCTCCTTTGAATAATCCATATTTAGGGTTGTTCTTTGGTTAAAATCAGTGTCAGGAACTCTTAGTTCTTGTCCCAGTAACAGTGTTATCTTTACTAAATAATGCACCTTTCAGTGATTTAATTTATCTATAAAATGTTGGGAAAGGAGCAAGTGATTTTTGAAGTTATTCTTAGTTGTGTTACCCTTCTTTTAAAAAAATTCATTAATTTTGAAAGAGAGAGAGAGACATAGATCGTTGGCCATTTCACGACCCAGGAGCTTCATCCAGGTCTCCCATATGGATGGTTAGGGGCCCAAACACTTGGGCCATCTTCTGCTGCTTTCTCCAAGTCATTAGCAGGGAGCCAGATAGAAATAGAATAGCTGGGACACAAATCAGCACCCATTTGCAAGCAAGATCCTTGCATAGTTTTTTTATAACATGTATTTTCCATGAACTTTTTGAAGACTGCATGTGCTTGGATTTCAAAAATATTTTGAACCAAATTAAACCAATCTTTTAATTCCATTTATCACAAGTCTTTTGAAGTACACTCATAATGTCGGTGTAATTTTTTTTTATATTGAGGTTAAAAAAATGGAATTACATTGTGTTTAATTTCTCTTCAGACCCTCTATAGGAACAGTTTTTGATGATGCTTTCTGGCTGGATTTTAATTATCTAGAGGTTGCCAAGGTAGCTCAGTCTTGTGCTGCTCACTTTACAGCACTACTGTATGCGGAAATCTATGCAGATAAGAAAAGCCTGGATGATCAAGAGAAAAGGTAATAGAATTTAGAGTTGCCAGTTTTTAAATTGTTATTGACATTGTGTCAGTAAAGGTATATAATAAAGATTGCTTTTGTCCGGGTCTCCCATTGAAAAGACATTTTAGAAAGAAAGATTCTGTTTTAAAGTGAAATAATACATTTTAAAATTTTTTTTTAAATTTATTTATTTGACAGGTAGAGTTGTAGACAGAGAGAGACAGAGACAAAGGTCCTCCCTCCATTGGTTCACTCCCCAAATGGCTACTACAGCTGGCGCTACACCAATCCAAAGTTAGGAACCAGGTGCCTCTTCCTGGTCTCCCATGCAGGTGCAGGGGCCCAAGCACTTGGGCCATCCTCCACTGCCCTCCCTGGCCACAGCAGAGAGCTGGACTGGAAGAGGAGCAACCGGGACTAGAACCCGGCGCCCATATGGGATGCCAGCGCCAAAGGCAGAGGATTAACCAAGTGAGCCACAGCATAGGCCCCAGAAATAATACATTCTTAAAAGAAGTATTTGTCCTCTGAAATAAATAAGAATGTTTTTAATTTATGTGTTATAAAAATTATATAGATAAGAAGCTTCTGGAAGACAAAGACCATACTTGTTTTTCTCTGGATTTCCGTTAACTACTATTAAATATTTTTCTAATGATTTTTTAAAGATTTTATTTATTAATAAATATTAAATAATAATAATAATAATAATAATGTTAAATTTTAACTGAAAAGTGATCCCTGTTAAATATAAGAGTGGGAATAAGAGAGGGAGGAGATGTACAATTGGGACTTGCTCAATCGGACTTGCCCCAAATGGTGGAGTTAGAAACGTGCCAGGGGATTCCAATGCAATCCCATCAAGGTGGCATGTACCAATGCCATCTTACTAGTCCAAGTGATCAACTTCAGTTCACAATTGATCACACTGATAGGTCTAAGAGTCAAAGGGATCGCACAAACAAGACTAGTGTCTGCTAATACTAGCTGATAGAATCAAAAAGGGAGAGAACGATCCATCATGGGAAGCGGGATACACAGCAGACTCATAGAATGGCAGATGTCCTAAATAGCACTCTGGCCTCAGAATCAGCCCTTAAGGCATTCGGATCTGGCTGAAAAGCCCATGAGGGTATTTTAGGCATGGAAAGCCAAGACACTCTGGGGAAAAAAAGAAAACCTAAATGAAAGATCTCCACGAGTGAGATCCCAGTGGAAAGAACAGGGCCATCAAAGAAGCAGGTACCTTTCTCTGAAGGGAGGAGAGAACTTCCACTTTGACTATGACCCTGTCGGAATAAGATCGAAGTCGGCGAACCCAAAAGGCTTCCATAGCCTTGGTAACTCATGACTAGAGCCTAGGGAGATTACTGATGCCATAAACAAGAGTGTCAAATTGTTAAGTCAACCACAGGAGTCACTGTGTACTTACTCCTCATGTGGGATCTGTCCTTAATGTGTTGTCCAATGTGAAGTAATGCTATAACTAGTACTGAAACAGTATTTTTACACTTTGTGTTTCTGTGTGGGTGCAAACTGATTACATCTTTACTTAGTATATATACTGAATCGATCTTCTGTATATCAAGATAATTGAAATTGAATCTTGATGTGAATGGAATGGGAGAGGGAGCGGGAGATGGGAGGGGTGCGAGTGGGAGGGAAATTATGGGGGGGGGGGAGCCAATGTAATCCATAAACTGTACTTTGGAAATTTATGTTTACTAAATAAAAAAAAAAAGAAGAGAAAAAATATTTTATTTATTTATTTGAGAGGTAGAGTTGCTGAAAAAGTGAAAGGTCTTAATCCACTGGTTCTTTCCCCAAATGACCACAACTGCTGGAGCTGAGCCAATCCAAAACCAGGAGCCAGGAGCTGCTTCTTGGTTTCCCACATGGATGCAGGGGCCCAAGCACTTGAGCCATCTTCTACTGTTTTCCCAGGCTGTAAGCAGAGAGCTCCTTGGAAGAGCAGCAGCTGGGATACATGCTGGTCCACATGATTGATTCTTTACTTTCAGTCAGATTAGGTTTACCACTAATTCCTCAACTAATCAAGGTCCAGTTTACTGGTTGAATATGAATGTTATATGACTAATTTATTTTCTGTGACTAAGTTTAATTTCTTTGTTATCTACCTGTGTTTCTAGGTGCTTTAACTTGATTCCCTCATGAGAATACAATAACTAAAGTTCTTGATAATGTTGAATAACAGAAAACAGCCAAGACAGTAAAAGAGAAGAAAATATTTTTATCCCAACTGATGGCAAACAGATGAAATATATAGGTGTAGGAAATGATAATTTTTTTCAGTAGCTCAGAAAGGTGAACTTAGCCTTTAAAGTAATCAGAGTTTATCTGTAGGCCAAATAAAGATCAACAGTTTACCAACACCATCAGTTAGGTCAAGCAAATGAACCACTCTCTTAAAATTCATATTCAGATTCTTTAATGGAAAAGTCCTCATGGTAGGTATTCCAGAATGCATGTATAGTTTTGTTTTATTGATTAACGTATTCCTGAGAAAGTATGGGTTTTCAGTGTTATTGCCTGTAATTTTTTTTAAACAATTCCAAAGTTTGCCAGACAGGGTTAAAGAACAAGTATTGGTTTGCAACCTTAAACATCTGATGTTTCTTTAATATGTCGCTGCCATGTACTGTGCCATTGGTAGAAGATACTGTAATTATCCTTTCTGTTAATAATGACATGTGGGGCCAGCTCTGTGGCACAGTAGGTTAATCCTCCACAGGCATCCCAAATGGGCGCCGGATCTAGTCCTGGCTGTTGCACTTCTGATCCAGCTCTCTGCTATGATCTGGGAAGGCAGTAGAAGATGGCCCAAACACATGGGCCTCTGCACCCATATGGGAAACCTGGAAAAAGCTCCTGGCTTCGGTTTGGCTCAGCTCTGGCCGTTGCAGCCATTTGGGGAGTAAACCAGTGGATGGAAGACCTTTCTCTCTGTCTCTGCCTCTCACTGTCTGTAATTCTACCTCTTAAATAAAATAAAATATTTAAAAAAAAATAATGTTGTAGAATTACTTAGTCTCAGGCTATGCAAATTTTCAACATCATATGGTAATGCAAAATTTTTTAAATAATTAAGCCAGTGTGTATTTATCAGAAATGTAGTTGCTAAGGAAGTAGATCAATAGGAAGTCTTACATTGGAAGAAGAGAGCCAAAGTGTAACTATTTATAGTTTGCATGAAAAAAGTAAAGAAACTGGAATAAACTCATAGTAAATAATAGAGTACTATTACTTATGATAGTGTTTGTTTATAAATTGGACTTTTATTATTATAGACACTCTAGCTTTCAGGATTGAAGTTACTTGAAGAACTGAGGACCGTATATATAAAAGCATGGTTTGAAACTAAACCCTTGGAGTAGCTAATCTGAGTTCTAATCCTGACTTTGACTTACTGTTTTTGTTAATCTCAGGTGTAAGTGGATCCTACTGATCTACTTCCTTCTCAGTAGTTAATATTATCAGATTTCATAGATTTTGTCAATTTATCAGATACTAAATGGTGTCTTATTGTAGTCTTATTTGTTGTGTCAGATTGTTAATTAGTTTGGACTTCAGATAAAACCACTGACAGTATATTTAGGAACTGTGTTAGAGGTGGGGGCATGTGCTCTATTTTTTGAACAGGCCTGTTTCTGTAAATAAGCATTTTTGTTCTGTAGCTTTCCCCTATATGGGAGATTGTTATTTAAATGTAATTTTTACTCACAAATTTAGCATCCACAAATTTCATCTCCACCGTAGATATGCGGTATTCTGTCTTGAAGTATAAATTATTCATTCTGTTTTAACTGCAACCTTCATTAGTTTTTCTGTAAAAGTCTATTGTATACATATTCATAAGCTTCCAAAAAATATGTTCTGATTAAAAGTTGTGCTCTTATGACAAACAGAAGTCTTACATTTGAAGAAGGAAGCCAAAATACAACTATTTCTAGTTTGAGTGAAAAAAGTAGAGAAGAAACTGGAATCAGTTTACAGGTAAATATTAGCTTCTCAGTTATATATGACATTACTTATACTTTGGATTATTATTATGTTAATATTAACTGAAGTTAAATATAAGTATATTGGAGGGAGCATCATATCTGTAAATTCATGGCTTTAAGTTTGGATTTGTGAATAAACAAACTCAAGTTCTTTTTTTGTTTTGTACTAAAAGTTGTCATACTTGTTCTGGTAGACCTGCTTTTGTAGGCATTGGTTTAATGTGATTTTTTTTTCAGAGATTCTTTGAAAAGCTAAAAAGTAAAGATTTACACTTTCTTGTGTTTCATAGCTGCATAGTAATCACCTAGGAATAAGGACTGCATTTTGTTGTTTTTAAGATTTATTTTATTTATTTGAAAGAGTTAGAGAAATAGTCTTCCATCCGCTGGTTCACTTGTCAAATGGCCACAATGGCTGGAGCTGGGCTGATCCAAAGCCAGGAGTCTCTTCCAGGTCTCCCACATCGGTACAGGGGCCCAAGCACTTGGGCTGTCTTCTGCTGCTTTCTCAGGTGCATTAGCAGGGAGGTGGATCAGAAGTGGAGCAGCCAGGACTTGAACTGACATCCATATGAGATGCCGCTTCTGTAGACCAGGGCTTTAACCCCTCGCGCCACAGCAGCAACCAGTAAGACTGCATTTTGAAGCTTGCTGACAACAAGCGGATATAGACAAACAACCCCCTTGCATTCTGAAACTTTAGGACAGGTCTGGCTTTGTTTTCTGCTCCCCCGCTACTAGGGTGAGGGGTATTCATGCTGCGTATATCAGAGGTGGAGGAACCCCAGGCCAGTGCCCCCATTTTGGGCCTGTGTCCCCATGTCAGGCATCACAGAGGTGCTGCAGGGAAACCAATTGACGATTTCACATGCGATGCACATGCTTCCTAGTGCCATGGAGCAGTGCTCCAGCAGGATCTACAGGATGCCCAGCTATCGCCATGTCCTATTTGAGGGGGCACTTCCTGTAGTTTGCCCTGAAATCTTCCAGCAGCCTAGGAGGAAGGCTACCTCTCCTTTTACAGAAGGCAAACTCAAGTTCTAATGCTCAGTCTTCTACTAAGCTTATAGTCTCACACAAACTACTTAACTTTCACAACCTCGAGTTTTTTATGTGAAAGATGAAAATAAAACCACTTATCACATAGGATAAGTTTGTACTGTGTGTTTTTCTGCCATATTTGTTTCTTGTTTATGGTATGTTGCAGAAGATTGCTTTTTACACAAATTTCTTACTGTTTACCCTCAGATTAGCTCATAGTATTGTCTGGTAATTCTTACTGAATTTCTTTGGTCAGCTCATTGCTCTACAATGACAGTTTCAGCATCTCCTTTACTTAAATCTCTGATCTTCTCTGTTTTCCTTTCATCTGGCTTCCTACTTCTGGGAAAGAATAAGAGGCATTGAAAATCCTACCCATTCCACCATCAAACACTGAGATCTTCTGCATGTGCTCCTGACCTAACCTTCCCTCTTGTTAAAGGAAAGAAGCATTTTCATACTTTGCTAGTCCTTCTTCCTGTTCTTTTTTTTTTTTTTCTGTTTTCTCAGAAACTTGTTTTTAATTTCCTATGCTCTTTCTGAACTGTGTTCTAAATGTTTCAAACCTCTCCTGTTAAAACATTCTCCTTCTTAATAACTCAAAGTAAGTTCTTTCTTCTCTACCCTCTTTTAGGTCTTAACCTTTCCCTCGCTTCCCTTCACAGTCACTTTGTGAAGCAGTTCTGTGTATTCTCTGTCTCTGTTTCCTCTTCTTCCATTCATTCCACTGAAATAGCAGTTGGTTAGTGTCTCCTATAAAGTTAATGTTGCTAAGTCAGATGCTCACCTTTCATTCATTTTTCTTTAAGGTTTTATTAATACTTAACACCAATCAACCATGCCCTGCTTGAAATATGTTCTGTGTACCTTTTTTACCCTGATTTTTCTACTTACTCTTTAAGCTTCTTTCTAGTCTTACTCTCCTTTGCTGAGTTTTTGGAATATCTGTTGTGTACTAAGCACTGTGCTTGGCTTAGATACCAAACATTCAAACTCAGAGGGCTTGCTTTCATGCCAATTAATAGAAATAGTTGAATTAAAATTACAGAGTTATGCCAATATCAGTGAATTTTTACCTAGAAAATATTTTCCAGAAAGGCAGTTGAATTGCTTGATTGATTTTTCTATGCTATACAGTTCTTTTTCTACTTCCATTTCATTGAGATTGTTTATAATGTTGGGGAGTGTCCAACCCACAGGCCATATAAAGCCCACAAAATCATCTGGTTTAGCCCTGCCAAGGCAACCACAAGCAAGACTAGAAATTTAAGAAATCTGTGTTAGGCTAACATTTTTTTGTTTGTTTGTTTTTTAAGATTTATGTATTTGAAAGTCAGAGTTACACAGAGAGAGGAGAGGCAGAGAGAAAGAGAGAGAGGTCTTCTATCCACTGATTCACTCCCCAGTTGGACACAACAGCTAGAGGTGTGCTAATCTGAAGCCAGGAGCCAGAAGCTTCTTTTGGGTCTCCCACATGGATGCAGGGGCCCAAGAACTTGGGCCACCTTCTGCTTTTCCAGGCCGTAGCAGAGAGCTGGATAGGAAGTGGAGCAGCTGGCTCTTGAACTACCACCCTTATGGGATGCTGGTGCTTCAGGCCAGTGCATTAACCCACTGTGCCACAGCACCAGCTCCATAGGCTAACGTTTAAGATGATTGTTTGATATGGTCTGCAAATGATGTTACAAGTATCCGATGGGCTTTTGACATTTATGTTATTCCCCACCCTGTATCACTCTTTCCTTTATAAATTTTTCAATGAAGGTATGAGTAATAGAAACTTCTTTGTTCATATCATAGGGATAATTTTGAAATGTAATGCCTTTGTCTCTTGTTACCTTAAAAAAATTTTTTTTTAATATTTATTTATCTGAAAGGCAGGGTTAGAGAGAGAGAGAGCCAGAGAGATATGTTTTATCCACTGGTTCACTCCCCAAATGGCTGCAACAGCCATGTCAGGGCCAGGCTGAAGCCAGGAGGAGCCTGAAATGCATCCCAGTCTGCCACATTACTGCTGCTTTCTCAGGCACATTTGCAGGGAACTGGATTCGAAGTAGAGCAGCAAGACTTAACACAGTTTCTGTAATGGTTAAACCACTGGGCTACAAAGCATCCTCTAATTTTGTTTTCTTTGAAAGAAAAATTCATGACCTTTAATTTTACAAAATTAAGTTTTAGGAGTCAAATTTTATGGAAGAATTCTATTTTCCCCTTGAAGTTTTAGCTGTTGAGATTTATTTTGCCTTTGGGATTATTTTTCATGTGATACAAGCATGGTAGGTTGGTATTTATTTGTAATGTAATTCATGAAATTGTGAGCAGTTCTCAGGTAAACCATAATCATTATTCTGCTGTCTGCAACCAGTCTGTTGTGTTGCTTATCACTTCTTTAATATATATTTCAGTGTTACTATTATCTTACTTCTGTGTAACAACATTTAGAGTCGGGAGTTATATGTTAAAATTTGCTAAATTTCTTAAAGTTTTTCCTTCTGCAAATTTTGTTTCTATTATTTTCAGGACCTTCTCTTAGAAATCTACAGAAGTATAGGGGAGCCAGATAGTCTTTATGGCTGTGGTGGAGGGAAAATGTTACAACCACTCACCAGGTAAACTGCATTTTTCTACACAGTGGCTTAATAATTCTGTTTATGAAGGAGTTACATGCATATGGAACCCAGAATTATTTTTATCTCTTCTGATAGACTGAGAACATATGAACATGAAGCAGTGTGGGATAAAGCCCTGGTAACGTATGATCTTGAGACAGCAATATGCCCATCAACCCGCCAGGCAGGAATAATTCAGGTACATAGTTTTTCTGCTTTGGAAAAGCCATCACTAGTATAGGTCTGAAATTATTTCACTGTGTTAGTGGGATATTTACACATCTAGATAAACCCTTGAGATACAACTGGAACTTAACTGTTTTTCAGACATTAACTAAAAACACAGATACACAGGAAAGTCAGATACATCATTGACCTAAAAGGTGGTGTAGATTCATTGATCATAATCTTGTTGTCTGACAAGTGAAGACCTTTCTGGAATGTTCTCATATACAGTATACCAGGTAGTATATAGGGAAGCTTCAAAAAGTTTATGAAAAATGGAATTAATGCATGTTTTACTTGAAGTTTTGGAAGATCCTTTTCCTTGGTACTTCATGTGGAGAATCTGATATATGCTATTCTGCATAGTTTATATTATGGGTCCCAGAATCTATCATTTCTGTTACTTGCTCTTTAGCTATTTTCCCACTAAATAGTAGAATCCTTCGAGTTCTGGGTTTTTTTGTTTGTTTTTTTGGGAAATGTGTATTTAGAATTTTCTTTGTCTTTTTGTGTCTTGAGAGACAGGAAGAGACAGAAAGAGAGATCTTCCATCAGCCAGTTTGCTCCTGAAATGTCAGTAATAACTGGGGTTTGGGTAGGCCAAAACCAGGAGCCAAAAACCACATCTCAGTCTCACATGTAGGTAGCAGAAACCCAAGTACTTGGGTCATGATATGCTGCCTCCTACTTGTATTAGCAGGAAGATAGATCAGAAGCAGAGGCAGAACTTGCTCCCAGGCACTCTGATATAGGATACAAGCACCCCAAGTGGTGGCAACTTAACTTGCTGCACAACAACACCCAATATTCTGGAATTTTTAATTACATTGTGAACTAAAGTCATTTTTTATGTTCTTTTTTATGATGGCTATTTTTTGCTCCTCTACTTTTCTGGTGATACCTTAAATTACTTTTTTTCCCCCCAAACAATTCCTATTCAGGCCTTGCAGAACTTGGGACTGTGCCATATTCTTTCGGTGTATTTAAAAGGTTTAGATCATGAAAATGTGGAGTGTTGTGCTGAACTACAGGAACTTCATTACCAAGCAGCATGGAGGAATATGCAGTGGGACCATTGTACTTCTGTCAAGTATGACCAAACGGCCCCTTTCCTGTTTTTATCTGTTGCTATACATGTAACAGTTAGATTTTTTAGTATTTTGTGGATGCTAAGAAGCTACATGACTAAGTTCATAAATAGGGTAGCATTAAGCAGCTAATACATCAGTGCTTGAATTTTACTCTCTTCTTCAGTTTGGACAACTCGTCCCCCAAAATACTTTGAAAATAGAAAGAGAATCCTTTCACTGTTTGTGTGATTGAGAAATACAAAGAAAAGTGAAGGCGTTTCTCTTCTCCTTCCCTGCTGGAAATGTTTTGCTCAGATAGCACTTTTAGTGTCTGAATGGTATACAGAGAACTGGTCATCTTTGCTTAGGAAGTATTTTTTTAATTAAAAAAAAAAATTGGCAAATCAGTTACCTAGAAACCTATATGTAATTTCACCATATTTTCTGAATGAAACCCAGATATCTAATCAAGTAAAGGATTTCATATTTGTGTAAAGTCTTTTAATGATAGAAACACTAAAAAATTAAACCATATTTTACTGTATGTTTTAATTTCCTTTATATATATTTAATTTTATTTATTTCCTTGAAAGGCAGACTGACAGAGGGAGGGACAGAGAGAGAGAGGCATCTTCATCTATTACTTGACTTGAAATTTTTGAGTCTGATCCAGACAGCTGTAAGACTGCTTTAAAATTGGAGATATGCCTGCAATTTAAATTTATTTGAAAGGCAGAAAGAGTGAGAGACAAACAGATCTTCCATCCACTGATTTACTTCCCAAATGCCTGCAGCAGAACTGGATCAAAGCCAGGAGCCTAGACCTCAATCTGCGTCTTCCACATGAGTGACAGCACCCTCAGTACTCAAGCCATCACCTCCTGCCCCCAAAAGTGTGCAGTAGCAGGAAGCTTGAATCAGAAATGGGACCAGAGCGGCAGGTGTTCAGTGTAGCAGTTGATCACTGCTTGATTTGCCCACATCCCATATTGGAATGCCTGATTCAATCCCAGCCATTCTGCTTCCGGTCCAGCTTCCTGTTAATGCACATCCTGGGTAGCAGAGGACTCTGAAATATCTTTGTTCCTGCCACTCATGTGGGAGACGCAAATGGAGTTCCAGGCTCCTGGCTTTGTTCTGGCCAAGCCCTGGCTCCTTCTAATATTTGGTGAGTGAACCAGCAAATGGAAGATCGCACTCTCTCGATCAAAATAAATTGAAAACAAAAATTTCAAAAGAAGTGGGGCCTGCACATGAACCCAGGTACCATGATATGGGATATGATATCTCAAGTGGCTTAAACTAGGCCAAACATCCTCCCCACTCTCATATTTTTAAAATATTTTACTATAGGAGCAGGTTCCTGCTTGCCTCTGTAAATTGATGCATGCTATTTCTCCCTTTGCTGCTATGTTTCAGCCACTCAGATATTCTCTGTTCTTCGATCAGACCAAGCTGTTCCTACCTAAAGGCAATAGATGGATCTTTTGCTTTTTCTCCAGTTACCATGTGTATGGCTTCTGTAGACTCCAGTTTAATACTATCTTCAGAGAGGCTTTTCTTGACTACCTATTCTTAAATAGTCACCCAGTCATTCTGTACCTTATTTTAATTCTCCTTATTTCTCTTTTCACTAACTTAGTGTGCATCTTCTCCAATCCAGAACATAAGCCCCAGGAGAGTTAAGGATCTGATCTCACCCTTCCACAAATAGATCCCCTACATCTAGAATCTAATTACTAGTGCCAGGACATAATTGGTGTGCATTGAATAAAATAAATGAGCCAGGCAAAATATCTGAGAAATTTCCTTCTTTTCTGCTTGAAGAATTTCAATAACTCATAAAATTGCTTGTATTTGTTACCAAAATATCTAGAAGTAAATTTTAAAAAATTAATTTTAGTGTTAAGATTTTGTACTCTTGTGAAGTTTTTTGCATGTGCATATCTTCTGCTTCTAAATATGTTTTCTTATTAATTTTTAAAAATTATTTCACAGTAAAGGAATAGAAGGAACCAGTTACCATGAATCATTGTACAATGCTCTGCAATCCCTGAGAGACAGAGAATTCTCCACATTTTTTGAAAGTCTAAAATATGCCAGGTATTAACAAAATTACTGTTATTTCTATATTTTAAAATTTAATGTCATGGCTTATCTTCTCAAAACTTGAGGAATGATTGGCTCAAGGTTAGGATATGCTTTGAAGCATGGGTAAAGTATTGGTGGCTATAGTTAGGTGTTTTTCATTATCTGTCTTTCCCTCCATAAACATTCTTCTTGTGATCTCAAGTTACTTTTTCACACTGAACATCAAGAACATCTTGGCAATGCCCACTCCTCTGTTCTCTTTTTGTACTAGTATCTACATGATTTTAATCTTCCCCCTCTAGCAGTTGTGTTTTACCCCTCTTACCATTAATTTGTAAAATGGTGATTAATGGTTCCCTAGTTAGAGGCTTGCTTTGAAGCACAAATGAGATGATATATGAGGAACTCCTGAACTGTAATGGGTTAAGCAAATGTGACATGTTCTTTGACTGTGGTGGCCTGTGTTCATTATATAATCACTTTTGCTGTTATGTAAGTGCTTGTTACCTGCTGGCTGCTTTGTAAGGCTCTTTCCATGAGTATTTTTTTTTTTTAAAGATTTATTGGGGCTGGTGCCCTGGCGTAGCAGGTGAAACCACCGCCTGTAGTGCCAGCATCCCATATGGGCGCTGGTTTGAGTCTTGGCTGCTTCACTTCCGATCCAGCTCTCTGCTATAGCCTGAGAATGCAGTGGAAGATGGCTCAGGCCTCGGGCCCCTGTACCCACGTGGGAGACCTGGAAGAAGTTCCTGGCTCCTGGCTTCGGATCGGTGTCCAGCCAGTTGCAGCCATCTGGGGAGTGAACTATTGGATGAAAGACCTTTCTTTCTCTCTCTCTCTCTCTCTCTACCTCTACCTCTACCTCTACCTCTCTGTAACTCTGACTTACAAATAAAAAAAAAGAAAGATTTGTTTATTTTCAAATTAAAAATATTTATTTATTAAGTCAGGATTGATAGAGGGAGACAGAGAGAGAGAGAGAGAGAGAGATCTTCCAGCTGCTGGGTCATTTCCCAGAGGACTGCAACAGCCAGTGCTGAAGCCAGGCCAAAGCCAGGAGCCAGGAACTTCTTCCAGGTCTCCCACAAGGGTAACACGGTCCCAAGCACTTGCAACTTCTTCTGCTTTTCTCAGGCCATTAGCAGGGAACTAGATGGGAAATGTAGCTGCCAGGACTCAAACCAGCACCAGTATGGGATTCTGGCTTTGCAAGCGGCAGCTTTACTCAAACACCATAACTTTAGCCCCTCCTTATGTATTCTTTAACCTTTCAAATAACTAGGGAAGTAAAAGAATTTATTCTTAGAGAAATCCAGTAATATACCTAAAGTTACATAGCCATAAGCGGCAGAGCTAGGATTTAGATCTAGGTCTGTATGATTCCAAGACTTAATTTGTTTCCACTGCTATTTTTGTGTTCACTGTTGCTTGTGAATATTGTTATTGCTAAATCAACAGGAGAACCTATGATGAGAACTCTTTAAGAACAAATATGAACTTTTGTCTCCTTAAACCTCTTCATACTTTTCAGAGTGTCTTTTTTGATTTTGCCACTAGAGTAAAAGAAGTGGAAGAATTGTGTAAAGGCAGCCTTGAGTCTGTGTATTCACTCTACCCCAGACTTAGCAGATTGCAGGCCATTGGAGAACTAGAAAACATTGGGGAGCTTGTCTCAAGGTATGTGATTCATATGACTTCGTATTCCTCCTAAAGTACAGCTTTTCTGTTATCAGTAGTAATTTACAATAGATATAAACTTAGCATTTTTGAATTAATACATTTTATATTTTTCTGTTTCACCTTTTTTTTTTTTTAAAGATTTATTTTTTATTTATTTGAAAGAGTTGCAGAGAGAGGTAGAGACAGAGAGAGAGGTCTTCCATCCGATGGTTTACTCCCCAGATGGCTGCAACGGCTGGAGCTGCACCGATCCGAAGCCAGGAGCCAGGAGCTTCTTTTGGGTCTCCCATGTGGATGCAGGGGCCCAAGGACTGAGGCCATCTTCTGCTGTTTTCCCAGGCCATAGCAGAGAGCTGGATCGGAAGTGGAGCAGCAAGGACTAGAACTGGTGCCCATATGGGATGCCGGCACTTCAGGCCAGGGTGTTAACCACTGCGCCACAGCGCCGGCCCCATCACCTTTTTTGTTTGTTTGTTTTAGAGATTTATTTTATTTATTTGAAAGGCAGAGTTAGAGAGATGGAGGGAGATCTTCCATCCACTGGTTCATTCCTCAAATGGCTGCCAATAGCCAGAGCTAGACCAATCTGAAGCCAAGTGGGTGAGGGGTTCCAAGGACTTGGGCCGTCCTCCACTGCTTTCACAGGTGCATTAGCAGGGAGCTGAATCAGAAGTAGAGCAGCTGGGACTTGAACTTGTGCCCATAGTGGATGCTGGTGTTGCAGGCAGTGGCTTAACTTGTTTGCCACAACACCAGCCCCTCAGTTTTACTTTTTGATATGGTAAATATCAGTAGCTGTTACCCAAAGTTTCAAAGTTCTTTGTAGTTCCCGGTAATTTATAAGCATATAAAAAGGGTTCCTGCAACTTAGAAGTTCGAGATCTGCTGCTCTAGGGGAATTTTGGGAGAAATTAAAGTTTCAGTTTTTATGGATTTGTCTTTTTTTTTTTTTTGGACAGGCAGAGTGGACAGTGAGAGAGAGAGAGAGAGAGAAAGGTCTTCCTTTGCCGTTGGTTCACCCTCCAATGGCCGGCGCGGCCGGCGCACCGCGCTGATCTGATGGCAGGAGCCAGGAGCCAGGTGCTTTTCCTGGTCTCCCATGGGGTGCAGGGCCCAAGCACCTGGGCCATCCTCCACTGCCTTCCCGGGCCACAGCAGAGAGCTGGCCTGGAAGAGGGGCAACCGGGACAGAATCTGGCGCCCCGACCGGGACTAGAACCCGGTGTGCCGGCGCCGCTAGGCGGAGGATTAGCCTAGTGAGCCGCGGCGCCCGCCATGGATTTGTCTTAATATTTCCTTTTATATGAGGCAGCTGAAGGAGCTTTAATATCCTCACCACCTCATCATCTTCTTAATCCCCCTGATTAATCTTTTTAATTTGTCTCAACACCATGGGCCTGAAGGATTGGACAGTATTGCTTAGCCTAGTTATCCAAGGACACTATTCATATAAACCAGTAACTCATGTAAAACTATACAGTATGCATTTTCTGTTCCTTTAGTTAGTAATATTGGTAGATGGACTCTTTGCCAGTTAGTTTTCCTTCCTGCATTATGATTTCTTTGACAGTTGGCAGTAGTCACTGTCGTTAGGTAATGAATGAGTTTACCTCATTTCCTTGCTGACATGAACTTTACCACAAGGAACATTGGACAGTTAAAGTGCAGTCATGATTTGTGATAGGTCCTTTCATTTCAGAAAGGTACTTGTTTATAAGGACTCTCTTTTGTGGTGTGAAAGAATAGTTTTTAGAAATTCTTCCTAAAATGTTCATTATCTATAGCCTCTCTGTTGACCTCTTAGAAGTCTTACCATATAACATTTTTATAGCTTTTAAAACCTTGATTCGTATTTAGAATTTTTTCTTTATAAGCTTCAGTCTTGTTATCTGAAAGTTTCTTTATATTGTAACATAAGTTTCAGAAATCTCACAATTTTTTTTCCTAGTTTTTCTGCTTACATGAACTCGTTGATTTGGCTTTCAGATCAGTCATGGATAAACAGTTCTCTGAAGTGTACGTTAAATGGCAGAAACACTCCCAGCTTCTCAAGGATAGTGACTTTAATTTTCAGGAGCCTATCATGGCTCTACGCACAGTCATTCTTGAGATCCTGATGGAAAAAGAAGTGAATAACTCCCAGCGAGAATGTTTTAAGGACATTCTCACCAAGCACCTTACAGAATTCTCTATACTGGCCCGGACTTTCAAGAACACTCAGGTAAGTAGGATTTAAAACATCAGCTTACCTCTTTGACCTTTCTTTTTATCAGAAAACAAAGCATTAGTGAAAAGGAATTGTCATTGAGAAATAACGATTCTTATTAAAATTGTATACAGAAATTTAAGATTTCCCATTTTGGAACTAGACGTCAGTTTAAGCCTTGGACAAGGTAGTATCTTCTGTCAACTTCAGTATCGTAGCTAAACAATGAGAAGATGGCTAACTTAAAACTGACACATGTATATAGATATGCATAGACAAGACAGACAGATGTGGGGGTGCGGGTGGGAGGCAGGCAGACAGGTACTTGAGACAGACCCTGGCAAACAGTCAAATCCACAATGAGTGGTATTACTGCTTTCATTGTTGTTATTAGTTACAATAATAATAAAGGAAATATTTATTCCCATATGTCATTTTCATTTCAGCTCCCTGAAAGGGCAGTATTTCAAATTAAACAGTATAATTCAGTGAGTCATGAAGTCTCTGAGTGGCAGCTGGAGGAAGCACAAGTGTTCTGGGCAAAAAAAGAACAAAGTCTTGCCCTGAGTATTCTCAAGCAAATGATCAAGAAGTTGGACACCAGCTGTAGAGAGGTTTATTTATTTTTATTATCTGAATTAGTGTTTTACTATTGTTAAGAAGGTATTGCTGGGGCCAGTGCTGTGGTGTAGCTGCTAAAGCTGCCACCTGCAGTGCCGGCATACCATTTGGGTGCCAGTTCGAATTCCAGTTGCTCCATTTCTGATCCAGCTTTCTGTTATGGCCTGGGAAAGGAGAAGATGGCCCCTGCACCTTTATGGGGGTGCCTGAAAGAAGCTCCTGGCTCCTTGCTTGGCATTGGTGCAGTTCCAGCCATTATGGCTATCTGGGGAGTGAACCAGTGGATGAAAGACCTCTCTCTGTCTCTGTTTCTCTGCCTCTGCCTCTCTGTAACTCTGACTTTCAAATAAATAAATAAATCTTCAAAAAAAAAAAAGGCAAGCATTGCTGTGCTTTCAGATATTTTTAATAACAATTTAAGCTTTGAAATTACTAATTAGCAAGATGTAAAAAGGATTCTTGAAAATCAGTATTTCTGGGGTTGTCATTGTAGTATAGTGGGATAAGCCACTGCCTATATTACTGGCATCCCATATTGGAGACCTGGAGGAAGTTTCTTACCTTTAGGCCCAGCCGTGGTCCAGATTGCAGCCATCTGGAGAGTGAACCAGATATCTCTGTTGGTCTCTCTCTACCTCTGCCTTTCAAATAAATAATATTATACAAATAAATTAATATTTGTAAATAGTTCAGAAACTTCTTTTAAAAGATTTATTTATTTGAAATTCAGAGTTGCAGAGAGAGACAGGGAGAAATAGAGTGATTTTCCATCTGCTGGTTCTCTCCCCAGATAGCGGCTCGGGCCAGGGCTGGGCCAGGCTGAAGCCAGGAGCTTCTGCTGCTCTTCGCAAGCTGTTAGCAGGGAGCTGGATTGGAAGTGGAGCATCCAGGACATGTGAACACTCGCCCATATGCAATGCCTGCGTTGTAGACAGTGGCCCTACCCACTGTACCACAGCGCTAGCCCATAGAAACTTTGATAGTCTATTTTCCCTACGTGGAGGACATTTTTTTTTACAGTCATGATAATGAATTATATTTTAAGACTTTGCATTTTTTCAACAGAATGATTCCAGGCTAAAACTTATACACACAGAATGTCTGAGAGTTTGTGGTAACTGGTTAGCAGAAACTTGCTTAGAAAATCCTACAGTCATCATGCAGACCTATCTAGAAAAGGTGAGCTTTTAGAGTAACCCTTAAGTTAATGAATATACTTGATTTTTTTTGCATCAGGTCCAAATATATTTCAAAAGCAAATAAAGACATGAGTTTTTCCATATGTTATCACTATTAGAACTCTGTATAATATTTAGGGCAAGAAGTAAGCAGAATTTTACCAAGGGAACATATGTTGAAAGAAATCCCAAGTATGGCTTCCCCTTCCTCAGTCTTCCCACCACTAGCTGCTCTTTCGTAAGTTGTTTCTGATGCTTTCTCCATGTTGTCATCTACAAAAATAGCTGATTAAGGAGCATGCAAGCTGGCCCTTACTATTCACTTGTGGTACAACCACGCACAAGTAAAGGCTAGGACTTCAGTACTTCAGCCCCCTTTGACTTTCCGATTTCTCCTTCTTATTCCTTAAGTTAGCTGATTTTGGAAATAGTTACCTGATTTAAATAAGTATAACTTGAAAAGAATGATGTAATTAACTTTAAATTTTATAATGCTCTTTGTTTTTGCACAATTTGCATTTTGTAAATACTGTCTTGGTTATTTCTTCACTGTCAGCGTTGTTTTGAAAGGCTAAGAAAATAATAGATTTCATATAATGTAGCTTTTACATATATAAACTTGAGGATGAGATTACTTTGAGTATTTGTATTGTTTAGTATTTGTAAATTAAATGGATTGTGTGTTCTTAAAGGCCGTAGAAGTTGCTGAAAGTTGTGATGGAGAAAATAATGATGAGCTCAGAAATGGGAAAATGAAGGCATTTCTCTCATTAGCACGGTTCTCAGATACTCAGTACCAGAGAATTGAAAACTACATGAAATCATCAGAATTTGAAAACAAGCAAGCCCTCCTAAAAAGGGCCAAAGAGGAAGTGGGCCTCCTGAGGGAACATAAGATTCAGACTAACAGGTAAGTAGATGTCTACAGGTGATAACTTTATGTTCACAAGTTAACTGAATGAATCTATCTGTGAAAAATGTGATCTGATTTTTTTATCTGATTATAATTTTCAGCATACGTATAGATTGTCTTGGCCCCACAGTGGTTATCTCAAATGAGCATGTAAGACGCTGACATGTGTTCTTTGAGGAGGTGTTCATAATCTGGTTCTAAACTCACGTAGTGTTTAGGTGTTAGCTTTTGGGTTTTGATTTTTAATTTGTTAGTTGGTATCAGCTGAAAAGGAGATAGATAGGAAATTAAAAACAGAAGACTTGGGGCAGGAATTGTGGTGCAGTGGGTTATGCCACTACTTGGGATGCTCACATCCCATAGCAGAGTGTCTGGTTTAAGTGCTGGCTCTGATCTAGTTGCCTGCTGATACATATAAGAGGCAGCAGATGACAATGTGGGTAATGAGTCCCTGTCATAAGTAGAGGATAAGTTAACTAAATAGCTTGAATAGAGTTCACTCTGCCCTCCTTTGCTTAGGAAAGCTTATGAATTGCATAATGAAAGCAAAAGTAAGTTTGTTTACTTTATAATTCTTAGAATTTTGCTTTTTCTCCTGTAAGGACTCTTGATTTCCCAGTTATGTATATATCATATATGGTTTTGTAGTAATGTAAAATTTAATGGCTTTTGTATTTTACTTTTAATGCAAGATACACAGTAAAGGTTCAGCGAGAGCTGGAGCTGGATGAATGTGCACTTCGTGCACTGAAAGAGGATCGCAAACGCTTCTTATGTAAAGCAGTTGAAAATTACATCAACTGCTTATTAAGTGGAGAAGAACATGATATGTGGGTATTTCGACTTTGTTCTCTCTGGCTTGAAAACTCTGGAGTTCCTGAAGTCAATGGCATGATGAAGGCAAGTCTATTCAACCCAACATTCTAACTTGCACTTTAAAAGCTGACATAAGCCCTTTGATTCAGGGACTTTGTAAATCCTTTTGTATCTTGAGCATTAGATTGGGTCTCTTTACAGAAGCACTTAAATTCTAAATGATACAGGTTTCTGTGGAGATGAAAAAATTTAGGTCTTTTCCTATATCTTTGCAGTTACCACTGGAGAGTAGTGCCCAGAGGAGGGCACTAAATGCAGGGATTTGGAAAGAAGTTAAAGATAATGTAATCAGTCACTAGTGGGTTCCTGCTTGTCTGGGACTACTAGAGTGAATTATTTTTATAAATGGAAACACATTTTAAAGAAAAATCTAGATGTCAATATTTCAGAAATTTTTATTTAAAAATCTTCGATTTTAATGATAACACCTAATGGTAAAGTTTATATTGACAAGGTAGATTTTGTCAGTGAATTTGAAGGTTAAAAGTAAAATAATGCCCCTGGATGAAAAGAATAATAAGACTCATAATACACAGGCCCCATCTCTGCCAAAGTATACATTAAATCCTATAGGCCAGGGTATATAAGGATTTAATTGTACACTGATTTCTCAGGATTCTGTGTTATGGTAGTACTCGTGTCTATAATCATGCTCCTTAGATTCAGTGGAATATAAGCAGTACCAGATATTCCAGTTCTTTTTTTAAAAGATTTATTTATTTATTTGAAATTCAGAGTTGCACAGAGAGAGGAGAGGAGAGGGAGAGAGAGATAGGTCTTCCATCCACTGGCCCACTCCCCAGATGGCCGCTTCTGCTGGAGCTGCGCCAATCCAAAGCCAGGAGATTCCTCTGGGTCTCCCATGTGGGTGCACAGGCCCAAGGACTTGGGCCATCTCTGCTTTCCCAGGCCACAGCAGAGAGCTGGTTTGGAAGTGGAACAGCCGGGACTCGAACTGACGCCCATATGGGATTCCAGCACTGCAGGCGGTGGCTTTACCCGCTATGCCATAGCACAGGCCCTCCAGTTCTGAATACAATTGAAATTAGAAAGAAATACTTCAGCTTACCTTCTTTTCTTTTTCTTTTTTTAAAGTTTGCCGAACTTTCTGTTTCTTTTTTTTTTTTTTAAGATTTATTTATTTATTTGAAAGAGTTAACACACAGAGAGAACGAGAGGCAGAGAGAGCAAAAGAGTTCTTCCAGCCGTTGGTTCACTTCTCAATTGGCCTGCAATGGCAGGAGCTGCGCCAGCCTGAGGCTAGGAGCCTGGACATTCTTCCAGGTCTCCCAAGCGGGTGCAGGGGCCCAAGAAATTGGGCCAGCTTCTACTGCTTTCCCAGGCCATAGCAGAGAGCTGGATTGGAAGTGGAGCAGCCATGTCTCAAACAGGCACCCATATGGGATTCCTGCAGCGGCTTTAACCGCTATACCACAGTGCAGGCCCTTGACTTACCTTTGAACCAATCTAGAATACTTACGATAAAGCCTTTCAGATAGAAGTAACAAGGAAATTCATAGTGAAGTTTTGTTGATAACCAATTGGTTTTGCTAGAAGAGGATCAATAACTTAGGATAATTTATTTGTTTAGTTGTGAAAATATTTGAAATGTATTGTTTATTAATTTTATACCCTTTTATAAATGAAAGGGACCTGGAATGGAGATTCCATCATACAAATTTTTGCCTCTAATGTACCAACTGGCTGCTAGAATGGGAACCAAAATGATGGGAGGAGTGGGATTTCATGAAGTCCTCAATAATGTAAGTAAACCTGAAAACTAAATCATAGTGACTATATTGTTATTTATATATATTGTGTTATATTGTTATATGTTATATTATATTGTGTTATATATATATTGTGTTATACTGTTATGTATGCACACACACACACATACATGCACACAACTCTTCTCTCTGGGAAATATGAAATTCTGTGTTATACTGTTATGTATATGCACACACACACACATATATACATGCACACAACTCCTCTGTGGGAAATATGAAATTCTGTATTTTGTCACCTCTCATATCATGTAAGCTATTCAGTTTCTCTCTCTTAATCTTTGTGTACCTCTCTGGCTCTCTCACACAACACAAATATACATACATGTATACACAGATATACACTTAACTCACTGTAGTATCTAGACAATAACACATTTTAATGTTGAGCAAAATGCAGAATGTGAATTTTTCTATTGTTGATGTACATAAAACTAATAGTTCTTAATTTCCTGACAGCTCATCTCTAGAGTTTCGATGGATCACCCCCATCATACTTTATTTATTATATTGGCTTTAGCAAATGCAAACAAAGATGAATTTTTGACCAAACCAGAAGCAGCAAGGAGGAGTAGAATAACTAAAAATGCACCTAAACAAAGCTCTCAGCTTGATGAGGTATCTGGATTAAACATACATTAATCTTTATGAATTGTGATACTTATTCTTTAGGTTTTCCTTTTTTAAGTCTTGAGGATTTTAAAATGTTGTTGCTGGCAGTACCTACATCCTCTGTTTTATGATGCCACCTTGATTAGTCAGCTTTTTGTTGCTACAACAAAATAACCAAAATAATCTAACTTTATAATTGAAAAGGTTAACAGGAGCTTCATTGTCCAAAATCAGGTGGCCCTGTATGTCATGGTGTTTTTGCTGGCAGTTCTGAGGGGCATCATGTAGCAAGAGGGAGCACTTGAGTCTGTTTCTGCCTCTTTTTGTATGGTCACCATGGGGTCTCCACCCTAACAACCTAATCCAATCTGATCACTTCCTAAAGGCCTCATGTCTAAATACCATAATTGGGTACGATTACCATAGGACTTTAGAGACCACATCTTTAACACATGGGCCTTTGAAGGGTACCTAAACTAATATCCAATTTGAAGCCTCCTAAAGTTGGTTAAAAATTCCTGAATATTTTTCAAAGCATACAAGATGCCAGTAGAGTTGTACTTAGTTTTCTCTTGGCAGTAAGCAGTGGGAAAATAATCTTTGAAAGGTACCTAAGTCATTGATATTTTTTAAAGATTTTTATTTATTTATTTGAGAGGTAGAATTACAGACAGTGAGAGGGAGAGACAGAAAGGTCTTCTATCCACTGGTTCACTCCCCAGATTGCCACAATGGTAGGAGCTGAGCTGATCCAAAGCCAGGAGCCAAGAATCAGGAGCTTCTCTGGGTCTCCCACGTGGGTGCAGGGGCCCAAGCGCTTAGGCTATTTTCCACTGCTTTCCCAGGCCATAGCAGGGAGCTAGATAAGAAGAGGAGCAGCTGGGACTAGAACCGGTGCCCATATGGGATGCTGGCTCCTGTGCCACAGCGCCAGCCCCAGTTATTGACTGTTTTATTTTTTTTTTAATTTTTTTTCTTTTCTTTTTTTTTTTTTTTTTTTTGACAGGCAGAGTGGACAGTGAGAGAGAGAGAGACAGAGAGAAAGGTCTTCCTTTTGCCGTTGGTTCACCCTCCAATGGCCGGCGCGGCCGGCGCGCTGCGGCCGGCGCACCGCGCTGATCCGATGGCAGGAACCAGGAGCCAGGTGCTTTTCCTGGTCTCCCATGGGGTGCAGGGCCCAAGCACCTGGGCCATCCTCCACTGCACTCCCGGGCCACAGCAGAGAGCTGGCCTGGAAGAGGGGCAACCGGGACAGAATCCAGCGCCCTGACTGGGACTAGAACCCGGTGTGCCGGCGCCGCTAGGCGGAGGATTAGCCTAGTGAGCCGCGGCGCCGGCCGACTGTTTTTTTTTAAAGATTGATTTATTTGAGGGGCCGGCACTTTGGCACAGCAGGTTAACATCCTAGGCTGAAGCACCAGCATCCCCTATGGGCGCCGGTTCGAGACCCAACTGTTCCACTTCTTCTTTTTTTTTTTAATATTTTTTATTTATTTGAAAATCAGAGTCACACACACACAGAGAGAGGGAGAGAGAGGTCCTCCATCTCTGATGGTTCACTCCCCAATTGGCCGCAACGGCCGGAACTGTGCTGTTCCAAAGCCAGGAACTTCTTCCGGGTCTCCCACATGGGTGCAGGGGCCCATGGTCCTGGGCTATCTTCCACTGCCTTCCCAGGCCATAGCAGCAAGCTGGTTTGGAAGTGGAGCAGCCGGGTCTCGAACCGGTGCCCCTTGTGGGATGCCGGGGCTTCTGACGAGGGCATTAACCTGCTGCACCACAGTGCTGGCCCCTGTTCCACTTCTGATCCAGCTCTCTGCTATGGCCTGAGAGAGCAGTGGAAGATGGCCCAAGTATTTGGGCCCCTACACCCATTTGGGAGACCCAGAGGAGGTCCTGGCTCCTGGCTCCGGATTGGTGCAGCTCTAGCCGTTGCGGCCAACTGGGGAGTGAACCATCAGATGGAAGACCGACTTCTGTCTGTCTGTCTGTCTCTCTGCCTCTCCTCTCTCTATGTAACTCTGACTTGGAAATAAATAAATCTTTAAAAAAAAAAAAAGATTGATTTATTTGAAAGGCAGAGTTACAGAGAGGCAGGAAGAGAGGTTTTCCATCTGCTGGTTCATTCCCCAGATGGTCACAACAGCTGGAGTTGCACCAACCCAAAACTAGGATCCAGGAGCTTCTGGGTCTCCCACGCGGTTGCAGGGGCCCAAACACTTGGACCATCTTATACTGTTTTTCCAGGCCATAGCAGAGAGCTGGATCAGAAGTGAAGCAGCCAGGACTTGAACCGGCTCCCATATGGGATGCTGGCACTGCAGCTTTACCCGCTATGCTACAGTGCCATCCCCAGTCATTGTCACTTGAGTTTATCATACCTTTGAGTATTTCTCCTACATAGGTGGCTATTTTGTATCTGAAGAATTAAAATATTTTGATCATCTTGATCTGTATTAAATTCTCTTTTTCTTTTATGTTTATAACTGAGAGACTGTGCTGATTATTTCCTGCATAATGTTTTTTGTTTTTCATTAATAGGATAGGATGGAGGCTGCAAACAATATAATAAGTACCATCAGAAGCAAGAGGCCTCAGATGGTCAGGAGTGTTGAAGCACTTTGTGATGCTTATATTTTGTTAGCAAACTTGGATGCCACTCAGTGGAAGACCCAGAGAAGTATGTGTTTGAAAGAATGAGTATCACTCTCTTGCTGTGCAATTCTCTGTAAGAATATGTAAGTTCCTTAAAATCGCAAATAGTGCTGCGATTACACATATAAAAGTCCTAATGGTTTCAGTTCACACATGATCCAACAATGTAATTTTTTTATCTAATAGTTTAAACATCCCACAGTCACTATTCACCTGGTATCTTTTGTTAGAACTGACAATAGGTGACTACACTAAATTAATTACTTGGTTTTTGTTAATAAGCTTTGGTGTAAATACTTGTTACAGGGAATTGCATAGAAAGGCAAGACTATTAAAATAACTGAACAACTGATTGTTTCCTTGATTTAAAGGTTACTTTTAAATGCTAGTGGTTACTCACTATACCCTTAGGACGAACAGGTTGAAAGGTCTTAAGCATTTCATCTCCTCCACATGTACTAGAATGTCTTTATTCAGTCACTCCTCTTACTGTGTGTAGTTCAAATAATTAAAAGCTTCTGTAATACTTGATTTTGTGACTCATCTCTAAATGTGTTCCCCATACTTTAATAATCATATTTTTTCTAGTTAGAATCGTATCTTCAAGTTTAAATTTCTATTACTTTAGAATAAGAATGAGACTTCAAATATTGTTTCTAACTAACAAAGAATATTGTCATGTCTTTTTTGTACTTACTACTCACAGTAATGAGATAAGGGTATGTATCTGTGTGCTATAAAACCTGTTGTAATTATTTCAAGATGGTCCCTCCAATGGATTCTGGTCTGATTACTAGTTCCATAAAACCTGCAGGTCCATTTTAAAGCCATGTCTTTTTTTGTTTTAAGATATATTTATTTATTTGAAAGGAAGAGTGTCAGAAGGAGAGGGAGCAAGAGAAAGAAAAAGTACATGCACACACGAGAGCTTTTATCTTCTGATTCACTCCCCAAATTTCTGTAGCTATCAGATCTTGAATTCAGGAATCAGAAACTCTATTCTGGTCTCCGACCTGGGTGGCAGGGACTCAAGCATTTGGGCCATATTGGCTGCCTTTCCTGGTGACTTAGCCTGACATAGGCTACTGTTGCAGGTGGTGGCTCAACTGCTAGTGCCACAATGCCAGCCCCAAGCCATGTCATCTGTTGCCGAGCTTTTACCCTGAGATGCATTGCAGCCTAATCTGCGTGTCTTCCCAGTTCGCAGGTGTCACTAAATGTCTTTACTTTTAAATACAGAAGGCATCATCATTCCTGCAGACCAGCCAATTACTAAGCTTAAGAATTTAGAAGCTGTTGTTGTCCCTACTATGGAAATTAAGGTAATTTACCATGAACTGTTTTGGTTTTTAAATTAAATAACATTTTAAGTGATTGAACCATTTGGTAAGATTTTTTTATTCAGTCAAAACTGGTTAAATATTGGAAGTTTCATGTATTGCAACCTAGAGTTTTTCTGTTAGATTCCTTTTACCCAAACTTTAAATTATTCAAAGGTTTCTTTCACTTTGTTTTCCTTTGCACTTAGTATTATACCTCTTTCTGATTAAGATCAATAGACTGTTAAAAATTTTCACTGACCAGATAAAGAAAAATTTATATATGCTTATGCCAGATTCTTTTTTTTTTTAGATGTATTTATTTATTTGAAAGTCAAAGTTACACAGAGAAAGGGGGGGGGGGGTCTTCCATCCACTGGTTCACTCCCCAACTGGCTGCAACAGCCCAGAGCTATGCCAATCCGAAGCCAAGAACCAGGAGCTTCCTCTGGGTCTCCCACATGGGTGCAGGAGCCCAAGGACTTGGGTCATTTTCTACTGCTTTCCCAAGCCATAGCAGAGAGCTGGATTGGAAGTGGAGCAGCTGGGACTCAAACCGGCACCAAGATTAATTCTTGACCCATCAAAAAAATTCCCAGTTGTTTTATTTTGACTTCTTAAAATTCCGAATGCAGAATCTACTGACTGTATGTATTATAACAGTATTGATTGAGCAGCATTATATGTATTATAGTATTGGGCTGACTAGATAGAAATGATAAATTTTAGTTTTGTCATAATCTTTTATTGCCTGAAGTACCTTTCAGGCAAAAGTGTCAGTAATAAAGGTTATGGTTTAGAAAGTGATCGGTACACTGTAAGTCTCTTCTTCAAGTTTGTAGTTAATTGCTTAATATCTGTAGTTATTCACTTTGAAATGTAACTGCATCTTATAGATTAACTAAGGTACATCAGCTATTTTAGCTGAATGTTTTCTGTTAATGCCAGACTTAACACTTATAACTTAGAAAACTTCTCTCCACCCTTTTTAAATATTTACCTAATTATCATTTTGAGAGTTTAATTTCTGAGATAACTTGTGTGACAATACATGAATTCTGGTTTTTAAGTAGTTTTGCAGCAGCAGCATTCTAACTTGATATACCCTGGTTTCACTGAGATATTTAGGAAGGTTAATTGTATTATTTATGTGTCATTTTTTAAAGCCTTTCTAATGTCAGATAATCTCTTTCATTAAAGAGAGGAGTTATAGCTCCAGTTCTCAACCAATAGCACATTGTTGTTTATCTTTTAATATAGAATGAAAATTGTGATTCATAATTTATTTTTATTTAAATGCAAATAATATATCTGAATTAATATCCTAATTATACTTTTTTAGGTGGATCCCACAGGAGAATATGAAAACTTGGTGACTATACAGTCATTTAAAGCAGAATTTCGTTTAGCAGGAGGTATAAATTTACCAAAAATAATAGATTGTGTAGGCTCTGATGGCAGGGAAAGGAGACAGCTTGTTAAGGTGAGATTTCCCTTGTCTGTAGTCTTTTTTTTTTTTTTAAGGTTTATTTATTTGAAAGTCAGAGATACACAGAGAGAAAAGGCAGAGAGAAAGAGAGAGAGAAAGGTCTTCCATCTGATGGTTCACTCCCTAATTGGCCGCAATGGCTGGAGCTGCGCTGATCTGAAGCTAGGAGCCAGGAGTTTCTTCCGGGTCTCCCACATGGGTGCAGGGGCCCAAGGACTTGGGCCACCTTCTATTGCTTTCCCAGGCCATAGCAGAGAGCTGGATCGGAAGAGGAGCAGCCAGGACTAGAACCGGTGCCCATGTGAGATGCTAATACTTTAGGCCAGGGCGTTTACCCACTGCGCCACAGCACCAGTGTAGTGTAGTCCTTAGAGAACTAATGATGTCAAAGTCAATGATAAACTCTAATTTAAATTTCTTTCCTTCTTCATGTGGGTCTTTATCTTTATTCTGAATAAGTGAGGAAAACTTGTAAAATAGAAATATGTCATTTTCTCAAACCAGAATTCTTTCCGTGTGTGTGTGTATAAGACTATCATTATTGTATTTATTGGATAGTCATATTGATCCAGGTTAAAAAATAGCATGTATAGACACGAAGGGGTTAAAAGCCAGTTTGTTGTGAAAAATTTTGGTGGTTATTAATTTCCTTGAATAGTACAAATCAGAGGCCTTTGCCTCAGTACACAGGGCTTGTCATTATGCCAAGTACTATTTAATACACCGGAAAGGGGTAGCATTTCTCTGTTTCTGATGCTCAGGAGCTTTTTGGGTAGTGCTAGGGAATGGTAGGGAGGTAAAGTGCTGCTGTACTCAGGTAGTTTGCAGTGTAGCTTCAAGTGAGAGAATCTAGTTAGTCTTAATTGCAAAGGCAGCCTAGGGGCAACGATCTACCCTGTGCTAGAGTTTATTCTGAGTGAAAGAATGACTGTACGCTTTACTTAATAAACTCATATGAAAAGCATGGAAGCTCAGATTGATTTCTAAGGGCTTTTTGCCATTCTCAGATCATTTTGTATGTCTTTTATAATAAAATGGACTGTGTTTAATTATTTACCTTTCATTATCCTGAAGGGACGTGATGACCTGAGACAAGATGCTGTCATGCAGCAGGTTTTCCAGTTGTGTAATATGTTACTGCAAAGAAACACTGAAACTAGGAAGAGGAAGTTGACTATCTGCACATACAAGGTAACTACTTAGTACTGTTTAAAACTTATTTTATTCATTTGAGAGGCAGAGTGGCAGAGAAATATAGAGAAACCCCATCTTCTGTTCCATTCCCCTAATGCCCACAACAGCTAGGGCTAGGACAGGTCCGAGCTAGGAGCCAGAAACCCAATCCAACTCTCCCATACGCGTGGCAGGGACCCAACTACCGGAGTCATCACATGCTGTCTCCCAGGATATGCACGGGCAGGAAACTGAGTTGTGGTCCAAGTCAGGACTTGAACCCAGGCACTCTGATATGTGACGCAGGCACCCAAAGTGATGTCTTAACCACTAGGCCAGACATCTCCCTATTTTGTACTTTGGTTGGCTTTGCCAAGAAACTATAAAAGAAACCATTATTAGGACCAGGAGTCAGTAAATGTTTTCTGTGAAAGGCCAAACTGTAAACATTTTAGGCTTTGTGGGCCACATAGATCTCTGTCACATACTCTGGTTTTTCTTTTACAATGCTTTAGGGGCCAGCACTGCCACACAGTGGATTAAGCCACAGCCTGCAGTACCAGCATCCCATATGGGGGTTGGTTTGAGTCCTGGCTGCTCCACTTCCAATCTAGCTCCCTGCTAATGCACCTGGGCAAGCAGCAGAGGATGGTCGGAGTCCTTGGGCCCCTGTACCCACTTTGGAAACTGGGAGGAAGCACACTTGGCTCCTGGATTTGGCCTGGCACAGCCCTGGCCATGTTAGCCATCTGGGGAGTGGAAGATCTCCCTCTTTCTTTTTCTATCATTCTCTCTCTTTGTAACTCTGCCTTTCAAATAAATAAATAAATAAATAAATCATAAAAATAAAGAAAAGTTTATGACGCTTTAACGATTCTTTTTTCACAGGCTCTATAAAGTCATGCTGATGCTTGGTCTGGTCCAACAGCCATATCAGTTGCTAACCTCTGATTTACATAATACAGTATTATTTTTTCTTTATGTTTGATTTTCTTTTTAAAACATATTCATTATTGTTAACTACAGTTAAGTGTTCTTCTTAGAGTTGACTATTTTCCCATCTTTTTTTTGCCACTCAACAGTGCATTACAGAAGTCTTTGATTTTTTTAGCAGCTGGACTGTGTATATGTACATCGTTTTTTATACACATTCTTATGGTCTTATGGAATGTTTCTCATCTTTTGCCAGTGTAGTCAGTGTTGTACTATAACTAGCCTTGAATGTAGAAATTGCATACATACACGAAATGAATCTGGGATAGTTGGTTAGAGATTATATTTACCTATAATTTGGTAGGCGTTTCCTCATTAGCCTCAGTAAGGTATGCTCATTTCTGTTTACTCCAGCAATTTGCCTGAGACATTAATTCTCAAGTTACGTAATTGTTTTAGCCTATCATTTTGGGCTTGTATTGATCATCCATTTAGCTTATGTACATTTTCAGAAATAACAAGTCCTCATTTTCGCTATCAGAAAATTAAGGAAATGTTTGAATACAACTCAGTAGTTAGTAGAAAAGCAGTCTTTCAGAGACTCTAATCTCACTTCTTTCCTATACTCTCAAATTAATACATGTAACAAGTGATTATTTTCCCTAGCAGGTTTACTCTAATATAGAGCTGTCCTAACCATTCAGACTAATATAAACAATGGAATGGAAAAAAGTCTCTTTAAATGATGAAAACTATATAGTATGAATAAACTGCCTCAAATTAGTGGTGACTAGAAACAGTGGATTGCACATGAAAATATTACAAAAATAAAGTATACTGGGGCTGGCAATGTGGCGTAGCAAGTACCGCTGCCGCCTACAGTGCCAGCATCCCATATGGGTGCTGGTTCTAGTCCCGGCTGCTCCGCTTCCAGTCCAGCACTCTGCTGTGGCCTGGGAAAGCAGTAGAAGATGACCCAAGTCCTTGGGGCCCTGCACCCATGTGGGAGACCTGGAAGAAGCTCCTGGCTTCAGATTGGAACAGCTCCAGCCATTGCGGCCATCTGGGGAGTGAACCCGCAGATGGAAGATGACTATCTCTCTCCGCATCTCTGCCTTTAAAATAAATAAATAAATCTTTTTTAAAAAAATGAAAGCAAAATTGACAAACAAAAAAGAGAAGTAAACAAAAAATAATAAGTATGAAACTAAAATGAGGGAGATACCATGTCTTAAATAGGAAGACATTCAAAAATATCAGTTGACTGTCAACAAATACATATTCATAAATCAAAGGCATCCTTAAAACATAAAACAGTTCAACTTGAATATGTTAAAATAAAAAACTGTGTAGGGATGAGTGGTACAGCAGTTAGTTACTGCTCTGACTCCTAAATCCCATATAAAAGTACCTGGTTTCAGTCCTACTTACTATGCTTCTAATTCAGCTTCTGCTATTGCATATTTTGGCTAGCAGATGATAGCTCGATTAACTTGGCCACCCACATGAGAAACCTGGATTGAATTCCAGATCCTGTCTGTTGGCAGGCATTTTGGGAGTGAACCAACAGATAAAAGATCTCTCTCCATCTCTTTGTCTGCCTGTTTCTCTCCATTTGTTTATATATGTATGTATGTATGTGTTCTGTCTACCTTTCAAATAAAATGAAAATAAATTTTAAAAATTTAACTGTAGACTAGATACAGTAAAGGTAACTGAGAAAACAAAATGTTAATAAGGTTGGTATTAATAACAATAGGGAGTGGCCGGCGCCTCAGCTCACTTGGCTAATCCTCCGCTTGCGGCGCCAGCACCCCGAGTTCTAGTCCCGGTCGGGGTGCCGGTTCTGTCCCGATTGCCCCTCTTCCAGTCCAGCTCTCTGCCGTGGCCCGGGAGTGCAGTGGAGGATGGCCCAAGTCCTTGGGCCCTGCACCCCATGGGAGACCAGGAGAAGCACCTGGCTCCTGGCTTCGGATCAGCACAGCGCCCCGGCCATTGCCATTTGAGGGGTGAACCATCGGAAAAAGGAAGACCTTTCTCTCTGTCTCTCTCTCTCTCACTGTCTAACTCTGCCTGTCAAAAAAAAAAATAATAATAATAATAATAACAATAGGAGTTTATATTAAGAATATATAAAGAACTCTCAGATACCAGCAGTAAAAAGTCAAACAAATAGGAAAAAGAATAAGGAACACAAACACAAATAGGCAATTTATAAGAAGAAAATATTTGAATGACCAGTAAATCTATCAAATAATATTCTACTGATAACCTAGAAAATACAAATCAAGGCTGGCGCCACGGCTCACTAGGCTAATCCTCCACCTAGTGGCTCCGCCACATCGGGTTCTAGTCCCGGTTGCCCCTCTTCCAGGCCAGCTCTCTGCTGTGGCCAGGGAGTGCAGTGGAGGATGGCCCAAGTGCTTGGGCCCTGCACCCCATGGGAGACCAGGAGAAGCACCTGGCTCCTGGCTTCGGATCAGCACGGTGCGCCCGCCGCAGCACGCCAGCCGCGGCGGCCATTGGAGGGTGAACCAACGGCAAAAAGGAAGACCTTTCTCTCTGTCTCTATCTCTCACTGTCCACTCTGCCTGTCAAAAAAAAAAAAAAAAAGAAGAAAATACAAATCAAAACCACCTTGAGATGAAACAATATACCTCATTGAAAAAATATAAAATGTTGAGAAAGTTATGGAATAGCTACCAGTATGTATGCAAATTGGTACAATCACTTTACAAAGTTACTTGGTAACATATGGTTAGCTAAGTTGAAGATTTAAGTCCCTCATGATTTAGCTATTCAACTGCTAGGTATATACCCTGAGAAACTGAAGTATGTTAGCAATAGACTGTTTACACTGTAGCAGTGTTACGGAGAAATTTCAGAGTGTATCAGAAAAATCTGGAGACACTGTAAATGTTAAGATATAAACTGAACAAATTGGATAATTGAGTGTTTACACAATAAAGTTGTTAAAAGGAAATGACTTAAATGTACTGTCAGCTTAATATAAAACAGTATTACCAAAAAAGCAAAATGTAGAATTATACATATAGTACAATAACGCTGCTTAAAGCTTACAACTGTTTTATGTATATGTAGCTTTGAAAATAAAATGTGTCTGCTATCCATGAACCTGATAAACCGGTTAGAACTACCTGGATGATGGGGAGGAGCATGGAATTAGCAAAGGGTACAAAAGGAGTTTCATTTCTATCCAAGAAAACATGAGAAAATCTTAGATTTGATGAAGGTGTTTAATGGGTAAAATGGCATTTGGTAATATGATTTTCAACACTCTATGTTAATGATATGTCATAATTTTAATAAAATTAGTCATTTTCTGTTTAGGAATATATTTTCTCTTGGTGAAAATAATAAAACTATAAGGTAAGAATATACATAATGTCATTAACATAAATCAAAATTGAGGCCACATACATGGGTAGTTTTTCCTAAAGTGAAATTCCTCAAATTTAATTGATACTGAAAGTATAAGGAAAACAGTTAAACTTCTGTGCTAAAAGATCAAAGTATGGATAAGTCACTGAGATAATGAGTATTATTAACAAGTGTGACCTTCCAGAGAATTGTGGTCAAACTCCTTGAAGTCTAAGGAGCAGGGTTAAAAATAAAATCACATTCTAAGAGCTGAAATCTATTTTTAGTTGCTTTCCTCCAAGAAACTTTGTCATGGACAGAAAATTACTAGTAGAACTTTAAAAAATACTTCATCCTGACTCTCATAAAGGAATAATCATTAGATGCTCTTTAATGGCCTTCCATTAAATTATTTAATCTTTACTTTCAGGTGGTTCCTCTGTCTCAGCGAAGTGGTGTTCTTGAATGGTGCACAGGAACTATCCCTATTGGTGAATTTCTTACTGACAGTGAAGGTGGTGCTCATAAAAGATACAGGCCAACAGATTTCAGTTCCGTTCAATGCCAAAAGAAAATGATCGTGAGTGGCACTCAAAATTAAAAGTTAATGCATGATTATTTAATAGCTCAATAAAGGTGACAGCTACCAAATATTATAGAATAAAGAAAGTATCAATTTCGTGAGATAATTCTTAAAGATACTAAGTAAAACAAAGTAAACTTTCCAGAATGAAAGTGTGTGTGAAAAAGGAAGGTTTTATTTATTTTTTTTAAACTTTTATTTAATGAATATAATTTCCAAACTACAGTTTATGGATTACAATGGCTCCCCCACCCCATAACTTCCCTCCCACCCCCCGCTCCCTCTCCCCTTCCATTCACATCAAGATTCATTTTCAATTCTCTTTATATACAGAAGATCAGTTTAGTATATATTAAGTAAAGCTTTCAACAGTTTGCACCCATACAGAAACACAAAGTGAAAAATACTGTTTGAGTACTAGTTATAGCATTAAATCACAATGTAGAGCACACTAAGGACAGAGATCCTACATGAGGAGTAAGTGCACAGTGACTCCTGTTGTTGACTTAACAAATTGACACTCTTGTTTATGGCATCAGTAATCTCCCTAGGCTCTTGTCATGAGTTGCCAAGGCTATGGAAGCCTTTTGAGTTCACTGACTCTGATCATATTTAGACAAGGTCATAGTCAAAGTGGAAGTTCTCTCCTCCCTTCAGAGAAAGGTACCTCCTTCTTTGATGACCTGTTCTTTCCACTGGGATCTCACTCGCGGAAATCTTTCATTTAGGGTTGTTGTTGGTTTGTTTTTTTTTTTTTTTTTTTTTTTTTTTTTTTTTTTTTTTTTTTCCATAGTGTCTTGGCTTTCCATGCCTGAAATACTTTCATGGGCTTTTCAGCCAGATCCGAATGCCTTAAGGGCGGATTCTGAGGCCAGAGTGCTGTTTAGGACATCTGCCATTCTATGAGTCTGCTATGTGTGCCACTTCCCATGTTGGATCGTTCTCTCCTTTTTGATTCTATCAGTTAGTATTAGCAGACACTATTCTTGTTTATCTGATCCCTTTGACTCTTAGTCCTATCATTATGATCAATTGTGAACAGAAATTGATTACTTGGACTAGTGAGATGGCATTGGTACATCTCACTGGAAGGTTTCAAAACTATTTAAATTGTCAATCCTTGTCAGATGAGAAATTTAAGTATTATTCCATATATGTTGATTTGTGTTCACTTTGGAGTAAGCTCATATTAATAACAACAACAACAACAAAAACACTAGCTAAAACAAATTACGAACTTTTTTATGAAACTGATCTAGAGACTTCCAAGACATTTGCCCTATTATTCTGACCATCTGATCTAAAGTTCATTAGCCACATCAGCAACGTATATCGAATGCCTCCTATATACCAGGCATTATGCTGAGACTTCCCCTTGTTCTTCTGCCTTTATTGTAAAATTAAAAGAAGTTCAAAGAATTTAAGTTACCCCTACTCAGTGAGCTAATAAGCAGTGGAACAAGGATTTAAAACTTGTCTTTGCAGCTTCCAAATCCACTTACTTTTCATTTTATTGTGGTTTCTGTTGCCTTTTTTTTTTTTTTTTTTTGGACAGGCAGAGTTATAGAGAAAGGTCTTCCTTCCATTGGTTCACCCCCAAAATGGTTGCTACAGCCCGCACGCTGCACCGATCCAAAGCCAGGAGCCAGGTGCTTCCTCCTGGTCTCCCATGCAGGTGCAGGGCCCAAGGACTTGGGCCATCCTCCACTGCCTTCCTGGGCCACAGCAGAGAGCTGGACTGGAAGAGGAGCAACTGGGACAGAACCGGCGCCCCAACCGGGCCTAGAACCCCATGTGCCATCGCCACAGGCGGAGGATTAGCCTAGTGAACCGTGGCACCAGCCTCTGTTGCATTTCTTTGAAAAATGTATGCTAAGTCCTGTAGGCAGTGTGATAGAGGTCTGTATGGGATACAAAGGATATATTGTAGGCATGGAGGAGGAATTGGTTCTGCCTGCTGTGAATAGTAGACAAATTTAGATTCATAGAAGGAAGGTGCTTGAGGTAGCTTTGTAAATGAATTGCTTTTGCAGGCAGAAGGAGCAAAAAGCTAAAGGAAGTTGGCCTTTGAGGAAGGATGGATAGATGGGGTTAGAGTAGTAGTTTTTGGTCAAAAAATGGAAGGTTGCTTATGACATGCTAAGTAATTTGGGCTTTATGTTATAGGCAATAGAAGACCTTTAAGAGTAATGGTAAAACGGACTTGTATTTTAGTGCCTAAATGACAACACTGGGGTTATATTTTTTAGAAAGAAGACTAGAGACATGAGATAAAATGAGGTATGACTAAGACTAATAATAGTAGGAATGGAGACTTATGAATAGATGCTAGAAATATTAAGGAGGCAGGTATGTAGGGTTTGATTAGAAGTGAGATGGAGGAAAAGGAGAAGTCAGTGCTTCCCAGTTGTCTGGGTAGTAAATGGTGAGGCTCTTTATTAAATTGAAGAAGGAGTAAGTAGCTGAGGTTTGTCAAAGATAAAGAAGTGTTTGTTTGGCTTTGGAAATGATCTTGGTGAAGATTTTGAGTAGGTTGTTGAAGAAGCACCTAAACTGGAACTTGACAGTGGTATCTGGGTCAGAGACAGATGTAGACATCATCAGTGTGTATGGGGCAGTGGAGTCCACTGAAATAGCTAAATGTAGCCTCGGGAAAGTATTAGAAGATTTTGGAGAACAGAGATCTGTGTAGCTGCTTTGCCTTCCATCAACACTTCCTTAGTTCTGTTTCTTATTGCACCCCTAGTGCTAGGATGTCACATGGGATTCTCTAGAGCTATATTTGGCATTTTGCTGTTTACTTCCATCTAAGTCACATTCACAGAATTTAATTAAAACAAATAATAGTCACTGTTGCTGTGCCTCCCTCCCTTAAGAGTAATACAAAAATCCTAAACAGATTATCATGTGTAATGAGTATCTTGTGGGTAAAATAGTTTGCTATAGAGGCAATAAAGAGATGAACAATCATTTCTTCATATAGAAGTATAGTGGACATAAATTGAATTAGTTGAACACTGTATTAAGAAAATAATTTTTTATGTTTTCTATTTAAAGGAAATACAAAAGAAGTCTTTTGAAGAGAAATACAAAACCTTCATGAATATCTGCAAGCATTTTCAACCAGTTTTCCGTTACTTCTGCATGGAAAAATTCTTGGATCCAGCTGTTTGGTTTGAGAAACGATTGGCTTATACTCGCAGTGTGGCCACTTCTTCTATTGGTAATCTTTGTATATCTCATTCAGTGCTTTCCTACATTCTTAGTTTCAAGGGGGTGGTGGTGGTGGTGGTGGTGGTGGTAGTGGTGGTGGTGGTTAACCAAACTGTCCTAAATCATGAGGTCATTGTGGTGATGGTGTTTTATCCTGATTCTTAACTCTAACCATAGTTTTCCATAGCTTCTGCTAAAGAGACTTGTACTCCAAGGTAGGGAAATAAGACTGGTTTTTCTTCTTCCTGTTTTATAGTCAATATAGATTATTTTCTCTTCCCTCAATGCATTACTTTCTGAGTCTTTCTTTGGAAGATAAATCCTCTGATAATTCTATTTTACTTATTTCCTTTAGTTCTTATTGTTTCTTAAAGATTTATTTATTTGAAAGGCAGAGTTACATAGAGAGAGAAGGAGAAGCAGAGAGAAAGGTCTTTCATCCGCTGGTTCACTACCCAATTGGCCACAACGGCTGGAGCTTCACAGATCCAAAGCCAGGAGCCAGGAGCTTCCTCCAGGTCTCCCAAGCGGATGCAGGGGCCCAAGCACTTGGGCCATCTTCTACTGCTTTCCTAGGCCATAGCAGAGAGCTGGTTTAGAAGTGGAGCAGCTGGGACTTGAACCAGCGCCTGTATAGGACACTGGCACTGAAGGTGATGGCTTTACCCGCTACACTACAGCGCCGGCCCCTAGTTATTATTCTTTTATACAGAACCTCTAATTCAGTGAGTGATTGTGTTTTATAGCATTTGCTTTCAGAATAGATAACTTGATATCTATATGTAAATACTCAGTGCACAGCATATATTTTGACTTAGTTTTGTAATTTCTAGGAAATTGGAAAGCTAGACAGAGCAATTAGCAAAGTTATAGTTTTGAGAACTAATCTGAAGGAACATCAGAGATCATCCAATTTATTGATTTTTAACTAAAGACCATGCCTTCCACCTCTTACATACCATGTCTCAGAGAGGGAGGGCATGTATGTTTTGTAAAAGTTTCCAAGTAACTCTCTTCCAAGAAACTCTCTTCCACACTGAGAAATTACTATTGTGATTCAGCCGGTTTAGTTTATAAACAAGTAAGTAGGTCTAGTTGATGACATAAGAAGCCAGACACCCAGGTATCCTGACTACCTAAATGTTTTTTCTGTAACTCTATAAGGTCTCTCATTGTGTTAAAAAGCAAATTATCATGTCAATATTTGTCTAAAAAGCCAAAATGCAGTTTTTCCTGGAGATATACATATATTACAAATTAATCATTAACTTGTGTTGAATATAAGTCATTAAGCAGAAGGTTTTACTGAAGAAACTAAAATTTGAATTCATGTAATGTATTTTTTAGTTCAGGTCTCAACTTCAACCACACTAAATTTCAAAATACTAATATTTTTAAATGTGTGCTTGTTAATAAAGGGAAAATGTTAGCAATTCATCTATGCTTTTTAAAATACATTATGAATTTAGCAGGGTTTGAGTTAAACTCGAAATGTTCAATTATATACATAATTTCCTTTGAGTAAACTAAAAAACCAAAACTATTCAAAAACTATAAAGTCAGTAATAAAATTTAAATTATGGCTAAGTGTGTATTAGACTAGATGAAATTTATGATTTCAGTTTTTTTTTTATTTCAGTTGGGTACATACTTGGTCTTGGTGATAGACATATACAGAATATCTTGATAAATGAGCAGTCAGCAGAACTGGTACATATAGATTTAGGTAAGTAATAAAAGATATATACCTTTATTCTATTTAATAAATATTTGTTAATCAAGGAATATTGTTTGCCTACCAAGATATTACAAGCATTACACATATGAGGCAGACAGACACATCAAACCTGTGTGTGTTTATCTGTGTGTGTTCACTGTTTCTGTCTCTGTCTCTCTTTCTCTTTCACACACACACACACACACACACACACATCTTTTTTAAAGAACTATAAACACAGTAGTGCTAGAAGGAACAGCTGACTGTCTAGAGTGGATGGCATGTACCAGAAGAGGTGACATTTGAATTAGGTCTTCTTCAAGAAAAGAATGAAGGATAAACCAGATTCAAGATAGCAGATTTAAAAGATAGAATAACTAAGTTGTAGGATGTAGTAGGAATGATAAGACATTATATGTGGCTGGAGTGAAGTTTGCATGTAGTTGATTAATTTGGGAAATATATTGATGTTAATATTTTAAAAAATGAGTAGTAAATGAAGATTATTTAAGGAAGACATCATTATCTTTTGGAAAGATAGTTTTAGTAGCAATTTGAGAAGTACTGGCCGCAGGAAAGTAAGTTAGGGGTTATTATAATAGTTCAGATAAGAAATTACGTAGATGTGGCCTAATGTAGAGATTGGATTTGATCTGAGAGGCATTATTTTTGTAGTAAACTGCACTAGTGATTCTAAGTGGGAAAAGAGATAGCTAAAACTTCTAGCTAAGGAATAGACTAAAGGAATTTTGTATAAAATGAGTAATGAGTTTAGTTTGGAACATTATTTTGAAATATTAATAAGATTTAAAGGTGGATTAGACAGTTTGATATATGAGAAAGAAAAGAATTTGAGTATAATGACATTGTTTCAGTATCTTTAGCAGCTAGATATCTGGAGGAGGTTCTGATCTTATTTAGACATCTTTTATAAAGGAGACTAAGGATTGAATCATAAGGAATGTTAGCACTGAAAATACCAAGTCACACGTAAAAACATGAGGAATAATCAGCAAGTCATTGAAACTAGGAAGCAGGGATATTTTGGAAGCTAAGGGATGATAATATTTGGTAAAGGACATCATGTTCAACACTATCTAATAGAGAAAGTTGAAGGTCCACTAGAATGCTGAAAATAGGCCTTTGAATTTTTTTTAAAGATTTTATTTATTTATTTGAGAGGTAGAGTTACAGACTGTGAAAGGGAGAGACAGAGAGAAAGGACTGCCTTCCATTGGTTCACTCCCCAAATGGCCGCAACAGCTGGAGCTGTTCCGATCTGAAGCCAGGAGTCAGGAGCTTCTTCCTGGTCTCCCATGCGTGCAGGGGCCCAAGCACTTGGGCCATCTTCTTCTTTCCCAGGCCACAGCAGAGAGCTGGACTGGAAGAGAAGCAGTCGGGACTAGAACCAGCGCCTATTTGGGATGCCAGCACCACAGGCAGAGGATTAACCTCTTGCACCACGGGGCCGGCCCCAGGCCTTTGAATTTAACCGTTAATCTTACAGGACTAGGACATAGGACTGGGAAAGAATGGAGGAAGCTAGATTGTAGAAAGATAAGAGGTAAACAACTTACGGGTATACAGTATAGAGTAAGAATGTGGAATCTTTCTGCAAGAAGTTTAGAAGGGAAGGTCCTTGCTTTTTCCTGAGAGAAGCATGAATGTGTTAGATAATGAAGACACAGGCAAGAAACAAAGGATAATTGAAATAGCAAGGGAAATTATAAAGTATATGAGGGTCTGGTAGCGTTGACTTTAGAGTGAGGCCTTGTTAGTTTTTCTGCTGAGAGAGGTAGACAATGTTAGTGCTAAAAAGAAGCCTGAAGCAAAAAGAGGAAAGAATTGAAAGGAAGTTACGTTTTCGTCCTTCTCTACTCTGAGAAATAGAAAGCATACTAATTTAACAAGAATTAGAGGCATGGCAGTTGGCCCTAAAAGAACAATGAAATTCCCAAACTGGTACCAGGGACATGAGACCACCCTTACTAGAAAGGGAAAAAGACATGCCAGGCAATTTGGGATTGTCCTGTGATGACAATCCTGTTATAGTAGAGAACCAATAGTGTCATCCTGTGATTTTTCTCACAGTCATCAACATCTCTGGAGTTCAAAAGTACAGTTTAAAATGGCAGATCTGGTGGAGAACAAGATCTGAGGTGTTGGTGACAGTAATCAACCTTGTCGTGTGTCACCCTCGGCTGAGTAGGGAAGGAAGAAAGGCTAATAGACTACAAGTCTCCATTTAATTCCAATACCGTTTAATAAAAATAAGAGGATAGAAGAAGAGGTTTTGATTAGAATGTAGAATTTAAGATTTCCAAGAAGGTGCTGTTTTAGGAGACTATGAATTCTGGAGTATAATCCTTCCTCTGTGTTCCATCTCTAGAATTCATTCTTGGGAAAGCTGTGTAATATCCTTGACCTTCTCTGTCCTAACAGAATTCTATTTAATTCTATCTTAGCACAATGTGGTTGTAATGTAGTACTATATTTTGTAAGGTACTGCTTCTTGGTAGAAAATGAATAAAAGGCATATGAATGATCTTTCTATATTATTTATTTTTTTTAAAGATTTATTTTATTTATTTGAAAGAGTTAACGGAGGGAGGCAGAGCCAGAGAGAGAGATCTTCTATCCTCTGGTTCAATTTCCAAATGACCGCAATAGCCAGAACTGAGTAGATCTGAAGCCAGGAGCTTCTTCCAGATCTCCCAAGGGGCTGCAGGGACCCAAGGACTTGGGCCATCTTCCACTGCTTTCCCAGGCCATAGCAGAGAGCTGGATCAGAAGTGGAGCGCCTGGGACTTGAACCAGCACCCACATGGGATGCCATTGCTGCAGGCCAGGGTTTGACTCCACTGTGCCACAGTGCCAGTCCCTCAATATTATCTCTTAAAACCACATGTGTATATCACAAATGTTGAAGTTTTGTTTAAATTTTAAAATATATTCAATTTAAGTTTTGGACTTTTTAAAATTTTATTTTTAAGAAAGTTTCATTTATATATTTTTAAGATACAATAACAGAGGGAATGAGATAGAGTGAGATCATCCATCAGATAGTTTACTCTCCAGGTGCCTGCAAGAGCTGTGGCTGGACCAGGCTAAAGCCAGGAGCCAGAATTCCATCTTGATCTCCCTTGTGGGTGTCAGGGACCCAAGTACTTGGGCCATCATCCACAACCTTCCCAGGTGCATTAGCAGCAAGCTGAAACAGAAGTGGAGCAGCCTATACTTCAGTCAACACTGTGATATGGGTTGTGGGCATCCCAAGCCATGGCTTAACCTACTGTACCTCAGCACCCACCCCTATTTTTTTCTTTGTAATTAACACATAATTATAGGTTTTATATGATGCTTATAGGCTTATGTGGTCACAATATGATGCTTCTGTACATGCACACTGTGTGTTCTGACCAAATCAGAGTAATTAACATTGCCAGGTCATATCTTTATATTTGAAGTGTTTTAGCTCCTCTCTCCTGGTTCTTCATAAAATACTTAATAGCTTACGGTAAATTGTAGTTACTCTACTATGCTATAGAACACTAGGATTTATTCCTTCTATCCAACTGTGTTTTGGTACCTCTTATCTTGGTACCTCCTTGTCTATACCTGTCTCCCCCCACCCTTCCCAGCTTCTATTAATCACATATTCTAAATTTAGTTTGAGTATATTATATTTGTATTTTCATTTGTTTGAAGAATTTTTTTTCCTCATTGATTTCCTTGATCCATTGTGCATTCAATAGCATGTTTTATTTTGTTGTGGTCAGAGAAGATACATCATATGATTCCAATTTTTTTTATTGTTTTTGAGACCTGGTTTGTTACCTAACATAGGGTTTGTTCTGAAGAAAGTTCCATGTACAGATGAAGAGAGCACATATTCTGTATTGGATAAAATGTTTTTTTTTTTTTTTTTTTTTTTTTTTTTTTTGACAGGCAGAGTGGACAGTGAGAGAGAGAGACAGAGAGAAAGGTCTTCCTTTTGCTGTTGGTTCACCCTCCAATGGCCGCCATGGCTGGTGCGCTGCGGCTGACGCACCGCGCTGATCCGATGGCAGGAGCCAGGTGCTTCTCCTGGTCTCCCATGGGGTGCAGGGCCCAAGCACTTGGGCTATCCTCCACTGCCTTCCCGGGCCACAGATGAGAGCTGGCCTGGAAGAGGGGCAACTGGGACAGAATCTGGCACCCCGACCGTGACTAGAACCCGGTGTGCCGGTGCTGCTAGGTGGAGGATTAGCCTGTTGAGCCGTGGCGCTGGCCACAAAATGTTCTTTAATCTCTTTTAGGACCATTTCTATATGATATATTTAACATCGGTGTTTTTTTTGTTGATTTCTATTTTAAAAGTTGTTTTATTTATTTGAAAGGCTGAGTGACAGGAAGAGACAGATGGAGAGAGAAAAAAAGAGATCTTCCATATGCTGGTTCACTCCCCAAATGGCTGCAATAGTTAGAGCTGGGCTGGGTCGATGCTAAGAGTGTGGAATTCCATCCAAGTCTGCCACATGGGTGACAGCTGTCCAAGTTCTTGGGCCATCTTTGGCTGCTTGCTCAGGTACACTAGCAGGGAGTTAGATTGGAGCCAAGACTGATCAGAGGGGCTGGCACCGTGGCGTAGTGGGTAAGACCTCAGCCTGCAGTGCCAGCATCCTATATGGGCACTGGTTTGAGTCCCGGCTGCTCCACTTCCAGTCCAGCTCTCTGCTATGGCCTGGGAAAGCAGTTGAAGATGGCTCAAGGCTTTGGGCCCCTGTACCCACATGGAAGACCCAGAAGTAGCTCCTGGCTCCTGACTTTGGATCAGCACAACTCTAGCCATTGTAGCCATCTGTGGAGTGAAACAGCAGATGGAAGACCTCTCTCTCTCTCTCTCTGCCTCTGCCTCTCTGTAACTCTGCCTTTCAAGTAAATAAATGTTTTAAAAATAAATAAATAAAAAGACTGCTCCAATATAGGATCCCAGCATCACAGATAGTGGCTTAACCCACTGTGCCACAATGGCAGGTCCGATTGATTTTTTTTTTTTTGTCTGCTTGATCTGTCCATGTAAAAGTGGTTGAAGCCTACCACTATTGTTGTAGTGAAGCCTTTTCCTTTTTCTAGATTTAATGTTTCCTCTATAAAAATGAATGGTTCCATGATAGATGCATATATATTTACAGTTATACGTCTTTTTGTTGAATTGTTCCCTAAATCATTATCTAGTGACGTTTGTCTCTTTTTTTAAAAACCATTTTCAACTTAAAGTATATTTTATCTGCTTATTTTGGGTTTCTATTTGTGTTGAATATCCTTTTTCATCACTTCAGTCTGTGTGTGTCTGAATTTCTTACATGCTTAGGAAGTCTAATGCATTTACATTTGAGGCCATTGTTGATAGCTTTTTTTGTTGTTATTAGATTTATTTATTTATTTGAAAGGCAGAGTTAGAAAGAGGCAGAGGCAGAGAGAGAGAGAGAGGTCTTCCATTTGATGGTTAACTCCCCAAATGGCTGCAATGGCCAGAGCTGAGCCAATCCAAAGCCAGGAGGCTGGAGCTGCTTCCGGGTCTCCCACGTGGGTACAGGTGCCCAAGGACTTGGGCCATCTTCTACTGCTTTCCCAGGCCATAGCAGAGAGCTGGATCAGAAGTGGAGCAACTAGTACTCAAACCAGTGACCATGTGGGATGCTGGCATCTCAGGTAGTGGCTTTACCTGCTTTGCCATAGCGCCAGCCTCTTGATAGCGTCTGTTGGGTAGAATATTCTTGGCTGGCAGTGAACTTTGAGTTTGTCATTACATTAAGATGTTTTAGCCTTTATGATTTCTGCTAAGAAGACTGGTTTTCATCTAATAGAGCTTCCTTTATATGTGACTTGGTGCTATTCTTTTGCTGTTTTATTATAGAATTCTTTGTCTTGAACTTTTTACAGTTTTACTATAATATACCTAAAAAGGACCTTTATTAATCATATCTGTTTGGATACCTTCCTGGACATGAGTGTCATGTCTTTTGCAAGATTGGTTTTCAGCTGTTACTTCTTCCATGTCTTTATGTCGTTACCTTTCTTATCACCTCCTGGAACCCTCATAATTCAAATTTTTTTTCACATAATTAGTGTCTAATAAGTCTAAGCTTTTGTCATTTTTTTATTTGACCAGGTTATTCCTAAAGACTTGCCTTTCAGTTCACAACCTCTCTTTATTTTTCCTTGATCTAATCTATTAGTGAGGCTTGTAATTATTTTTTTAATTTATTTTTTAATTAATGTAAACATTTAGTGTAACTCGTAGGTAACAATTCTAAGAATATCAGTCCTTCCCTCCTTCCTTTATTTTTTCTTTTAATTTTTGCAATAGCATATTTTTAATTTACTTTATAATCACAGGCTTAATCGTGCACTTAATAAAGAGTTCGGCAGGTAAAAAGTAGAAAGACTGCTGTTTTACAGGAGTATAGACAAGGGTTGTAAATAATGAAATCCCATTTCCATTGTTAGTTTCACTCAAATACATAAAATCATGTTTGCACTCTTTACATTAGCTTCTACAAATCAGAAAAAACATACGATATTTGTCTTTTAGGGTCTGGCTTATTTCAATGTGCATGGTGGCCTCCAGTTCCATCCTTTTTGTTAAAAAAGACAGGATTTCATTCTTTCTCATGACCAAAGTATTCCATTGTGGAGACTTACTTCATGGGGGTGGAGTACCTCCATGGGAGTAAGGTAGTATGGTTTGTTTGACAGTGGGGGCAGGGCACCTCCACAGCAGAGAGCATGCCTGTGTCGGAACCGCAGGCAGGGAGCTGCTCCAGTGGCTCGGGAGGGTGATTGCCCACGGATAGCGGTGCAGCCACAGTGGATTGGGATTGATTTCAGAAGGTGCCATGCTGCAGCCTCCTGGGTGGAAGAGGGTACTACATGATACAGATTTCCCCTCTGGAGCAACGCAGTGGCGCACCCTCCCAAGAATTCCTCCACTGGGCCTGGATCCTGTGGGGTCTGGAGCATTCCCCAGCAGAAGACACTTAGGTGTCTGTGGTGCCAGTGTGGGCTTTCGAGGGCCTTTTCCTTTAGCTTTCCCCGCTTGAGGAAGGCTATCCTAGGTTCAGACTGATTTGGGCTGGGGTGATGGGGCCCTTGATGCAAGGTACTCTGTCCCCCCTTGCCCGTTTGCTGGACCATCTATGGTCTCTCTCCCCAGAATTACACACACTGTATTCCAGCACTCTCCTGAGTATTCTAGCCATATAGTAGTTGTTCTTCATGTCTGATCCTCCTCTGTTCTGGGGGAAGCACATCTAGAGCTTCTAGTCAACATCTTGTCAGAGTGAATCTGCTGCATTTAAAGTGTACCACTCTATTCTGTTCTGCCTCCATTTCTCATATCCAGCAGTGTCTGTGAAATCCACCTCAAATCCAGAGGTAATAATTTCATGATATAATTAATTGGTAAAATATAAACTAAAGGGTTCTTTTTAAAAATGAGTTATTATGGCACTAACAGTTTCAGGGTTGAATTATTTGTTGCCTTTGCAGAGTCCACATGTCATTTGGGAAGAAGGTAAATTAGCTGTCAAACTTCATAATGTCCTTGTGTTTTTTACTTTAGGCGTTGCATTTGAACAGGGTAAAATACTTCCTACTCCTGAAACAGTTCCCTTTAGACTCACCAGAGATATTGTGGATGGCATGGGCATTACTGGCGTTGAAGGTGTTTTCAGAAGGTAAGTGATAAAGGTAAGGGAGGGAAGACAATTTCTGGGGTCAAAATATTTGGATTATAGATTTGTACAGATAGAACTCAATACTAGAATTACATCTCCATGCTTTACCAGTACTGAAGAAAAGACCCTGGTTAAAATGAATGATTGAGGAGCTGGTATTGTGGCATAGTGGGTTAAGCCACTGCCTCCAATGCTGGCAATCCAAATGGGTACCAGTGCAGGTCTCAGCTACTCCACTTCTGGTCCAGCTCCATGTTAATACACCTGGGAAAAGCAGCAGAAGATGGCCCAAGTGTTTGGGCCCTTCATCCACATTGGACACTTGGATGAAGTTTCTGACTCCTGGTTTTGACCTGGCTGTTGGGATTATTTGGGGAGTGAACCAGTGGATGGAATATATTCTCCTTCTCTCCCTCTCTCTTTCCCCTCCTCACTGCCCCCCCTCCCTTAACTCTGCCTTTCAAATCAATAAAAATAAATCTTTGAAAAAAGAAAAGCAATAATAGATGCGACATCCTTCCAGCCATAATGGACTTAACCTAATATGACATTCATACTGTTAATTCAACCTGTTTTGGCTCTGCCAGTGGCCCACCTTTACCTTTAATACCCCTGTGCTGGCTACTCTCTTTTCCAGTCCAAATTTTTTAATATTTTTGATGAATATATAATACTTAAATTTTTATGGGGTATAGCAAACTATTTTAAAACATTTATACAGCATAAACTGATCAAGGGAGGCAGTTGCATTATCTGTTTCCTTAGCTAATGGTCCCCCCACTATGCTTTAAAACACTAGATCTCATTGATTCTAAGTGAATTTTGGTGCCTATTTAGACAGCCTCCTTCTATGTCCTCTTTCTTAATATTTCCCATACTTTAGTAATCACTATTCTCAGTTGAGAGCCACTTTTTAAAACTTGCATATGTGACAGAGATGATGTTGTATTTGTCTTTCTATGTCTGACTTATTTCACTCAACATAATGACCATTAGTTCCATCCACTTTGCTACATATGTCAAGATTTCATTGCTTTTTTTTTATCACCAGATAGTATTCCATTGTATTTATATGTCTTTATCATTTATCTATCAGTGGAAACCTAGGTTGATTCCATATCTTAGCTAATATGTATGCAGCTGCAATGAACATGGAAATGGAGGTATCTTTTTCATATGTTGATTTTATTCTTCTTTGATATATATATGTCCAGAAGTAGAATAGCTAGGTAACATGGTAAATCTGTTATCCTCTGTCTCCTCTCTGTAATTCTGCCTTTTAAATAAATAAGTAAATCTTTTTAAAAAATACTATTTTCTGAAGAACTTCCTTTCTGTTCTCCATAACAGCTATACGAATTTGCATTTCCACCAGCAGTGTATAAGGTATCTCATTACTCCACATGCTTACTAACATTTGTTACTTTTTTTTAATATACTAACCATTCCAACTGGAGTAAGATTAGATAGCTTATTGTAGTTTTTTTTGTTTGTTTCCCCAGAAACTTTTTATTTGAAGGTATACAAACTTCATCTGTTTCATAAATACAACTTTAGGAACATAGTGATTTTCCCACCATACCTACCCTTCCACTTGTACTCCCACCCTTCCTTCTCCTCCCTCTCCTATTCCCATTTTTTTTTAAAAGATATATTTTATTTATTTGAAAAAGTTACACACAGAGATAAGGAGAGGCAGAGAGAGAGAGAGAGAGAGAGAGAGGTCCTCCATCTGCTGGTTCACTTCCCTGATGGCCACAACAGCCAGAGCTGTGCTGATCTAAAGCCAGAAGTCAGGAGCTTCTTCTGGGTCTCCCACACAGGTGCAGGGCCCCAAGGACTTGGGCCATCTTCTACTGCTTTCCCAGGCCACAGCAGAGAGCTGGATCGGAAGTGGAGCAGCTGGGTCTTGAACTGCCGCCCATATGGGATGCTGGCACTTCAGGCCAGGTTGTTAACCTGCTGCGCCACAGCGCCAGCCTCCCCCCCATTTTTATTTTTTTTTAAGATTTATTATTTATTTGAAAGGCAGAGGCACAGAGAGGCAGAGACAGTGAGAAAGAGGTCTTTGATCCACTGATTTATCCCCCAAGTGGGCACAACAACCAGAGCTGGGCCAATCCGAAGCCAGGAGCTCTTTCCGCGTCTCCCATGTGGGTACAGGGGCTCAAGGGCTTGGGCCATCTTCTGCTGCTTTCTCAGGCCGTAGCAAAGAGCTGGATTGGAAGTGAAGCAGCCAGGACTAGAACTGGCACCCATATGGGTTTCCAGCACTGCAAGCAGCGGCTTTTACCCAGTACACCACAATACTGCCCCCCCATTCTTATTTTTTACTAAGACCTATTTTAAATTAATTTTATACATATACGATTAACTCTATAGAGCTCAACAAATAGTATGAAGAAAAAACCTTCCTCAGCAGTTGAGACAAGGACTGTTCAAAGTCATTGCATCTCCAAGTGCCTATTTTACTTCAGTAGATTGCCTTTTAGGTACTCTGTTAGTTACCATAGATTAGGGAGAACAGAAGGTATTTGTTCTGTTGGGATTGACTTATTTCACTAAGTATGATGTTTTCCAGTTTCATCCCTTTTGTTGCAAACAACAGGATTTCATTATTTTTTACTGCTGTGTAGTATTCCATGGTGTACATATCCCATAATTTCTTTATCCAGTCTTCAGTTGACAGACATTTGCACTGATTCTGTATCTTCACTGCAATAAACATGGAGGTATAGCTAACTCTTTGATATGCTGATTTCGTTTCCCTTGGGTAAATTCCCAGGAGTGGGGTGGCTGGGTCACATGGTAGGTCTATATTCAGATTTCTGAGGTATCTCCATGCTGTATTCCACAGTGGCTCCACCAGTTTATATTCTCACCAACAGTGGATTTAGGGTATCTTTTCCCGCACATCCTTGCCAGCATTTGTTTGCTGATTTCCGTATGATCACTTTTGTTTTGATTGCATTTGATTACTACTGATATTTTAACTCTTTGTTGATGAGAACTATTAGGTGCTCATTGTTGGGGATAGACACTACATTTTTGTTTAAAAGGAACTTACGTTCTAGTATAACTTCCTGATAAAAAGTAACTTCAGCTCCTTGTAGCTTTCCCAGCATAGGTCTATATACTCAACTTCTATTGAGGCAGATTCCCATAAAGTAAGCTAATAATTACTACAGTAACCAAAAACAAAGAGTATTGGCAGAGGAATCAGCTGCAGGTCACCTTGAGACTGCTGTACTGCATCCTGCGCAGAATGGCATGGCCAAGCCCAAGATCCACCTGCTCAGTGGTCCAGCTGGAGCCAAGGACCTCATAAGCCCTACATTGAAGTCAGCACTGCATTCATTTGGACCCAGCAGCTGCGTACGACTGTGATTAACATCTTGCTGGTGCGCATGTGCTGTGACTCGCTACCTGTCACACCCTAGAACATTGGCATCATCTGAGCTATTGGCCCTGCCTTCCAGTTTTCTGGAGGTGATTAAGTCTGGAATGAATGTAGCTCATATGAACTTCTCTGCTAGAACTCAGGAGTACCACAAGAATATGCACCCAGGCAGCTTTGCTTCTAACCCCATTCTCTAATCAGCCTGTTGCTGTTGCTGTGGGCATGAAGGGACCTGAGATCCATATGGGCTCATCTAGTGCAGGAGCCCTGCAGAGGTGGGGTTGAAGACGAGAGACACTCTCAGGATCACTCTGGGTAATGGAGAAATGTGCTGAAAACATCCTGTGGCTGGACTACAAGAACATCTACAAGGTGGTAGACGTGGGCAACAGGATCTGTGTTGATAAAGGACTTGGATGTCTTTGAAGATAAAACAGAAAGATGCTGACTTCGTGGTGATGGAGGTGAAGAATGGTGGCTTCCTAGGCAGCAAGAGGGGTCTGAACCTTCCCAGGGCTGTTGTGGACCTGTACACCATGTCAGAGAGGGACATTCAGGATCTGAGTTTTGGGGTATGGCACTGTGCAGTGTTTGCCTGCTTCATCTATAAGGCAGCTGATATCCATGAAGTTGGGAAGGTCTGGATGGAGAGAAAGGAAGGAAAAAGATAACCTGCAAAATTGGAAATTATAAGGAAATTCTGAAGTTTGAAGAGATTCTGGAGGCCATTGATGATATCAGGGTGGCCTCTGATAATCTTGGTTTTGAGATGTTGATGAAGAATTGGCAGTATACCCAGGCTGGGAAGCCTGTTGTCTGCTATACAAATGCTGGAAGCATGATCAAGAAGGCCCACTGTACTGAGGGCTTCATTGTGGCCAGCGTGGTCCTGGATGGAGTGGACTGCATCATGCTGCCTGGAGAGACAGAAGTGACTACCAGCCCCTGGAGGTTTTCTGCATGCTGTACCTGATTACCTGGGATGTAACAACTACATTCTACCATTTGCAGTTACTTAAGGAGTTCTATCACCTAGCATCCATTATCAGCAACCCCACAGAAGCCACTGCCATGGGTGCTTTGGAGGCCTACCTTATGTGCTACAGTTGGGCAGTCATACTGGCCAAGTCTGACAGGTCTGCTCACCATATGGCCAATTACCACCCTTGAGCCCCCCATCATTGCTGTGTCACAAAATCACCAAACAGCTTGCCAGGCCTATCTGTATTAAGACATCTTTGCTGTTGTATGTAAGGACTCCATCCTGGAGATCTGGGATGAGGATGTGAACCTTTGGGTGAACTTGGCCATGAATGTTGGCAAGGCCCAAGGCATCTTCAAGAAGAGAGTTGTGGTTATGCTGACTGGGTGACAGCATGGTTCCAGCTTCACCATCAGCAATGCATGTGTTGCCTGTATCCTGATGGTCAGCATCCCATTCCCTTCCCAAAACCATTCATTAGGGCAGCAGTGCTTGTGGTGCCCCCTTAGGGCTGTAGTGTGGACAGGTATGCCAAGACACTAGGAAATATGACATCAGCCCCCATGAAACATAGCTGTTCTGAAAGAAGGCACAAGTAGTTCTACCAATAGCCTGCTGCCCATCCTGTGATCCCCTGGAAGCTGGGACAGAGCAGGACTGCATTGCCCAAAGCCCCAGAGCTTATATCCAGAGGTCAGAGCACACTCCTTGGTGCTCTGTGTTCAGTTCCTATGAAATACAGATACCCAGAGAACTCCTGACTACCTGGGGTCGTAAGACACTGCACCTTAGGATTGGGCAGTGGGTCCATTTGAAGCAGACTTAGAATCTGGTCCAACTCTGATGTTGTGCTTGCACATGCTCCCCACTCCACTCAGTTGTCTGCCAACAAACATCACCTCCACCTTCCATTTTTTCCCATAAGCTGTTTCCAGACCTGTTGCTCTACAGCTTGCCTGTATGAATTAAGAACAGATGTTTCATAGTAGTATCGTTATAAATGCTAGGCTTATGAAATATTTATGTGTGTGTTCATTTCAGAAGAGAGTCCATCCTGCCTAGTGTTCTGCCTTTTGATACATATTTGAGAATTATTAATATGAATAGTCTCAGCATACCACACTTGAGTGTCAAAATATTAAATACTAATATTTAATCAAATCATTAATTAAAATTTAATTAAAAATATTGCTGTGTAACAGGGTCAATATTTATATTGTGTTTTACTCTGCAGATGCTGTGAGAAAACAATGGAAGTAATGAGAAATTCTCAGGAAACTCTGTTAACCATAGTGGAGGTAAAGTATAAGCAATTTTTTGATTTTGTTATCCAGACTTTCTTGTTAGGAACTTACTGATGTGAAGAGCACAGCTTCATTTTAATATGGAATGGTGCCCTGCAGCAGAGGGATAAGGTGCACAATAAGCATTTTCACACACAAAAAAATACTGGTTTTAGGGGTGGATGTTTGGCCTAGTGGTTAAGACGCCAGTTCTTTTGTAGTATAACAGGTTCAAATTCCAGCTCACCTCCCAGTTCTAGCTTTCTGCTGAGGTGTACCCCGGAAGGCAGCGTATGATGGCCCAGTTAGTTGAGTTTAGGCCACCCAAAGGGAAGACCCACATTAAGTTCCCAGCGCACATCTTCAGCCTGTTCCAGTAGTGGCTTTTGTAGTCATTTTAGGTGTAAACCAGTGGATGAGAGTATACCTTTCAAATTTTTTTAAAGTAATTAGTTTGAGAATTCCTCCATTTCCCTCAAGTTTCTTGAGTGTTACAGCATGGTAAGTATCTTCTAGTCTTTAATACATAAATCTATACTTTAACATCCTAAAAATCTCATGGTATTTTCAGGATGGTTTTCATCAGAAATCAGTCTTTATCTTCTCTTTCCCTGCGTCGGTTCAGATGGAGATCAAAGTATCAGCAACATTATTAGAGGAACATGGCTCACAAGTGAGGGCCATGCTGGCTTAGTCCTGATGCTCCCTCGCTGTCTCTCTGCTGTCTTCACTACGGGACAGCTCACCTTAAGCCTAACTAGTAAACAAAATTCTTTTGCTCTTAAACACCAGAGCAGTTAGTTGTTCTGAACATCCAAAATCAAAATTCCCTCATGACCTCATTTTCTATAATTTGACCTAAAGTCACTTGCTCTATCCATGTCAATTTTTTTTTTGGAATCCCAGTTGTATTCTGCACATATATCTCAAGATCCCAATGATGGCCTCAGATTTTGGCGTGGAGGAGATTCTGGTAAATTATACTCCTTTTTTCTCTACCCAAATTTGGGACTAATTAAAAGAGCCTTAGGAGTAAGGTAGAGATCAGAGAGTTGAGTTTGTTATTACTAAAACAAGTTTTACTGCAGAACATGACTTAGGGGTGAGGTCTGATTATTGCTAGTGCTCTTCTCCCAGTGCTAACACCTCTTCTGTTTCTTGGCACAGCACAGTAAATGGAGAATTGGGGCCTACAAATGCCCTTAACCTTGACTACCCTGGTCAAGAGTAGACAGTGCTTACCTCCTCTCAATAGATGGATTTCACTCAGTCAGGAAACATGGATCAAGGGATGTCACTCCCCACCTTAGGGAGTGAATTCAGGATGGGATGAAAAGCCTAGAAAATTAAAGTTAATGTTGTGGCTTCCTCCACAGAGAAACATGAAGTGTGTGTAATAAGCAGCTATGCCTCTCCCATCAATTACCATGACACTGGTGCTATTTCTAAATAAATGATTAAAAAGCACTTTTTAACTATCTATGTTGTGTTTAGGTCCTGCTGTATGATCCACTCTTTGACTGGACCATGAATCCTTTGAAAGCTTTGTATTTACAACAGAGGCCCGAAGACGAAACTGAGTTCCAGTCCACTCCCAATGCAGATGACCAAGAATGCAAACGGAATCTGAGGTGAGCAGTATTTTAGGAAGGAAGTTGTTTACATTTTAGTTTCAAAGTCCTCTAAACTGTTTCCCCTCATTGAAACCTTTGTTTTTTTCATTAGTGACATTGACCAAAGTTTGAACAAAGTGGCTGAACGTGTCTTGATAAGACTTCAGGAGAAACTAAAAGGAGTGGAGGAAGGCACTGTGCTCAGTGTGAGTGGACAAGTGAACTTGCTTATCCAGCAGGCCATGGACCCCAAAAATCTCAGCCGACTTTTCCCAGGTTGGAAAGCTTGGGTGTGACTGACCTTCAGATTATGAATTATCCTGGAATTCAACTTGTAGAAGTCATATTTCGGGCTTTATTTTTAATCTGCCCACAGAATTTGCATAAGGATAAGTATTTTTAAATGAACATTTTTGCAGTGTCTATTTTAATCCTCGATTCAAAGACCATCCAAAGATGGTATACAGCAGATACTGTTGTTCTGCCTTCATGCTTTACTGGTAAGCTAAACACTGGTTTCTTCTCAAGTGCGTATTTGTATCCTTTACAGTAGAATCATTGACGTTTGCATTAGTTTGAAAGCAATGGAAATGAGAGTGACAGTTTCTCCTTTAGTATAAATTGGAACAAGTGTATATACTGTAACTGTGAGATCGATTTTGAAACTTGTTCTCCAGATATTATGTATGATAAGTTAATTGTCAGTATAAAAAAGGACTTTATATTTGTAACTGTACCATAGTAAAACTACATTAAAAACAATTTGAAAATGGAGTGCTGTCTGTGAAACAGATTTTTTTTTTTTCTTTTTTGACAGGCAGAGTGGACAGTGAGAGAGAGAGAGAGAGAAAGGTCTTTCTTTGCCGTTGGTTCACCCTCCAATGGCCGCCACGGCCAGCGTACTGCGCTGATCTGATGGCAGGAGCCAGGTACTTATCCTGGTCTCCCATGGGGTGCAGGGCCCAAGCACCTGGGCCATCCTCCACTGCACTCCCTGGCCACAGCAGAGAGCTGGCCTGGAAGAGGGGCAACCGGGACAGAATCCGGCGCCCCGACCAGGACTAGAACCCGGTGTGCCAGCACCACAAGGTGGAGGATTAGCCTAGTGAGCCATGGCGCCAGCCTGAAACAGATTTTCAATAGGTAGGAAGATCACGCAATGTTACTAAACGCTGGATTTACAGCTTTCAAAGACACAGTGTCTGTATTTTTTTAATGTATATTGAACTGATCATAATCTCCTTAAGGCCTTCTATGGCATCAGATTCTTTCTGTGATGACTTTCTATATCTTAATATAATCATTTTAACATTCATTGGAAATCTTTCAAAAATTAATAGATTGAAGAAGAAATGAAAATTATTTTCCTAATATCTAGTGTTTTTTAAACTAAAATTCCTTTTATGTCATAGATATTGTAGTTTCATTAACTCAAATGTCTGCTGTTTACCCACTCAAAATTCCTTAAGAAAATTCCTACTGAACTGGAATAAGAGCAATACCTTCCAGATGAATTTAATGTCTGTTTTAAAAATTTTATTTGAGAGGTAGAGTTACAGACAGAGGGAGGGAGAGACAGAGAAAAAGGTCTTCCATGTATTGGTTCACCCTCCAAATGGCTGCAATGGCCAGAGCTGGCTGATCTGAGCCAGAAGGCTCTTTTGAGTCTTCCAGATAGCTGCAGGAGCCTAGGCACTTGGGCCATCTTCCACTGCTTTCCCAGGCCGGAAGCAGAGCTGGATTGGAAAAGGAGCAGCCAGGATACAAACTGGTAATGAAAGACCAATCTTATTTTAATTTCTTGGTTTCAGCATTTTGGTTTCTAGACCTCAGGAGTGGCATAGAGTACTGAGACACGACTGTCTTGTGCCAGAGCAGATGCACTTCACGCATTATATCCCTGTCCTGGTGCACAGGATATTTTCTTGATACCTTTTTCACTAAAGGTAGAACCCTGTGTGTGTGTCTGAGCTTCATGGTGAGGGAAGAGCATATAGTGTCTACACTCTCTGCCTTTGCAAGTTCAGTGTTCTCCATGTAGATGTTAAAGCTGAAAGTTGCAGGGCATTGAGATTGGTAAATTGTGCCAGGACAGGAACAGCATCATCATAGGTATTTTCTTCTCTGGTGTTCAGTTCCCTCATTTTGAACTCTAAACATACCCCTAACTTTGTATTTAAGAGAATGTTTCTTATACTTTATCTAACATTTCTATGTTTTTTTGGTAGGGAACAATTAGGAGTCTATTCTGATATATAGCTAGAAGTGGAACACTTTCCTATCTTCCATACTATTATCTTGGCATAGAGTATTCCAAAAAAAATTGTTTATGAAAATAAACTTTTAAGTCCATTTTCCATGAACTTAGTATAAATCTATCCTTCACCTGTAGGTAACTGTAATGGATGAACTTGTTTCTTCTTTGTTTCCTGAATTTTTTTTTATTTTTAACTGTCAGTGGCAAACACTTGTATCTGATCTCCACAACTTTCTGGACTATGACTATCTTGGTTTGGTTTCTAAAGATCTATTCTGAAAATTACTTTGCATTCAAATGACAAACTTCACTTATCTTCTTAAACCGCCTAAATGAATAGCTTGTATTAATCGGTAGTTTTGTTACTGTAGTGAATCAAGGGATGTAATAAGTTTAGAATGTATTTAATAAACCTTGAAACCTTCATGGATGAAATAAATTATCACCCAGGTGATAAGTTCTTGCTAGTTGCTAGTTAATGCATTCAAGGAGCTTTGGATGGCATTCGTTTTCTCTTCAGTCTTAAATAGAATAGGAAAGGAGTCTTCCAGCACTCTGATACTCTTTTCAGTGGATTTGAAAAATTCACCAGAATTGCAGATATCATAAATGGATTTAAGATTATAAAAGAAGTAACTGAGAAAGCAATATTACTGGGAACAAGTGAGGAGTAATTTGTAAACTGAACACCTGACATAAATGAAACATCTCTATTCCTTACAACAAAAGTCATTAACTTTAATGATGTTACCTAATTTACACCTGGAGGAAGTGAAGTTTGTAGAAATAAGGAAATTTGTGATCAGAACAGAGTAAATTGCAAGTAAAATACAGACATAAAAAGTATATGACTTAAAAAATTTTCAGGTGAAAAGAATACAGATTTCAGATTTCATACAAGGCCAGTGAAAAGTCAGAGAAGCTTCCAGAAAAGCTAGTAAGTTACATATTGCTTGACTGATAGCCCTCCTACTTTGCTCTGTGCTTGTCAGAGCTCCTGAAAGTACATATATATAGGTACATAAGTACATACTATCTTGACCATGGATTTAATACTATATGCACTTACACATGTTTATGGACTAAAGCAAAGAAGAAAAGTCTTGGACTTTGTAAAGAATACAAGGGGCTAGTCTTTTCAGAAGCAGAAAGCCAGTATACTGTTTGAAAATATGGAGATATGTACTATTTCAAGTGTTTTGACTATACCTTAATGAAATTGTGTCAATTTATCATCATTGAATGTATGTGATTACTACACTGTTAATCTGTTAAGAACTTTTATGAATAAAGATTCTAAAACAAAGTGTAGTAGGACTCACCTGTTTTATTGAGTGTTCTTTGGGCCAGGCATGAAGCTGATTCCCAAGGAGACAACACTGAGTGAGTCAGGCATGGTCTGCCTGTGTAGAGTTCACTTTCCAGGTAAGATAATGCAGTGTGGGGCCGGCGCTGTGGCATAGCAGGTAAAGTCACCACTTGCAGTGTCAGCAGCCCATGTGGGTGCCGGTTCAAGTCCCGGCTGCTCCACTTCCGATCCAGCTGTGTGCTGTAGCCTGGGAAAACAGTAGAAGGTGGCCCACATCCTTGGGCCCCTGCACCCACGTGGGAGACTCGGAAGAAGCTCCTGGCTCTTAGCTTCTGATCAGCACAGCTCTGGCCATTGCGGCCAGTTGGGAAGTGAACCAGTGGATGGAAGACCTCTCACTCTGCCTCTCCTCTCTCTGGGTAACTCTGTCAAATAAATAATATTAAAACAAAAAAAAAAGATAATGCAGTGTGAACTGGGAGCCCACTACTTAGGGCCAATAGGTATCCTGCTTCACAGTCTCAATATTCTAGTTCTTTTTCCTGCTTGCCTCAAAGGCAAATGGCTATTATTTTGAGGGGCTTCAAAAGTATTACAGGTCACATTTCTAAGGTCTAAAAGAATATAATAGTTACAGAGATTCTGGTATCCTAAATGGGAAATTTACTTTCCATCAGTTTAACATTTTTAAAATAAATAAATGCAACCCCCTTCATAGTTTCAAGCTGTTTGGTATAGTTTCTGAAAAAGTGAATTTTATATTTATAAAGTCAAAATGTTCACAACGACTGGATTCAGAACTTAGTAAGTAAAGATCACATATAATAGGAATTATCCCTTGAAAAAACTGTTAGTAAAGCACAGCATACATAGTTTTATGTGCAACAGTATGTAAAAGTATGTACTTTCATGGTATATGAATCGGGAACCATAATTCCCAAACAAGGGTGATTTTGCTTTATTTTTCAATTATCATGTAAACTAAAATTTGCTATTCTGGTGGTGGAAGATCGCTATATACTTCATGAATAAAAAAGCAGAAATACTCAGGAAATATTGGCAAATCAATTTCATCAATATAAAAACAATACATTATGACCAAATGGTTTTATTCCAAGAATGCAAGGTTGACTTGTTATTTGAAAATCAATTTAAGCTAACAGAGTCAAGCCCTATGATCATGTCAGTAGATGCTAAGAAAGAATATGACAGAGGAGGATAGCACTGTGTTTTTGTGGTAAAACATTCCATATGGGTACCAGTTCCATTCCAGATGGCTCCACTTCCAATCCAACTCCCTGCTAATGTGCCTGGGAAAGCAGTGGAAGATGGCCCAAGTGCTTGGGCCCCTGTACCCACCTGCAAGACCCAGAAGAGGCTCCTGGCTTCTGACTTGAAATTGGCCCAGCCCCAGGCATTTGGGGAGTGAACCAGTGGATGGAAAGCTCTCCCTCCCTTCTCTCTCTCTGCCTTTCAAATAAATGAGTATATCTTTAAAAAAATTATGATGTAATTCAACATTCATTCATGATAACATTTATCAAAACAGGAGTAAAAGAATATCTTCAATTGAAACTACATCTTTGAAAACCTTACAGCTCATGTCATACTTACTGATGAAAGACTAATGGTTTTTTTACCTAAGATCAGAGAGACAAAACAAAGATGCCACTCCTGCCACTTCTATTCCACACTTTGCCTCACTTCAAAACTAAAAACTCAGTAAAGAGAAAGTAATAAATGACATACCTTTAAAAAAAAAAAAAGTTTATCTTCAGTTGTACATGATATGATCACTTAAGCTCTAAATCCTACAAGTTAAAGTCAAGTGGTAAAGGGCAAAATACACAGCATCAACATCATTTCTGTATACTAGCAATGAACAACTTGAGAAAAGTTTAAAAACAAAAATGTAAAATACTTGGGCATACTTTTTTTTTAAAGGTTTACTTATTTATTTGAAAGTTACACAGAGGGAGAGGAGAGAGGTCTTTCACCTGCTGGTTCATTCCCTAGATGGCTGCAATGGCCAGAGCTGTGCCAATACGAAGCCAGGAGCTAGGAGTTTCTTCTGGGTCTCTGATGTGGGTGCAGGGGCCCAAGGACTTGGGCCATCTTCTACTGCTTCCCCAGGACAGCAGAGAGCTGGATCGGAAGTGGAGCAGCTGGGACTCGAGCCGGTGCCCATATGGGATGCTGGCACTGCAGGCGGCAGTTTTACCCCTTACACCACAGCACCGGCTCCAGGGCATAATTCTTGTAAAGTAGCTGCATTACCAGTACACTGAAAATTATAGGGGCCAGCTCTATGGCTTGGCAGGTAAAGCTGCCGCCTGCCATGCTGGCATCCCATAAGGGTGCCAGTTCGAGTCCCAGATGCTCCACTTCCAAACCAGCTCTGCTATGGCTTGGGAAAACAGTGGAAGATGGCCCAAGTCCTTTGGCTTGTGCACCCAAGTGGGAGACCAGGAAGAAGCTCCTGGCTCCTGGCTTTGGATTGGCTCTGCTCCAGGCATTGCAGCCATTTGGGGAGTGAACCAGTGGTGGAAGACCTCTATCTGCCTCTGCCTAAAACACTGCTGAGAAAAGCCTAAATTTACAAATTTGTACTACATTCATCAAGTGAAAGACTCAAGGCTAAGATAGCAGTTCTCCCTGAATTGGCATGTATGTTATGTATGGAATCAATCCTAACAGATTCCAGTTTTGACAGTATTACTTTGATTACAAAACAAGACACGGACACAAAAAAAAATTGTAGATCAATATGCCTGATGAATATAGATGCAAAATAATTCAAAATATTAGTCAAACCCAACAACAGATCAAAAAATACAATTCACCATGATCAAATAGGATTCACCCCCAGTATGGGACAGCATATGCACATCAGTAAATGTGATTCATCAACAGACTGAAGAATAAAAATAGTGATCACCTGAGTAGACACAGAAAATAACAATCAGTATCCACATGGACCCTGAACACACTAGAAGGACTATACCTCAACATCATGAAGGTTTTGTTAATGACAAACCCATACCACTATCACATTGAAGAGATAAAGCATTTCCTCTAATATCTGGAACAATACTAGTATTCGACACAGTACCATTAGTTTTAGCTAGAGCTATTAGGCAAGAGAAATAAGAGTTATAAAAATAGGAAAGGGGAAGTCAAAAGATCACCGCAGATGACATGATCCTATCTGTTGACTTTTCATTGCTTTAAAAAAAAAAAAGATTTATTTGAAAGGCAGACTTACAGAGAGACAGAGGCAGGGAGAGAGGTCCGCTGGTTCACTCCCAGATGGCTGCAGCGGCTGGAGCTGTGCCGATCCGAAGCCAGGAGCCTCTTCCAGGTCTCCCTCATGGGTGCAGGGCCCCAAGGACTTGGGCCATCTTCCACTGCTTTCCCAGGCCATAGCAGAGAGCTGGATCAGAAGTGGAACATCTGAGACTCAAACTGGTACCCATATGGGATGCCAACGTGGCAGGCGGCAGCTTTATCCACTACGCCACAGCGCTGGCCCCACTTTTCATTGCTTTTAAAATGAGAGAACTTCTTTGGGAAAGAAAAGGTTTGTTTCAGCTTATCCTTGGAAGACTACAGTTCAGGATCAGGCAGCCCTGTTTGTTGTGGGGTATAGGGTAGGGTTCCCAACTGGACTTATTCCAAGTTCTTGTCTTAAGAGATCAATTCAAAAGTGCAAGTATGAGAACAGTGTTTATTTTAGAAGATTAAAGAGCACACCTTCAACCATGACTGCAGGTAGCCTCATGAGGATAAACACCTCACCTCAGTTCAGTCACTGCCTTTATAAAGTGGGGGGTGGTGCCCTTGTTGAATATACAAATGGGGTGGTGGTGTTTGGGTGAGGCTTAGTATGCCTGATCATCTCTGGGAGGATTTCTGGCTTCTCCATGAGGAACTCGGCATATATGTGCACATCATGGCATTTTCTTCATGATGAAGGCAACACATGCATCATGGGAAAGTGGGTGTACTACACTGGCATCTGAGGAAGTGGTGTTAATTTTACTAAGACAGGGCTAAGGCACAGACTGAGAAACCTCTCAGCTCTTTTGTTCGCTAACTCTGCCTAGCCCATTAGTCCAGCTTCTGTGAAAGGCTGATCATGGTGGGTGCATAGACGTGATCACACGGTGAACCAAAGAGCAGAGAACCCAGGCCAGACCTGAACTCAAGTAATAATCAGCCCTCTCCCTAGATCCACCCTCTGAGGACATACCCTCAATAACTCAAAGATCTCCCACTGGCCCTGCCTCCTAACCACGTAACTAGATCAAATTTCCACCCTTAATCCAGCCATTACCATTATGACATTAATGTTAAAACATCTGCTTGGGTTTTGTGAGGACAAGTCCTAGTGTACCCATTGAGAGTGAAATGGTGCCATTTTCCTAAGCCCAGCTTGGCTTACTAGAAGTCAGGTGACCAAGTGGCCCAGTCACAAGCATCAGCTCCACTCCTACCCTAACAGGATTTGCTGCTCCCACCTCCTTACCTCTGCAAAGCTATATAGGTCCTGTTATCCCAGTACAGGCTGCTGTTCTCTCATGCAGGGGGAGGCAGCCTTCAGGTTTCCCCCACCCAACAATAAACCTTTTCCCTTACTCCAGTGTTTGTTGTGTTTCATGGTGGCCTTTCCTTTCACCCATAACAGTCTACCCCTGGCTCCCTAAAATTCATGTCCACCTGTACAACAACCAATCAACTCCATTCCCGAAAGTCTTAGTTCAGCTTTAAAGATCTATAGTCTCATCTGAGGCTCAAAGCATGCCGCCTTAGCTGTGAACCTCTGTAATCAAAGACAAATTACTTCCAAGATAACAATGATGAAGCAAAGGTAGTATACATTTGTATTCTAAATGGGCAAGACAAGGAAATAGGATTAGTGGAACCAACACAACCAAAACCCACAGGACAAAAAGTAAGTCTTAAAGTTGTATGTCAGGTATCCTGGACACCATGTTGGGGCCTGAGCTCCCAACAGCTCGGGCAACCCGTCCCTACAGCTTTGTGGGACGCAGCCCATACTTCATCTCTGCAGCTCCGTTAAGCATTGCCCTGGTAGAAGTTGCTTGTACTGGCTCCACCCTGGAACTTATCTCTGTCTTTGCCCCCAGTGTGTCCAAAACATCCTGTGAAATCGAGGTGGAAGCCTTCATACCTCCATGGCCGTGTTCTTGGCCAGTGTAGCTGGCTGCACACTAAGGTCTGTGGCCATCCCCGGCTGACCTGCCACACTGCTTGTGGCTTTTCTTGGCAAGGGTCTCACATCACTGGCACCACTACTATTTTGGGGTTTCCTCTGCAGTTCTGAAGTGGGGGAGGTGGGGTTTTTATTATTCCAGGTCCTTGCCTTCTGCTTACAGAAGCATTCTAAGTACAGGCACGTACATGGTGCACAAACTACTAACGTCTTTTAAGGTAAGATAACAACACTTGTGTGGGCAGGCATAGTTGCGTGGAGAGGGAGAAAAGGTGTGGAGGAGGGGAAGCAAAGAGAAGGAAAGCAGCTTAGCACCTCCTTTAGTCTTGGTCTCCAATGACACAGGGACAAGCATCTCCCAGCACCTTTTTTATGAGGTAGTGTAGTCTCCTGGGAGCTTTTTGGTACTGCCATAAAATTCCACCCCACAGGGCTTAATACACACACTTAGGTGGCAACTTTTCTCCAGATCCTTGATGAAACAAAGCATCCCTGGAGAGGTGAGGGAGGGCTGACTGACAAGTAGGATAGAATTACATGGGGCAGGGGACTTGGCATTTGTGACCTGGAGTTCAGCCAGCTACCTTATCCCTGATCAGCTCCACTGTCACAGCTCCACAGAGGAGCAAGCAGGACAAGCAAGGTGCCCTGGGGCTCCTTCCTGATGGGATCCACTCTGGGAAATCTTTGAAACAAATTTGTACTTCTCTACCTCTCTGCCTTCAAGACCTCCGAAATGCCTTTTCTGTCTTTTTACCATGGATACATTGCTTCCCATTACCTAAACTTATTCTTTAGTGAGCAATTTATGGTGTTTTCCTGTCCTAAACACATGGTTTTCTTTTTACTCCTTCTCTGACCAAGCCGCAAGTTTTCTAAGTCTTTGTGCTATGTTCCCCTCTGCTCCCAACTCTCAGTGTAAAGCACACCAAGACTATCCATCAACATGCATGCCACAGCCTGAACACCTGAAATCTCTACCAAACAACCCAGAGGACTTTTAGTTCCGCTTCCCAATCAGATCCTCATTTCCATCTGAATCCTCATCAGCATAGCCTTTTTCACATTTCTACCAGTAGCCTGGTCTTCTGCACTCTCATCAGAATTGCCTGTTACACTCAGCTTATAACGCGGTAGGCTTTCTCAAATTTCCTCCTCCAAACTTTCCCAGTAAACTAACTCCAGAGACTCCCCCACATCTTCAGAAACAGTTAATAGCATCAGCACCGCTCCTGGTACCAATCTTCTTTATTATTCTGGTTTTTGTTACTTTAACTAAAATACTTGAAAAAAGGTAATCTGATCCATTGCTGGTAGGAATGTAAACTGGTGCAACCATTGTGGAAGGCAGTATGGAGACACATCAGAAATCTGAATATAGAGCCGGCGCCGTGGCTCAATAGGCTAATCCTCCACCTTGCGGCGCCGGCACACCGGGTTCTAGTCCCGGTTGGGGCGCCGGATTCTGTCCCGGTTGCCCCTCTTCCAGGCCAGCTCTCTGCTATGGCCAGGGAGTGCAGTGGAGGATGGCCCAGGTGCTTGGGCCCTGCACCCCATGGGAGACCAGGAAAAGCACCTGGCTCCTGGCTCCTGCCAGGATCAGCGCGGTGCGCCGGCTGCAGCGGCGGCCATTGGAGGGTGAACCAGCGGCAAAGGAAGACCTTTCTCTCTCTGTCTCTCTCTCACTGTCCACTCTGCCTGTCAAAAAAAAAAAAAAAAAAAAAAAGAAATCTGAATATAGACCTACCGTATGATCCAGCCATCCCACTCCTGGGAATTTACCCAAACCAAAAGAAATCAGTATATAAAAGAGTTACCTGTATCTCCCCATGTTCACTGCAGCACAATTCACAATAGCTAAGATATGATATCAACCCAGCTTATTATCAACTATTGACTGGATAAAGAAATTATGGTATATATACACTATGAGTACTATTCAATTGTAAAAAAAAAAAAAATGAAATCCTGTCCTTTGCAACAAGATGGTCACAACTGGAGACCATTATACTTAGTGAAATAAGCCAGTCCCAAAAAGACAGATATGTTATGTTTTCCCTGATCCAACGCAACTAATAGAATACCTGAAATGTAATGTAGTGGAGAGAAACAGACATTTGGAGAATGGATGATTGTTTATAGCCCTTGTCTCTTCCATTGAAGAACAATCTTGTTGAATTTTGTTTTCTTTCTCTTCATACTATTTGATGAACTCCTTCACATAGAGTAGGGTTAACTATATGACCACTAAATAAACTGATAATAGATCATTGTAAAAATTAAGAATGGGAATCTAAGGGCGGGGGAAGGGTTGGAATGTGGGCATGAGGGAGGGGAAGCCCCACTTTGTACCTAAAGATACATATATGAAATACATGAAACTTATATTACTTAAATAAAAAATAATTTCACAAAAAATTGAGCTGAATGCTCAAAATTGGTGTATTTTATATGTAAATTATATCAATAAACGATTTATTAGCCTTAAATCATTAGACCCTTTAACAATTTTTTCCAAAATTCTTGGGGTATAATTGGTCTATTAGAATTACTGACAAGTTTTTCAAAGATACCATATGGAGAATGTGATAATGGGGGCCAGCATTGTGGTGTTGTGGGTTAAGCTTTGTGTCCTGGCTGCTCCACTTCCAATCCAGCTCCTAGCTATTGCACCTGGGAAAGCAGAAGATGGCCCAAGTACTTGGATCCCTGCCATCCATGTGGGAGACCCGGGACTTCACCTTAGCCCAGCCTTGGCTGTTTTGGCCGTTTGAAGAGTGACTCAGGAAACCAATGGAAGATTAATCTCTTTTCTTTAACTCTGCCTTTCAAATAAATTAAAAAAAAAAAAAACTGTAATAATGGGTAAAATTACAGGATGCTTCAGAAACAAAGTAATTCAGACTGGAGAGTATGGTAGACTTTTGACCCAATGGTCTTCTCCAATCCTTTGTTCCTCCCACAGTGGAAGCTTAAAAACTGATTTTTGCTTTCCTAGCTTTTGTAACCTAAGGGACCCCTGTGATCCAATTTTATTTAAGAATGCTCTGGTGATGGGTTAAATCTTCTTGTATTTTTTTAAAAAAGATTTATTTATTTTGCTTGAAAGTCAGAGTTACAGAGAGAGAGAGAGAGAGGTCTTCCATCCTCTGGGTCACTCCCCAGATGGCCGCAACGGCCAGAGCTGCGTCGATCTGAAGCCAGGAGCTTCTTCCGGGTCTCCCACGCAGGTGCAGGGGCCCAAGGACTTGGGCCATCTTCCACTGCTTTCACAGGCCACAGCAGAGAGCTAGATCGGCAGTGGAACAGCCTGGTCTCGAACTGGCACGCATATGGGATGCTGGCACCGCAGGCAGCGGCTTTACCTGCTACACCACAGTGCCAGCCCCAGGCTAAAGCTTCTAAGAAGGCTTTTGCTTTCCTGATAAAAGGAGATATTGCTCTGCTGTCCCTTTTCTACATGTTATGGCCACGTGTAAAGTTTTGACAGCCTCTCTCTCAGCCAGGTTCTGAGGACACTTAAACCATCCCACAAAGAGGTCCCTGAGGCAAGGAACTTAGGGTTCCTGACAGCCACCCTCTTTCTGAGCCATCTTGGAAGCAGTCTCCACTCCAGTCAAGCCTTCATAGGGCTATAACCCTGGCCAAAATCTTTACTGCAAACTCATTAGAGACCTTGAGCCAGAGGTACCCAGTAAACCCCCCCAGATTCCTGATCCTCAGACTGTGAGGTAATAAATGTTCACTGTGGCAACCCGGGAAGTGAATGAGAAGATGGAAGTTATTGTCTGTCTCTCTCCAATTCTTTCCTCCAATTTGTGTATTTGAAAGGCAAAGTCGCACAGAGAGAGAAACAGAGAGGTCTTCCATCCGCTGGTTCACTCCCCAGATGGCCACAAGAGCTGGAGTTGGGCTGATCCAAAGCCAGGAGCTTCTTCCAGGTCTCCCACACGGGTGCAGGGGAGCAAGCACTTGGACCATCTTCCCTTGCTTTCCCAGGCCATAGCAGAGAGCTGGCTTGGAAGTGGAGCAGCTGGGACTCAAACTAGGGCTCATATGGGATGCCCGGGCGGCTTTACCTGTTACGCCACAGCGCCAGCCCCCAAATAAATAAATCTTTTAAAAAATGTTTCTTTTGAATTGCTAAGTCTTTTGATAGTTTTTTACGTAGCAACAGTTAACTAAGTCAGTGTGATACCTGAAAGAGTAAGAATCCAGTGAGTTGGATTGCATGCAGAATAGTGAGGGCAAAGTGTGGGTCCTACAAAGAACCAAGATTAGGGGAAGGGTGCAGAGATAATTTTAAAAAAGGAATGAACAATGATGAAAGCATGTAAGCAAGAAAGATAAAAATCATAAAAGAACAAAGATACAGGTGTTACATAAAATAGGTAGTAAGAGTGACAGATGAATTAAGAAAGGTAAAGACAATTAGGATGAGTGAGTAGGCACAAATCAAGAGGAAGAAAGTATAAAAGCATAGTGGAGAAATGAGGGATTAGGAAGCGTGGGAGAGGGAAGAATTAGTGCTCTCTGGACGTGGGATAAATGCCCAGGATGCTCTGCCTTGCACAGAATAAAGAGGGAAAAATCAGCAAATGAGATTTTTTTGTACCTAAATAGTGTATCTTTATTTCAGTATAAATGTTAGGATACTACAATTTCTAAGGAATACCAGGAATAATTTCCATATCTCACTTGACCATTGTACTCAGTCCAATGTTCTGTTTCTGTTCTATTTTATTTATTAGGCTAGGATCTGGACCAAGTGTATGTGTGTACATGTATACATACACACATAAATACGCAGGTCATTCCAGTCACAATAACTGTCTCCTGGCTGTAATTGATGGGTTCAGGGTTTGGATGGCTATAACTAGGAAAGAATATTTATATTCCATATGTGGAATCCGGTGTTACTCTGCTAAAATTTGGTTGTTTGTAAATATTTTCATAGAAATGATCATAAGGTACTTCCATTTGTGGCTCTGATAGATCTTCAAGGTCATATGTATCTTTCTGTGCTTCCTCAAACCTGAAACCTAAAGAGAAATGACCAACAGTTAGAAAGACGACAGATGTGTCACACAGACACAGACTCATTCTGCCTGCTGCTAGAGAACAGAAAAGCCCTATTGCATTTCCCTTCTCACTATTGCACAGCAGTTTTCTTTACATCCTATTTAAGTGAAACCATAAATGCCTGAGATTTTTGAGTTCATCCTATTTTCACTAACATATGTCATCATCCATGCCTACGAAAGGCTCTGCTAGACCTGAGTTTCAGGTTTGATCTACCAGTAAGGAGCTGTGTAATTTGGTGCAAGTTATAAAACGCTTAATCAAATCTCCTGTTGACACTCAAAAGCACCTTGCTGAATTTCCTCCTTCCTTCCCCCAAATCTTCCCATTCTTAACAGGCTTCAGCCACGAAAATGAGGTTAGTCAATGACCATTTCTTAATTTGTTTTCTCAAGTATCACCACCAAGCTGGGCTAAATCAGTTTCAGCTAGACTGAGACTGACCGGCTCAGTGCAAAAAGAAGGATGATGGCCAAAAATGATACTTGGGACCAAAGTGGTGGTCCCACCACAGAACCAAAACTTGGAGAATGAGTGAAACAGAAGAGCCAGCCAGACGGCCATAGGCAATGCAGGGTCTGCGGCTGAGGACACGTGATGATGGGGCTCTTCCTTGTCCCCATCCACGCATCAGGAATTTTCTCCTGACCTGTCAGCATCCCAGCTTCTTTCCTTACTCCAGAAAACTTTGCCCAGAACCCCACTGGGGAGACAGACTGCAGTTTTACCCTCTCCGTGTTGTTGGCCACATACACCAAGCCAAAGCCCACTGCCACAGACTGCATTTGTATAAATCAAGCTGCAGATCTACCTCCCATCTTATTCAGCAACAGGCTGTCTCAGTGCTCTCATCTGTAAAGTGCCATGCCTTATTTGATCTTTGTGAGAACTGTGATGGAGCCCCCAAAGAACTTAGCATAGTGTTTGACATTTAGTGTTCTGTAATTATTCACCAACAGGTCTTTATTCACAAATAAAGAGATGTCTCATCCTTTTCTAGAGCTAAAAGTTCCCAAATATGCTCGAGATTTGACCTTCTCCTGTTTCTTGAAAAAGTGGCACACTTTCTCTTCTGCAGTGCCGACGTCTTCACTGGCTCCGCTACTTAAAATATCTTCCACTTGGTCTTACGCTCCTTCCAATTGCTATGCTGTATTGTTCCTTCTTTTTACTGTAATCTCTTGTCATATATACATATATATGTTATATATACATATATATACATATAAATATATATTTTATATATATGATTTGACTCATTTATATTGTTTCCAGTTTTTATACTTGTCATTCCTTTATACTCTTTGAGTTGCCATTGAGAAGCTACTAAGTGCTACACACTGAGCATTCAGGAGCAAACGAAAGGGCTCCTTGCTTTAGATGGTTACCTAAAATTGACCTCTAGAGGCCATTATTTCCTTTAGCCCCTAAAGTGGAAACTGCATGGTGTGTTGGAGCAGCAGACATGCGGTTAGTGACATGGGGTGCTACAAGCGAGGGGAAGAGTGGCGCCTGCAAGGCTGGAAAGCTGGGACACAGCCATAGCCAGAAGCCGCTTTAGAAGTTTATCCCAAGTGGAAAGCTATAAGGGGCAGCAGAACAAGGTTCTGAGCTAGTCTATCTCAGAATCCTGGCACTCCCATGAACTGCGATGAAGTAACTGTATCCTCTTTGCTCCTCTGTACAATGCAGATACTAGAGCTTGTCTCACTGTGTGGTTTGGAAAATCAAGCGAGTTAATATGTAAAGCACGTCTATGTCATAATTGCTAAAGAGTTTGTTAAATAAATCCAAGTGTTTCAATTGTGCCAATTTAAATTTGTAAAAGGTCACCACAGGGGCCAGTACTGCAGCACCCTGGGTTAAACCACGACCTCCAACAATGGCATCCTGCATGGGGTTCAGTTCAAGTCCCAGCTGCCCCCACTTCCAATCCAGCTCCCTGCTAATGCACCTGGGAAACCAACAGAAGATGACCGAAGTGCCTGGTCCCTTGCCACCTACATGGGAGACCCAGAAGAAGCTCCTGGCTCCTGGCTCCAGCTTGGCACAACTCTGGCCATTGTGGCCATTTGGGAAGTGAACCAGCAGATGGAAGACCTCTCTCTCTCTCTCTCTCTTTTCTATCAGTAACTCTGCCTTTCAAATAAATGAAATAAATCTTTAAAAGAAATCCTTTTAAAAAAAAAAAGTCACCATATGTTGTGTGGCGAATGGGCTGAGAAAGCATTTGGCCACCATACAAGCCTGTGGAGAGTTGATAGCATACTGGGGTGCTGGTAATGAGTTAGAAACAAGTGGATAGAGGGGCTGGCACTGTGGCATAGCGCGTAAAGCTGCTGCCTGCAGTGCCAGCATCCCATATGGGCACTGGTTCGAGACCCGGCTGCTCCACTTCCAATCCAGCTCTCTGCTATGGCCTGGAAAAGCAATGGAAGATGGCCCAAGTCCTTGGGCCCCTGCACCTGCATGGAGACGCAGAAGAGGCTCCTGGCTCCTGGTTTCTGGCTTTGGACCGGTGCAGCTCCGGCTGTTGCAGCCAATTGGGGAGTGAACCAGCATATAGAAGATCTCTCTCTCTCTCTCTGCCTCTCCTTCTCTCTGTGTTTAACTCTGACTTTCAAGCAAAATAAATAAATCTTTAAAGAAAAAAAAGAAACAAGTGGGTAGATAGGTTAATGCTAATGATAGTGCATATTTATGGAGTGTATCACGTCATGTGCGGAGCACCAGTCTAAGCTCTTTATGTCTATTACTTATTACTTTGCAACAACCTATGAGCTGGGTGATACTTGTTGCTTTTATTTTATAGATGAAAGACTGAGCAACCAGCTGGTCCCAGATCACACAGCAGCCAACAGTAGAGCCAAAATCAAACCCAGGTTGTATGAAAGAGATTCCGCAATTACATCTCTGCTTTACTACTTCTCAAATGATAATAGGACGGAGTTTGTGAACTTAGATAATAACCCCAAGTAGGCTATGTGGAACTATAGCTATTTCTGGGGGTGTGCTAATACACTTCCTAAAAATGCTGCCACTTTCAGATTTTAGTGTTGTAGACCACCAGTGGGACAAAAGTAGAATGGAACCAAAAAAATATTTTGAGGCACTTAATTTGTCAAATGAAATTTGCTTACTAAAAATTACTACTGAGAGGCCAGTGCTGTGGCACAGCAGGTTAAAGCCCCAGCCTGTAGTGCTGGCATCCCATATAGGTACTGGTTCAAGTCCCGGCTGCTCCTCTTCTGATACAGCTCCTGGCTAATGCACCCGTGAAACCAGTGAAAGATGGCCCAAGTGCTTGGGCCCTGCACCCCTGTGGGAGACCTGGAGGAAGCTCCTGGCTCCTGGCTTCGGATTGGCTCAGCTCTGGCCATTGTGGCCATTTGGGGAGTGAACCAGTGGATGGAAGATCTGTCTCTCTCTGTAACTCTTTCAAATAAAATAAATATTTTAAAAAAATTACTATTGAAACCTTAAAATATGTAACCATAAAAAGCATTCACTTTTTAAAAACTATTTTCTTCAACTCTAAATAAAATAGAATGTTTTTCTCTTCCCAAATAACAATCTTATCCATAAAGGCAAGATGACTTGGCCAGTTCATTTGTGTCTATACATTGGCAGGGTACTGATGTGGTAAAGGCTTAGAATATGCACATGTGCATAATACATCATTTTGGCTCACAGGAATTTTCCCATCAACCACTGCTAAAAGTCACCTACCTTGAAAGTTAACTGAAGAGTTGCTTGTGGCAATTTCCTTCCAGTTGGCAATATACCTAATTAGATTATATTAACATTCATTAAATCACATTGATTCATTAGTAAGTAATAAATTGATTTATTAGCATATACTTAGATTACTTTAATTATTCCACTTTCTCTTAGAAATCTAAAGTTAATGGTGACAAATTCACTAGTATCAGGGTTTAATTCTTAGGACTTTCCCATCTCCTAGTAGTTTGCATGAACCTAAGGCAGCCTGCAAGAAAAAAAGTTGAAGTAGGTATAAGAATGGAACCTGCCATCTACCTTATTAGTGTCCTTTTGCCTTCCTCTACCACATCTCATTTTATCCTGTTTCATTCCTGCAAGATCATGTTCTCAAGTGAGTGCCTACTAATGTATTAGTTAATAATTCTAACTAAAATATAGACAGAAAACTCTCAGGGAAAAATAGCAAAAACTTTTTCCTGGGTTCTGGATTGTCAAACCTACTGTCTCTGATATCTCAAGGAAATGTAAAGCATGTAGTTTATGGCCTTATTAGAACAAGAGTTTAGTCTTTGCAGTATCCAGAAAACAAAAGGTTAGCATTCAAGTAGGGAAAATGCAGCTGCCAGCTCAGCTTCCCAGAGACTGACAAAGCATAGTTCAGGAAGAGGTGGAATATGGAAGAACTTGAGATGATGAACTGTGAAGAGGAGGGGAAGCTCCAAGAGGAGGAGTGCCGTGATTTATCTCATCTAAGGCTCCACATACCTAGAGGGTGTAGCCCCTTCCAGGACCTCTCCATAGGCAATTCAATCCACTTGACCTTAAACGTTGGCAGACTTTGTGTTTTCAGTGGTTGTTCAGGAGCACTGTGAAAAGCTGCCAGTCACCCTGCTTGCTTGGATTTATATCAGGTGGGCTTCAGAAAGATCATGGAAAGCACACAAAGTAAAAAGGTCGTATATGGGGCCAATGCTGCAAGGTTCAGCAAGTTGAAGCCCTGGCATGTAGCGCTGCTATCCCATATGAATGCCAGTTCGAGTTCCAGCTGCTCTACTTCCAATCCAGCTTTCTCTGCTGGTATGCCTGGGAAGGCAGTGGAGGACAGCCCAAGTTGTTGGCCCCTGTACCCACATGGGAAACTTGGAGGATGCACCTGACTTTGGCCTGGGTCAGTCCCCATCATTCTGGCCATTTGGGGAAATGAGCTAGCAGATGGAAGCTCTCTCTCTGTGACCCTGCTTTTCAAGTAAATGAATCAATCTTTAAAAAAGAAAAAAAAAAGGTTGTGAATGGATTTCAAGATTTTTAGCATCAAAATAAACTCATCTTTATTTACATTTTCTATGAGCTTTTTGAAGTACCCTCATTTACTTAAAAGGTTTTCATTCTCCCTCCAGAAAACCAAGAAAGGGATTTTTTTAAAAAAGATTTTATTTATTTATTTGAAAGTCAGAGTTACACAGAGAAAGGAGAGGCAGAGAGAGAGGTCTTCCATCCGATGGTTCACTCCCCAATTGACAGCAATGGCTGGAGCTGTGCCAATCCAAAGCCAGGAGTCAGGAGCTTCCTCCAGGTCTCCCACATGGTTGCAGGGGCCCAAGAACTTGGGCCATCTTCTACTGCTTTCCCAGGCCATAGCAGAGAGCTGGATTGGAAATAGAGCAGCCGGGTCTTGAACCGGCACCCATATGGGATGCCGGCGCTTCAGGCCAGGGCATTAACCCACTGCATCACAGCACCAGCCCCAGAAAGGGATCTTGATCAGAGGTATACAAAGCCCTTGGGTGGGTATTTTATCTGCCATTAGGGATTCCTACATGCCATATCAGCATGCCTGATTTGAAGAAAGGAAGGAAAGAAGGAAGGGATGGAGGGAGGGAAGGAGAGAGAAAAGAAAGGGAAAGGAAAAGAAAAGGAAGAAACACTGGCATTCCATATGAGTGCTGGTTCATATCCTGGCTGCTCCATCTCCCATGCAGCTCCCTGCTATGGCCTGGGAAAAGCAGCAGAAGTGCTTGGGCCCCTACACCAGTGTGGGAGACCAGGAAGAAGCTCCTGGCTTCAGCCTGGCCCAGCCCTGAGTGTTGTAACCATTTGAGCAGAGGACTAGAAGATAGATGACCTGTCTGTGTCTCTCACTCTCTCTTTGTAATTCTAACTTTCAAATAAATAAGAAGGAAGAAAGAAAGACACAATGCAACGAAAGGAAAGAAGAAATGAAGAGACAGAGAGGGATGGAGGAAAGAGGAGAATATCATTAAATTCTTTGAATTTGATCCATGAACTATATTGAGTCTGTTAAAAAGTGAAAATTAAAATTAAAAAAATAAAAATGCCTGGTTTGAGTCCAGACTTACTTCACTTCCAATCCAGTTTCTTTCTAATGCACATCCAGGGAGGCCATAGACAATGGTTGAAGCACTGGAATCTGCTACCCAGACACCCCCATGGTGGGCCTGCATTGAGCTCAGGGCTCCTGGCTTCAGTCTGGCCCAGACCCGGGCCACTGCAGCCATTTGGGGAGAGAATCAGTGGATAGAAGAGCTCTATCAAATAAATAAATGCTTTTTTTAAAAAATGTAAGAAACAACATCCAAAGATGGAATTGCAATGCCTTGCTTTTATTTTTTTATAAGACTTAAAATTGTTGTGTGGAGAAGAAACAGGAAATGGGGCGAGAGACATAGGAGGAGGTCTACTTTGTTGTTTTTTTTTTTTACTTTTATTTTTTTATTTTTTATTTTTTTGACAGGCAGAGTGGACAGTGAGAGAGAGAGACAGAGAGAAAGGTCTTCCTTTGCCGTTGGTTCACCCTCCAATGGCCGCCGCGGCCAGTGCGCTGCGGCCGGCGCACCACGCTGATCCGATGGCAGGAGCCAGGTACTTATCCTGATCTCCCATGGGGTGCAGGGCCCAAGTCCTTGGGCCATCCTCCACTGCACTCCCTGGCCACAGCAGAGAGCTGGCCTGGAAGAGGGGCAACCGGGACAGAATCCGGCGACCCGACCGGGACTAGAACCCGGTGTGCCGGCGCCGCAAGGCGGAGGATTAGCCTAGTGAGCCGCGGCGCCGGCCAGGAGGTCTACTTTGAATGAATTTCTGGGGATCGGATAGAGAATTCTTGCAGGTAAACTGTTGAAATCCTACTCTGCCTTTCCTTTATACAGTTGGCTAATTCCCCAGCAACCTTCAGTGAAGAATTATAAAATATCTATGTCTGATATCCTGTAGTTACTGGGATAAAAAAAGAATCAAACAAACAGTTGCATTTGAGAGAAAGAAACAAATAGGCATCCTGGTCTACTTAAGATTTTCCTCGCCCATAATGCCCTAATACCCTTCTCTGGTAGGTGATAAAGATCCATGATGGCTTTCCTACATCAATGAAAAACTAACATTTTCATGTTAGAATACAGGTTGAAGAAATCATTTGTATCATTAATTTCATGCTTTTAACCTTTATAAATCTCAAAGTGAAAACAAAGCAGGATTACATGAAGGTATAAGAATAAAGTCTAAGAATAACAAACACCCAAATCTAATTTGCTGTTTTCTATTTTGGAGTCATTCCTTTTTTATCCTTCATTTTTCCCTTTTCTTTTTAGATAAGTGGAGAATATTTGTTCCTTTTTAAGGATTATGTTTGTGGCCCTAAGATTCAACATGTAAATAGGAAATGTTAGGAAGCAAAATTTATGATGACTGCCCTTGACCCCAAGATCAGACAGAACAAGTACCCACTCATCAAAGTTCAGTGTGTTTGTCCAGTTCAGCACTTCATCCACTTCCCACTCCATCACAGACTCTATTCCACCATCTTCAATAGTTCTTATTAGTCCTTTTGTTGCTGTGTGAATTAAATCTAGAGTCTCATCATGTGTGGCCTTAGCTTTCAGAGTTCCAGCATAGTACCTAAACAGAGCACCAGAGACAGAAATCTCTTGAAATAGATGATTACAAGTAAAAGCAATTCAAATATATTGTTGTTATTTGCAAATAAAAATTATTTGTACTTTAAATCACATTTTCATCTTATATAACATGATGTATTGATTCAAGTTTTCTTTCTTACACTGAGATGCATCTAAACCAAGACCTATGAGATGGGATATTTGGTTGAGGCGAGGAGAGCAAGTAACTTCATCCACTAAACAGAGACCTCACTTAAAAACCACTATTCAAAAAAATCACATTCTTTTGATACAAAGTAAAACTAAGTTATTAAGTTAACAAATCATGGAGTTACAGAGTAGACAGTATTTTAACAGACTAAATAACTACTCCACTCACGTTACAGGAGAGGAAAATAAATCCTGCAGGAGTTGAGTAACTTACAAAGTCATGAGGCTAATGGCAGGTGGCAAAGGGGAAAGAAGATGAGAAATAAGATGAGACAAAGGCTACACAGACATGAACACCTTTGTGCAGTAGTTTCCATCCATAATCTTCTTTAATTTTCTTAAAAATGGACACCGCTATTTGTGACAGCTGTTTTTGTTATGCTTTTGGATGGACAAATTGAAACTTGGTGGAGAACCTGTTCAAGAGCATGTTGGTAGTAAATAGGTCCCAGGGCCAGTATTCAAAACTGACTAAGCCCAGCCTCCTTAGCAGCACTGTCTGTCATTTGTGACAGCAACTGGATTAACAGAGCCACTAAACACGAGTGAATAGAGTGAAGTCAGAAGGCCTTGCCCTGAACACTGGAAAAGTCATGCGTTGTTTACCACAGGGGATTTGTTCTGAGAAACATTCTTCTCTATTAAGGAAAATCTTTCAGTGTTGGGGGTCTATGTTTCCAAACTTTTAAAAGGGGATTTCACTGTAGGAACATCACATTGGTTTTTTTGTTTGTTTGTTTTTTGACAGGCAGAGTGGACAGTGAGAGAGACAGACAGAGAGAAAGGTCTTTCTTTGCCGTTGGTTCACCCCACAATGGCTGCTGCAGCCGGCACATGGCGCTGATCCAAAGCCAGGAGCCAGGTACTCCTCTTGGTCTCCCATGCGGGTGCAGGGCCCAAGGACCTGGACCATCCTCCCGGGCCACAGCAGAGAGTTGGCCTGGAAGAGGGGCAACCGGGACAGGATCCGGAGCCCCGACCGGGACTAGAACCCGATGTGCCAGCTCCGCTGGCGGAGGATTAGCCTAGTGAGCCACGGCGACGGCCCATCACAGTGTATTTACACAAACCTAGAGGGTATAGCCTACTACTCACCTAGGCTGTAAGGCCGAGATGGCGCACTGCTGTACTAAATATTGTAGGCAATTTTAACCCAATGTAAGCACTCGTGTCTCTATACGTAGAAAAGGTATGTAAAAATATGGTGTTAGAGATAAAAAATGGTGCACCTGTATAGGGCACTTACCACTAGTGGAATATGCAGGACTGGACGTTGTTCTGGGTGAGTGGTGAGTGAGTGAATGTATAAGGCTGTGGACATTACTGTAGATTTCAAAACACTATACACTTAGGCTAAGGTAAAATTATCATAAATTCTTCAGTAATAAATAAACCTTAGCTTACCTGTGACATTTTTCCTTTGTAAACTTAGAACAGACACATTGTACAGCTATACAATAGTTGTTTCTTTATACCCAAATTCTAAGTTTATTTTGTATTTCAAAAAGTTGTAATGTTTTTTAGTTTATAAACTTTTGTTAAAAACTAAGGCAATAACCTACCTTTCTTGACCTCAGTTTCTTAAAAAAAAAAAAAAACAAAAAGCCTCCTTTCCTTAAAACGGTACTCACAGTAGCACCCCCTCCTAGCATGAACCATGTAAAGCGTTTAGAAGAGTGATTAGCACATGGTGAGAGTTCAAAGAAGGTTCACACAATATGTGGTGGTATGAATATGACAGGGACAGAATGCATCCCTGCCCCCTCATTAAATTTCTGCATGGTCAGACTGCTAATGGATAATGACCCATGAGAGGCAATGTATTTTATAAGAAGGAGCATGGCTCTTGATTTACAGTTCAGTAAGAACAAAAACCCAGAAAGTATGACTTTCTAAGAAAATACTATATTCTGTACTTTTTATGCACTTATTCATTCACCTACTATCTATAAAGTGTCTACCATTTTTTTAAAAAATATTTATTTTATTTGAAAGAGTTAGAGAGGCAGAGGCAAAGCGAGAGAGAGAGGTCTTCCATCTGTTGGTTCACTCCCCAGATGGCTGCAACTGCCAGAGCTGCACTGATCTGAAGCCAGGAGCCAGGAGCTTCCTTCAGGTCTCCCAATGGTGCAGGGGCCCAAGCACTTGGGCCATCTTCCACTGCTTTCCCAGGCCATAGCACAGAGCTGGATCAGAAGTGGAGCAGCTGGGACTCGAATCGGCATCCATATGGGATGCCGGCACTGCAGGTGGTGGTTCTACCCACTGTGCCACAGCGCCGGCCCCTGAATGTCCACCATTTATAAAGTGTTACATGGTTATAGTGATGAAGGTCCCATGGGACTTGCAATATATTAATCTATACTCCATTGTCTGAACGTAACACGCAATCAGTAAGTATGTATTAAGTAAATTATTGAACTAATTGAAGTACTCACTGGTTCAGAGATACTAAACTACTAATGCCCACTCAGTAGCGAAAATGCATTTAGAACTTGCAAGGGATGGCATTGTGACGTAGCAGGTTAAGCCACCATCTACAATGCTGGCATTCCATATGGGCACTGGTTAAATTCTCAACAGCTCCACTTGCAATCCATCTCCCTACTAATGCACCTGGGAAAGAAACAGAAAATGGCCCAAGTGCTTGGGCCCCTACACCCATGTGGGAGACTAGGAAGAAGCTTCTAGCTCCTTGCTGCTGTCTGGCCCAGCTCCAGCCATTGCAGCCATCTGGGGAGCAAATCAGTGATGGAAGACAGAGCTCTGTCTCGCCCTCTCTCTCTGAAACTCTACCTTTTGAATAAATAAATCTTAAAAAAAGAGACAAATTTGTGGAAAGCTGGGGGGTGAAAATACTTTTTATAGATTCCTTTTTTTAACCTCCCCAAATATGCAAACACTTAAGGTTGGAACTAGAAACCTGAATGATATTATTTTTCCTTTTGCAACAATGACATATGATAATTTAGTTATGTATTCTCTTATCAGGGGAGAATAAAAGAGGTACTTTGTTTTCAGGAGTCCTAACAATTATTCTAATAATTTAGTTTTCAGGTCTTGAAGTCTTAGTCACTATTAAAGTGAAGTCATCTAAATAACACTAAGACAGTAACAGGTTATCAAGTGGGGACAATATTTCAGATATAATACTAATTGGAAATAAAGAATGTTATAACAAGTTGTCTCACAAATAGAGATCTTTAAAAAAGAAAATAGAGCAGATGGTGGCCGAGTAAGACGCTGCACTGATTATCTCCCCATAGATCACCAATTCAACAAATATTCACGGACCAAGCCATCTTCACAAGAGCCAAGGAGGCCAGGTGAGACACCACGGTACCTGGTATTCATCATAACGATAGATACACTGAAGAAATCAGAAAGGAAAGAGTTGTCCACATCACTCCTACCCTAGCTCCAAGGTGTACAGTGTGAGCAGACATATCTCACCTCCTCGTTAGGAGAGGGAGAGGGGATTGAGTCCAGATCCTAGACCTCAAACCTAGTACTAGGCCCATCAAGATAGCAACCAGTGCCCTGCAGGGCACTGCTCCCAAGGCCAGTACCTGTAGACTGAGGCTTAGGATCCTCCTTAGCCTGGTAGCCAAGGGACCATTTCTATCGCAGTTTCTTAACCTCCAGCAGACGGCAAAGCAAGATTCCAGCCACTAGAGACTAGGCAGGAAAGGAAGCTTGGCACTTGGCCTTGGAGCTCAGAACCAGCCCCACTGTTAGGAAACCCAGCACCTGACAAAGCAGAAAGGCCTCTATCCCTAGTCCAGTGCTCAGAGCCTCCAAGGCTGACCTTCACATCAGGCAGTGTCTAGTGCTCTGATAGGTTGGACCTGTTTTGAAATGTAACACTGCCAGTCTTGCCTGGGCCTGTCATTCATCCTGAGGCTGCACAGGGCCTGATGTCTATGAGACCCAAGTAGGACCTTAGCTTTGTGCTGTTCTGGACGTCTAACAGGTTGCTTTTACCACCTCTCCCCCAACCCTGGGCAGACTGCAAGGAAGCACAGAACTGTCTTGGAACTCAGGACTAGGATAGTAAAACACAACACTGGGCAGATCTTAATGGTTCTATCCCCAGCTACAGCCTGTCAACGGAGCCTCTAGACTTGGTACAGTCCTAGGTGGAGTTCTGTCACTTATGTCGCAGTCAGCATCAGCTGTCCCTGGCTGGAGTCAGTCAGGCTGTGAGTCTACCTCAGCAGCAGGTAGACCACAGCAGTACCGGCTTTGGTCCTAACTCCATGGTGTGCTGGTCTCTGACAAGATACAAACTCCAGGAGTAATCTACCATGGTTGTGATGGGGAGCACAGAACTAGGTGTCTGGGCCTGCCCCAGTTCCAGGAAGAAGTTTGTAAGAATGAACTACCCAGGGGCCGGTGCTGTGGGTAAAGCCACCATCTACAGTGCCAGCATCCCATATGGGCTCCAGTTCAAGTCCTGGCTGCTCCACTTCCCATCTAGCTCTCTGCTATGCCCTGGGAAAGGAGTGGCCCCTGCATCCATGTGGGAGACCTGGAAGAAGCTCCTGGCTCCTGGCTTCAGATTGGCACAGCTCTGGATGTTGCAACCATCTGGGGAGTGAACCAGCAGAATAAAGATTCTCTCAGCATAATGTTTTCCAAATTCCTAACAGGGATCACTTTTCAGTTAAAATTTAAACACCTAAGAATAATTGTGTGTTAATTACAGAGTTCAACCAGTGGTACTAGAACAAAAAAAAAATACTAAAATGGATAAAGTATTACATTGTGCCAATCCCAAAGGGACAAATACCATATGTTCTCCCTGATAGGTGACAACTAACTGAGCACCAAAAAGGAAACCTGTTAAAGTGAAATGAACACTATGAGAAACGGTGACATGATCAGCCCTTGCCCTGACTGTTGATGAACAACTTAATATGTTATCCCTCTTAGTATTTTTTTCTGTTTGTTCTACTTAATACTTTTGGTTGAATACTGTAATCAATACACAATTATTCTTAAGTGCTGAAACTTAACTGAAAAGTGATCACTGTTAAATATAAGAGTGGGAATAAGAGAGGGAAGAGATGTGCAATTCGGGACATGCTCAAGCTGACTTACCTCAAACGGTAGAGTTAGAAACATACCAGGGGATTCCAATTCAATCCCATCAAGGTGGCATGTACCAATGCCATCTCACTAGTCCTAGTGATCAATTTCTGTTCACAATTGATCATAATGACAGGACTAAGAACCAAAGGGATCACATAAACAAGACTGTGTCTGCAAATACTAGCTGATAGAATAAAAAAGGGAGAGAACGATCCAACATGGGAAGTGAGATACACAGCAGACCCACAGAATGGCAGATGTCCTAAATAGCACTCTGGCCTCATAATCAGCCCTTAAGGCATGCGGATCTGGCTGAAAAGCCCATGAGAGTATTTCAGGCATGGAAAGCCAAGACACTATGGCAAAAAACAAACAAACAAACAAAAAAAAAAAAAAAAAAACCACCTAAATGAAAGATCTCCGTGTGTGAGATCCCAGTGGAAAGAACAGGTCATCAAAGAAGGAGGTACCTTTCTCTGAAGGGAGGAGAGAACTTTCACTTTGACCATGGCCTTGTCTAAATATGATCAGAGTCGGTGAACTCAGGGGGCTTCCAAAGCCTTGGCAACTCATGACAAGAGCCTAGGGTGATTACTGATGCCATAAACAAGAGTGTCAATTTGTTAAGTCAACAACAGGAGTCACTGTGCACTTACTCCTCATGTAGGATCTCTGTCCTTAGTGTGCTGTACATTGAGATTTAATGCTATAACTAGTACTCGAACAGTATTTTTCACTTTGTGTTTCTGTGTGGGAGCAAACTGTTTAAATCTTTACTTACTAAACTGATCTTCTGTATATAAAGAGAATCGAAAATTAATCTTGATGTGAATGGAAGGGGAGAGGGAGTGGGAAAAGGGAGGGTTGCGGGTGGGAGTCATGTTATGGGGGGGAAGCCATTGTAATCTGTAAGGTGTACTTTGGAAATTTATATTCATTAAATAAAAGTTAAAAAAAAAGATTCTCTCTCTCTCTCTCTCTTTCTCTCAGCCTTTTGCCTCTCTGTAACTCTGCCTTTCAAATAAATAAATAAGTCTTTAAAAAATACAACCTCCCTTTACGATTAAAACTCTAAACACATTAGGAATAGAAAGAACATATCTCAACATAATAAATGCCATATATAACATGCTTAACAAGTAACATCTTACTGAGTTAGGAAAAGCTGAAGACTTTCTAAAATCTGGAACAAGATTTTAACTTTTACCACTTGTATTCAACACAGTACTGAAAGTCTTAGGACAAGAAATTAGGTAAGAGAATGAAATAAAGTGCAACCAAACTAGAAAGGAGGAAGTCAAATTATTTTTTTTACAGATGACATGATTTTATATGTAGAAAGCCTCAAAGACTCTACTAAAAATTATTAAACTAAGTTAGCAAAGTTGCAGAAAACAAAGTCATTGTACAACAACCAATAGCTTTGTTATATGCCAATAGTAAATTAACTTAAAAAGCAATAAAGCAACCCTATTTCTACTAGCTAAAGAAAAATAGAAGTCTCTACAACAGAATCTAAAATATAATGCCAAAATTGAAAAGGGCACAAAGAAACAGAAAGAAATCCCATGTCCATGGATTGGAAGCATCAATATTCTTAAATGTCAATCCTATCAAAAACAATTTACATATTCAATGCGATCCCCATGTAATATCAATGACATTTGTCACAGAATTAGAGGAAATACTACTAAAGTTGCATGAGACCAAAAGAGATACCAAAAAACTAAAGAAAATGTTGAACAAAAAGAATAAAACAAGAGGCATTACAATATCCAACTCTAACAAATACTACATAAATGTATGGTATCTTAAAAAGAATGGTACTGGCATAGAATTAGTTGCCTATAATTGCATGGATTTGCTTCTATGATCTGTATTCTGTTCTACTTGTAAATCCAGGCATTTATATTCAACTGATTCCCAACAAAGATACTAACTGTACATATTGTTGAAAGGACAGTCTTTTCAATAAAATAAATAGTACAGGGAAAACCTGAATATCCACATGTACAAAGAGTAAAACCAGGCCCTCCCCCAAGTTTTATACAAAAACCAACTCAAAATGGTTTAAGGACCTAAATGAAAGTCCTGAAAATTCAAAACTACTAGAAGAAAACATATGAGAAATGCATCATGACATTAGTCTGGGCAATGATTCTTTTAGTTTAGATCCCAAAAGTACAGGACATAAAGGCAAAAATAGACAAACAGGATTTCATCAAACAAAGAGCATCTTCACCGTAAAGGAAACAGAATGAAGATACAATCCCCAGAATGAGAGAAAACATTTATAAGCTATTCATCTGATAAGGGGTTAATGACCAGAATACATAAGGAACTCAAACAACTTAATAGCAACAGCACAATCTAATTTAAAAATGGGAAGATCTAAATAGACATTTTTCAATGGAGGACATATAAATAGACAATAGGTACACAAAAACAAAGTTCAACATCACTAATCATCAGGAATATGCAAAGCAAAACCATGGCTAAATGTCACCTCACACCAGTTAGATAGGCTATTATGAAAAGATAAAAGATGAAAACAGCACTGGTGAGGATGTGGACAAGAGGGGACATTTGCACACTATTAGTGGGAGTGTAAATTAGTAGAGCCATATGCAAAATATTATGGAGTGTCTTCAAAAAATTAAAATTTGAATTACCATGTGGTCCAGCAATACCACCGTGGCTATAAATCCAAAGGAAATGAAATTAGTCTGTTGAAGGCACATCTGCACTCTGGTGTTTCAGGTGGCACTATTACAATAGCTAAGAAATGCAAACAACTTAAGCGTCTATCCATTAGGGAATAAAGGAACCATGTTACGTATATATAAAGTAATACTATTTGGCTACGAAAGGATGAAACTTTCTTTTGCAACCACATGTATAGAATGCTAACTGAAATAACAGAAATAGAAATGGCACACCACATCCTCTCTCTCATATGTGGAATCTAAAATGGTGTTCTGACAGAAGTTGAGTGTTGAATGGTAGTTACTAGAGGCTGGCGAGAATGGAGGCGGCACGGGATGAGGAAAGGTTATTTAAGGCACTAAGTTATAATTGGACACAAGTAATATTCTGATGTTCTATACTACAGTAGGCTAACTGTAGCTAGTGACATTTTATTGGAATTTTCTTCTTACAAGAGAGCTGGAAAAGAGTATTTTGAATGTTTTCAGCATAAAGAGATCACTACTGTTTAAAGGATTAGGTATATGAAACAAGATTACTATTCACAGGTGTTGTCTCCCAGCTGGTAGCATGAGTCAGCTTGAAGAGGCCACACCACTACTGTCAAATCCAGTTGTTTCTAGCTTATGGCATATGCTAAATGAATTTTGTCGTTCTGAGCACATTACCACACTTAGTTTGTCATAAATGGGTCCTCTGGTTAGAAAAAAATGTTATATGAAATAAAATGGTAATGGATAAGGGGTTCTGTAGTGAATGGTATTACTGACAGGAACAATGCAGGCAGAAAGAAATAAAATTTGTATTCAGAGTATCTGTCAGAGGACAAATGAAGGCCTCCTCTATTATGGAGAGTGCCCAATACAATCAGCCTGTCACCAGGGAGCCAGCATATCTCACTAGTGGGGACAAAGCACTGGTTCTTATTACACAGTCAGTTGTGACTACAGCCAGGTGAGGGGAAGAGTCCGTAGGTGAGTCTATTTACCGCTTCCCTCTATGTTACTGCGGCATTTTGTACACAGCTCTGTGCACAACCACTGAAGTGTCCCAGAAAAATGCTAACATACACAGGCTGAATCTTCTTGTCCTTGGGATTATAGAAGGCTCTCTGCCTCATATAAGCCTTTCGGAGAGCACTCACTTGGGGTATGAATATTCTTTGAGCCCATTCGGTGTAGCCTCTGCCCTAACCTAGCCACATTTTCCAGTGTTCTTTCTACTTGGCGGTCAGCTGAGAAACTATTGGCTACTTCCCACTGTTAATAAAATCCATACCTCAAGCTATTCCCCCTTCTACGTGAAGTAGAAAACCAAATGGAACTTGGGCCCACTGGAAGGCTCTCCTTTGATCATTTTTGGCAACAACTGAGGACCGTAAGTGACTGTCCATCTTTGGATGGTGCTAACTTCCTGTGCAGATTCATGGTGAATTAGGCTCAAGATTCCTATTCCTCCTCTGCTGACATGCCACAGGGGACTCCCCATGAGGTCTAAGGTACGGAGAAGACACTGAGGCAACGGGTAAGTATTGGTTGAAGAAGTCTGAGCCACTGGCTCATGCAGCTTACATAGGCTATCCAGACCTTCTTAGACTCATTCTCACAGGAGTGCTTCAACAAGTTGATGGAAAAATGAACTCAAAATTTATTTTTCTACAAAATCCTTAAAAATCCATGCAAATTTTTTCATATATGTATTTTCCATGAACTTTGAAGACCCCATATATGCAAGGATTAAAAATTTTTCCAACAAAATAAATTCATCTTTTAATTCCATTTTCTATCACCTTTTAAAAATATCCCAATATATACCACATAAATTTTATACTGCAACCATGCTATGTATTCTCAGTCCTATAGATTAACAGATTCACTAGACCCAGCTCAGTTCATCATCATATGGCACTTAGCACCTATTGGCAAGCATCCAGTCCCTTCCATGGTCCACTAACAAGCCAGGAACTGATTTTCAAAAGGTAATAGTTTTTGCTACTACCTTATTTTAAAACCCTTGTGCCCTGTGCCGTGTTTCTTCTACTAGAACTCTTCAGGGACTGCACACCATATTTCATCATTGTCTACAGATGGTTCTCACACTGTTGGAACTTTTGGACCATAAATCCCAAGTGATGGAGCAACTTGACTACATTGTGGACCAGCCATAGAGGTCTGTCTTGCTCATGTCAAGTCTGGTGGCCATATTCACATCACCTGGCAAATGAGTTGCTGTGGCCTTCCCTCACGGGTATTATTTTACCTCCCAAATCAGAAGAGGGCCTCTGAGAACTGTGCTTCTTCAAAGTGGTGCAATGTATAGTAACTTATCTCATACTTTAAAAACTATACCCTGGGGCCGGTGTAGTGGCTTAGAGAGTTAAACCATTGTCTACAGCACCAGCATCCCATACTGGTACCAGTTCAAATCCCTGCTATTCGAATCCCAGCTATTCTACTTCTGATCCAGCCCCCTGCTCATGTGTCTGAGAAAGCAAAGGAGGATGGCCCAAGTCCTTGGGCCCCTGCACCCACATGGGAGACACAGAAGCAGCTCCTGGCTTCGGATTGGCCCAGCCCTGACCATGCAGCCATTTGAGGAGTGAACCAGCAGATGGAAGGTATCTCTATAACTCTGGCTCTCAAATAAACTAATTAATTAAAAAAAAAGTATACTCCAAAATATCTTTTAAGCTATAGCCATGTGACAGACCTTTACATTTTTGCAAGGTTTATCGCCCCCTCCCCACAGTGGGCATTGGTCCTACTAAACCATCCAGGGAGCTGTTATTTTCTGCTCAGTGCATCCAACTAACATAGGCCATCCATGCAACAGACAGGTATGATGTCCTGTGAAAACAGATGCTCAGCCCCTAGGGAGTAGAGCAGGAATGCTGATTTAACTTTGAGACTTAAATGCAAAGATAGCATCTGTTCTTTCCACTTTAATGCTGTTTCTTTTTGCTTAGTGATTGGACTGGGAAAAAATACATTTACCAGTTCAACAGCAGCATAGCAGATGCCAGAGACTACTCTATTCAAGAAGCAGCCTAGCTGTAATTTGTGTCACCTCCGGACCTGCACATGACTTCAAAGTTCCATTATTCTCAGTGAACCAAAGGAATAGATTCCATCACAACGTTCTCCACTGTCATCTCTAGCCTCTAAGGGACAACCATCACAGAACTCAAAAACTGTGCTGCACCTGTCACTGCTTAGTGACATTTCTCAGTAACTCAATGGAGAGGCTTTGTGAGGTTATGGCTTGTACATGGTTGAGTAGATTGCACCCAACAGAATCAGATATATGGAGCCGGCGCCACGGCTCACTAGGCTAATCCTCCGCCTTGCGGCGCAGGCACACCGGGTTCTAGTCCTGGTCGGGGCGCCAGATTCTGTTCCGGTTGCCCCTCTTCCAGGCCAGCTCTCTGCTGTGGCAAGGGAGTGCAGTGGAGGATGGCCCAAGTGCTTGGGCCCTGCACCCCATGGGAGACCAGGATAAGTACCTGGCTCCTGCCATCGGATCAGCGCGGTGTGCAGGCCGCAGCATGCTGGCCGCGGTGGCCATTGGAGGGTGAACCAATGGCAAAGGAAGACCTTTCTCTCTGTCTCTCTCTCTCTCACTGTCCACTCTGCCTGTCAAAAAAAAAAAAAAAAAAAAAAAAGAAATAAGCTAGAGAGAAAGGTCTTCCTTCCATTGGTTCACTCCCCAAATGGCTGCTATGGCTGGCGCTTGGCGCTGTGCCGATCTGAAGCCAGGAGCCAGCTGCTTCTCCTGGTCTCCCATGGGGTGCAGGGCCCAAGCACTTGGGCCATCCTCCACTGCCCTCCCGGGCCACAGCAGAGAGCTGGACTGGAAGAGGAGAGCTGGACTGGAAGAGGAGCAACCGGGACAGAATCTGGCACCCATATGGGATGCCGGCGCCACAGGCAGAGGGTTAACCAAGTGAGCCATGGTGCCGGCCCCACAATTAACTTTTTAAACAAGATTTATTTATTTGAAAGTCAGAACTGGAGAGATAAAGAGAGAGAGAGAGAGAGAGAGACAGACAGACAGACATCTGCAACAGCCAGGGATGGCCAGTCTGAAGCCAGGAGGCTGGACACTCCCACCGCTCCCCTCTGCCACATTCCACCAGGTCTCCCATGTGGGTTGCAGGGGCCCAAACACTTGGGCCAAATTCTGCTACTTTTCTCACGCCATTATCAGGGAGCTGGATTGGAAGTGGAGCACTCAGCCAAGAACCTGAGCCCATATGCGAAGAATGTATTACAGGCAGCAGCTCTAACCACTATGCCACAACACCAGCCCCCCAATTAACAACTTCAGGACCCAACTTCACATAATGCTTCTGAGGATCCTTTGGTTGTGTAACTCCTGGAGTAGACCTGTATCTCTGAGCTGTCCTGAAGTTCAACTCTCAGTGAAGGATGTGGCAATGAGAAATGGTGATGGTGGTGGTGGTGGTGGTGGGAAATGGATCCAAGGAGAAACAGCTCAAGTGTGCGCAGGAACCAGGCCAGTGTGGTTTCTGGGAGGCTGTTCTGTGGCGGAAGGATTCTTCCATCTAAAGGGGAAGCAATGGTTCCTCCCGCCAACGAGGGAATTTGCATATTTATAGTTCTTAGTTTTGTTTTTGTTTGTCCAACTGTCCTGATTCCAGATCTCAGGGTTTTACCTCCTCCCTGGTGATGTCTTCATCTGAGTGCAGAACCTGTGGCAGGGCTGAGAATTCGGTAGTACCGCAAGTACTGGTCCTCTCTAGCCCTCGCAACTGGAGCCCCGAGCTGCTCTCCACTCTCCCTACAAGTACAGCAGGTGAAGGGTACTGCCGCAGAGATCCTCTGAGCACCTATGTCCTTCAAATATGGGTTCATACAACTTTATTGAAGTAGAACTCATGTACAATAAGTCAGAAAAAGTGAACTAAATGTGCACAGTTTGATATTCGGGCATCTGTATATGCCTGTGAATCCTCTACTACAATAAATAAATAAATATATTCACCATCTCCCGAAGTTCCCTTGTTAATCTTTCCCTCTTCTCCTGACACCTACTGATCTCCTTTGTGTCAATTTAGATATGGTTTTATATTCTGGAATTTTATTTACATATATTTTTGACTCACTTCTTTCATTTGTCATTATTTTGAGCTTCATCGATGTTATGTGTATCAACAGTTCACTCTGTTGTATTACTCAGTAGTATCCCACAACTTATTTGTTTTCCTGTTGATAGACATTTGTGCTGTTTCCAGGTTGGGGGTATGACGAATAAGCCTACTTTGGGGCCAGCACTGTGGCATAGTGAGCAAAGCTGCCGCCTGCAATGCCAGCGTATCTTACCGGCACTGATTCATGTCCTGGCTACACCCACTGCCAGTCCAGCTCCCTGAGAATGGACTCAAAAAGCAGGAAAAGTGTGAGGGCCCCCATCACACATGTGGGAAACATGGAAGAATCTCTTGGTTTTGGCCTGGCCCAGCCCTAGCTGTTGGGCCATTTGGGAAGTGAACCAGCAGACGGAAGATCTCTGTTTCTCTCTCTCTCTCTCTCTCTCTCTCTCTCTGACTCTGCCTTTCAAATCAATTTTTTTAAAGCTTATCTGGAGCATTCATTTTTGATCAGTCTTCAAAAGGTTCTATGGAAATTACATATTATAAAAAATTGCATGGATTTCAATTTTTTGTACCAAAATAAGATTATCTTTTAATTTCACATTTTCAAGTACATCATACAGTCTTTTCTGGAAATACACTTTTTCTCCTCTTTGGTAATATATAGGGATGGAATGGCTGGGTTTTATAGTAGCTATGTTGTAAAAAAAAATTGTTAAAATGTTTTCTAAATGGGTTTATTTAGTTGCATTTGCTCACATTTCTTGCCAACAACTGGTATAGCAGACTATTTAAGCTATCTGAGTGGTAATGTGGTGGTATCTCAAGTTTTAAAATTTTTCTATACATATATCTTAATCTATGGACTGTTTGTTAATTTTTTATCCATTATTAGATTGTCTCCTTGAGTTTGAGTTTTTTTTTTTTTTTAACATTCTCAATTGAAGATCTTTGTTAGATACACAGTTTGTAAATGTTTTATTTATGGCTTCCAGTTTTGCTTTTATAACAGATAGTATAAAGAATAAGAGTTTTTTAATTTTGATTACATGTAGTTTAATAATTTTCCTTTTATAGTTCATGTTTTCTGTGTCTTATCTAAGAAATACTTGCCAAAACCCAAGTCATTGGAATTTTCCTTCCATTATTCTTAGATACTTTATGGGTTTTGCTCTTGCATTTACATCTATGGTTTCTTTTAAGTTAATTTCATGTGTAGTGTGAAGTAAGAGTCAAGGTACATTTTTCTGAATTTGAATATTAAATCTCTTGAGAAGATTATGTTTTCCCCATTATATTTCCCTAACATTTTTTGTTGAAAATTAATACATGTGTGTGTTTATTTCTCAATTATATATCTTATTCCATTGATCTATATGCCAATACCACAATATGATTATAGTAACTTGGTAGAGTCTTGAAATCAAGTAATGAAAATTATCTCATTTTTTCTCTCTATATATAAATATGTCTTTAGTAATTCTAAGTATTTGACATACTTACATTTGCCTCATCCATTCTATTTTTCTAATTTTTCTTTTCTTTTCCAAATCTTGCCTTCTCTTCAGTTTAGAGAAGTGGAACTCACTTTCCTTTTTTTCTTCCATGATTTCACTTTCAGTAGGTATCCAAAACTATTGAGAAATGAAAATGCAAGTATACAAAAATACAAACATACAAAATCTTGAAATATTGATTGTGACGTGATTTAGCTACAGGCAAAAAATTATGTGTGTTCAACATGAATACGCCAAAATAGAAGTACCAGCACACTGAGGTAATGAGTAAATATTTGCTGGATGAATAAATTAACAGACATAGTCTGACAGTCTCGTCTTCTCACATGAATGTACCTGGCCTACTCTTGGTGGTGTTCCTGTTCATGACTCTAATCCACAAGCAGTATAGGCAGCCAGCTCCCCAGGAACACACCTGTTCCTTTGTAGGTCCCCAGCGTGCATTGCCCCTGTATGACACTCTGCTAACTGGTTACCATTTTCCCTGCTTCCAATTTTTGTCTCCTCCCACCCATCTCTCTCTGTCTCCCTCTGTCTCTGTCTGTCTATATAAATATGCCCCTCCTATTCTCTCTCCTCTCCACACTCTGTCTTTGACACATACACACATACACACACACTAGATAACAAGGAGGAGAGTTTGCTACCCTATGCCCAATACTGTGTATTTTCTCCCATTAAGCCACTTAACATTTACTTAACCACACTAAAATATCCCGTTTTATACAATAACTCCCTAATTAAGAAGTAAACTACTTAAGAGGAAGGATTGGCTTTTTAACCTTGCTATCTCCAGCAACTACAATACCTGACACACTATATGCAATCAAGTTTATTGAATGAATTCACTCTTTGATCACTTTCAATTTTCATGCTTAATATGAAAGCAAATCACATTCTGCAATCTGTATAGTGAGTATATAATCTGTGAGTACCAGAGTATATCTAAAGATGGCCAAGATATGAAGCTGATTATTAAAAGCAGAAGTAAATTGAGAAAAAAAATCCATAAAGTGCTCTTCCTTGAAGTATTACTAACCCCAGAATAGTCTACTTAAATATTATCAGTTAAATTACTAAAATTTTCAAACAATTTTCAAAAGGACAAATGTAAATATATAATAATTATTCTTATTTCTCTTTACTTTATCAGAAACAATTCTCCAGCCATTGTTTTCTATCCGACGGTACCAGCCACTCTGATCTTCTTCCTGAAGGTGGTCACTTTTATTATGAGATGTATATTTTGCTGAAAGTTTTATGTAATCTCTAGGACTATTGGCACAAAGATCTTCAACATGTCTGTGAGTAAAAATTTTATAGTATATATCAGGTGGAAATTTAGCCTGCAGGTGGAAAAATTAAAAATATCATTGCAATGCAATTACAGAAATGGTGTATATTTTTAAAAGTTCCACTTTTAATGTCATATAAATATATTTTAAAACCACTAAATAAGAATTTATCAATACTTACTCCACCTAATCTGAATCGTACATGAATTCCAGCTGCAGCGTCTAGGAGTTCTGCCTATAAGAAAATACATTATTCAACATTCTATATGTGTCAATGTACTATTTGTCACAGTTATCTTAAGTTCTGTACAATACAGAAATACAAAACCAAGTGATTTAATCTTCATAAAGTAGAACTTTTAAGTATATCTTTAAATATATGGATTACATTTAAAAATATTTTAGGAAAACTTGGTGAAAAAACTGACCAATCAGCCTGACTTCAGCACCAGAGGACCCCTTTATAACTGGTTTTGACTCAAAAATTCATGTTCAAATTTCTGTAAGAACTGTATAAAATAGGTTTTCCAAATTTTAATACACTGTATCAAGTGCAAAGTAGAGACCAAAATGCTTGGTCTCCTATTAGAAGACAGTTCAACTTTACTTCCTGATCATGTTAGTTGAGAAAATGGATATTATCCTAAGTTGTCCAGTCTGTAAAGCTTGAAAGATTATTTGCTTTGTAGGATTTTGTCCTGACTAAAAAGTTTGTGCATTCAAGTATGAAGTGTGATATTCTTTTATAAAGCATTTTTTTATATTGACCAATGACATTACACTACCCTTTTTTCCCACTAAAGACAAGTTTTTAGGATGTACGTGGCACAGTACCATTTTGAGTCCCTGAACCTATTTGGGCCCATTACAAAGGACTCGCCCCAATATGTAGAAGGTGACAAAGGCCCACAACCAGTCAGTCATGCCACACCTAGAGCCACCAGTAAAACTTCTCCCACTCCCAAGAAAGCTGCAACACAGCCTGGTATGAGTATGCCACAACCTCTGTAGACGAGATCATTTCTGTAATGTTGATGACAGATGAAGAAGCTACATAAACACTACCTTAAAGCAGCTGTCTGGAACCAAAGCCAACACAACCTACTCAACAGACATAAGTTACAGGTGAAAACCACCCCATAAAATTTGTAGAGGCAACTGAATCTCCAGATGTCCATTTAAGGACATAAGAAAAAAGGAAAAAATAAAAAGCAAGAAGATGTGACATCTCCACAAAAAGATAAGATGTGACATCTCCACAGAAAGATAAAAGATGTGACATCTCCCAAAGCAAAGGAAACTGGCAAACTGATATAGAATCCCAAACAATATTTTAAGGAAATGTAATTTGATCTAAGAAAATATGCATACAGACAGAAAATTCAATTAAATTGGGAAGAACATTTAAAGAAATTCAGTTAAGAGAAACCAAACAGAAATCTTAGAGCTAAAAGAACTGAAAATAGGGGCCAGTGCTATGGCGTAGCAGGTAAAGCCATCGCTTGCAGTGCCAGCATCCCATATGGGCGCCGGTTTGAGTCCCAGCTATTCCACTTCTGATCCCAGCTCTCTGCTATGGCTTGGGCAAGCAGATAGAAGACAGCCCAAGCCCTTGGGCCCTGCATCTGCATGAGAGACCCAGAAGAAGCTCCTGGCTCTTGGCTTCAGATAGGCTCAGCCAAAGGGGGAAAAAAAAATCAATGAAGAAACGTCAAACTATACTATAGAACAAGTGCCTCTAACAGACATTTATAGAATATTCACTTCTATTCAGTACATAAAATGTTTTCTAGCATAAAGCATATATCAATCAGTCCACAAAGCAAATATTTAAGTTCAGAAAAACTGAAATCATAGCATGTTTCAACTCTGAACACAATGGAATAAAGCTAGAAATAAAAAAAAATTTAAGGAACTGTACAAACACATGCAAGCTATTTAACATGATCAGGAATGAAGGAATGAAGAGTGGGCCAAAGAAAAAAAAATCCAAACAGAAATTTTAAAATTTCTTGAAACAAATGGAAGCTCACAGACAGCATACCAAAACCTGTGAGACACAACAGAATGAGTACTCAACAAGGAAGTTCATAGCAGTAAGCATATACATGTAAAAAAAGGGATGGGGCAGGAGGCTTCAAATAAACAACAATGCAACTGCTGGAATTACAAAAGAAAGAACAAGTCAAACCAAAAATGAGAAGGCCAGAAATAAGATCAGAACATAAACAAAATAGACAGAAACACAGTATCAATGAAATGAAGAACTGATTTTCTGATGAGCAAAACAGGCAAAATTTTAGCTATACTAACAAAAGGATAAAAAAGAGGAAACCCAAATGAAACCCGATGAAAAATTACACATTACAAATGATATCACAGAAATGCAAAAGACCATTAGGACATATTTGGATTGCATGATCAAAAAAACCTGGAAAATCTAGGAGACATGGACAAATTTCTAGACGTATAACCTACTAAAATTGAACCATGAAGACACAGAAAACCTGACAAACTAATTAGAAGGAACAACATTGAATCAATAACAAAATATCTCCTCACAAAAGCCCAAGATCAGATGGATTCAACTCCTAAGTTCCACTAAACTTTCAAGAACAAACTAACGTCAGCTCTCAAACAATTCTAAAATGTTGAGATGGAGTAAACTCTTCCAGATCCATTTAATAACCCAGCATCATCATGATAGCAAAACAGATATGAACCCAACAACAACTAAAAGGAAATTATTGACCAATATCCCTGATGAACAAAGTTGCAAAACTTCTTTACAAAATACTAGCAAATTGAATCCGATAATATCACAAGAAGTTTGTACACTATGATCAATCAGGATTTATCCAAGGAATTCAAGTGTGGTTTGACTGACACAGGTCAATAATCATAAATCAAAAGAATGAAAGACAAAAACCATACATTCATCTCAATACATCGTAAAGTCTATATGGCAAACCCATACTTAACATCATACTGTATGAGGAAAGCTGAAAACACTTCCTAAAAACAAAGTTCACTTTTATTACTTATTTTCAACATAATATTCAAAGTCTTAGAGTAACGAGGCAAGAGGAAGAAATAAAAGTTAGCCAGGCAAGAGAGGAGGAAGTCAAATCATCCCTGTTGACAGATAACATGACTTTATGTATAGAAAAACATAAGGACTCTACCAGAGACTACTAGAACTATGAATGAAATAAGTTGAAGGATACAAAAATCAACACACAAAAATATGCTTCAATAAAAAAACTGCTAGCTTTGGAGAGGTGAGACCAGTCTGCAGCAGCCCAAGCTACTGGTGATAAAACTGTGAGAAGAGCCTGGTGTGGGCCCAGCTTAGAGCCCTGTGAGTAACAGTATACCTGCATAACAAGAAGAGAAAAAAAGGGGGGGGCACATTTCTCTCTCTTCAATCACTCTGCACCTGCATCCTGTAACTAGCTGAGAGAAAGTGGGAGCCATTTTGGACATATGTAACAGTTGCACCAGCTCCTGTCCATGAGTTCAGCAACCAGCTGAGAGGAGATGCCTGAGTCTGGCTGGGAGAATTGACAAGGGGCTGAGTGCTTGTGATGGTGGCAACACATACTCAGGGATCCCCGACTCCCTGGTGAGGTTCATTGCTGTGGGACCCCTGCTCACACCAAGGACTGTACAGATCCTCTGTATGGTTCTTGTGGCAGCATGGATGAATATACACCCACTGGGGCTAGTGCCAGGCATTGGTCTCCTTGGAGGACAGAAGGTGAGTGTGAGACTACACCAATAGAGCAGAAAAAACCTCTCCTCTGATTAAAGAAAAAAAAAAAAAAGATAAGAAAACATTTACAATGCCCAATCTGGGTGTCATCTTGGACACTCCCTTCACCCTGGAGCACTGAACTCACTAAGCCACAGAATCATAGTTCAAAGATAAAAGCCATCACAGGGAAAAAAACAAACAAAAAAGAAACCAACAAGTATCTTTACAAATGCCAAATAATAAACGCAGCAATTCAAGAAACAAGAATAAGGAAGACAATGTGACACCCCCAAAAGAACACAACACTTTAGTACTAGAATGTGAAGATGAAGAGATTGAAGAAATGCCAGAAATGGAATTCTAAAAATTGATCATAGGATTAGAAGTAATCAGAAAAAAATCCACAAATTAAAGAAATCCATATATGACATGACAGAAAATTTTTCCCATGAAATTGAGATCTTAAAAAGAAGTCAAAATGAAATCGTAGAAATGAAAAATTCAATAGAATGAATAAAAAATTCAGTGGAAAGCCTTAACAAGAGATTCAGTGGGCCGGCGCCACAGCTCACTAGGCTAATCCTCCACCTTGCGGCTCTGGCACACCGGGTTCTAGTCCCGGTTGGGGCACCGGATTCTGTCCCGGTTGCCCCTCTTCCAGGCCAGCTCTCTGCTGTGGCACAGGAGTGCAGTGGAGGATGGCCCAAGTGCTTGGGCCCTGCACCCACATGGGAGACCAGGATAAGTACCTGGCTCCTGCCATCGGATCAGCGCGGTGCGCTGGCCGCAGTGCACGGGCCGCGGTGGCCATTGGAGGGTGAACCAACGGCAAAGGAAGACCTTTCTCTCTGTCTCTCTCACTGTCCACTCTGCCTGTCAAAAAAAAAAAAAAAAAAAGAGAGAGAGAGAGAGAGAGAGATTCAGTGAAGCAGAAGAAAGAATATCTGATTTAAAAGACAAATCAGTGGAAATTTTACAGTCAGGCAAAAAAATAAAAAAGGAAAGAAAAAGAAATTAGAAAACTAAAAAACACCTTTGGGGATCTATGGGATACTATCAAAAACCCCAACATATGGATCTTAGGAGTTCCTGAAGGCATGGAAAGAGAATGGATTAGAAGGCCTTTTAAGTGAAATAATTACAGAAAATGTCCCTAATTTGGACCACGAAAGGGACATCCAAGTACAGGAAGCACATACAACTCCTAATAGACATGGTCAGAAAATATCTTCATGACACATTGTAATCAAACTCACCACAGTAAAACATAAAGAAAATATTCTAAAATGTGCATGAGAGAAACACCAGATTACTTTCAGAGGATCTCCAATTAGATTCACAGCTGACTTCCCATCCGAAACACTACAGGCCAGGAGAGAATGGCGAGATAGACTCCAAGTCTTAAGAGAAAAAAACTGCCAACCCAGAATACTGTAACCTGCAAAGCTTTCATTTATTAATGAAGATGAAAGAAAGAGCTTCTGTAACAGACAGAAATTGAAAGAATTTGTCACCACCCATCCAGCCTTACAAAAGAAACATGGTCATCACTGTGAAAGGATGTGAAGGCAGAAAATCTCCCAGTAAATCTCCCAGTAAAAGTACAAAGGAAATCCAAAGGAAACAATATGAATATTTATTTTGAAGAGGCAGGGCAAAGTTGTTACCTACCAATAGTCACCTCAACTCTCCAGTTAAAAGATACAGATTGGCAAAATGGATTAAAAACCAAAACCCATCTATTTGCTGCTTATAAGAAACACATCTCACCAACAAAGATACATACACACTGAAAGTGAAAGGATGGAAAAAGATATTCCATGCTAACAGAAACCAAAACAGAGCTGGTGTAGCCATCCTAATATCAGACAAAATAAGCTTTAACTCAAAAACTGTTAAAAGTGACAAAGAAGGACACTATTTAATGATTAAGGGATCAATTCAACAGGAAGCTGTGACTACTATAAATGTATATGCACATAATTAAAGAGCACCTGGCTATTTAAAAGAAATGTTAATCGATATAAATGGAGATATAGACTCTAATACAATAGTAACGGGGAACTTCAATACCCCACTTTCAGCAATGGACAGATTATCAACAAGACAGAAAATCAGCAAGGAAACAACAGAGTTAATCGACATTATAGACCAAATGGACCTAGCAGATATCTACAGAACTTTGCATCCTACAGTCACAGAGTACACATTTTTCTCACCAGTGCATGGAACTTTCTCTAGGATAGACTATACACTAGGCCATAAAGCAAGTCTCAGCAAATTCAAGAATGTCAAAATCATACCATGCATCTTCTCTTACCACAATGGAATGAAGATGGAAATCAACAATTCAGGAATCTCTAGAACATATGCAAACACACAGAGACTGAATAACATGCTCCTGAAAGAACAGTGGGTCATAGAAGGAATCAAAAGAAAAATAAAAAAAAAATTCTGGAAACAAATGAAGATCACAATACAACATATCAAAACCTATGGGATACAGCAAAAGCAGCACGAAGAGGAAAGTTTATATCAATTGGTGCAGACATTAAGAAATTGGAAAGGCACCAAATAAATGAGCTATCAGTGCATCTCAAGGACCTAGAACAACAACAGCAAACCAAAACCAAAACTAGTAGGAGAAAATAATTAAAATCAGAGAAGAAATTAACAAAACTGAAGCAAAAAAATCAGCAAAACGAAGAGCTGGTTTTTTGAAAAAATAAACAAAATTGACACATCACAGGCCCAACTAAAAGAGAGAGAAGACCCAAATCAATAAAATTAGAGATGAATTGGCCGGCACTGTGGCTCAATAGGCTAATCCTCCGCCTTGCGGTGCCGGCACAGCGGGTTCTAGTCCCGGTCGGGGCGCCAGATTCTGTCCCGGTTGCCCCTCTTCCAGGCCAGCTCCCTGCTGTGGCCAGAGAGTGCAGTGGAGGATGGCCCAGGTGCTTGGGCCCTGCACCCCATGGGAGACCAGGAGAAGCACCTGGCTCCTGGCTTTGGATCAGCATGATGCACTGGCCGCGGCGGCCATTGGAGGGTGAACCAATGGCAAAAGGAAGACCTTTCTCTCTGTCTCTCTCTCTCACTGTCCACTCTGCCTGTCAAAAATAAAAAAAAAATTAGAGAAAAAGGAAATTTAACAACAGACTCCAAATAGCTAAAGCAATCTTATACAATAAAAACAAAGTGGGAGGCATCACCAGACCTGATTTCAGGACATACTGCAGGGCAGCTATAATCAAAACAACCTGCTACTGGCATGAAAACAGATGAATAGACCAATGAAACAGAATAGAAACACCAGAAATCAATCCACACATTTACAACTAACTTATTGTTGACAAGGGAGCTAAAATCAATCCCTGGAGCAAGGATAGTCTCTTCAAAAAATGGTGCTGGGAAAACTAGATTTCCACATGCAGAAGTATGAAGTGAGACCCCTACCTTACACCTTATACAAAAATCCACTCAACATGGATTAAACACCTAAATCTATGACTGTATAACATCAAATTATTAGAGAATATTGGGGAAATCCTGCAAGACATTGGCACAGGCAAAAAGTTCTTGGAAAGGACTCCAGAGGCACAGGGAATCAAAGCCAAAATTGGAAAATGGGATTACATCAAATTGAGAAGCTTCTGTACTGCAAAAGAAACACTCAGCAAAATGAAGTGGCAACTTACAGAACAGGAGAAAATATTTGCAAACTATGCCACTGATAAAGGATTAATAACCAGAATATAAAAAGAAATCAAGAAACTCAACAACAAAACAAGCAACCAAGTTAAGAAATGGGCAAAGGACTTAAACAGGTATTTTTCAAAAGAGGAAATCCAAATGGCCAATAGACACATGAAAAAATGTTCAGGATCACTAGCCATCAGGGAAATGACAATCAAAACCACATTGAGGTTTTACCTCACCCCAGTTAGAATGGGGCACAGAGTCACTGTGCACTAACTTCCCATGCAGGGCCTCTGTCCTCAAGGAGTTCTATTATGAGAGTTAACTTGTGACACTTGTCCTCAAATAGCTTGTGTGTGTGTGTGTGTGTGTGTGTGCATGTGTATGCAAATTGCTGATCTCTTTACTTAGTATAGAGTTGGTCTTCTGTTACCAAAGTTAATTGAAAATGAATCTTAATGGAGAGTGGTACTGGGAAGGGGTGAGGGAGAAGGAGAAGGGGTAGGAGCGTGAGTGGGAAGGCGGGTGTTATGGGAAGAATAACTATATTCCTAAAATTGTACATATGAAATTTGTATTCCTTAAAAAATAAATAAAAATAAGGCCAGGCTGGTGCCGCCTGCCTTTCTCTGTCTCTCTCTCACTGTCTGTAACTCTTTAAAAAAAGAAAAAAAAAAGAGAAGTGAAATTGAAAACAAATTGGAAGAGAAAACCAAGGAAACAAAAAGGCGTTGTTAAAAGAACAGTAAAATTGCTAAGTTTTCAGTCTGGGTAACAGACAAAACAGAAAACACAAATTACTAACATTATAAATCAAAGCGGGGCAGGGTGCAGTCTGTGCATAATAGGTTAAGCCTCAGCCTGTAGCACCGGCATCCCATATGGGTACCAGTTTGGGTCCCATCTGCTCCACTTGCAATCCAGCTCCTTGATGATGGCCTGGGAAAGCAGCGGAGGATGGTCCAAGTGCTTGTGCCCCTACACCCACCTGGGAGACCCAGAAGTTCCTGGCTCCTGGTTTTGTCTGGCTCAGCTCTGGCCTTTGTGGCCATTGGAAGACCTCTCTCACTGTCTCTCCCTCCAATTCTGCCTTGCAAATAAATAAATCTAAATAAATAAATGAAAGAGGGGCTATCACTACTGACTCCATGCTTACAAGCAGGATAGTAAATTTTATGAACCTCTGTCATAATACATGAACCTAGATGAAATGGACCAATGCCTGGAAATACACAATTTTCCAACTCACGCAAAGAGAAATAGACAATATCAACAGGTGTGTATTTAAAAAAATTGAATCCATAATTAAAACCTTCCAAAACAGAAAGCACAAGGCTCTGATGGATTCACTAGTGACTTCAATCAAACATCCAATGAGGTATAGGAGCAGGTCTTCGGCCTAATGGTTAAGATGTCCACGTCCCATATTGGACTGACTGGGTGTGATTCCTGGCTCTAGACTCAATTTCAGCTTTCTGCTGATTTAGACCCTGGGAGGCAGCAGGTCATCATTCAAATGGTTGGGTCACTTCCACCCATGTGGGAGACATAGATAGAATTCCTGGCTCTTGTTTCTGGCCCTGGCCCAGCCTACCAGTCATTTCAAGCATATGAAATGTGAATGAAAAATTAGAATGTGTGATCTCAAATAAATAAATACTTAAAAAAAAAAAACTAAATTATCTAGGGCCGGCGCTGTAGCGCAGTGGGTTAACGCCCTGGCCTGCAGCGCCAGCATCCCATACGGAAGCCGGTTCTAGTCCCAGCTGCTCCATTTCCAATCCAGTTCCCTGCTATGGCCTGGGATAGCAATAGAAGATGGCCCAAGTCCTTGGGCCCCTGCACCCGTGTGGGAGACCTGGAAGAAGCTCCTGGCTTCTGGCTTTGGATCGGCGCAGTCCTGGCCATTGCTGTCAATTCATAGAAGATCTCTCTCTCTCTCTGCCTCTCTTCTCTCTGTGTAACTCTCTCAAGTAAAAAATAAATCTTTTTTTAAAAAAGCTAAATTATCTAAATCTATTCTAGAAAACAGAAGCAAAGGAAACATGTTTTATGAGGCCAGAATTACTGTCATATCAAAATCAGATTGTCACGAGAAAACTACACACTAGTAACTCTTATGAGCATAGGTACGAAAATCCTCAAAAAGTATTAGTAAGTCAAACAATGTATAAAAATTATATACCATGACCAAGTGAAATTGTCATAAATCTGTGGGTGTTAAGACAGGAGTAGGGGGGCTGGTGCTGTGGCAGAGCCGGTAAAGCCACTGCCTGCAGTGTCGGCATCCCATGTGGATAATGGTTCAAGTCCTGGCTGCTCCACTTCTGATCCAGCTCTCTGCTATGGCCTGGGAAAACAGTGGGCCCCTGCACCCATGTGGCAGGCCCGGAAGAACCTCCTGGCTCTGGGCTTTGGATCAGCACAGCTCTGGCCATTGCAGTCAATTGGGGAGTGAACCAGCAGATGGAAGACCTCCCTCTCTCTGCCTCTCCTTCTCTGTGTAACTCTTTCAAATTAAAAAAAAATAAAATAAAAAGGACAGGAGCAGAAAAATACAGAATTTGAAAACAGATCAGTCATTAAATGGTCATTGTTCTAATTATAAGATACTACATAGCAGTGGGACAGACAATTGTCTTTTCAATAAAGTGTTTCATCAACTGGATATGTACTTTTTAGATTTATTTATTTGAAAGTCAAAGTTACACAGAGAGAGAGAGAGGTCTTCCATCTGCTGGTTCACTCCCCAATTAACTGCAACGGCCAGAGCTGAGCCGATCCAAAGCCAGGAGCTTCTTCCAGGTCTCCCATGTGGGTGCAGGGGCCCAAAGACTTGGGCCATCTTCTACTGCCTTCCCAGGCCATAGCAGGGAGCTGGATCATAAGAGGAGCAGCCAGGACTTGAACCAGCGCCCATATGGGATACTAGCACTGCAGGCGGTGGCTTTACCCACTTCGCCACAGCAACAGCCCCAGATATGTAGAATTCTATTTCACACTATATACAAAAATCAAGCCCAGATACATTATAGGTCTAAGTATGAAAGGCAAATCAATAAAGATAAAATAAACAAATGCTTTCATGAGCTTATACTTGGGAAACATTATAGAAAAGGACTATCCATATAGAAAAATATCAGTAAGTTGGGCTTCATTAAGAATTTTGTTCATCTAAAGATGTCACTACTTCAAAACAACCTAGGAGTTGTAGAAAGTGTTAGAGGTGTGGATAACACAGTACTTGTTATGAACTGCTAGTTGTTGAATCTAGATAACGGGTACATGGTAGCTTGTTTTAGTCTTTCAACTTTTGAGTATATTTAAAACTTAAATGACATAAAATTCGTACATATTTGTGGGATACTGTGATGTTTTGATACATGTATGCATTGTTTACTATCTGAGTGAAGGTCCACATACCTTAAGATTTTTATTTTTCATTAACAAATCATAGTTGTTCCTATTTATTAGGGGCACCGTATATAATACATGTATATAATGTGCATTGATCACATCAGGGTAACAAGCAAATCTATCACTGTAACCTTAATTGAAGTGCCTATATTCTCTTTTCTGTTCTCACATTCTGCATAGCAAAAGCTAATTGTTGACTCTGTGACTGATCATAACTTTTAACTCAGTAGTTAAATAATGCTTAAGAAGTCTAGGGATTTCCTACAAGGAAGTGGCTAGAAATCCAAGAACTCAGTTAAGAAAGGAATTTGCATCCACAAACCCCAATGTCAAAGGAACCACTGCATGGACAGAAATTTATCACTATCAACTGCAAACAGCCAAACTTTGTCCAAAGGGCCTCCATCTAACTCATGCCATGAATATCAGAACTGACCTCAGGAATGTACCTGACCATCTACTAAGCCCATTATTCCTCCCTAATGGTCCACTCCCCACTCTTTCCTCCTATAAGAGGTTCTCGGGCTAACTGGGAAGACCCCTTTTCAAGATAGAAATATCTGCAGCCCCTACCCCCAAGACTGCTGGCCTCTTGAATAGACTCGATTTCCTTGCATCCACTTTTAAGATTTATTTATTTGAAAGTCAGAATTACACAGAGAGAAGAGGCAGAGAGAGAGGTCTTCCATCCACTGGTTCACTCCCCAATTGGCTGCAATGGCCGGAGTTGCACCGATCCAAAGCCAGGAGCTTCCCCTGGGTCTCCCACATGGGTGCAGGGGCCCAAGAACTTGGGCCATCTTCTACTGCTTTCCCAGGCCATAGCAGAGAGCTGGATTGGAAGAGGAGCAGCCGGGACTAGAACCAGATGCCGGCACTTCAGGCCAGGGCGTTAACTCACTGCGCCCCAGCACCTGCCCCCCTTGCATACACTCTTGTCTCTGGTAAACGGGTCCTGAAGTGGTGAGTAGAATGGGACTTTACTTCCTGGTAATCTCACTTCAGAGATTTCTCAAGTTGACATTTAAGAAATTCAGAATATTCAAAATCTTCTCTACCAGCCATTTTCAAACACATTGACATTTTTCATAATACAAATCAAAGGTAGGACTTTTCAGAGTGACAAGTCAAGTCATGGAGTGAAAAAATGTATGTACAACACAAGTATCTGATAAAGGGCTGGAGACCAAACCCATAAAGCAGGACCCAGACTCTCATCTGCCTCCCTTAGTACAAGATGTCCTTGCCTGTCCTTTATACAAAGAAATTCATTGAATTGTCGGAGTGATACAGCTGGCCCAACAAAGTTCTAATTACCAGACTCAAGAAGTCATTTGCTTCTCTAATAGATAAAACTCTCTTGGCAGTATTGTCTGAGGGTTTTGTTTAGGGGAATTCCAGGTCCAAGTAGAAAAAATCGCAGGTCTGTGGCAAAAGTTAACTACTACTTGTATGTAACCCCTGAGACCAACTGAATCCCACCTGGCCATCATAAAATTTTCCTTAAGAGCATGGCATTGCCAACCAAAGCAAGGTGACAAGTACCACTGACTAACCAGGTACTTGGACATGAGGCGAACTTGTACCTCTCAGCCCCAGTTTCAATGTATAATTAGACTGTTGCCTCCTAACTTCTTGGGGAGCCTAGGTATTAAACAAAAGCTGCCTATCCTCTTGCTCTGTGTTTTGCAATAAATACCTCCTATCTTTCACCACTCCAATGTCAGTGATTGGCTTTCTGTGTATTGGGTGAGCAGACTGAGGTTTGAAGATTCTATAGCAACACCTCCAACTAATTTGGGAGGTTGTTCTACAACAGATTAGTACAAAGATGGCATAACCACTGCACATCATTGGTGGGAATATAAAATGGTACAACCACCATGGAAAATATGAATGTTGTCTAAAAGTTGTAAGGAATTCACATGATTCAGCAATTCTACTTCCAGGTGTCCTACTGATGTTCATAGCAGCATCAATCATTACAGCTAAAATGTGGAAGCAATACAAGTATCCCCTGAAGGATGTATTAAACCCAAGCAATAGATACTATCAAATCTTTAAAAGGGAGGAAATTCTGTAATATGCCTTGACATAAATGAATTTTGAGGATTTCATGCTAACGGAAATAAGCCAAGTAGAGCTGGCAGAAAGCAGAGCAGTGGTTGCTAGAAACTGGGTGGAGGGTAAAATGGGGAGTTTTTGTTATTTGGCTTAGAGCTTCGGGTTTATATGATAAAAATATGGATATTTATATGATAAAAATATGATGGTTGCACACATTATGAATGTATTGAACACCAATGAATCATATACTTCAAAGTGGTTCAGGACTCCTGTATCTCACATCAGAAAACCTGGGTTCAATTCCCAGTTCTAGCTCCAAACTGTGTCTTCCTGCCAGTGCAGAAGCTGGGAGGCAGCAGTGAAGGCTCAAGTCATGAGGTCGCTGCCAGTCCTGTAGGAGACTTGAATTGCATACCTGCCTCCCATCTTTGGCCTAGGGGCATTGTGGGCATTTGGAGAGGGACTCAGTGAATGGGAGCTTTCTATTTGCCTGTCCCTCTGCCTTTCAAATAATAAAAAAAAAGAATATGAAGATGTTTGTCTCATTTTCCAAAATAAATTGAAAAAAGTTAAAAATATAACACACTGTTAAAAGCTGACAAGAATAGGTAAGACAATGTACACAAATAAGACACTTAAACAAGCACTTCACAAAAGATGCTCAATCTCATTAGCTTCAGGGAATGCAAATTTAAAAACTGACAATATCAAGTGCTGGTGAGGATATACAGCACTGAGAATTCATGAATACTACTGGTGCAGATATAAATCAACACAATACCTTTAGAAAACAGTCTGACATTATCTCCTAGAGTTGAAGATAAGATCACTCATCAATTACCAACTGTTTCTAAGTGGAGTAGAAATAGAAAAGAACAATTGATCATAATGATAGGACTAAGAGTCAAAGGGATCACATAAACAAGACTAGTGTCTGCAAATACTAACTGATAGAATAAAAAAGGGAGAGAACGATCCAACATGGAAGCGGGATACACAGCAGACTCATAGAATGGCAGATGTCCTAAACAGCACTCTGGCCTCAGAATCAGCCCTAAAGGCATTTGGATCTGGCTGAAAAGCCCATGAGAGTATTTCAGGCATGGAAAGCCAAGACATTCTGGCAAAAAAAAAAAAAAAAAAAAAACAAAAAACAAAAACATGACCTAAATGAAAGATCTCTGCGAGTGAGATCCCAGTGGAAAGACGGGGCCATCAAAGAAGGAGGTACCTTTCTCTGAAGGGAGGAGAGAACTTCCACTTTGACTATGACCTTGTCTAAATAAGATCTTAGTTGGCGAACTCAAGAGGCTTCCATAGCCTTGGCAACTCCTGACAAGAGCCTAGGGTGATTACTGATGCCATAAATAAGAGTGTCAATTGTTAAGTCAACAACAGGAGTCACTGTGCACTTACTCCTCATGTAGGATCTCTATCCTTAATATGCTATACATTGTGATTTAATGCTATAACTAGTACTCAAACAGTATTTTTCACTTTGTGTTTCTCTATGGGTGCAAACTGTTGAAAGCTTTACTTAATATATGCTAAATTGATCTTCTGTATATAAAGATAATTGAAAATGAATCAATATGAATGGAAGGGGAGAGGGAGTGGGAGAGGGGAGGGTTGCTGGTGGGAGGGAAGTTATGGGGGGGAAAAAGCCACTGTAATCCATAAGCTGTACTTTGGAAATTTATATTCATTAAATAAAAGTTAAAAAAGAATGAAAAAAATATAAAAGAAATGTGTGTCTGTATGCACCAGGAGACATGAATAAGAACATCTACACAAGGAGTTATTATAATAGCCACGAACTGGCCAGCCACATGCCCTATTAGTGCCTGGGTTCCAGTTTTGGATCCACTTTGAATTCCAGTTTCTTGTTGATACATACCCTGGGAGCCATCAGGCGACAGCTCAAGTACTTGGGTCCCTGTCAATATGGGAAACCAGGAATGAGTTCCTGGCTCCTGGTTTTACTCTGGCCCAACTCTGCCTGTCACAGACATTTGGAAAGTGTATTAGTGGATAGAAAGTCTTTCCTTGTCTATTTCTCTCTTTCAAATCAATTTTTTTTTTAACTTTTATTTAATGAATATACGTTTCCAAAGTACGAATAATGGATTACTATGGCTTCCCCCCCATACCGTCCCTCCCACCCACAACCCTCCCCTTTCCCACTCCCTCTCCCCTTCCATTCACATCAAGATTCATTTTCGATTATCTTAATATACAGAAGATCAGCTTAGTATACATTAAGTAAGGATTTCAACAGTTTGCTCCCACACAGAAACATAAAGTGAAAAATAATAGATGATTTTTTTTAATGATGATGAAATCAGATCAGACCTATTGTCATGTTTAATCCCAGTGAGAGTCAAGTTGGGAGTTGATAGTTTCTTTTCTTTTCTTTTCTTTTTTTTTTTTTTTTTTTACAGAGGATCAGTTTAGTATGCATTAAGTAAAGATTTCAACAGTTTGCACCCCCATAGAAACACAAAGTGAAATATATTATTTGAGTACTCGTTATAGCATTAAATCTCAATGCACAGCACATTAAGGACAGAGATCCTACATGAGGAGTAAGTGCACAGTGACTCCTGTTGTTGACTTTACCAATTGACACTCCTGTCTATGGCATCAGTAATCTCCCTATGCTCCAGTCATGAGTTTCCAAGGCTATGGAAGCCCCTTGAGTTCTCCGACTCTTATCTTGTTTAGACAAGGTCATAGTCAAAGTGGAGGTTCTCTCCTCCCTTCAGAGAAAGGTACCTCCTTCTTTGAAGACCTGTTCTTTCCACTGAGATCTCACTCACAGAGATCTTTTGCCAGAGTGTCTTGGCTTTCCATGCCTGAAATACTCTCATGGGCTTTTCAGCCAGCTCCGAATGCCTTTAGGGCTGATTCTGAGGCCAGAGTGCTATTTAGGGCATCTGCCATTCTATGAGTCTGCTGAGTATCTCACTTCCCATGTTGGATCACTCTCCCCTTTATTTATTCTATCGGTTAGTGTTAGCAGGTACTAGACTTGCTTATGTGCTCCCTTTGACTCTTAGTCCTTTCATTATGATCAATTGCGAACTGAAATTGATCACTTGGACTAGTGAGATGGCATTGGTACATGCCACCTTGATGGGATTAAATTGGAGTCCCCTGGTATGTTTCTAACTCTACCATTTGGGGCAAGTCAGCTTGAGCATGTCCCAAATTATATATCTCTTCCCTCTCTTATTCCTACTCTTATGTTTAACAGGGATCACATTTCAGTTAAATTTCAACACTTAAGAATAACTGTGTATTAATTACAGAATTAAATCAGTCATATTAAGTAGAACAGACAAAAAAACTACTAAGAGGGATAATGTATTAAGTTGTTCATTAACAGTCAGGGCTATGCTGATCAAGTCACCGTTTCCCATAGTGTCCCTTTCACTTCAACAAGTTTCCTTTTTGGTGTTCAGTCAGTTGTCACCGATCAGGGAGAACATATGGTATTTGTCCCTTTGGGACTGGCTTATTTCACTCAGCATGATGTGTTCCAGATTCCTCCATTTTGTTGCAAATGACCAACCTAAATGCCCATCAACGGTAGACTGGATAAAGAAATTATGGGATATGTACTCTTTAGAATACTATACTGCAGTAAGAAACAACGAAATCCAGTCATTTGCAACAAAATGGAGGAATCTTTCAAATCAATTTAAAAAGTTTTTTAAATACCCAGAAAACTAAAATGCAATGTTAGAACTCAAACTAGTGGTCATCTTTTGGAAGAAGGAAGTTGGCTGAGATTTTCTGGGCCCCTGAAGGGAGTGATTTCAAGGATGAAATCTCTGAGTTGAGTTCATACACAGGTGTGTGCTTGTGATGATGAACTGAGCTATATGTTTTACTTTAGGAACTTTAAACATGTAGGACTTCAATAATAAAGTTTTAAGATAAAGAGACAAATGTGAACACACTGAACTGGTAAAGTAGTCAAATTGTTAAGATAAAAATAAGATGTTAAATTGAGGATGCCCTTACCTCCTTAGGATTGATGTACTTGACTACCTGACGTGGCTCCCCTTGTCTTCTTAAATTAATCAGGCTTTTAAAGTGCTCAAACACAGCAATATTCTAAAGGTTCAAACACATAAGATTTTATGGTCAAAACTAGATTTTGTACTTCTAATTATCTTTTTGCCTAAGTAGGGAAAAAGGAATAAAAACAATAGAAGAGACTTATGTACAAAAGCTGTATTTTAGATATATTATATACTCGGAATTTAATTTGACAAGCTGGATAATACTGGTATTATTCTCAAAGACTTTTACCCTTGAATTTCTTATTACATCACTATCAACTATAAATACTCAAAACTTAAGTTGTACTATCTATGTATTCTCTCTAGAGTAATCTAGGAGAAAAACAAAGCACAGCTTACTTGATAAGAATACAAAGTATGGCCTATTATCTGGGTTCAGTTATTAGTACTTCAGTTGCAGGACTCTGAGCAAGTTGCTTAACCTTTCTTTGCTTAGTTTTTTCATCTAAAAATGGAATAGTCAGCTATTTCACACAGCTACGATGAAAAACAAATGAGTTAATATGTGTAAAGCACTTTGGGTACTATCTGGCACCAGAGAGCGTTCAATAAATACAATCATTTTCTAGATATTACAAGGCTTCTTAAGCCTTGTCATGGATTCATACAGCAATACTTATTCTGCATTCTACTGGTCAAACTCAGGTCCCAGTAGGATACAGGAAATCAAGTACATGGTTTGAGACATAGGAAGTTCTATGCACAGCAGAGCCTCACTTAGAGGCGGCCTGAAGCACAATGGTGAAGGGACATTTTTCTACGGGGTAAAATCTCAAGTAATAAACCTGATTGTCTATTATATGTGGAAGGAATATTTAAGACCAGAAGTATAGATCTAGAAAACTGGTGGTGACTGATATTTTGCTGGGTGATCAGGTATTTGGAAAGAACATAATCAGAAATTTGATGACAAAAAGATCTACCAAAGAATATGTGCACAGGCCTACACACTTCTCCAAATGGACACTAAGTGTGGAGACACTTGTTCTCTGTATGCATGTTCACTTCCAATCACAGGAATAGCACTCGGTCATACAGAAGAATGAACTCTTGTCTTTTGCAACAAAATGGATGCAACTGGAGACCACTATGCTTAGTGAAATAAGCCAGTCCCCAAAAGACAAATATCATACATTTTCTCTGGTATGCGGTAGTTAGTATGATCTGTGAATATATGAATATGTATGAATGAATGTATATGAATGAAACTGACATCTTATGATTTTTATTGATTATATCCCTTGTCTATATGCCTGTGGAACAGTGGTCTTTCTGTTTTTCACTTGTTGAACATTATAGTTAGTGGTGCATTAAGCCTTTGATTATAAAGTGAATTGAAATTATGTTATGGTAAAAATTCTAGGGGAAGAAAAGAAGGAAGGCATCGGGGGAGGGGAAGGGAAGTATGGTTATTTTCTTGAAGTACTGCCTATAAAATACAGGAAATCTGTTCTCTTCAGTAATAAAATTTTTAAATGTCATCAAAGCAGAATTATTATTAAATTAAAGAAGACACTAAGAAAAAAAGACATCCCAAATTCATGGGATAAAAGATTTAATATTTGTATGTCAGTATCACACAAACTGATCCAAAGACTAATAAATTTGCTGTATAAAATAGAATGGCACTATGTAAATAAACAGAAGAGCCCATATTAAAATTCATATGGAATCTCAAGGAACCCTGAAAAACAAAGATAATCTTGAAAAGTAATTTAAAACTGACAAAGTATGAAGTGGAAAAGTCAAACTTTCTGAGCTCAAAACCTACTAAATCTACAAAGATCAAAATTGTTTGGTATTGACATAAGAACAGGTATGGAACAAAATAGAGAACTCAAAAATGTATTATTACAAATGTGATAAACTTGTAAGAGTGCCAGAATTGCTTAATGGAGGAAGGACAGTCTTTCCAACAAATAGTACTATGAAAGGTCTATGTCCATAAGTAAAATAATGAAATTGGACCCTTACCTTACACCATATACAACCATACTTAAAGATGCTTAAAGGACTTAAATTAAGGTTAAAATCACAATACAGAGGAATAAAAACAGAGCAAGAATTCCATGACATTGGACTTAGTAATGATTCATTTGATATGACACCAAATGTAAAACAAAAAGAAATTGGACTATATGAAAAAGTAAGAATCTTAATAGTATCCCATATGTATGATAGGCTTTCTTCATTCTTTTTAATTCTTTTCTCTTTATTTTTGTCTGAGTAATTTCAAAAGCTTTGTCTTCCAGATGAGAAATTCTTCCTTCTCTTTGGTCTATTCTGCTGTGAAAGCTCTCAGCTATATTTTATTTCCTTGACTTTGATTTTCAGTTTCAAAATCTGTTTGGTTCATTTCACTCATTTCTATCTTTTACTGAATTTCTCGTTCCTATTACCTATTGTTTCCTTCAATTCTTTAAATGGTCTTACCTGTATTCTCTTGCATATCATTGTTTTGCATTTTTTAAAATTTCCTTCAGATCAGAATCTATTTCTGGAAAATTATTAAGTTCTTCCTTGTTTCTTCATGTTTCCTGATCCCTATGTTGGCATCTACACATCTAGTATAATTATTCCTTTTTTTTAATTCTTAAAAATATTTTATTAGAAAGGCCAAGTAACAGAGAGGAATAAACACACACACAGAAAGTTAGAGAGAGAGAGAGAGAGAGAGAGAGAGAGAATGAATGAATGAATGAATGAATATATCTTCCATCTACTGGTTCACTACACAAATGGCTTGGGGAGATAAATAACAAAGGTGGCTCCACCAAGCGATCACTTTTTCTGTGTGGGCAAACAGTATTATTTGAGAAAGATACCATTAACACTTTCACAGTTAGAGAGCAAAAGTCTATGCCTGGCTTCAAAGTTTTCCAAGTCTCTTGTAAAAGGATGATGCTCCTGATCACTTTTCATGGAAGGAGATGTTCAGTTACAATTCTCAAAATCCTAAGAAACAGGATTATTTCAAGTCTATTCTGCCTGTACTGTAGGAATGGAAAAACAAAGTCTAAGTGACAGAATATTTTTTAAAAACATGCTTACTGAGTATCTTAACTCCAGTGTTGAGACCTATTGCTCAAGTTTACTTCAAAATATGATTTCTCACTAACAATGCACCTGATCACCTAACAGCTCTAATGAAGATGTACAATGAGATCAATGGGGCTGTTATGCCTGTTCATATGAAATCCATCCTTCAGCCCGTGCACTAAGGAGTAATTTCAACTTCCACATCTTCTTATTCATGAAACAGATTCAATGAAGCTATTGTTGCCATATGAAGTGACTCTTATGGATACCCACTAAGTTAATTGAAAACCTTCTGGAAAGTATTTACCATTTTACATGCCATACAGAAGAGTAAAGGTTCAGGAGGAGAAGTCAAAAAACCAACACTAACAGGCACTTGGAAAAGACTGCTTTCAACCTTCATGGGATGTTCAAGATTTCAGTACAAGCAACTGCAGATGTGGTAGACATAGCAAGACACCTAAAATTCAGAGTTGGAAGATGTGACAGAATTGCTACAATCTCATGATAAACTTTAACAGGTAAGAACTTATTTCTCATGGATGAGTAAAGAAAATAGTTTCTTGAGATAAAGTCTATTCTTGGTAAAGATGCTATGCACACCATTGAAAGGACAAGGAATTTGGAGTATCCCATAAATTTAGTTGATAAATCAGCAGCAAAATTTGAAAGGACTGGTTCAAGGTCTAGAAGGAGTTCTGCCATTGTACTAGTACCTGGTCCAGATGAGGAACTGAAATACTTGTGAAGCTAATGAATTAATTTTTTGAAACTTCTTTAAAAGGATGCCTCTAAAGGGATGGTATACAATTCTGTAAATATACTAAAAACTATTCAATTGTATAATTTTTAAACTATTAAGTTTTATGACATGTAAATTTCCTCTCTATGAAATTGTTACATAAACTTACAAGAAAGCGTTTCCAGGCCTTCTGAATGACTCTGGCAGCTTTATCCTCCTTCATAGATTCTGTTTCATGTTTCCTGGGCATTTTCAAGTCCTAAGAAAGAAAAAAAGTGTATTTTAAATTACTTTATATGTTGTTATAAAACTGTTACTACAACTTGTAGAAATTTAATAGAGAACTGTATAAATAAAACAATGAAAATGAGATTTTGAACCTAAATAATTATAATAAAAATCTAAATAGTCACTTATTACTGATTAATATATTGCCACTTGTTTATATTTTCTATGTCCAACAACTATACATAGCAGGTCTTACTATTACGCCTGTCATAGAGACGAGACTAAGCTTCAAGGCCTAAGTTCAAATAGTAACTAAGCTAGTACTGAGCCCAAGTCTGTCTTAAAAGTCTGATCTTTACCTTTAAATAAATTATTATATGACTTCAAATAAATATTTCTCTATATGCAGAGACATAATTGCATCTATATAATTTCCCAGGTCCCCGACCTAGAATTAGAGATGATTATAAACTTTCTTTTTCAGTCTTAACTACATTGATTACTTAATAGCTTATGCATTAAATTGTCAAAAATGTTGAAGCTGGGTATGAAACAGCAAAATGTTGATTTTATTAATATTGTCAAGTATATACTAATAAAGAAGTCAGAAAAGATTATAGTTTAACTGCTTTCAAAGTAACATTAAGGAGGCTAGCATTATGTTGTAGCATGTTAGGCCTCCACAATGCCAGCATTCCATATGTGCGCTGGTTCGAGACTCGGCTGCTGCACTTCCAATCCAGCTACTTGCTAGTCCACCTGGAAAGGCAGCAGAACATGGCCCAAGTGCTTGGAACCCTGTACCCACATGGGAGACCCCAAAGAAGCTACAGACTCCTGGCTTCAGCCTGGCCCAGCCCAGCCATCATGGCCAAGATCTTTCTAGCTCTCCTCCTCTTTCTTCAATGCTGCCTTTTAAATCAATAAAAAATAAGCCTTTAAAGAAAAAAGGCACATTAAATTCAATTTTTACTTATGCTGTTTAAACAATTATTACTCTAAAAACATCTCATTCAAAACAGAAACTATTCCAGTACTGCTCCAGTGTTCTAAGAGTGATACAATCTACACATTCTGGCATATTATGTACTACAGTTTCATTTTTTTCAGTATAATTAATGAAATAATGAGAGGAAATACATAAATTTGCAAGTAGTTCATAGTTTTCTGGTAGTTCAAGATTTATTTATTTGAGAGGCAGTGTTACAGAGAGGAGACAGAAGTTTCCCATCTGTTGGTTCTGTCCCTAAATGGCACAACCACCAGGGCTGGGACAATATGAAGTCAGGAGCTTCTTCCTGGTCTCCCATGCTGGTGCAGGAGCCCAAGCACTTGGGTCATTTTCCACTGCTTTTCCAGGCCACAAGCAGAGAGCTGGATTGGAAGAGAAGCAGCCTGGACATGAATTGGCGCCCACATGGGCTGTGGGCACCACAGGTGGAGGCCCAGCCTACTGTGCTACAGAGCCACCCATTGCAGTCTTCCATATAACCATAGAAACAAGACTAGAATAGACAAGTTGTGCTTTAGTTTTTAGACATAGCTTAATATTGTTAGACTTCAATGTTATCCTTTGTAAGAAAGTATTGCAATTGACTACCTCCAAAGGTACTGTCAGTTTCACAATTCCGAGAGTAAAAATAAAAAAGGCAGGCCCTGTACCAAACAGAGGAAAACATATTTTACTTAATCTCAGAATAGTTCACAGTATAAATGCTACATTATGTTTATAGTAATAATTTTGTTCTCAAATGCTTTGTTACAGTTAAAAGTTTTGCTAAAATATTTTAAATTCCTAAGTTTTACTTATAAAACACAAAATGTATGGTTTTCAGGAACCAAAGCCCTCAAAACTATTTAAACCTCTGCTAAACTATGAGTAATATTTAGATAGAGACCAAACAGGAAAACTATCTAAAGGATATGTCATTTTCAGGGAAAAATGAAAGGAAGATCTGTATATTCTCTTAATTTATATTTTCTCTTGTTTCTTAGTATTTGGAAGCTTAAAACTCAAGTTATCTTATTGTTGATCATATTTGTTATGGAGTTGTAAAAATTGACATTTAAGCATAAGGAGGAGTTTCTGTAGGCATACAGTTTGTCTTTTCGTTCCCTATATATTATTTTTTAAAGATTTGTTTTATTTATTTGAAATACAGTTACAGAGAGAGGCATAGACAGAGAGAGAAGTCTTCTATCTGTTGATTCACTCCCCAGATGGCCGCAATGGCCGGAGCTGCGCCGATCTGAAGCTAGGAGCTTCTTTGGGTCTCCCACGCAGGTGCAGGGGCCCAAGGACTTGGGCCATCTTCCACTGCTTTCCCAGGCCATAGCAGAGAGCTGGATCGGAAGAGGAGCAGCTGGGACTAGAACCGGTGCCCATATGGGACGCCGGTGCTTCAGGCCAGGGCTTTAACCCACTATGCCACAGCTCCAGCCCCCCTACATATTACCTTAATACAAGAGGAGCAGGGAGACAGGTTGTATCCCTCGGTCTGAAGGACAATACATCAAGGGTTAAATCTTAGCAAATTCTACCTCATACCGAGCTGTATGATCTTGTGTAATAAGTTACTTAATTTACTCAAACCTGAGTTTCCTCAGTTATAAAATTCAGAGAGTCATTGCATCTACTTCATAGAATTGTGAGGATTAAATCAGATAATGTAGGTAAGAGGTTTAGTACAATTCCTAGCCTATCATAACCACTTAATAGATTGGGAAACTTTTTTTGAATAATAAAGACTTATTCCTTTCATTACTGTCATTAGAAAAATTATCTAACTGAACAGTTTAAGCGCAATTATTCTCTTAATTTACAGAGAACCTATTAGAACAAATGAGGGTAAAGAATGATGCTTAGGGCCTAAAAAAAATCTCATTTTGATTAAAGAACAGTATTTTTATAAATGCTGTTTCTAGCCAGCAGGTGGAGAACTAACAAAGAAAGCAAGTAGTTAATCTGTATATTTCAGGACACAGGAGGAAAAGATATTTTCCTTGTGAATACTATAAGTAGCCTTAATATTACTCAAGTACACTATATCACTAAAAGATAGCCTAGCCATTTGAGATTAAAAATCTTACCAAATTTTGAGCCGGCGCCGTGGCTCACTAGGCTAATCCTCCGCCTTGCGGCGCCGGCACACCGGGTTCTAGTCCCGGTCAGGGTGCCGGATTCTGTCCCGGTTGCCCCTCTTCCAGGCCAGCTCTCTGCTATGGCCAGGGAGTGCAGTGGAGGATGGCCCAGGTGCTTGGGCCCTGCACCCCATGGGAGACCAGGAAAAGCACCTGGATCCTGGCTCCTGCCATCGGATCAGCGCGGTGCACCGGCTGCAGCGGCGGCCATTGGAGGGTGAACCAACGGCAAAAAGGAAGACCTTTCTCTCTGTCTCTCTCTCACACTGTCCACTCTGCCTGTCAAAAAAAAAAAAAAAAAAAAAAAACTTACCAAATTTTAAAACATAGTGGAAGGGCCAGCATCTTGGTGCAGATTAAGCTACAGCCTGTGACACTGGTACCCCATGTCATTCCATATGATCTGCAGTTTGAGTCGCAGCTTTTCCACTTCTGATCCAGCTCCTTGCTAAGAGCCATCTTTCACTGCTTTCCCAGGTGTAAACACTTGGGCCCCTGCACCAACTTGGGAGACCTAGATGGAGTTTCAACCTCCTGGCTTTGCCCTGGCTTAGCCTGGGCTGTTGTGGACATTTGGGGACTGAACCAGCTGACACACCGCGCTGATCCGATGGCAGGAGCCAGGTGCTTCTCCTGGTCTCCCATGGGGTACAGGGCCCAAGCACTTGGGCCATCCTCCACTGCACTCACTCCCTGGCCACAGCAGAGAGCTGGCCTGGAAGAGGGGCAACCGGGACAGAATCCGGCGCCCCGACCGGGACTAGAACCCGGTGTGCTGGCGCCACAAGGCGGAGGATTAGCCTAGTGAGCCAGGGCGCCGGCCAAGGGTCAAGTTTTAAATTTATGTATTTTGCGAGCTTTTTTATTTTAAATATTTACTTTATTTGAAAGCAAGAGCGAGAGCTGGATGGACAAGTAACTTCAGAATTAAGAATGACATTAGCCCAGACAGAGGCTTCAACAACCTTGCTAAGTAATGTTCCAGTTGAGTAGCAGTCAAAAAAAGTCTGGGATGGATTCAGGCTCTGAGAAAGTTAAACCACGGAAGTACAGTAACAGTTTCTTGGGGTGCTATAGGGATCAGAAAGATGGAATGGTAGCAGGAGGATGGGAATGGATTTGAGAGGTTTTTTTTTTTTTTTAATATAGGATATTCTAAACCACAATGTGGTATAAAGGGGTAAATTAAAGCTGCAAGAGAGGGCAAATTAAAGGGTAAAACACTCAGTTTTAAGAAGACACAATCCAGAGCAGAAAGGGAAGGGGAGGGAGAGGCTGCAAGTAAGATAGATTCACACTTATTATGAGCCTCCAATTAAAGCAATAGTGAAAGTAATTCAGGTGTTTTAAAGATACTAAAAGTTACTATTAAACCACTGCTAAGAAAATTAAGTATCTTACTACATCCAGGTACCACTTGCAAATTCGAAAATAAAAGATGCTCCTGTTACCCATATGGGAGATGTGTATGGAATTCCTGGCTCCAGGCTTCAGCCTGGTCCAGTCCCTGCTGTTGAGGGCATTTGGAGAGTTAGCCAGTGGATGGAGGATCTTTCAGTCACTGCTTTTCAGATAAACCAAAGATTTTGCAGGCATGTTATCTACTTTGGGAGACACTGTCAAATCAACTGTAACAGTTCTGCCATTTGTTAGAGGTGAGGGAACAGGGATCAGAGGAGATGCAGGAAATACGTCACTAAACCCTCCCCACAGGTTTGACCCTAAAACTCCTCCCGAGGCTGACAATCTAAAAATCAGTGCAGCAAAGCTGCTCCCAGAACCCCTGCCTGCCCCAAACATGCAACATGGCTGCCCACTATGTTCCTGTGGTGACCAATAGCCTACTGCATAGTTGTAAAGAAATTACCAAGGCTGATACTCTTACTTCCATCATGTACCTGATGCCCTAACACTTGGTAAACTTCCTAAAGATGGCCAGAACTAGACAGTCACAAGATTCCTGGATATATCTACCCTGTCCTGCAAAACTCCACCAAAAGCACCAACCCCTATGCTTTGCAGTCACTTATAAAGGGATGACCCCAAGGTCGAAGCTCACTTTACAATGTGCCCAAGCTCCTTTCTGAGTATGTATTCTCACACTAAGTCATCTTATTCTTCTCATCTTTATCTCCCCCTCAATTCTCAGCCTGGAACCCTGGCTGCCAACACACTGGTCTGTTTTTCTGAATCAAAGCCCCCAAGATGGGTTCCAACTCCAAGACAACCCTAAGATTTTCTGTGATCGGAATCTCTACTTCCTATTGTTTCCCCGCACTGAATTTTTACTGACTCAACACATTTGTTTCATGGTTTTTGTCAGTTTCATAGTTTAACTTTCCCTTTTACAGTGTGGTCCCTTGCACTAAAAGTAGAAGAGAAACAAGTATTAACCTACTTCTTAAAAAAATTCTTTCCTTTTCCCATCTCTAAGTAATTCAATTAATAGACCTAAAGCCATTTTATGCATTGAATAGCAAAATCTTTCAAACTGCGGGAAACACATGTAGTACAGGAACTGGCTAGTGCTGGCATCGGGAATCTGAGCTCACAGGGTGGGCAATGAGTCCTTTTCAATCAGACACAAGCATTAACCGCAGACAAATCAGACGCTCCAAGGAAGAGATTAATCCCATACAGGATTATAAAACTATAGGCTAGGGGCCCAGGGGGAGACTTCGGGAGAGCAAACCCTGGGACACTGAAGATACGGGAGTCTGGGGCACACCAACAGGAAAGACTTAAACAGCAGCCAGCCAAAGATACTAGCAGTACCCGATTAGACGGAGACACCACCACTTTCTTCGTCTGCCAAACGGGACTGGCCCAAGATCCTCTGGTTTCCTTGGTAACTCGGCAACCGGAAATGACGTAGACCTGGTTACATTCAGCCCCTCCTCCCAGCCAATGGTTTTTCTGTGCAGCAGCCTTTCCAAGTCGCAGGGATCCCAGACCGATAAACAATGTGGTCGATGCCGTTGGATCCTTCATGTCGTCAATGGCTTTAAGCCAATGATTTTGAAAGCAAAACGTGAGCGATTATAACGTATTAAGCCCAACCTCTTTTATAAAGTCTGGTCACTTCAAGCAGGACTCTTCAAGATGGTAGAAAACATTTCGCTATCTTCCGTTTCATTAACTTATTTGTAAATAAGAAAACTCTCTGGGGCGAGTGTGGTTTAGCTGCCACCTATGATGCTGGAACCTATGATATGGGCACTGACTTAAGTCCCAGCTTCTCCACTTTCGATCCAGCTCTCTGATGATGTGCTGGGAAGATGGAGAACAGTTCAAGTGCTTGGGCCCCTGCACCCAAAAAGAGACCCAGAATTAGCTCCTGGCTCTGGCCTGCCCTGGTCTTGTGGCCATTTGGGAGGAGAACAAGTGGATGGAAGACCTCTCTCTCTCTCTCTCTCTCTCTCTCTCTCTTCGTCTCTTTAACTCTGCCTTTCAAGTAAAAATAATTTTTAAAAAGATTTAGTTATTTGAAAGGCAGAGTTACAGAGAGGGAAAGAGAGAGAGAGGTCTTTCATCTACTGGTTCACTCCCCAGGTGGCAGCAAACCACCAGGGCCGCGCCATGCGCCATGACAAAGACAGAAATCTAGAGATGTCTTCTGAGTCTCCCACGTGGGTGCAGGGGCCCAAATACTTGGGTCATCTCTGCTGCTTCCTCAGGTACATTAGCAGGAAGCTGGATCTGAAGAGGAGCAGCAACGAGTCATTATCAGCACCCAAATGGGACGGCAGCACCGCAGGCAGTGACTAAGCCTTCCATGCCAGAGCACTGGCCTCTAAACAAAAGAAAACTGTTCCTTCTAGCGGTTTGATAAGTTGTGCTGTAGATCAGAGTGACATGTGACTTTAGTTCACTGCTATTTCTAAAATCAAGGTCCTTTTGCTGGTAAAGCCTAAATCATTTTTAAGTGAAAACAGAAGACTTCTTGGGTTCTGAGATAACCTTAAGTTTGGTAGGGTCTGACTTGTAGCCTAGTGGGTTAAGCTGATGCTTGGGATGCCTGCATCCCCCATCCTAGTGCCTGTTGTTTGAGGTCACTTCTGAACCAGCTTCATGCAAATGTGCATCCTGGGAGGCAGATGATGGCCCAAGATTTGGGTTCCTCTCACCCATGTAGGAAACCCAGATGGAACTCCTGGTTCTCAACTGCAGCCTGGCCCAGCCCTGGTTGTTCTGTCCTTGGGAGAATGAACCAGAGATGGAAGACCCCTCTCACTTGCTCTGTCCCCTCCCCATTTCCCCCTCTCAAATAAATCAAAACTTCAAGTTATATAAACACTGCTTATCAAAACCAAGTTCGATATGCTTGACTCTGACCTACTTTGCCATTACTTTAGTAAGTCACAAATTACTGAAATTACGTTTCATTCAGAACTGCCCGTTTCTGGTATTTCCCTCCTATATAGTGCATGTAACTCAGTTTGCAGGGAAGATGATCATCTAAGGGGAGAAAAGACACCAAGAAAAAAAATCCTCTGTGATAAGGACATCTGTACACAGCAGATTCCCTGTGGGGCTAATCTGGTGACTCAACAAGCTTCTAGATTTCTTTAAAATCACTACATCACACACAGTCCTAAGCAGGAGGGTGAGCTTCAGTTCTCATTCCTGTAGTTGCCTCAGTGCAATAGTACACAGTAACAATGAAAAATCCAGTGCGGAAGTGTAGTCATGGAAACATTGCGAATACTTGCACCTCAGTTTTAACCTAGTTGCAACTGTGTTTAAAAATTTAAATTCAAAACTATGCAACAATGAGAATGTATTTGATTCTACTGAACTGTACGCCTTGAAGTGGTCAGAATGGCAATTTGGTGTGTATTTCATCGTAACTTGGAAAATTAAAATTATAAACCATAAAACAAAGCCAGCAAATCTTTCAGAACAAGAGGTGTTTTTTTTTGTTTTTTTTTTTTTTGTTTTGTTTTTTTTTTTTTTTTTGACAGGCAGAGTGGATAGTGAGAGAGAGAGACAGAGAGAAAGGTCTTCCTTTTGCCATTGGTTCACCCTCCAATGGCCGCCACGGCTGGCGCGCTGCGGCCGGCGCACTGCGCTGATCCGAAGGCAGGAGCCAGGTGCTTTTCCTGGTCTCCCATGGGGTGCAGGGCCCCAGAACAAGAATTTCTACATGTGCCTTCCGGAGGCCCGAGCGCCTGGGCCTCCATCTCCTCCATCCCCACCGTGTCCCCGCGGGGCGAACAAGAGAACCACCAGGCCGGAGCAGGCAGAGGGCCGGGCCGCCCTCCTACAACCTGGAGACCGGCCAAGGCGACTATGTGTGCAGCCCGCATGGCTATGGTGCCATCCCCACCGCTTCCCTGCCGCTGAAGTAGCACCTTGACAGTAGGGACTCCATTTTGGAGCACTTGAGACTGCATTCTGGGAAAGTACCCCCCCACACACACTGTGAGACTCTGGTCTGAAACTATGATCTCAAATAGTCGGACAATAGCAGTGCACTGCATCACCCTTGGCAGAGCACAAAACCCCCTAGCGTGATTGCTCAAGCTTAAAAGTAAAAAGGTTGCACCTGGGTTACCTGGGTTAATAATAAAGATGTAATTTGTCTATGTCTTACATATAATTTGGATTAATGTCAAAATCATAAATGATAATTGTACGATTGTAACTGGTATTGTCAAGATTATGATGGATATTAATTTCACCTAGGTCTTAGGTTATGTTGACCCCAGTAACTATGTACTCTTTTTGATCTTAGCAACTGTGTATAGCAACCGTGCATCCCTCCCCCTCCCAATTTTGCAGTTTTTGCCTTTATAAACCCTATGCTATAGTTCCTTGGGGCTGCTCTGTTCTGGTCTGATCAGAGAGCCCCAGCATGCTGGAAAAAAATAAAAAAAAAAAAAAACCTTTGCAATTTGCATGAGAGAAGTCTTTTGGAGTCGTTCCTCGGGCGGTGGGCGTTCTCGACCTTAACACCGCGGCCCTACCCCTACTTCGCACAGGGTTACCTACCCACCACCCCAGGGTGGATAACATCCACAGCCGGGTCGTCACCTGCTACCCGGTCAACTCTGTCGCTGTGGGGATGCTGGAGGAGGGCTTCACCTGCCTGGGCATCTTCTGGCCCGTCATCCCGCCTTCCTTTGGGTTCATGTGCTGCTTTGCCTCGAGGGAGCGGCGATGCCCCAGCTGTGGCTTTGCTTCGAGGGCACACTCGGGCTCCGAGGCCGGCCTTTGCTAATGTACACGTGCACAGCAGTTCTATTGGTTAAACTTCGGACAGTTCTGTAGGCGGGGTGGGATTAGAGGGGTATGCGGAGCCCAGTTCCCTGTGGAAAGGCAGCGACCTGGTCCCAAGATAAACGACAGCTCAAGAAAGCACTGCTTTTATTTTTTGCAGTCTTTAATTTGAGAGGTGAGAAATATTGTTTTAAATAAATGAGATCCATACCATCAAAAATAAAGAATTTCTAAGTGAAGAGCATTAAATAATCAACACGTTTAAGGCATACTGTGTTGTCTATGTAATATTAGAAGACTAAGCCCCACATTTTTAAGGCAAGTGCCTGTCTGAAACATTAAACAAAAACCAGGACACACAGGTGCCGGTATTGTGGCACAGTGAGTTAAGCCATGGCCTATGATGCCAGCATCCCATGTGGACTCTAGTTTCAGTCCCAGCTGCTCCACTTCCCATCTGGCTCCCTCTAATGAGCCTGGAAAAGAAGTGGAAAATGGCCCAGGTACTTGGGCCACCTCTACCCTCCTGGGATACAGGGATGGAGTTCCAGGTTCGTGGTATGGATCGGGCCCAGCATGGCCATTGCAGCCATCTGGGGAGTGAGCCACTGGATTGAGGATCTCTTTCTCTCCCTTTCTGTAGCTCTGCTTTCAAATAAGATAAACAGTTAAAATAAGATTTTTATTTATTTGAAAGGCAGAGTTACACAGAGAGAGGTCTTCTATCTGCTAGTTCATTCCCCAATAGTCACTGTCTGGGGCTGGACCAAGCTGAAGCCAGGAATCAGGAGCTTCCTCTGGATCTCCCACATGGGTGCAGGAGTCTCATGACTTGGGCCACCTTCTTTTGCCTTCCCAGGTACATTAGCAGGGAGCTGGACCAGAAATGAAGCAGCCAGCACTCGAACCAGTGCCCATATGGGATGCTGGCACTGCAGGTGGTGGCTTAACTCGCTATTTCACAACACAGGCCCCAATAAATAAAATCTTAAAAAATGACAATACTTATTATTTGATTACTTATGTTATCTCTAACCTGATCCAGAAGAACTCCAGAATTTCTAAGCCTTGAACTTTCTCTAATAAATGTAAATTGCTTTCAATTCTTTGAAAGAAAAAGTACCTTTCTTCAAAGTAGCCACAGTGTATCATTAAGATGTAAAACCCTCAGTTGTTCTCCTTAGTCACTTAAATGCACTTGCTTAAATCTACTAATAGATTACTAGTACAGAATTCAGAGGAACTTCCAGGTGGTTTCATCAAAATCCTATCCTCTCTGCTTGTCTGTTTATTTTTCCCTTCAATATAAAGGTCTTCAAAAAGTTCTTGGAAAATTCAATTAAGATATTCGGAGAAAAATCCCTGTGAATTCATGTTGTTAGTATTATGTTTATAAATATTCTTGCTTTCCAGTTAGAAGGCAAGTACTGGGGCTGGTGTTGTGGCATACAGTGGGTTGAGCTGCCACCTGAGATGCTGGTATCCCACATGGTGATGGTTCCAGTTCTGGCTGCTCCACTTCTGGTACAGCTTCATGCTAATGCACCTGGAAAAGCAACAGAAGATGGCCTAAGTACTTGGGCCCCTGCCACCCACGTGGGAGAACTGGAAGAAGCTCCTTGCTTCTGGCTTTGGAAGGGCCCAGCTCTGACTGTTGCAGCCATTTGGGGAGTGAACCAGCAAATGGAAGATCTCCCCCACCTCGGTCTCTCCCTCTGTGTTTAAATCCTGTCTTTCAAATAAATACATTTTTTAAAAAGACAAGAATTTATCTCTCTTCATAAGCCATGTAAAGTAAGAGATAAGGACACAAATGAATTGGTATGGGTGAAGGAAATATTTGTAGTGCAGAGGGAGAGAAATCACAATTATTTAACCCATTTCTTTGCTCCACCACTTTGGCACTGGAACAAACACCACCAATGAACAAGATGCCCCTGGATGTGAACATTGAATCTAACTGTGGATCACCGCGCCAATCCAAAGCCAGGAGCCAGGTGCTTCTCCTGGTCTCCCATGGGGTGCAGGGCCCAAGCACTTGGGCCATCCTCCACTGCACTCCCGGGCCACAGCAGAGAGCTGGACTGGAAGAGGAGCAACCGGGACAGAATCCGGTGCCTCGACTGGGTCCAGAACCCGGTGTTCTGGTGCCACAGGTGGAGGATTAGCCTATTGAGCCTTGGCACCGGCCAAAACAGTACTTTCTAACACTGTTTCATCTGAGGTGAGATAACTGAATCTAAAGCGAACTTAGCACCTTCTTATACTTAACACATTCCAGAGTCTGTAAATGTTAAAGGAAAATTCTTTAGACCATTAAACTTAGTAGTGTTCATTCAAGCTGGACACAAAAAAAAAAAAAAAAAAAAAAAAAAAAAGCTATGCAAACCAGGCAGCTCCCAGAATCTGAACAGGTTCTGAGAACTCCAGTCAACATTGATCTGACAGCCTTTAGAGATAAACAGAAATGAGGCATAGCCAATTATTAATTGGCTACAGCCTAATCAATCAGTTGATTATAGCTAAACTAGCTATTGGCTGTTTAGTTAATTGGCAACTAGGCTTTGTACAACCAAAGCTCAGTTACTGCCCTTTTTTTTTATTATTATTATTATTTTGACAGGCAGAGTGGACAGTGAGAGAGAGACAGAGAGAAAGGTCTTCCTTTGCGGTTGGTTCACCCTCCAATGGCCGCCGCAGCCGGCGCATCACGCTGATCTGAAGCCAGGAGCCAGGTGCTTTTCCTGGTCTCCCATGGGGGGCAGGGCCCAAGCACTTGGGCCATCCTCCACTGCACTCCTGGGCCACAGCAGAGAGCTGGCCTAGAAGAGGGGCAACTGGGACAGAATCCGTCGCCCCGACCGGGACTAGAACCCGGTGTGCCGGCACCACAGGCGGAGGAGTAGCCTAGTGAGCCGCGGCGCTGGCTCAGTTACTGCTTTTAAACTCTATTAGTTTGTTCTGTTGGGTCCAGTGCTGGACCCAACCTTGCCTCCCACAAAGTTTATTTAATAATTCTCCACATTGAGGCCGGCGCCATGGCTCACTGGGCTAATCCTCCACCTTGCGGCGCCAGCACACTGGGTTCTAGTCCCGGGCAGGGGCCGGATTCTGTCCTGGTTGCCCCTCTTCCAGGCCAGCTCTCTGCTGTGGCCAGCGAGTGCAGTGGAGGATGGCCCAAGTGCTTGGGCCCTGCACCCGCATGGGAGACCAGGAGAAGCACCTGGCTCCTAGCTTTGGATCAGCGTGGTGCGCAGGCTGCAGCGCGCTGGCCACAGCGGCCATTGGAGGGTGAACCAATGGAAAAGGAAGACCTTTCTCTCTGTCTCTCTCTCTCTCACTGTCCACTCTACTCTGCCTGTAAAAAAATAAAAAAAATTAACAATTCTCCACATTGAGTCATGTGCTCAGAGTGAGTCTGATTAAAATTTAGGGCATCAGCCCTATTCTAAGTCACCATCATCTTGGGTTTCCAGTGTTGGTACATCATAAGTAGGTTATAGTGTCCTTACCATGTATTTCTTTAGGCTGTTATCATCCCAGCTGAAGAGAGACCAGTTAGTATCTGGCAGATGGTAATACATGGACATTTATAGGGAAACTGCTATTTTGATAAGAAGGTAATAGCAGGAATGTGGAGTATGTGCCATAGCCAAGGTCTCCATAAACCAAACCAAACCAATCAAGATTTGATTGGTCAAAGAAAGAGCTGACAAGGAGGGTCAAAGAAAGAGCTGACAAGGAGTTATTCAGTGTTAACCCAACAACAGCCTGTTGGCAAAGTTTTTCTGGGGGTAATGGAGTCTCCACAATACCCTATCTCTCTATCCATATGCAATTACAAGTAATAGCTACTGCATAGGCTCCTCCATGTTTAGCTAATAAGTAACCTAGCACTCCACAACCTAGTTAAGTTAAAACAAGGGAGTGAGATCAAGTATCTACCAATTAAGCTCCCAGTTTAATATTATCAAGCACAAAAGTGAGGTTCAAAGGAAAATTATGAGTAACAGTCTGATTATGAAAGTTTTGTTCCAATGTCTTGGGAAAAATCGTTCCTGTGTAAGATGTTGACTTGGGAAGCTTTACCTTCAAGTGTCTAATAGGTGTACAGCTCTAGGAGTCCAGAGCGGGCTCCCTTGCATTTTGATATGGACCCAAGTTTGTAGGCCCCTAAGCTTTACTGCAGTGTGGGAGCTGAGTACAACTAGATGTGGTCCTGTCTAATGAGGTGTAAGAACAGTTTATGTAAGCACTGACTATTAAACAGGCCACCAAAAGCAATGGAATTGTATCAACTTTAATGAGTTCATTTTACTTACACATCAACAGTTTCAGCATTTGTTAGGCCACCATGCGAGTCTGCAAATCATTTCTCCAGTATTCCATCAATTCCTACCCCACCAGATGATTATTAGCATACTCACGAAGTCTCTGCACACCGTGTCTAGGAATTCTTACACAATCAAATGGTGCAATTTCAAAGCTACCAAAACCTATACTCATCCTTTCCATGAGCTTTCTCTAAGACCAAGTCATCTTTTGGACCACAGCTGATTGCTAAGACTTTTAGAAAAGAATTAAGAAGGCTGGCGCTGTGGCTCAATAGGCTAATCCTCTGCCTTGCAGTGCCGGCACACTGGGTTCTAGTCCCGGTCGGGGCGCCGGATTCTGTCCCGGTTGCCCCTCTTCCAGGCCAGCCCTCTGCTGTGGCCCGGGAGTGCAGTGGAGGATGGCCCAAGTGCTTGGGCCCTGCACCCGCACAGGAGGCCAGGAAAAGCACCTGGCTCCTGGCTTTGGATCAGCGCAATGCACTGGCTGAGGCGGCCATTGGAGGGTGAACCAACGGTAAAAGGAAGACCTTTCTCTCTCTCTCTCTCTCTCTCTCTCTCACTGTCCACTCTGCCTGTCACCAAAAAAAAAAAAAAAAAAAAAAAAAAAAAAAAAAAAAAAAACTTGTTTCCCTTCCATTTTTAGGCAGTTTGGTTACAAATTTCCTTTCACAAAATTAATCTCACATTTTCTACAGTCATTTTATATGAATTTGGTTATTTTTCCAATGATTTTCTTGTCATTAGGATCTTGCTGTTCTGCTTTAGACCAAATGATTATTTTCCCCTTATAAAACATTTTCTACCCCACACCTTCACCCAAAACATGCCCTGCTTTCCTTGCATAAGGAGTTGTTCTTTCAGTTTTAATTACCATGTATTAGAATTTTAACTCTTAGTAACTCTAATTTCTAGTTCAATCTAATAAGCAGTTTTGATCTATTTAAGTTACCATTTTATAGATAAGCGTCATTTTACACTCTGTATATAAACAGGTTTCCCCATAATACAACATGTTTTGTGTATGCTCACAGACCCCAATACACTCAGCATCCCCAGACTGCCTGGAAATGAGACACACCATTAGCAGAAGTCAGTCGCACCACTAGCAGAAGTCAGTCATTATCAGACATTAAGCTGGTATTCACTAGATGGCAACAAAAATGGCTGACACTCGGCCATTCTCCTATTTGCAAATACTGATGAGTGGACAAGCCTGTTTTTCTTAATCATACTTAATTGCTAAATTTCTGTATTGTCTTACCTGTACTACATGTGTACATTTATTTCTCCTTTGTTTCACCACGAGGGAAGAAATTGTATCTGCCTTGTTTGCCATTATACCCCAGACATAGAACGTGTTATACATAAGTGGGCAAATTTCCATTAAATGCCACACAGACTACCAGCCTGAAACAACTTACATTACTCAATGTCTCCCCTTTAGTCAAGACCCATTCCACATATTGATGAAAGCAGAGAACAGCCGTTTTCTCTTCAGAATTACTAGTAGCACATTCCAAACAATAAAGATAGTTGGGAAACCTCCTGCAATCGAGTATCACATTTATCCTGTCTTCATCAGCCTTTCTTTCTTCAGCACTTAAGAAAAATCTGGAGAGTAATAAAGCAGGTTCAGGGAGAGCAGGTCAAGCAGCCACCTGCAGCACCGGCATCCCATATGGGTGCTGGTTCATGTCCTGGTTGCTCCACTTCTGATCCAGTTCCCTGCTAATGACCTTGGAAAGCAGCAGAAGATGGCCCAAGTGCTTGGGACCCTGCCATCCACGTGAAAGACCCAGAAGAAGCTCCTGGTTTTGGCCTAGCCCAGCCCTGGCCATTGCAGCCATCTGAGAAAATGAGTCAGCAGATGGAAGATCTCTCTCTCCCTTTCTCTCTGTAATTCAACCTTTCAAATAAGTATTAAACTACATAAAGCATGTTCGCTATTTTACCTAACTCAGAAAGACCCAGATATTCAAGTATCTACCACTTTCTTCACCACAACATGACTCCAAGACTTTCAACCACTAAAAAGACTCGAAGATATCACAAGCTTTGATTCCATTTACTTAATTTTTTTTTTTTTTTTTTTTTTTTTTTTGGACAGGCAGAGTGGACAGTGAGAGAGAGACAGAGAGAAAGGTCTTCCTTTGCCGTTGGTTCACCCTCCAATGGCCGCCGCGGCCAGTGTGCTACAGCCGGCGCACTGCGCTGATCCAATGGCTGGAGCCAGGTATTTATCCTGGTCTCCCATGGGGTGCAGGGCCTAAGCACTTGGGCCATCCTCCACTGCCTTTCCAGGCCACAGAAGAGAGCTGGCCTGGAAGAGGGGCAACCGGGACAGAATCCGGTGCCCCGACCAGGACTAGAACCCGGTGTGCCAGCGCCGCAAGGCGGAGGATTAGCCTAGTGAGCCACGGCGCCGGGCCTAGAAAGGGTTTTGATTACTCTTTGGAGACAAGGAAGTTCAGCAGATGGGATGGGATATGGAGAAACTACTTTCACATTTTTTTTTTTTAAGATTTATTTTATTTGAGAGAGTTACACAGAGAGAGAAGGAGAGGCAGAGAGAGAGAAAGTTCTTCCATCCGCTGGTTCATGGCCTAAGTGGCTGCAATGGGCAGAGCTGCACCAGTCTGAAGCCAGGAGTCAGGAGCTTCCTCCAGTTCTTCCCATGCAGGTGCAGGGCCCAAGGACTTGGGCCATCTTCTACTGCTTTTCCAGGCCACAGCAGAGAGCTGGATCGGAAGTGGAGCAGCTGCTATGCCACACTGCCAGCCCCTCACGTTTCTTGAGTCCATTCCTTGTCTCTGAAGCTTAGTACTTCTTGTTGCCCAGCAGTTTATGTTAAACAGGTGGAAACTAACCCTTAGAAAGGATGGAAGAAAGCTTACCATCTCCTTTAAAAAAAACCCCCCTCTACCCACTACATGTCCTGTATTAAATTAGATGGGAGTTGGTTAATGCTTATCTTCACTGAAAGGCTCAGGCATTTGTCCCAAACCTCTGGGAGTGGGGGTAATACTTGTATTGCAAGCCTCATGGTTTCAGTGGTCCTCAGTTCCCAAGCCCTCAGGAAAGCTGTGGCATTACACTCTATCTGGTCTTTAAGGTGTCTGATTCCTGGCAAAGAGCTTCAGAAACCTTTAGAATTTCCTGAGAGAAGTGTCTTTGTTGCGGTAATGATTTACTTGTGTAGTGGGCCTCTAGAGAACATCAGAATGAGACATGGTTCCAGAAAAGCCAAGCACGAGATTAGAGCGTTGGGATTTTCAACAGCCTGCATTCCAGGAGAAGTCAGGGACTGCAGACTGAGTTAAATCATATGAACCATAATTTAACCAATCATGTCTATGCAATCAGATTTAGATAAAATTCTGGACACCAAAGCTCACCAGATCTTCCTGGTAGGTGAACCTATTGACGTACTGAGAGGGTGGGGAGTCCTGACTCCCCGAGGAGCTCTGCATGCCATTCTGGACCTCATCCTGTGTGTAGCTAAATTAAAATTGTCATCATCAAGTACAGATACTTCCCAGCTTATGACAGTTCAATTGAAGACTGTCTGAATTTACAATGGTGGGAGAGTCATATGCATTCAGTAGAAACTGTACTTTCAACCTTGATCTTTTTCTGCTGGGGCTACCAATCTGCTGTAGGATACTCTACTGACCTTGGGCCACAGCGAGTTGCAGCTGCCAGTCCGCTATGTGATCATGAAAGGAGAAAACCCACACTCCACAGTGTACTGTGTTGCTAAGCTATGACGTTCAGTAAGTTAAATGTATTAATTGCATTTCCAACTTATAATACTTTCAACTAAGAAACGGTTTATCAGGATGGAGCACCATCATAAATTGAGTAGCTATCAGTTTAAAGTCAGTCGTTCCCTCTACCACACAACTCTGTTGAGAGGACTTGGCTTAGAAAGACTTTGCTTTGGTCCCAGTGTCAGCAATGGCTCCTCAAGAGGTAGAAATCAGGCAGTGGAAGCAGTGGTTGGGAGAGCGTAAATTCTGGATCTGCACATAAAAGAGGGATTTTTATCCTAAGGCCTTGTTAACTGTTTCCTCAACTAATTCAAGTCAAACATACCTCATCTTCAAAAGGATGACTTCCTATCCATTAGGGATGGAAGGGTGGTTCATTTATTCATGAAGACATAATAGTATCAAAATTAGACTAACTCTGTCATGGAAATACCAGGGCTATCGGTGGTGGCATTCTCTCTCTTTACCAAAAAAACAGTATCTTTTTCAAGTTTTTATTTATAAAATTTACTTTATTTAAAAAGTATATATAATATGTCCCATGATACAAAATGCTAGACACAGTTTTTTGTTTTTTGTTTTTTGTTTTTTGTTTTTTTAAACAGGCAGAGTTAGACAGTGAAAGAGAGAGACAGAGAGAAAGGTCTTCCTTCCATTAGTTCACCCCCCCAAACGACCGCTACGGCCAGCACACTGCGCTGATCCGGAGCCAGGTACTTCCTCCTGGTCTCACATGCGGGTGCAGGGCCCAAGCACTTGGGCCATCCTCCGCTGCCCTCCCGGGCCACAGCAGAGAGCTGGACAGGAAGAAGAGCAACTGAGAGAGAATTCAGCGCCCCGACCAGGACTAGAACCCAGGATGCCGGCGCCGCAGGCGGAGGATTAGCCTAGTGAGCCGTAGACACAGATTTTAAAACAGCATAATGGAAAATATAAATACCTGTTTTCTTTTCCTAATTATATCTTTTGTGCATTTATTATCTTTTCCAGGGCTGGCATTTTTCACAATGTGATTCACTCTTACAGTAAAACCAACTTAAATATAAAAACATATGTGACAAGAGGTGAAACTTCTTTTTCTCCATCTCTTTCTTCCAGATGTTCAACTACATGGATACATTTTTGTGTTCTCCATACACTTTCACAACATACATGCTCTGCATCTTGCTGTTCACTGAACACTCACTGCTATGGCAATCCATTTGATGGGAAAAAAGACACATATAGGAATTAATAACTAAAGTTTCTGCTGGAGATACAAAGTTGATGTTTCTTATAAGGAATGTAAATTTATTTAAGATTTATTTATTTATTTGAAAGTCAGAGTTATACAGAGAGAGAAGGAGAGGCAGAGAGAGAGAGAGAGAGAGAGAGAGAGATCTTCCAACTACTGGCTCACTCCCCAAGTGGCCACAACAGCCAGAGTTGCATGGATCTGAAGCCATGCTGATCTGAAGCCAGGAGCCAGGAACTTCCTTTGGGTCTCCCACGCAGGTGCAGGGACCCAATGACTGGGGCCATCCTTCACTGCTTTCCCAGGCCATAGCAGAGAGCTGGATCAGAAGTGGAGCAGCTGGCACTCCAGGCGGTGGCTTTACCCTTTATGCCACAGCGCCGGCCCCAAGGAATGTAAATGTTGAATATATGAATGAATTAGAGTCTGTGTATAAGAATGTAAACTGCCTGACAGTATACAATTAAATTACAAGTATGCTCTGGCACTCATGCAAATCCAAGGCCTCGTGTTATGGTATTCACTCATCACTGGAGTTAACAGCAATAAAAGGCAAGAGGCAAAATTTCAAGCAAAGTCCACTTGGGAACACAAGGTGCTCGTTAACATGAATGCCTGGCACACAGCAAGTGCTCAGTAAACTTTCACTGATTCCCACTCTTAGAGAAAAGCTCTAGGAGGCAGGTATTTTAGGAGTTGGAGGCACCTAGAACATAGGCTTCTTATGATGAAGACAGAAGCAGCTCTGGGGCCCCAATTTTTCCCCCCAAGTGTCTGCATTGGCAGAAAGTTTGAGTCAGGAGCCAGAGCTGGGAATCAAACTCCAGACACTCTGATGTGGGACAAGGGCACCGTAGCCAGCATCTTAAACACTGGGATATACGCTTGCCCCATAGCTCTTGTTTTTAAGAGCATATTCTTTTGTGAACTTAATCTTGGTTGATGGTACACAGGGGGTGTTTAATGGATTTCTGAGCTATGAATCGTAAGCCTTGAACGTTACCCAACAGGTTGCCCTCATGTATGAGAGTACTTTCAAAAGTTCATGAAAAAACGGGATTAAAAGGTAAGTTTACTTTGGTGCAAAAAAGCTTTGAAAATGAGACATAGTTTTTTTTTATTAATATGAAATCTTTAAAAACTCTTTGTATGCATAGATCGCAAAATTTTTGGCACCAAAATAAGCATCTTTTAATTCTACTTTCCAAGAACTTTTTGAAGTACCCATGTACATTAATAACTATGTTGTCTTTCACGTGAATAACTCAGATCAATTAGAAGTTATTAGCTTAAGGCAGTTTCTCCTTCATTTTGATTCAGGCCTTGGTGAACAGTTAAAGATACAAGCAATGCCTTTAAAAAAATTCCCACCACAGACTCCATGCTGCTCTTAATATCAGACACCCTCTTCTGTAATTAATCTTATTGGATCTTCCCAGAAGAAGCTACTATTAATTTTTTTTTAAAAGATTTGAAAGGCAGAGTTAGAGAGAGGCAGAGACAGAGAGAGAGAGAGGTCTTCCATCTGCTGATTCACTCCCCAGATGGCTGCAACAGCTGGAGCTGTGCCAATCCGAAGCCACGAGCCAGGAGTTTCTTCCTGGTTTCTCATGCAGGTGCAGGGGCCCAAGTACTTGAGCCATCTACCATTGCTTTCTGAGGCCACAGCAGAGAGCTGGATTGGAAGTGGAGCAGCCAGGACTTGAACCGGTGCACATACAGGATGCCAGCGCTGCAGGCGGTGGCTTAACCCTCTACGCCAGAGTACCGGTCCCTACTATTAATTTTTAAGAATTTTATTTATTTATTTGAATTTTATTTAAAGGAAGGAAAGGGAGAGAAGGAAAGAGAATGAGATCTCATGTACTGGTTCACTCCCCAACTCCCCAAATGCCAGCTACAACTGGGGCTGGGCCAGGCTAAAGCCCAGGAACCCAGAACTCAATCCAAGTCTCCCGCGTGGGTGGCAGAGACCGACGTACTTGAGCCATCACTTGCTGCCACCAAGGGTGTGCACTAGCAGGAAGCTGGATTGGAAGCTGAGGAGCCAGTATTCAAACACAGCACCCGGCATGGTATGCTTCATGGGTGCACTGAGCGCCTGTAGGGAGGCCACCATTACTGAGTGTCAGAAGCAGCGTAGAAGAGGAGAGATTATGCAGTGGGGGACATGGAGGAGGACCCTGGACAAACATTTTCTTTTCATAATTGGAAGTGGAAGAGAGTGAACAAAAGCTAGAAAGAAACTAATAAAAATAATCAAAACAGGTCCATAGGTGTGGCTTGCATTTTGGCACGACTCGATCTGCTATGATCCCCAACTTTGCTTTTTAAAAAACCACGACGCTGATAAAAGTAATGTTTACCCACAAGAAAATATTATTCAAAGATATCTGGTAACAGTTGCTCAAATACTGCTCTCTGCAGCCACGTTACATAAAGCTACCTAGAGCGCTAGGAGTCCGCTGGTGAGGTTCCCACAGTGTCCTTCACAGTCGGCTTCCCTGCAGGACGAGCTGACGTACACAGGACGGCGAGTGTGGGCCGACTTAGAGCTCTTCTTTCAAAGGCTTCTTCCTGTGGCACCGGCAGACGGAAGTGTCATCGGCCGGCTGAGGCACGAGTTCCATTCCCTCACGGACTTCGGGTTTGCTGGACTGGCGCTCGGCGTATTTCTGAAATGTGTATTTGAAGGCAACGGAAAGATTAGTCCACACTTCACCGCACTGCCTCCCCCACCAAACCCCTGCACCCAGTCACTGTCATCCCTTCTAGTTCCTGGGTGGCTTCAGGCGCAAACTAAAGGCCTGGCTTATTCCATCAGACTAACATTGTAACCTCAGTGATTATTGGCACTACTGCAACATTCCAGAATCTAGCATAGAACCCCAATGCACGATTTTACATGTAGGTAGAAGCTTCCACCACAGGAAGGGCCAAGCTTAACGTTCCTGTTTGAATCAAAGAGCAGTTCTCAGCATGTGCCCCCACCTGTAAATGGAGGATTAACTTTGTTCAAAACTCAAATCAGCAAAGATGATATTAACTTTTCAAAATAAAGCCGGTGGGCCCACACATCCTTCCCTGTAGGCCTGCAGTTGCACATAACTAAAAATGGTCATGGGCCTCTGACATGCTTTCCCCCTCTGGCCATGGACAGAACTGGATATTTCATTCAAGGGCCCTGTGTGCATTTAGCAGCACATTCCCGGTACGGGGCCAAACCCGAGAAAATGGTGACATGAACAGGTGAGTTCAGCAGATATTTTAAGGAAAAACCTCTACTAAAATTAAAGCTGGACAGGGGGAGGGGGGCTGCTTCTCGGAGATGGTGTAATTTGCCATTTTTATTTCTCTACAAGAGGGTAGCAGCCAATGGCAACTGAGCAAACTTATTTTGCCAACAAAGATATAAGTTTAGGTTACAAACAAATATGTATTTCCTTTTTTTTTCTTTCTAGAGAGATTTTACTGAGTAAACGACAAAGTGGTCACTCAAAGGACTGATCCTCAGGATCCTGCAGGAACTGGGGCGAGCTGTTAGAACGGTGTGAGCATTTCTCACTGCTGTGACCGCTTTACACAGACACCTTCACATTTGCTTTCCACGCTGTACTTTGAGAGCAAAGGCATGGACCTTCAATTGCAAGGAGAATAAGGAGGGGAAATTTCAAGCAGAAAGAGAGGTTAATGATCTCCAGTTCAACCTTCTCACTTCCCAGATGAGGAAAGATGAGGGTCGAGAGACTCCTACACAGAAAGTCCATAAGGCATTCAACAAAGCGAGCACAGCAGATTTTAAAAAAAAGTGGAAGCCACAAGGGATTAGCACTGCTCCTCTCTTCCCATCGGCTGGGACTTGGGGTCAGCGACAGTTTCACCAGGTGACTCTCTGAACCCTTCAGGAATCCTTAGGCACAAAGCGCTCAGGCCAAGCGGAGGTCTGTGGACACCTGACGAGGCGGAGGGACGCTCTGAACAGACCTGGAGGACTCTGTAGTAGTAGCAGTACAGCCGGTGTGGCTGCAGCAGCTCTCTGGCCATCAACTGCCCTTCTTTTGCAATCTTCTTGGCTTCTTCATCATTTTCCTAAAAAGGTTTTTAAAACATGAATGAAAGTAGCTCCTGTGGCTCCCAAGAAATCCAGGGGTGAGTGTGAGGTGGGACAGACATGTGCACAGCAGGGCACAGATGGAACATAATGGAAATAAAACTTAAATGGAAGTGTGAATTTTTTTTGAAATTTTTGTTTCCTTGAAATATGTCCAGAATCAACAGCAGAATCATTCTGTATATTCTTAGAAGATTTGCAGTCCACTATTATACAGAATAAGGATTTTTAAAAAGATTTATTTGAAAGGCAGAGATATAGAGAGAGAAGGAGAGAGAGAGAGAGAGACAGAAAGAGAGAGAGAATTTCCCATCCACGGGTTCACTTCCCAAATGGCAACAATAGCTGGGGCTGAGCCAGGCCAGAGCCAGGAGCCAGGAGCTTCTTCTAGGTCCCATTTGTGTGCAGGGGCCCAAGCATTTGGGTCATCTTCTGCTGCTTTCCCAGGTACATTAGCAGGGAGATGGATCTGAAATGGAACAGCTGGGACTTGAGCCAGCTCCCATATGGGATGCTGGCACTGCAGGCAAAGGTTTAACCTTCAACGCCACAGTGCCAGCCCCAGAATATGGGTTTTCTATATGAAGTATTCTTCATGCTTACACAAACAAGAACATACAAAATGTAAATTACAGACTGAGAAGACCAGAGTGAAAGTGTTTTATGTACAAGAAAACCTTTCAGGCATTTACAGTTATTCATTACTTAGAGAAAAGATGCAGGATAAAAAAAGAAAAAAGAAAAACACAGGTTCTTTTTTTTTTTTTTTTCTTTGACAGGCAGAGTGGAGAGTGAGAGACAGAGACAGAGAGAAAGGTAAAAACACAGGTTCTTAGCATGCTATGTTCTCTCCTAAGAATTACAAGTTTCCCATAAAATAGGAATTCCTTTCTTTAAAAGGGAAAGTATTAAAACGCTGTTTTTTTAATAAAACTATAAAATTTACCCTCCCATTCTAACACTTTATTCTATTTCTAAGCTGCCATACTTGGTTATGGAAATAACTCGATGCCTAAGGCAGAACTGTTTTTGTGACCCTTTATAGGAGGCACAACTGCTTGGTAATGGCTTTTCCTATGGGCAGCATGGCAGAAAATTAACTATTTTCCAGAAACGTAATTAGGTAACTTGACTATTCCCAATGCTGGAGGAATAGTCCTGCAGTACTAATGACCGAATTTTTTAATTACAACAATATAGCCTTTAACAGCTGTTGTTTTATAACAACAGTTTGGCTCTGACTAAATCCTTAAATGAAGCTTTTAAATGTTTTTATACCATGAGAACTGATTCATTCTGTTCTCAAGTGGAGAGGGCTAGGCTGGGCAGTCAGGGGAAGAACCCCAAGCTCACTTGCTGGGTGACTGAGGAAGAGCCAAGATAACTGCACCAGAGCCTGCAGAGGGGCTGTTGCACCAGGGGAGAAGGGGGCTTACTGGGACTGTGGAACAGAGGCCAAACACGCATGGTCATTTCTCTTTAACAGAGACGCTTATGAATGCACTCTGTTTTCATAGCCTTCGATTCCATTGTGCCAAATGAAACTGTGTTGTGATGGGATTCGTGTAACTAATACTGGTGGATTGAAAATCGCAAGAAGCATACCTTGGCCCATTTAACCTTCTCTAGTAGATCACTAAGATTTCTTTTAATGGGAACATAATGCTTCCAAGGCTTCAGTGCCACGTAGAAATGTTCATAATACGGTGAGTCCTGCTTCAGAACCAGGCTGTCTCCCAGCATGAGATATGGATACCTGTACGCAGCCACAGTCCCATCCACATTCACCTGATACTTGTACTGCAGGATTTAAAAAGACAAATATAAACCAGAAACAAAACTTTTAAGTCACTTGTGCTACACTGGCTTCTCGTCAATACTAAACACAAAGGAATTATTTTCCATTTTCCAAATAGTGTGTTTGAAAATTTTATTTTGTAACATATTTTCTTTGTACTAAAATCCTAAGAAATCTTCAGTATATTGGTTTTAAGAAATACAGTGCACTGAAAGACAAGCTAATAAATAATCTCAGGCAATAGAAATGAGTATCTGCTCCAATTACATCTACATAATGGAGAATCCAGATTTCTATAATCAGGTATTAAAACCAATTCTTAAAAGTTACTAAAACTGAATACTACTAACAATGCACATTTTCATTTACACATTATTTAATTTGTTTCTTGTTCTCAACCTATGAGATAAGAAGACATCATTATCTTTATTTTACAGCTTTAAAGTTGAAAAGACAGAAATCTGGGAAAGTTCTTACTCTGTATATTTATTGCATCAATACATTTTTATTTATATTTCAAAAGCATTTTTCATAGACATTAAACCTCATTCAACTATAATATTATGAAACAAATATTATTAACGCTTTCTACCACTTTGCAAACAAGAAAACTGATACCTAGAGAAATTTATAAACCTCTATTCTCTGAGTCCAAATCTCTTGATCTTCTTATTATGTCACACTGAATTGAAGAGGCTATCCTCCCAGATTTGGTAATTAATTATATCTTAGATAATTTATCACATCATTCATATGTTTATCTCTTTTGAACTCATGATAATGTCCTGTGGAGTTGGGCAGTTCAGAGACCACAGACACTAAGAACCAAAGGTCCTGCTGCCAGTGACAGGGCGGGATAAGAGGCAGGACCTGAACCCTGATTCTGTCTTGTATCTTCTAGATGTGGAATTTATACTTTATTAACAAAAGACATCTGAAATCACTTCATGTAAAATACATCTCTATTCCCAGTTTATTGAAACCAATCCACAAAGAGAACAAGAGAAATAAATACATCCAAAACCCAAGTTAACCCTGGTACTATAGTTTGAGCATTACAGATCTGAATTAGTTGCTGGACAAGGTTAACAGTGAAGAAATGGAAATCACAAAGAGCATCTTCATTCCCTGTGTCAGATAAAAGAGCATACAAGATGTGCCGTTCACAAACAGGAGAAATTTGGACTTTCAACACAAGTTCATCCTTTATAGCCATACAGGAAGACTGAAAGGCATACCTTAAAAAAATCAAAGAAACCTATCAACTTGGCTTTTCCAAGTTCCTTTTCTTTCTCTTGGAAAAAGAAATATCCTGTAATTCCTGCATCTAGTAGCTGCGGATTCTCTTTGGACAGCTGTACCAACTGGAGCCTCTCCTCTCGGCTATCTCTACCTCTGAAGAAAGCTTTTTCTGTTTTATTGATCCAGGAAGGGCCTAGAAGTTTGAGGCCATAAAAAAATTATGATTATGAAGTTGACAATTATACAACCATTTTTAATTTACCATTGTTATTTAAAATGTTAAACCCCTTTTATCATCAACTTATCTTCAAATGTGGATGTTATTTCCAAAACATATGGAACTAGGTCTTAATTTGCTAGAATGCTTTGAAGTTTAGACTTTCAAAAACAGTCCTTTTATTTGCTGTATTAACAAATGCTCTAATTTCACCCATTTGTCTACTAATGAGAGCTTGTACAAGAATTGGTACTTTCTGTTGTACCACACCAGGAAATACCCAAAATAATGCTGGACTAAGTTCAAAGCAAAAAGAGATTTAATGATTTGACCCACTCACAAAGGCATTAGCTTCTTCCACCTTTTCTGTTTCATAATCACAAACGAAGCAGGCTTTTGTTCTTAGACAAGGTGGCCAGGAAAAACTGCATAACTCAGTGACATCCACAAGCTTTACCACTCAAGACTGCTCAGCATTCTGGACACAGGAAAGACTTTTTCTAATATGCTATTAAGTACATAAGATAGATATATCTTATCTTTATTGGAAGGGAACTAATCTGGCAGAATTAATTTAATTATCTATTTTTATTGTGTTAAAAATAGAAATCTTGTTTAACACCTGTCAGTGTTCTAAGGAACATATCATAAAACAGAAATTAGAGGGAGTCAAACCTTTTATTATTTTAGGACACTCCCTAGAAATCCAGTCATCAAATTAGAAGTAAGTTTTCACTTCATCTTATATTTTACAAAAAAGTATCTAATCTTCTCCACCAAGTAAGTCTACAAAAACAAAATAAACGGCAACCAAGGCTATAAAAACAAGGAGGGGTTTGTTCTACTCAGGGAGTTTGCATTAACTAAAAGGTGCACCGTACTTGCATTAGTGCAAGGCCATCAAACAGGGGGAAAGGAACTCAGACATTAAAGGATCAAGAAGGCAGAAAAGGAAAGGGGAGAATTCCTTACAAAACAGTAGAGGCAGTAACATCTGATTTGCACTATTATCATTATTTACAGATCATTTATTATTTTAAAAAATTCTTTCATTTCACCCAACATTATAAAGGCAATGGAATCAGAATTAAAAGTGAGAACTTTACTAAATATACATTTTTAAAATGGGATTTACAAGTAATCAACTCAAAAAGAGATTCAGTTACAGCAGGTGTGGGCATTACTAGCCCAGACCATGTATCTTTAATTTCGGGATTAGGAGAATCCTAAACAAACCACTTCAGCGTTTAGGGTACTGTTTCTCTTTTTTTCTTGGTTAGAAAATAAGACTGGTTATTTAGCTGTATACATTTACTCTCTCTAACTGGATAATACCGTCACTTTTCTTTTTTCTTCTAGACTTTTTCTTAGAGAAATCACTTTAATTTACCTGTATTTCCCTGAATAGAGAGGAGATCATTTGTCACACCCCTCATTGCTTCAAGTGTGGAGTGGGTGATGTCGTATGTTGGAAGGATAATATCTCTTGAATCCTGAGAGCCACACCATGAAATGATTGGTATAGGGCCAGGGGTTTCATTCACTCTTCGATGCTCCAAGGGCCAGTCTCCAAGATTGATATAAAATTCTAAGTCTGGGAGAAGGACCTAAATAAACAAAAGTATCAACATCAGTGCTGATGTCTTCAGTACTAAACACTACAGTTCTTTGACTTTTTAAGTATTGCTGATAGCACAGACCATTTGAAAACAGAAGAGAACACCTTGCAGCTCTCAGTAGTATCCAGGAACCATGGCTGAGGATAGTACAAGGCAAATTCACTTAACCAGCTGTCAGCTCCCTCTGTCTACAGGGGTTTCTACAATTTAGCATTACAGCAGTGGAAACAAGGTAAAGCAGTATGAGGAGTAGCTTTGAGAACCCTCTCCAGCAGCTGCCCAAGCAAGAATCTACAAGTCTCCTTCAGGATCCCCTTCTTGACCACACTGACCTGTTTCTTGGATCTGCCACCCTATTTTCACGTCCACAGTCACTGCCTTGGTTTAGGCTCTTATCATCTCTTGCCTCGACTGCTACAATAGTTCCTTACTAAGTGTTCTGATTCTGTCCTGTTCCCCACTCCAATCTATTCTCTGACCAAATTCATAAAACCCAAATTAATGTCACTGCTAATCTTAACATTACCTTAAGCCCATGGACAAGGAATAAATGCTGGCTGGAATTTAAGTTCTCAAGATCTTACTGTAGCTTAGCTTGAAATCCACTTGCCTAAGGACCAGTAAACTTCAGGCTACTGTCTGAAAATGCCATCCATTTACTATGTCATTCCCTTTGCTTGGAGTGCTCTTCTACTTACTCAACTTGTCAGTCCCTTTTCTCATCCGTCAAGCCGAGATCTAACCTTACTTCCTCCATGACTTTCCCTCCTCTATGACTTGAACCCTGGGTCCCTGCTTTTCCTAGAGGTCTAACAAGCTGTGGTACAACTTTGAAAGAACAAAAACAAGGCCCACTAGAGTAGGCTGCTTAAAGACCAGGTCTGAGTGCTATTTATCTTAGATTTCTTCCATGCCACCTCAGCAAAGAAGCGGGAACAAAAGTGAAGAGTAAAGGATGTGAGAATTCACCCTCTTGCTTGTCTATCATCCACGCATTCATTAATAAACCCGGCATCAGAAATTCTTAGTAGGCAGCAGGGTTTCTGATCCTTGCAGAACTGACATCTGGGGTTGGCTAATTCATTGCTGTGGGGACAGTACTGCACGTTGCAGTGTGTTTACTCACCGGATGCTACTAACAATTCCTGAGTTGTGACAACCAGAAACATCTCTAAACACTGCCAAAGGTCCACAAAAGGACAAAATCATCCCTGGCTGAAAGCTACTGTGATACAGGCAAGAACATGAGTACAGGACACAGTACAGGGCAGAGCTGACAGGTGGTAGCCTAGGAAGAGAGCTCTCCTTTAGGATCAGGTGCCTATAACATGCTCATATGGACACATTGTGAGCTGGCCATAGTGGGAGGGTGACTGCTATTTAAAATAAGAGCTGACATCAGCCACACATTCACCATACTTGGGAAATTATATGAGAAACTTGGGGGATTCTATCGGGAAGTTCCTACCCAGAAAACTGTCTTATGGTTTAAAAAATGGTCTTGATTGTCTCCCTGGGTGAGAAGGATAAAATGACCTGCCTCCATCCTTTTTTTTTTAAATAAATATATATTTCTTATTTTTAACTTTTATTTAATGAATATAAATTTCCAAAGTACAGCTTACGGATTACAATGGCTTCCCCCCTATAACGTCCCTCCCACCCGCAACCCTCCCCTTTCCCACTCCCTCTTCCCTTCCATTCACATCAAGATTCATTTTCGATTCTCCTTATATACAGAAGATCAGTTTAGCATACATTAAGTAAAGATTTCAACAGTTTGCTCCCACACAGAAACACAAAGTGTAAAGTACTGTTTGAGTACTAGTTATAGCATTAAATCTCAATGTACAGCACACTAAGGACAAAGATCCTACATGAGGAGTAAGTGCACAGTGACTCCTGTTGTTGACTTAACAAATTGACACTCTTGTTTATGGCCTCAGTAATCACCCTAGGCTCTTGTCATGAGCTACCAAGGCTATGGAAGCCCCCTGAGTTCACTGACTCTGATCATATTTAGACAAGGCCATGGTCAAGGTGGAAGTTCTCTCCTCCCTTCAGAGAAAGGTACCTCCTTCTTTGATGACTCGTTGTTTCCACTGGGATCTCACTTGCGGAGATCTTTCATTTAGTTTTTTTTTTTTTTTTTTTTTTCCCCAGAGTGTCTTGGCTTTCCATGCCTGAAATACTCTCATGGGCATTTCAGCCGGATCCACATGCCTTAAGGGCTGATTCTGAGGCCAGAGTGCTGTTTAGGACATCTGCCATTCTATGAGTCTGCTGTGTATCTCGTTGCCTGCCTCCATCCTTCACCCTGAATCATCAGGAACAAGAAAGAACAAACGCTGGTTTGAACAGATCTGCTCAAGGGGAATTTAAGTGCAGCATTGGTGGAAAGGGGGGTGAATAATGGGACAGAAGAAAGTTGTTGGGAGATATGGAGAGCCTGAAAGACAGGAGAACCAAGCATATTTAGTAAGTGGCCTAGACCCGAAGGCCGAAGACAGCCAGACAGAAATTCCCAGAGGTAAGAATGACTGAGAGTCTGATCAGTACAGGGATCTTTTTACTTTAAAAATATTTATTGATTTATTTAGAGAGAGAGGGAGACAGAGACACACAGAGAAAGCTCTCATTCACTGGTTCATTCCCCAAATGCTTGCAAAAGCTTGGGGTTGGCCAGGCCAAAGTCAGGAGCCAGGAATCCATCTGGGTCTCCCATGTGGGTGGCAAGGACTCAAGTACCTGGGCCATCAGCTGCTGCCTTGCAGGGTATGCATCAGCAAGAAGCAGGAATGGGGAGCAGAGCCGGGACTCTATCCCAGGTACTGCAATATAGGATGTGGGCATCCCAAACTGTCTGACTGCCATGCTAAGTGCCAGCCCTCAGTGTCTATTTTTAAATGTTAGGGGTTTTGTTTATTTTTAAAGTCGCACGAGTACAAAGTAATCTCTATTACTCTAACCTTCCATAAAATGTGTCATGCACACTCTTTTCAAGAGGTGCTTGGGGTGGCACTGTGGCGTAGTGGGTAAAGCTGCCGCCTGCAGTGCCAGCATCCCATATGGGCACCGGTTCAAGCCCCGGCCGCTCCACTTCCAATCCAGCTCTCTACTATGGCCTGGGAAAGCAGTAGAAGATGGCCCAAGTCCTTGGGCCCCTGTACCCACATGGGAGACCAGGAAGAAGCTCCTGGCTCCTGGCTTTGGATCAGTGCAGCGCAGGCCACTGCAACCAATTGGGGAGTGAACCAGAGGATGGAAGACCTCTCTCTCTCTTTCTGCCTCTCCTTCTCTCTTTGTAACTCTTTCAAATAAATAAATAAATCTTTATATATAAATATAAAAAGAGGTGCTTAAGATAAGTGTGCTCACTTCAGCAGCACATATACTAAAATTGGAACGACACAGAGAAGATTAGCATGGCTCCTGCGCAAGGGTGACACGCAAATTCGTGAAGCGTTCCATACTAAAAAAAAAAAAAAAAAAAGGAAAATGTGCTCTAGGTTCAGGTCATTTGAGAAGAGAACAGTGGCAGAGGTGATTAATAGCCCTAGACTAAACAAGGTTCTAGTCCTATCTAACCAACTGTAAAGGCAAAACTCAATCTGAAAGGAGGGAGTATTCTTCAGGAACAGAGAACTTAAAGAAGTGACTTTGAGGCTATAAACATCTAAGCATTCACAGAGACCTTGGGAGTGTACTGTATGGACCAGCTACCTAGGCTAGAGGTTCAAGCCTTTCAATTTAAATCTCACAGGAAAGACAGATCCATTTTCATCCTTTTGCCATTATAATTCTAAGCATTTAAATGTTCGAATGCAACAAGGCAACAATAGGATTACTGGGGTCAGTTCATTCACTGTCTTACCTTTCTTGCTAGTGACAGCAAAATCTCATCAGAGAACATTTTGAAGTCTGTGTATTTCCCTAAAGATCTCCGGTAAATGCGATTATTGAGGATAGTGTAATGAACAATGGCGCCCCTCTCATCCCCAAACCTTTTGGGGACTTCATTTAGCATCTGCTGAAGATTGATGCTGGGGAAGGAAGCAAAATCTTTGGCAATCTGTGGTTCCTTGGTCGGGCAGGACAGGGTTTTCTGCCAGACGTGGGGCTCCTCTTCCGGACACTCACAGTACTCGTGGTACACTGGTCCTAGGGGGACAAAACAGAGAAGGCCACACGCCTTTAACAAGCACCCACACAGGCAGCTGTTTCTGCCTCCTTAATCAATTTGAAGATTCTCCACAGATGAACTCCCCTAGACAAGTCAGTGGTACAAGACCTGGTTCAGGGTCCGATATCCCCGCTTTCTGTCCCTTTTTCCAAACATCTTGGACATCCTAGCACAGCACATGCACTCTCTTCAAGTAATCTACTCTGGGTCAACTGACTGATAAACTCATGTCTAGTGAGATATAAATGACTGAGGAAAATAAAACAATTTGCCTTTCAACACGGTAAAAGAGATTATATTGTTTTAGCCTTTAGAATATAGTAGGGATGATAATTTCCTAAAAACAAGATGGCGTCTCCTCCTCTGAATCCTTAAAATCACCTTCATCAGCATATCTCAAAGAAGAAATATGTAACCCTGGTTGGGGGAGGTCTGGTAGTATAACTTTAATTGGCCAATAATAGCATTTAATTTTTCCAAAGATTTTATTAAAATTATGTGAATTTTATATCTTGTTGTAAGATATATATTTCACATAAGAATAATTGGTTAAATTATTATATTTCTTGAGCATTTGTACTTTAGGCCAAGATGAGTAACAGGGACTGACCTAGCTTTCCACCCAGGACTATTAAAAAAATCCAGATGAAATAAATGAAACAACAGTTCTCAAGACACTGGACACCATGCAAGGTAGGACACAGCTGAGTCTGAGAGTAGGAAAGAACTAAGGTGAAGACTACAGTTCCTAGAGTTTACTGTTTAAAGGCTGCAGTGAGGGAAGGCAACTGTAGGTAGACCCTGGCAGTCGTGCTGAGTTGAACAGGCTGGGCTGAGAGTCCTGGGAGATCAAGGCAGCTAGAATTTGTAGGACAGAGATCTGAAAGAAGAGACCTGTGCGCAGAGAGGACTCCAGAGATCTGCACAAGACTCCTTTCAAACACATACTCAACAGAGCAGATGACCAGTGTGTGGATGTGCAGAAACCATCCAGACAGGGGAGCACCCACCAGAAATACCTGCAGGGAAGAATGTCCACAGCTCACAGAGGCCTCAGGACAATGCTACTGGTGCTGGCCACACTGACAGCCTCCTAACTCATGGGGCTTGAGGACAGGGTGCAGAAAGGTATTGCCTCGGTAGGGGGAAATAATTAGCCCTAGACTACACAAGGTTTTAGTCCTATCTAACAAACTGTAAAGGCAAAACTAAAAAGAATTATTTCTAAGTAACTCAACCACATAACTTCGTATCCCTGGGAAAAGCTCAAGAGGATGAAAAGCACCAAGAGATGAAAAATATGATGTCTGGGATTCATGACAAGTTGGACATTAGAGAAGCAAAGATTAGTGAGCTTGAAGACATAGCGATTAAAAAAAAAAACTATACAAAATAAAATAGTAAGAAAAAAGAATTTTAAACAAATGGAAGCGTATCACGAACCATGGGATGATTTCAAGCCTAACAAATGGGCAATCAGAATCCTCAAAGGGGTTTAAGTAGAACAGAAAAAATATTTAAAGAAATAGTAGTCAAGATTTTTTCTAAACTGAATGATAATTTTTCTAATTGGATTAAAACTATGAATTCAAACATCAAAGAAGCTCCATAAAACCCAAGCAAATGGGGCCAGTGTCATGGTGCAGTGGCTTCAGCTGCCACCTGTGATGCCAGCATCCCACATGAGCACCAGTTTGAGTCCCATATGCTTTACTTTTCATTCAGCTCCCTGCTAATGTGCCTGGGAAAGCAGTGGAAAATAGCCCAAGTACGTGGGTACCTGACACCCATGTCAGAGACCTATAATGGCGTTTCATCAGCCTGGCTCAGCCCTGGCTGTTGCAGCCATTTGGGGAGTGAACCAGCAACAGAAGATCTCTTTTCTTTGCTCCCTCCTTCCCTCCTTCTCTCTCTCTCTCTCTCTCTCTCTCTCTTTATCTTTCTCTCTTCCTTGTTTTTAAGGATTTATTTATTTGAAAGCCAAAGTTAGAGAGAAAGGGAGACAGAGAAAGACAGATCAATCTTCCATCCACTGGTTCACTACCCAAATGGCTGCAACAGCTGGAGCTGGGCCAAACCAAAGACAAGAAGAGCCAGGAGCTTCCTCTGGGTCTTCCAAGTAGGTGCTGGGGCCCAAGCACTTGGGCCATCTTCTGCTGCTTTCCCAGGTGCATTAGCAAGGAGCTGGATCAGAAATGGAGCAGCAGGGACTTGAACTGGCACCCATATAGGATGACAGCATTGCAGGTGGAGACTCCACTTGCTATGCTATGGTGCCAGCCCCAGAAGATCTCTTTCTTCCTCTCTCTCTGTAGCTCTACCTTTCAAATAAATAAATCTAAAATACAAACAACAACAACAAAAAAAACTCCAAGCACAAAATATATGAACAAAATTAAAGCTATACCATGATATGCAATAAACAAACAGCTCAAAACAGTTGATAAGCAGAAAACCTTAAAAGCAATACAGAGGAACACTGATAAGCATAATGGTAAAGTTTACTGTTGGAAATGACAGAAGTAAAAAGTCTGTGGGATAACATCTGTAAAGTACTATGAGAAGAAAACCCTGTCAACGTAAATTCTATACACAGAGAAAATGACTTAAAAATGAAGGCAAAGGGCGCTGGCACTGTGGTGAGGTAGGTAAAACCACCACCTGAGGTGCCAGCATCCAATATGGGTGCTGGTTCAAGACTCAGCTGCTCCACTTCCCATCCAGCTCTCTGCTTCAGCCTGAAAGCAGCAGAGCATAGTCCAAGTGCTTGGGCCCCTGAACCGGTGTGGGAGACCTGGAAGCAACTCCTGGCTCCTGGCTTCAGATTGGCCATTGCGGCCATTTGGGGAGTAAACCAGTGGGTGGAAGGTCTCTCGGTCTCTCTGTTTCTCTCCCCCTCCCTCTCTCTCTCTCTCTCTCTCTCTGTCTCTGCTTCTTTGTAACTCTGCCTTCCAAATAAATAAATCTTAAAAAAAGCAAGCAAGCAAACAAGCAGACAGGCAGGCAAGGGGCTGGCACTGTGGCATAAAACTGCCACCTGAGGTGCCAGCATCCCATATGGGTACTGGTTCAAGTCCCAGCTGCTCCATTTCTGATCCAGCTTCCTGCTAATGTACCTGGGAAAGCATCAGAAGATGACTCAAGTGCATGGGGCCCTGCACCCATGTGGGAGACCCAGAAGAAGCTTCTGGCTCCTGGCTTTGAATCAGCCCAACTCTGACCATTGCAGACATTTGAGGACTAAACCAGCAGATGGAAGATCTCTCTCTGCCTCTCCCTTTCTCTCTCTGTAATGCTGCTTTCAAATAAATAAATAAATGCTTTAAAAAAAAAAGAAAGAAAACTAAATACTGCCAGACACTCAAAAGCTTGAAGAATTCATTGTTAGTGTTCTTACAATAGAAGTAATATTAGTGGAAATCACTGAGGCACTTAGAAATTGTGATCTAAACAAAAGAATGAAGAGTATTGAATATGGGAATTACATGGGTAAACATATATTTTTTCTTCTCACTAAATCTCATTAAATTACTCAATTTTTTTTCTCCTTAAAATTACAAGTTAAAGGGTGGGCATTCTGGTGCTGTAGGTTAGGCTGTGGCTTGGGACATTTGCATCCCTTATTGGAGTTTATGGATTGGAGTCCTTAGCTACACTTCCAGTCCAGCTTCCTGCTAATGGCTCAATCCCTGCCACCCACATGGGAGACTCGGATGGAGTTCTGGGCTCCAGTCTGTGGCCCAGCCCAGCCCAGCCCTGGTTGTTGTGGCCATCTAGGGAGAGAACCAGTAGATGGAAGATCTGGCTCCGGCTCTGCCTTTCTGTCATGTTGCCTTTCAAAGAAATAAATGCAACATTTTATAAAAAAAATCTCAGGTTAAAAGATCTAAATGTAAAATCTGAAGCTACGAAACTACTACTTGCACACCCATGTTCATTGCAGCTATTCACAAAAGTCTAAGACACCAAAATAGGCAGTGATGTTTTTTGTGATAAGCCTCAAAAGCACTGGCAACAAAAGCAAGACCAGACAGATGGAATGATACCAAGCCAAGAGGCCTCTGCACAGGAAAGGAAATAATCAACAAAGGGGAGACACAACTGACAGAACAGGAATAAATATTTGTAAGCTATACACTTGACAAAGGATTAATATCCAAAATAAATAAGTAACTAAAAACACTTCATTAACAACAACAAAAAATCCAGTTAAGAATTGGGCAGAGGATCCGAATAGACACATCAAAAAAAGAAATACTAAGTGGCTAACACACACGTGAAAAAATGTCAGTACCACTAGCCATCATGGAAATGCAAATCAAAACCACAATGACATGCCTTTCCACTCCAGTCAGAATGGCTGTTATCTAAACTGCAAAAGACAAATGTTGGTGGGATATAGAGGAAATAAAACCCCAACACACTGCTGGTGGGAGTGCAAATTAGTACAGTTACTGTGGAGACCAGTATGGAGGTTCATGAAAAAATTAAAAATACATCTACCATATGATCCAGCTATATATTCGGGGTACATATCCAAAGGAAATGAAATCAGCCTATCAAAGAGATACCTGCACTCCCATGTTCATTGTAGCACTATTCACAATAGCCAAGACATGGAATCAACCTAGGTGTCCATCAATGGATAACTGGATAAGGAAAATGTGGTATACATATGCAATATAATATTATCCAGCCACAAAAACTAATGAAATCTTAACATCTGCAGTGTAATGAATGGAACTGGAAATCATTGTGTTAAATGAAGCAAGACAGAAATAGGAAGATATGTTTTCTCTCATGTAAAAGTTAAAAGAAACCATGTATATATTTACATGTATATGTATATATATACGTACATACAATCTGAATTTGAGATAGTAATTACTAGAAGTTGGGAAGGGTGGGGGAGGGACACAGAGGGAGGTTAGCTAATGGGTATTGAAACACAGGTGGAGAACAATGGGGTGACTATGGTTCATGATAATGGATTATACACTGCATAAAGGACTGGAAGAGAAGAGCTTATTGGCTCTGAACACAGTGAAGAGATAAGGACATGGAAAGGTTAATAGCCTGTTACGATCACTTTACACTGTGTATATGTATTCAAACATTGCAGTATACCCTGTAAAAATGTATAAATATTACATGTTAACTCAAAATTCAAAAAAATAAAATAAAAAAAAATGAACTTCAGCATGTATACAGTGTTTATTTTGTGGCACATGACTTCAAGGTCATCGTAAACCATTCTGAAAGGCATGGGCCCTACACATAAGACTAGCTCTGGGTTATATAATAATCACTTACCTTTTAAAATATAGGGAGATTGAGCCACATGTTCACCACCATAAAGGACCTCTATCTTCAGCCCTTTGTTGACAGTTTCATACATTCTATATCTCATCAAAAACGTTCCATCATTCCTGTCCAAAGGTTTAGGGACATGAATCCGGACCAGCTCTTTAGATGAAAGAGATTTGACTACTACTTTGAATAACGTTTCACCTGAAAAAGGAAAAGAAATAAATAACTCTACTACTTAATGATTATCATGCCATCATTGGAAATGTCTCTAGATAGAAGCTACTTTTTCCTGTAGCATCAATGGTAAACAAGATGTTTCCAGCTTGGAAGAAAAGAACTACATCTGGTTCATGTCTTCAAACCAAGAATCTGATTCAACATTGGACACCTCAAGTCCATAATGACTTACAGAATGAACAAATTCAATTCATAAAAAAACATTAAAGCCAGGATAGTCGAAAAATCTAAGAACTCTAAGAATGACAGTCTTTTATAGTATTTCAATTTTCTCCTTGTAAAATATACAAGCTTTCTTTGTATATCATTTAAATATGTAAGAATTCTCATTTCTGAATTTCTCCCTTATTAAACTCAAATTTCAAGTGATATTTTTAAGCCTATTCCTTTAGGTAAAAAGAGATTATATCTAGTTATCACACTGTATACATACATACATACATACACACACAATTTACATACCTTTGTAAATATTAGCGTTTACTTGATTCTGTTTCTTTACCTCGAAATGAAATAGTTATACTATGATATTCCCCTTCAACTCCCAAATTCTTTGGATGTTTTGTTCCAGGTGAAAAACTGCCTTCTTAACAAACGTGCCCTTTTCTATTGGCAGATTTATTCAGCCTTTGAAACAATACTGTTGGGATTAATGCTACTGTGGTCCAGGAATATACTCTGCAGCCTCTTTCTGCAGAGTACAATGGGAACACCATTCAGACCGTATCACAGTGCAACGCTCTGAAGGCGTAGTGAATCATCTCATACCCACTGTCCCAGCAAACGGTAAGTTGTGAGCAAATTACCTTTCATCTCACATCCATTCTGCTATGAATTAGGCATATTTAATGTGCCTTTTAAAAATTACTGAATAGTTTTATTCCCTATTCTTGGTTTCCAAATCCTGTCAGCGTGAGTTTCTACTTTCTTTTGATCTTCAAGGGTTCTATTTTGTGTATGTGTGTGTATGTGGTTCGGAAGAAATGTTTCTCAGCCTCTTCAATTTAGTAAGAGGAAAGTAGTATCTAATACCTTGCCATTACAAGTTAAGTACCAAACTTCAACATTTTAGGATGCCTTTAACAAGTAAGATAAAATTATGAAAGGAATTTCTAACATAAATGAATTAACATAATACAGAATAAACATAGAAGATGTTATAAAAAGGTAATAATTGAATGTGAAATTGAAATCCTATATGAGGGCTGGCACCGCGGCTCACTAGGCTAATCCTCCGCCTTATGGCGCCGGCACACCAGGTTCTAGTCCCGGTCGGGGCACTGGATTCGGTCCTGGTTGCCCCTCTTCCAGTCCAGCTCTCTGCTATGGCCCGGGAGTTCAGTGGAGGATGGCCCAAGTGCTTGGGCCCTGCACCCTCATGGGAGACCAGGAGAAGCACCTGGCTCCTGGCTTTGGATCAGTGTGGTACGCCGGCCACAGCACACCAGCTGCAGCGCGCTGGCTGCAGCAGCCATTGGAGGGTGAATCAACGGTAAAGGAAGACCTTTCTCTCTGTCTCTCTCACTGTCCACTCTGCCTGTCAAAAAAAAAAGGAAAATATGAGACACATTAATCATTGCTCTGCATCATTTCCCACCTGGCTTTGAAAGGCTACATGGTGCAGCAGACTGAAAATCGGGAGGGCAGAGTCTGGGAATTAGAAAGCTATTTCCATTGCTCCCTTTCCAAACTGGAGAGATATAAAAAGGATTTTTTGTCTCCTGATCAAATATTCTTATTTTCCATAAATCTGCTATTTTAAGTAAATAAAACAGATATGAGACAAATCTATTACTGAGTATGATTTTTTGGGAAAGAAGTAGACTTATAGAACAAATTCCGTAAATACACCTCATTATTAATAAATCGAAACTACTAACTACATCACTGGCTTCTTCCAATTTTAATACTTTTGTCTCTGAGACAGTACTTAAAAAGTTGTATTTAAAAATATATTTATGGGGCCAGCACTGTGGCGTAGCGGGCTAAGCCGCTGCCTGTAGCACCGGAATCCCATATGGGCGCCGGTTCAAGTCACAGCTGCCCCATTTCTGATCCAGCTCTCTGCTATGGTCCTGGGAAAGCAGTATCAGATGGTCCAAGTCCTTGGGCCCCTGCACCCACGTGGGAGACCCAGAAGAAGCTCCTGTCTCCTGGCTTCAGATTTGCTCAAGTCTAGCTGTTGCAGCCATCTGGAGAGCAAACCAGTAGATGGAAGACCTTTCTCTGTCTCTTGCTCCATCTGTAACTCTACCTCTCAAATAAATAAAACAAAATTTTTAAATAAAACATATTTATGGGGTTGGCGCTGTGGCATAACAGGTAAAGCCACTGCCTGTGACACCAGCATCCTATATGGGCACTGGTTCAAGTCTCTACTTCCAATCCAGCTCCTTAATAATGTGCTTGGGAAAGCAGCATAAGATGGCCCAAGTGCTTGGGCCCCTGCATCCATGTGGGAGATCCGGAAGACACTCCTGGCTCCTGGCTACAGAATGGTCCATCTCCAGTGGTTACAGCTATCTGGGGAGCAAAGCAGAGGATGGAATGTTCCTTATCTCTCTCTCTCTCTCTCTCTCTCTCTCTGCCTATCTCCTGTAACTTAAAAAAAAAAAAAGTATTTACAATTATAACAGTATAATAAAGCCAATGGAAATGCAAATATATATTTTATTCGTAATTTTTACTAATCTTTATTAGCATTAAATTATAAAAATCAACAGAAAATAGTATTGATCGGGACTGAAACAGAAACACGAAATTCTAACGTCATAAAAGAGAAAGTGAGAGAAGCCTGCATTGTGGCATGGTGAGTTAAACTGCTACCTGTGACACCAGCATTCCCTATGGGTGCCAGTTCAAGTCCCAGCTGCTCTGATCTAGCTCCTCCTACTGGCCTGGAAAAAGCAGCAAAAGATGGCCCCAAGTACTTGAGTCCCTGCCACCCACGTGGGAGAGCTGGATGAAGCTACAGGTTCCTGGCTCCTGGCTTCGACCTGGCCAGGACATTGTGGCCATTTGGGGAGTGAACTAATGGATGGAATATCTCTCTGTGTCTTCCCCAACTCTTCTGTGTATCCCTGCCTTTCAAATAAAAAGTAAATAAATCTTTAAAGAGAAAGTGAGAAGAGTAAAGGATGAAATTAATTCAACTAGAGAGAATGTGAATGAATTCTCATTTGCACTGGGGGCTAACAGAATCTAACAGAATTAGCCGGCGCCGTGGCTCAAGGGGCTAATCCTCCGCCTTGCGGCGCCCGCATACCAGGTTCTAGTCCCAGCTGGGGCTCCGGATTCTGTCTCGGTTTCCCCTCTTCCAGGCCAGCTCTCTGCTGTGGCCAGGGAGTGCAGTGGAGGATGGCCCAAGTGCTTGGGCCCTGCACCCCATGGGAGACCAGGAGAAGCACCTGGCTCCTGCCTTCGGATCAGCGCGGTGCGCCGGCTGCGGCAGCCATTGGGGGGTGAACCAACAGCAAAAGGAAGACCTTTCTCTCTGTCTCTCTCTCACTATCCACTCTGCCTACCCCCCCCCCAAAAAAAGAATCTAACAGAATTGAGGGGCCAGTGCCGTGGCTCACTTGATTAATCCTCCACCTGTGGTGCCAGCATCCCATATGGGTGCCAGGTCCTAATCCCAGCTGCTCCTCTTCCAGTCCAGCTCTCTGCTGTGGCCCAGGAAGGCAGTGGAGGATGGCCCAAGTGCTTGGGCCCCTGCACCCCATGGGAGACCAGGAAGAAGGCACCTGGCTCCTGGCTTCAGATCGGCGTAGCTCCGGCCATAGCGGCCATTTAGAGGGTGAACCAACAGAAGGAAGCAACAGAAGGAAGACCTTTCTCTCTCTCTCTTACTGTCTAACTCTATATGTCAAATAAATAAAAAAATTAAAAATTAAGAATCAGAATTGAAATTCAGCTTGGGTTTTCTACTCCATAGATCAAACTTCATTTAGAGAAATAGCTAATAAGATGAGAGTGCAGTGACTGTGTAAACAAAAGCAGTATGTACAACTTACATCATTAGAAATGTTGAAAATTACTGATTTGGAAAATATCAAAAGCATTTCTAAAAACTTACCTACTTAACCTCTATTGTGAGCCAGGTCCTGAAACCAGTTCTTTCCTACATCATATGCATTTTCTTCTTGTTTTTTTTTTTTTTAATAAGATTTATTGATTTATTTATTTGAAAGAGTTACAGAAAGAGGGACACACACACACACACACACACACACAGAGGTGTCTCCCACCTGCTGGATCACTCCCCAGATGGCCACAATGGCCAGGGCTGGGCCAGGCTTAAGCCAGGAGCCAGGAGCTTCATCCCTGTCTCCCATGTAAGTAGCAGAGGCCCATTTATGCCATCTTCTGCTACTTTTCATAAGCCATTAGCAGGGATGTGGATCAGAAGTGGTATAGCTGGGACTCAAACTGGTGCCTATATGGGATGCTGCTATCACAGGTGGTGGCTTTACCTGCTTTGCCACAATGCTAGACCCATATATATTTTCCAACTCCTTTATTTCCTATAAGAATTTGTGAGGTAGGTATTTGTCACCCCCATTTTACAGGTCAAGAAACTAAGGCTCCAGGAAGTTAAGGAATTTGCACAATGTCATAAATACAGCAGCGACTAGCAGAGTCAACATCTGAATGCAGCTTGGCAGGATTCAACGTTGGAATGATGTCTCTGGTACCTCTAGTACAATGCAGTCATACTCCCACCCCCTGTACTATAGAAGTTTATGACAGCTCTTTGCAGCCACAACAAAAGTGCTGATGCTACATGGTCAAGGGAAGAGAATCCCAGAAGGCCAAGATGTTACGCTAAGACACTAAATGGAAAACCTTCAGAAGTGTCCAGCCCCTGCAGGTCATGGATACCTGCCAAGATCTTACTGAGAACTGATGCTCCACACTCTTATTAAGGGTGACTGGGAAACAGGAAAACAGCACTGCCTACTTGCCCGGAAAACCCTCTCCTCCTTCACATCTGTGCTCCTGCAGTCTTCCCACTCTTGCCTAGGCAGCCTGGCAGCTCCTCAATTGTTTCCACTGCACTCTTTTTTTTTTTTTTTTAAAGATTTATTCATTTTACTTGAAAGAGTTACACAGAGAGAGAAGGAGAGGCAGAGAGAGAGAGAGAGAGAGATTGGTTTTCCATCTGCTGGTTCACTCCCCAATTGGCCAAAATGGTCAGAGCTGCGCCGATCCAAAGCTAGGAGCCAGGAGCTTCCTCCAGGTCTTCCCATGCGGGTGCAGGGGCCCAAGGACTGGGGCCATCTTCCACTGCTTTCCCAGGCCACAGCAGAGTTCAGAAGTGGAGCAGCCAGGTCTTGAACTGGTGCCAACATGGACTGCCCGCACTGCAGGCAGTGGCTTTACCCACTACTACACAGTGCTGGCCCCATCCACTGTACTCTGTCATGCCTTCATTGCCCCAAATATACGTTCTGTGATTGGCTGTTTGCAAGTCCATTTGTGCAACAGAAGGAAAGTTCCTTGATGGGCAGGCATTGTCTTCTCATTCTTATATCCTTAGCAGAATACCCAGCCAGTAAGAATTCGATGAATGAATGGAAAGTTTAAAAATTAAATCTAGGGGCCTGCGCTGTGGCAGTGCCGGCAACCCAAATGGGAGCTGGTTCAAGTCCTGGCTGCTCCACTTCTGATCCAGCTCTCTGCTATGGCCTGGGAAAGCAGCAGAAGATGGTCCAAGTCCTTGGGCCCCTGCATCCAGGTGGGAGACCCAGAGGAAGCTCCTGGCTTCAGTTTGCCGTGACTCTGGCCGATGTGGCCAATTGGGGAGTTAACCAGTGGATGGAAGACCTCTCTCTGCCTTTCAAATAAATAAATAAATAAATAAATCTTATAAAAAATTAAATCTAAAAGTGAATTATGTTTGCATCTTAAAATCTCTGCTCTTCCTAAGCTCTCCACGCTCCATCCCAAACTGGGGCCCACTTCCCAGTCTGGCTGTCAGAGGAAGGGACCCTTGGCTTACTCTGATTGCCTCTTTGTTGATAAAGCACTGTGCCAGCTGGCTGGCAGCCCTAAACATAAGACATAAATTAGCTATCCTAACTGGCAACAACTTGAAACCAGCAAGGCAAGTCCTAAGAAGTTGCAAGATGTAAAGAACGTGGGAGGAAGGACCTGAAGAGAGGGATTCGGGACAAGATCCACCCTCGGCAGAGGAAAAAAATCTGACTTTCTACTGAGTTTCTCCAGTTCCTGTAAAATGCTTTCAAGGACTTAAAGCTAAGAAGAAAACGTAGCATGCAAAAAACTGCCTCCTTTTGGCCTTCTGCCCCACATTTCGTCAGGGTGGCAATTGTTTCAAACCCATCAGGCCCAGACAACGTAATGGACCTGATGACTCATGCGGGTAGGCACGCCCTGCTTGCTCCCACAGTTGAGGCCAAAGTCAGAGGCGGAAGCACCGTCCTCCCACACGCGAGCAGCCCATCCCTCCTGCACGATGTGGCAGGGCCCCTAGACTCATTCATCCATTCCACAAACTTCTATGGCGACTCCCTCCTGCCGGAGTGTCCGGGAGGGAGAAAGGAGGAGGAGGAGGAAGAGAAAGGTTGGGCAGACCCCCAGAGAGGACGCCACGCAGGCTTCAGGCCGACTCCCGGGCGGCAGGGCGAGGGAGGCCCGCGGCTGGACGCTACCTGGGGGCGAGCGAGTGAGGTTCTGGCCCTCCGCGTTGACCGCCTGCACGTAGAAATAGCGGACGGGCAGCACGACGGCCGCCTGCAGCCCGGGCCCCCACACCAGGCTCCGCGGCGCGCTCACCGGCGCCTCCGGGGCCCCGGCGACTACCAGCAGGGCGAGCTGCGGCACCAGCAGCTGCACGGCCCGCGGCAGGCGGCGCATGGCTGCCGCGCCGCTGCGCTCGGGCTCCGCGGTGGCGGCGGGGAAGGCCCGGGAGCGCCGCGGGCCAGGGCTGGGGCCGACCGGGGGCGGGCCTGAGCTGTGCGCCGCTGCCCGCCCCCGGCCGTGTAGGGGCGGGAACTCGGGCGGGCGCCAGGACCCGCGCGCCTCCTCCCCGCCGGCCCCTAGGACCCGCCACGGAAAGAAAGGGTTGAGAGCGGCGGCCGGAGAGACCGAGAGTGCCAGGGTGCGCCCCGCATGGCTGCGCGCTTGGCACGGCCGCCGCCCATCTCCGGTGGCCTGGCTTTGTCCACGGTTTTGAGGAAACCCTTCGTAAAGGACGCAGACCTGCTGCTGCTCGCTTGGGGAGAAGAGAGCTCCATTCCCGTGCGGAGAGCTTCAACATCAAGCAGAGCCAAAGTCACCTGCCGGCTGCCCTCCAGGCCGCTTCTCACAGCCCTGCGTTGACACCCGCGCCCGAAGCGGCCACGTTTAGCGGTCGCGGTCTCTGCTCCACAGGCTCCCGCACTGGAGTGATTCCCTCCACTACACCCCATTTCCTCTCCGCCAATCCTTTCAAAACACTTGTCCTGAGCTTCCAGGGTGTTTGGGCCAAGACCCAAGTGGGCCCCGGGGGCAGCCGATGGCAGTCTCAGACTGGCCTGAGCATGGTGGCTGGGATTCTCCTCAAAGCCAGGCGCCCCCCACCCCCAGAAGGGGTGGGAGTTGTTGGCCTTGGCCTTCCCCGTCCCTGAGAAGCTGAAGCTGATCCGTCCAGCCTGGCAGACTCTGAGGGCCTGTCTGCCTCTCCTTTCTGACCATGTAATCCACATTTTGTTTATTGTTTTTCCTTTTTCTTGCATCTTCTTATGGTTTGAACCTATTTAAGGAAATGCACGTTCTTCTTGGGCAGAGTGAATGCAGGGAACGCACCCTCCGGGAGGGACCCAGCGCTTCTGCACCATCCCCGCAGGCCTCAGTCGCAGCACCAGGCCCTGCGCTGCCCTTGGTGCCTCTCGCGGCCTCTAGTGTGCTGCCCAGTATTCCTGCGAGGACCAGGTTTCACCAGGGCAAAATCTTTCCCACATTATCACCAGTTCTCCCGACCTGGCGGGTAGTGCTCAGCGGAGGTTGTAGACATTGCTCTTTGTCCTTTAGAAAGATGACCAGGATCTGGTAGTAGTAGATCATGGTCAGTTCCAGGGCTACAGCCTTCCTCGGTTTTACTTTTGTTGAAAAATATTTTCTGGAGTTGTCTGCTTGAAATGTTTAGAACACATTTTATTCACACTCTTCCAAAATCAGACTTTAAAAATTTCCAGGAAAGTTATCTGAGGACTAGCTGGTACCGGATGACAATAAAATATAGCCTAATAAATTTTATAACAGTTGGGGTAACACCCAATCTTTTTTTTTTTTTTAAAGAACATCCAGGAAGCTATATAATTTTATCTGAACACTGTCGTGTTCAGCAATACTGAATCTGTACCAACCTGTTTTTTCTCGTCTTAATCCATCTCCAAAAAGCATATCTCTTTAGGTCAACCAATGCTTTATCCAGATTCTTCATCTTTATTGAATTTTATTCATTCATTCAACAAACATTTATTCAGTGCCTACTGTATTTTATACTTTGACTTCAAAGTGCCTGTGGTTTAGTGGAGATATCTCTTTAGCATATCTCTTTAGGTCAACCAATGCTTTATCCAGATTCTTCATCTTTATTGAATTTTATTCATTCATTCAACAAACATTTATTCAGTGCCTACTGTATTTTATACTTTGACTTCAAAGTGCCTGTGGTTTAGTGGAGAAGAAAACAAACATAATTTAGTTAGCATATAGGTGTAAAACTGTGGATGAACTGTGCATGATCTGAGATGTTCTACCTACAAGCTAACAGATTAACCTGTTACTGTTTCGTGGATGGCATGGAAAGGCACAAGACTCCTAGATCAGAGACAAAGTATCTCATAATTCACTGTGAAAGTAATAGCAGAGCTTTATGCTGGTTGTGTTGGTTCCACAGGCCACCAAGTCCTGTGGGGACAATGCAAAGGGCCTGGATGCCTGAAGTGGGTGGTATTATAAAAGAAGACCACTGAGCCTAGGGAACATATACCACTTTTAAGGTAAAAAGAATTGAGCCTGCTTTTTGTGGGTAGAGAGATACTCCCTTCAGGTTGCTTGCTGCAAGTGCTTCCCTGAGAGCTGGCGTGCATTAAGAGCAGTAGGAGCTTATTTTCTTGGCATTTCCTGCATGAATGTTCAGGTTTCGTAAGAGTGCCTCTCCCACCAGTGTAAGCGCAACACACTGCACATTGCATATGAGAACCACTTAAGCTGGTCTTGGTGGGGCATCAAGAGAGGCTCTCTGAAAGAGATGCCGTCTATGCCGAAGCTCGAAGGCTGAAAAGGAATCGACTGCATGAAGAGGGGGAGGAATGCAGCCCAGACAGGAGGAAGGTCGTGTGTAAGACTTGAAGTAAATGACACACTTCGAGAAGTTCCTCATTCTCTTTCATACTCATCTCCGTATTGGGTTTTCGGTCTAAAAAACATTGTAATTTTAATCTCTGTAACTCTAGAAAGATGAGACTCAACACACATCTGCAAATTGCACTGGCCCCTGGAATCTTAACATTGTCACATTAAACTTATAGCTAATTGTTGTCCATTCAGTTCATAACGGTTCTGCCTTTTCTAGTAACTTCTCCTCTGTTTCCACGCCAGAGTTCACACTGTTAACAGTGAGACTTTGCAAACATGACCTTAATCTGTGGTTATATAGCTGACTGGCCCATGTTTTTTTTTTTTTTTTTTTTTTTTTTGACAGGCAGAGTGGACAATGAGAGAGAGAGACAGAGAGAAAGATCTTCCTTTTGTTGGTTCACCCCCTAAATGGCCGCTACGGCTGGAGCTATGCTGATCCGAAGTCCGGAGCCAGGTGCTTTCTTCTGGTCTCCCATGCGGGTGCAGGGCCCAAGCACTTGGGCCATCCTCCACTGCCTTTCCAGGCCACAGCAGAGAGCTGGACTGGAAGAGGAGCAACCTGGACAGAATCCGGTGCCCCGACCGGGACTAGAACCCGGGGTGCCGGCGTCACAGGCGGAGGATTAGCCTATTGAGCCACGGTGCTGGCCGGGTCTTAAGTCATGATGAGCTAGTCAGAATCCTTTCCCTGGGAGTTTAAAATTAAGACTAGCAGCGGCTGGCACCATGGCTCACTTGGTTAATACTCCACCTGTGGTGCCTGCATCCCATATGGGTGCTGGGTTCTAGCCCCGGCTGCTCCTCTTCCAGTCCAGCTCTCTGCTGTGGCCCGGAAGGGCAGTGGAGGATGGCCCAAGTGCTTGGGCCCCTGCACCTGCATGGGAGACCAGGAAGAAGCACCTGGCTCCTGGCTTCAGATCGGTGCAGCGCCAGCCGTAGTGGCCATTTGGGAAGTGAACCAACGGAAGGAAGACCTTTCTCTGTCTCTCTCACTGTCTATAACTCCCTGTCAAATTAAAAAAAAAAAAATAAGGCTAGCAAATTTCAGCATGTAAACGACTGCTCTCAAAGAGAGGTGATATAAAATTTCATTTCTTTTCCCTTTGCGGAGGGAAAATGGAAGAGAATATGGAGAACTCCCTGGGTTATCTACAGTGCACTAGATCCTGGTACAGTTCATGAGTAATACCCTTGGTTTCTGAGACATCTCTGTGTCCTTATAATACATTCCTCTCTAACTTGAAAGAAGCATCTCATTTTCAATGTCATTAATAACTACCTGACATAGGGTTATACAAGCTTAGGTCCCACAAAATGTTAATACCTTATTTTAATTATTCCAATAATATTTATTTGGTATTCTTTTGTACTTGTCAAGGTACTGGGGACATAAACTCAGTCCTTGTTCTTCCATATATTACAACCTATGGGGTGGCTTTTAGCTTGTGAGACTAACCATTCACTTGTATCTAGAAGCTCACAGTGCAGGGGTATTTCCTCCTAAAATGCAACAACTCATGAGTCCATTCTGAGTCAGGCACTCACTCCCTGAACCAGTCAGTTATGCCCAGACTCAGGGCCATGCCAGAATGTGGATTCCTTCAAGTAACAGGTAGCCTGGAGGAAGAAGTGAAGAAATTATCTGGTAGGCAGCTAATCCTATTGTATCTACTACAGAATCCCTAAAACAGTTCTAGATGTACTTCCAGATTTACCCTAGACTGGGTACTAGCACAGGTGGGAAAGGGTGGTTGGGGAAAGAAAGTATGGGCCTAGAAGGAAAAGTCTAGCATTTATAAAACACCAAGTTTCATAGAATCATGCATAATTATCAACTTTAAAAAAAGAAAGTAACTTACTAAATATTCTCCTGGGAAGTAAATCTTACAAAAAATTACCTTTTTTAAGTCTGTGTAGCCACTGACATATATTTCTACTTGTGTGTAATCATAATTATACACACATGTATATATTGTCATATATGTGCATATGTGTGCTTATTCTTTTTCAGAGGGTGTCTTGACTATCCCTTATCTCTTTTCTGTTTTTGAACACTGCCTCCCCCTCACTTTCTACCAACCAACCTGGCCACAAAACAATAGATACTAATAGCTTAGTATATATCCCTTCATTAATACATATGCATATCCAAGTTTTTTGGTGAATGGTTTATTAAAATGAGATTTTGCTTTTTTCACTCACTAGTACTCACAGAAATTCTCCTAACTTATTCAGGCCTTACATTTTCAATGACTTAATATTACATATGTAGATGTTCCAGAATCATTTAGTCATTTCTTACTGGGTATTTCAAGCTTTTGCCACAGCAAACATTGTAGCAATAAAAATGTCTAAGTCTATACAGACTGGTGCTTTTTATTTCTACAGGAGCGGTCTCTCTGCATCTTTATGGTCATGGCAGAGACAGCAACTTCCTGGATAAGTCCAACTCAGTGGCATGGTTTTTGAAGTTGGTCTTGGGACTTCTACTAAATTCTATCTCCCCAACTCTACTAATGAGTTTGTGAGCAAAGAAATCGTCTATTTGAACCAGCTAGAGAATATTCTGTCTACCACTAAAAATCCCAGCTAATCAAAAGTATTTTAATCAAGGACAGTAACAATATCTTGAATAAAGCACACCCTGGATGCATTAGGGGGAAGCTGGATTGGAAGCAGAGTAACCAAGACCTGAACCAGCACTTCAATATACGGAATGTGGGCTTCCTAAGCTTTGGCCTAGCACACTGTGCCACAATTTCTACCTCAAGCCAATGCTTTTTAAAAACTATCTATATGGAGAATCTCATTCGATAGCCACCAGAAAGGTTGGTTTGTACACTTCTGCTGCATCAGAAATGGAGCAGCCAGCACTTGAACCAGTGCCCATATGGGATGCTGGTGCACAGGCATACACCACAACACTAGCCCCTCTGCCCTGTTCCCTTTTATATTTTTTTCTGAAGCTTTCACATTTAAAAGTAATTATTGGAAATATAAAGTATTTAAAAATAATAGTTGGGAATATAAATAAAACCAAACCAAACAGTGCATCTATTTAAATCATTTATTTCAACACAAGCATCGTTTTAAATTTACACTGTCTTGCAACACATATTTCATAACTGAAGAACAAGTCTGAGAATAATAACATAAAAGGATTATTTGACAAAGTTTTAACAAAAGCGCTTATTGCTTCAGAAACACAGAACTGACAGTGAAGACAGAGCCATAAAGTGGCAACACATTCACACCTTCTTGGAAAGTAAAATACGTACATATTTACAATGTGCATTAAGTAGAATATTCTGAAGCATTGTTATTAACAATACACTCTCAGCAATAAGGCCTTTGAAACTCTGGCATTCGATGGAAGATACACCCATCCTTCCCACAACCTCAAAGACTTTCTTTCATCACCTCTAGTGCATATATTTACCTCCTTCATTAGTTGTCACCAAGGAGAACTTTGTTAGTAGTAACATCCATGTGTTTACAGTGTAAGGGTAAATCTCAATTTTTTTTTTTTTTTTTTTTTTTTAATTTGAGAGGCAGAGAGGGAGAGAGAGAAACAAAGATAAAATGCTCTCACCACAGGTCACTCCCCAAATGCTCACAACAGACCGTTGCTGAGGTCAAATCCAAGAATCAAGGCAGGTTTCCCATGTGGGTGACAGGAACCCAATTATGTGAACCATCACCAGCTCTCCCAGGCTCTGCATTAGCAGGAGGCAGGAGCAGAAGGTAGGCATCGAACCCAGGCACTCCAATATGGGACGTGGGTGTCTTACCTGTTGCCTTAGCCACTACCCCAAATGCCTGCCCCTAAGTTCTGTTTTAAATGGACTTAATAGTACAAAACTTTAGGTTACAGAAGTCTAATATCTAAACAAGTTAATAATTTACACAGTAGTTATTAGTATCAATTCCCTCGTGATTTACTCCACTTACATATTTATTTTAATATTGATTATATCTTTCAGAAAACAAGTTGTAAATATAAAAATGACCATAATAAACCACCAACTATATCAAAAAAGAACTTTAAAAAGCAGCAGTTTGTATGTTAAAATACATAGAAATTTGCTATACTTCTTCAACGAAGTGCTTTATAAAAATATAAAACTGTAGAAGGTGCTACTTTTATGAATTTGTTTTCTTGATTCTTGAGCCAGACCAACAAGCAAAGATTAAAATAGTGCAACTGAGTAATGGCCATCAATCACCTTTGAATTCAGACAGTAGAGCCCAGTGCAGAAGGCCCAGGCTCCAGAGCAGTTGTTTATCCCTACCTTAACATACCTGTGACATAGCCTGAACTCACTGAAACTCCATTCACTTTTTGTAGCATACCTTTAGACTCAGAGTATTTACTGAAATAAACTTGTAAGCTGGTCATTTTAAAAATCAAGAATTTTAATATTAAAATATTAACTGAATATATTAAAATGACATAGAAAACATAGATTATATACAGAAATTTTGAATAATCAGATAAATAGAAAAAAGAATTTATGATCATACATTAGACAAAGAATAAAATATCATTTGTTCTTCATCATATATTATGGATCACCTGTGTCCCCTAAAAGTTCATATGTTGGAAAGTTAATCCCCTAATTCATATGTTAATGGTATTAGCATCAGGAGGGCAGCTTTGTAAGAGGAAGACTCCAGCAAAGCACTTGCAAGGTCTCACCCTGTGATACCCTGCTCAAGGTTATGATACAACAAGAAGGCCCTCATCAGATGTCAGGGCCACACTCTTGAACGTTCAAACCTCCAGAATGATGAAACAAATAAACTTCCTTTTCTTTGTAAATCACCTGGTCTCAGGGATTTTGTTATAGCAACAGATACCTAAGACACCCTACACATTTGAATTGAAAAGTTCAGAACAATTGATCTTGCTGAGTCTGAGACTGGTCAGACCTTGAAGTATAAAAGCAGTGGGCAGATTGAAGGAACAGCTTTCACATTAGTTACCTCACATTCATTAGCTGTGGATTTCCTGGGAGCAACGTAATCTAGCTCTGGGAGTTTGTTTCTAGACAAGGCAATGATTAGAGGATGATAATAATAGTCTGTTATTACTGTTCCTTGCCTTTCTGTCAGTTCCAGATCCTATATACTTCACCACACCTATCATTATTCTTAATTTATATGAATGAAACAGAGTAGGTGAGAAAAATGGACCATAGGATTATGTCAGGAAGCAAAAATAAAACAAATGAGATAAAACCCATTTATATTGCTCATCCTACTATTGAGATTCATGATTGCATGCTGTCTGTGGTTCTAGTTAATTATCTTTCCTGCCATTTACTGATCTTTGTCCTGAATTAGGAGAGAAATTGCCAGGTATTCTACATGGGAAATAAAAAATTTGGAAATTCAAATTATCAGTGGCTATCAGAAGTGATTTATTCTTAATAAATTATTGAAAAAAATGATCAGTGACTGGCTCCCAGGAGCTCTGTGTTAGAATTTCCTGAAGGTTTGATAGATGATTCTTTAAAGAGGCTGTAAATCTCAGAGTGTCAGATCTGGACTGACAGCATTTTAGGGGCTTGGCTAGGGTTCTCATTTTGTACTGGACTAAAATGCCCCACCTGGGGGCCAGCACTGTGGCATAATAGGTTAAGCCTTTGCCTGCAGTGCCAGCATCCAATATGAGCACCAGTTCCTGTGCTGGCTGCTCTTCTTCCTAGCTCTCTGTTGCGGCCTTGGAAAGCAGTGGAAGGTGGTCCAAGTGCTTGAGCCCCTGCATCCACGTGGGAGACCTGGAAGAAGCTCCTGGCCCCTGGCTTTGGATTGGCCCAGTTCTGGCCATCGCAGCCATTTGGGGAGTGAATCAGAACCAGAGGATGGAAGACCTCTCTGTCTCTCCCCTTCTCTGTCTGTAACTCTCAAATCAATAAATCTGTAAAAACAAACAAACAAAAAACCCACCTGAAAAGAAGTGTTCTAACCTGCAAATAAAAAATTTGGGAAATGGGTGGTTCTGGGAAACTGGGAAGAACAGTTGCTGAAAGGACTACAGTGCAGGACAGTCTCATGAAGAAATGTTACTTATTTCTGTCCTTCAGTTCTGTTCCTGAGAAGAAAGTCTATGGCCAAATCATTGCCTCTATCATTGGGTGGCATGGAGGATGTCCTTGTCTTGATTAAAATTCAGCCCTCAATAATTCAGCCAATCCCCACGAACTGTTGTAGAGGAATTTCTAGGAGTGCTAAGAGGGCCTCAGCGCCTCATCTATAACCTCATGTGCTTTAAACATGCGGCTCCTGGACTCCACTATGGATATAACCGGATGCCCTCACAAAAACTCTTTTATCTTTGTTTCAAAAAATAAAAGCAGTAACTTCCTAAATGTTGATGAATCAAGCAGATGATAAAGTTTACTCCATTGTTGCTATCCCCACATTTCATCTAATATCGCGAGTACAGGGTGCGGACAGGAAAGGTAAATGCAATGTGGCAGCTGTGCTGGGTGACTAATAAATTTTGTATGTGCGGGGGATACCATGAGCAAAAATCATAATGAAGATGTAGAAAAGTAGGGAGAAAGTAAAGTCAAAGCCAAAATAATGCAGTGCATTAGAGATTTAAACAAGTGCAGGAAGGCAGGCCAAGAACATATACAAAGGGAGGAGAGAAATGAGAATCATTCAAATCAGGAATTCACTGTTCTGTAAGTGAGGAAGTATATATACAGGATGTGGAAGGCAGAAAGGGAATTTGGGTTATTTCAGTGCAGACATTGCCCAGACTAGATATTTTATCTCTGTCTTCTCATGGGCATACATTTTTATACGAGTTCCACGATAGACTTTTGGTGAAAAGCTTATGCAGTTTATTGAGAAAATCTCACAGTTCTGATTCTTTGTCATTTTCATCTAGGTAGTATTCATCATCTGTGGTCGTGTCGGTGTCACAGTCTGAATCTACTGGGTCCTCCTCATAGATATTAAGTGGCTTACTTGGGGACAAGTCACCTTCGGGCACCTGACTCCTAGGGGAATTCGAGCTTAAAGAATCTGGTGGTGTGGGAGAGTTGACTACATCGTCTTTCAGGAAGCCAGGGTTCTTAAGAAAACTTGGTTTCCATAATCTTCCTTGTGTGAGTGACCTCTTTACATTCTCCAAGAAAGCCAACTGTTGTTCTTTCCCAAAAATCCCATAGTCGATAGGTCTGGATATAGAGGTTGTGGACCTGGGGCCTGTTTTTGTTCTGTCACCATATAAAGCCCAATTTTCATTTTCATCACAGGAGGGAAGTTCAGAAAATGACTTGAATCTTCGACTGTACCCATTGTCAACAGAGAATTCATTCCCGAGGGTCAGTCGACTCAGGGCATCGTCAACAGAGGTGCTTTCGGAAAAATGGCGCTCCCTGACTTTCGGAGGCTGACTTTTGCATAGCTTATCACCATGCACATTGATGCTTTTCAAACTCTTTGAACGATAGAGGTGTGGCTCAGTCCCCGTTTCTGGTGATGAAAGATTCCTTTGTCGTTGCTGACAGCTGGCCAGAGGGATGCTTCCTGTCGATTTCCAGGCGGGCTCCAGTGGGAAAGGAGAGCTGAGTCTCCTCTGCTGGGTGGAGCAGCCTGTGACCCTGAGGCTGGTGAACGGGAGCTGCGCTGGGACCGCTGACTCTACTTCCAAAATCCGAGCTGCTGCTGCTGCTTTAGAATCCTCATGCTTCGGTGGAGACGCTGAGATACTCTTAAACTCATTCTGAAGTACTTGTGAAATGCTGGTAGACCTCTGATCACTAGGGTGTGTAGAAGGTTCGCTGGTGACTTTTACGGTGACCTGGACAGGGTTTTCAGATTTCTCCTCATTCAGCCCAGCCTTACTCAGCCTGCTTTCACCTGTGGAATCCGTGCACTTTGGAGAAGAATCAGGGAACAGCCGATTATGTTCTGAGGTGCTACGGGATAAACAGCCAAAGCCCGGCCTGCTCCCACTCTGGGGGAAGATGGTAGCTACAAGGCTTCTATGACTTAAATCTTGAGCTGGGGAATTTCTGTTTGCTTTAGACACTTCTGCCAATCTGTGTTTAACCGAAGATCTCTGTCCCCCTTTCTCAAGGTCATCCATGTTGGTTTTGTTTTTTTTATTTCCTCCATGAAGTGAAGGTTGATCCCTTTTGTGCAATGCATCTTCAGCCTTCCTGCAGTCTGTTATGTTACGCTCCTGCCCCTCGAGGGGTAACTCTCTCAGTTTAAACTGCAGACTCTTTAAATCCGTTTCATCTGAGTGAGTGTCCCCAGCAAGCTGTAATTTATGCAGTGCTGGTGTAGGAGCGAAGGCTTGGCCTTGTGACTCACAGGGGGCTTTATCAGTCATGTTTTGGTTACCCGTTCTGATTTCTCTGACTTCCCTAGGCTCTGAGCCAGTGGGGCTATCATCTATGGCTGTGGCTGTGTGCTCTTTCTCAGGACAGTTCCCACTCCCAGTAGCTGTAATGGCTACACCACTACCTGCACATTCTCCAGAACTTCTTCTGGCTTGGGAATTTTCAATGTTATATTGTGAACAGGCTGAGCGATCCCTGTCACCTGTATTAATGGACTCTTGACAATTTTCAGATTTTTCTTCTGTAACTCTTTTTCCCTGGAGCATTACTGACGTATGCAGGGTTTCGTTTTGCAATGTTCCTCCTCTCTCTATCCTACTTTGAACATCACCTAGAGGAGTTTTAGCTGATTTATCTGGGAGAATCTCTCCGGTTGTACATTCTCTGAGAGAAACATTTGCCTCGGTGGAAGCCATTTCCTGTAAGGTAGGCTCTGCGGGCCTCCTATCTGGTAATTGTGAGACAGACACATTTTCAGTGGGATGAGGAAGGCAGTGGCTGTTCTGAGCAGAGCTGACCGGCATGTTTGGGTCTTCACCCGAAGGTGTTCCTGGCTGCTCTCGTGTAGAATAATCTAGTTTGTCTTTTTCTAAAGCACTGGGAGATGTTTCAGTCCCCACTTGAGGTGAGTCTATGAGCGAATCAGCATTTTGTGTGAACTGTTGAAGGAGGTTACAGAATTTTTTGCTGGGTTTCCTTGGTAGAGTATAATAGACCGAGACCACCTCGAGACACTTTACATGATCTTCGTCTCCAGAAACAGAGAATATACTAGTAGTTTTCAATCTATGTAACGTTTTCCCACCTTCACTTCCTGACACATCCGAACAGAAAGGTAAAGGGTCTTCCTTTGAAAGGGAAAATGTACTTGTCCTGGAGGCGGGAATTCCGTCAGCTGCGTCTGCGCATCCGTGCGCGTATTCCTTTGCGGGGTGTCTTTGGGTTAAGAAGGAATCTCGAGCGGATGAGCCTCTGTCGAGAGGGTTCACGATTCTCCCCCAGGGTCCTGGGCTTACAGCACGGGCACTTCTGTCTGAGACGGGCGATTTTCTCCCTTCGCCTCTGCCAGGTGAGGCGCATGGCTCTGCGGAGGGACAGGAAACAGCCCTCCTGATGAGGAACGGAAGCGGCCCTTTCCTCACGGAAGCAGATCGAAGGGTTTTCATATTCGTCTTCCTCTCCGTGGCTCCAGGCGCTGCTGCGGCTGAGTCAGAGAGCACTTTGGCACATTCACCTCCTGACTCAGGAGACCTGGGACTGAGTGGGCTGAATGTGTGCTTCCCTTTTGGGTCTGCCACATTATTTCTGACTTGAAATGGAAGGGGTCCATTCCTAATTGAAGTAGCCAGCATCTTACTTTCCGACTGCCTACTATTTATTAGGGTACTGGCTGATTTTCTTGGCAAGGTACAATAAATTGTGCCAAGCTCAGAAGCTCTGGAATTCCCTTGCTTCTTCTCAGTGAAGCTACCATTGTCATTCGAGGGTACTGATCTACTTTCTGCTTTGCTTAACTTTTCAATACAGGATATGTGGTGTCTTACTTTTCCTTTTCCCTTTCCATTCCTGAAAGGAGAGTATTTGACAGCATCAGCCACTTCGTCATGGACAGGCCCATGACCATCATTATGTCTTTGGTTTTCTGAGGAACTTACAGAAAGCTGATTATTTTGGTTCTTGCTGGCACTGTCTTTTTCTTCGGTTTCTCCCAGAGACAGATCTCTGTCTGAAGGACTTCTCTTGCAGGACACTGTAGTAGAAGTACTCGGCAGAGCATCGGGGAAAGAATGACTTGGTGGGGAGGAATCTGGTGACGTACCTGTTGCCAAACCTAAAGAATCACAGGACACACTGTGCTCAGCAGCCAACCTGCTATCATCGGTAGAATCAGTGGTAGTACGTGGTTCTCCCTCAGTATCTAAGATAACAGGCTCCACTGGAGACTGTGTGTTTTGATTGTCCATAGGTCCAGAGCTCCAGTGGTTATTTTTAATAATGTTTGAAATATCTTCATGACTAACTTGATTTGGGTTAGGCAAAGATGGTGGAACTCTGCTCTCCCGGATGAAAGGTGGGGAAGTTGCTGAGCCAAGATTTCTGTTCCTAGTACAACTCTTCTCTTTATGAAGTTCATTTGCTTTATCTGTATTGGATACATAATTTTTGGAGGTATCTTTCTTGGAAAAGATTCTGGGTACCCTTTTTGAACTTATTGTGGTAGGTGCATTGAAATAAAACCTGTCACTCTTGGTGGAGTCCCGGGAGACAGGATTTAGAAACTCAGGTAAAGCGTCAGAGCTCACAGTCTGTGAAACAGGTTGGGATACTTCACCCATCATGTTTGTCTGGTCCATCTTGTTCAGTTGTTGATCTTCTGAAACAGAGTCATTCATGTTTTTCTCATTATTCACCAAAGCATTGGCCGGGCTTCCTAGCAGAGAATCAGCTGAATCATGATTGGTTATACTGACTTCTACAAGGCTTCTTTTTGGAAGAGAGACAGGCTTACCAGGAATCATCTTCTGCACAGTGACTGTGCGATTCTGAAAGTAGGGACTCTGAGAATTCCCTTTATCATCGGAAATCTGGGGGAAGAAAGTTTTGAAGGGGGATGCTTGAATCTGAGTAGTTCCAAATGAGTAAGGTTCTTTGCTGACATTCTGCTTATAGTCTAACCCACCAGATTTGATGTGATGGCTTGAGTCAGTCTTGCTGCAAACATCTAGTGCACCAAAATGAGTAGTAGACTGGTTTCCATGACCTTGTGTTATCTCCATGCTCTCCAGTGAGGCCATTTGGAAATCAGACTGCCAGGAATGGGGTCCTTCTTGGCTTCTGGAGACATTTGTCCCAGAACCGGGAGAAAGTGATCCCCAGGGTGGAGAAGGGGCACTGTGGCTGTGAACAGCTGATGCAGCATTTGCTTCCATGAAAATCATTTCAAAGTCTCTGTCAGATGAACTGAATAGTTTCCTGCTTTGATGAAAGTCAGACCATGAAGAATGTTCTGCCTGTTGGTCCCAAAAAGGACCTTGTCCAAATCTCTGTTCTCTTCTTTGTCCAAAGGAATTGCTAAAGAAAGACCTAGCAAATGGGCTGTCTTCATGGTAGAATGGCATATTCTCTGAGTTCTCAAATGTGTCAGGACTCATTGCATTATCCATACGGGCATTAAAACCAATACTTTGGCAAACATTCTGTGAATGATATAGTTCATAACTTCTATTCTCCTGAAAACAGCTGGGATATATATACTCATCAGCAGGGTCAATTTCCATTGGTGACGGTGTCCCCAGGAACTCTCCTTGGTTCTGCCCATCTCTGGAAGAATCTGATCTATTCCATATGATAGATGATAGAGGAGTTCGCTTTGGGCTCTGCTGGGGGCATGGTGGTAGAAACCCCCCTTTTTTCTCAGTTGTGGCTGGAGAATGTAAGCTTCTTGCTGTGAAATGCCTTGTGGCTAGTGAGGCTGATCGTTGCCTGCTGTCGAAACACAGGGAAGTACTACCGAAAGTATTCTTCTGCACATAATCCTCTTTTAAGACTCTGGGCTCCCTTGTCCTGTACATATCATAAATTGTTCTTGTCCTAGGAGAAAATGTTTTAAAACCTTCCCTAGGAGTTCCTGGTCTTAGGATGTCATAGATAGACATATTGGAAGTCTCATTATAGCGATTTTTGTGCTTTCCTGAGATATTACCACGTGTGTTCTCACTGGAGTAAAAATGGTTGAATTGTGTTCTTGGTCCACAGTTGAGGGGCATTCTGGTACTTAGTGAGCTTGCAGATTGTTCCTGAGCCAGTTTGCTATCCAAGTCATCTAAAACTAAAAGGAGAATATGAATCATTTTTTGGCATGTGATTTTAGTTTAATAATAATTTGAATTATTGACGGCCCTATTCAAGAAAACATAATCACTTACCATATTTTACTTTTATATGATCATAAATGTGATGACACCAATTCTGATTTTGTTTTTAAGACAATTTGACTTTTATAAACTTGTAATGGAAGTTTCTTTTTCATATATTTTAAAATCATACTTTTTCAAAGTAAACCTTCCACAATGCTTTAAGGACACACATGTAAAGTTATATATTTTTTCTAACTGAATTTGAATCATAATTTCTTTTAGTGCATTTAAAGTTTATTGCATTTTGTAAGATATGGACAAGTGATAAAAACAACTTATAATATATATTGCCGAAATGGTTCCACCATTGAATAATTAGATAACCATGGTATTATTTAACTGTAACTTTCTGTTTCTTTCATGTCTGCAAGTTGCTGTAATATTTTCACCATCTGGGATTGTTATAGAAATGAGAGTCTATAGATAAGAAAGGATATCTCAGTTGTACTTCTGAGAGAATAGCATTATCACCAAAAGTTTAGTAATTAAATTATAAATATACTTAGATGGATGGATCATAGCCATAATTAAATGTTCTACATAATATTATTAAATGATGTTCTAATGGTAGACCTATTAGCCTATAATATATCATTTTATCTTGTGGTAGGCATAGATCTATCTCACATAGGATTTCAAGTTTAGTAATATTAATATTCTCATTTTATAATGAGGAAACAGATGCTAAAGTTGCCAAAGTCACATAGCATTGGGACTGGAGCCCAGGAACTCTATGTCCTGAATCCATGCACACAACCAGTGTGTAATGCAGTCTCTGGGATAGGAAAGCTCCATTTTCATTTTTTGCTCTTTATGAACCACAAGGATGATTTCGTGGCAAGATGAGCTCAGTGTTATAAGGATGTGAAGCTGCTGTTGTTAAGCAAAGATTACTTTATCTAGTAGAAAGGTCACAGGCTGGTGTCCAAGTCAGGACCTGGAGGCCTCTTTACAGTAGGAGCCAAGCTCAGACCTAGGGCTCAGGCTCTCTGACCACGGCTCCATGATCTCAGACAAGTCATGACATATCTTCAGTGACATGGTTGTGGTTCCTCTGAGTTGTCTTTATTTAACCTTATTTGGCACCTTTCCTCAATAAAAACCTGTTACAGTTTGAATAGCATCATAATCTCTCACAGTTTTAGATTGTCTAAGACCTACTTTATAAGACACTTTTCATCATATTCATATTATAACAAACACAAATAGATTATGTGTTTATTAATGTTTACTAGTAAAAATAAAATCTGGATGAGGAATGAGTTACAATGTTATTTAAATTTCAGAAGAAGTTTTTGGTTATAAAATCTTCCTGAATTACATAAAACTGTGTACTCTCCTGGATAATTAAAATTTTGACCTTAACTGTACAATGATAGGGACAGTGAGACAGATCAGTAGCTGGGTGAATGTGAGTGAGATATTTTCATGGTGTACCAACTACACTAGAACAGGTGCCAAAATATTTCTTAAAAATTTTTTGGGGGCCAGCGCCATGGCTCACTTGGTTAATCCTCTGCCTGCGGGGTGCCGGCATCCCATATGGGTGCCAGGTTCTAGTCCCCGTTGCTCCTCTTCCAGTCCAGCTCTCTACTGTGGCCCTGGAGGGCAGTGGAGGATGGCCCAAGTGCTTGGGGCCCTGCACCGGCATGGGAGACCAGGAAGAGACACTTGGCTCCTGGCTTTGGATCAGCGCACAGCACCGGCCATTGCAGCCATTTGGGGAGTGAACCAATGGAGGGAAGACCTTTCTCTCTGTCTCTCTCTCTCATTGTCTATAACTCTACCTGTCAAATAAAAAAGTAAAATAAAATAAAAAATAATTTTTTTAATTTACTTTCGTTTTATTTGAAAGGCAGAGAAAAACAGAGACAGAGATTTTCCATCTACTAGTTCAGTTTCCAAATGCCTGTAACAGACAGGGCTGGGTCAGCCCTATGCCAAACCTAGAACTCAATCTGGGTCTCCCACGTAGGTAGTAAGGACCAAGGTACCTGAGCCATCATCTGCTACTTCCCAAGATGTGCATCAACAGCAACATGGATTGGAAGCAGAGGACTTGGGACTTGAACCAGTCACTCCACTGTGGGATATGTGAGTCTCAAGTGGCATCCTAACTGCTGGGCCAAACACTTGCCCATGCTAAGGGAGTTCTGAAATCTGTTCTGGATTTCCTATTCTATTTAATTTTAAGTTAGTGCTTTTAAGTTTTCATAGCCAACAAAAAACTAATCTTGAGCACTAAGGATCCTAACTAAGAAATTATTTAGGGAATCATTCTGCTGATGTTTTAATGAAAAATAATTTATTTATATCTAGTCTCTGAAAAATATATTCCCTATATCCACCATAAAATAATAAAGAGCAATGTCAAAGTATAAGGCAGGGCAAAAAGAAAATAAAATCTACCAGAGCCGGTGTCATGGCACAGTGGGTTAAGCTGCAGCCTGTGACGCCAGCATCCCATATAGGCACCAGTTGAGTTCTGGCTGCTCCACTTCTGATCCAGCTAATGGCCAGAGAAAAGCAGCCCAAGTGTTGGGCCCCTTCCACTCAGATGGGCACAGAAGTTCCTGGCTCCTGGCTTTGGTCTGGTCTAGCCCCAGACATTGAAGCCACCTGGGGACTGAACCAGTGGATGGAAGATCTCTCTCTCTCTCTCTCTAATTCTCTAACTCTCTCTCTCCCCCTCTCTATGTATATCTCTGACTTTCAAATAAATAAATAAATCCTTAAAAAAGGAAAAAAGAAAACCTGTGTAAGTGCAAATCTCTCTTTAAAACATTTGTAACAAAATCTCTTTGTTGCCTGCCCCCCCGCCCTGTTGCTCTGTTGGGACCGGGGAACCTCGCCCGGGAGTGGAACCCCAATAAAAGCCTGTGAATTAAAAAAAAAAATCTCTTTGCTCTTTAGTCTCCCTTTCAATCTACTTATGTTTTTTCCTTTAAAGTTTTTGGTTGACTACAAAAGCAAAACATGGTTAGAAGAGAAAATACAGGAAAGTATACCAAAAAGGTAGAATCACCTGGAATCTATCTATCCAGAGATAAGTACTCTTAACATCCCTGTGAAATTAAATTAAGGGTTAAGCTGTCGCCTGCCACACTGGCATCCCATAGGAGTGGTTTTGAGTCCCAGCGTCTCCATTTCTGATCCAGCTCCTTGCTAATGGCCCAGGAAAGTAGAAAATGGCCCAAGTTTGGGGGCTGGAACTGTGGTGCAGTGAGTTAAAGCCCTGGCCTGAAGCGCTGGCATTCCATGTGGGTGCTGGTTCTGGTCCTGGCTGCTCCTCTTCTGATCCAGCTCTCTGCTATGGCCTGGGATAGCAGTGGGGGATGGCCCAAGTGCTTGGGCCCCTGCTCCTGGCTCATGGCTTCAGATCAGCTCAGCTACGGCTGTTGTGGCCATCTGGGGAGTGAACCAGCAGATGGAAGACCTCTCTCTCTCTCTGTCTCTACCTCACTCTGTAACTCTTCTTTCAAATAAATAAAATAAATCTTAAAAAAAAAAGAAAAGAAAGAAAATGGCCCAAGTAACTGGATCCCTGCATACACATGGGAGTTCCTGGCTCCTGGCTTTGGTCTGACCCAGCCATTTGGGGAGTGAATCAGTGGGTGGAAGATCTGTCTCTCTTGTTCTCTCTCCTCTCTCTTTCTTTGTAACTCTGCCTTTCAAATAAATAAATAAATACATTTTAAAATTAATTACTCAGAGTCCCTTAGGATCCATAATCAATAATGCTTTTTTTACTCACTACTCTCAAAAGCAAGCCAATTCCTGTTCTGATTCTCTTCTTTATTTTCAGAGAGGTCAAGTCTGTCTTTTATTTATTTTTTTCCCTACCGCATAAATAGTAGCTTTCCTCTACAAGCAAAACCTTCATTTCAGGACAGAGGTTTTCTTTCTGGTGGCTGCCAGGAGCCATCTCAAGGATCTCGCTGAGGGAAGCTCCAGGGACCTGACTTTGAACTGACTCTCTGGCTCTCTTACCTGACCCTCACCGAGGGTGGAAGGGGCTTTCGCTTTCTTAAGGTGAAGCTGGTGGATGCCTGAACTTTTCCAATGGTCATGTTTATTTTGAGGCAGAGCAACCCACATAAAAGTGAACTTTGATTATATAAAAATAAGGTACATGTTCATGAGGTACTTTTGGAGTCTGTTTCAGTTTTTATTGTTATCTGTTATACAAGGTTAATTGTTTAACAACAATTAGATTTCATCACAGTGCATTTATGTCCTAATTGGGAACAATGAAAGTCTACATAAACAGCAAACTTTATAGATGTATTTCCTACAGATGCATTTTCTTTTTACCTGAGGTTAAACTTTAAACATTATTACTCGTCCATACATATATCAGTCCTGGATCTGAGACTATTTGCTTTGATTATATTTAATTGTAAAGTTCTTTAATTGTGTTAATAGCATATATCAACATCTTCTTCAGATAAGGTAAACAAGAGGACTTCAAAAATAAAATATAGGGCTTGATATGTTGTTGAGCAGTTTAATACAAACTGTAATTATCATTTGCTTCCTTTTAGTATCAGGATTTGCAAAAATGATTTAATGCACAGACTTACCTTGGAAGAACTCGTTCTCCAGGACTGAAATATCCCATGGAGGAGGAATGGCACCGCCCTCTCTCATGACTGCTGGGTTGGGGACAAAAGCACGGTCAACAGGTTGATTTTCCAGGGGTGAATTGACTATTTTTGCCTGTTAATTTAAAAGTAGAAGACATGAGATTATTTCTAGACATTCTTGAACCAGAGTATTCACATGTTCCCACAAGAATGTCTCAAGCTTAAAAGCTCTTGTCTAAGGATTACAAATCAGTTTTCCTAACCTATAATTTATTTACTTCTCAACTTAAAAAGTTTCCTTATTTTTTCCATTTGCAACTTATGGAGGTCTTCTCTGTGCCCTTGCCCTACATTAATTTTTTTGATCATCTGTCATCAGGCAAGATACTGAGCCTCTCTCTGACAAAGCTTCCTGCCAGTTTACACTGCACAGCACAGGCTTTATTTTTTTTTCTTTTTAAAAAGATTTATTTCTTTATTTGAAAGTCAGAGTTACACAGAGAGAGAAGGAGAGACAGAGAGAGAGAGAGAGGTCTTCCATCTGCTGGTTCACTCCTCAATTGGCCGCAATGGCCAGAATGCACTGATCTGAAGCCAGGAGCCAGGAGTTTCCTCTGGGTCTTCCATGTGGGTGCAGGGGCCCAAGGACTTGAACCACCCTCTACTGCTTTCCCTGGCCACAGCAGAGAGCTGGATGGGAAGAGGAGCAGCCGGCGCCCATAAGGGATGCCGGCACTGCAGATGATGGCCTCACCCACACTATGCCACAGCGTCAGCCCCAACACAAGACATGCTAAGGGAAGACTTCTAAGTGACAGGAAACTGACCTCTGTTGAGTTGGCAGTGTTGTCTATAAGGACCCAATGGGCCAGGATTTTGGATATCCTAACATTGTGCTTATTCTATCAGGATTCTGTTAGCTGAAGCTTATGACCTTGATGGACTTAGAATACCCCGTGTTTCTATCCAGAGATCATTTAGAATGCCAATTTCCCCTATCACCACCACCATAAGGAGTTGATTGAATACTTCTGAAACAAATGGACTGAAAGTATTTTTCTTCCTAGGCCGTCGCTAGTTTTAAAAGGCTTAGGAAAATGATACAGAACTAATTTACTTGCTTAAATAGCAAATGTCTACCGATTTCTTCAAATCCAGTCATTGCCCTACTTTCAAGCTTTAATTTGCCTTCATAACCTCAGGGGAATTATCCACTCCCACACTTTCACTCTCTTTTGCCAAAACTCTGTTTGCATTTCCTCTGTCAAACTGGCTCAGTCACTCATGACTCCACCTTAAATCACCCTGCACTTGCCCTTGAACAAGGCTGGCCACCTCCCTTTTAGTCTCTTTAGCTTCAGCTCCTGATGCTGCCCAGGCTCTGACTTCAAATCCCTCTGCTCAAGTTTCCCCTTTCTCTCTGGTGTTCACTGTCAGGTTTCATCTCCTCTCCGATGCCCAAGATCATCTAACCTTTCTTTCTTTTTTTTTAATCTTTTTTTTTTTTTTTTCCATCCGATGGTTCACTCGCCATTTGGCTGCTCTGGCCAGAATGCACCGATCCGAAGCCAGGAGCCAGGAGCTTCCTCTGGGTCTCCCACACGGGTGCAGGGGCCCAAGGACTTGGGCCATCTTCTACTGCTATCCCAGGCCATAGCAGAGAGCTGGATCAGAAGAGGAGCAGCCTGGACTAGAACCGGCACCCATATGAGATGTTGGCGCTTCAGGCCAGGACGGTAACCCGCTGTGCCACAGCACTGGCCCCAATCAACTGTGTTTTGCAAGCAAAATTTTGTCAAATCCTTTTCCAACTTCCATATAAGCCTTTCCTCCTGTCTTCCTGCCAGTGTCCTGAACTCCAAGCTCACTGCTCAGTTTCCCCAAATCCTTTTTCTCCGCTGCTTCTCTTGGAAAACAGCAACTCATCCTTGAAAGTCCAGTTTATATATCACCATCTCTGTGAGCCTAACCCCAGCAGAGCTGCTCTCACGGTATTTTAGGCACCCCGATACAGCGCCTTCCATGTCAGGCTCGGTGCTGCCTTCCCACTGAGACTTTACTGTACTCTTCTCCCTTCCTCCCACCACAAAGTTCAGTCTCCTCTCTGATCTAGGAAACCAAGGGTTCAAAGATACACGAACTGAGGCCCTGGCAGTGGGCCAACCTCTAAAATGCCAAAGAAAAAACAGTATTTGCCTTTTTATCACTGGCACCTAGTATGGTGTCTAGCATATAAGAGGTGACTAATATCCAATCCTATTCTCCCAATAACATTTCTCTCTTCTGGACTTCTCTAAAACATTTTTGTGTACTCATTTGCTCTCCTTACATTTGAACAAAATTACACATTTATTCAGGTTTTAGTACTTTATTTTTTATATCTTCTCTCATTGGATCCTTAAAACAGATTTGTGGGGGCTGGCGCTGTGCTGTAGTGGGTAAAGCCGCCACCTGCAGTGCCGGCATCCCATATGGGTATGGATTTGAGTTCTAGCTGCTCCACTTCCGATCCAGCTCTTTGCTATGGCCTGGGAAAGCAGTAGAGGATGGCCCAAGTCCTTGGATCCCTGTACTCACGTGGGAGACCCAGAGGAAACTCCTGGCTCCTGGTTTCAGATTGGCACAGCTCCAAGCATTGCAGCCAATTGGGGAGTGAACAAGTGATGGAAGACCCTCTCTCTCTGCCTCTCCTTCTCTCTCTGTGTAACTCTGACTTTCAAATATAAATAGATTTTTTTTTAAAGATCTCAGTTGCATTCTCAAATATAGTACATAAAATAAACCAAGCAGGGGCAAACATCAAGGCACAATGCATTAAGCCTCAACTTGGGTCACATGCATTCCATATTAGAGTGCCTGGTTTCAGACCTGGTACCTCCACTTTTGATCCAGCTTTCTGCTAACGCATCCTAGGAAGCAGCAGATGATGGCTCAAGTGCGTGGGCCCCTGACACCCATAGGAGAGACCTGGATGGAGCTCCAGGCTCCTGGCTTTGGCCTGTCCTAGCCCTGGTTGTTGTAGGCACTTGGGAGTGAACCAGCAGATGGAAGATGTCACAGTCTCACTCTCTCACTGTCTCTCTAGCTGCCTTTCAAGTAGATGAAAAGAAATACATAAACAAGCTTAAAAAAAAAAAACAACAAGCTAAGCAAAATGAGGCATTTTACACAGCTCCAATTCACTCTAGTGACACTGTACTGATACTGTCTGCAATTAGGACATGGCTAGACAAACATGCCTTCTGTCACAGAGTAACCTTAGTTTAATTGAGAGGCACCTAGGCAGCCAAACCTGCAGAACAGCTGTGGGAGCTGAAACCTAAGCTCACTGATGTTATCAAATGCCTTAGTAAAGTCAACACATTAATTTTTCAAGGTGTTCCTTAATTTGTTCTGTGTCTGTTTTCCGACACAGGTCATATCCTCCAATGTAACTTGTTGCTCGAAATCACTGATTGATTTCTTCTTTCAGTTACGGGGTATTCAGGTTGGGTCAGGCAGTGGGGATGCACAGGTGAGTGTGACACTGACTCAGAGAGCTCACACAGGCCCAGCATGCTAAGTGCATCCTGGAGGAGTTCCTAGGACCACAGGGCTGTGCTATTAGCACCAAATAGTAGGCTCCACCAGAATTTGTTCAGAGATGAGGAGTGATCAAGTGGCCCAGGTCATCAGTTTTGCTCCTATTCTCAAAGATGGTGACGACTTTGACTTTGGATTCTGCATCTGAAAGGAGATAGTTCTCAACTGAAGGCCATTTGTTCCCCAGGGACTATTTGGCAATATCTCGAGATAGAGATACCAAACATCCTACACTCCAATATACAGGGCAGCTCCTCCCAACTGAGAATTATCTAGCCCACAATGTCAGTAGTGCTGAAGTTGAGAGAAACCATGGTCTACATTATCTTTAAGTTCTTTCTACTTTTAAAAATTTTGTTTTCTGAAACTCTTTGTGTTTTGTGTTTTTTTTTTTACAGCTTATGCAAGTGTTTAATTAATAGCTTTTTTTTTTTTTCTGAATGGAAGGTCATTTAATAATGTAGTACAATCTTCCATAAAGTCCTGGATCTCCCTTGTAGCATTCCTACCAGGCTGCCAACTAAGTAATGGGAAGCTCACTGCTTCACATCTTGGCAGGAGTCCCTGGGGCTTATTTTAGATACTACTTTCATTATTTTATCTTTTTTAAAAAAAATCATTTTACTTGAAAAGGAGAGACAGAGACAGAGAGAGGTTCTCCAACTGCTGGTTTATGCTCCAAAGTCCACAACAGTCAGAGCTGGGCCAGGCCAGAGCCAGAAGCCAGGCACTCCATCTGAGTCTCCCAAGTGGGTGGCAGGAGCCCAAACACTTGAGCCATCCTCTGCTGCCTTCTGGGATGCATTAGCAGGAAGCTGGGTGAGGAGTGGAGGCACCAGGACTCAATCCAGGACTTTGATGAGATGCAGTTTAACACCCTGGGCTGGAATACCTGCCTCTCTCCAATTTTTTTTTTTTTTAACAGGCAGAGTGGATAGTGAGAGAGACAGAGAGACAGAGAGAAAGGTTTTCCTTTTGCCATTGGTTCACCCTCCAATGGCCGCCACGGCTGGCGCGCTGCGGCTGGCGCACTGGCATACCGCACTGATCCGAAGCCAGGAGCCAGGTGCTTCTCCTGGTCTCCCATGCGGGTGCAGGGCCCAAGGACTTGGGCCATCCTCCACTGCACTCCCTGGCCACAGCAGAGAGCTGGCCTGGAAGAGGGGCAACCGGGACAGAATCTGGCGCCCCGACCGGGACTAGAACCCGGTGTGCTGGCACCGCTAGGTGGAGGATTAGCCTATTGAGCCGCGGCGCCGGCTCTCCAAATGTTTTATAAGAGAAGTCTTCAAAACAATTATAGAAAATGAAATGTGTTTTATTAGAAGACAACACATAGATTTAAAAAATTTTGCACCAAAGTAAACATATCGTAATTCCCCCTCTCTATGAACTTCTTGTAATACCCTTGTAGGTATTAACTGAGAATACTAATCTCTGGTTTGGGTTTCAATTGTTTTCCCTAAAGTTATTCCATTTTAGATAGTCTTGCTCTGGGCAGTGAAATGGTTAATGCGAGTGACAATCAAGAGTGTCAAAGAAAGATCCGGAGAAATCCATAGACTGGATTTTCAGATCCAGAGAATGCCAAAACAGCACTATTTTATAATTTTTAGGCATTTGCATTGCTTTTTATATTCTTCACCTATTTCTGGTTCCATGGCTTTGCAGTGGGAGAGGAGGGTCATCTGAGCACTTCTCCCAGGAAGCCTGGGAGTACAGAAGTGTCCGGCAGCAAGCTCTGTCCTCTGGGCAAAGCTGCCTGTGGAGGCTGTGCTGCTTTAGTCTTCACTGGCTAAAGGAGAACCTGTGCAAGTGGCAAGTCATTGAGGGCCATCGCAACAGGGCTGGGGCTGATGAGCTGCCCACATTATTCACTCTTGGCTGTGGAATTATAGAGTTCCCAGTTTTTAATCACGACTCTACCATTTACTAGTATTCACTTGTCCATGATCTTTAAATGCTCTAAACCTCAGTTTCTCCATCTTTAAAATAGGCACAATAAGGGTATCTACCTCACAGATTTTCTCTAGGGGTTAAATGAGACAGTCATTATGAAGAGCCTGGTTGATGATCCATTATTGGCTATTAAGAGGAACAGTGGGGATGCTGGTTGGGCAGAGGCACAGACAGGAGAGACAGGTCAGTTTCATTGTCCAGACAGAAGCAGCATTCCTCTGAGGGGGAAAGGAGGCTCACTTTGGTTTCTTACATAAAGAACCTTGTTTAGATGCACTCCTCGCCAGAATTCTAGTCTCTGCTCTTGGGGGGCGGGGGGACAGAGACAGAGACAGAGACAGAGAGACTAGAACCAAGGTTGTAGGCAAAAGAAAATGCCTCTGTCCTGCTCCTGCTCTCTTAGGTTCCTTCCAAGACTCTACGTTTCATCTCTAAACCACATGAGTTACTCAGAAAGTCAGAGGCATGTCTAGATTGAAAGTGAAGACTGGAAAAGCAGAAAGGAAAACTCACAGCTTCACCATCTCAAAAGTATGTGAACACATTAGTAAATTTAAACTTAAGCCCTTACTGGAATACCATGCTGGGTCAACCTCTACATTGACATGTTCTGGTCAAATATATCTTTCCCCTCAATGGTTCCTTTGAATACAAATGATGATCCTACTCAGAAAGCACTCAGTCTGGACTCACGCTGCCTTGCAAAGTGGTTGTGGCTGCTTCTGGCCTCTTCCTTTGTCCAACCCTTTAGGGCTACACAGGAGTGACATGGTCTTACTCCTTCCTGACAGAGCCTACTGTTTGTGCATTGTGGTGACAAAGCAACTGGAAATCAACCGTGATTGGGAAACTTTGTACTGTGGAGGAGAAGGCTCAGCTTCTAAAGTGCATTCACAACTGCACTCTTTGGTGGCCACCAACCTGGGGTTTCATCAACTGAGTATCTTGGCATAGCCTGCAACTCCCTGGCTACTCACCGAAGTGGTTCCCTTCACAGTGACAGAAGGTTCTACACAGTCATCGCACCTGTGGAAAGAATTTCAAATAATTTATTTCAAGAAGAACTTGGTTTTTTTTTTTTTACAAGGAGAAAGATCAGCACATTTACCATTACATGTTAATATCTTAAGATATGTTCCTAATTTACTGTAGAAGGATATTTCTTGGTTGGTACATCATTGAAAAAAATTTCAGAAAGCTTTTCCTATGATTTTTTTGAATCAATATTTGATTTTTGCTAGTCAGGTAGCCAAGAAAAAATTATATGATTGTGCATTTGTATTTGAGCTTAGCATAAAACCATCACAGCAAAAAAGATCACATTTGTTAAGTGTTTATGTCAGGCACTTGTTCTCATGCTTCAGATATATGTTCACTCACTTAAATGTATCACTCTCCTGAGGGAGATATAAAATGCTTCTAGTTTGTAGACAAGAGATTGCAAGTACAAAGAAGTTAGAATACATGGCCCAAGGTACACAGTTACAGGCTAGAAGTTGGGCACAGGCTGTCTGAATCCAGACTCTTCCTTCTTTTTATTTACTTTTATTTATTTATTTATCTTTAATTGATACATAATTATACACATTTAAGGAGTTCCATGTGATATTTCCATACTTGTATACCTTGTGCAATGCTCAACTCAAGATAAGCCTATCCATGCAAACATTTGTCATTCCTTTGTGGTCCAAACACTTAAAATCCTTTCTTCTAGCTTTTTTGAAATACACAGAACATTGTCATTATCTGTCATCACTTTACTGTACAACAGACCACCATAACTTATTTTTTCTAATTATACGGCCCTCTTTTTTTTATTTTTATTTTTATTTTTTAAAGATTCATTTATTGGAGGCCAGTATTGTGGCATAGAGGATTAAGCCTCCACCTGTGAAGCTGACATCCATATGGGTGCCGGTTCGAGATCCAGCTGCTCTACTTCCAATCCAGCTCCCTGCTAATGCACCTGGGAAAGCAGCAAAAGATGGCCCAAGTGCTTGGGTCCCTGCACCCACATGGGAGACCTGGAAGAAGTTCCTGGCTCCTGGCTCCTGGCTTTGGCCTGGCCCAGCCCCAGCAGTGTCACCCATCTTGGGACTGAATCAGTGGTTGGAAGATTCTCTCTCTCTCTTTCCCTCTCTCTCTCTTTAAATCATTAGCTTATTTGAAAGGCAGAGTTACAGAGAGAGAGGGAGAGGAAAGAGAAATAGAGAAATCTTCCATCCTCTGGTTCACTCCTCAAGTGGCAGCAATGGCCATGGTTGGGCCAGGCTGAAGTCAGGAGCCTGGAACTCCATCTGGGTCTCCCACTTGGATGGCAGGGGTCCAAGCATGTGGGCCATCTTCCTCGGCTTTACCAGGTGCATTAGTAGGGATCTGGACCAGAAGAGGAGTAGCATCAGCACCTGTATAGGATGTTGGCATTGCAGTCTTTTGTTTAACCTGCTGCACAGCAGCCCTAGCCCCAGGGGCCTTCTCTCTTAACCAATATGGTGCACAGACTCTTGCAAATAGGAAACAGATTTTCTGTTTATATTTACTTTAAAGAGCAATTAAGTCAAGATCAGATTTAACAATCTACAAGAAGGTTGTTTACAAGGTAAACCCAATTAAAATTGCTTAAGGATATTTAGTTTTATAAAGATGATTGATTAGCTTATGATGAAACATTTTGGACGTGAACAAGTATGATTTTACTGTTTATTTTACTTCCAAATTCAGAGAGAGAGAGCATGTGAAAAATTTATAAGACCTAGTTCCAAAATTGAGATAGATTTTGGTCTTTTAAATCTATAATCCTATGTTCAGGGATCTCTGAATGTTAGATCAAGATTTTATAGACCATGACTCAGAGCTCTGTCTAAAATCAGGCCCTCTCCTCCACGAGAGAATAGCAAAGGGAACCTAGAGTCCGGTGAATTGGGACTCTCAGGTCAGTCAAAAGTGGCAAGGTACAGTTGTCTTTCATTCAAACTCCTACTGCTTTCTGCTTCATGCAAGTTCTGCATAAAATCTAGGAGGCTGGTGTGGTGCAGTGGGTTAAGCTGCCACTTGCAATGCTGGCATCCCATATCGGTGTGCTGGTTTGAGCTCTGGCTGCTCTACTTCCAATTTGTCTTCCTGCTAATGCACCTAGGAAAGCAGAGAAGATGGCCTGGATACTTGGGCCCTGCCATCCATGTGGGAGACCCAGATGGAGTTCCTGGCTCCTGGCTTTGGCCTGGCCCAGCCCTGGCTACTGCATCCATCTGGGTAGTGAACCACTGGATGGAAGATCTCTGTTTCTTCCTCTCTGTTGCTCTTTCAAATAAATATAAATAAGTAGATAAATAAATCTTTTTTAAAAAACTAAGAGGTCAAATAATTTTGTAGTTTAAAAAACTCATTAATAGAGTACCTAAAATGTAATGTATTAGAGTGAAATGGACATTTTGAGATTCGATGATTGTTTACTGCCTTTGTCTCTTCCATTGAGGAACAAATTTTTTTTTCTCTTCATACTATTTGTTGAACTCTTTTATTTAGTGTAGGCTTAACTATACAATCATTAAGTAACCTGAAAACAGATCTTTGTAAAAATAAAGAGTGGGGGCTGGTGCCGCGGCTCACTAGGCTAATCATCCACGTGTGGCGCTGGCACCCCGGGTTCTAGTCCTGGTTGGGGTGCCGGATTCTGTCCTGGTTGTTCCTATTCCAGTCCAGCTCTCTGCTGTGGCCAGGAGTGCAGTGGAGGATGGCCCAAGTGCTTGGGCCCTGCACTTGCATGGGAGACCAGGAGGAAGCACCTGGCTCCTGGCTTTGGATTGGCGCAGTGCTGGCCATAGCGTCCATTTGTGGGGTGAACCAACGGAAGGAAGACCTTTCTCTCTGTCTCTCTCTCCCTCACTGTCTAACTCTGCCTGTCAAAAATAATAATAATAATAATAATAAAGAATGGGAATGTGAGAGGGAGTAGGAGGGGCTGCAGCATTAATTGAAACGATGTTGGGGGGAAGTATCACTATGTTCCTAAATATGTATATATGAAATACATAAGACTTGTGTACCTTAAATAAAGTTTTAAAAAATAAAAAAACAACAAAAAACCCCTCATTTGTATTTTGCAGTTTACTGCAAATTCCAAACAGAAATTGAAATTAATGTCATGGACTTTCTTCATATCACTCCAAAATATTACCTCTACTAATAACAGCTACGAGTTAAATACAAGTTGAATATTCTTGAGCCAAAATGCTTGAAATCAGAAGTGTTTAAGATTTCAGGTTTTTTGGACTTTAGAATATTTGCATACACATAATGAGATATCTTAGGGATGGGACTCAAGTCTAACCATGAAATTCATTTACGTTGCTATACATCTCACACATAGCTCGAGGGTAATATTTTTAGTGCTGCAATGAATGTTCTACTTGAGGTGTCCTGTGAGCACTCAAAAAGGGTCATATTTTGGCGCACACTGGACTCCAGATTTCTGGATTAGAGCTGCTTTTACTTTTATTCCTTCTTTATGTGCACATTTATTGAGCCCACATTCTGCCTACATGCAATGTATTATTTGGAGCTTTTTGGAGAAAACAAATATGACTGAGGCAGGGATGCTTTTTTCTGGAAGGTTTCTAGTTTTTTACTTGTTTGTTTTGAGATTTATTTATTTGTTTATTGAAAGGCAGAGTTCCAGGCCGGTGCCACGGCTCACTAGGCTAATCCTCTACCTGCGGTGCCAGCACCCTAGGTTCTAGTCCCAGTCGGGGCACCAGATTCTGCCCTGGTTGTTCCTCTTCCAGGCCAGCTCTCTGCTGTGGCCCGGGAGTGCAGTGGAGGATGGCCCAAGTGCTTGGGCCCTGCACCCCATGGGAGACCAGAAGGAGTGCCTGGCTCCTGGCTTCAGACCAGTGCGGCGCGCCAGCCGCAGTACAAAAGGAAGACCTTTCTCTCTGTCTCTCTCTCTCACTGTCCACTCTGCCTGTCAACAACAACAACAACAACAAAAAACGAAAGGCAGAGTTCCAGAGAGAGAGGGAGAGAGAGAGAGAGATGTTCCATCTGCTGGCTCACTCCCCAAATGGCTACAACTACCAGGGCTGGGCCAGGCCAAAGCCAGGACCCAGGAGTTTCATCTGGACCTCCCATGTGGGTGGCAGGGGCTCAAGGACTTTGGCCTTCTTTTGTTGCTTTCTCAGGTGCATTAGCAGGGAGCTGGATTGGAAGTGGAACAGCAGGGACTCAATCTGGCCGACATTGGGAGGCCGACATTGCAGGTAGTAGCCTAACCCACTATACCACAATGCTGGTCTCTCTCTGAGAATTTTTCACTGTAGAAAAGAGGGCGGCATTGTGGTGCAGCAGGTTAAGCTGCTGCCTGCAATTCCAGCATCTCATAAGAGTTCTGGTTCAAGTCCAAGCTCCTGGCTTCATCCTGGCCTGTCAACAGCTATTGTCGCCATTTGAGGAGTGAACCAGTAGATGGAAGATCTCTCTCTCTCTCTAACTCTGCCTTTCAAATAAATAAATATATCTTAAAAAAAAAAGAGAAATGATTAGACATATAGAAAGCCAAAGAACTTATATATGTAAAATGCACTGAAAATGCAAAGAGGCTAAAAACACTTATTGGAGATGAACAGGAAAGGAGAAAGCAGGAGGATGGCAGTGGAACTGTACAAGAGGCTAAAGAACAGCAGGAGCAAAAGCTTGGCGATGGCGGTGCTGCAAGGGAGGCAAGCAGTTCAGTTTGCCCGGAGCTAAGAGTGCACGCCAGGTTGCGAAGGTTCTTTCCAGAATCCTGCTGTGCTGCCACCTTCAGAGCACCTCCCCATAGCCCAACACTCACCAGCTCACCAAGCTCCTCAGCTGATTTGGAGTGAGTGCAACAGGACAGATGGGTGGAAGATGTGACTAACAAACCAGAGGATGCCTGGCGCATATTCAAGACAGAGTGCCACCAAGTGCAAGGGTGTGCACCTGTGAGTGTGCACTGTTGTGTGTGCCACCGTGGACTCAGGCAGGAGGTGATGGGACTCAGCTGCCCTAAAGGTCAAGAGTCTTTGAATTCATTCCCACCAGCTAATTTGTTTCTAATGGGAATGGCTTCCCTTGTAGACGGAATTAAACCAACAGTAGCATCCTGTAACCCTTGCTGGTGCAAGCCCTCTGGCTATGGCCATTTCATGGGATACCAGGACACCGCATCTTCTGCATTTATTCCCAAGTCCTTCCGATGACATGTCTTAGAGATATACCCCCTTCTTAAATCATTCAGCCTAATGTTAAACTTTCACAATTTTTTCTTCTGGATTCTCTTCCATCCTCCATACCACCAATAGAAAGCTCTGACTAAAATGCAAATTTGATCTCATAAACCCATTGTCTAAAAATCTCACAAAGTACTGCCCAAAATATTCACATGATGCAGGCTTCTTTCTGGTGAACCTGCCAGACGATCCTCACCCTTCAAGCCTCATCTCCCGACACTCTACTCCTCCGTAAGTACCTGTCTTCTAGGCTCATCAAATTCATGGTAGCTCCACGATTCTCTTTTCTTCCCATGCCTTTGTAGACACCATTCAGAAATTCTCATCCAAGGGAAGGGTAGGGCTCAAGAATAGCCATTTTTTTAACCAGAATCCTGGATTACATTCCTGCAGGTGTCGGTGAGGTGTACTTTCCCCCCTGAGGAGCTCCATCTGGGTAGCCAAAGGCAGTTTGGACAGTACGCATCCAACAAAAACTCCACACTCTCCTTCTGTTTCGCTCCTTCCTAGCCAACCAGTCAACAAATACCTGTCCTTCTTTCTCCATGATTTGTCCCAATCTAATCCATTCTCCAGACTTCAGCCAGAATGATCAGTACAAACTGAATGATGTCACATTCCTGAAGACTTCCACTTGCTTTCAGGGGAAAGTTGAAACTCTTGTCTGCATTCAAAAGCCCTGACAAGATTCCAGGCTCATAACTCACCTTCCTACAATCCTTGTGCTATAGGGTCTTTTTTTTTTTTTTTTTTACAGGCAGAGTGGACAGTGAGAGAGAGAGACAGAGAGAATTCACCCTCCAATGACCGCCGTGGCCGGCGCACTGCGCTGATCCAAAGCCAGGAGCCAGGTGCTTCTCCTGGTCTCCCATGTGGGTGCAGGGCCCAAGCACCTGGGCCATCCTCCACTGCACTCCCTGGCCACAGCAGAGAGCTGGCCTGGAAGAGGGGCAACCGGGACAGAATCCGGCGCCCCGACAGGGACTAGAACCCGGTGTGCTGGCGGCACTGCAGGCAGAAGATTAGCTTTAGGGTCTTGATAGACTCCGAGCCTTTGCACATGCCGTCACGTGGCCTGAAACACTTTCCTGCTACCTCTTTGCCTGGAAGACTATCCCATACTTGAAGAATCATTATGTCATCTTTCCCAAGAGACCTCCTGGGACTTAGTATAAGATCCATACCCCTCGTACATGCTCCCACAGCATACAGATCGTCTCCATCTTAGCATTATTCTTCTATGTTTCTCTATTTCCTTTTTGTTGTTCTCACAAGACCAATGCCTGTGAAGGCAAGAACTGTTTTGTCCTTGTGTTCCACATGGTGTTTTCCAAGCAGTTTTTGTTGAATAAACAAACACACAGGGCTGCACATGGTATTCTCTAAACCGTGTTCATGGAATTGAGTGAACTAATACATTTGTTTTTATCCTCACCACATCTGCTCTTCCTTCTCTATTCTTCACAACTGTCTGCTTAATTCTGCATGTCAGAGTGGAAAGTTCATCTCTTCTCCTCTTTCTTCACCCCCCACATCCAATTTCTAGGTTCTCATGAGTCCCCATTCTAAATCTTACACAAGTTTTTTGCCTTCTTCATTGCGTCTACTTTTCAGGGGTGAGACATGTCCAGCCAGCAAGCCACACAAGGCCCACGAAATCATTTAGTCTGGTCCTGCCCAGGTAACCACAGGCAGAACTCAAAATTCAATAAATCTATAGCAGGCTAATTTTTAAGTAGCTTATTTTGTATGGCCCATGAATAATGTTATAAGTATCAAAATGGCCCTTGGCAGAAAATGAGTCTTCTACCCCTGGTAGACCAATATGATCTTAACAGTCTCTTGCCTGGTCTCCAACTCCAGTTTTGTCCCCTCAAATCTATTCCTTGTGCTACAGCAGAAGCAGTTTCTCAGCCTTGGCAGTCCAGTTTCTCTGTTGCGATGGTCAGTTAACTGTACTGCACTCTCATTAGCAGCACGCCTGGCCTCTGCCCACTAGATGCCAATTACATCCTCTCCCTTCAGTTGTGAAAAGCAACAACGTTTGCAAATATTGTCAAACACTGGTGGGGAACAAAATTGCTGTTGTTGAAAATCACTGAGTTTCAAGTGATCTTTCTAAACTGACAAACTGTTTACATCATTTCTCTGTTTAAAAAGCTTTAATGGGCCGGCATTGCAGCTCAATAGGCTAATCCTCCACCTGCGGCGCCAGCACACCGGGTTCTAGTCCCGGTCGGGTGGCTGGATTCTGTCCCAGTTGCTCCTCTTCCAGTCCAGCTCTCTGCTGTGGCCCGGGAGTGCAGTGGAGGATGGCCGAAGTGCCTGGGCCCTGCACCCCATGGGAGACCAGGAGAAGCATCTGGCTCCTGGCTTTGGATCAGCGCGGTGCGCTGGCCGCAGCGGCCATTGAGGGGTGAACCAACAGAAAAAGGAAGACCTTTCTCTCTGTCTCTCTCTCTCACTGTCCACTCTGCCTGTCAAAAAAAAAAAAAAAAAAAAAAAAAAAAGCTTTAATGGAGGAAATATGTACAACTATGGGAATTAACGGTAAAACTAGAATTCAAATAGTACTTTATACTTTGTGTGTCTGTGTGGGTGCAAACTGTTGAAATCTTTACTTAGTATATACTTAGTTGATCTTCTGTATATAAAGATAATTAAAAATGAATCTTAATGAAGAATGGGATGGGAGAGGGAGTGGGAGATGGGATGGTTTGCGGGTGAGAGGGTGGTTATGTGGGGGAAAACCACTACAATCCAAAAGTTGTACTTTTGAAATTTATATTTATTAAATAAAAGTTTTTTAAAAAGGGAATATGTACAAATGTACACTTATTGAAATACGCAAAAATGTTAATGTTTGTCCAGGTCAGCAGGTTATGGGTGTGATTTTGTCTGTTACGTATAGATAATTAGTTAAAGAACTGTAGGCCGGCGCCGCGGCTCACTAGGCTAATCCTCCGCCTAGCGGTGCCGGCACACCGGGTTCTAGTCCCGGTTGGGGCGCCAGATTCTGTCCCGGTTGCCCCTCTTCCAGGCCAGCTCTCTGCTGTGGCCCGGGAGTGCAGTGGAGGATGGCCCAGGTGCTTGGGCCCTGCACCCCATGGGAGACCAGGAGAAGCACCTGGCTCCTGGCTCCTGCCATCGGATCAGCGCGGTGCGCCGGCCGCAGCGCGCTGGCCGCGGCGGCCATTGGAGGGTGAACCAATGGCAAAAGGAAGACCTTTCTCTCTGTCTCTCTCTCTCACTGTCCACTCTGCCTGTCAAAAAAAAAAAAATAAAAAATAAAAAATAAACAAAACAAAACAAAACAAAAAAGAACTGTATAACTTTAGAAATGACTAGTGCAAGAGGGGTGCCTTCGTACTGCCTACAGGATCAAGCATCAAGCCCGATCTCTATAGTTTTGCATTGCATGGATAAGGTCCCTGTGTTCTGGCTTCTGCCATGCTCTCCAGCCCTTCTCTTATCAGTCCTCACCTATACTGCGTCATTGAACTTCAATGACCTAAGTGAATGCCTGCTCTCTCCAGTCTTAACCTTTGTTGCGTCATTGCTTTTGCTTCGTGTAGCCTCTGGACTCTTAATTGTCTAGTTTAATCTTGTTTATCCCTCAAACACTGGCTCTCCTCTTCCAGGAAGCCTTCTGGATTCTCTAGTCTGAGTGAAGTTCTCCTGTTTGTTCCCCTGGCAAGATATCGTGTATCACCACAGCATGGACCATGTTATGACACAATCATCGTGTCTTTGCCTGTTACCCAGGTGGCAGCTAGGCACCCCAGTTGAATTCTACAGGACACCTCTTCGTCAAGACCCCTGATCTCCATTTGCAGGAAATTACTATAATACATGTACAAATCTATTATGATCATGATGCAACTGGCACTCCCTAGAGTTCTGTGTTCTACCTCTTGCCTGACTGCATGCAGGAATCTTCTATTCCCTCCTAGGCTATAAAATTCTCCAGGCAGGTGCTTTGCTTTAATTTCACTATTTTATCTCCAGCACCAAAACTGTATCTGACTCAGAGTAGTACTTTGATAAAAGCTTCATAAAAACATGAAACAGAAACTATCAGTTGGCCCTTATCATAGAAGGAATAAACTCAGCCAAAGTGGTTCCCAAACCTAAGTGAGCATCCAAATGTCCTAGAAATTAAAAACAAACAAGCAAAACTTCCTGGGCCTTACTTCATGCTTTCTGAATCAGAATCCCAAGGTTGGAGCCTGATTATCTTTCATTATTTAAAATTTGCTGATGAGAGCCTAGTAATGCTCAACTAGATCAACTGGAAAGCAAATCACTGGCCACCCAGGGTGAAACTCCAAACCACACCCACAGTCTCGCTTCTCCCTCCTGCTGCTCAACTGTGGACACCACACTTGGGATCACTGAAGGAGTTTACCAAAGAAAGATCTTGCTTACTCTGACCTTTCTTTCAGTTCTAGGTGTCTCAGATTCCTGCATCTTCCAACTAAAACATAGGCAGTCAATCAGAAAACAGGAAAAGAAAACAGAAGAAGAGGAAAGAGAAAGAGAGAGAGGGAGGGAGGAAGAGAGAGAGAGAGAGAAACACAAGTGCCAGGAAAAAAAAACCAATCTGCCTTTTTAAATTTCCAAAATAGTATTTGACTTTTTGCTTATGTAAGAGAAGTTGCAGCTGGACAGCCTAAGCCGTGAACGCCCTATGCATCAGGCAAATATGGGCATGTCTGAAGAGCAGCTAGGTGGGTCCACCACAGCTCTTTGCATCGGAAGGGGAAAGCATCCTGCAAGAACAGAGTAGTGGGTACACAAACACTCACTCCAAGATAGCCATGTCACTCTACTCCCAACTCTGTGCACAGTCACCACACGCAAAGCCCTGTGATAATTCTCATAGGGAAGAGGTGACTTTAAGTTTAACTGTACGTGCTATTCCTGAGCCTTAAGGACTATTCCCCTTGTACTTCATTTTGTCATAGTCCTTGGGACTACCACAAGGAAAAGAGTAAGGGGGAAAAAATCCACATCCCTAAAATTGTGATAGCAAACTGGTAGCAGGCAGTTGCACTGCTTTTTTTTTTTTTTTTTTTTTTTTTTAAGATTTATTTATTTGAAAGAGTTATAGGTGTGGGTGGGAGGGAAGTTATGGGGGGGGGGAAGCCATTGTAATCCATAAACTGTACTTTGGAAATTTATATTTACTAAATAAAAGTTAAAAAAAAAAAGAAAGTCAGAGTTACAGACTCAGAGACAGAGAGAGAGGTCTTCCATTTGCTGATTCACTCCCCAAATGGCTGCAAAAATGGCCCGAGCTGGGCTGATCTGGAGCTGGGAGCCAAGAGCTTCCTCTGGGTCTCCCACTTGGATGCAGGGGCCCAAGGACTTGGCCATCTTCTACTGCTTTCCCAGGCCACAGCAGAGAGCTGGATTGGAAGTGGAGCAGCTGGGTCTTGAACCAGCGCCTATATGGGATATCAGCATTGCAGGCAGAGGCTTTACCTGCTATACCACAGCGCCAGCCCATAACTGCTTTGCTTTAAAGAGAAGGTATGTGGATAGGAGAGTAAAAGGCCCTATGAGAGCATGAGCATGAAACAGCAAAGCACATCATTGTTCGTGGTGAGGAAGGATCACTGGGCGAACTAGGGGTCTGGGACAAGAAAGAAACAGCTGTAGATGCATTTATAAGTTCAGGACATACATTGCTGGATACTTACTGAACTACATGGAAGGAATTTGTAAGACAATGGAGTCACTGAAATTCTGTGGTGGGGCTGAGGACCACATCTCACAAGCATTGGACATCCCATTACAAGATAGGAAACAGCACTTACAGAAAAATGTGGGGGTCTTGAAAGCTGCATGCAGTCTATGCTTCCTTTTCTTGTGTTTATTGGCTAGCAACAAATAAATTCAAACACAAACAGAAAATATTTTTTATTTTTTCCTGGGGTTGGGGTCAGATCAATCACTTAAAAATAGGATTAAGTCACAGTAGTAGGGCTGGTGTAGTGGCATAGTGGGTAAAGCACCTCCTGCAATGCCAGTATCCCATGTGGGCACCAGTTCATATCCTAGCTGCTCTACTTCCTATCCAGCTCCCTGCTAATGGCCTGGGAAAAAGCAGAGGAAGATGGCCCAACTACTTGGGTCCCTGCCACCCACATGGAAGACCCAGATGAAGTTCCTGGCTCCTGGTTTCAGCCTGGCCCAGCCCTGGTCATTGAAGCCATCCAGTGAGTGAACCAGCGGATGGAAGATCTCTCTCTTTGTCTCTCTGTTTCTCCCTCTTTCTCCATAACTCTGACTTTCAAATAAATAATCTTTTAAAAGAATCATAATGGTATAATTTGGGAAGTTTTTAAGTGTGCAAAGAATATATAATATTTTAAGCAGAAATGGTAAATCCTTCTGCCTTTTTATAAATTCATGAGGTTGCTGTCTTCCTGTGGCATTTTAATTCACTTATCTTAGAAAATTGGAGCATCAAGAAGTTCTACCAGGCCGGCGCCGTGGCTCACTGGGCTAATTCTCCACCTGCGGTGCTGGCACCCCGGGTTCTAGTCCCGGTTGGGGCGCTGGGTTCTAGTCCCGGTTGCTCCTCTTCCAGTCCAGCTCTCTGCTGTGGCCAGGAAGGCAGTGAAGGACGGCCCAAGTGCTTCGGCCCTGCACCCGCATGGGAGACCAGGAGGAAGCACCTGGCCCTGGCTTTGGATCGGCACAGTGCCGGCCACAGTGGCCATCTGGGGGGTGAACCAACAGAAGGAAGACCTTTCTCTGTCTCTCTCTCTCACTGTCTAACTCTGCCTGTCAAGGAAAGAAGGGAGTGGGAGGGGGAAGAAGTTCTACCAAATGCTTTCATCAGCTGGGCTTTAAAGTGAAGATGTATATCTGGTAAAATAATTAAGACAATTTTTTTCAGTGTCATTTCTCAGTTAAACCCAAAACTTACAAAAGAGGCAAAACATTTTCTCTGATAGTCAAGTCTTCTTAGGGCTGAACAGACGGCTGTTATTTGCATAGAGGAGTTGGTTGTTTTCTCTGATTTGCAAGATTCTCTATACTGCTCTGCTGACCTGTTCTCCAGCGCGCCCAGAGTGACACAGTCAAGCCCTCCATAGCTTCAGCAAGTAGAAACCTGACTGCTGCCCGGCACAGTCATCTTGTGCCTCCCAGGCCTTTGCTCAGTCCCTCCCAGTGCGCTCACCGGCAAGGAGGAGCTCCTGGAACACAGAATGGACCTTGAAGGTTGGAAGATCAGAGCTGCCAAAGAAAGTTGGGTGCTACCTGAGATAAAGAGCCCCTCGGCATGCATGATTGTAACATTACCTGCCACAGTGCAGCACTGCCCTTAAGTACTTCTCCCATATGCAGGATTTACGTCCAAAGGTCACACTCACATTTAACAATAAAAGGACATGTTGTGACATTTTATCTTTTGATGTCTCTTAAGAGCCAAAGACAGTGCTGTCATTATATTCTACACAGATAAAATTAATAAATATTTATCAACAGCCATGGTAAAGTTAAAATAAATGTTACATGTTTTCTTATGTTTTGAAGCTAAAATGAAATGAAAATTTTTGAAAATTGCTACACATACGAACATACATACCCCCCCCCTCCACTTTATGATTAAATTTGGTTTCTGCACGTTGTGTTACATATTTCAGTTCACCTGATTAAAAGCAAGCTACATGTCATTTTGGTATCTAAGCAGGACATTTGCCAGGTAGAGTTTTCCCCAATTTCTTTTTTTCTTTTCATGTGTATAATCAAAACACATGATACTGAGAATGGATATTATAGACCTTTTATCTTCTTTGGCCCACTTTTATAGCAACTTGAAATATGAGATTAGAAATAACTTGTCCATAGATTTAACAGGTTCCTCAACTTTTCCCAGTTTAACAATGTCAGATTGTTCAGCGATATAAACCCCTGCCTTAAAGGAAATAATTTACAATACAAATTATATCACAAACTCTAGTTATACCACACACTGGGGATATTTCTTTTCTCTTTAAAAGAAATCCTTCCTGTACATTAAGTCCTCAATCTTAAATCCCCCAAATAAGAGAATTACTAGCGCTGCAAACATTTTCACAAAAAGAAAAGCAACTTACCTAATCAGAGAATTTTTGTTGACAAATGACTCTGGTAGAGACAGGCACATAAATCTACATTTTGTTCAGCTCTTCTTGATTTTATCAGGCAAAACACAGCCTCGGGTGAAAGCTGAAAGTAAAAATCCTTCCATCTACCATCCAGGAGTGGAGCACTGTGCTCTGCTAAGCCCGGGAGCCTCCACACCTGCTCCACCAGCTGCCGCCTCTTGTTTTCCAGCGGCAGTGACCTCCAACACCCATTTAGTGCAGCAACGCTCTGTTAATGGTTTGACGGCACCCGGAACACATCACGTGCCAAGGCAACACCTTAAGAGGGTGGGGAGCTTTGCAACCGGGAAGAGGTGCCAAAAATATTTGGCAGTCAGCTCAGCTGCACATTAGTGTAGCCTTGCTATGCCTTGTTTTTCACAAAACAACCCAACAACATCATGAGTCAAGATGAACTGATTTATACAGTTCCGAGCTGGAGACCCTTGGGAGCTATGCCTCCACAGCTCCAGGAGCTTCCCTCCTGCATCTTACCTGTAAATTCAGGGTAACCACGTGGCAACGGCTGCTCTCAATGTTTCTCATAATAGGAGCTCATTGCCCTCTTGGTTTTAGAATTCTTTTTCCTCCATTCTTTTGGCTCTTCTTCTATTGATTCTCATGGAGTCTTTATACCCCGATTCTCCTGAGGCCATGGACACACATATTCCCCAAAGAAGGAGTCACTCGGAGTTAAACATGAGCGGTGGGAAAATGGTCAGGAGCTATTTCCCAGCTTTCAACCCATCATTCATCAAGTGCACCACCAGGGACCTCTGCAGCTGTTTGGAAGAAGGGTTTTAGGGGAGCCAGTTGCAGGTTCCTGGGAACTTTGTTACTCTCTGTGAGCTAAATCCTTTTTCTTTTGTTACTACCTGAATTGAAATACTATGAGCAAACATTAAACATTCTGAACACAAAACAGGCTTTTGGCCTCTGATATCAGACACGGAAGGAGCTGTCACATGATCTGAATTTAACTCACCCTTTCTGTCCCAGCGACGGAAGCTTTGAAGTCTCCTTCCTGGACTTTCTGAATGAGAACAGGGAAGCGAAGGATGCTCTGAAGCTCGGTCGAGAAGGAACAGATGTTGGGTTTTTTTGATTAGCTTGGTTTTTAGATCTTGATGTTTGCAATTCCATAGGATCTAAAAATATTGTAAACATTTTACACTGTTAAAATATTCCCAGGCATTGGGCCAGTGCTGTGGGAGACCTGGAAGAGGCTCCTGCTTTCTGGCTTCTGACTGACCCAACTCTGGCCATTGTAGCCATTTGGGGAGTGAACCAGACAATGGAAGACTCTCTCTGCACTCCCCTGCCACCCACCGCCCATCTAACTCTGCCTTTCAAATGAACAATAAAATCCTAAGAAAAAAACATTTCAAAATAAATACAAGGGGTCCTCAAAAAGTTCATGGAAAATGCATATTATAAAAAAACTATGCCTGGTTTTAAATTTTTTTGCATCCAAATAAACTTTTTACAATTTTTATTTATTTGAGAGGCAGAGAGACATAGAGAAAATGAAGGGGTGGGGAGAGAGAGACAGATAGAGACAAAGAGATAGAGAGAGCCTCTATCCATTTGTTCACTCCCCAAATGGCCACAAGGACCAGAGCTGGGCTAGGCCGAAGCTGGGAGTCGGGCACTCAAATCCAGGTCTCCCACCTGGCTGGCAGGGATCCAACTACTTGAGCCATAGCCTGCTGGCACCCATGGAGTGGATTAGCAGGAAGCTGGAATCAGAAGAGTAAGGACACTACCTCAGGCACTCCTTATGGGATGTAGGCATCCTAAGAAATGTCTTCACTGCCTTGCCAAACGCTTGCCCCAAACATATCTTTTACTTCTTTCCCACAAACATTTTAAGTATCCTCGTACTAGAACACTTTCGGACATGGTGACTATAAATATTAGAAGAATTCATGGTAAGAGTCAAGTCACCATGGTTTATACGGCATTAATCTAAAAATCTGAACTGTGAGTTTTTTCAGCCTTGTTCACTATGGAAGTTGCAAAATATTGTCAATCTACATTTAGAAATTTTGTTGCATGTTTCATGATGTTACTTTTGTCAATAATATGTGCAAAAGCAGTCAATGTGATTATCAGTAAAAACGATACTTTGCTCCATTTTTGCAATTTGTAATTTCTAATGCACTGTTATGTCACAAAAGTCCTATGAAAGTAGCCTTTACTACCATCATTTATAGATACAAAAATAACTGATTGTTGAAATTAAGTGGCATGCTGGTAGTCACATAGGACATCTATAGAAGGTGTTTATTAGAACTCATTTATGGAGTTCACTAAAGTGCCAGAGGCAGCCAGATGGTGGCAGCTTCTTCTCCTCTCCCTCCCTCTCTCCCTTCCCCCAACCCTCCTCCTCATCATCATCCCATTTATTCAAATATGTTGTGGCTTAATACTTTATACATATAACTATTTAATTCTCAATCACTATATAAGGTAGCGATTATGCTCATTTGAAAATGAGAAAATTGGAGCCAGTGCTGTGGCGCAGCGGGTTAACACCCTGGCCTGAAGTGCTGGCATCCCATATGGGCACTGTTCAAGTCTCAGCTGCTCCACTTCCGATCCAGCTCTCTGATGTGGCCTGGGAAAGTAGTAGAAGATGGCCCAAGTCCTTGGGCCCCTGCACCCACGTGGGAGACCTGGAAGAAGCTCCAGGCTCCTGGCTTCGGATCGGCACAGCTCCAGCCATTGCGGCCAACTGGGGAGTGAACCATCAGATGGAAGACCCCTCTCTCTCCCTCTCTCTGCTTCTCCTCTCTCTGTGTAACTCTTTCAAATAAATAAATAAATCTTAAAAAAAAGAAAATGAGAAAATTGAAATTCATTCAGACTAAATAACTTGAGCAGACTTACATGAATAGACAGAGTAGAGATTTGAATCCAGGCCTTTCTTGACATCGATGTCTATGTTCCTAACCACTATGCTATGTTGCCCAATTCTAAAAACATATTCTCCCCCCAAACATTATTACTGTAAAATGTGTTTCCTTTAAAAAAAAAAGATTTGTTTATTTATGTAAGAGGCAGAGTTACAGATAGACAGAGGAAGAGACAGAGAGAGAGACAGAAGTCTTCCATCCACTGGCCCACTCCTCAAATGGCTGCAATGGCCAGAGCTAGGTCTGTCTAAAGCCAGGAACCAGGAGCTTCTTTGCAGTCTCTCATGTCGGTCTAGGGGCCCAAGCACTTGGACCATCTTCTACTGCTTTCCCAGGCCATTAGCAGGGAGCTGGATCAGAAGTGGAGCAGCTAGGACACTAATCAGTCCCCATACGGAATGTCAGCGCTTCAGATGGCAGCTTTGCCCATTACGCCAGAGTCAGCCCCATCAGTTCAGTTTTTAAAGTGTATGTTGTGTTATAAAACTTTTGTGCCTTATAATAGTCCTAAATTATGAACTAGTTAAATTAAAGATACATGGAATCTTTGTCTATAATATTATGCCACAAGAAAAAGACAAAAAAAATCAGTAAGTTTTTTTCTCACCATTTTTTGCCATCTCCTTCCTTAGCCTGTATTTAAGAGGTTGCTTCAACATTTGGCTAACATCTGTTTCATTGCAAAACTTCTTTCTTTGAATCTCTTCAAACCATTCACCAGTCACCCCCTGAAGCCATCTGATATCCCTCTTTGTCTTCTGAAGTTTGCTGAAATAAAACACAAAAACCAATATACTCTTCAGATTTCAAATTCATTCCCATCCAGTACAAAGTCATGAGAAGAATTAAACCTCACCAAATGGTGAAGCAGCATCAACTATAGCTTTAAAAATTGGATTTCATGAGACTGTCCTTTTCATCATTGCATATATTGCTTGGATGTATTTTTCTAAGCATGATGACAACTAATTTTTTTTGTCAGTAATTAACAGATTCACCAAGTTGATGACTGAGCAATGTGCTAAAACCTAACCTAATAATGTAATAAAATGATAAGATATTTCAATGACTTGTAGAAACTAGAATATTCTAGTCTGTTTACTCATTCATTCATTATTACAGGAAATGTTCATTGAATAATGTTAATTAATTAAATGCTTACTGAGGTCCTCTGTGGGCAATAGAATAGAGAGGATCCCTGCTTGGCCATTCAGTGGTCAAAGATAAAAGAAAAGAAAATCGTTGAGTGTTGTCTTAGATAATGCAATTTTTTATTTTTAAAATTTTTTTAAAAGATTTATTTACTTATTTGAAAGACAGAATCACAGAGAGAGAGACAGAAGGGAGATTGAGATCTTCCATCCACTGTTTCACTTCCCAAATGGCCTCTATGGCCAGAACTGGGCCAGTCAAAAGCCAGAGGCCAGGAGCTTCATCTGGGTCTCCCATGTAGGTACAGGGCCCAGGGACTTGGGCCATGTTCTGCTGTTTTCCCAGGTGCATTAAAATGGAGCTGGATTGGAAGTGGAGCAGCAGGGACTTGAACTGGCACCCATATGGGATTCTGGCACTGCAGGTGGTGGCTCTACCTGTTATGCCACAGTGCTGGCCCCAAATAATGTAATTCTTTAAAGATGAAGACATGAAAACCTGTGAATGGACACAGGGCTAGCATGTGGACATAAGGGACAGTGTGATTTCAGACAGACAGGAAAAGCCACCCAGGGCACAGCTGTGTGTACTCTACCCCTTCAGAGGACCAGACCTGAAATTCTATCATTCCTGCTTTTTTCTTTTCTCCTGCCCTTTTCTGCTTAGTTCTCTCTCAAATGAAAGTACTGCTCTAAGTCCTTAGTTAAACTACTGCTTCTTATGATCTACTGATCTTTAGGCAGCTTATTTTGCTGCATTTTAGGAACACTCTAGAACTTTTCAGAAATGAGAGGCACTTAATCCAGAGGAAGACATCCCTGGCTTGAGGCAAACGGAGGAGAAAGTGAGTTGGAAGAACATGATGACAAGGATTGCCAAGCAGTCTGTTTGGCACAGCACTGATGAAAACAGCTCACTATTGGGTTCTGAGCTTGGGAAGTTCTGATGTATTGGGAAGTAGTTTGTGACCCAGTAGCTGCAATCCTTGATCCAGGGTTTGCTGTAAAGCACGAGTGTGAGGGTCTTCGTATTACTAACACAGTGGTGAGTGAGCAATGTGCAAAACAGCAAATTTGGAGTTAAAGGCAAGGAACTGAGGTGGCTATAACTCATGCTCCTGCTTGGGGCTATGATACTGCCGTTTTATAAAAATATTTGAGAAGGAAGCCAGAGGGCCTCATGCCCAGACTCGCATTTTGAAAAGTATTAGGTAGCAATCGTTACGTTCAGTCCGCAGAATCTGCACTGGTGCTTCCTCTTTGGTCACCCTGTGATACCAGGTCACTCCTGTCACAGCTGCTGCTTCCCTTACTGACAGAACACACTAAGGGGCCCCAACAATCTGCTTCTGATCAACACTGGCTGCCCCCAATTCATTCACACTTGCTTACTGATGTTCAGGTTAGCACACAACCTTTACTTCCTGAGAACACCCCAGCACCACTCTTCTGCTTCTCAACACATACATCTTATTTCAAGAGTCAGGCCACCTACCTGACTTAGGAACACTCTCTATAAACATAACCTATCCATTTTCTCTAGAGGCTTGATGTAACAGTGACTCTCTTTGAAAAATAACTACAGTTCACGTAATCCTAACTCGAGGACCCATTCCATGCTTGTACACAGACTTCACCACTGCCCATTTCTTTTCCATCTTGTGGTCAATGAAGTCATAAATCTGTATTCCCCTGTGAAAACTCAAACACTTTGAATTCTATTGTAGGAAATATATTTTCAACCAATAACCCCACCCCAAGCACATTAATTTAACTGAACATAATGTGGTTGCTAAACTGTAATTATGCAGGCAATGTAGAATCCTGGGGTGAGGCTTATGACACAATACAAAGTAGGAAAAACAAAATACAGTATTTTATCTATGCTTACTGCTATGTAGAAGTGATGCAACCATTTGGACACAGGAGGGAAAAAGAGAAAACAACTGGTCTTTCAGAATAGAATAATTATGTGTCATTTCTATGTTTAGCTTTTTGAGTATGTGTATTCAGTAAGTAGAACATGCATGGTTATTGTTTCTTTTTGCTTAATTGTGGATTTTTGTTTATATTGTCATTTTCCATTACATATTTTTGGAGATAGAGGGAAAAAAAAGCAGTCATATTTTTACAACCCTATCACAATCATGATTGCCTTTTTGCTGAGACTGTTCCTGTGTATTTTTCCATGCAGGTGGGATAAACCTTTTCCCGTATTCATTTGTGGAAGGTTTCCTATGGTGCAGGTGGTGGGATTTAAGGGAAAGCAGAGCAGATATGGCTCTTTCTTGGAGAGTTCACAGTTTAACAGGAGAGAGATGGAATGGAGCAAACAGTGCTAACTTTGATTTAGTCATTCAACACACATTTGAACCCTGGAAAAGAGTAGTGAACAAATCAAGCCCCTGCCCTCGTGGAATTTAAATTCTGCTGTAGTGCGAGTAGGGAAGAGGGGCAGGGAGGAGCAAACAATAAAAGTGTAACTGGTGCTGTGAGAGCACGGACAAGGGGACCGGTCCAAGGCAGTAGCTAAGACTTCCCTGAGCAGATAATGCAGGACTGGAAGGGTGAAGCATGAAGATGCTGGAAGTGGGCAGGGGGAGCTGCCTAGAGAGAGCTTTCTAGGCAAACGAGGGACAGCTGTAGAGCAACAAGTGCCCCGATAAAAGAAGCCAGGAACTGAAATGAGACACTACTGGCCAGAGTAGAGGGCAGGAAAGGAGGACAAACCAGAGAGGAGAAAGGCAACTGCTGGGCCACCCAGAGTTAGGAGCTGGGTTAAGCCAACAGCCCCTGGTCCTGGAGCAGTGAGAAAGTGCTGATGGCTTAGCAGGGAGCATGACACATAGGATTTGCATCTTTAAAAGCTCATCCTAGCTGTAGGTGGAGAGTAGACTCCACTGAGGGCCAGGAGAAGGTCAGATTATTTGTGGGAGGTAGGTAGAGGGGTTTGCTTGGACCAGGACGGAAGTGGTGAAGCCTAGGAAAGCAGAGTGTTCAGAGAGACACAGGGAGTAAAACTGACTGCCAAGCATCCACCAAGTGATGGAGTGACTTTGCAGGGTTAGGAGCTTGTCACATGTATCAAGGAAGACAGTGGATTTCTGATTTTCTATGTGTGTAGACAATGCCATTCATAGGGGAGAGTATTTGCTGCAGCAGTCAAGACCCTGCTTGGGACGCCTGTATCCCATAGCAGAGAGTTTGGGTTCCAGTCCTGGATGCTCTTCCTATCCCAGCTTCCTGCTAAGGTACACCTTGGGAGGAAGCAGATGACAGCTCAAGTACTGGGTACCTGCCACCCACATGGGAGACCCAGATTGAGTTCCAGGCTCTTGGCTTTGGCCTGTCCCAGCCCCAGCTATTGTGGGCATTTGGGAACTAAACTAGTAGATGGAAGATCTCTGTCTCTATGGCTATCTGCTTCTCTGCCTCTCAAATAAAACAAAAATATATTTTTAAAATGTTTGAAAAGAGACCATTCATGGCAGATGTCCTAAATAGCACTCTGGCCTCAGAATTAGCCCTTAAGGCATCCAGATCTGGCTGAAGAGCCCATGAGAATATTTTAGGCATGGAAAGTCAAGACACTCTGGGAAAAAAAAAAAAAAAAAAAAGACCTAAATGAAAGATCTCTGCGAGTGAGATCCCAGTGGAAAGAACGGGACCATCAAAGAAGGAGGCACCTTTCTCTGAAGGGAGGAGAGAACTTCTTCTTTGACTATGACCCTGTTGGAATAAGATCGAAGTCAGCGAACCCAAAGGCTTCCATAGCCTTGGCAACTCATGACTAAAGCCTAGGGAGATTACTGACGCCATAAACAAGAGTGTCAAATTGTTAAGTCAACAACAGGAGTCACTGTGTACTTACTTCTCATGTGGGATCTGTCCTTAATGTGTTGTCCAATGTGAAGTAATGCTATAACTAGTACTGAAACAGTTTTTTACACTTTGTGTTTCTGTGTGGGTGCAAACTGATGAAATCTTTACTTAGTATATACTAAACTGATCTTCTGTATATAAAGATAATTGAAAATGAATCTTGATGTGAATGGAATGGGAGAGGGAGCGGGAGATGGGAGGGCTGCAGGTGGGAGGGAAATTATGGGGGGGGAGCCAATGTAATCCATAAACTGTACTTTGGAAATTTATATTTACTAAATAAAAAAAGAAAAAAAAGAAAAAAGAAAAAAAAAACTTTAAAAAAAAGAGACCAAAGAGACCATTCCTTTTGAAAATGCCATTCATAGAGTTCATATGTATATAATTTCAAAAGCTTAACACTTTATCAAAATCATGTTTTCCATAATTTATTTACTTTCCTCCTGATGCAACACATTGAGATTTTTCCTAATAAATACTGCTGCAATGAACATCATTGTGCATTTTCTGACAGACACTGGTATAGAACAATTGGGCAAAACAGTTAAATCATTTTTATGATTCTCTATATGTGCTACCAAAATGCTTTTCTAAAATGGCTGTACTAAGATCACTCATGCTAGCAATATGCAAGACTACCATGAGGCCCTCTTGAAAAACTATGCATTTTTATTTTTCTAGAGTAATATTTTAATGCTACAGTGTTTATTATTGTCAGTAATTGTTTTTCTTTGAAAAAGCCTTTTCGTTTCTTTGTTTAATAAAACAGACTGTAGTTCTTTGATAAGTAGTGAGGTTTGAACACTTTCCCATATGTCTGTTTAGTAATTATATTTTGTGCTTTGGCAACCATATGTTTTGTCAATTTGTGAATCAGTGCCAGGCTTTTTAATTGCAGCACAGCATGTTTAATAAAAAGCAGCAATTCTTTTTTTTTTTTTTTAAGAATTATTTTATTTATTTGAAAGAGTTACAGAGAGAGGTAGAACCAGAGAGAGAGCAAGGTCTTCCATCCACTGGTTCACTCCCCAGATGACTGCAATGGCCAGAGCTGAGCTGATCTGAAACCAGGAGCTTCTTCTGGGTCTCCCTCGTGGGTGCAGGGGCCCGAAATATATATAATATATATAATATATATAAGGTAAAGTTCCAGAGTAGAAGATAGAATCCACATACTGTGGCCCTGGGTTTTCTTTCTTTAAAATTTTTTTTTTTTTACTTATTTATTTGAGAGAGCATATGAGCACACTCCTATTTGCTGGTTCAGTCCCCAAATGTTTGCAACATCTGGGGTTGAGCTAGGGCCAGAGGCAGTAGCTGGGAATCAGCTACTTGAATCAGCTTGAATTGCTGCCTCCCAGGCTCTGCATTGGGGGGAAGCTGGAGTCAAGAGCCAGGCTAGGGGGCCGGCGCTGCAGGCTGGGGCTTTAACCTGGTGCACCACAGCACCGACCCCAAAGCAGCAATTCTTAATTTTATCTGTTTTAAATATTCCACTCAGGTTTTTGACTTTCATTTTGGTAAGATTTTTTAATAAGATTTATTTATTTATTTATTTGCAAGGCAAAGCGACAGAGAGAGGGAGACAGAGAGAGAGAGAGATCTTCCATCTGCTGGTTCAGTCTCCAAATGGCTGCAAGGGACTGGGCCAGGCTGAAGCCAGGAGCCAGAAGCTTCATCTGGGTCTCCTACATGGGTGGCAGGGGCCCAAGCACTTGAGCCATTTTCTGCTGCTTTCCCAGGTGCATTAGCAGGAAGCCAGATTAGAAGTGGAGCAGCTGGGAGCAGACAGACACTCATATGGGATGCTGGCATCATAGGCAATGACTTAACCCACCTCAGCACAGTGCTGCCCCCACTTTAATACCATCTTGAATGTTGGGCCACAGAAACATCATTCTGGCTTAGGCTGAAATAGGTATAACATAACTAATCTGGGAAGATGTTTGTGCTAATTTCTGTTTCTTGAAGGCAATGAGAAACGAAATTTGGATAGCAGTGACATGCAGATACATACAGAGAACAAGATTCTGAAAAAAGTCGGAAGCTTTTAAAGCAGAAACATTTTAAGGATGATCCTGGGGATGAGTGTCAGGAAAGTGGGTGAAAACATACAGTGAAGAGCCAGAGAATTCAAGGCTCAGGGAGTCAAAAATGGCATTGTGTTTCCTACTATTAAGGAAGAAAAAAAATAGCTCTAGCCTTTGAAGTAATGTGACTGAAGAAGAGAAACTATGACATAAAAATCTATACTCTCACCAACAAAAAAGGAAGACCTTTCTCTCTGTCTCTCTCTATGTCCACTCTGCCTGTCAAAAAAAAAAAAAAATTAAAAAAAGAAAAAATCTATACTCTCTGTACCTTGTCTTCTTCACCTTACACACCCAAGAGCCCTGTGTACTATAAGGTACAGTTTGCACATTTATAATGGTTGACTGAGCTTATTGTACTGAAAAGAATACAATAATTGTAAAAAGCAGTGGGTTTGACTCATTCATTTACCTAAAAAATATCAAATAAATTCAACATTAGCCAGTAAGGAAACACTCTGAACATAAAAGCAAGGGCACAGCAATGGGTATGAAACTTGAGGACAATATTTTCTATCGCAGGTAGCCGCTGACAGAAATAACATTTGTTTGTCAGTGGAATTCAGCCAAGTCCACAAGCAGCCTGCATGAGGCTCCTCCTCGTGTACACAGGTTTGTGGTACACTCAGCCAGCCAATCAGAGTGTACAGTCCACTTGAAGCCAATGAGAAGAACCTCAGGGTTAAGAATGACGTACACACAGGTAAATTACCAGTACACAGCGCCGCCGTCTGCTTAATTAGCCCAGCTTGACTCAACATATCACAAGGGACTGTTGTCTACACTTGTAATTTGTTTTACCCCTGGGATGGTCAACTTGACTGAATGAAATCGGGTCTCTTCTTACCAGGACACAGACCCAGCCATCTGCTCCAAGTCCCAATGTCTGTTCTTCATTCACAAGAATCTCACTGTGGATTCCAATCTAGCTCTTCCTAAACACACCCGTCCTCTGAGTTCCTCCTCATGAGTTCAATGGACTTTTCCTTTATTTTCCAGTCTTGAGCTACAGATCCCATCCTCCCCCTTCCCAATCTTCTCCCATTGCACCCTTGCTGACCTCTGCTAGTCACCTTTCTTTGTCTTTATTCTGAACAAGTCTTTGTCCTCACCTTTATTTTCATGACTAATTAATTATGCACTATCCATCTAGAATGCCTTTAGCAAATGATAGTTGTCTCTTTATCTCCTCTTTTTGAGCACCATTTATCTGCTCCCTTTTAATCAAATCCTGACCCATTCTTGAGTTACTATCAGATAGGACAAAAAGCACAGGAGGAGGGGCTGGTTCTAGCTGGACTGTCCTGTCCAAATATTTAACTCCAGATTTCTCTCTCTCTTTTAGATACAGCCCTCACTCTCCTATGCATTTCTCTCATTACATAAAAAGCTTAAAACTTATCATGCTGCCTTGTTCATTTGTGCCAGTATTTAAAATTCTTCTCTGAATATTAGGCAAGAACCCACAGGCTCATTAAGGGGTATGTCTCCAGTAACATAAATGGCACCCCAGATGGTACCTTTAAGAGGTCTGTCTTCGATAACAATGGGACCCAGTTGAGCACCAGTTGACTGGAGTCAAATGAGTGATCCCAAGTGAATTACTTACTCAAATAGCTGCCCCATAGACCTGCAAGCTAACAAATAGAAATTGTTTTAATCCTTTAAGTTTTAGGATAGTTTGTTGTGTACAACTTTTAAAAAAATGGATATAACATGATATTGAAGGTATCTTCTGCCTAAAATCAATGGCCAAGAAAAGTCAGCATTCCTTTATCACATTTAAATCACTGATAACTCTTAGGGAGCTAACAGAGGCTTTAAGACATAATGTGTTCAAGTTCCCTGTCTTCAGGGGAAATCATAACAAAGAAAAATAATAACAGCAGGTGATGTGTATTGAGCTCCTACTACCTCCAGGATTTTGTTCAGTGTTCACGATAACCCTGGAGTTCCTTTTTTATAGATAAGACACTGGAGTCCTTGACCTGGGATGTGAAGTCCTGCCTATGATTCTACAGCCCTTCCTCTCTTAACTGGGCATCTCACTACCTCTGGGTACTGGGAACCTCACTAATAGGCAATGCAAGTGATTGATATAAGCTTACAATGACTTTGGCCAATTACATACATGGGTGGCAATGGTAATCTAAAATACAATAGAAGAGAGAGCCATTACACAACATTTGAAAGCAAACAAGTTGCCTAAGACAGAAAACAGAAGAATTAAAACTTCCATTTTCTTGCAGGAAAATTTCAAATATTTCTCAAAAAAGCAGCTCCTCTTGCTGAGGGCACCAATTTCTCTCTGTGCTGTTCAGCCCCTCTTTTTCACCTTTTCACTGATTTTTTTCCTCCACTTTTCCTGCTTCCTTGCCTTCTGTACACACCATTTTTCTTTCACAGCTGTCCTTCCTGTACTTGACCATCCTATTACATCTTATTTTGCCTTCCAGGCAGTTAAGCATCCTGATCCTTATGAACCTTCTATTTTAGGTTTCTAGGACTTCTTGCTGAATATCCTCCCAACAACCCTCCCTGCCCCACCTCTCATCCTGTGTTACAGATTCAGTCATCAGTGAAGCCCAGGATGAAATTTTCAGCTAAACTGAATCTTGTGAACGTAGATTTGTTGCTTTATTTACAGGCCATCAAGCAATATTGAATTTTTCCTCCCATGCAGACATTCAAACATATTTTTGTTTCGTATTGCACAGCAACCTCAACACACAGAGAAGCACAAATGGAGAGCATGGGGCAGGAACCGTGTCCAGAGTCAGAGCTTAAACACCAGGCTGATATTCTTTTTTTTTTTTTTTTTTTTTTGGCAGGCAGAGTGGACAGTGAGAGAGAGAGACAGAGAGAAAGGTCTTCCTTTTGCCATTGGTTCACCCTCCAATGGCCACCGCAGCTGGTGCGCTGCGGCCGGCACACCTCGCTGATCCAATAGCAGGAGCCAGGTACTTCTCCTGGTATCCCATGGGGTGCAGGGCCCAAGGACTTGGGCCATCCTCCACTGCACTCCCTGGCCACAGCAGAGAGCTGGCCTGGAAGAGGGGCAACCAGGACAGAATCCAGCGCCCCGACCAGGACTAGAACTCGGTGTACGGGCGCCGCAAGGCGGAGGATTAGCCCAGTGAGCCGCGGCACAGGCTGGCTGACATTCTAATAGAGAACAGATCCCTGTATCCATGCCTGTATCCAAGCATGAACCCAAAACCCCCAGGCAGACTCACCATCTCCCAGAAGTGTTGCCTTTGTTTTCCTGCACTTCCAGGCCCAGATCTCCGACCAGGTTCACCCCCAGAGGAAACCTTCAGGGCAACTACTGTGAGCTCTCAGACAGGAAGAGGCAGAACAAAGGTGGAAAAAGCCTTGAGGCTCAACGGCCACTTACTATCAGCCTGGTCTCTCCTTTCTCTGCTGTTCCTCAGAAAAGATTATCTGAGAGCCTTTGCCCCTGACATCAGAGCCTTTCTTTGGCTCAGCCCACAGCCAAGACACAGGGAGGGGCAGGAATTAGAAAATGCAATCAGGTATATGGGGGGCGGGGGTTTTCTTTTGAGAAGACTAAAGTTAAACTGCAGAGGGAAGTGAAGTCTGGTGGAAGGGAATCTCCAGTAAGAAAAAAGGGTAAACTAGAAACAACAGGGGCCAGCACTATGGCACAACTGTGGCGTAGTGGGTAAAGCCGCCGCCTCTAGTGCCAACATCCCATATGGGCACCAGTTGGAGTCCCAGCTGTTCCACTTCCGATCCAGCTTTCTGCTATGGCTTGGGAAAGCAGTAGAAGATGGTCCAAGTCCTTGGGTCCCTGTACCCACGTGGGAGACGGAAAAGAAGCTCCTGGCTCCTGGCTTTGGATTGGCCCTGCTCCGGATGTTGTGGCCATCTGGAGAGTGAACCAGTGGATGGAAGACCTCTCTCTCTCTCTGCCTCTGCCTCTCTGTAACTCTGCCATTCAAATAAATAAATAAATCTTAAAAAAAAAAAAAAAAAAAGGAAAGAAACAACAGCAACCCTTTAGAACTCAGACAGGTGCCAGCATGGAAGGCACTAGTTAAGCCCATTTAAATTCCTTGAACAGTTGTGACTGAGACTACACACTGCAGGATAAAAGACCACCTTTTCTGTTTTAAAAACTGACCATTGTATCCTTCCTGAATGTTTTTTTTTTTTTTTCACACAACACAAATTCACAAGAGAGGGCAAAAATAAGTTATCTAAGTAACAATAAGGATGAGTAATTGCCACACTGGGTCAGATCACGCAGAGAGAGGCCCTTTGCCAATAGTCGCCCAAAAGAAGGTGTTGCCAAAAGGACTAGAGCTTAAGCTCAATTTCTCTTGTAGTCATTAGCGCTCTTCTGCCTTCATAGGTTATCTGATCTCTTTTTGAATCTATTTATATCCATTTATACCTTTTAGCAGAACCATTTTGAAAATCACCCAGTATCAACTCCATATTTACCAAATAACATTGAGTTACTTGTCATGTGTCTGTCCTTATGAGGCTGTCAGCTCCTTGAGGAGGGACTGTGTCTCATGCATCTTGGCTTGCCCAATACCTAGCAAGGTCCCTGACTTACACTCCATCCAATATATACTTGCTCAACTTTAGGGATAACGAATGAGTTCCACAAACTTCTTAGGCCATCATTTGTGAAGCAACTTAGTCAACACTTGACATCAGTGAGAGATATGATTCTGCACACAAACTAAAATCACATGTATAAAAAGTAATTTTTCCATAGGAATAATATTAGAAAACTAATCATAGCTAGCATTTGCACAATGCTTATACTGAGCCAAGCATTGCTACAGATGCTAACTCATTTAATCTTCACAGGAAGCTTTGTGAAGATAGCTATATTAGCTCCCATTTACCGATGAGAAAATTAAAATATTGAGAGGCTGAATTAAATTTAGACTGATTGGATTGAATACCATCCCTGGCCTTCACTGTCTATGTCAGTGATGAAGAAGACTCAGTGCATCATAGGAAAGTGAGTGTGCTGAGCCAGCACGGAAGAGGTGGAGTTTTGTAATGGTGCAGGGCTAAGGCACAAAGACTTCTGAAAACCTCCCAACTCCTTTGTCCCTTGCTAACTCCCCGCATAGCCCACGTCAGCTGTGATCTACAAAATGCACAGGTGGGTGGTCAAGTTGGTAAAGAGGGAACAGTGAGGTGGAAACTATTATCACTACCCCAACACAACAGAAGTCAATAGCAGTAAAAAGACTTGCCCTGAAAGTTTTCCTTTTTCTGTAAAGAAACTCAAAAAGCATCAGCTGTTTGACTTAGGCCTGGCACAATGCACTTTGGATCTGCACAATGCACTTAAAGCAACAGCATATTTAACAGAAAACTGAACTCTGCAGTGCTGATGTTCACTAACAGCCTAGATGGCACAGTCAAGACGGGGGAGCAGTCTGGGCAAGGCTCACTGGACTGGCCACATCCTGCACTAAATGCACTGGCTGGTGTCACAATTTGGGCTGTACAATTACTAAGAATATGGAACACGTTTTTGTGGGGAGCAACTCGGACTAGACTGTTATTCGAATTAAGACTTATTTTATGCATCTGCTCTCCCACAATATGGCACTGGGAGAGGAGGAAACAGCTTCTACACAGCTGCCTCCAGTTCAACCAATAAACAGCAGGACCTGCTCCTGATTGGAGGAGAGCAGCGAACTCGGCGTGTGGGTAGCAGAGTTGGGATTGGTGGAAGAGGACTATAAAGGAGGAGAGAGACAACATGCACCAGGAACATCTATCTGAAGGAACACCTGTGCAGCCCCCGAGAGAGCCGGCCGGCGGTGTGCCGCTCCCCCGAGGAAGTGGAGAAAGTGGCAGGGGAACCGCCCTTCCACGGAGGTGGAAGGGTCGGTAGCCAACCCGGGAAGAACCAGCAGCAAACCCGGGGAGGGCCGAGCAGACAAAAGAACAGCGCAGGGTCCTGTGTTGTTCCTCCGCGAAGAGGGGGAGCGACATAATGGTGCCGTGACTCGGATATGAAGCCTAGGCAGGGTTTAGTGTCATTCCTCCACCAAGAGGGGAGCGACAGTTTTTACCAAAAAGCCTAAAAACACATACTACTCTAACTGCAAATAAGGCACTCATACATGAACTGAGAAGAGCTGACACTTTTATTTATTACAAACCCAGATTCCAGTATAATTTCAGAAAATACCCATTAATTGTCAAATAATATTTATCGAGCACTTCCGTATGCCAGGCACTGTTCTAGGACGTTGTAATACATTAATATGGAAAACAGACACAGATCCTCACCTTTCTGGCACTCACAGTCTATCAGGTATTTCCACTTCCGGGTCAAAACCATGACTGTTTCTCACCTGGTTCACTGCAGGAACCCCTGTCTCCCTGCTTCTACTTTGGTTTTTCTTCCATCCATACTTAACACAGCAACAATTCTCAAAGAGGAAAATTTCAGCAAACTGTTAAAGATCTGACTGGCTTTTGTTATAGATTTGATTCATGAACTGGGCAGCATCCCATCTGTAGAGATCCATTGGCAATGGCAGAATAGTGATATATTTATCTATTTTTCTTTTATTCTTCTTCTTATTTTTTTTTTAGAATGGTGGTTTTTGTAAGCCCAGTGGAGCAGGAACAAGGTAATGGCAATACTAAAAAGCAGATTGGTCAGTATCGCGTTACTTTCATTGTAAGAAGGAAAGCAGAGGGGACTCCCTTATCATGTAGGTTCAGGTTGAGCAGGTTCATTTTGTTTGGTTGCTATGAGCATCCTGGTTTTTAGGAAAATTGGCCTGTTTGGGGATTTTCCTGCATTTTTGAAGTTTCAGTTTGATTACATGGCACTTAACTAACTCCATTTTGGTTTGGTTTGTTGGAGCCCAGTACAGGAGCCTGGTAAAAAATATTGAAGTCCTATAGATTTTACTTAATATTATCTTTTATAAATGTAAGTTACGGAGGCCAGCACTGTGGTGTAGCAGGTAAAGCTGCCGCCAGCAGCACCGGCATTCCATAAGGGCATTGGTTCAAGTCCCAGCTGCTCTACTTCCTATCCAGCTTCCTGCTAATGTGTCTGGAAAAACAGTGAAAGATGGCCCAAGTGCTTGGGCCCCTGCACCCACGTGGGAGATCTGGATGAATCTCCTGGCTCCTGGCTTTGGCCATTTGGGGAGTGAACAAGCAGATGGAAGATCTCTCTGTCTTCCTCCCTCTCTCCCTCTCTCTGTCTCTGCCTCTCTGTAACTCTGCCTTCCAAATAAATAAATCTTAAATAAATAAATAAAGTATAAGTTACAGCATGTCACTCCCTGTGTCAGTCTCTAGTTACATCATGCTTAGAATACAATTTAAAACTCAGCTGTCTTCAAGGCTGTACAGCGCCTGGCCTTCTGCACTGCCTACCACATTTAATCATCCCTTTCCTCTCCACTTAGCACTTGGCCTTCATTCTGTTCCTCTAACAAGCCAGGCTGGTGCCTTCTGGACCTTGCACTTGCTGCTCCCTTCCCTGGGAATGTTCTTTCCTACCTTGCCTCATGGCCATTCCATTGTCTCATTTGGGCCTTAGCTAAAATGTCACATCCTTACAAAGGTCTTCCCTCATCCTCCAAAATAAATTATTCCTACCTCAAACTATAGTCATTTTCTCTCACATTTTTATATCTTTCTATCTTGTTAGTTTTCTTTTAAAATCATCTTTTTCATTTGTTTACATTTTTATTGATTCCCTTATATGCCACTAAAATACAATCCGTAAAATCAAGGACCTTGCCTATCTTTTTTCTTGAATGATGTCTGTTGGTGAACGAATGAAAAAATAAATGAATATGAGTGTGGGAAAATGTCTTCTCTTTGGACCTGGATTTCTTCACTTATAAAACAAAGGAAGCTGTCAGGGATGTCTTCCCCTTTTGTGACTCTAAGCACACTTCTAATGTTTCAAAGGGTGAACCCTCCTATTTAAAATGTGGCTAACAGATCCCTATTTAGCTCTGTCTGTGATTTCAAAGACTCAGCAGTTTGTCTCCCCATTTCATCCTGAGAAGTCCCAATCTTTCATTTATTCTCTCCTGTCAAACACCCTTCCATTTTCTTGATTTTTCTTTTTGCTTCATCTCTCTGGATCCATTACATAATTTTCTTTTTAAAGATTCATTTATTTTATTTAAAAGTCAGAGTTACACACAGAGAGAAGAAGAGGCAGAGAGAGAGAGAGAAAGAGAGAGAGAGAGAGAGAGAGAGAGAGAGAGAGGTCTTCCATCTGCTGGTTCATTCTCCTGCTGGCCGCAATGGCCAGAGCTGCGCTGATCCAAAGTCAAGAGCCAGGAGCTTCCTCTGGGTCTCCCACGCAGGTACTGGGGCCCAAGGACTTGGGCCATATTCCACTGCTTTCCCAGGCCACAGCAGAGAGCTGGATCAGAAGTGAAGCAGGCAAGACTTGAACTGGCGCCCATATGGGATGCTGGCACTGCGCCACAGCGCCGGCCCTTCATTACATAATTAAAATGAAACAACTACAAGAGAAGAAGGCATGAGTCCGGATTCAAACTGACAATAGCCTCACTGAAGATGAAGATAGTATTTTGTGATACTTATAAAACCTTCACAAAGCAGCCAAATGTGATAGTCTTTTCTCTAAAAATAATTAGTATTTTAAAAGATTTATTTATTTATTTGAAAGGCAGAGTTACAAAGAGAGAGAAACAGACACTGCTCACTCGCCGAATGCCAGCAGCAGTAGGGGCTGAGCCAGGCTGAAGCCAGAAGCCAGGAACTCCATCTGGGTCTCCCCCAACGGTGGCAGGGACCCAAGTACTTAGATCATCTCCCACTGTGTTCCCAGGCACATTAGCAAGGAACTGGAACAGCAGTGCAGGAGCCAGGACTCAAACTGGTGCCCATATGAAATGCCAGCATTGCAGGTGGAGGCTTAAGTCATTGTGCCACAATGCTGGCCCCATGAAGGGGTCTTGCACACTGTAATCACATTGCTCCCTGGGAAGGAAAGGGGGCCTAAAATTAAATGCTGAGCTTAAAGTATGTGACAGCCACTGTGCTCAGTTTTTCTCCATAAATTATCTCATTTAATCCTCACAGAAGTCCAATGCAGTTAAATCTTATTATACTCATTTACAGTCAAAGGAATGGAAACCATGGCAGGAAATAAGCTTGCCAGAGGTTGCAAAGTGGGAAGTGGGAGAGCTAGGCTTCCACCTCGATTCAGACCCCTTTGTTGAGTGGGTATGGTTATTTCCCACAATTATTCAACACTGAACTATTCAACACTTGCCCAGGGACAAAAATCTCCTCCACTGAGTCTCTGAACCTTGTTCTTGCTGGTTGGCCTATCACTAGATTGTCAGCTCCTTAAGTCAAGTGCTAGAATTCCTGACCATGCAGCAGGCAACTAATAGATATTTGTTCAATAACCCAACAAATGAACAAAAAAGAATGAAAAAGGAGATTCTTTTAACTTTTCCCTCTTTTTTATATAAAGATTTATTTATTTATTTATTTGAAAGTCAGGGAAGAGAGAGAGAGATCTTCTATCTGCTGGTTCACTCCCCAAATGGTTGCAAGAGTCGGGGCTGTCCAGGCTGAAGCCAGGAGCCAGAAGCTTCATCCAGGTCTCCCACATGGGTGGCAGAGGCCCGAGCAATTGGGCCATCTTATGCTGCTTTTCCCAAGCAAATTAACAAGAAGCTAGATAGGAAGTGGAGCAGCTGGTACTTGAACTCATGCACATACGGGTACTGGCATCATAATCGCAGCTTACTCCGCTGCCGGCCCCTTCATCCCTCTTACTCATTTTTGTACAGATGTTTAGACATCTTCCACTGACACTTGTAAGGCAAGTTAAGACAAGTTGAGGGTTAGGATTCTACAAACACAGGGAAGCTTCTCAGAGCTGCAGAACTGGCTGTGATGCCTCTTGTAAGGCTATTACCAGCACAACTGCAGGTAGGTGAGAGCCTGCAAACTGCCAATCCATAAAGTGTGTGATCCCGACATCTTGAATTTGTTTATTATATTACAGCTATGTGCTAAATTCTGGCCACATCCTCTGTGCCGCTAGCAAACAAGATAGAATAAATGAATATTTATGTATGAATATTAGTGAATCTGTGAATTAGTGTATGCATGAATAGTTAGTGTATCCCTCCTTCACTTTCAATGATAAGAATGCAAAGTGTGATTTTCCCTCTTAGGCAATTTAATGCTTACCCTCAGAAGCTGTCCTGACTGTAGAAGATAAAAAGAGGAGCCTGGGCCATCTAACAAGGTTAAAGGAAAGTGATATTCCTATGGATTCATTCTTAGTCCAGACAGAATGTTACTTTCACTTGTATAATGTAATTAAAAGTTATAATAAATGGTACTCATTCATTCACCCTGTTTCATGCAATCTTAAAGATGCTAGGAAACCAAATCATAGCTAGCATTCTGGAATTAGCTTCAATTTAAAAGAATTTCCTACTCCAGCCATTTACACTGATCAAATATGCAAGCCAGGAGGAAAGAAAGACAGGTGTCAAAAAACTATTCAGTCTTCGAGTTAGGATACAGAATGCTGAGAACATGCCCTGTGGCTTCCTAGAAGTCAGCACCATGAGTGTGTTGCTCCTGAGCTCCCGGTGGAGACGGTGGAGATGCAGACTTGTGAGCCATTGTCCCCCACAGAATTTGTTCCCTGGGTCAAAGAAAGTTGGATGCTAATGGCAGTTACAGTTCACTGGGTGGAATCACAGTTTGTAGTATATATATTTTTAAAGATTTATTTATTTATTTGAAAGTCAGAGTTACACAGAGAGATGTAGTATATTTTTGAAAAGAGTTCATCTTTGAAATAACTCTTATACAAACATTTCCAGCCTTTCCCATCTTAACTAGCAAGTCTGCCTCACAAAGATCAGTGCTATGCAAACTACTCTTCTCTATATATGTACAAATCATCTGACTCAACAAGCCACTCCACCTCGCCCAAAGATGCTGCAGAATTACATTCCAGAGGGCTCCCCTTTGAACACTTCCTCCTAGCTCTTTGTATTAAATGGAGTCAATGGAATTGTTACTTAGCAGTATTATTTTCATATAGTAGTATCTCATCCAGAAGACCTTGCTAAGTTTTGTCCTTAGATCTAGCTATAATTATAAGCACTCCTAGACTGATTCTATAACAAAATCTGTACCCAGGGTGAAATAATGCTGGCAGGACACATCCTTGTGTCTACTTAGATTATGTAACATGTTTATGAAAGCTTGTCATAGTTATATATTTTTATTATTTACCATCCTTTTAATTTTCAGATTCTAGTATATGCAAATTCTTTCTCAATCACGATAACACATTTTTAATTTATTTTTAAGGATATAAATTTCTTAAGTACAACTTTAGGAATATAGTTATTCTTCCCACCATACCCACCCTCCACCCACACTCCCACCCCTCCTCCTCCTCCCTCTCCCCTTGCTAGTTCCATTCTCCATTAAGATTCATTTTCAATTAACTTGTACACAGAAGACCAACTCTGTACTAAGTAAAGATTTCAACAATTTGCACACACACACACACACATACAAACTGTTTGAGAACTAGTTTTACAGTTAATTCTCATAATTCAACTCATTAAGCACAGAGGTCCTGCATGGGGAGTTAGTACACAGTGACTCCTGTTGTTAATTTAACAACTAACACTCTTATGTATGACGTCAGGGACCACCCGAGGCTCTTGACATGAGCTGCCTAGGCTATGGAAGCCTTTTGAGTCCAGAAACTCCGTCAGTGCAGTAACAAATTTGTGATCATTCTTTATAATGCATTATGCATTATTATGCATCATGAAATCTCACTGAGTCTTAGCAGAAAAGGCCTAAATGAAGCTTTGTTATACAATACAATTGATAATAGGACTTCAGAGGATATCATATACTCTAAATGAACAGATCTCAGTACATCAAGAATAGGTACAGAATAATTGCACTCAACTGGTAAACAAGCAACGCAGTTCTCAAAAATGAGTAGAAACATTGAAGCAAACAAGCAGTAATGCTAGAAGCAGTTTGGAAATGAAAAGAACTGTTTATTGGTATGTGTATGTAGGTGTGGCCTATTTTTTGTATATAATTGCCTTCAGTTTTACAAGTCACCGTCCATTTAGCTTTGAATCACTTTGTTCTTGTTTGTAAGAACGTTTTCTTTTAGGTAAAATAAAGATGTCTGGCTTAGAAAAAGAAATCTAGATTTCTGACCCGTCTCCCACTTTTTCGCTTCGTTTTGTTTCAAATAATTCTGGTACCTCTATTCTCTTCACTGACACTCTCAAATAGAATTCAGTTAAGCCACAGAACTAATGAATTAAGCCATAGCTCTGTCTTGAAAAATAGTACATTTGTGGCACAGAGGCAGCCCATTATGTGTTGGGAGCCAGCTCCACTCCTACAGAGTGGCCATGGGTAGTTATTGTGCTTTGAGTGAAGGAAACCGAAGTTCTTTTGCATTCCCGGCCCTTATCAACTGAACCAGGGATTCGTGCTTGACCTAAAAGCCAAACATGAACAAGAATGCTGCCCAGCCATGTGCTCTACTTTAGAGAATGATTAACCATTTAATCACATCTTTCTTCTTGTCATGTTTTGAAATCATGATGACCAAAGTGACACAGAGGCTGTGTGACATATAGGAAAAGACATTGAGCAGTATCATGAGTAGAAGGCCCTGAGGCTTCTGAATCTTGAAGAAGCAGAAACCATGGGACAGAGAGAAAAGCTGCAAGCAGTAAATCAGCCATGGCAAAGGAAGTCAAAATAGGGAAGCAGAGAAGACAGACTGAGCCACCAGCCTGGTGATCACCAGCCCAGCTGAGTGGCAGCAGAACATTGCTTAATTCTGACCGACAGTCTGGATCCGGGACTGCCTGTGAAGGGATGAGGCTGTTTCCCATGTCTCCTGACTTCCCCAGTGTACCCCTACAACAAAGCGTCACCTGCCACTTGTGTGAACCAGTGTATGTTCCTTGTCACCTGAAAGAGCATAACTAAAACATCCAGCCATAAGCAGCATGGAGCAGTTTGCTCAGAAGGGAATGCTTCAGCATTGCGACAGGAAATTTCAAATGTTAACAAAACTGAGTTTGCTTTGCTATTACACATTTTTAGAAGTTTTTCTTTTGTCATTATGAAAATAAAATTGTATTTAATACAGAAAATTTGGGAATCACCCAAAGACTTGAGGAAATAAAATCACTCATAATCCCCACCATCAGAGATGCTGATGTGTGTACATTTATTATTCATGTATTTAAAGCCAGGGAAAACAGGACTGGGGCTTTGCCTGTCTTGGTTTTAGCTAAGCAAGGAAAGCAAGAATGCCTGTTGGCTAAGTGCATTGTGAGAAGACCAGCCAGGAGAATTTGCTTTGTGGTATTTACAAAAACAAACAAAATTCAGGCTGGTGCTGTGGTGCAGTGGGTTAAACCACTGTTCATAGCACTGGCATCCCAAAGGGGTGCTGATTTGAGCCCCAGCTGCTCCACTTCTTATCCAGCTCCTTGCTAGTGTGCCTGAGAGGGCAGTGGAGGATGGCCCAAGTCCTCAGGCCCCTGTCCCCAAATGGGAGACCTGAATGAAGCTCCTGGCTCCTGGCTTCAGCCTGGCCCAGCCCCAGCTGTTGTGGCCATTTGGAGAGAGAATCAGCAGATTAAGATCTCTCTGTCTCTCCCTCTCTCTCATAAGCCTACCTTCCAAATATATATATATATGTGTGTGTGTATATATATATATATATTCATTTTAAAGCTTTTTTTTCTTTCTTTTTTTTTTTTTTGGACAGGCAGAGTAGACAGTGAGAGAGAGAGACAGAGAGAAAGGTCTTCCTTTTGCCGTTGGTTCACCCTCCAATGGCCACCACAGCTGGCGCGCTGCGGCCAGCGCACGGCACTGATCCGAAGCCAGGAGCCAGGTGCTTCTCCTGGTCTCCCATGGGGTGCAGGGCCCAAGCACTTGGGCCATCTTCCACTGCACTTCCTGGCCACAGCAGAGAGCTGGCCTGGAAGAGGGGCAACCGGGACAGAATCCGGTGCCCTGACCGGGACTAGAACCCGGTGTGCTGGTGCCGCAGGTGGAGGATTAGCCTATTGAGCCACGGTGCCGGCCTAAAGCTTTTCTTAAAAATAAAAATAAAATGAAACCCAAAGCCCTTGTGCTAAGATTGCAAGTCCCTTACCAACATCGGTTCAGGTGAGTGGAGAGAGAGGGAAAATCAGGAGGCTGTCTTTAGAGAAGTGGGCTTCAGCCATACCACCAGAAGAACTGAGGTATGTCCCCACAGCCTGGGGAAAGGAAGACCAGTGTCCAACGCTGGCCTGAGAAGGCTGAGTTTGAGAGACTGGGGTTAGGCAAGCGGCCTCCCCTGCAGAGTCCAGCGCATAGCTTGCGGGCAGCCAGTTCTCACTTGCAGGGTTCCTCATGGTGTGTGTTTCCCAGAGACAAGGAGAGGCTGAGGAGGCATGGGGTTCACACCCACAAGAGCTGGCTCTAGGGCTGAAGAGACCTACTAGAAAGAGGGTGTGAGTGAACCGCTGGGTTCCCAGCAGAAAGCAGGGAGAAGACACCACCCGCATCCAAAGGGCTACAGAAGGACATCGCAGATTCAACAACTGTTCCCTCTGCCCAAAAAACATTCCAGCCAAGCAAGAGTTCTTCAGTACTTGCATCCCATGCACATTCTTGCCTCTGCTCCCACCCATCCTCCACTGCAACCCTGGAAGGAGCAGAGCCTGCCATCACAGGCGTGGAGAGGGAGCAACGTACAGGGAAAAGGAGGATCGAATCCCTCCTTGCTGTTACAGGCATCTTGTTGAGCAAGTGGCAGCTGTGCAAGACCAAGTGGCTGCTTCCTCTGAGTAAGTTGGAATTAATCTGGGACCAGACATTTTAATTATCCTGTTGAATTGAGACTGTGTCTTATGTCTTAAAAGGACCCGGGACTTTTATTCCCTTTGTGTAAGCAGAAAAGTCAGGGGATCGCCCTTCTTTTTACCTGGTGGAGTATAAAGAGGTCGCAGGAGACAAAACCAAAGGTGTTTTTGCATTATACTCCCATTCTATAATTCCTGCTTGCACAATACACTGGTTACACATACACACATTGTTTAAAAAAATGCTCTTACACCATACATTCTGTTGTACAGCCCTGGTTTCCCACTTAGCATTGTAGCATGAATGCTGTGCTACACTAATATTCTACCCTTGCATCTCTACATTATGATAGACTTAGGTGTGACTCCTATCCCTTCTGCTGGATTGGAGTTGTTTCTAATTTTTCAGTCATAATATTGAAATAAGAGTGGGAATAAGAGAGGGAAGAGATGTACAATTTGGGACATGCTCAATTGGACTTGCCTCAAATGGTAGAGTTAGAAACATACCAGGGGATTCCAATTCAATCCCATCAAGGTGGCATGTACCAATGCCATCTCACTAGTCCCAGTGATCAATTTCTGTTCACAATTGATCATAATGAAAGGACTAAGAGTCAAAGGGATCACATAAACAAGACTAGTGTCTGCTAATACTAACTGATAGAATAAAAAAGGGAGAGAAAGATCCAACATGGGAAGTGGGATACACAGCAGACTCATAGAATAGCAGATGTCCTAAACAGCACTCTGGCCTCAGAATCAGCCCTTAAGGCATGCGGATCCGGCTGAAAAGCCCATGAGAGTATTTCAGGCATGGAAAGCCAAGACACTCTGGCAAAAAAAAAAAAAAAAAAAAAAAAAAACACCCTAAATGAAAGATCTCTGGGAGTGAGATCCCAGTGGAAAGAACAGGTCATCAAAGAAGGAGGTACCTTTCTCTGAAGGGAGGAGAGAACTTCCACTTTGACTATGACCTTGTCCAAATATGATCAGAGTCGGCGAACTCAAAAGGCTTCCATATCCTTGGCAACTCATGACAAGAGCCTAGGGTGATTACTGATGCCATAAACAAGAGTGTCAATTTGTTAAGTCAACAACAGGAGTCACTGTGCTCTTACTCCTCATGTAGGATCTCTGTCCTTAATGTGCTGTACATTGTGATTTAATGCTATAACTAGTACTCGAACAGTATTTTTCACTTTGTGTTTCTGTGTGGGTGCAAACTGTTGAAATCTTTACTTAGTGTATACTAAATTGATCTTCTGTATATAAAGAGAATTGAAAATGAATCTTGATGTGAATGGAAGGGGAGAGGGAGCGGGGGTGGGAGGGAAGTTATGGGGGGGAAGCCATTGTAATCCATAAGCTGTACTTTGGAAATTATATTCATTAAATAAAAGTTAAAAAATACTTCAGAACTAGCATTGTACATATTTCTGATTAATTTTCCTGAAATGCATTTTTGAAGCCAAAGGACAAATATGCTTTAATGATTTATGAGATACATCACCAGGTTACTCTGGGGAAAGGTTGTATGAAGTTTTTCTCTGTATGAAGACTTATTTTCCCGTGTCCTTACCAATATTAGTTATGACAATTCTTAATCTTTGTTAATTCGACAGCCAAAAAAGAAAGAGTTGGGGTTTTTTTGGTGGGCATTCCTATGATTATTAGAGAGTTTGTACATTATTTCCTGTGTTTATTGGACATGTATAGCTTTCATGACTTAACTGCTCAACACCTTTGCTTATAATTTTAACCCAGGTATCACTGAAAATATTGGGTCTATGAAGTTCAAAGAGGCAAAATCATGGCAGAACTGGCAACTCTTGGCATCTGTTTCAGTGTAGCTCACAGGCTGGTCTACATAGCAATAGCTGGAGATTGAGCTTGGCCATGATCGCCTGTCACAGATGCCTGCTGAATGCATCTTCAGTATGCCTGATTTTCTTTGTTGGTTGCTTCTTCTTGCTCATGCCTCTGTTCAGATTGCAGGGCTAACTGCAAACAAAGGTGTCATGTAGCCCAACTATACAGACAATAGTGTCATAGACACTCCCTATCATTATCTTCATCCTCTCCCAGTCTCAGACTGGCGTGGGAGCATAAAAATCACTGTCTGGGCTGACGTGTGTGAGTGCTGGGCCTGGATGGGGAGAATGATCAGTGGCGAGTTCTAATCTCTTTATAACTTTATGACTTATTGGTCAACCGACTTCCATGTGTCTCATTTTCTTCATCTGTAAAACTCAAGTCTTCAACCATCCCCCTGCTTACTTATTTGGACTTGTTTCCCATCACTCCCTCATCTATTTCGTAGGTGCCAATCATTCCAAACTCTCTGCCATGCTCTCTGGGCCATTTTGCATGTTTCTCTTTTGTCTGAGATGCACTTTTTATACCTTCTTTGTCTCATTAACTCAGTGCTGGCACTTAAATGAAGGGCTGTAGAATAATTTTCTGAGTGGAAAAAAAGATGAATCCTATTCAGTCATGATAAGCAATGAAATTTGTAAAGATGATATAAAGACACTAGGGAACGGAGGACTGATTCATGGAAAATATCTACAAAGTCGCTGTGAAAAAACACAGGGCATGATAGATCATCTAATAGAAAAACCGAGACTTTTGCTTTAAAATTATAAGGAATGAGAATAATAGCAGCTAAGGGCTGGGAAATTAGTCATGAAGATGGGCCTTAAAAGACAGTTATTACTAGACCTACCGAAGCATAAGCTCCATTAGGCCAGAATCTGAATCTGTCATTGTTCATCATTAAATGATACTCATTGCCCAGGATATGAGCAAACAACTTGGAAAGTAGATAGGATATGTGCGTCGGCCACCACTGGTACAGAGAGTAATCTGAGAGAAGAGGGTAAAGTAAGTGATGACTCAGTTTCATCTGATTTTTGTTTTGTTTTGTTTTATAGGGTCATATGAAGTTTTTGTTAGGCTTGCATCAAAGGAACTGTCCAGATTTACTCATGAATGTCAACCATTATCTATTAATATTCACATTACTGTCCTGTGTCCGTTCAGCTATAAGAACCCCGGAAGCACTGAACTACTCTCACTTCTTTAGTAGACATGCAGGAGAAGACACAAATCGTCTGGAGGCTTCTTGTGTGTTTATGTAGGAACAGAACTTGGAGGGGGAAACTAGGGATTCTTTCTTTTTATTTATTTGAAAGTCAGAGTGACACACACACACACACACACACACACACACTGGGGATGGGGGAGAGGGAGGGAGAGGGAGAGAGAGATCTTCATCTGCTGCTTTACTCTTCAAACGCCTACAGCAGTCAGAACTAAGGAGGCCAAAGCCAGGAGCCAGGAGCCAGGAACAACATCCAGGACTCCCATGTGGGTTGCAGGGACTCAAACACTCTAGCCATCATCTGCTGCCTCCCAGCTCATTATGTGAAGCTGGATCAGAAGCGGAGGTGGGACTTGATCTCTGGTCTGATATGGGATGTGGGTGCCCCAAGCAGGAGCTTAACCCAATGTGACACAATTCCTGCCCCAAAGTAAAAATTTACTCTTGTGGCCTCTTGCCAGTCATTCATACAGAGGGCTAAGGCACTCTGTGACTGATTGATTATTCTACAATGCTAAGGATTCAAATGAAAGCCAGAGATAGGGAGAAAAATCTTTCAACATATGATATTGTGCTTCTGTTCTATTCAATATTTATAGAACTTTTAAAAAGCAAAAACAGTCTATCTAAATCTCACCCTCTATGCACAAGTTTGTTAAAAATTAGTGAACATTTAAGCAGCTGTTACTGAAGGTGAACAGATCGCTGGGAGCAGGGTGGGGAAGAAGTCAGGTGGGTCAGAATGCTAGGGCAAGCCAGCAGTTACCAACAGGAAACAAACATCAGACTTTTCTTTAGGACTTTAGTTTCCACTATTGGCACAAATGGTCCAACTACTCATTCAAGTTCAGTAAGTGTGTTCTATACAGTTGGTTCAATGGAAGTGTTAACAATCCATATTGAAAGTCATTCTCCCCTTTCCACCTTCCACACATCTACATCCAACCACCCTGCAAGGCCCCCATCTTTACAAATACTTTCCTAATAATGTCAATTTCTATCCATCTTTCTCTCATTCCAAAGCCAATTTCACTACTGCCTTGCCACACATCAGGCACTTAGTCATGCATCTTTAACAGTATTCAAATTTTCATGTCCTGTCCTCCCAAATAGATTATAAACGTCTGGGTCCTACACTTTGCATTTTACCATAGCAGACTGCATAGCCCATAAATTAAAATAGTAGGTCCTCAAAGTATCTGTCAGGTACCTCTTATTTTAATATAAATTAAAATGTTGCTAATCTTGATCCTCCCAAATGTTGGGATTTATTTAAGTAAATTCACATCAAGACAAAATTGCAAAAAAAGTATCCCTTTCTTTTATCATCATGCCAGAAACAATAGCACTCACAGCCTTGCTGCACATTTTTTTTTTTTTTTTTGACAGGTAGAGTGGACAGTGAGAGAGAGAGACAGAGAGAAAGGTCTTCCTTTTGCCGTTGGTTCACCCTCCAATGGCCACTGCGGCCGGCACGCTGCGGCCGGCGCACCGCACTGCTCCGAAGGCAGGAGCCAGGTGCTTCTCCTGGTCTCCCATGCGGGTGCAGGGCCCAAGGATTTGGGCCATTCTCCACTGCAATCCTGGGCCACAGCAGAGAGCTGACCTGGAAGAGGGGCAACCGGGACAGAATCCGGCGCCCCGACCGGTCTAGAACCCGGTGTCCCGGCGCCGCAAGGCGGAGGATTAGCCTATTGAGCCACGGCGCCAGCCAGCCTTGCTGCCTTGAACACACAGTTGTGTTCAATATATGTAAGCAAGTTCTGGTATACCAAGGTCAAATGATCCTCCAGGGCCTATGTGGTGCACAGAGCTTACCTGGTGGGTGTAGGTGGGCACAGGGTACACTGATAGCTTTGCCTCTCTCCTCAGTGATTCTGGACAAGCTTCAAAACCAAGATCCGCAGTGCCCTGTGCTGGTGAGGACAGGAGTCTGGCGCTCACTGAAGGCGAAATGCCTTTTGCTGACCTTCTACCAATGGGGTGATCTGAAAAGCCAGCTTGTTGCTGCTTCAGGGAGCACAAGCAGCCCCCTGAAATGCAGTGTCGTGCTGAGCTTTTCTTTTTTTTCTTGGGAGGTGGGGTGGGGTGTGGAGCTCCATGATCAGTTGGCCTTAATTGTTTTTGCTTAGAATAGGAGAGAGAAAAAACTCCTGACAAAGTCCAAAGCTACAGGGAGGAAATGAGAGCACCTGCAGTTCCTCTGGCCTGCTGGGCACCTGCTGTCTGCCAGGCTGTTTGCCATGGCTTGCCGGTGTGTGGTTCCTGTGGGCCATTCAGCTGCCTCCTCTACCGTCAGGTGGGCTGATTTCAGCCTCTCCCCAAGGAGTCCTTCACCAGGCCATCTGGAGCTGGAGAACAAGTTGCAACTCCCTTGCCAGAATTCTGCTTTGAAATCTGCCCACTGCCCCCTCACCCCCAATCCTGGTCTCAGGTCTAAAAGCTGACCTCAATTGCCAAGAGGTAATGGTCCTCAAGAGACAATGTATCTGAGTATTTCAAAGCTGATGGAGGAATGTATATCCTTCAGTACTCATATTACCTGACCACGGCTCACTAGGCTAATCCTCCGCCTTGTGGCGCCAGCACACCGGGTTCTAGTCCCAGTCAGGGTGCCGGATTCTGTCCCGGTTGCCCCTCTTCCAGGCCAGCTCTCTGCTATGGCCAGGGAGTGCAGTGGAGGATTGCCCAAGTGCTTGGGCCCTGCACCCCATGGGAGACCAGGAGAAGTACCTGGCTCCTGGCTTCGGATTAGCGCGGTGCGCCGGCCACCGCGCGCTGGCTGCGGCGGCCATTGGAGGGTGAATCAATGGCAAAAGGAAGACCTTTTTCTCTGTCTCTCTCTCTCACTGTCCACTCTGCCTGTCAAAAAATAAAAAATAAAAAAAGATCCCTGTCTGGGTTTGTTTTGTGCTGCTCTAGCAGATTGGGTAATTTATAAAGTAACTGATTTCTCACAGTCCTGGAACCTGTCCAGGAGCACCTGTCAAGGGTCTTCATGCTGTGCCAATCTTGAGGCAAAAGGAAGGAGAGCAAGAAAGTGTGAGAAAGCAAGTGAGGGAGAGGGACCCAAATTCCCGAAACCTCACTCTAGAAAACTAACCTGCAACCATGATAGTGACAGTAACTCACTCACAAGGGCAAATCACCTCTTACTGGGTTTTTCTTCCCAATGCTGTTGCATTGGGGATCAAGTTTCCAACACAATCAGCCCCTAAATACAACTCTTCTCTAATCCAGGCTTCACCCTTCATCCAGAGCTCTCACCCACCTAAGAAGCAACTTTGAGTTGTCAGCACTGCTCTAAACATCCAAAAAAGCTCCTCATTGCCTCCAGCTTTGTCAAGTCCAGGGTCCTCAGGCAATGACAGATTCCACAGGTAGTGATATCCACTGCCAGTGATGCTTGGATCTCACCACAGTCTTGCACATCTTTGAGCCTCATGTAACAGTGTTTATTCCATTTGGAGTGCTCATCCCACTTTCACTCAGCTCTTGCCTACTTCAAGACTCAATTCAGGGGTGGGTGTTGTGATTCAGAGAGTTGAGCTATCACTTGGTATATCTGCATCCTTTATCAGAGTGCCAGTTTGAGTCTAGAGCCTCTGCTTCCAATCCTGCTAATGCACCCTTTAAGGGAGCAGGTAATAGCTCAGGTTTTTGGGCCCTTGCTGCCTAGATGGGAGACCTGAATTTGGTTCCTGGTTCCTGGCTTTGGCTTGATTCAGCCTCAGCTGTTGTGGGCATTTGGGGAATAAACCAGTGGATAGAAGATCTCTCTCTCTCTCTCTCTCTCTTTCTTTCAAGTATATGAAAATAATTTTTTTAAAAGAAACCTCAGTTCAGGGGCCAGGGCTGTGACACAGCTGCCTCCTGCCGCACTGGCAGCCAATATGGGTGCCTGTTCGAGACCTGTTGTTCAACTTGTAATCCAGCTCCTTGCTAATGCGTTTGAGAAAGCAGTGGAAGATGGCCCAAGTGCTTGGGACCCTGCACCAGTGTGGAAGACCTGGATAAAGCTTCTGGCCCCTGGCTTTGGTTTGGCTCAGCCCTGACTATTGTGGCCATTTGATAACTGAACCAGCAGATGGAAGACTTTCTCTCTCTCTCTCTCTCTCTCTCTCTATCTCTCCCTCTCTGTTACTCCAACTTTCAAATAAAAACAAAACAAAACAAAAAATACTCAGTTCAGGCATCATCCCCTCCAGCAAGTCTTCTCTGAAACCTTACATGGAGTTAATAGAGGTCCCCAGATCTCTCTCAATGCTGTGAGGGATTTGAGGCAATGACAGATTCCAAAGGCAGCTGACTTAATGTTACAAAAGGAAGAGCTAGTCATACTTGGCAGGTCCATGAGAGACAGGTAAAATTGCAATGCTCCTCCTAGCACTTAATTTTCATGGTTGGCTGAGCTACAGTAAAAAATCCTGATGACTACCTGCCTTCCAGGAAGGAAGGAGATCTGAGCCAAAGAAGTAGCCAGGACCTGCCTTACCTCGTGAAATGACCCAGGCTCTGTGGAGGTGCAGAATCTTTTATCTCTTAGGCCACCTGTGAGTGCCTACAGCATCTCAAACACTCAGCTAAGGTACGCTGAGAACAGGAAAGCATGTTACCCCTTCAGTGATAAAGCAGTCATTGTTTTGGAGCACCGTTTGAAAACTGTGGCATGAACAATATCTGTGAGTTGGTTGTTAGATTAAATTATTCTCAACCCAAAATTTATGTTTCCGTGTTCTTTTGTTCCCATGAATTCTCCTTCAGGCTCTGGGAGGTCATGAACAAGATGTTAAAAGTTGACACATGAGACAGGCATCAAAATGCCAGTTATCTGTGTCCTATTTTGGAGTGCCTGGCTTCAATGCCCAGCTCTGCTCCTGACTCCAGCTTCCTAATAATGCAGATCCCAGTTTGCAGTGGTGATGGCCTAAGTAGGTGGGTCCCTGCCACACATGCAGGAAACCTGGATTGAGTTCCCAGCTTTGGCCTGGCCCAGTCTGGCCTTTGTGGGCATCTGGAATGTGAGCCAGTGGATAGGAGGTTGGTCTCTCTCTCTCTCTCTCTCTCCCCCTTCTCTCTCTGTTTCTTGAATAAATTAAACATTTTTTTTAAGTTGACACACGAGGAGAGTAGAGAGAAGGCTGGGGAGGAAGCAGGAGCCGTTGTTCAGAGCAGATGTTCAGAGTTGGGCAGAGCTAGGGGAGGGGGGGTCTGGTGTGGCTTTGAAGGTGGAGACAGCTACCCCAGAGGGAGAATGTTACTCATAAACCTCTTAAAGGCTTTTGCTGGGATGTCAGTACAAGCCATTAAACAGCTGAGGATAGACATGACCTAATTTATTAGCCTTTCCAGTTGCCTTCTTTGAAGCTACAACTGAAAATGTGCTTTGGTGGTGTGAGGAGGGGGATTGCTAGAATAGGGGGGAAACTAATGTCCTTAAGGAGGAAGAAACTCCAGTGAACAGAGAGCGAGGGAGAAAGAGTAGTCATAACTACCACCTCACAACCACCCCCTGGCTCCAGCTCCCCACCGACCCCTCACCCCGACATCCTGTAGGGCTGTAGGCAGAATCATCCCTACTAGTACTTTTCCTACTGAGGAGCTAAGCTGCTCACAGCAACTACTTAGGCGACGACGCTCGACGCTCGGTAAGCAGAGCTCTCACTTGGCCCCCAGTGGTCAGGAAGGGGAACTTCAAGTCTAAGCTCAAATGCAGTTCAGCCAGCAACTCAGACCTGCCCTCAAATATGCCCAACTTCAAGAGTCATTTTATAACCCCTGTGATATTGAGAAGAAAGATGAGGAGCATGCATTAAATATGTGAAACGATTGTGAAAACAGGCATTGAATGTAACCAGCCAGAGTGGAAAACTTCCGACTCCAATGGGCTTCACAAGCAAAGCCATTCATAAGCCCAGGACCTCCCAGCTTGTAGGTATTACAGCATTTATGTTAATGGCAACCCACACTCAGGGCGAGAGGGCAGTAAAACAAAACAAAAACAACAAAAAGTGAAAAGTGATTCTTCCAGTTGCCAGACTAAACAGCCCCAGGGCAGAAGGTCTTTTTGATCCTGCCTAGCTAGCCATTTTAAAGTGGGAAAGTACTAGAAACAAAGTTTACTACATTTGTGTGAGGCATAGGCCTCTCCACAGTCCTTTGTCAGAACCCCAGGCTTTCCCTGTCTAAACCATAGGGTATCCCAAGAGATCAGCAGTCCCCCAAATTCACACAAAGTAGCGGAGTGTAGGAAAGATGTGACAGTGCAAGTCGGTGACCCAGGAGCCCAGGCAACCAGGACAGGATCCCGTAGTGCATGGTAGTCTTTTGGGCAGCATTTTAAAAAGCACCATACCAATCTGGTCACAGGGCAATTAAGCAGGAATGTCTTGGGGTGAGGCATGCACGGGGAGTTTCCGGAGTCCTCCAGGTGCTTGTAATTTCAGCCATGGCTAAGGACCTCTGTCTCAGCAGAGTCTGTGGTCTAAGATCTGTCATCACAGACGCCAGGCAGACCTCAAATGTGTGATTATCCTTACTGCACACGTGGTCACACCAAGAGGAGAGCAAAGCAAGCGCAGAAAAAGCAGGTGCACAACTCTCCTCAGACAGGTGAGCCTTGTGCCTGCCATAGTCACAATATATTACATGAGCTGAACTGGATGGTCTGTAGCCCTAGCTTAGAAAGTCCAGCACTGAGCTTTCCCCAGGAGCTGTGACAGATGGGATGCCTGTTTGTAGGGCAGCCCATCTGCAGGTTGGCTAGAGATGCATCGGAAGGCCTGGCATGATGGCTACATGGCCCCCAGAATCTGGGCCAGGGAGAAACAGCCGGTTAAAGAATGCAGTAGCATTTGCAGGCATCATGGGAAGGGCAAAAAGAGCGAGTAGTTGGTTTCTAGAGGCTTCTCATCTCCCCAAGTCCTCCAAATTGCAGTTTCAATCCAGGAGTAACCTTTCTGTAAAGCTCCCTCTACCTAGGGTGTCCTGAGCAAGACTTTTCTTCCTCTCCTCTCAAAGACCCTGAACAGGGCACACACTGGAATCTGATCACCCTCCCTTCCAGAAAGAACATCCAGACAGACAGGAGCAAGGCAGAGGGAAGCAGCAGCTCAGAGAAGCAACTGCAGAACCGGGCAGCTCCTGAAAGGTGCAGAAGCAAGAGAGAGAATGTGTAGAACAGCAAAGAAATGGCGTGAAAAACCAGACCACGGGAAGGGAAATTCATGGGAATCTTCAGAAGGGAAGAAAGTTCTCAGCAATCTGAGACTGCACAGTGAGAAACTGCAGACTGTAAGGGACGGCAGGATGGAAGGGAAAAGAAGGGGATAAGCCATCATTGTTCACTGTTCCACTGCTTTGCTGCTGCATGTCCCAGCCTCTGACCGGTCCAGGGTTTCCAACTGGGTTTGGCCAGGAACTGGTGGGAGACTGGAAGGTGAGAGGAAGGGAAAAGTCAGGGTTTTCCTCCTCCTCCCTCTGCCGCATGCGCAATTTCCGGAAATGACTGTCTCTTACACATCTCTAAATCCCCAGTGACACTTGCCTTGGTTCTGGTTTCTCTTGGGGGCTCGGATAACACTGCTGGCTCCCCTTGTCTCTCCAGCCAGGGGTGTGCTAGAGCTGGCGTGTATTGGCTTACAAGGGCAGACTGCTAAATACTTAGGAATTTTGTTAGCTGGCTGTGAAAGGATTGCTAGCTTGGAATTGGACAATGCCACAAGTGATTTTTTCCCCCCTCTCTAGGAGAGCCAGTTATTAGCTCACTACTGTTCCTGGCCTAGGGATGGTAGACACTTCCTGCTGCCACCAGTCTCTGGTGTCCCTGATGGATTTCTGTTTCTTTTTGTCACCATGTAACCAACTCTCTGCACTGCATTCTGCTTTAGATACTATGTAGTGGATCCTGGCTGAGGTGCAGACAATGATCCTTGAGAATTCACATTTCCATGAGAGGCTTTCCTTTCCTTTGCTTGTCTAGTAATCCCGTTAACGGCTTATCTTTAGGGTTAAATAATCTTCAATTTTCAAAATGAAATTAACTTTAAAAACGTAGACCACCTCGGTTAGAGCTGCATTTCCCCAGCTCTCACACCACAGCAATCAACACAGACTTCTGGGATCCCAGAAGCCAGCTGCCCCCACCTTTAGATGCCAGGTGCAAGTCCCAGATGTGCTTCTGCTCTACCAGCTATGTACCTGGGTTCCCACAACCCCTTCTTCAGCTTTGACTCAATCGCTCAGGCAGCTCAGGGAAAGCCTTACTTACGTTTACCCATGTACTAGAAAGGCTATTACAAAGTATACAGGGAAGAGATGTATAGGGCCAAGCATGTGGGAAGGGTCCTGGAGCTTGCATTTCCTCTTTGTGTGTATCCCACTCCAGGAGCCTCCTGCTCAGCTCTCTGGAAGCCCTCTGAGCTCTGCTCTTTCGTTTTTTTAATGAAGGCATCATCACATATGCATGTATCCTAATGTGGTTGGACAAAGGGGTCTGATCTAACGCTTACAAACTGAGGGCAGGGGAACACAGCAGGGCCTGTCTGTTCAGAATCTTTAGCATTTCTTCCTTGCAGGCACAAGGTAGGACTCAGTTACTAGTACTCAAGGACTATCAGAGAATTTCTTGTGTGGTCAGCAGCTCAGAGGTGGTGAGGAGGGTTGGGGGTGGTAGATCAGAGTCTCAAATGATCTGCCTTGAGGAAGAGGAATTCTAGCTTCTATGGTCTGCCTGAGGGAGGGAGCTATGGGCCAGGAACAGTGGATGCAAACCAAATATCACAGCACCCAACCAGCCCATAGGTTTTCCCCACAAAAGAAGCAGACTTATATAATAATCAAGTCACTTGGTGGAGATGTCAAGATGATTTGTCCACCCTGATGTGTGTTTGCCACCTGCCACAGGATATGGGATGAGGGACCCTGGGACATGATGCTTTAGCTGCCTACACTACCACAGACCTAGCAGTCACACTTCCCTAAAATTCCATGAAAGCTGCCAAGCCAACTCTTTGTTGCCATATGGTTGGGTTGTTTTACAGTCTTCCCTCAAGGAATGTAGTGGCTGCCCCTTATCCATGGAGCATGCATTCCAAGACCCCCAGCGGATGCCTAAAATGATGGATAGTACCAAACATAGGATACAGCCTAAGTTTTTCCCTACACATTCATACCTAGGATAAAGTTTAATTTATAAATTATGTACAGTAAAAGATTAACAACAAGGGGTTAACAACTAAAATAGAACAATTATAACAAAGTATTATACTAAAAGTTATATAAATATGGTCTCTGTCTCAAAATATCTTACTGTATTATGATGAGGTGAGATAAGATAACACAATCATGACTGAAGTATGGAGAATGATGCAGGCATTGTGACATGGTGTTAGGCTATGACATAAGGGTCACTTGCACTGTAATAGCATCACAGTTGGTCTGATAACTGAGACGGCCACTCTGACTAACAGGCAGGTAGTACAGTGTGGATACACTGGATGAAGGGATAACTCATGACCCAGGAGAGATGCAGCTGGATAGCAGGAGATTTCATCATGCTACTGGGATGGCATACAGTTTAAAACTTATGGATTGGGGGCCGGCGCTGTGGCGTAGTGGGTAAAGCTGCTGCCTGCAGTGTCGGCATCCCATGTGGGAGCTGGTTCAAGACCCGGCTGCTCTACTTCGGATCTAGCTCTCTGCTAAGGCCTGGGAAAGCAGTAGAAGATGGCCCAAGTCCTTGGGCCCCTGCACCCACCTGGGAGACCCAGAAGAAGCTCCAGACTCCCGGCTTTGGATCGGCCCAGCTCCGGCCGTTGCGGCCACATGGGGAGTGAACCAGAGGATGGAAGACCTCTCTCTCTCTCTCTGCCTCTGCCTCTCTGTAACTCTTTCAAGTAAAATAAATAAATCTTTACAAAAAAAACTTATGGATTGTTTATTTCTAGAATTTTCCATTTAATATCTTCAGACTGTGGTTGACCTTGAGTATCTGAAACTATGAAAAGTGAAGCCACAGACAAGGGGGACTTATTGTATTTCATAAGGCATACAAGCAGATGGAAATAAAGCAGGACAATTTGATAGCTATTTGGAAAAAAAATTACATATATATAACATACATAAGTATCCAAACTTATAAAAAATACATTGGATGAATTAAAAAGTTAAATTTTAGAAAAGATTTTAAAAAACTATTAGTGAGGCCGGCGCCGTGGCTCACTAGGCTAATCCTCTGCCTTGCGGCGCCAGCACACCGGGTTCTAGTCCTGGTCGGGGTGCCGGATTCTGTCCCGGTTGCCCCTCTTCCAGGCCAGCTCTCTGCTGTGGCCAGGGAGTGCAGTGGAGGATGGCCCAAGTCCTTGGGCCCTGCACCCCATGGGAGACCAGGAGAAGTACCTGGCTCCTGCCATCGGATCAGTGCGATGCGCCGGCCGCAGCATGCCAACCGCGGCGGCCATTGGAGGGTGAGCCAACGGCAAAGGAAGACCTTTCTCTCTGTCTCTCTCTCACTGTCCACTCTGCCTGTCAAAAAATAAAAAAAATAAAAATAAAAAAATAAAAAAAAACTATTAGTGAATATTAATCTGGTTTACAGGGGAGAACTTTGTAACTTTAAAACAAAAGCTGCAGTGGGCATTTGTTCTAGCAGTTACGATAGTGCTTGGGATGCCAGCATCCCATAACAGAGCACCAGGGTTTGAACCCCAGCTTGCTCCTGACTTCTGTTGTTGGGCACCCTAGGAGGCAGCAGGTGATGACTCAAGTCCTTGAGTCCTTGCCACCCATGTGCAAGACCCAGATTTAGTTCCTGCCTCCAGGCTTCTGGCTTCAGTTATCCAGAGCATAGGATATGTCTCTCTGCTTTTCTCTGCCTTTCAAGTAAAATAAATAAGTAATTTTTGAAAAAGGAAAAACACTTAAAACTACATTTTACTCCATAAAAATGAAGAAAAAAAAAACCCTGTTTTCAGATAAATAGAAGTTAAATGTGAGCTGAAAACTGGGAAGATAATTTAATAAAAAATACTACAACAGTCAATTTTTTACTATATATAGAGAAACATTTAAATTATTAGGAAAAAAGCCCCCCAAGACTGCCAGTGTTGGGTGCCTTCTGGAATGCATCAGCCAGCTCTCCTCCTTTCTATTCCACGCCAGTGCCTGGATTATGACCAGCCTAGGCCCGACACACTACTTCACCACCATTTCTTGCTTTCTCTTAAAGGTATTCTCCCTTAAAGGTACGGGGGATCATACACCTGCAAGACACATACAGGGAAATCTGATAGAGCATGAGTTTTTACTTCCAGATAAAACAGGGCATTTCCACTCCCAGGTCTACTCCCTAAAGATGCGATTGCTTCCATTCCTTTCCCCTTTCTTCATCTTGAACCATAGTTGTACATAGATCTCACAGGGCAGGCACTGTTCTGACATCCTAAGCCCAGCAAGCATCCGCTCGCTCCCAGATGTCTTGTTACACCAGAAAAATACACTACCAACTTGCTTGTAGATTTTTCTGTTATTTGTGACTAGACATATTCGTGATGCAGATCCTGATATATAAATGAGTGAAGGCATGGCAAACAATTCACAAATCAAGAAGTGCAAATGAATACCAAACATATGGAAAAAGTAACTATAGTTTTAGAAATGAAATCAAGCACAAACTGGCCAAGATTTAAAAAATATACTAGTAGCACCATCCAGCCTTCTACACTGATAGTCGAGATACAATTTGGTATAATATTTTTGGAATGCAGTCTGGTAGCATATATGAAGAATGTAGAAAATATTTATATTTAAAAGAATGACTCTAATTTTTGGAATGTACCCGGGGGGACAATTTAAATTGAATTAAGGATGTAATCACAAAGGTTTGTCACAGTGTTATGTAACATAGCAATAAGAAACAAACAGAAGAAAACATAAAATGGCTAAAGTATTGGGATAGTTAACTAAATTATCAAATGTACATAGTAGAGTTGTATACAGCCATGAAAATAAGATTGCATGTGTGTCTTTAAAGGGATTATTTTTGTTATGTTTTTATATAAGTAACAAACAAAAATATAGACAGTACAACCACAACTGTGCTAAAAATGAATGTAGGGGAAACAATCTGACTACTCCTCAAAAAGTTAAACAGAATTAGCATATATCCCAGAAATTCCATTCTTACATGTATACCCGAAAGAAGTGAGAACAAGCATCCAAAAAAAGACCTGTGGAGATGAATGGATAAACGAATTACACATATCTATACAGACAAACAATAGAATATTTTTCAGCTGTAAAAAGGAGCAAAGTACTGTTTCACGCTTTGAGGTTGCTGATTCTCAAAAATATTATGCTAAATCAAAGAAGCCAGATTCAAAATATGTAAATGATTCCATTTGTAAGAAATATCCAGAATAGGTGAATCCAGAGACAGAAAGCAGATAAGTGGCTGCCAGCAGTGGTTAGAGGAACATGGGAACGGGGAGTCACTGTTTAATGAGTTCTGTTTCAAGGTGATGAAAACAGTGTGGTCCCAGACAGAGAAGGTGATGTATACCACTGTGGCTGTACTGCATGTCAAGGCTCTGTTCACTCTAAAGTGAGTAATTCTGGGGTGGGCTTTGGTGTGGCAGTTACGTCTCGGCTCCAGATGCCCACATTTCATATCAGCATGCCTAGTCTGAGTTGTGGCTCTCCTGTTTCCCACCCAGTTTTCTGCTAATGCTCACTCCAGGAGGCAGTAGGTGATGGCTCAAGTGCTTGGGACCCTGCCACCCATGTGAGGGGCCCAGTCTGAATTCTGGGCTCCTGCTTTCTGCCAGGAAGGCATGTGAGGAGTACACCAGCAGATAAGAGCTCTCTGTCTCTCTGCCTTTCAAATAAAATGAAAATATATAAGGAAAAAGTAAACAAAAATAGACATCATAGGCTGATGCCGTGGCTCAATAGGCTAATCTTCTGCCTTGCAGTGCCGGTACACCAGGTTCTAGTCCCGGTCCGGGCGCCGGATTCTGTCCCGGTTGCCCCTCTTCCAAGCCAGCTCCCTGCTGTGGCCAGGGATTGCAGTGGAGGATGGCCCAAGTGCTTGGGCCCTGCACCCCATGGGAGACCAGGAGAAGTACCTGGCTCCTGCCATCGGATCAGCGCGGTGCACCGGCTGCAGCGCGCCGGCCGCGGCGGCCATTGGAGGGTGAACCAACGGCAAAAGGAAGACCTTTTTCTCTGTCTCTCTCTCTCACTGTCCACTCTGCCTGTCAAACAAACAAACAAACAAAAAAGACATCATTTAAAAAATAAAGTAGATATTTTTGTATTCTATGCATTTCACCTCAATAAAATTATATTTTTGAAAAGCAAATGTAGGGAGTGCTGGTTCCAGGTAAAAGAGCCTAAGTGCTTGCACCCCATTGCTCCTAGTGGATGCAGCCATAAAGCAAGACAGAATGCATGGAGCAATTGTCTGAAGATGCTGGTAAGCAAATAGTAGAGGCAAACTGTGCAAGACCAAGTACCACTGAACCAGACGTGGGCTTCCTGTTCCTTTTTCCTTCTTCTACAACACCCTGGTCAGGACTGAGGGCAGTCAGAACCCAGCAGCAGGCACGGGTGGAAATGGAGAGGGCTCCTGGAAAAGCCCCCTAAGGCAGGCTTGAGAGGAACAGGCAGAGGGTCTTCTGACAGCAGGGGCAGCAGCAACAGCAGCCAGCCACACTGAGAGAGAGGAGCCTTCCCCTAGCTGTGGTCCCAAGAGGATGTGGCAAACAACTGCTGCTTTCTTTTCTCATCCTGTTCTCCTGCAAGAGGACTAAAGAAGGAAAGGGGGCACCCAGGGAGCTAGAAAGCACAGGAAGAGGGTGCAGAGAGAAGGCAACTCCATAACGTGTTAAAAAAAACCCTTCCACCCTTAATTCTATGAAAATATCCTTAAGGAATGAAGATCAACGAAAGACATTCTTGGAAAAAGGAAAACAGAATTTTGCAGACTTTCAGGAAAAGAATTACTCAAGGAAGTACTTGAGATGAAGGGGAAATGACACTGGAAGGCAGCCTGGGACATCTGGAATGGAGAAAGAGCCACAGAGATGGTAGAGCTGGACAGACAGTTACCCCTATCTGGTTCCAGGACACCCAGCAGATGCCAAAATCCGAGGATGCTCGTTTCTTACATAAAATGATGTAGTATCTACCCATGACCTATGCACCATCTACTGTAACTCACTTCTAGATTACTTGTAATACCTAGTACAATGTTAATGCTATGTAAACAGTTATTAGAATGTTTTATTTAGGGAACAATGACGAGAAAAAAGTCTGTACATGTTCACTACACACACAACTTTATTTTTAAAAATTTTTTGGTTTGAAAATATTTGGATGAGTTTTACAGATGTGGAGCTCACGAATACAGAGGGCTGTGTGATAAACTTTTCTCCTTTTTAGTTCTTCTTTCTTTAAAACATTTATTTATTTATTTGCAAGGCAGAGTTACAGAGAGAGGAAGAGACACAGAGAAAGATCGTCCATCTGCTGGTTCACACCCCAAATGGCCGCAATGGCCAAGGCTGGGCCAGGCCAAAGCCAGGAACCTGGAACTTCGTCCAGGTTTCTGATGTACGTGCAAGGGCCCAAGCATTTGGATCATCTCCCGCTGCTTTCCCAGGTGCACCAGGAGGGAGCTGGATTGGAAGTGGGGCAGCTAGACTCAAACCGGTACCCATATATGGGATCCTGGCATTGCAGGGAGTGGCTTAACCTAATATACCATAATGCTGGCCCCCTCTTGAGTTCTTCTTTAAACTTTTTTTATTTATATAATTGAGTTCTTTATGATATGTTTGATGGCTAAAAGCAATAGTATAATATTATTTGATGGGATTTTGCAGATATGCATTTCTACAATATACAACAACAACCTAAAGCAAGAGGTAAAGTGACCTATGTGGTGGTATGACATATTCTAACTAGAGTGTAAAAAGCTATATAGGTATCTCTAGAGCAACCACAGGAAAAAAGAAACTGATATGTAGTAAAACATATAATAAATAAACTAAAATGGAATACTAAAAAGTGCTGCAAATTATAAAAATGAAGGCACGGGGGCCAACACAGTGATGTAGCAGGTAAAGCCACTGCTGGCAGTGCTGGCATCTCATATGGGTGCCGGTTCCAGTCCCAGCTGCTCCACTTCCAATCCAGCTCCCTGCTGGTGCCCCAGGAAAAAGAGTGGAGGATGGCCCAAGTGCTTGGGCCCTGCACCCCATGGGAGACCAAGAGAAGCACCTGGCTCCTGGCTTCAGATCAGCGTGGTGCGCTGGCCGCGGCGCGCCAGCCACGGCGGCCATTGGAGGGTGAATCAACGGCAAAAGGAAGACCTTTCTCTCTGTCTCTCTCTCTCACTGTCCACTCTGCCTGTCAAAAAAAATTTTTTTTTCAAAAGAGAAAAATACAGTTCTATATGGTTTCTCAGTGAATTTTATGAAATAAAGAAGATATTGCAATATCAATGCTACAATTTTTTCCAGAAACAGAAGGGGGGTGGTTTGGTGCAGTGGTAAGTTGCCACTTGGGATGCCCAAATCCCTTATCAGAGTGCCTGGTTTCAGTCCCAGGTCCTCTGCTCCTGATTTCAGTTTCCTGCTAACGTGCACGCTAGGAGGTTGTAGGTGATGGCTCAAGTACTCAAGCCTCTCTCACAAGGTGGGAGACCTGGATGGAGCTCTGGCCTCCCTGCTTCAGCCTGGCCCATCTCTGCCTATTGGGGGCACGTGGAGAGTGAACTCGCATATGGAAGAACTCTCTCTCTCTCTCTGCCTATCTGCCTCTCAAAGAAAAGAAGAAAATAAAACAAGAACTAGAGATCACAATGTGATGCCCCAGGAAGACACCATATGAGAAGTGGGTCCTACCAGATAACAAATCTGCAAGTGCCTTTATCTTGACCCAGGATCCAGACTGTGAACAATACATTTCTGTTGTTTATAAATTACCCAGTCTAAGGTATTTTACTCTAGCTGCCCAAATAACTACAACAGAAATTTGGAACTTTCATATATTGCTGGTAGGAATGCAAATGGTACAACCATTGGATAAAAGGTTTGTCAGTTTCTTATAAATTTAAGAATGTGATCCAGCTACTCTTTTCTAATAATAAATGTATATTCATGCAAAAATCTGTACAAAAAATTATTTACAGCAGCTCTATTCAACATCACCCAAATCTGGAAACAACACAAATGCTTTTTAGGAGGTAAATGGATTAACAGTGAGACACTTACACTACTCAGCAATAAAAAGCATGAATTATGAATGCAACAGCTTACATGAATCTCAAAGGTATTTTTCTGAATTAGAGAAGAGGTCAGTCTCAAGAGGATATGTATTCTGTGTTTTCATTTATATGACATTTTATAAAAGATAAAACTACAGGGGCCAGCATTGCGGCATAATGGGTTAAGCCACCCAATGCCGGCATCCCACATTGGGGCTGGTTTGAGTCCTGGCTGCTCTGCTTCCATACAGCTCTCTGCTAATGTGCTTGGGAAAGGAGCGGAGGACAGCCCAAGAGCTTGGTTCCTGATGCACATGGGAAACTCAGATGAAGCTCCTGGCTCTCTGGCCTGGTCTATTCATGGCCGCTGGGTCCATTTGGGGAGTGAAAATCTCTTTCTCCTTCTCCAGCGGATGGAAGATCTCTCTGTCTCTCTGTTTCTCCCTCTCCCTCTAACTCTGCCTTTCAAAAAATAAAATATATTTTAAAAAAAGGTAAAACTACAGTGATGAGAGGAGAACCGGGGTTACCAGAGCACATTACTCTTTCCCTCACCCCCTTTCTTCCTTCAACTGCTGATAAATACATTGTTTTAATGTTGAAAAAGAAGGCAAACTTGAGGCTGGCGCCGTGGCTCACTAGGCTAATCCTCTGCCTGTGGCGCCGGCACACCGGGTTCTAGTCCCAGTTGGAGCACTGGATTCTGTACCGGTTGCTCCTCTTCCAGTCCAGCTCTCTGCTATGGCCCAGGAGTGCAGTGGAGGATGACCCAAGTGCTTGGGCCCTGCACCCGCATGGGAGACCAGGAAGAAGCGCCTGGCTCCTGACTTCAGATCGGCACAGCGCGCCAGCCGCGCCGGCCATTTGGGGAGTGAACCAACGGAAAAAGAAGACCTTTCTCTCCGTCTGTCTCTCTCTAACTCTGCCTGTCAAGAAAATAAAAAAAAAAAGAAAAGAAGGCAAACTTGAAATCAATTAAAAAAAATCACCACCTTTAGTTGGGGGTGGGGGATTGGACCACTGTAGACCCTACTTTCCTCTGTCATCACTAGAAAGCCTACCCCAGAGTAGAATGAGGAAGCTGACTCCTGTGCCATGTCAAGTTAGCACCTGGAATGAAGCCTTGGAATAGGGCCACTGGCAACGTCAACAAGGAAACATTCCTGAGAAGAGCAGGGTGAGCATGTGCCTCTCAAGTGTCATCATCCAGGCAGTAAAGAACCTCAGGAAAACAGACCTGCATGAAGAGGGAGCCAAGAATTCACCCATGCACGCGGAAGTCGATGCACCTGCTTCTCAGTTTTGAGACCCCTGTATGCTGACAGCGAAGGAAAACATTTTCTTACTAACCTTAACCTGAGTTCCTTTGACCTTCATGTGGTTCTCAGTTTTAAAATGGTGTGTGCTAATAAGAAAGGGTAGTATTTTATGAAATAACCTTAATCTGATCTTTTGTCCTCCATGTGGTTTCTCTAGATCTCTCTTTCCCTTATTTTGTAGTCCTTACACAGCAGTGGCTTACGTTTCATTTAACTAGGTATTGAGTACCTACTAGATGTGAGGTTCTCCTTGACCACAAAGAATCAAGGTTGATGCACAACTTACTATGAATCAACTTTCCCATGTATACATTAATATTATAAAGAAAAGAACAAGGGCAAAAAAAAAGCATTTAGTATCTTTTTAAAAGAAATTATTTTCTAAAATATATTTATTGGAGGCAAAAATAGTCAAACATTCTGCATTTTGCCTCAAAAGAAACAGTGATCATTACTTTAAAAAAATTTATTTATTTCACTTGAAAGTCAGAGTTAGAAAGGCAGAGGCAGAGGGAGAGAGATAGAGAAGTCTTCCATCCACTGGTTCACTCAACCACAGCAGCTGGAGCTGGGCCAATCCGAAGCTAAGAGCCAGGAGCTTCTTCTGGGTCTCCCACTTGGGTGCAGGGGCCCAAGGGCTTGGCCATCTTCTACTGCCCTCCCAGGCCATAGCAGAGAGCTGGATCAGAAGTGGAGCAGCCCAGACTGGAACCGGTGCCCATATGGGATGCTGGTGCTGCAGGCAGTGGCTTTACCTGCTCCACCACAGAGCCGGCCCCTGATCATTACTTTTTAAAAATAACATAACAAACTGTAAAAAATATGCTCGTAGTAAAAGGGTTAAAGCCCTATTAGGGCTGGTGTAGTGGGTAAAGTCACTGCTTGCAATGCCAGCATCCCGTATGGGTGTCAGTTCGAGTCTCGGTTACTCCACTTCCAATCCAGCTCTCTGTTGTGATCTGGGAAAGCAGTAGAAGATGGTCCAAGTGCTTAGGCCCTTGCACCCATGTGGGAGACCCTGAAGAGGCTCCTGGCTCCTGGCTTTGGATCAGTGCAGCTCTGGTCATTGCATCCATTTGGGGAATAAACCAGTGGATGGAAGATTCTCTCTCTGCCTCTGCCTCTCTGTAACTCTGCCTTTCAAATAAATAAATATTTAGAATAAAAAAAGTCCTTTCAGTATCATTCCCAAGAGATAACCATTTTAGTAGTTTGCAATACAGCCTTATAAATACATACATACATTTTTTAAACATAGTTGCCAGAAACTTCTCCAATATAAGCAGATACTCCAGATTGTTCCCCGATATCCACTATGCTGAGCACATGACTACCTAGAATTGTATGCTCTCGAGGCTGGTGCTGTGCTGCAGTAGGGCTAAGCCTCCATCTTTGGTGCAGGTATCCCATATGGATACCTGTTCATGTCCCGGCTGCTCCTCTTCTAATCCAGCTCTCTGCTATGGCCTGGGAAAGCAGTGGAAGATGGTCCAAGTCCGTGGGCCCCTGCACCCATGTGGGAGACCTGGAGGAAGCTCCTGGCTTTTGGCTCTGGATCAGCCCAGCTCTGGGCATTGCAGCCATTTGGGGAGTGAACCAGCGGATGCAAAACCTTTCTGTCTGTCTCTCCCTCTCTTGGTCTACAATTCTACTTCTCAAATAAATAAATTTTTTAAAAAAATTTGTGTGCTCTCTATTTTTGTGGCCCATGATGACGGCAAGAATTTCAAAGTGAGAAGACATCCATCAGTCCTGGATCTGTCAGAAGCTGGCTGGGTCACGTGAGAGAAGTCACTGTAACTGTTTTGCCCTGTGGGAGGCAGTCTTGCACAGTGATTATGTACAAAGAAGCCCCCTCAAAGCTGACACTTCCAGCAGCACTATCTCAAGCAAGGTACCCACCCTCTGTAAGCCTCCTCTACAGAAGAGAGAAAAATATCCCTTAGTTCACTGTTCTGAGAATTAAATGAGATAGTGCAAACAAAACCACAGCATACAGCAAGTACTAACAAGCGGCAGCTATTATTATAGCTGTTTTTATTATGAGCTTGAAAAGAGAAGATACAAATACCTGTTTTATCAGGTTTAGGATGAGGATAAAAACAGATATGAAAGACTTTAAAAGCTAAAACAGGTATAATGTCACAGAGCCCCCAAGAGGACACTACTCTCTGACCTTGGGCTATGGCACTATGTTCTTCCAGGAGTCCTACATGCACTGCTCATGAAGGGCAGTTCACAGGACTAAGTAGACCGAAGAATGAACCCAAGAGTGAGTTCTCTACTCAGTTTAAAGGAATTGACTAAAACGGATATTGTTGGAAAGTGTAGCTATCTCAGAAATTCATGATGTTAATCTAATATCTTATTTTACATCAGATCAATCAAGTCTATTGGGAATGCCTGTGACTCTCAGGCATTGTTCATATAGGCTTTTCTAGGCCACACAGGGCTGTTTAAGAGTGAGCTACAGGGGCCAGTGCTGTGGCATAGTAGGTTAAGCCTCTGCCTATGGCACTGGCATCCTATATGGGTGCTGGTTCGTGTCCTGACTGCTCCACTTCCGATCCAGCTTCCTGTTGATGGCCTGGGAAAGCAGTGGAAGATGGCTCAAGTCCTTGGACCTCCACACCCACACTGGAGACCCAGAAGAAGCTTCTGGCCCCTGGCTTCAGATCAGATCAGCCCAGCTCTAGCTGTTGCAGCCATCCGGGAAGTGAAGCAGTGGATGGAAGATTTTTCTCTCTCTGTCTCTCCATCTCTCTGTAACTCTGCCTCTTAAATAAATAAGTAAATCTTAAAAAAAAAAAAAAAAAGAGTGAGCTAATTCCTATGAGTCCTTCATCTCACGAGGTTGACACCATCAATGGAAGCCTTTCATAGACTGCTGGCATTTGGAGCAGAATCTGTATTTTATTCACGGCTGTGTTCTCAGGGTCAACACAGTGGTGCATGATAGAAATCCAGTGAATAGCCCTCCTATGCCTCTTGAAATTCTTCCCTGTAGCTAGAGGCAGATTTTACAGGCTAGGAGAGGAGAGGGCCGGCAGAAAGCCTAGGAGAGACTGGAGGCTTGCATATCTGGGTTATAATCTCTGCAAGATGCAGCAGCTTCCACTGGCTACTGACCACTTGGATATATACTGTCCCCTTCAGAACCATGTCACAGCTAAAGGACACTAATGTAAATCAGAAACAAGGACATCGCTTCTCGGCCTTTTGGCTAAGATCAAGTGTGTAGAAACAAGGACATTCTTGAAAACCCTCCTGGGCAGTCTTGATATTGAGCAAAGATGGTCTAAATCTAGACACTTCACTTTTCAAGCCTGATATCACCAGGCACTGTAACATCTTATACTTCATACATTTTTTTGCAATTGTAAAAATAAACGTCTTTGAGTTATTGGTATCTCTTCTGTGAGCTGACAAGGTGATATATGCATAATCTTCTGGTACTTTCTATTTCAGAGCCCCACCCATGGTGGAAATGGGGAGGAGATATCCAGTTGTGGTTTTTAAAGACATAAAAGTAGGAGCCTTTTCAGATTGCACACATATACTTCAAAAAACGGGTATTATGTAAAAACTACGTGTGAGTTTTAAAATATTTAGCACCAAAATAAACTTATTTTTATTTCTATTTTCCACTAACTTTTTGAATACTATCATACATATATATAGAAAGAATGCAGATTTTAGAGACAGATAAATTTCTGGTTCAAATTCTAGCTCTGTCCCTTATGAGCTGTGTGACCCTTCCTCTGGCTAAATTCTAGTTTCGCTTCTGTAAAAAACTGCTAAGAATACCTCAAGGAATAACTAACTGTGAGGATTCTTCAATGCTGACGGGCAAAACAGCTTTGAGATAGACCAGGATTTGAATTCTGACTCTAACTTGGAAAAGATACTCAACCTCTGCAAGTTGTTTCTCTGTGAAATGGGAATTAAAATATGTATCTAATGAGGTTATTGGGAGGATTAATTAAGTCTGTACAACATGCTTAGTACAGTGCCTAGTATACAGTGAATACTCAATAAATATTAGCTGTTATTATTATCACGATAATTACTCTCATGTAAAAAGGCAGAACTTAATAAACGCCAGTGTGACCAACTCCCCCACCTCAGTCTCCTAATAATGAGAAATATCTAAGAACTGGACAAGTGGGTCAAAGGTACCTGCAGTCAGTTTACAAGGTCATTAACCATACGCAGACACTATTCTTTTCACTCTAACCCTCACAACAGTTTTCTTCTGTTCTTTTTAATGGGACAACATAGTATCTGGAGGTTACTTTAATTTCATTTACTACCATGAGTAGGAATATTTTCCCAATTGGTTTGTTTATTCTTTGGACATCTTCTACTGTGAAGATTTATTTCTCTTTCTTGCCTACTTCTCAATCAGAACCTTTGAGTTTTTCTTAAAAATTCTAATAAACTATGTATTAATGATTATATTTAATGCAAATACTTTCCCAGGAGGCTGGAGCCAGGCAGGTGTGATACAGATGAGGAAAGATGAAGGACCAGTTCTGTGTGCCCAGGAGCATTTCTGTGGGTGGGGCTGCTGTCTTGTGCACAGTGAACTCCATGGCTCTTCAAAAATCCATTTCAGGACGCCTCTGGCCCTGCCTGCTACTGCGGTTATAATTCTCTACATATTAGGGTACTTCTTCTTAATTGTTTGTAGACACCACAATTCTTTTATGGTTTCCTAACTGGCAAATTTTCCACACTTCTCTGTTTGTTCCCTTACTGTCCTGGCCAAGAGATCTTGAGGCTGTTTCTCAATGTACTATGAAGGCCTCCTGAGTTTCCCAGACAGGCTGCTGAGCTATCTCTGAAATCACACTCCTGGGCTATCAGTCACGTGCGCTGGTTTCGATCTGGAAAGTCTGATGCTCACACACAGCTAGAAGAGCAGAAGAGGCCGCAAGCCAGTATCTGCTGCTGAAATCAATGCCTGTGAACCTCTGAAGCAGGAATGCAGAACAAGGCTCTGGGCCTGTTCTCTGCACACAGGTATTTGTGGGAGCCAGGAATTATTCAGGGGGAAAGCACTAGTCATCACTGCCCTGAGCATTTGGACCAATAGTCTACTTTCCTTAAATTACCTCTATGTGTTTATGGCTATGTTTTTTTCAAATTATTTCAGTAACACATTATTTTTTTTTCTTTTCTTTTCTTTTCTTTCTTTTTTTTTTTTTTTTTTTTTTTTTTTTGACAGGCAGAGTGGACAGTGAGAGAGACAGAGAGAAAAGTCTTCCTTTGCCGTTGATTTGCCCTCCAATGGCCGCTGCGGCCGGCGTGCTGCAGCCGGCGCACAGTGCTGATCCGAAGGCAGGAGCCAGGTGCTTCTCCTGGTCTCCCATGGGGTGCAGGGCCCAAGCACTTGGGCCATCCTCCACTGCACTCCCGGGCCACAGCAGAGAGTTGGACTGGAAGAGGGGCAACCGGGACAGAATCTGGCACCCTGACTGGGACTAGAACCTGGTGTGTCGCCGGTGCCGCGGCTCACTAGGCTAATCCTCCGCCTTGCGGCACCGGCACACCGGGTTCTAGTCCCAGTTGGGGCGCCGGATTCTGTCCCGGTTGCCCCTCTTCCAGGCCAGCTCTCTGCTGTGGCCAGGGAGTGCAGTGGAGGATGGCCCAAGTGCTTGGGCCCTGCACCCCATGGGAGACCAGGATAAGGACCTGGCTCCTGCCATCGGATCAGCGCGGCCGGCGCGCTGCGGCCATTGGAGGGTGAACCAATGGCAAAAGGAAGACCTTTCTCTCTCTCTCTCTCTCTCTCTCTCACTGTCCACTCTGCCTGTCAAAAAAAAAAAAACAAAAACAAAAAAAACAAAGAATGCGGTGTGCCAGCGCCACAGGCAGAGGATTAGCCTATTGAGCCGTGGTGCCAGCCGTCACACATTATTTTTAATATTAAGTAGTTACAGTGTTGATGTTGCCAGCATTATAGCTTTTCCAGAGGGTGCTTCAGTTAGGATGTGAGTGCCGTGAAATCAGAAAGTGTTTCTAGTCTTCCTTCTGAAAACCCGTCCAGCGGCCTTTGCCACCAATGAGTAGATCCACTCCCTTCTAAAGTCAACTCAGGTGGGCCCCCAGGCACTGTTACAGGGAAACAGGCAAGCATCAGGTGAAACACAAGTCAAAATTCCTTTGAATGAAAATTGTCATATCACTACTCTTAAGACTACAATTCAGGGGAAGCCAAGCTGATAACACCCTGTACAGAAGCTTCTTTTCCTCATATTTCCCAATTCTCCCCTCAATTTCCCCAAACACACACCGTATCAGTTAAGAACTCCCATCCTGTTCAGAGATGAGTCACCTCCAGTAACATTCACTGAGAACAACCAGTTTCTTAGTGTCTATGGAATCCATGAGGGGACTTTAACATTTCCTGGAAAATTAATATTTTATGAAAAAGCTATGCATGAATTTAAAAAAAATTTTTGTTCCAAAATAGACCCATCTTTTAATTCTGTTGTTTTGTTTTGTTTTGTTTGTGAATCTTTTGAAATCTTCTCTTAGGTGTTGAAGACAAACTCTATGCAGGTCTCAATTTCTCCTTCCCAGAGTTGGATGCACCTGGGGGAGGCGAGGGGCATGGCATCCGTGTGGGTATATGTACACAGTGTGCATGGCTGTGGACATATTGTCCCCATTGCTCTGTCTGGGGGCATGACAGAGCCTGTTTGTCTAAAGGCAGAACATGACGGACAGTGTGACATTTACATCCTCAGGCTGCAAATACTCATTCCTTCCCCAAAGCCAGGTCTATAGGGTTAGAATGAAGACAGTTCTGGGCCCAGAGTGCCCTAATTCCTTCTGGAAAGATCAAGGGCTTCCCAATCTGAAGAGTGCCCTTGAGCTGGAAGGAGAGGGCAGCAGACTGGGGAGGAACTGGGAACTCAGAACTCCTATCACCAAGCAGTTGACCATGAACCAAGGCTTTCTAAATTCCAGCCGGTGCCACACATCGTGATCTTTGAGTGGTGCTCAGAATTCCTTACCAGTCACTGGGAGACGGTCTTGGATGGGTCTGATTGCAAGACTGGTGAGGGAGTGCCTTCAACTCATTCAGGCTTTATCCCACATTTGCCAGCAGCTCACCTGGTTAATTTACAGCCCAGGTAATTATTTCTGGGTTTCATTCGCTGGTACCTAATCCCTCACCAACAACACTGCGTAGCAAGGTCAAGGGTGAAATTCCGCAGAAACTTCCTCCCCACAGCGCAAGGAGACTCACCCATTCCAGGCCGAGTCCCACTCATCCACAGGCTATTTAGCAAATTCCTCGAGTTCCCGCCCTTGGGGTGGGGACGTTTTGCTGCCCGTGAGGGCCCCACGGACTGTCTCCGTGGCTGAAGGAAAGACTGTCAGGCGGAGGGGTGCACGACCCCAGGGGGCCTGGCAAGCACGTCTGCTCCACGCGGCGCCCCCGACCCTCTTCCCGCTGCCGAGCGCAGCGCCGCGACCCCACGCCGCCGAGCGCCGCCCAGTGGCCCGGCCGGCGGCGGGACCCGCGCGTGGGACCCACTCGTCAGAAAACGCACCCACGCCCCGACTCCAGACCCAGCTGGGATGCCGCGTCTGGGGACAGTCCCAAAGGCCTTTACAGAGAACCGTGGCACACATTTCCTCTTCCCGGAGCGCAGCGTCCGCAGCCTCGCGAGCCGTGACTGCCAACGCGCCGCCTGGCGTCACCGCGCCCCCGGGCAGGTGCCCCGCGAAGGCGCCACCGGCTTCAGGGCATCCGCGGACCTCGGGGTCCCCCCACCCCCGGACCCAGGCCCAGGGGAGAGAGAGAAAGGAGTTTGCTCTGTACCTGATCCTGTCCTTCTCTGCCCTCTGCAGCTCCTCATTTCTTTCCAGCACCTGAAGGATCTTCCTGGCTTCTTCCTCATTTAAGAAACTGAAATCAAATCCCTGAGGAACTTTCGTCATTTTCTCTACTGTGTGGGGATGACATTTAAGTTGATTGGCGCCTCCTGTTACGACGGCATTTTTCTAGGTCCAGAAGACTAGTTTCAGGAACTTGATCCCAAAGCCATTAAGTCCGCCCCTTTGAAAATCTAAAACCACAAATCTAGAGTACAGCCCACACGACAGGGCTCATTTTGACAACACTTTAATGACATGTTTCTCTCAACCTGTCCAACCGAGATGCAAAATAAACGACTCAAGGGAGCCAGGGAGCCAATCCCATTCCAAGGGGGGCGGGGCCGCCCGCGTCTCCTCCCCTCGGGCATCTGACTTGTTAAGCAAACAAGCCTATATAATTCTGCCTCCAAGTGAGGCCAGCGCTTAAGTGCTGGCCCCAAAGTATTTGCTTTGGCGGTTGCTGTTTGCTCTCAGAAGTTGAGCTTGACTACTACCGTGAAAAGGAAAGAGACCCACGACTAATCCTCTCTTTGAAGAATTAAGAACCTATAGGAAATGGAATTGCAAATAGTAGCTTTAGAACTGGCAGAAGGGGTGCCCTACCAGGAAGACCAGGAAGGGCTAAACTCATCGCATGGCCAAGTCTGTGGACCGACCAGACCACAGGGCGGAAATCAGCGTATCTTTGGAAATGAATTCTTTGCCAGGCCTCCCATCCACTCCCTCAGACACCCCTCACTTCATTATCCAGTGAAAGTGATTCTCAGATTTGAGAAAACAAATTAAGAAACCCATTTATGGTATTTTAGAAGACAAACCCTGGGTCAAGGATGAAAGTAAACATCTGTTAGAAGTTTTCTGTAAGATTTTAGTATCTTGATAAACTGTGTCAGAGAAGTAATATGTGCACCACTTTCAAATACCTAATCTTCTGACTAAAGCAAAATCAATCCTAGGGTGCTTCAGAAATATTTTTTCCTGGAAAGCCAATTATTCCATGATGTAATGAACTATGACAACGATACTCATATGCACGCATTTCAAAGATTATCAAGGGGGTTTCAGAAAATGTGTTATTTCTCTTGGCTTCACTTCTGATGTAAAAATAACTTTTGTTAGATGGACTTTCCTGTTACCTTAATTTTGTCATTTCCTGTGTGAGGGTGGTGATTACTAACAATTAAAATGTACTTCCACCCATATCATCTCTTTTCATGGCAAACAAACCCAGTAAAAGTTTCATGTCTGTAACAAAAGCATGATATAAATAAAAAGTGGCTATGTTTTGGCTTCTTGGCCCTCTACTCATCCTGGTCATCATTATTTAAGGCACGTCTGGGCAGGTAGCCACTCAAATAACTTTCTATGGGTGTCTGTTTGTTATTTAGATGAAACAGGAACCAATTCTACCATCAATGTTGTACCACACAGAGAACTCCTTTGTAAATTGCTGATGGTGATTTGGGAGTGTGTCTTGCGTATGGTGCAAACAGTTTTTCTAGTGTGTTCATTTCTTCAGCATAGACATTGGACTTTTTAATGTAGGCACTGGTAGCTTCTCACCGGTTTCCAATGTATCAATGAATTGATTTCAACCAAAAAGTAGACTGGCGGTGATCACATCAAGACATTATGCACTGTGAACAACACACTCCTTGTCTTCAGGAAGCTTACAGTCCTCTGGGGGGAGATAACACAGTAGAGAAATGATGATATAGCAAAGAAGAATCTGATACGGAATAAAGGAAATTCTGTGAAAGCACAGAAAAGAAGTTAAGTTAAAGCAGTGAAGAAGATTTGGGGAGAGGACACAACTTAGGTTGCCACAGGACAGGTCCAATATCCACAGGAAGAAACAGCAGGTGATGGGAAGAGATGTGTAGGTCTATTTGAGGCAAGGGGAAACTGTGCAGAGCAGCAAAAGCATACAGTGGGAATTTTCTCCTCGTCTCTCACTCTAATGGCCAGAGGTGAGCAACCATTGGGAACTAGGAAAATAAGAGATATATTCAGAGTTTGGTAAGTGATTTATTTTGGCTACAGCATACATTCTCAATAAAGGCAAAATCTCACTCTATTTATGCACAAAGTACAGATGTACATACAATACCTTGACAGATACACAGAACACCTGTGGTATTAACGTTTCATGAGAGAGGTGATCTAGAAAAAGTTTCTAAAAAAGGCTCCTTGTCAGGAACAAAGGTGAAAAAGAGGTCTAGAAGTACTAGACTAGCACATAGTACATCTGAAGAGTAAGGCTAAAATCTGACCATGAATGCTATGCTAAGCGATCTAGATTCCACTGGGTAAGCAATGAGGAACCATTACAGGTTTTGTTTAGAAATTTTTAAAAATTAAAGATTTATATGAGAGAGAGTTAGAAGAATGTCTCCCATCTATTGGTTCACTCTTCAAAAGTCCACAATGACCAGGCTGGGCTGGGCTGAAGCTTGGAGCCAAAAAGACAATTCAGGTCTCCCATGCGGGTGGCAAGAACTCAATTACGTGAAATATCACTGCTGCTTCCTATGATCTGCATTAGCAGGAAGCTGGAGTCGGTAGCCAGAGCAGGGTATTAAACCCAGGTGCTCTAATATAGGACATGGGTGTCTTAACTGGCATCTTACCTGTTAGGCTAAATGCCCACCCTCCTTACAGATCTGGAGGTTCATTATGATATAGTTGAGATTGAACTTTGGGAAGATTACCCTGATAGCAGTAGACATAGAAGAGAAGAGTGAAAATGGTGGCAAGAAAACCATTGTGTGAGAATGTGGGTTCAGGAGAAAGGGGAAGGGGCCTTGAACAAAGCAGTAGAAGTGAGAATAGAAGAGAGAGTTGTATTGCAAAGATACTGCTGGGCTTGATAACTGGTCAGATGTGAGTTAAGGAAGAAGTGTCACAAAAATGATACAGAGATGATTTCATAAAAAATGTCTGAAAGGAGACTAGCCTACTTGATGGAACAGAGACATAAGGGTTGTAAAGAGATTGGGTGTTCAACTTCAGATATAAGGAGTTTGAGGTACCTGGAATGCATCCTCATGGTGATACTCAGCAAAAGTGAGACATGTGAGACTGCAATTCTTGAAACAGGGATGAAGGAGTAGTTTTGGAAGTCCTCTACTGAAAGATGATTGACAAAACCACAAAACTGGAAAAGGTGGGAACAGACAAGAGTAGAGAGAGAACAGAGGCTGAGTACATAACTTGGGATAACAAACCCATCAGACAACAGCACCAAGGCATGCTTCAGTCGTGAGTTGTGGCCCAACAGGGCCTACCACTGAGAAATGTTTACTTGGAAATCTTAGACTGAGAAATGTACAAGGCATGGAGGGTTGCCCTGGAAACCATACATGATAGTTTCTGGGAGATTATTAACACAGTGCTTTTAAAGTAAAAATAATTGTCAAAAACTTTTTTTAAAAAAATTATTTCAAAATGATTTTTCGGCCAGTGCCGTGGCTCACTTGGTTAATCCTCCACCTATGGTGCTGGCATCCCATATGGGTGCTGGGTTCTAGTCCCAGTTGCTCCTCTTCCAGTCCAGCTCTCTGCTGTGACCTGGGAAGGCAGTGGAGGAAGGCCCAAGTGCTTGGGCCCTGCACCCGCATGTGAGACCAGGAGGAAGCACCTGGCTCCTGGCTTGGGATTGGCTCAGCACCGGCCGTAGCGGCCATTTGGGGGGTGAACCAACGAGGGAAGACCTTTCTCTCTGTCTCTCTCACTGTCTAACTCTATCTGTCAAGTAAAAAAATAAATAATTTTTCACAGGATTTATTCAACCAGCTTGACTGTCTCAATTTTTGCCATCTAAAGCCACCTAGGACCCCATTATGCCATTGAGAAGAAAGTCTGTAGGTTGATGGTGATTTTTTCACAGAAATATATTCCTTGCCCATTTTGGTTCTTCTTCCTGGACAACCCAAATGTCTTCTCTCGTGGTAGCTTTCAGCTGAGCAAGCAAACACTTGTCTACTTGAATGTAAGAAGCGATAACAGGACTTCACAAGTAAACAAGAGATGCAAAACTCTGAGAAGGGAGTTTGCACTGTTCATTTCCGTACTCACTATTCTAACTGTTCAGTGATTAACTCTGGAAGCCTAGATAGACAACTCCCTTTGGCTCCCTCTGATGCATCAGTCCTGTATCCACAAGATTCCATGATAAACAGCAGCCTAAAAATCTCTCAACAAAGAGATAGCAGAACTGATCTTATAAATTGCTGTAAAACTTCAGGAACATGATACACATGCTGCAATTAAAGTTTTCACATGGTATGTGCTCATTAAATGGTATCTATTGGTATTATTATTTACCCATAGAGGAGCCTGCAATTTTAAAAGTAACATTTTCTTGGACTATGAAAATAATATCTATTGGTTAGGTTGAAGAATATTGAGATATATAACATGAGTTGGAGAGATGGAGAACAAAATTTCAGGTTTATTGCCAGTAAAGTTCAATGGGAGAATGTGGCTTAGTTCTGGAGATAAATGGGCTGACTAATGCTACCCCTTCCAAACCTAGACTCTGAGGCAGAAGCACCAGAGAGTCCTGGATGTGAGGAGAGACATTGGTGATAGGAAGGTAGCAGAATGACAACCAAGTACATCATGCTTTCTAATGGATTAATCACACCCCATCAGAATTCTTGGATCAGAGAGTTCCATACCCTTGGGGTTGTGTTATAGCAGGTAAAACCATTGCCTGCGATTCTTGCATCCCAAATAAGTGCTGGTTCATGTCCCAGCTACTTCACTTCTGATCCCACTCCCTGTTGATGGCCTGGGGAAAGCAACAGAAGATGCTTGGGTACCTGAGACCCACTTGGGAGACCCAGAGGAAGCTCCTGGCTCCTAGCTCCTAGCTTCAGGCTAGCGCAGCTCTTAGCCATTGCAGCCATCTGGGGAGTGAACCAGCAGATGGAAGACCTCTCTCTTGCTCTGTCTCTTCCTCTCTTTCTGTAACTCTGAGTTTCTGATAAATAAGTCTTGGGGGGGGAAAAAAAGGCCTGCATTTAGCTCTCACCAGATTGGAGCAGGTGCACCCCTCACAGTGGCAAGCCAGCCTCTCCCGCAGGGCAGGGAACTCCAGCCTGACCCAGGCTTGAAGAAGTGGCATCCTCCTGGACCTTAGTTTAAAAAAAAGAATTCCATACCCTCACCACCTTCCATTCAGATAACTTACTCTTCCTTTACCCTGGGAAGGAGCCAGTGTGGATTGGAAAGGGAGATGGGCAGTTACTCCAATCGTGGATATCCCCTCATGAAAAAGTGAAGGTATGGTTATTTCTCATATTAGTTATCATTTTGTATATAAAGATAAGAATATGTAGAAAAGCACAAAAGTATTAATATGTTAACTATGAATTTTAATAATCTTATTAATAATTAATACCACAATTCTCATTTTATGTATTTACTCATATCCTTATCTTTTACCCCTTCCCATGTTTTTATATATAAATATATTTGCATGCATATATGAATAGAAATATCATTATATTAAATAATTTTCCGTAATGTTCCTTCATATGACTGCAATGAGTTCCTTAGGCTGATGAGGTGTCAGAGGCCCTCGAGGAATATTGTGAAGGATTCATAAAGACTTCTGGAGTATTCATACATGTCCCTGAGCCCGGATGTGACAGATGGCATCCGTGTAGGACCCTGAGAACTGGAGTCTGGTATGGGGCAAAGGGACTAGAGCCTTCTGCTCTTTCATGTCCGAAATCAGTAAGTTGGAGACTTAAAAGTCAAAAATCTACCCAATTAAAAAAACCCAAACAACCTGACAAAACCCAGGCACTAAGCCGCACACACTTCCTCTTCATCCTAGTCCTAACACTCAATTCTGCCTCGTTCTGCATCCTCATGCAAGAAGTTTCCAGTGTTCCCACTCCTCCTCAAAGATGAAGGAGAGAGGCAGTGGCCTGAGGTTTGTACAAATGCCCAAGCCTCTGTTACAAAGCTCAGAAAAAAGCAAAACATTTCCAGGCATTATGTGAATATAGTGCTATCCTGATAGCAGCACCTGGGAGAGCTAGGCCAACAACCAAGCACAAACACCAAAAACAAAAACAAAAAACAAACCAACAAAAAAAAAAACCACACACTGCAATTTCCCTGTGACCATAGGTGTGAAAAACCTTAAGAAAAATACCAGAAAATAAAAAAGTTAGAAATACATTAAATGGCTCAGTAGAGTTTATTTAGGAAGGTAAGAATTTATTTTTAAGAGAGGAAAGAGGTTTATCTAGCACATGGTTTCTGAGGCTGGAAGTCCAAACAGCATAGTGAGGCTCTAGGGAGGACTCCCTGGCTGCACCACACTGACGGACAGGAGGCCAGGGGCTACTGCTGTCCCAGCATCCCTTCTGAGGACACCCCCCAACTGACCAAAGGACCTCTCATTAGGCCCTCCTTCCTCTTAACATCACCACACTGAGGGCTAAGCCCCCACACATGAAACCCTGGAGGACAAACTCCAACTACACCCCAAACAGCCCCATCTAAAACTAGGATGATCCCCACCCCCCCTTGTCATTTCAAATGAGAGCTGCACAAATCCCAGCATCTTCTCAAGTTCCAGCAATCCAATGTGGCGTTGGCTCAGAAAGGAGAGGTGGTTCTAAGTGTTTGCGCTTAAGAACACAGACGCAGGGATGCGTCTTGTGGAGCATGGGTTAAGCTGCCACTTGTGACGCTGGCATCCCCTACTGGAGCACCGGTTCGGGTACTGGCTGCTCTGCTGCCAGTCCAGCTTCTTGTTAAAGAGCCTGGGAAGGCAGCACATGATAGCCCAAATGACCCCTGCTACTCATGTGGGATGGAGTTCTGGTCTGGCTTTGGCCTGGCCCAGCCCTAGATGTTGAGAATATTTTTGTATTAACATAAGGTTACCTTATCAAGAGGTCAAAGGAAAAAAACTGATCAAAAAATTCTGATAAAATTCAAGCTTTCCTTTTGTTAGAACTAAACTAAATTTAGAATCCTTAGTAAGCTAGGGTTAAAAGGATGTTTCCTTGATGTGATAAGGAAGAGGCTGTTCCAGACAATATAAAAGGCATATTTAATGATGAGTCCATTATGTCAAAATGAATCAAAAATACCTATATTGTCTAAAATTGTTTTGGTAGTACTAGTTGATAAAATAAATAAAAGGTAATAAAGTCCACAGAAAAGCAAAAACTGATCATAGAGCATGATTACCTAATTAGGAAAAATCCAAACCAATCAATTTAAAAGCAATTAGAACTAAAAAGAGAGCATATGTAAGTGGCCAGTGTACTGATTTGGTTCATTCAAGAGACAATTTATGGAGTATCTACCACTGTTTGGAAAGGTTTTACATCTGTGTAGATAAGAGGTCCCTGCCCTTAAGCATGCTACATTCTAGCAGGCAAAGGCAAAACATAAGCAACAGATTAACATAAATTCTGAGTGTGATAAGGACCATGAACCCAGGAAGCCCAGGGTGCAAAGGAGGGAGAGTGGGAGGCCCCGGGGTGAACCGTCTGGGAAGACACAGGAGGGAACCTGAGTGTCAGGATATCTGACTTGTGAAGAATGTGGAAAATGAATGCACAGATGACCTCAAAGTAGCTGCAGTTCGAATAAAATGTGGTGGAAAGTAGACATGCGCTATTTATAGAATCCTCTGACCCATCACCTGCATTCAAGACATAACCCAGTGGCCGCCCTGCCCTGCTATTGAGCCTTAGTGGTTAAGAGTTTTAGTATCTAATCTGCTACATGTCAGGCCTGGTGCCAGGTGCCGGAAGCACAGCTACAAAGACAAACAGGTCTCTGTCCACATGGAGTTTGCTCTCCTGAGGGAGGAGACAGACAATGCATGGGTAAAAAAAGAAATATGTACCACAAGTGGAAAAGAGCTACAAAGAAAGTTAGCAGGGTGATTCGACTGGAGAGGAGGGGATGGTCTAGCCTGAGGTAGTCAGGAAGACCACCCTGAGGTGACACAACAGCAGAGACCTGAACAGGGCTAGGGGCTCAGCCTGGGTGAGAGCTGGGAGGTGGGCTTTGCCAGCAGGGGCAAGTTGCAGGCTGCTGAGGCAGGAGTCTTTAGACCACTGTAAAGAAGGGAAAGAGGGACATAGAGGGACATCAGAGAAGTAGATGCAGGCCTGATAACACGAAACAGTTACGTTACGCCCAGTGAGAGGCCTACATCTCATCCTAAAGGCGTGAGCTCAGAGTCAGGAGTGTTCAGTTAAGTTCTGGCTGCACAATTTATTGCACCTCTCACCCTGGGTGGACATTTCTCCTCATTGTGAACCGAGGGTGATATTATCCACCTCATTAGGTTGTGGGATTAAATGTGATAATGCATGTGAAGTGCTTAGTGTATAGTGAGCCCTAGTGAGGGGGAGAGAGAGAGAGAGAGAATCTCCATCTCCCCAGCCAGGTGGCCAGTTGGATTCTGCCTGTTTTCTTTCCTTACCTGGCCAGTTTCTGAGTTAAGAAAGCACTTACAGGTGTCCTGTCTTTTCTCTCTGCCTCCAAGCTGGAGGGAATCTTGCTCTGGGCAAGAACTCACCTCAGATCTTTTTTTTTTTTTTTTTTTTTTTGAGATTTATTTATTTATTTGAAAGGCAGAGTTACAGAGAGGAAGAGGCAGAGAGAGAGGTCTTCCATCTGCTGGTTCACTCCCCAAATGGGTGCAATGGCCGGAGCTGTGCCGAAGCCAGGAGCCAGGAGCTTCTTCCAGGTCTCCCACACAGGTGCAGGGGCCCAAGGAGTTGGGCCATCCTCCACTGCTTTCCCAGGCCATAGCAGAGAGCTGGATTGGAAGTGGAGCAGCCAAGACTCAAATCAGAGCCCATATGGTATGCCAGCACTGCAGGCGGTGGCAAACCATATGGCCATTTCACCAGCCCCGTCCTCAGATCATTTGTAACATGAGGATTAGAATAGTTTTAAATTGCCGGCGTCGTGGCTCAATAGGCTAATCCTCCGCCTTGCGGCGCTGGCACACCGGGTTCTAGACCGGTCGGGGCGCCGGATTCTGTCCCAGTTGCCCCTCTTCCAGGCCAGCTCTCTGCTGTGGCCTGGGAAGGCAGTGAAGGATGGCCCAAGTGCTTGGGCCCTGCACCCCATGGGAGACCAGGAGAAGCACCTGGCTCCTGGCTGCGGAGCAGTACGGTGCGCCGGCCGCAGCAACCACTGGAGGGTGAACCAACGGCAAAAGGAAGACCTTTCTCTCTCTCTCTCTCTCTCTCTCTCACTGTCCACTCTGCCTGTCAAAAAAAAAAAAAAGGAATAGGAATAGTTTTAAATTGAAAATATAGCATAATGACACCAAAGTGGTAAAAGAAAAAAAAAAGACAATTCTACCATTCAAATTCAAGGATGGTTTTCATATTTGGTTATCATCCTAAAGTTCTTTCCCATATGTTGTGTGTATATATATATCTACAGTTAGAACCACAACTGACCATACACATATATGCATATTCATAACACAGTTGTAATCCATCATTTGATAAAGGCTTTGATTTTGTAAAATTGGTTTGAGAGAGAACTTCCATCTGCTGGTTCACTTCCCAAATACTCACAATGACCTGGGGCTCACTATTCAGATTTCCCCCATGAAACTGAAACTGGGAGTCAGGGACACTATATAAGCAATTGGCAGGAACCCAGCTACTTGGGCCATCACCATTATCTCCCAGAGTCTGAATTAGTAGAATGCTGGAGTCAGAGGCTGGAACCAGGAATAGAACTCAGGCACTCCACTGTGGGAGGTCAGTGTCTTCGACACTACGTTAAATACCTATTCCCTTGATACAGGCTTTGAAAAGTATTACTGAAAGGCCTCTGGGGCCAGCATTGTGGTACAGCAGATTAAGCTGACCCCTGTGATGCAGCATCCTGTATGGACACTGGTATGAGTTCTGGCTGCTTCACTCTGATCCAGCTCTGTGCTAATGCACCTTGGAAAGCATCAGAGGATGGCCCAAGTACTTGGCCCCTGCTGCTCACATATGAGACCCAGATAGAATTCCAGGCTCCTAGCTTCAGCCTGGCCCAGACCTGGTTGTCTTGGCTATTTGTGGAGTGAACCAGTGGATGGAAGATTCCCTCTCTCTCTCTCTCTTTCTCTCTCTCTCTCTTTCTGTAGTGCTGCCTTTCAAATCAATCAATCAATCAATCTTAAAAAAAAAAAAGACCTCTGTAGAAGCATTCACAATCTAGCTGGATTTAATGTTTCTTGGAAAACCTCAGAGTGTCTTACAGAAATAAAATTATTGATGTTTTTCATAGTACCTCAGTAAGCAGGTCCAGCATTTTACAGTATTTATTCTTGGGATGTTTTTTCTTCCAGCAATTCTGCCCTCTTCTATGTGCTTGTCCTTTTCAGAATACAGTGTCCTTTCAATAACAATGCGTGTGTGCATATCAAGTGACACCTGGAAAAGAGGTACTTTTCATTTGTTGTTGGGGAACCTCTTCCTCAGTTAAGAAAGCAGGGTGATGGCACCCACAATGCTGATGGGATGGAGCTTCTAGGGGCCGGGAGAGCCAGGTATGCTCTTGGCAAAAGCTTTCAGAAACTTCAGAGTTACCCACTTCAAAATTAATGGCTTTGGGGTGGGCGTTTGGCTGAGAAGTTAAACCATTTGCATCCCACATCAGGAGAGTGGGTTTGACCCCTGGCCCCAGTTCTGATCCTGGCTTCCTCCTCATATGTACCCTAGGGGGCAGTAGGTGATATCGTAGACACTTGGGGTTCCTGCCACTTCTGTGGGAGATCTGTATTGAGTTCCAGGCTCCTGACTCCTACCTGGCTCAACTCAGCCCAGCTCAGCCCAGCCCAGCCCAGGCAAACCCCTGCAGGCATTCGAGGAGTGAACCAGCTGTTGGGAGCTCTGTCTCTGTGCTTCTCAAATAAATAAATAATTTCTTAAAAGTCAATGGTTCTATTTGTTTTACCTTCATGATACTAATCAGTTGAAATTGATTCTACTCTTTGAGTCCAGGAGATTGACATTTGGGTAACTTGGAGTGTACAAGGGCGTTGAGAAGAGAAAACCCTTCCCTGTTGCCACCCTTTCCATGTCTTGTGGAGAGGGAGGAATAGCTGCACAGCAAGAGCTAAAGAAAATTCCAGTACAGGAGACTGAATCTAGTTTCTTCCAAACATCGAAGAAATGTCCAATCAGAAGGAAAGGAATGAGACTGAAAGTGTGTTTTTCTTTCTCCATCCACAGCCTTATCGTTGATGCATGAAAGTCTCCCACGACATCTAATTTACTGGATGACTGCAATTAATTAATGCACCACTTATCTCTAATCAAATGATGGCTCAGACGAAACCAGAAGGTTTTTTCCTATCTATTTTAAAGACAGTGTATTAATATATTTGGAGTTTTTTACATTTTGATTAGAAAACCTGGATTTCAAACTACATAAAATTTAATATTTCTAGTCCAGTACCAAGACTGTAGTTCTTCAAAACTTGCATAGTGGTTTAAGTAGGCAAATTTCCAGTAGACAGAATTGAAAGTACTTTTTGGTCTTTTGTTTCCTTTACCAGTAATTTGTTCTCATTTATGGCGCATGCCTCAAACAATGCTTGAATCTTACAGATTTCAGGATTCTAGCCATCGTCTTTTCCACAGCACACAATTGCTTTCCCTTTGTACTTGTTTCACATAGCTAGAAATCTACTGTCAGATGACAAGTTGGATGACAAACACAATGTCATCCAGGGACTCCAAACAGGATATTGACACCTGAGCTTCCAGATATGAGCAAGTGAAAGAGCCCAGAACACTGTGGCTGTGTGGGCAGAAGCAGGCTGAGTGCTGCAGCTGGGCCTGTAAGTATGCAAGAATGGTCTGCCGTACCTGGGCTTCCCAAAGGGAACAGAGCGTTCCTGCTTGGGGTGAGAACATGCCATGTGTGCTTCTAGTTCCTGAGTTAGAATGTCTAACTTGAGTATTAATATTGCAGGCATACAATCTCTTGGAATAGAGGAACTCCTAGGTCTTATTAAATCCTATTACAGTAATTATTGTGTTGATGAAAATATGCCAGTGCTTTAATGAACTATATTGTGATACCAATAGTCACAAGATAGTATGTATCATACCAGACATTCAGCCGGTCAGGGGTTGACTAGATAGACAGACTTTAATGAATAGCATACTTGAACTAATAGTCATCAAGGAGAAAATGCACTCAAAGTATAAAGAAATACACACTGAGAATAATATCCCTAAGACTGAAAAATGTTCACATAAATTTACAACACTAGACTCAGTCCAAGCTTATCAACAACAATTTACATAACAAGTGACTATTATACTTCTGACCTTTTTCCTTAAAACCTTAAATACTGGAATTAACTAAACATTTTTTTCCCTTCAAAATTGTATCTTCATTATCTCAAGGCTTTAAATATGACTAGCAGCAAAAGCTATGGAAACTTTGATCTTTTTCCTTTTAGTGTAAATATTTGAATATGAAATGATAGATTGTTTACATCTCTTTCCTGTTTGTTTTTAAGGCTTGTCCAACTGCAAGGACAGTCATTATTTAACATGCCTCTCCTCATGGCTTATAAATTGCTACCTTGAAACATTCCTCCCTGTATCTTCCCTCCTTTTCCAATGTAGCCATCCATTCATTCCTTCTGGCTTATTTTCATTAATTCATTCAGGTTTACTTTTGTCCATTCATTCATTCATTCATTCCATAAACACTTATTTTTTTTAAATAAAAAACTTACTCATTTCTTTAAAAGCCAGAGCAATGAGGCACGGGTGGGGAAGAGGAAGGAAGAGAGAGAGAGAGAGAGAGAATCTTCCATTCAGTGGTTCACTCCCCAAATGGTCACAACAGCCAGGGCTGGGCCTGATTGAAACCAGGAGCCAGGAACTCCATCCAGGTCTCCCAAATGGATGGCAGAGGCCCAAGTACTTTAGCCATTATCTGCTGCCTTCCCAGCCACTTTAACAGGGAGCTGGATTGGAAGCAGAATAGGCAGGACTGGAACTGACACTCCAAGATGGGCTGCCACTGTTAGAAGTGGTGACTTAATCTGCTGTGCCAGCCCCAACAAATACATACTTAGTACGAGCTGTGTGCCAGGCGTTGTCCCATGAATACTCTTTACCTCTCTATTTTAATCCCCTTTTTGTTTTAATTTCTTCTATATTCCTGCCTTGATTACCTTATGTAGTTATTTGCTCCCCTCATCTCCTACAGTTTTCTTTTTTTTTTTTTTTAAAGATTTATTTTATTTATTTGAAAGACAGTTACAGAGAGAGGCAGAAACAGAGAGAGAGGTCTTCCATCCACTGGTTCACTCCCCAGATGGCCGCAACAGCTGCAGTTGCGCCGATCCAAAGGCAGGAGCCAGGAGCTTCCTCCAGGTCTCCCACGCAGGTGCAGGGGCCCAAGAATTCGGGCCATCCTCCACTGCCCTCTCAGGCCATAGCAGAGAGCTGGATGAAAGAGGAGCAACCAGGACTCGAACCTGCACCCACATGGGATGCCGGCACTTCAGGCCAGGGTGTCAACCCTCTGAGCCACAGCACCGGACCCACAGTTTTCTTTTTATTAATGTTTTATTTACTTATTTGAAAGTCAGAATTACAGAGAGAAAAAGAAAGAGAGAGAGAGAGAGAGAGAATCTTTGTCTGTTGGTTCACTCCCCAGGTGCCCACAGCAGTCAGGGCTGGGCCATACTGAAGACAGGAACATGATCCAGGTCTCCCATGTGGGTGGTAGGGGCTTACTTGGCCCATCTTCCCCTCCTTTCCCAGGCGTATTAGCAGGGAGCTGGACCAGAAGTGGAGCAGCGGGACTCAAACAGGCACTCATATGAGATGCTGATGTCGCAGGTGGTGGCTCTACCTGCTACTCCACAGTGAAGGCCCCTCTTCCACACTTTTCTTTTTGAAGACTGTATTCTTTATATATTTATGTTATTCGATAATTTTCCAGAAAGATGGGTTACCTAGGCCAGAGAAATTTTCTCCTGTTTTGTTTGTTTGTTTGTTTTTAATGTTGCTTATTTTGAGAAAGAGAGTTACAGAGAGAAAGGTCTTCCACTGGTTCACTCCCCAAATGGCCACAATGGCTGGAGCTGAGCTGATCTGAAGCCAGGAGCCAGGAGCTTCTTCAGAGTCTCCCACACGGGTGCAGGGGCCCAAGCACTTAGCCCATCTTTCACTGCTTTCTCAGGCGATAGGAGAGAATTGGGTCTGAAGAGGAGCAGCTGGGACGTGAACTGGCACCCATATGGGATGCTGGCGCCACAGGCGGAAGCTTAGTCTACTGGGAAATAGCACCAGCCCTTCTGCTTAACTCACTGTCCTTCTTGGACTCCTACTTCTTTCTTTCTTTCTTTCTTCCTTTCTTTCTTTCTTTCTTTCTTTCTTTCTTTCTTTCTTTCTTTCTTTCTTTCTTTCTTTCTTTCTTTTTAGGGTCACCAATTTATTTGAAAGGCAGGGTCAGAGAGAGAGAGAGAGAGAGAATCTTCCACCAGCTGGTTCACTCCCCAAAAGGCTGCAACATCCATGATCCAAGGCTGAGTCAGGCCAAAGCCAGGAGCCAGGACTTTCATCTGGGTCTCTTACTGCTTCCCTAGGTGCATTAGCAGAGAGCTGGATCAGAGATGGAATAGCTGGGACACGAACTGACACCTATATGGGATGCCAGCATCATGGGAAGTGGCTTAACCCATCGTTCCACAACACCAGATCCTGAACTCCCATTTCAATAAAACTAACTTTACCATAAAGTAGGTTATAAGGGGTCAGTTAAAAAAAAAAAAAAAGAGAGAGAGAGAGAGAGAGAGAGAGAGAAACCCAACAACATAATAGCTACTGTACAAACATTGTACACAGCATGCATACATTGTTAGTTTGGTTAACAAATCATATTTTAATGTACAGGGTTTCCTTTTGGGTACTGAAAATATTTTGGAATTAGAATTAAAAATTAGAAAATATTTTGGAATTAGTTAGAAGTGGTAGTTGGGCTGGCACTGCAGCTCAATAGGCTAATCCTTTTTTTTTTTTTTTTTAACAGGCAGAGTGGACAGTGAGTGAGAGAGACAGAGAGAAAGGTCTTCCTTTGCTGTTGGTTCACCCTCCAATGGCCGCCACAGCCAGCACACTGTGGCCGGTGCACCGCGCTGATCCAATGGCAGGAGCCAGGTACTCCTCCTGGTCTCCCATGGGGTGCAGGGCCCAAGCACCTGGGCCATCCTCCAATACACTCCCTGGCCACAGCAGAGAGCTGGCCTGGAAGAGGGGCAACCGGGACAGAATCCGGCGCCCCGACCGGGACTAGAACCCGGTGTGCCAGCGCCGCAAGGCGGAGGATTAGCCTAGTGAGCCGCGGCACCGGCCACAATAGGCTAATCCTAATCCTAATCCTAATCCCTGGATTCTAGTCCCAGTTAGGATGCTGGATTCTGTCCCGGTTGCTCTTCTTCCAGTCCAGCTCTCTGCTGTGGCCCGGGAGTGCAGTGGAGGATGGCCCAAGTGCTTGGGCTCTGCACCCCATGGGAGACCAGGATAAGTACCTGGCTCCTGGCTTTGGATCAGCACGGTGTGCTGGCCACAGAGCGCCAGCCACGGCGGCCATTGGAGGGTGAACCAACGGAAAAGGAAGACCTTTCTCTCTGTCTCTCTCTCACTGTCCACTCTGCCTGTCCAAAAAAAAAAAAAAGTGGTAGTTGTACAACACTGTGAATGTACTAAATGGCACTAGATTGTTCACTGCAAAATTATGATGTATTTCATCTCAATAAAACAGTTTTAAAATAGCATTTTCCTATTTTAGTCCATGTTGATAAAATTGTAAGCCTCCCCATTGCTTCTCGGCCTTTTGGCTAAGATCAAGTGTAAAATTGTAACCCTCTCCATCCTCACCCCGGTAATCCAGGGAATAGTATAAACATAAACTCAGTGCATTGAACAGTCTTCTCCAAATGGGAAGCTTAAGTCTGGTTCAGCAGAACAGACCACAGGAACTGTAAACCACGATGTTCTGATCTATAGCACGCTCACCGCACATGACTCTGCACACTTGATCTTAGCCAAAAGGCCGAGACGCGATTGCACATGACTCCGAATGCTGGAACAAATACAATCTCCACCTATGGGTGGAGAACAGTTTCTAATAATCAGAAGAAACAAGACTTTATGTACTGATCCAGAGGAAAGAAAGGCTACTTCTTTCCGGGGGAGTAGGCACACATTTCACAGATCTCAGGGAAAACATAGTTGGGATCCTGGGATGATTATGGGGAAACATAATAGGGCCATTATCTATAAGCAAATAGACATTTGAGATGTATTTAGTGGTCCAGAAGACAAGACAATCTGATGATAGTTTATCTGTTTTAGATTTTTGAAAGTAGGCAGTTATTTTTGGTGCATTTAATTGAAGGAAGGGCTGATTATTTTTTGCTGATGAAAGAAAACCTATTTTCCTTTCAACTTATCCTCTCCCCAGTACCCTACTTTGTTGCTTGATAGTTTGTGTATTTATTTTAGGTAAATAATTACTGAAAATTCATAGAAAATTCCCTACTGAGGTCAGAACTGAGCCCTTAGAGTAAGTAACCTGGTTTTATAGATGACAGCATGGGATGCCAAGGGAAGGTTGAGAAGATAGCTTTTAGAGGATGCTAAAGAAAGATGGCCAGAAAAGTGTTCTGGACACATATGTGGAAGACAAGGAGGTTACCAAAGCCTGAGGGTCCTGTGAAGTCAGGGCCCAAGGGAAGGAACCCATGTGAGAAGTGGCCACCACCTGGGGTCAAGGAAGAAACAGGTGTGAAGACAAAACCAGATTCAGGTTAAAAGGGAAAGGACGCTTGAAGTCTGTGAATGTATGGGAAATCTTAGTAAAAGTCATGAGAGGTCCAGAGGTCATAAAATAAAGCCAGAGAAGCAGGCTGAGTTGGATGGGGCTCAGTTAGATAGGATTGATTTAAAAGGACAAGAGAATAAAGAAAAGGTCAGTGGACAACAGGGACAGCTCCCAAGAACAAGGTCACGGGGATTGGGATGAGGTCTGAGGGGTGTCAAATAATTTCTGGAGCTGGAGAATGAAATCTATCATCCCCAGTGTTCCAGCCGGAACTGGGGTGTGATGGCGGAGCACCTTGGAAAGGTGCTTCAAGGCAGAGAGAACTTTTCACTGCTAATAATCTGAGCTGTTGTTTCCAAAATGAATTGGCCACAAAGAGAATGACCCTGTTGCTTGAGTTCTTCTCATCCTGCATTCAGAGTCTGTACAAGTGAAGGTCATAGAAAATAGAAACTTAGGTAGAACATAGTAGGAGACATTGTTTTCACAAAAACCAAACCATATGGTGTATCGGAGCAGTTATTCCCAACCCAGGGCCACCTGCCACCCCGGGGTCATTTGCAATGTGTGGAGTCATTTTCCTAGCTACATATGAAAGGGAGGGGGCATCTGGTGGGTACAGGCCAGAGATACTGCTAACAGTCTGCCCCGAAAATAATTATCTGGGGCAAAATGCCAATAGGGCTGACGTTGAGAAATCCTGATTCACAGTAATTTGGATTCAGAGAACCTGGCTTCTCCTCATTGTTAACTCTGTGTCCTTTAAAAACTACTCAGCTTCTCTGAAGCTTAGATGAAGTTGCTCGCCATGCCCATGGTCTAGTGGGCATATACGATGAAGAATCATTCTGAAGGGTCTGAAGAGAAATACAAGTGCGACAATTTACCATCAGAGGCAGCAACTGCATTCACTTCCCCCGGTTCTGTGCTGCTGCCACTTGGCGGATCACAGCAGCCTCTGCACTGGCCTCCCAGGTTTCAGCTCAAGTTATTTTGAGTCCATTGTTTTAAATGGAAACCAGACATGTTTTCCCAAAATACTGCTGTCAGCATGACTACCCTGATCAGGAATCTGTGAAATCTCACCATCACCAGCTACATCGAATTTCCAAGCTGTTGTGAAAGTTGTTAGAATCAAGATGCAGTCACTTGGGGCTGGTGCTGTGGCGTAGCGGGTAAAGCCTGCAGTGCTGGCATCCCATATGGGCGCTGGTTCTAGTCCCGGCTGCTCCTCTTCCGATCCAGCTTTCTGCTATGGCCTGGGAAACCAGTGGAAGATGGCCCATGTCCTTGGGTTCCTGCACCCAAGTGGGAGACCTGGATGAAGCTCCTGACTCCTGGTTTCAGATTAGCCCAGCTCCGGTGGTTGTGGCCACTGGGGGAGTGAACTGGTGGTTGGAAGACTTTCTCTCTGTCTCTCTGCCTCTGCCTCTCAGTAACTCTGCCTTTCAAATCAATAAATAAATCTTAAGAAAAAAAAAAAGATGCAGTCACTTGCGTCAACTCTAAGACAATAAATAAAGCTGGAGGCTATGAAAGAAAGATTTTTACACATTATTGCCTGACATTAGCCATCACAAAAGACTCAAAGACTCTTCCAGAACCATGAGCTTGCACAGAGACCACTACAACATTATATAAAAAGTACTTCCACAAGGACATCCGCCCAGCAACTGTCAGTTCAACCTCTGAATAATGTCACCCTGAGTATTAATCATTGCAGCCAAAGGCTATCATTCGAAAATAGCATTTTTTTTTTTTGGCAGGCAGAGTTAGATAGTGAGAGAGAGAGAGAGAGACAGAGAGAAAGGTCTTCCTTTTTCCGTTGGTTCACCCCCCAAATGGCCACTACGGCTGGCGCTGTGCCGATTGGAAGCCAGGAGCCAGGTGCTTCCTCCTGGACTCCCATGGGGTGCAGGGCCCAAGCACTTGGGCCATCCTCCACTGCACTCCCGGGCCACAGCAGAGAGCTGGACTGGAAAAGGAGAAACCGGGACAGAATCCGGCACCCCAACCGGGACTAGAATCCAGGGTGCTGGTGCTGCAGGCGGAGGATTAGCCTAGTGAGCCGTGGCGCTGGCTGAAAATAGCATTTTTAAAAACTTTCCCTTGTTTCAACCTCTTTCTTTTCTTTTCTTTCTTTTTTTTTTTTTTTTGACAGGCAGAGTGGATAGTGAGAGAGAGAAAGGTCTTCCTTTTGCTGTTGGTTCACCCTCCAATGGCCACCGCGGCTGGTGCGCTGCGGCTGGCACGCTGCAGCTGGCGCACCACGCTGATCCGAAGGCAGGAGCCAGGTGCTTCTCCTGGTCTCCCATGGGGTGCAGGGCCCAAGCACTTGGGCCATCCTCCACTGCCTTCCCGGGCTACAGCAGAGAGCTAGCCTGGAAGAGGGGCAACCGGGACAGAATCTGGTGCCCCGACTGGGAGTAGAACCCAATGTGCCGGCGCCGCAAGGCGGAGGATTAACCTATTGAGCCACGGCACTGGCCAAAACCTCTTTCAATACACCCATAGTTTACTACAGCATGTATATACCCACTGTGATGCTCTGTTATTCTCAAAGCAATATCGCTGTGTTTTGGAGAATGTCCTGCTGAGTATTTGAGCCTGACGTTGCCTAGCTTGGCCATAATGTAATCCTATAAATCCCTCCTCCTCCACTCTAGCCTGTGCCAGGTGCTCTCTGCTCCAGGAAGCTGATTTCCTTCTCTGTCTTTGCTCAGACTCTGATCCTGCCACACGCTCCCCAGGCTCCTCTGCTGTGCTAATCCTTATCTTGCTCATTCTGTAGCTTGGTTCAACTTCAATTTCTTTCTTGTACCTGCTCCACCCCACCTGCCCTACTTTTCCAAAAGCTTTTTGTACCTGTTAATCAGTCCTGCACAACTTAATATCAAATTATTCACTATTGTTTTCATATATTTTAAGTTTGGGATTTCTATTGATTGTCAGCTCCTTGATTTTCAACCTTTCAAAGACAGAGTTTCATACTCAAGACTCACTGAGACTGACTTTGAGTATGATGGTTCGGAAGTCTTTCTCCACTCCCTCCCTTCTGATTCACCCCAACCTGATGACACCACCACAGCCTCAGCTACCCATAAGACCGGGAGCACAGCTCCTATAACTCCTCATGGCACTTCATGTTTACATTCCTCTCTCCCTTAGCTGGACAGATTCTGTGAAACAGGGACCCGAGCTTAATTGTTTTTATTAAACTCAAACACTTTGTTTTAGGTTCAGTAAATTTTCACTTGAGAGGCAGAGAGACAGACAGAAAGAGCTCCCATTCACTGGTCCACTCAATGAAACCCTGCAATGGCCAGCTTGGGCTGTGGCTGAAACCAGGAGCCAGGAACACAATCTAGTCTTTCCAGGTGGGTGACAGACACCCATTTACGTGGGCCCTCACCTCCACCTCCCAGAACCTGTCAGGAAACAGTCAGGAGCCAGAGGTGGGAATTGGAACCCAAGCATCACTGGGCCAAATGCAGGCTCCTCAATTGTTTCATCCCAATAAGATTTTTAAAAAGTTTTTAAGCTATTAAGAACACTTCCATTTACCTTCACAAACTGCAGTTTTTAAATTACAGACTTTTCATTGTGGCCACCTGAGAATCATTCAATTAAGGCCAAAAGAAATCAAAGAGATTAAGAGACCTAAAAATAGAGGCTCTTCCCTGGAAATCCATTGAGCTACCAATCAGAGTGAAGAGAAATCCCTCAGCTATTCCATATAACAGATGATAAAATACAAATATAAAGCATTACTAATGAAAATATCATTATCCAACACAAAATGTAAGAAAAGGGAGGAAGAGCTTTATTTCTTTTTATTTCCTTTGTCATTTACTTGTCACTCACATGCCTTGAAAAACTGAAAGACAGAAGGAAGAATTCTAGAATTTCTTGCTGGGAATACTCACTATTACCATCAAAATAAGAATTATTTTTAAACTTGCTTTATTTATTTATTTATTAGGTCTTTATTTATTAAATGTCTTGTAGATTTTAGTGTGGGGAGAGTATGGAGTAAACTGGAAAAAACAAATTTTTTCTCATTCAGAGTACAAGATACCCTCCAAATAAAACATTCTTGTTTTTGTTACATACCTATCAGAGCATCAAACAATTAGAAATTATGTCATTGCTGGTACTTACATCTGGGCAGCTGGAAATGATGGTGTGACTGGCATGGTGGCTCTAGAATATGCTAACAACTGTCTTTGTTTTGTTTGGCTCATACACACATATATATATGCTCTTCTAATTTGCATGCATAATTACCTAAACGCCAAGCAATTATCCACTTTCCTCACACATGGTTTATACATGTGAGGATTCCTCCCCTTCACGAATCTTTCATACCTCCACCCAAGGTTGCATCAAACAAGGGCCATGTGCCTGCAATTGTCTTCTCTTAGATACATCTATGGACATTTCTGTGGCTCTGGGACTCTGTCCTACTGTTTCCAAGCTCTTCTCCATGAAACAGTTTTTTTCATCTTATCTTCACTGAAGGAAGCTGCATTTTGGCATTTCTGGCAAATCATATATTTCTAACTAGCCTCAAGGCACCCTTCTATTTTATCTCTTCTGTGAACCAGTATTTCTCAAAGGCTTATCTGAGAATTAGAATCATCTGGGTTGCTTGTTAAAAATACATATTCCTGGTTCTACCCAGACCTACTGAATCAGAATCACTAGCAGCACCAGGAATCTGAATTAAAAAAAAAAGTAGATTTTATTTTACTTGAGAGAGAAACAGACATCTCTCATTCACTTGTTCTTTCCCTCCAAATGCCTGGAACAGCTTGGGTTGGGCCAAGCCAGGACCCAGTAACTCAATCTGGGTCTCTCACTACCTGTTGCCTCCCAGGAAACTAAAATCGGGAGTGGAGTTGGGACTTGAACCCAAGCACTGCAATATGGGATGTGGGTGTCCTGAGTTGCATCTTAACCACTATACCAAATGCCCATCCCAGTAATCTACATTTGTAATAAATACTGCAAGACAACACTTATGCATATTAAGGTTTATAACTACCAACAAATTTTTTGGTGTTCAAATTTTACCTTCCTAAAATAAGGACTTTAGGCTTATCAACTCAGAATAGCACCTTACAAAAGAAAAGATTTTTCTGTTTAACTTAGTCTTCTTAAATGTAGAGAGGAACATGTACTGAGTACAGGAAGAAGGGGCTCCTCATGCCTATCTACAGATCCTTTCTAGAAACTCAGATAATTAAGCTGACACCAATTGGATGGTATAGAAAATTGTTCAAGCAGAGGTGGCAAAGAATTTTATCTTTGAAGATGTTTTCTGCAGGCCAAATTTGCAGCCTCAATGTGTGAGAGAGAGAGGGGGTAGGAGAGAGGAAGATGTGGAGAGTTAGAAGAGGGGAAAAGGAGAAGGAAGAGAAAGAAGGGGAAAAGGATGAGAGGAGAGGGAGCAAGTCCAGGGCTGGAGCCTTATTCAAGCTACCACTGACCTTGAGAATGACTTCCTCCTGAGTTAGTCATCTTGTTAAGGCTCTCTTGGTACCTCATGATCCATGGCATGTTATTGTTGAAGTCATCCAGCACAGTGACTTCTAACCAGGATACTTGGCCTTACACCCAATTGGAAAGATCCATAAGCATTTTTGGTAGTTAAAACTCCAGGACAGCGAATGAGAGAGGTGAGGGGCAGAGGTTGCTATAGGCACCAAGTTCATAGAAACCAGCGATACTGCTACATGTCCTTCAGTGTTCAGGATAATCCCTGAAAACGCGGATATATTCAGTCCCAAATGTCAGTATTGCCAAGACTGAGAGATGCTGGCCTGTTTTTGTCCTGCCTGGTCTGAAGGGTGACCCTGGGCAACCTCCACCTCCTACTCTGGTCTTCTCTGCAGGCCTTTTCTCAACATTTCTACCCCTAGCAGGTTCCTGGTTTGGCTAATTTGCCATGATTTACCTTACTATGGGGACTGACTGGACAAACAGAACAAACTAGGGAGCGCACACAAGACTGTGGTCTCTGAGCTAATGGGGTGGAAAAGAGACTCAGATTCACCCTGTTTGCATGTGCAGAAAATTTCAGAGGCATTTCCCTTCCTTTCCCTCCATTTTTAGATTAACCTCATCCTCAGATGTTTTGTCAAAGAACTGAGTAAAATAATAAAATCACAAATAATTCATATGGTTACTTTTCATTTGCTCTTGAAAGAGAGATCATTTAAATTTTTAGAATTTTATTTGAAAGGCAGACACACAGAAAGAGATCTCTCATCTATTGGCTCATGTCCCAAATGCCTGCAACATCCTGGCTTGCGCCAGGCTGAAGCCAGAAGATGGAAACTCAATCTGGGTCTCTCACGTGAGTGGCGGAGACCCAACTACTTGAACCATCACCCACCCCACCCCCCAGGGTGCACATTAGCAGGAAGGCAGAATTAGGACTTGAACCCAGGCACTCCAATATGGGCTGCAGGCATCCCAAACAGTGACTTAACTGCTACACCAAAGACCCATCCAAAAATGCTTCTTAAAAAAAGAGTATTTATTTATTTATCTGAGGGGGGGAGAGAGAAAGTGAGCAAGAGAGAGTGCTACCCACTGAATCATGCCCTAAAGCCCACAATGTTTGGGGCTGGAGCCAGGAACTCAATCCAAGTCTCACACCTGGGAGGCAGGGACCCAATTTCTTTTTCTTTCTTTTTCTCCTTCTCCCTCTCCTCCTCCCCCTCCCCCTCTCCCTCCCCCTTCTCTCCCTCCTCCTCCTCCTAGGTTTATTTATTTATTTGAGAGGCAGAGTTACAATAGAGAGGGGGGTGGAAAGACAGAGGTTTTATATCTGTTGGTTCACTCCGCAGATGGCTGCAAAAGCCAAAACAGGGCCAGGCTGAAGCCAGGAGCCAGGAGCTTCTTCTGTGTCTCCCACATGGGTGCAGGGGCCCAAGGACTTGGGCCATCCTCTGTTGCTTTCCCAGGCACATTAGCAGGGAGCTGGATAGGAAGTGGAGAAACCAGGACTTGAACCGGTATCCATATGGGATGCCGGTGCTGAAGGCAGTGGCTTACTCTGCTATGCCACAATGCTGGACCCATGAGGCCCAATTTCTTGAGCTATCATTGCTGCCTCCCAGGGTCTACATTAGTAGGAAGCTGGAATCAGAAACCAGAGCCAGGAATTGAACTCAGGCTTCCTAACATGGGATTCGGTCATATTAACTGTTAGGCTAAATGCCAGCCACTTACCATGGATTTATAATAAAGATCCCACAAACCCCTCCACTGTGGTTGGAGTCAGGGGAATGAGACTAGAGTGAATATTCTGTTTGGCAATACAGGTTGAGTATCCCTTATTGGGAAGTATTTTGGAATTGGGATTCTTTTCGCATTTTGGAATATTTGTAAATACATAAAGAGACATCCTGGGCATGGGACCTAAGTCTAAACACAAAATTCATTTATGTTTCAAATACAATTTATACAAATAGCCTGAAGGTAATTTTATATACTTCTAGTGTGCCTGTGTTTTGGCTGCAATCTGTCACATGAGCTCAGGAGTGGAATTTTCGACTTGTGGCATCATGTGAGTCCTCAAAAAATCCCCAATTTTGGGTTTTGTATTTTCATATTAGGAATGCTCAAAGGTACTCATTTCAGACTTGTAAAGCCCATCATGTGCAAACTACCTATCCTCAGATTGGATGTGTTTATCCTCAAAGTTTTGAATAATTTAACTCAATATTCATGCAAATCCCAGAGACATAGTCGGGCATCACAGATCTGCCCATTTCCCTGTAATAGAAGAGCTGCCATTTAGTTATTATATTATTAATACATTTAGGCCGGCGCCGTGGCTCACTAGGCTAATCCTCTGCCTAGCGGCGCCGGCACACCGGGTTCTAGTCCCGGTTGGGGTGCTGGATTCTGTCCCGGTTGCCCCTCTTCCAGGCCAGCCCTCTGCTGTGGCCAGAGAGTGCAGTGGAGGATGGCCCAAGTGCTTGGGCCCTGCACCCCATGGGAGACCAGGAAAAGCACCTGGCTCCTGGCTCCTGCCATCGGATCAGCGCGGTGCTCCGGCCGCAGTGCGCTGGCCGTGGCGGCCATTGGAGGGTGAACCAACGGCAAAAGGAAGACCTTTCTCTCTGTCTCTCTCTCTCACTGTCCACTCTGCCTGTAAAAAAAAAAAAATACATTTAATGCATGTCTCATTACTCCTCACAGTAGTTCTATGAAGATTGTTATCCAAACTTTGCAGCATACCATAGAGTGGATGATGTTTCTTAGTTACTGTCTACAAGACAGTAGTCATATACCAGTTGTCATTGCCTGCTCATGAGCAAACTTGGAGACATAAAAGTAGCAGCAATAAAGAATGACTTGAAAGAAAATCTTGGCGGCAAAAGTAGAGTGGCTTTCAAGAAAGAAGCATCATCAATGCTCCCACTGGCTACAGGCCAATATTGTATAGAAAATTCGGGACATTGATGAATGTGAGTCAAAAGTGATTCAGAAGGCACTCCCTCTGTCAAACTGAGACAAGCACACTAAATAATTTGTTTTGCTAAAGTTTTTCTTTTTATCTCTGTATCAGGGAGATACATAATTAAAATCTGTCTTACTGAATTTAAATCTCTCTTTCAATGCATATGTGAAATAAAAATTCTGCAGTATAAGCAAGCTTTGTATGTAATTGGCAATGTTTTCTTTTTCTTACCTGTATATGAAAGAACAATGAATCTTACAATATATGGAATATTAGATTCAATGAAATATGGTATTATTCTCTTCCTGGTTGTAAAGATATTAAGTATCTTGCTCAAGGTCACAAATCTAAGAAGTGGTAGAACCAGGATGTGACTCTAGTTTTCTCTCCTTCCAAAATCTGTCTTAATTTTTACAACATTATATTGCTTCTTTAGTGAATATTTCTTAGCAACCATAGATTTATTTCTTTATTGTCACTAATATTTTGTGGGTCTAAAACCAGAAGCCTACTTCTTTTTATCTTCCTTAGTCCTTTCACAATGTGATACACAAACTCAGTATATTTATTAATAAGACTTTTAACTTCACAGAAGCAGAATCTGACTCATTTCTATTTTATCAGAGACTGTCAAAACATCAAAAAATTTTAGCCAGTATTGCAGCATGGTGGGTTAAGCCATCACTTACAACACTGGCATCCTATATTGGATGCTGGTTCAAGTCCCATCTGCTCCACTTCTGATCCAGCTCCCTACTAATGAGCCTGGGAAAGCAATAGATAACAGATGGCCAAAATCCTTGGGCCCCTGCCATCCATCTGGGAGACTTGGATGGAGTTCTGAACTCCCAGCTTCTGCCTGGCCAAGCGCAGACTGTTGTGGCCATTTTGGAGAGTGAATCAGCTGCTCATGGATGCTCTCTCTCTCTCTCTCTGCCTTTCAAAAAGTAAAAATAAATCTTAAAAATAGTTTTAATTTGAAAGAATGAACATTTATTATGCTCCAGCTACACTCGGTTTGAGAGATAGGTATGATTACCCCCACTTTACAGATGAGGAAATTGAGACTCACAGAATCTGGGTAATTCATCTAAAGATGGACTGCCAGTGAGTAGCAAAGCTGGGACTCTGAGTTCTTCTGTCTGTAAGTGTGGATTTCTCTCCTGAATACACAAAGAGCAATAAAATATACTAATTCATCATTACTAGGTATTATATAGTTTTCTTCCAAAGAAGAACTAAATAACACAAATCTTTCTTTACAAATACTTCTTTTATATGATGGTGTTTGGTATTAAGTAGTAGGGCTGGTTCTTCTTAGGCAACCCCAGCCAGATGTAAAACTATCCCAATTACTAGCTCCTCAGATGATTCTGAAGTGACTGTTCATGTTGTGTTAGGTTTCTCAACAGCCCTGCTCCTATTGGCAAAGGAACAATTGTTCCCTGCGCTCTGATTAGATACATTGGAGATGCCCAGTGAACCTTAAAGGATCAAGACAGTGAAGCAGCCCTTAGAGAAGCATGGTCAGAGATTCTGAATCCATGGTGGTCATGCAAGAATGTCATTCTCTGATGTCTGGCGTGGAAACAGAGTCAATCAACCAATCACTCCACCTTTGCTTTTTATGAGCATTCCAGAAGCAAGCTTTGGAGTCATTCAGTCTTCGGTTCAAGCAGGGTGCAAACAGCAAGTTACTTTAAGAAAACTGACAAGTCACTTGAATTCTTGATCTCATATTTCACAGAAGTCAGGCTATTCATTCTTGTACGAGTTATCATCAGAGTAAGCAGTAAAAACCTTTATACTCTGGATTTAAAAAATATTTAAAAATTATTATGCAAGTCACAAAGAGATTAAGGTTATTATATAAAGAATTTTGTTATATAAATGGTAAAATGTATGAAACTGTTATATGGTCATGTTTTATTAGTGTGTTAATGCTCAATGAGACATGCCGAGTGAATTATTATAGTATTCAACGGGGTAACTTACAGCAGAATGGGTAGGACCTTAGTTGTGCTGATGAGTCATAATTTTTTAAGTTTCCTCTTATAAACCAGGCAGTCTGTGATGACTGGATTAACATTGGCAAAAGACAGGCCTTGTATTGTGGCATACTAGTCTAAGCTTCTGCTTGGGGGAGGCATTCCATATGGGTGCCAGTTCATGTCTTGGCTGTTTCTCTTCCGATCCAGCTCTCTGCATGACCTGGGAAAGCAGTGGAAGATGCCCCAAGTGCTTGGGCCCCTGCACCTGCATGGGAGACCTGGAAGAAGGCCCTGGTTCCTGCTTTCAGATCAGTTCAGCTCCAGCTGTCACAGCTATTTGAGGAGTGAACCAGCAGATGGAAGACCTTTCTCTCTCTCTCCTGCTCTCTGTCTGTAACTTTACCTCTCAAATAAATAAATAAATAAATAAAATCTTAACTAAAAAAGAAAGGAAGAGGGAGTATGGGCCCATTCCAGGGTGAGTTGCTGCCCACAAAATTTGGGGTCACCCTCTTATGGAATCTGAAGGCATAAGGGTAGGTGCTTTGTGTGGCGTTTTCTAGGAAAGGATGGAAATTTCCAGAAATTTTTTGACTGCCTATTTTCTGGCTCTTTTAGGAAGTCGCCGAAGTGTCATGATGTGAGGGGCATGGTACATACAGCATGTCAGCCACGGTAATTTTACTATAATGATATTATAACAGGTTACAGACTACTGCGGGGATGCCGTCAGCAACATGTTGGGTGTTTTCTGCTGGCGCATGTTCCTGGTAGAGGCTTTCCTATAGCAGCTATTTGGGATTGTGAGCCATGTGAGGACTTTTCAAGGTGATCCCCGGCAGGCAGGGTGTGACGACGTATTTCCTCCAGCTTTTTCTTTGACTGTCTCCTTACTTGAAACAATATTTGTAGGGATGCATTCATTAAGATTGTTGATGTGGCAATGCTCAAGGTCAAAAGGTAACAACAGAAGAAGCTACTTCTGACAAGGTCAAAGAAGTTTGGGAAGTTTATATGGAGGGCTTACCATAAGTCCAATGTGTCAACGTTGAGAAATTCATGAATCTGCTCACCTGTTCATACATCAAGTACATCCTGGACATCCATTGTGTGGAAGGCACTTTGTGGGAACCCAGAATTGCTAAGGATATTAACTGGTAGAGGAAGCTTGATTATGCTAATGTCTACTAAGAGAGTTGAAGAAGTTTAAGAAGAAGTAAGTTGTTTCTTTCATACCAAAGACCAGGACAAAAGTTTTGCCTATCAAATGTGATGATATTTTAATGAGATTTTAGAAAGCTTTTTTTTTTTTTCTGCTGTGTAACTCTTGCAAATTATGATGGTGCTTTCTGTTATATGGCTGAAGAGATAATAATTCAAGTAATCTCAGGAACAACTGCCATGCTGATTATATCAGGGGAGGCTTTCCTGTGGGAAAACTCCTATTCATCTTCACTTCCAATAGTTATTCACAGTAATTTAGGACATGTTATTTGAGTGAATATGTAGTTTGGAGATAAATATAACTCCTGGGAATGCATAGGAAAGGTTTATAAAAAGGAAGACGATATATATGATTCATTTCACTTCTTTCATAGTCATAAAACTAAATATATCTTTGCATAAAGATTATTTAAATAAAAAATCAAATAATCTGGGACTCTTATTGGTTCGGATGTAGGCATGCTGCCTATTGTTTAATTGGGAAACAAAACAACTTGGATATTCAAAGTTAAACATGACTCTTATGACTCATTATTCCTGCTTGACTTTAATTCTATTGTCTAATGATTGCTTCACTGCAATTGTATGAATCATCACGTTGCCTTCCATGTGTTGATTAACTAGGAGTCCTCCTAGTTTCTCTTGAGAGATTACTTCCTTTCGCTGTGGTCAACATCGCCATGGCATTTCAGTACAATGATCACATTCCAGAGCAGTGGATGGTATACCGAGCCAGCAGGCTCAAGTAGGGATTGGATGACTCTGTCTAATCCTTTCACGACTAGATGAGCGTCTGCTCAGTGTGATGCTTAGTATTCTGGTCTCTGACTTTAACTCTTTACAACCTGGAAAAGGAGTAGAAAATGTAAAAGTACAGCTGAATAAAATTAGGCAGTTCAAGAGATTTTGTCTCAAAACTTCCAGTATTAATCAAGGCTTCTCTTAAGCTAACACTTGAACATTGACCTCAATCAAAATATCCTCCCATCCTGGCTCCAGCCGTTGCGGCCATCTGGGGAGTGAACCAGTGGATGGAAGGCCTCTCTCTCTCTTTCTCTCTCTGCCTCTCCTTCTTTCTCTGTGTAACTCTGACTTTTAAGTAAATAAATAGATTTTTAAAAAATCCTCCATTTTGGGACAGAAAATCCTAAGACAGTGGCCAGCATTGTGAGGTAGCAGGTTAAGCCACCACCTGTAATGCTGGAATCCCATGTGGGTGCTGGTTTGTGTCCTGGCTACTCCACTTCCAATCCAGCTCCTTCCAGTGGCCTGAGAACAGCAGCAGAAAATGGCCCAAGTGTTTCGGTTCTTGTTTCCCATGTGGGAGACCCAATTAGCTCCTGACTTGGCTTTGGCCTGGCACAGTCTTGGCTTTTGTGGCCATCTGGGGAGGGAACCAGCAGACAGAATATCTGCCTCTCTCACTATCTCTCTGAAACTCTTTCAAATAAAGAAAGAAATCTTTTTTTAAAAAAAAAAGGAGGGAAAGGAGAAGGAGAAAAGGTGAAAAGGAGGAGAAGGAGAAAATCCCAAGACAGTTCCCAAATCTCCTGATCATATTTTATTTTTTTTAATGTTGAAGTAGGCATGTAGCACAAGAAAATGTAACATGTGGTTATCACCAAGAGCTACTTAGGAGTTCCTGAACACTAAGATCTAGTCTATACTCCTCAACTTTTCATAATCCCCTGCATTTGCCTTTATAAGCAAGGCTTAGCTTGCTAAAATAACTACACTGAAACCACTACAAGAAAAAAGGCAAACTCTTTGTCCAATGACCTCCATTTCAACACTCTAAGAGTATCATTTGTAATGAAGTGTCATATCTGGAGATGGAAGGAGAGCAGAGGAAGAGGAAGAGGAGGATGACCAAGATCCAGACCAGAGGGATATCAGAGATTCAGAAAGAGGTGGAAGCTTTACCTTATGACCACCGCCTTCTTAGCTGCTGAGTTACAGATGCTGTTGTGGGCTTAAAAAGCTGAATCACCTTGCCAAGGGTTAAGTGAGCCAGGACATTTTTGATAATTTCCTTTCTATATTTTCTGTTAACATATGTACACTAGAGAAGTTCTACACATGTTAAAACTGCCTTGGGATTGTATCTGATTAGTGAAGAGTTAATGAGTTTATGGCAAAACTCTGAGTACATTGAAAAAGAAAGTCAGCTGAAGCAGACATTGCCTAAGCCACAGGCAGGATGCATAAGCACATGACAGTATGGGTCTAACCTGTTAGAGAACCATGACAAGCTGGATAGCACCCTCTCTCTTTCCGCATCTCTTGTGAGCTTCCTGTGGCACAAGGATGCTGCATTTCTACTTTCAGTGTGTGTATTTGTTAGCATTAATAATAAAATGTAAAAAGCACAAGAGAATAGTTTGAGTAGACAAAACAGATGGACATTTGTTTAGGGATTAGAGTGGGGACTGTGTAGTTCCATATGCTCATTTTTGGACTCTGGGATCTGTTTTTGAGAAGGAAAGGCTTCATAACATTAAGAAATGCCTCTACCAGACATACTTATTTTGCTAGCTTCCACCTAGCACTTGAGACACATGAATGGAAAAGACTAACGTCACACAGTCCCCACCTAAGGAAAAATCATGCCCAGTTTTCACCATAATTTCTGGGAAAGCTGAAAAGCTGACTCCTGTAAGTCAAATTTTACCCAGAATCAAGTCCTTACAAAATGCTTTGAATTTTTAAATTAGCTATACTGTGATATCTCCTCTATTCTCTTCCTCCCTCCCCCATGTAAATAAAATTGGTGATGTCACAAATAGTAGACAGATTCACATGCCAAATATGATTCATGTCTGTGGCAGCACCTTGTGAAATCTTATTTCATACTACCTAATTCTCATGGCTGCCTGAGGCTGGTGCTTGAGAAATTATTATCATTCTTATAGCTGGACTTTAGATTCAGTCTGGTTTTACCCTGGCCACTAATATACACGTATAATGATGCTGTCCAAAAATGGACAGTCTTACCTGGCAATTCTTAATTCTTTATGATTTGTAAGAGAGCCCTTACTGTTCCTTCTATTGTGTGTATGCAAATATTTTCTTTGAATGTATGTCTGCTGTTAAATCAAAGGCTATATATATTTTACACATATGTTTAGGTATTTGTGTACAGAGTTACTTATTTATGAAGATATATATTATCCTCAAGTTCTTCCAGTTTTAATGCATTCATTTGCATCTTACCTAATGACTTCTTGTTTATCATCCATTTTATTTTTAAATTGAACATAGGCTGAAATCATTCCTTTTGTTCACCAAATTAAGGCCCTACAAGTGTATCAGTTGTTTATCAGGCATTTGTTTTTTTATTTTATTTTTATCTACTTTTTTTACACTTAAAAAATATGTGTTTATTTGAAAGGCAGAGTTACAGAGAGAGAGGAGGAGAGACAGAGAGGGAAAGAGTGATCTTCCATCTGTGGGTTCACTCCCCAAATGACCACAGTGGCTGGGGCTGTGCTAGGGTGAAGCCAGAATCCAGGAGCTTGATCTGGATCTTCCATGTATGTGGCAAGGGCCTAGGAACTTGGGCCATCTTCTGCTGCTTTCCCATGCACATTAGCAGGGAGCTAGATTGAAAGTGGAGCAGCTGGGATTCTAACCGGCACCCATATGTAATGCCACACTTCAGGCTGTGGCTTAACCTGCTACACAACAGGGCCAGCTCATGTTATCAGACATTTAAATTTATTTATTTATTTATTTGCAAGGCAGAGACATATCTGTCTGTCTATGTATCTATCTATCTATCTAATCTATCTATAGAGAGAAACAACAGACACACTGAGAAAAAGAGAGAGAGAGAGAGAGAGAGATCTCACTTGTCTGCTGATCCCCTCCTCAATGCCCACAACAGCTGGGGCTGGGCCAGGCCAAGGCCAGGAGTCAGGAATTTAGTCCTGGTTTCCTGCATGGGTGGCAGGGACTCAACTACTTGAACCATCACCTACTGCCTCCCAGTATGTGCATTTAGCCACAAGCTGGAATAATGAGCAGAGCAACTTGAACCCAGGCACTTTGATGTGGGATGAAGGTGTCCCAAGCAGTGCCTTACCTGCTGCACCAAATACGTATCTCCAGGCGTTGTTACTACATATTAGTTCGGTCTAGTAGAAAGTAACAGTACAAACATGAACTTAATTTTCTCTGGTTCAAGATAGTATGAGTTTATTTTTTATTTGAAAACAGATATACTGAGAGAGTTCTCATCTTTTGGTTCACTCCCCAAATGCCTACATCAACCAGGACTGAGCTGGGGCTGGAGCCAGGAGCCAGAAACACAATCCAGATCTCCTATGTGGGTGCAGGCACTCAATTAGTTGAGCCAGCATCCTTGCCTCTCAGGGTTTGTATTTGTGGGGAGCTGAAGTCAGGAACGGGAGCTGAGAATTGAACCTGACAACTTGGATATGAGATGTGGGCATCTTAACCACTGGGCCAAACACCTGTTCCTAGTGTTTGAATTTTGACAAAAGTAGCCTGGATCTTTATGGTCTTTCCATGTAGGAAGCTGTCTTACTACCCTTGAATGTTATAATACTGCTAATGCCTTATTTTTCATTGGAAATGTACTTATGGAAGTGGGAGAAGCTCTTAGTCTAGTACTGGGTAAAGAATAGGAATGTAAATTGGGGCCAGCATTGTGACGTAGTGGGCAAAGCCACTGCCTGCGATGCTGGCATCCCATGTGGGCACTGGTTAGTGTCCCAGCTGCTCTACTTCCAATGCTGCTCTACTTCCCTGCTGGTGCTCCTGGGAAAAGCAGCAGAAAACGGCGCCTGCGCCCATGTGGGAGATATGGAAGAAGCTCCTGGCTCCTGGTTTCAGCCCTGCCCCTGCTGTGGAGGCCATCTGGGGAGTGAACCAGAAGATAGAAGAACACTCTCTCTCCCCTCTCTGCCTCTCTCAATCTCTGTCTCCCCTTTTCTCTGTGTAGCTCTGACTTTAAAATAAATAAATAAATCTTAAGAAAAAAAAGAGTGTAAACTCCCAAACATGGCAAGGCCATCCTTGAGATTTGTGGTATCGTGGAAGGAGGCACTGAAATCTCCACTACTGGGAAAGTTCTCGTGTCTAATTCTACTTTCTTCTTGCCTACTAGTTGAGCGGCCCAGTATACTTCTCGTCACCAAGATGGAAGGCAGAAACAGGTTGATTATAAAAGATACAAATTTCTTGGAATATATCCCTGAGTGGGAAAAATGACTCAATCTACTAGATATTTAAAGAAATCCTGTTTGAATGTATACATCCCTGTTGCGACAGGACAAAACTATTTTTCTCTGTTTTATAGATGAGAAGGGTAGACTCAAAAAAATCTGTTACTCTAGGGTGCATAGCTACTACTTATCATTGCAATTTCTGCAGGTAAAATTTTAACATTAGATCACAAGGTAATTTCATATGGCTAAACCTAACAGAAAATCCAGGGGAGTGGGCATTTAGCCTAGCAGTTAAGATGCCTGTGTCCCACACTGGAGTGCCTGAGTTCTAGTCCTAGCCTGGCTCTTGACTCCAGCTTCCCCCCAGTACAGAGCCTGGGAGGCAGCAGTGATGGTTCAAGTAACTGAGTTCTTGGGAGATGTGGGATGGATTCCCAGCTCCTGCCTCTGGCCCTAGCTCAACCCCAGATGTTGCAAGCATTTGGAGAGTGAACCAGCAAATAGGAGTGTGCTCATATGCTCTCTCAAATACATAAGTAAAAAAGAAATTTTTTAAAGAAAGAAAACCCAGGGCCACAGTATGTGGATTCTATCTTCTACTCTGGAACTTTATCTTATATACCTTATATATATTTGGATCTTTAATGATGACTTGAACTGTCTTTATTTAAACATTACTTAAATATGTGCAAACAAGTTAAGCATAAGCCTCTGACTCATGTAGCTTTATTAAGCTATATGAATAATTTTTCAAAATTGAGGACATAAAAAGAACCAAAATCAAGAACTAAAAGAACGAAGAATCAATTTATCAACAAGAATTATATCAATTTGAGAAACTTCTGTAATGCAAAAGAAACAGGAAAGTGAAGAGACATCCTACAGAATGGGAGAAATTATTTGCAAACTATGCCACCTATAAAGGATTAATAACTAGAATACATAAAGCGATCAAAAAACTCAACAACAACAAAACAAACAACCCAGTTAAGAAATGAGCAAAGGACTTAAACAGATATTTTTCAAAAGAGGAAATCTAAATGGCCAACAGACACATGAAAAATTAAGGATCACTAGCTATCAGGGAAATGCAAATCAAAACCACCACGAGGTTTCACCTCACCCCGGTTAGAATGGTTTATATACAGAAATCTACCAACAACAGACACTGGCGAGGATGTGGGGAAAAAGGCACACTAATCCCCTGTTGGTGGGAATGTAAATTGGTGCAGCCACTGTGAAAGACAGTATGGAGATACCTCAGAAATCTGAATATAGACCTACCATTTGATCCAGCCATCCCACTCCTGGGTATTTACCCAAGGGAAATAAAATCAGTAGCAATGCTTGGAACAGCCTTTGTCTTGACTGCTGAAGAATGTTTTTTTTTTTCTTCATACTATTCGTTGAACTTTTTACTAAGCATAGAGTTAATCATACGTGTATAAAGTCAATTGAAAATAGATTTCAGTAAAAAATAAGAGTGGGAATAAGAGGGGGAGGAGGAAATTTGTAATTGTAAAGCTGTATAGTTCTGCATACATTCCTATGGACTAATTTCTAAGGGTACAGTTTAAAAACTTGTCATGAGACCCCAAATCCCATTACGCTGGGTGGTAAAAATGGCATCTTAACTGTTAAAGTGATAATATTAAGTGTTAAAGTGAACATATAGATAGGGATAAACATTAAGGTGATCATGTAAATAGGATCAAGTGTCTGGTAATAATAAGAGATAGAATTAAAAAGGAGAGAATGTTCCAACATGGGAAGCAGTCCACACAGCAGACTCATAGAATGACAATTGCTTTAAGTAACACTCTGATCTTAGAATCAGCCCTAAGGCATATTAGTCTGGTTGAAAAGCCCATGAGAGCATTTCAGGCATGAAAAGCCAAGACACTATGGAAAAAAAAAAATTCTACATGAAGAATTTCTGTGAGTGAACCCCCAGTGGTAAGAAGGATGTACTTTGCTTATGGCCTAAATATCAACAGAGTTTGTGGATTCAAAAGGCTTCCATAGCCTAGGCAGCTCATGTCAAGGGCCTCAGGTGATCACTGACGTCATACATAGAGTGTTATTTGTTAAATTAACAACAGGAGTCACTGTGCACTAACTTCCCATGCAGGACCTCTGTCCTCAATGAGTTGTATTAGGAGAGTTAACTGTAAAACTTGTTCTCAAATGGTTTTGTGTGTGTATGTGTGTGTGTGCAAATTGTTGAAATATTTACTTAGTAAAGAGTTGGTCTTTTGTGTATAAAGTTAATTGAAAATTAATCTTAATGGAATGGGACTGGGAATGGGAGAGGGAGGAGAAGAAGGGGTGGGAGTGTAGGAGGGAAGGCGGGTATGGTGGGAAGAATCACTATATTCCTAGAGTTGTACTTAAGAAATTCGTATTCCTTAAGAGGTTTCTTTGCAGGGCCAGGTTTGGGGGGGGGGGGGAGGGAGGGAAGGAAGAAAGCAACCACAGGTGCTTGCCAACAAAGTAAAAATTCAGTGCTGAACATCTAGTTCTAATGCCACCGAAGATTATGATAATACAGAATTCTCTCCTGTGAACCCGAAAAAGCTGACTACCATAAAACCATATAGAAGTACAACGTAATTATATATAACTATATAGAGAGATGAGAAATCTTCAGTACTAAAAATAGAACCAGGTGAATCAAGACTTAGAGATTAACAATAATATTTGTTAATAATATTTAATGGCATGGCTGTTTTAATCCTTTCAAGGTCATAGAAAGTTAATGCAAAACTTGATTCAGTAGCCATGAAGAAGCAAACATCAAATAGATAAATATGCAAATTTGGTAGGTACTTCCAGCTCTAAAGCAGTGAATAACAGATCTCCACTGAAAATCAACTAAAATTTCGTAAACTACAAAATACAAGAAGAAATCATCTACCATGTGTGTGCTAAGTTATCAGATTCAACAGACTTACACACTTCCTCCCCAAAACTTCCATCTACAACAGTGTAAAATAAGTATGTTTGAAGTAATTTAAGAGCTTGGAAAGAATAAAAACTATAGAAAAATAATGTGATACCAAAGGCTGACTTTAAAAATTAGAATTTATAAAAATAAAAATTAAAAATAGAGCTAAATAGAGAATTCATGACTTGAAATATAGATCTTAAGAAATGTACACAAAATGTGAATCTCAAAGAGTTTAAGAAATGAAAAATACAAAAGGAAGTTTCAGAGGCATGGAGGAAAGAATGGAGATGTCCACTGTCTATATAACAAGAATTTCCAAAGGAGAGCATGAAGAATGAGACATAACGTTTAAACATTAGCATCAGGCTTAGCATTTTTTAAAATCATGGTTATAGGCTTGAACCAAGCAAACTGGCCAACAGATGGTCATTGTTTTGTCGAAAAGTGTTTCATTTGAGGTGGGGCTGGTGTGTTGGAGATGTGTCCATGGTGCAATTGGTTTTGACTATTTAAGGCGAATTTTTCCAAGAATCAACACAGCTCTGTTTAGCATGCTTTCTGGGTGCAGCATTTATATTGGCAAGGAGGTCCATGTTTCCAGGTCCTCCCTGCTCAATCATGCTGTAAACACCAGGGCTTAAACAGCAGTAAACTCACTGTATGACTAAATGGCGGCTTTCACCCCTGAAGAATCGAACAGCTCTTTCGACCAGTCCTTGTAGTCTTTTGAAATATTTAAGAAGAAAGGACCCCGCCCTCCGGATCTCTGGCTTCATTAAGCAAGAAAGGACTTAGATTGAAACTCAAAGGACTTTTAAGTTTCTGCAGACTGTCCCTCACCTCCTGTTAAATCACTTTTGTTTTGATACAGTGGGTGGGGAATTGGCAATTCAACTTAACCCACAGTGAGTAATGAAGTGCTTCTGTCAGTATGCAGAACTGGAAACACTGCTAATCCAGATAAGCTTTAGAAGGTAGGCTACCCAGTTAACAATACTTCAGTGTTTCTATAGAAGCATTTTTCTGAAAAGGTCACTTTTTCTCACTGTAGCACAGTGGGATGCCCTGGCCTGATCTGATAAAACACATTCAATGAGATAAATGTCAGGGCTCCTATCTTACAAAAATGAGTCAGGAGCAGAGATAGCATTGGAAAGGTAAGCCTCCATCTGGATCATACATAATCAGAGAGCCCAGGCCCATGTTTCTTTTCCAGTAGTCTTGCTTAGGTGTAGAAGAGATAAAGTAGAGAGAAGGCGAGTTCACAGGGGTATCGTATGACGTGCTGAGAAGCTGAGTTTTAGCTCTGAGAAGGTTACAAGAAGATGTTAAGGCATTTTCCCCCTGTTCAACTAAATAACTTTATTGCATTCATGAAAACTACACAGCTCATTAGCTAAAATATGAAGTAATACGGTTCTTGGTAAAGAATGAGTTGAGGGGCAGCGCTGTGGTGTAGGGGGTAAAGCCGCCACCTGCAGTGCTGGCATCCCATATGGGCACCAATTCGAGTCATGGCTGTGCCACTTCTGACCAGCTCTCTGCTATGGCCTGGAAAAGCAGTAGAAGATGACCCAAGTCTTTGTGCCCCTGCACTCATGTGGGAGACCTGGAGGAAACTCCTGGCTTCAGATTGGCCCAGCTCCAGCTGCTGCGGCCATCTGGGGAGTCAACCAGCAGTTGTAAGATCTCTCTCTTTGGCTCTGCCTCTCTGAAACTCTCTCAAATATATCAATCTTTTTAAAAAATGACAAGCAAATGGAAAACTAGAGAGATATGAAAAAATATATATGTCAAGAGAGAAAAGTTCCAAAAAGGCGAACTAGATAAAAATGAAGAAGAGGAAATTTTCAAAGGAATGCTATAAGAAAAGTGTTCCCCAAATGAAAGACAGCAACTTCCTGAGCAACTGAAGAAAAATATCCATATTAAGGTGTCTTACTGTGAAAGTTTGCAATTTGGTGATGATCAGTCGTCACATCTCCTTCTGGTCTGTGACATGTTCTCAATCTTCCTTTTCCATGACCTCCACACCTTTGAAAATTACTGGTCAGATTCTGTAGAGTGTCCTGAATTTTGGGGGCAGAGGTGTCAAATCACACAGGTGTATGTGATGTCAACATGTCATAACAGCATATTAATGCTTTTAACTGTGGTCACTTGGTTAAAGGTGGTGTTTATCAGATTATGTATTATTTTTTCTCAGTGAAAAATGTAACATTTAATGGAAGAAACATGGACAAGAAGTGTTTAAGAAGTCATTGAAATTCAGGAGAGTATAGCTTGTACAAGATACAGAATTCTTTTTTAATAAAACTTTTATTTAATAAATATAAATTTTGAAAATACAACTTTTGGATTATAGCAGTTTTTCCCCCCATAACCACCATCCCACCCACAAACTATCCCATCTCCTACCCCTCTTCCATCCCATTCTTCATCAAGATTCATTTTTAATTATCTTTATATACAGAAGATCAACTTAGTATATACTAAGTAGAGTTTTTTTTTTTATTTTTATTTTTTATTTTTGACAGGCAGAGTGGACAGTGAGAGAGAGACAGAGAGAAAGGTCTTCCTTTGCCGTTGGTTCACCCTCCAATGGCCGCCGTGGCCAGCGCGCTGCAGCCGGCACACCGCGCTGATCTGATGGCAGGAGCCAGGTGCTTCTCCTGGTCTCCCATGGGGTGCAGGGCCCAAGCACTTGGGCCATCCTCCATTGCATTCCCGGGCCACAGCAGAGAGCTAGCCTGGAAGAGGGGCAACCGGGACAGAATCCGGAGCCCCGATCGGGACTAGAACCCAGTGTGCTGGCGCCGCAAGACGGAGGATTAGCCTAGTGAGCCGCGGCGCTGGCCCCTAAGTAGAGATTTTAACAGATTGCACCCACACAGACACACAAAGTATAAAGCACTGTTTGAAGACTAGTTTTACTGTTAATTCTCATAGTACAACACATTAAGGACAGAGATTTTTACATGGAGAATAAGTGCACAGTGGCTCCTGTTTTTAGGAGAGTATTTTCCAATAAGAGATGGTAACTTCTAAAGTTCACTAAAAAGTTAACAAATGGGGCTGGTGCTGTGGCACAGTGGGTTAAACTGATGCCTGCAGTACCAGTATCCCATATGGGTACCTGTTTGAGTTCCGGCTGCTCCACTTCTGATGCAGCTCCCTACTAATGCCCCTGGGAAAGCAGCAGAAGATGGCTCCAGTGCATGGGCTCCTGCATCTAACGAAGCTCCTGACTGCCTGGCTTCAGCCTGGCTCAGCCACAGCTGATGCGGCCATTTGGAGAATAAACCCGCAGTTGGATGCATGTCTTTATCCCACAGTTGACAAAAGTTCCATACATTAGGTAGCCATTAAAATTATGTTTAAAAATAAATTTCAATGATACAAATTATGTAACTCTGAAAAATCAGACGACAAAATACATATCTCATAAAACTAAATATTTACTGAAGAAATTTGTAAAAATTTAGTAGTAGTTACCTACCAGTATGGACATGACAGAACTATGGATACCTTTTTAGACCCTGTTTCTTCCCTCTTTTCTGGACTTACCACTCTTTTTATGTTTTTCTTATAATCAGAAAATTGAAATACAAAATAAAAGAAACTTCATTAATACAACTGTGGCAGTGTTGCAACAGTCGACTCGTGTTACAATTCGGCTGTACATCAACTGCTTACCTTGTCTGTTACTTTTCTGTTCGTTGCCTTGAAGCTCCTCTCACAGCTATTATAGATAAACAAATTCAGCAAAAGTCCAACCCAGTAAACACTTATTCTAATTCTATAATCAAACAGTCCTTTAAGTTTTCATCTGTCTAAAAAGCTGAAAATGCTTGGTGTTTCAAAAATCCTCTATCAACCTGCCTCTTCCCCTCTTCCTTACTAAAGACAAGTCCAGAAAGTGGCTTGTGTGAGCTCCTGTAACACATGGTGGGGTTTTCAGCCTTGCGTTCTCTGTCTTGTGCTGCTTGCATTCCAGGCTGAAGTCGCGGGTGGAGTACCCAGGGTCACTCTTCAGAGGCGGAGTTCTGGGGAGCAGTGCCTTTTCTCCCCCTGCTGATCTCACATTCTCTCAGTTCTCACCCACTGGAGACTCCAGACTCCACCCACGCATCCATCCTCTGATCCCACTCATCTCCAGTCTGCATTGTGAGACCACCTCTTATTGTAGAGGACTCAATGACGGTCCTCTGGCCATTCAGGAACTAAAGAAGGCTCGGAAATATCAATCAGTGACCCTGTATCTGTCCATGTGTCTTGGCCTGCTTTACCATATTAGATTAGCTCAGGTTGGCTAGCAGACCTGTGCGTGCAATTCTCCTGGAAACAAGATAGGGTAGCCAAAGATAGGGGCCTTAAATCTGTCCTTAGATTTATCTTAGATGTAACATTTTTTATTTATTTTAAATCTTTACTTTATTTATTTGAAGGACAGAGTTACAGAGAGAGGTAGAGACAGAGAGAGAGGTCTTCCATCCGATGGTTTACTCCCCAGCTGGCTGCGACAGCCGGAGCTTAGCCGATCCGAAGCCAGGAGCTTCTTTTGGGTCTCCCACGTGGGTGCAGTGGCCCAAGGACTTGGGCCATCTTCTACTACTATCCAAGGCCATAGCAGAGAGCTGGATTGGAAGAGGAGCAGCCAGGACTAGAACCGGTGCCCATATGGGATGCTGGTGCTTCAGGCCAGGGCTTTAACCTGCTGTGCCACAGCGCTGGCCCCAAGACTTAACATTTAAAGAAGGGAAATTTGGCCATAGACTCACAGCTCTCACTTTCTTATCCTCTTTCTCCTAAGAATGTGAAAGGGGTGAGCACTCCTTTGACTTTCTTTATTATCCTTATTATATGATGGTGCAGAAGACATCTGAACTTCCAGGCCTGGCCAGAAAGAGAATCTTCTCTACACTGTGGGAGAACATTATGAGATAAATCGTCTCAACTTGACCCTTAATACAGTAAAGGCAGGGATGATGAATTTAGCAAATTATCTACTTTCACAGTGTCGTATGTGATGCCTATGATGAAAAAACTCACAGGTCTGGCTTAAGGGTTAAATTTTTATTTAAAGTTTGAATATTACTCCTCTATACTATAAAATATGCTTAACACATGAAGAGTTTATAAAATTAGTAGGGTAAAAAGTAAGGCACTATACTGGCCACTAGTTTATAAGACTTTAGAAGTCTACCTAGTCTAAGGTTTAGATAAGTAGCCTAAATCAGTTCCTCCCTGTATAAGATGCTCATTGTATAATATGGTTCACTTGCATTGAATAAAATCATCTATGCTATGGAGAGCCCTCATATAATGACCACATAAGTACTCAAGTCAAAGACAATCACAGAGGAACTCCACGTGAGGATGACAACTCTTCAGGTAACAGCATAAATTTGTAACCAGCAGAGACTTTCCCTTATAGGAAGTTGGCCAGTGGCTGCAATCCAATTCTCTCTTATGGGAAGCATAAATGCTCCATAAAGAAAGAGGGGCAAATCCCTAGAGATCAGATCATATCCTCAGTAAATGCCAAATGATTGTTCCAGCCCTCCATAACACCTACCATTTTCATTTTCTGTGCTGTATAGCTCATTACCACGCACTTATGATCTTACATTTATCATGGGTCAGAAGTCCAGACACAGCTTTACTGAGTCCTCTCTCAGAGTCTCACAGAAGGTTGCAGAAGGCATCCATTAGGCTGTGTCCCTTCCCTTTCCATGATTCTTATTCCAAGCTCATTCAGGTTTTAGCTCCCTGTAATGGTAGGGCTGGAGCCCCCATTTTCTTGCTGATTTGCCTTCTTCAGCTGGGGCCAACAGTTAGCTACTGGAGGCTATCCTCAGGGTCTTGGCACGTGTCCCCTCTCTCAGACCCTCTCAGATCATGTCAGCTTGCTTCTTCAAGACCAACAGGACAGTACCTCACTCTTGTCTATTAAGACAAGGTCTTACATAAAATAATACAAAATAGGGGTCACCTTCCCATCACATTTGTTGTGATGTTGGTCAGAAACAAGTTACAGTCTATCTGCACTAAAAGGAAGGGGATCACACAAAGATGTGATCTTAGACTTGTGGGCAGTGAGGAAGGGGATATTTTCAAAATCTGCCTACCACACCTGCTATAGCCCAGCACTGGGACAAGGGAGACCACATATTCAAAGAAACATCCCCTCTATCTACATGTGTCTGCCTTTGTAACAGATCTTCACCACCAAAGTTACTCAGTATGTGACTCATGCTCACTTGTTTAAAGATCCAGACTAACACAGTCCCTAATAGGGAAATTGGTAAGGAATCTGGACAGCTCAAGAAAATAGAAATTCCAAAAAAAGTTTTTTAAAACAATCTTTGGCGTAATATAAATTATAGGAGCTAAAACAACACCATGCCATTTTTGTCTGTTGAATTAAAATATCATTAATTGAAAAAAACTTTATTTTTTAAAAAAACATGTATTTTATTTATTTGAGAGTCAGAGTAGCAGAGAAGGAAGGAGGGGGCTGCAATACCCAGGGCTGGGCCAGACTGAAGCAAGGAGTGAGGAACTCCATCCATGTCTCCCACTTGGTTCACAGGGGTCCAAGCACTCAGACCATCTTCTGCTGCTTTCCCAGGTGGAATAGCAGGGGGCTGGATCAGAAGTGGAGCAGCCAGGATTCAAACTGGTGTGCTCATATTGATGCTGGCATTGCAGGTGGCAGCGTAACCCACTGTACCACGATACCAGCCCCTGAAGCTCTATTTTCAATAGCCAAGATATGGAATTAACTAAAGCATCAATCAATGGATGAATGGATAAATATAATGTGACATATATGCACAACAGAGTATCATTCAACCATTAAAAACATGAAATTCTGTCATTTGCAGCAACATGGATAGACCTGAAGGACATTATGTTAAATGAAGTAAGCAGGGCACAGAAAGACAAACAGCCCATATTCTCATTTATATGGAAGCTACAAAAGTTGATCTCACAAAAGTAGAGAGTAGGTTAGTAGTTTCCCGAAGCTGTGAAGGCTTGGGGATACAGAAAGAGAGTACAGGGTACTGGGGAATGGGAGGAATAGCTACTAATGTTCTATAGCACAGTAGGGTAGCTATGGTTGACAACTAATTGTATATTTTAAAATAGGTGGTGGAAGAGTGGATGTTGTGGTGCAGTAGGTTAAGCCACTGCTTGGGTCACCTGCATCCCATGTCAAATTGCTGGTTCAAGTCCAGCTACTCTGTTTCTGATGTAGCTCCCTGCTAATTCATCTAGGAAAATGGTGGAAGATGGGCTAAGTATCTGGGCCTCTGTTACTCATGTGGGAGATCTGGATGGGGTTCTAGGTTCCTGGCTTCACCCTGGCTCAGCCCTGGCTGTTGCAGCCATTTGAGGAGTGAATGAGCAAATGGAAGATCTCTCTCTCTCTCTTTCTGTCTCTCTTTGCCTTTGAAATTAACAAATCTTTTCAACAGGTGTATAATCTTTATAGAGGAAATAAATGAAATTTGAATGCTTTAAATAAAATTTTAAAAGGTATATAATCTTTTTATGTTTAATACACATCATTTGGAAGAAAGGTTAACTCTTGAAAGACAGAAGAGAAAACTTGAAGAAGTGTGAAGACATTCAAGGAATCTTCAACAAGTTCATGGAAAATGTATATTATGAAAAGACACAAGTTTCAAAATTTTTCTGCACAAATATAAACTTACCTTTTAATTCCATTTACTAATGAACTTTTGGAAGTACTCCCATATTTTATGCCTGGGTGGAAAGTGCAACAATGAAAATTATCCATTTTCACTAAATAGATTTGTAAGTTCAATGTAAAACTAATCAAAAGAAGATTATTTGGGTCTTTCTGGTATATTTTTCTCCATCATCATCTTTTTTTTTAAAGATTTATTTATTTACTTGAGAGGCAGAGTTACAGAGAGAGAGGTCTTCCACCCACTGGTTCACTTCCCAAATGGCCACAACAGCAGGAGCTGGGCCTATCCAAAACCAGGAGCCAGGAGCTTCTTCCAGATCTCCCATGCTGGTGCAGGGGTCCAAGTACTTGGGCCATCCTCTATTGCTTTCCCAGGCTATCAGCAGGGAACTGGATTTGAAGTGGAGCAGCTGGGACCAAAAGCCTCTGTTCCTGCCAGGACAAGGGAGCCCAACTCCTCCCCCATTCCTCCTCTTGTGCATGGGCACTGCTGGCTCCAACTCTAGCTCGAAATCTGGGTTTGGTGGCTTTTTGTCAAAAATAAGATTTAATTGGATTAAAATATGATAATTATTTTTCTCAACTTAATGTGGAAAAATTAATGTGTGAAAGTAAACATAAAGATTCTGATAATGCATGTACTCTTAAATATTTAGACACATAATAAAGTTATAGTAATTAAAAGAATGTAGGAGTTTTATATGAATAAATAAAAATATCAATATGTTATCATACAACTAGTATACGACATTAGAGTTGTTCAGGACATGATGAGTGATTATACACATGTATTTGTAATGGCTTTATTGCATTTGTAAAAATAATAGATGTTGACTTCTAGTTCTGTTATAAGGTATACCAGAAATGTTGGAAAATCCTCTCAAAAAACCTGAGTTAAATATATTTTTAAAAATCTTTAAAACTAAATGAATGCATTTGATACAGTAGTTAAGTCACTACATGGGATGCCTGCATCCCATATCAGAGTCCCTGGTTCATGTCCTAGTTGCTTGGCTTCCAATCCAGCTCCCTGCTAATGTTGCATTCTTTAAAAAAAAAAAAACATTTATTTTATTTATTTGAAAGACAGAGTTACAGATAGAGGTAGAGCCAGAAACAGAGAGAGAGGTCCTCCATCCACTGGTTCACTCCTCAAATAACTCCAAATGACTGCCACTGCCAGAACTGAGCCGATCCGAAGCCAGGAGCCAGAAGCCAGGAGCCAGGAGCCAGGAGCCAGGAGCCAGGAGCCAGGAGCCAGGAGCCAGGAGCTTCTTCTGGGTTTCCCACACAGATGCAGGGGTCCAAGGACTTTGGCCATCTTCTACTACTATCCCAGGCCATAGCAGAGAGCTGGATCGGAAGAAGAACAGCCAGAATTTGAACCGGGTTCCATGTGGGATGCCAGTGCTGCAGGCCAGGGCTTTAATCCACTGTGCCACAGCGCCGGCCCCTAATGTTATGTTCTGGGAGGCAACAGGCGATGGCTCAAGTAGTCAGATCTCTGCCACCCATATGGGAGACCAGGTTGGAGTTCCAACTTCTAGCTTAATCCTGTCTCAGCCTTGGCTGTTGCAGGCGTTAGGGCAGTTAAACAGCGCCTGGATGATCTCTTGCTCTCTTTCGCTATACCTTTCAAATAAATAAAAAGTAAATTGAACTGGAAAGAAAAGTATATGCAGAATCCAAGAATGAAGTTAAGTAGAAACTCGGAGAGGTAAGCAAATCAATAAAGGGAATTTTCACAGTAAGGATATCTGTTCAAACAGGGTAGCAATGTGCTTCTCTTATGGCTTAAAATTTTTTTAGGAAACTGAAAATCAAGTTTAAGACTAGCCCTGGGTGTGTGCTTCATGAAGAAATGTCAAACAGTCACATACTCAGAGTAATTGCGAATAGAAGATAAATCCACTATTCAGGAGTGATTAACAACAACAACAACAACAAAAAACAACTTCATTATCTTGACTGCTGAGATTGAAAGAGAAAAATAATCTCTCTGTAGATTTCACATGACTTTTTTTTGCTTAGACTCATCAACATACGTGGTCTGGAAAATCTCAAGTGGAAAATCTAATTGAAAATCTGGTAATGCCCATAATTACAGATACAAGACAATGTAAATTCTCTCCAGAGGAGTGTAATGTCAACCCAGGTCTTAAAGAATATCCACATATAGACTTATACACACACGCACACACACACACGCACACGCACATGCATGAGCACATGCACACAGAGCACAGAATACCTAAGGAAAAAAGTTATCATGCATGATAATCAGCAAAAATAACAGTAGAATCATACTTATCAGATTAGTAAATTAAGTTTATCTAACTTTTATTTGCTTTTTCATCTTTTTTTTTTTTTTTTTTGGACAGGCAGTGTGGACAGTGAGAGAGAGAGAGACAGAGAGAAAGGTCTTCCTTTGCCATTGGTTCACCCTCCAATGGCTGCCGCGGCCAGCGCACCGCGCTGATCCGATGGCAGGAGCCAGGTACTTCTCCTGGGCTCCCATGGGGTGCAGGGCCCAAGCAGTTGGGCCATCCTCCACTGCACTCCCTGGCCACAGCAGAGAGCTGGCCTGTAAGAGGGGCAACCAGGATGGAATCTGGTGCCCCGACCGGGACTAGAACCCGGTGTGCTGGCGCCGCAAGGCGGAGGATTAGCCTAGTGAGCCGCGGTGCCGGCCTTTTTTATCTTAAAGTTGGGTGCTTTTATTATTAATTTTTTAGCTTTAACCCTTTGCAATTTAGGTATTTTAAGGCTCTCATCTTTGTTCTAAATAGCTCCATATCTAGATAATACAAATGTTTTCTTTAAAATTTATTTATTTGTTTTTATTTGAAAGGCAGGAGACACACAAAGACACACAGAAAGAGAGACAGAGACAGAGAGACAGAGATCTATCATCTGCTGGTTCACTATACAAATGCCTGCAATAGCCAGGGCTAGGCCAGGGTATAGCCAGGAGCCCTGAAATCCATCAGGTTTCCCACATGGGTGATAGGGACCCAACTACTTGAGCTATCCCCTTCTGCCTTAGCAAGAAGTTGAAATCAGAAGTGGAGTCAGGACTCAAACCTGGGCACTTTGATATGGGAGGTGAGAGTCCCAAGCAGTGTTTTAATCTCTGGGTGAAATGCCTGCCCCAAGTATTTTCCTTATTATAATTTTTAAGTATTTTTCAATTTTCCAATTTGATTCTTTTTGACTGATGATTTCTTTAAACATTCTTTAAAATTTTTACAATTTAAAATTTCTTTAAAAATTCCGATACTATGGATTTTTTTTTTTACTTAGGCTATCACTGATTTTTTAATTGTTCTAAGAATAGGAAACTTGTGGGGCTGGCTCTGTGGCATAGTGGGTAAAGCCATTGCCTGCAGTGCCAGCATCTCATATGGGCTCCACGTCGATACAGCTACCTTCTAATGAGCCTGGGAAAGCAGTGGATGATGGCCCAAGTCCTTGGGCCACTGCACCCATGTGGGAGACCCTGAGGGGGCTCTTGGCTTCTGACTTTAGATGGGCCCAGCTCTGGCTGTTGTGGCCATTTGGGGAATGAACCAGCAGAATGAAGATTCTCTCTCTCTGTCTCTGTTTCTCTCTGCCTCTCTGTAACTCTGCCTTTATTTATACATATTTATTTATACATAACTACATCTTAATTTAAAAAAAGAATAGGAAACTTGTATGTATCTTTTTTTAAGGGAGGATGATTCTTTCCATTAAAAGCTATAAGAACACCTATCTCTTCTTTTTTCTTTTAAATATTTAGTTTATTTATTTGAAAGAGTTACAGAGAGAGGTAGAGACAGAGCGAGAGAGGTCTTCCACCCGATGGTTCACTCCCCATATGGCCACAACAGCCAGAGCTGAGCCAATCCAAAGCCAGGAGCCAGGGGCCAGGAGCTTCTTTCGGGTCTCCCATGTGAGTGCAGGGGCCCAAGGACTTGGGCCATCTTCTACTGCTTTCCCAGGCTATAGCAGCGAGCTAGATTGGAAGAGGAGCAACCAGGATTTGGACCGGCTTCCATATAGGATGCCAGTGCTGCAGGCCAGGGCTTTAATCCACTGCGCCACAGTGATGGCCCCAACATCCATCTCTTAAAGCTACACTGTCCAGACATCACCTGATCTTTAGGTAGATGGCTGTCCTTGTACTAATGGTGATATCTTCCTCTATTATGTTTTCTGCCACATATTCCAGCCCCCAGAAAAGCCACACAGGATTGGCTGGAAATAGCAACATCATGTGATCATTCCATGTCTTAGGAATCTTGGTTTCAACTCACATATTTTTATTATTAATTTGTTACTCATTTAATTGGGTTATTGATACTCCAAGTTTCTCCACTTTTTTTTTTTTTTTTTTTTTTTTGACAGGCAGAGTGGACAGTGAGAGAGAGAGAGAGAGAAAGGTCTTCCTTTTCTGTTGGTTCACCCCCCAGTGGCTGCTTCGGCCAGTGCACCATGCCGATCTGAAGCCAGGAGCCAGGTGCTTCTCCTGGTCTCCCATGCGGTGCAGGGCCCAAGCACTTGGGCCATCCTCCACTGCACTCCCAGGCCACAGCAGAGAGCTGGACTGGAAGAGGAGCAACCGGGACAGAACCAGCGCCCCAACCAGTACTAGAACCTGGTGTGCTGGTGCCGCAAGGCGGAGGATTAGCCTATTGAGCCGCGGCGCCGGCCAAAGTTTCTCCACTTCTAACATAACCTTCAAAGTAGATATTATGTAACGCTCCTTTCATATTTAGTCCTCTAGGCTCACTTTGTGGTACAGCAGAAAAAGCTGCTGCCTGCTATGCCAGCATCCCATATGGCCATTGGTTCTAGCAGTGGCTGTTCCACTTCCAATCTAGCTGCCTGCTAATGCACCTGGGAAAGCAGCAGAAAATGGCCCTGGGAGAGCAGCAGAAGATGGCCCAAGTGCCTGGGCTCCTGCACTCACATGGGAGACCTGGAAGAAGCTCCGGGCTTCAGCCTGGCACAGCCCCAACAACTGCAGCCATTTGGGGAGTGAACTAGCAGATGGTAGATCTCTCTCCCTCTCTCTCTGTAACTTTTTCTTTCAAGTAAATAAAGTAAATATATTTTTAAAAAATTTCCTTCTCAAATATCAGCCAAAGTGCTGAAATTATCCTAATGAATTTATCTTATCTTACTAAGCTGACTTGGGTTTTCACCTTAGTTATTCTCCTGTCTGGCATTGCTGCCTGTTCTATTTTTCTTCCACCTATTAGACCTGCTTTAAAGCTTCTTTATTGTTTTATCCAATAAGCCTATTCTATCTGCATTGGCATCCTTTCTATCAAGCCTCTCTTCTCCTAGTCCAACCTATAATGTGTTTCTAGAGCTATGAAAATTAAGATTCAGTGACTCAAATCTAGTATTGAAATTATACAAAAGAGAAACAAAATGCTCTGAACAACTACCATTGTTCATCATCTGTCTGTTTTCTACTGCTCAGATGTCCATGGCAACTTGGTTCATGCCTAGTCTGAACTATACAGACTGTCAAATCCTAGCATGTCAAAGACTGTAAATGATCACCCTGTACTCTTTTCTTCCAACTCCATTTTGAAATGGTTAGCCACTCTGATTCTGTTTCAACATTTTCAGGCCAGGAGAAGGCATGTGAATGGAATGCTGATGAGCAGCATTTCTTGATCACGGATACTTCTGGAAGAAACCAGTCAGCTTCTTGGACACGTCTCCTAAATCAAACCATCTCATAGTTCTCAACCACATCTTTTGGTATTGTTGCTGTAAGTATTGCCAAATATAAGGATAAGCTCGATTAATTCAACTTGCCTTAATGAACAGACTGGTTTCTACTTCCTGCTTCTCCCTTTTCATTTGGAGAACAGAGTTGGAGATAACCATTCTTTCTTTTTTTTTAAAGATTTTATTTATTTATTTATTTAAAGGAGATTTATTTTATTTATTTGAAAGGCAGAGTTACAGAAAAAGAGAGGAGGAGACAGAAAGATCTTCCATCTGCTGGTTCACTCCCCAGATGGTCACAATGGCCAGGATTGGGCCAGTCTGAAGCCAGGAACCGGAGCTTCTTCTAGGTCTCTCACATGGGTAGCAGGGGCCCAAGCACTTGGGCCATCTTCTGTTGCTTTCCCAGCACATTAGCAGAGAGCTGGATTGGAAGTGGAGCAGCTGGGAGTCTACCTAGCATCCATATGGAATGCATTACAGGCAGTGGCTTAACCTATCACTCCACAACACTGAAGCTGACCCTGCCAGCTCCAGAGATAAGCATTCTTAACCAAATGGCTCTGGTATGTATCACCACCAGTATATCATTTTTTCAATCTTTTTTAAAATAATTTATCTTTTTTCCCCGAAACCTTTTATTTAAAGTATACAACCTTCACGTGTTTCATAAATACAACTTTAGGAACATAGTGATTCTTCCCACCCTAGTCACCCACTTCCACACTTTAGAGATCATCCACGATAAGCAGTGTAAACAAATTCCATTATGTTCCAGACAACAGAAGCAAGTATTGCTGCCTTTGGTTGGTCACAGTCACTTACCCTAGATAGTAATGAACTTCAATAAGATTGCAAATAGCACAGGATGGTGGAGTAGGGAGGGAGCTTACTGCTCTAGTCTAGAAGATAGTTTTAAAACAGTGCAGAGAGTGAAGTCTCAGGGAAGAGTTAGGGAGAAAACAGTTGAGGAGACTATGCAAATTAGAGGGACACAGTGGACCTACATGGTGGGGGTGGATACTCACAACTTAGGACTCTAGTGTAGGAGAGTGAGGTGAGACCAGACAGCAGCAGCCCAAGCCACTGGCGAAAAAGCTGCAGGAAGAGCCTCGAAGGAACCCAAATTGGAGCCCTGTGGGGGATAATGTACCTGCCAAACTATAGGAGAAAAAAAAAAAAAAAAAGGAGGGGCATGTTTCTCCCTCCCCAATGATCCTGCAACGATGTCCTGTAACAAGCCAAAACAGCAGGTGCCATTTTGGACATACGTAACAGCTGTGCCAGCTCGTGTCCACACCTAGCAACCAGCCCATTAGAGACTCCTAACTCTGGTGGAAAGAACTAGCAGTAGGCTGGGTGCTCATGACTGTGGGAGGTTTGTGTGCTGGGACTGGGAAAAAAACTGAGGCTGTGTAGGAGGACTCATGGATTGTGGATTCAAAAGGCTTCCACAGCTTAGGTAGCTCATGTCAAGAGCCTTGGGTGATCACTGATGTCATACATAAGAGTTTTAATTGTTAAATTAACAACAGGAGTCACTTTGTACTAACTTCCCATGGAGGACCTCTGTGCTTAGTGAGTTGTATTATGAGAGTTAATCTCTCAAATTGTGTGTGTGTGAGTGTGTGCAAATTGTTGAAATCTTTACTTAGTAAAGAGTTGGTCTTCTGTGTATAAAGTTAGTTGAAAATGAATCTTAATGGAGAATGGGACTGGGAAGGAAAGAGGGAGGAGGGAGAAGGGTGGGAGTATGAATGGTAGGTCGGGTATGATGGGAAGAATAACTGTATTCCTAAACTTGTACTTATAAAATTTGTATTCATTAAATATGAGGTTTCTTTTGGAAAAAAATAAGTGAATTGTTTAAAAAGAAAAAAGATCGCAAATAGCAGCAAAGTTTTTTGGCATTCAATGAATGTACTTATTTTGGATTTTACATAGTACATGGTGGTTTTATTGTCTTCAATGAATACCTAGCAATGTCTTTTTAAATAAAATCTGAAGCAGAAATGACAAAACACAACACCTTCTCCTCAAATATGACAGAAAATACATAATGTAAAAGTAATAAATGAAGTTATATGTGTGGGCTATCCACAAAAATCAAGTGTTTTATATTCTTATATTTAGCTATGATAGTGTTTATGGTGTTCTACTCAATTCTTTTCAGCTTTGAGCAGTACCTTCTCTGTTTTCAGGAATTTTCCAAGTGGCATTAGGCCAAATTTAATAGACAAATACAGTACCTCCAAGATTGGGAAAAGAGTAGTTTATTGCCTTCCACTTTTCACTTACTTAAAGGAAAACACTTTCTTATCTTTTGCATATTAATAGCAATTTTCAAGATATATTTAATTTACTCTTTTTTTTTTTTTTTTTTTTGACAGGCAGAGTGGATAGTGTGAGAGAGATAGACAGAAAAGTCTTCCCTTTGCCGTTGGTTCACCCTCCAATGGCCGCTGCGGCCGGCACATCGTGCTGATCCGAAGCCAGGAGCCAGGTGCTTCTCCTGGTCTCCCATGCGGGTGCAGGGCCCAAGGACTTGGGCCATCCTCCACTGCACTCCCGGGCCATAGCAGAGAGCTGGCCTGGAAGGGGGGCAACCGGGACAGAATCCGGCACCCTGACCGGGACTAGAACCCGGTGTGCTGGTGCCGCAAGGCGGAGGATTAGCCTATTGAGCCACAGCGCCGGCCAAATTTACTCTTGATAATAAAGGAAGGACTATAAGGAGTCTATGTGGGTCACTATTATTTTTAGTAAATGCTTTTATCATAATGAAACTAATGATGAAACCCAGGATCCTCATGCTTGTTGGGTTGGAAATGTTTCCACATTATGCATGTGGACAATATATTTCTCAGTGAGAGCATGTCAAACTCAATGGTTGGCAAATGCCTTCATTGCTAAACTAGAGGATGCTAGGACACTTGGCTTCCCCACTTCTCATGTTTCCACAGGGGGGGGGGGGAACATATGTTTCCAAAAGGAAAATAAAGGAGAAATACCACAGAAATGTTAAATAGTATGGGGATTCAGAGCAGGGAGGATTGCTGTGAGCCTGATGGACAAAATATCTGCAGTATGTTTTAGGTGAGACCTGAGATTTAAACAGAAGAATGGAGGACAAAGCCCAAATGCACAAAATCAAAGAGGCAGAAAAATGAGAAGTCTGCTAAATGAAAAGACCTTGCATGAATACCCAAGGGATAATTTGATCCTGTGCGTGCATACTTAGAAGGCAACATAATCAAGCAAACGATCAGCATCATGAATGACATGCTCGGGACCCCCAAGCTGAATGTTTCTAGGCATAAGCTGCACACTCTGTTAGTAATAAAATATGCATAGCTGTGTTATGCTCTGGAGCGGTAAATGTCTGCATGTTCAAAAAACTAAGTGGTTCCACAGATCATTTCTTCCTCTGCTACTGGATTGCTTTCCTTGATGACTGCAGCACTGTTAGTGCCTTTAAGATATTAAACTCAAGGTATAATTAGAATATAATATAATATAATATGAGGTGCACATACAATTTCAAACATAGCATTAACCACATCTTCTGCTATCTGCTGAGGACTTTTTATGCCACACTGGACTTTTGTTGCTGGTAGAATTTTAAAACCATTTGCAGCTTCCAAATCAGCATGCGAGATGCTGGCTTCAAACACAAACAGATTGGCTTGTTTCTATCATAAATGATTTGTTTGTGCTGAGAAGTCTGTGCCAGATAAACAATTCTGGCAGAAGTGCTGGATATAGATATTGATAACCAAGCAAGAAATGCTTTCAATTTACCTGCTATTATTTTGGAGGATAATATATCTGTCTAAATTACTGAGTGGATAGTCTTCTCTTCATTTGCTATTCTAATACACATTAGTCCAAAATATTTTAATATTTATTGAAGGTGTGATTGGTTATTTGTATTTTTCACTTGATGATAACCATAATGTGTGAATAAAAAATCATTATCACTTTACATTCAATTGCTGGATCTGGTGCTAATTCGAGTGTGTTTTACAATTTTTAAATTAATTTACTATTTTCAAGGTGAGGAGACAGACACTGAGAGACAAAGAAATCTTCCATTTGCTGATTCACTCCCCAAATGCCCGAAATAGCCAGGGCTGGACCAGGCCAAAGCCGAGAGCTTGGAATTCACTGTGGGTCTCCCAGGTGAGTGTAGTAATTTCCCTTAGTTTCTTCATTCTTCAATAATTTCCTTCAATAATTCCTTCAATGATTTTCTTCAATAATTCCTTCAATAATTTCCTCTCTTACTTCATAAATTTGAGAAACTCTTTCTGACCTATTTAGGTTATCCTGCCCCCAGTGTCTATATTTTATTGACAGCTATCTGTCATCATCTTGTGTTTCCCTATTCAAATAAAACATTTCTTTTTTTTTTTCTTTTTCCTTTTCTTTCTTTCTTTCTTTGATTGATTTGAAAGACAGAGTTACAGAGAGGAAGTGACAGAGGCAGCTTCCATTTGCAGGTATATTCCCTAAATGGCCACAATGGCTGGGGCTGGGCCAGGCGTAAGCCAGGAGCCAAGAGCTTCTTCCAGGTCTCCCATGTGGGTGGCAAGGACCCAAGCACTTAGTCCATTTCCACTGCTTTCCCAAGTGCCTTAGCAGGGGGCTGGATCGGAAGTGGAGCAGCCAGAGATAATGCTTTCTTGAAACTCCTGCATATCATTCTGTCTATGGTTTAGGTAGACCCAGGCTCAATTCCCCAACTGTGCTGGCTCTGCAGTACAAAGAACAAAATCCAGAACATTGACCACATCAAATGCTGACAAGGATTTCTAACCATGGGAACTCTGTGAGTGCAAAATGTTAGTCATGTTAGATGACAGAATTGAACATACTGGCCGGTGCCGCAGCTCACTAGGCTAATCCTCCACCTGTGGTGCCAGCACCCCGGGTTCTAGTCCCGGTTGGGGTGCCAGATTCTGTCCCGGTTGCTCCTCTTCCAGTCCAGCTCTCTGCTGTGGCCTGGGAAGGCAGTGGAGGATGGCCCAAGTCCTTGGGCCCTGCACCGCATGGGAGACCAGGAGGAAGCACTGGCTCCTGGCTTCGAATTGGCGCAGAGTGCCGGCTGTAGTTGCCATTTGGGGGGTGAACCAACGGAAAAGGAAGACCTTTCTCCCTGTTTCTCTCTCTCACAGTCTAACTCTGCCTGTCAAAAAAAAAAAAAAAGAATTGAACATACTTGTACCATATAATTCTGCGATTAAAGTATTTACCCAACTGGTCAGAAAATTTATGTCTGGGGTCTGGCATTGTGGCATAGCAGGTAAAGCAACTACCTGAGATGCTGGCATTGCATATGGGCACCAGTTCAAGTCTTGGCTGTTCTACTTCTGACCCAGCTCCCTGCTGAAGGCCTGAGAAAAGCAGTAGAAGATGGTCCAAGTGTTTTGGCCCCTGAGGTGGCCATCTGGGGAATGAACCTGTGGATGGATGCTCTCTCTGTATCTCTCCTTCTCTCTCTGTAACTCTGACTTTCAAATAAATAAATAAATCTTTAAAAATAAAAAATTATGCACAAATACATGCACACAAATATTCAGGCAGAGTTGCAGAGTGGCAGAAGCAGAGGCAGAGGCAAAGGGACAGAAGTCTTCCAACCACTGGCTTACTCTCCAAATGGTCACAACAGCAGGAGCTGGGCTGATCTGAAGCCAGGAGCCAGGAGTTTCTTTGGGGCTCTCAAGAGGATGCAGGGGCCCAAGCACTTGGGTCATCCTCCACTGCTTTCCCAGGCCATTAGCAGACAGCTGGATCAGGAGCAGAGCTGCCAGGTCTTGAACCAGTGCCAGCACTGCAGACAGCGGCTTTACCTGCTATTCAGCAGTGCAGGTCTGCCGTGATAATCTTTTTCATAAGTACCAGAAACGGAAGCAATTGAGATATCTTTCAATACATGAATAGGGAAACAAACTGATATGACCGTAAATGGAATATTATTCAACAATAAGAATAAATTAATTGTCAAGCCATAATAAGGTGTGGATTATCTTGGTTGCTGACATGAAAGTGTTTCGTTGAGCTGGATTCCTATTCAGAGATAAATAAATACACATATCCTAGAATATTTTCCCTTTTTTAAAAAAGATTTATTTATTTATTTGAAAGTCAGAATTACACAGAGAGAGAAGGAGAGGCAGAGAGAGAGAGAGGTCTTCCATCCACTGGTTCACTCCCCAATTGGCCACAACGGCCGGAGCTGCGTTGATCCAAAGCCAGGAGCTTCTTCTGAGTCTCCCACACAGGTGTAGGGGCCCAAGGACTTGGGCCATCTTCTACTGCTTTCCCAGGCCACAGCAGAGAGCTGGACAGGAAGAGGAGTGACCGGGACAGAATCCGGCGCCCCAACCAGGACTAGAACCCGGTGTGCCGGCACCACGGCTCAATAGGCTAATCCTAACTGGAGTGACATTATCTTGTGGTTCTGATTTGCTTTTTCCTGATGATTAGCTATGCTGAACATTTTTTCATATATGTGTGTTTAGATCTACCTCCAATTTAAAAATCCAATTATTATTATTTTTTGCAATTGAGTTGAGATCCTTAAATATTGTGATTATTAAACCCTTGTCAAATACTTAACTTGGAATATTTTCTCTCATGCTATAGATTGTCTCCTAACTCTACTAATTGTTTCCTTTGCTGTACTCAAGCTCTTTAGGTTGATGAAATACCATTTGTCTATTTTTATTTTTGTTTCCTATGCTTTTAGGGTCTGATCCAAAATATTCTTGCCTATTGCAATGTCTTGAAGCATTTCCCCTATGTTTTCTCCTAACACTTTCAAAATTTCTTATCTTGCATTTAGGTTTTCAAATAATTTTTAGTTGATTTTTACATGGTGAAAGATAGGGATCTAACTTCATTTTTTTGGCATGCAGAAGTCCAAATTTCCCAAAATATTTATAGAAAAGATCTTTTTTTCCCCAATGTATGTTTTTAGCACCTTTCCCAATGGTCAGTTGACTGTAGACGTATGTGTTTAATTCTGTTGGGTCTCTACCCTGTTCCATTGTGTTATGTATCTGTTTTGTGTAATTATTATGCTGTTTTAACTACTGTGGTCATATATAACACTTTTTAAAGTCAGGTAGTGTTATGCTTCCTGCTTTGTTCTTTTTACTTAATAATGCTTTGGTGAATCAGGGTCTTTTGTGGTTCCATACAAATTTTACCAGCATTTTTTTTTCTAGTTCTGTGAAAAATGTCATTGGTATTCTGATAAGGATTGCAATGAATCTGCATATCCCCTTTGGTAGTGTGGAAATTATAAGGACATTATGTGGGAGGGACGTTATGGGGGGGAAGCCATTGTAATCCATAAGCTGTACTTTGGAAATTTATATTCATTAAATAAAAGTTAAAAAAAAAAGAATAGAAAGCCAGACAACTTGCATATTTATTGATTTCATTAAAATATTTCTACTCTAAAAAAAATTATAAGGACATTGACTCTTCTAATCCATGAACACAGGTTGTCTTTCCATTTCTTTGTGTCCTCTTCAAACTCTTTCATCAGTGATAAACAGTTTTTGTTATAGAGAACTTTAATCTCTTTGGTGAAATTTATTCCTAAGTATTATCGTCATTTTTTTTTTGCTGTCAGTTGGAAATGAGATTTCTTTCTGTATTTCTTTGTCATATAGTCTTGCTGTAACAAGGCTCCTTATTTTTGCATATTGACTTCATATCCCTCAACTTTGCTGAACTTTTTAGTTTTTTTTTTTTTAATTTATTTATTTGACAGAGTTAGACAATGAGAGAGAGACTGAGAGAAAGGTCTTCCTTACGTTGGTTCACTCCCCAAATGGCCTCTACGGCCGGTGCTGCACTGATCCAAAGCTGGGAGCCAGGTGCTTCTTCCTGGTCTCCCATGCGGGTGCAGGGGCCCAAGCACTCTAGCCATCCTCCACTGCCCTCCTGAGCCATAGCAGAGAGCTGGACTGCAAGAGGAGCAACTGGGACTAGAACCCGGCGCCCATATGGGATGCCTACGCTGCAGGTAGAGGATTAACCTAGTGAGCCACGGCACCAGCCCCATGAATTTTTTAGTTCTAAGAGCTTTTTGGTGGAGCCTTTGGTATTTTCTGTATATAAGATCACATCATCTGTATGTGAGCCATTCTAACCGGGGTGAGGTGAAACCTCATTGTGGTTTTGATTTGCATTTCCCTGATTGCTAGTGATCTTGAACATTTTTTCATGTGCCTGTTGGCCATTTGGATTTCCTCTTTTGAAAAATGTCTATTGAGGTCCTTGGCCCATCTCTTAAGTGGGTTGTTTGTTTTGTTTCTGTGGAGTTTCTTGATCTCTTTGTAGATTCTGGTTATTAACCCTTTATCTGTTGCATAGTTTGCAAATATTTTTTCCCATTCTGTCGGTTGTCTCTTCACTCTCCTGACTGTTTCTTTTGCAGTACAGAAACTTCTCAATTTGATGCAATCCCAATAGTTGATTTTGGCTTTGACTGCCTGTGCCTCCTGGGTCTTTTCCATAAATTCTTTGCCTGTGCCAATATCTTGAAGGGTTTCTCCAATGTTCTCTAATAACTTGATGGTGTCAGGTCGTAGATTTAGGTCGTTAATCCATGTTGAGTGGATTTTTGTGTAAGATGAAAGGTAGGGGTCTTGCTTCATGCTTCTGCACGTGGAAATCCAGTTTTCCCAGCACCATTTATTGAATAGACTGTCCTTGCTCCAGGAATTGGTTTTAGATCCTTGATCAAATATAAGTTGGCTGTAGATGTTTGGGTTGATTTCTGGTATTTCAATTCTGTTCCATTGGTCTATCCATCTGTTTCTGTACCAGTACCATGCTGTTTTGATTACAACTGCTCTGTAGTATGTCCTGAAATCTGGTATTGTGATGCCTCTGGCTTTGTTTTTGTTGTACAAGATTGCTTTAGCTATTCGAGGTCTCTTGTGCCTCCATATAAATTTCAGCACCATTTTTTCCAGATCTGAGAAGAATGTCTTTGGTATCCTGATTGGAATTGCATTGAATCTATAAATTGCTTTTGGGAGAATGGACATTTCGATGATATTGATTCTTCCAATCCATGAGCATGGAAGATTTTTCCATTTCTTGGTATCCTCTTCTATTTCTTTCTTTAAGGTTTTGTAATTTTCATCGTAGAGATCTTTAACGTCCTTGGTTAAGTTTATTCCAAGGTATTTGATTGTTTTTGTAGCTATTGTGAATGGGATTGATCTTAGAAGTTCTTCCTCAGCCATGGCATTGTCTGTGTATACAAAGGCTGTTGATTTTTGTGCATTGATTTTATACCCTGCTGCTTTGCCAAACTCTTCTATGAGTTCCAATAGTCTCTTAGTAGAGTTCTTTGGGTCCCCTAAATAAAGAATCATATCATCTGCAAAGAGGGATAGTTTGAGTTCTTCCTTCCCAATTTGTATCCCTTTAATTTCTTTTTCTTGCCTAATAGCTCTGGCTAGAACTTCCAGAACTGTATTGAATAGCAGTGGTGAGAGTGGGCATCCCTGTCTGGTACCAGATCTCAGTGGAAATGCTTCCAACTTTTCCCCATTCAATAGGATGTTGGCTGTGGGTTTTTCATCTACCAACAACAGATGCTGGCGAGGATGTGGGGAAAAAGGGACACTAACCCACTGTTGGTGGGAATGCAAACTGGTGAAGCCACTATGGAAGTGAGTCTGGAGATTCCTCAGAAACCTGAATATAACCCTACCATTCGACCCAGCCATCCCACTCCTTGGAATTTACCCAAAGGAATTTAAATTGGCAAACAAAAAAGCAGTCTGCACCCTGATGTTTATTGCAGCACAATTCACAATAGCCAAGACCTGGAACCAACCTAAATGCCCATCAACGGTAGATTAGATAAAGAAATTATGGGACATGTACTCTTTAGAATACTATACCGCAGTAAGAAACAACGAAATCCAGTCATTTGTAACAAAATGGAGGAATCTGAAACACATCATGCTGAGTGAAATAAGCCAGTCCCAAAGGGACAAGTACCATATGTTCTCCCTGATCGGTGACAACTGACTGAACACCAAAAAGGAAACCTCCTGAAGTGAAATCGACACTATGAGAAACGGTGACTTGATCAGCATAGCCCTGACTGTTAATGAACAACTTAATACATTATCCCTCTTAGTAGTTTTTTTGTCTGTTCTACTTAATATGACTGGTTTAATTCTGTAATTAATACACAGTTATTCTTAAGTGTTGAAATTTAACTGAAATGTGATCCTTGTTAAACATAAGAGTGGGAATAAGAGAGGGAAGAGATGTACAATTTGGGACATGCTCAAGCTGACTTGCCCCAAATGGTAGAGTTAGAAACATACCAGGGGACTTCAATTTAATCCCATCAAGGTGGCATGTACCAATGCCATCTCACTAGTCCCAGTGATCAATTTCAGTTCACAATGAATCATAATGAAAGGACTAAGAGTCAAAGGGAGCACATAAACAAGTCTAGTACCTGCTAATACTAACCGATAGAATAAATAAAGGGGAGAGTGATCCAACATGGGAAGCGAGATACTCAGCAGACTCATAGAATGGCAGATGTCCTAAACAGCACTCTGGCCTCAGAATCAGCCCTAAAGCCATTCCCATCTGGCTGAAAAGCCCATGAGAGTATTTCAGGCATGGAAAGCCAAGACACTCTGGAAAAAAAAAAAAACAAACAAACAAAAACAAAACAAAACAAAAAAAAAACCAAAAAAAAAACAAAAACAAAAAAAAAAACAACCTAAATGAAAGATCTCTGTGAGTGAGATCCCAGTGGAAAGAACAGGTCTTCAAAGAAGGAGGTACTTTTCTCTGAAGGGAGGAGAGAACCTCCACTTTGACTATGAGCTTGTCTAAACAAGATAAGAGTCGGAGAACTCAAGGGGCTTCCATAGCCTTGGAAACTCATGACTGGAGCATAGGGAGATTATTGATGCCATAAACAGGAGTGTCAATTTGTAAAGTCAACAAAAGGAGTCACTGTGCACTTACTCCTCATGCAGGAACTCTGTCCTTAATGCGCTGTACATTGAGACTTAATGCTATAACGAGTACTCAAACAGTATATTTCACTTTGTGTTTCTATGGGGGTGCAAACTGTTGAAATCTTTACTCAATGTATACTAAACTGATCTTCTGTAAAAAAAAAAAAGTTATCATTTCCCAACTTGACTCTCACTGGGATTAAACAAGACTATAGGTCTGATCTGATTTCATCATCATTTAAAAAATCATCTATTATTTTTCACTTTATGTTTCTGTGTGGGAGCAAACTGTTGAAATCTTTACTTAATGTATGCTAAACTGATCTTCTGTATATAAAGAGAATCAAAAATGAATCCTCATGTGAATGGAAGGGGAGAGGGAGTGGGAAAGGGGAGGGTTGCGGGTGGGAGGGACGTTATGGGGGGAAGCCATTGTAATCCATAAGCCGTACTTTGGAAATTTATATTCATTAAATAAAAGTTTAAAAAAAAAAAGATCACATCATCTGCAAACAGGGGTAAATTGACTGTCTCCTTTCTGATTTGGTTGCCCTTTCTTTATCTTGCCTAATTGCTCTCCTTGTACGTACTTACTATGTTGAATAAAAGTAGTGAAAATGAGCATCTTTTTGTTTTTCCAGACTTTAGAGAAAAAGCCCCAGTCATTATGGCTTGTTTAATATGAACTTTATGATATTGTGGGCTTCTGTAGTTCTTGTGGAGGTGATTTGGTATATGAGTAGCTGTTCAAATTGCTCTCTGTGAGGAGATGATCATTGGAGTATCTTACTCAGCTTCCATCTTATTCTACTTCCTTGTTCACAAAGAGACAGGGGGAGAGAAGGAGGGAGAAACAGTGGTGTTCAGTGGGCTTCTTGGGTCAATGGTTTAGCATCATTAATTTTGGAAAGTTCACAGTCTTTGTGACTTCAATTATTTCTTTGCTGCATTCTCTGTTTTCACCCATTCTGGTATTTATAACTAAATGCATTTTTATCTCCTAAAATTGCCTAAAATGTCTTAGAATTTCTTTTCTGGTTTTCAGTCTTTTTTATATATTCAGTTCGGTTTGAGAAGTTCTTAGTGTTTTATCTCAATGTCAACTATTTCTTTCCTTGATTATGTTGCATTATTAGTGAGGCCATCAAAGACATTTGTTATTTCTGTTATAGAATTTTTAACCTTATAGCACATCCTTGTGATTCTTTCCTAAAATTTCCAACTATCTGCTTACATTACTCACCTATTCTCTCATATCAACTACTTTCCTATCAAGTCTATAGCGTGCTGATCATGGTTTTTGAAAAGTCCCGGCCCGGCGTGAGAGTTGTGCACTTCTAGTTTCTCCTGGAGCTGGCACCGGGCACCTACAGTCGCCAGGTCCCAAGGCGCGGACGTCACAAGCTGTGCAACGTGTTGATGCTGGCGGAGCGTCGGCGGAAGCAGAAGTGGGCTCTGGATCCCAGAAACACAGCATGGAGTAATGACGACTCCAAGTTTGGCCAGAGGATGCTAGAGAAGATGGGGTGGTCTAAAGGAAAGGGCTTAGGGGCAAGGAGCCACAGAGCATATTAAAGTTCAAGTTAAAAATAATCACCTGGGACTCAGCTACGATCAATAATGCAGACAACTGGATTGCTCATCAAGATGATTTTAACCAGCCCCTGGCGGAACTGCATACTTGCCATGGGCAGGAAACAGCAGCTTGTGAATGTCAGATGTGCCGCTTAGCTGCTCAGTTTCTTCACTGCTGCTTTTAGACACTCGTGCTAAGGGAAGAAAGGCCCAAGGTCGGCTCACAGCACAGCACCCTCGTCCAGCCATGACTCCGTAATGCCTGGCTCCTGGCTTCGGTCTGGTTCAGCTCTGGCCGGTGTGGCCATTTGAGGAGTGAACCAGTGGATGGGAGATCTCTCTCGCTCGCTCATTCGCTCTCACTCTCTCCCTCCCTCTCTATAGCTCTTTCAAATAAATAAATAAATCTTTTAAAAAGTATAAAAAAAAAAAAAAAGTCCTTCTCTGACCATACCAAAATCTGCTTCACATCTGAATCAGGTTCTGAGGCTTGTCTTGTCTCTTTAGAGTGTCTTTGACATGTCTTGTAGATTTTTTAGTTGAAAACTAGACATCTCATTTGGGGTATAGGAACTGAAGAGTGTGCTTAAGAGGATTTGTGTTATACTGGCTAACAGCTGAACTCTTTTTTTAAAAGATTTGATTATTTATTTGAAAGTCAGAGTTACAGACAGGGAGAGCTCTTCCATCCACTGGTTCACTCCGCAAGTGGCAGCAATGGCCAGAGGTGGGCCACTCTGAAGCCAGGAACCAAGAGTTTCTTCTGAGTCTCCCATGTGGGTGCAGGGGCCTAAGTACTTGCGCCATCTTCCATTCCTTTCCCAAGTCATTAGCAGCAAGGTCTCTGGGATGTGGAGCATCCAGGACTTGAATCGGCACCGCAGGCAGAGGCTTAACCTACTATGCCACAGTGCCGGCTCCAATAGTTGAACTTTGTTTAATGCTTACTGTAGCTAGAGGTTTCAGAGATTTCAAATTTCTCCCAAGTTCTTGGTTTTGTCTTCCCTCTTGACTTAGAGTTTCTCCAAATTCTCTTTAAAAATAATCTACGTCTTGCAGTGTTTCCAGCTACAATTCACTCCTGTTATTATTATAGTATTATAATGTTGTTATATAGTTTTATTATTTACTATATATAGTATTATAATTTTATTATATAGTATTATAATGTTATTATATAGTATCCTAGTACTATATAATAACATTACAGTAATATAACACTACCATAGCATGGATTTATGCCGAAGCCTTACTGGAATGGTGTCTCTAATCATCCAGTTCAGGATTAGTGTTCTATTGGGTCTTTGTCTCTGGCCTGTGGCCTTTACAAGTACTTCTTGTTATTTGAATAGAAGCTGTGAGAGGGATGGCCTTTCCTCCTGACTCTGGAGGCCTTTGTTATAGAAGGTTTGGGGCATATTTTGTACTAATTACTTTACCCCTAACACACCCCCTTCCCCCACCAGAGCCATGGGGCATCTTTCTCAGATCTTCTTTTAGAGAACCTGGTAGAATGGGCCCTGTAGTTCACACTGATCCACACTCAGCCTCCAGTAATTCTTTGAAATTATTATGTGATTCTTCCTACCAGTGAATGATTCTAGCAGCATCTGTTCCTGGTAAGCAGATCTCATCTGTGCGTCTGGATTTGCTTGTCTCTCAATATTTTCTGATGGCAGTTTGTTCTTAAAATTTTTTTGATGGATCCAAAATAAGTTATTCATTTTTCCATTTATCTAGTTTTTTGTTGTCTTAAAGACTAGATGGTATCTGTGCTCTTCACATCTCAGGGTATTTTAGATGAGTAGAATATGTGCTTGTCCTTGTGTAAGAAAGAATTCAATTGTGAGACAGAGAGGAGTGATAAGCAAGGTAGCAAGGTTTTATGAGGTAGGGCATCCATCAGAATGGATGGCACCTCTCCAGACAGAATCTGAGAGAGAGAGAGAGAGAGCGAGCGAGCTCAGTCATTCAGACTGGAGAAAGTAAGGTTCCACAGTATAATGGAGAAAATACACTTGACAGACCAGGCAGGTGTATCAGTAAAGAGCTGAGAGCTGAGCATGCAGTCTGTATTCAAACTGAGGCTTATAAAGGAAAGAGGTCTAGTTCTTTCTGACATTTCTCCTTCCTCTCCTCCCTCTTCTCCTGGACAAGGGGTTTGCTGAGTGTGAATTAGGTAAAATTACCACCATGGTTTTAGTGCCCAGTGTTATCAGACAGAATCTTTTCTTGTTTCCTGGGCAGAGAGGATTCTCCTGGGGAGTTTTCTTTGGGGGTAAGGCTGGGAATGCCTGCAAAGGTATCAGGGCATGGGCAGGACTTGTACTGTAAAACACCGGGCTTCTCCAAGTTGTGATTCCCAGGCTTTGCTTTCCATGGAAGCTTTGTTTTTCCTTAGGCCCCTCACACACACAGGCTAATTTCTGACTTCCTACCTAACAAAGGCTGATAAAGATTTCTTATTTAATCTGTACAAGACATAGAAATACATGAAATTCATTTATAAGTAATGGATAATGAAATTCAAGGTCATCCAAATAACTGAATTTGTTCTCATGTAAGAAATAACAAGATTGGCCCTAATAGAAGATAAACTTCTTTTTTTAAGATGCATTTATTTATTTGAAAGGCAGATCTACAGAGAGGCAGAGGCAGAGGCAGAGACAGAGACAGAGAGAATCTATCCAGTGGCTTCCTCCCCAGATACCTACAACAGCTAGAGCCGAGCCAATCCAAAGCTAGGAGCCAGGAGCTTCTTTCCAGTCTCCCATGTTGATGCAGAGGCCCAAGAACTTGGACCATACTCCACTGATTTCCCAGGTCATTAGCAGGGAGCTGGATCAGAAGTGGAGCATCTGGGACACAAACTGGTGCCCTTATGGGATGCTGGCACTGCAGGTGGTGGCTTATACCCACTATGCCACAGCCACAACCCCAGAAGATAAACTTCTATTTGTGAAGATCCAAATTCTTTCATAACAGTACAGATGGAAGGTTTTCAGTGATCTTAATACATCAAAACTATGTGTGTGTCCAGCACTACCACCTGGTATGGACTATTAGTGCTGTCATTTACTTCTGATCAACTTCAGCTTTTGCATCTTAGAAATGAGTTGTGTGGTGGTTAGGGGTATGTACGAAACCTAACAATGAATAGGCACCTACTAGGAACTGAATAAATATTATCAGTTACAATTAAAAAGTGCAGGAAAAATAATTTTAAAATATTTGAGTAGTAATTGTAAAGCATGTCCTTAAAGGCCCAGTGTTATCATAAGGCAGATAACTTGATCAGTAAACCAATAACTTGGTTGTTATAAAAACCCAGGCTCTATGACTCTCCCGTTCCAGCTCCCCAGTCATGTGCCTGGGAAAGCAGCAAAAGATGGCAGTGACCACTTGGGGAGTGAGCCAGTGGATGGAAAATCTCTCTCTGTGTCACTTTGCCTTTCAAGTAAACAAACCAATAAATGAATATGTTTTTAAAAAAGTTCATAGAAGAATGATATGAAGAGCTAAATTAAGAAAACACAAACCACAGGTATAATGCCAAAGGGAAGATAGCAGTTAATCCTATACTGCCACCTGCTGGTTGAGGATAGGTTAAAAATGAACTCTTGGAGGTTGATTTTCTTACCATGTCAAAATAATGGTAGGTTTTTTTTGTTTTGTTTTGTTTTGTTTTGTTTTGTTTTGTTTTGTTTTGTTTTGTTTTGTTTTGTTTGACAGGCAGAGTGGACAGTGAGAGAGAGAGACAGAGAGAAAGGTCTTCCTTTTGCCGTTGGTTCACCCTCCAATGGCCGCCGCGGCCGGCGCGCTGCGGCTGGCGCACCGCGCTAATCCGATGGCAGGAGCCAGGAGCCAGGTGCTTTTCCTGGTAGGTTTTCCTTTTTAAACTCAGATTTTTGGGTAAAGCCCAGGATACACTATTTTGCAAAACCTATATGATTTTCATGCAGCTAATTTTTGCGATTTTCATTTTATATTATGAATTGCTTGAAACAAGAAAAACTTTATTTTTGTATTCTTGTGGCTTAGCCATGACCGGCCTGAGACAATTACAATTACACAATTACAGTTACGGATAAACAAAGGCCTATGTAGACAAACTGATTCACAACCCCTGGCAGTAGTTAGCAACATGATTGCAGCAGGCTTGGACTTCTGCCTGCTTGGTTTTAGGGTTTGAAGAAGGAGTTAGCCAGTTAAAGCAGAAAAGACTTGCAGAAAATTCAGTGGGGTTGGAGGTGGGATTTGGGGAGGCTGAGGTCACTAATTATTAGTGACTATTACTAATTCTTAGTTCAGTCCTGCAAGCATTGGGCAGTTGTCCTGTAACACTCTTTGTCTGGGAAAGGGCCTATGTAGTCTTGCTGAGACCCACCTTCACTGACATAAAGTGACCCTGGACAGGCAAAAAACCTCTTTGGCAGGTGTTTATAGTGTCAACAATGTACATTGTGAGATCTCATCAGCTTGGGACATCCCTGGCAAGGAGCTGTAAGTCAGAGTTGAAACACCACAGCATGCTCCTCTGGGTCGTTTTGCTTGCATCCAATTTTACCGGGTGTAGAGTTAACCATTTGTGTCCCAACAGCCTCACTAGTCCTAACACTGGCCTTCTGCGATATGTATTATCATGGTGGAACATTTCAGAGAGACTATACTCTGTGATCAAGGTGGCATGTTGGCCCTGCCAAGTTTCCCAGGATATGAGTGAAAGAAGGTGGATCCAAATCTTAGTTGAAACTCCAAAATTCCCCCCAAAGCACAGGAAACAAAAGCAAAAACTGAAAATGGGATTGCATCAAACCAAGGAGCTTCTGCACAGCAAAGAAACAACTAACACAGAATAGGAGTTATAATGCAAGTTATAAATCTGACCAGGGATTAATCACCAGAATGTATATAAGAAACAACTCAAAAGTCCAAACCAAATAATCCAATTTAAAAACAGGCAGTAAATTTAAACGGAAATTTCTTGAAGGAGGACATATGACGAAAGGCCAACAGATCCGTGAAAAAAGGCTCAACATCACTAACCATCAGGGAAATGCAAATCAAAACCAGAGTCAGCTATCACTTCACTCCAGTTAGGTTTGGCTACTATTGAAAAGATAAACCAAACCGGTAGGGATGTGGAGAAAAGAGTACCCTTGCATACTATTGGTGGGAATGTGAACTAGTCAGCCATTCTGGGAAACAGTAGAGAAGTGCCTTAAAGAATTATAGATAAAACTACCAAATGAGCCTTCGCTACTACTAAGGGGTATATATCCAAGAGAAACAAAATCAATTTGTCAGAGACATATGCGCTCGCTCGCATGTTTATGGTGACACTCTTCACAGTAGCCGCTAAATGGAAACGACCTGAGTGTGTGTCCACTGATGAAGGGATAAGGAAAGTGTAGCAAGTATATTCAGTGGAATACTCTTCAGCCATAAAAAGGATGGAGTCTTGTTATCTGCAACATGGATCGGATTGGAGGTTGTCACATTCAAGTGAATCAAGCCAAGCACAAAAAGGCAGACACCACATGGTATTACTCTTATGTGGAATCTAAAAACGTCAATCTCATGAAAGTTCAAAGTAGAATGAGATTGAGGAGAGCAGGGAAGAGGGTGCAACAGGGAAAGTTTGATTAATGGATACTAAGTTACAGTTCCATGGGATTAAGAAATTCTGGTGAGAGGCCAGGGCTGTGGTGTAGTGGGTAAAGTCACTGTCTGCAGTGCCGGCATCCCATATGGGTGCCGGTTCGAGTCCCAGCTGCTCCTCTTCCCATCCAGCTCTCTGCTGTGGCCTGGAAAAGCAGTAGAAGATGGCCCAAGTCCTTGGGCACCTGTACCCATGTGGGAGACCCAGAAGAAGCTCCTGGCTCCTGGCTTTGGATCGTTGCTGCTCCGGCCGTTGCAGCCAACTGGGGAGGGAACCAGCGGATGGAAGACTCTCTCTCTCTCCCCCTCTCCTCTCTCTGTGTAATTCTGACTTTCAAATAAATAAATATTTAAAAAAAGAAGTTCTGGTGTTCTATTGTACAGGAGAGTGATGATAGATAATGATAATGTACTGTTAACTTCTCTTCAGAAACAGAAATCCTAAAATATACTACTTTGAATGTTTTACCATGAAGAAAAATGTTTTACAATATACCTTAACTGGATATTATACAATGCATTTATGTATCGAAACATCACATAGTACCTAAATCTGTGTAATTTTTGTGTCAAATTTTTTTAAAAATACATTTTAAAGAATAAAATAAGATTCCATAGGGATATTGTATCTTAAGAATGACTTCAGATTGATATTGATAAGGTATTTAAGGTATAAAGAAACAAACAGGGATTGAATTATTTGAATGAACATATGCTTTGTTGCATTAGATACATTTATTTTCTAATTGAAATAAAACCAAGCATACAGTTGAATTGATTCAGAAAAGCTATTTGCCTTTTTTTTTTTTTTTTTTTTTTTGCATGACAAGCAGACTGAATGGGCTCACTTTCCAATTCATTTAGGACAAATTATTTAGATTTTGTGGACCTATCATGAAATTAAACAGTATTGAATTTTCAGTGACAATGTAGGGAGGCAGTTACAATGTAGAGAGCAGAAAAAAATGGAAACAAAGAGCTATTATTTAGAAGCTTGATGGTGTGCCTGGGAAAAATAGCATAATAGTTAACTTTAAAATGTGTTGTAGTTTTAAAAAAACTATTAGATTTACTTTTAGAAAAAAGAAAAGAAGAAAGATCTGCATTCAAAACAATGAAAGTAATTACAAAAGAAACAAAACCAAGGAGACAGAAAACATTATAGCATCAACTAACATACTAACAATAGTGAAAGAACTATTAAAAAAAATTCAAGGAAGGATGTCAGAACCAAAGCTTTACAACATTAAGCTGTTCAAGTATTGAGGCTACTGAAAAACATTTTAAAGCATGCATCCATTCAGGAAATATTGTGTTCTTAAATTCCTTCTCATCTAGAGAGTTGGGAACTTTCCCAGAAAGATGAAGATGACTATTAACTAAATGTGATTTTAGCTCTAAGTTTATAAAAGCGGGATAAGCATTGAAGAGTAGATAAAAGTGCTATATGCTCTGACAATGCATACTTAACAGGACTTTAAATGACGGGAAGAAAAGTAGAATAAATTCACTGATTTCCATAGAGCTAATAGGTGGGAGTCACGGCATATTCCTGAATCAAGGAGAAAGGTGGCTAAAGACATCATATAAATATATAATTATTTAGATAACTATAAAACACACTGTTATAGATACAGAATTTTAAAAATTTACAAAAACATGAAAATGACCAAATAAAACAGCAACACAACAAAAGAATACATTTTATATACAATTTAAAGTTTCATGTAATTGCTATGACAGAACTGAGAACAAACATATCAGCCATATCCACTGTTTTAAGTGGACTCAAATCTCATATGGGCACATGTTTGTGTTCTGGTTGCTTTGCTTCCAACCCAGCCCCAGCTTCCCTGCTGATGTGCCTGGGAAGGAAGCAGAGAATGGCCCAAGTGCTTGGGCTCCTGCACCCACGTAGGAGACCCAGTAGAAACTCCTGGCTCCTGGCTTTTGCCTGGCCTAGCCCCAGCCCTGGTGGCCATGTGGGGAGTGAACCAAACCATCTCTCTATCTCTCCCACTTTCTCTGTAACTCTGCCTTTCAAATAAAATAAATCTTTTAAAAACATTTAAAAAAATTGAAAGAGAAAATTTATACATTTATTATACCTTCTCTCAGTTTAGGAATATGAGCCATTCTTGTGGAAAACAATCTAGCACAAACAAGAATTTTTAAATTTTTCAAAAAAAAAAAAGCAGAAGTATCATCTTGGGAAATTTTTTAACAAGACAAATTATTTTTTAAGGGTTTTATTTATTTATTTGAGAGGTAGAGTTACAGACAGTGAGAAGGAAAGAACTTCTTCTTCTTTTTCTTCTTCCTCTTCTTCTTTTTTAGTTTATTTGACAGGTAGAGTTTTACAGACAGTGAGAGAGAGAGACAGAGAGAAAGGTCTTCCTTCTGTTGGTTCACTCTCCAAATGGCTGCAACAGCTGGAGCTACGCTGATCCGAAGCCAGAAGCCAGGAGTCTCTTCCTGGTCTTCCACGCGGGTGCAGGGGCCCAAGAGAACTTGGGCCCTCTTCCACCGCTTTCCCAGGCCATAGCAGAGAGCTGGATCGGAAGAGGAGCAACTGGCCCACATATGGGATGCTGGCGCCGCAGGCTGATGATTAACCTAGTGAGCCATGCGCTGGCTCCTCTTCTTATTTTTTTTTTTTTTAATATTTTATTTGTTTACCTGAGAGGTAGAGTTACATACAGTGAGAGGAAGAGACAGAGAGAAAGGTCTTCCTTCTGTTGGTTCACTCCCCAAAAGGCCGCATCTGTTGGAGCTGCACTAGTCCGAAGCCATGAGCTTCTTCCCGGTTTTCCACCTGGGTGCAGGGGTCCAAAGACTTGGGCCATCTTCTACTGCTTTCCTAGGCCACAGCAGAGAGCTAGATTGGAAGAGGAGCAGCTGGGACTAGAACCAGCATCCATATTGGGATGCTGGCACCACAGGTGGAGGATTAACCCACTGCACCATGGTGCCATTTGGCGATTTTCTACTGCTTTCCCAGGCCATAGCAGAGAGCTGGATAGGAAGTAGAGCAGGCGGGACTTGTACCTGTGCCCATATGAGATGCTGGTACTGCAGGCAGAGGACTAACCCATTGAGCCACAGTCCTGTCCCCCAAAGACAAGTTATTTTAAACATAGAAAATATACTAGATTCTGTCTGCCTTATTGTACCTTGAAGTAAGTTCTATCAAAAACCAGAGATGAAAACAAAATCAACTACAAAATGTAAATGAGTGCAAAGATATACTCAGAAATCTAAAGAACATCAAAAAGCACATCAGCCAAATGTTAAGTATTCGAAGTTAAAATATATGTTGGTGCTGGAATGGAGACTTTATTTAGAGAACAACTAACTATTAAACCAGATAGCTAATGCCGTATTACAGGGAATGAAATAATTTGATCACTTGAATAGGCAAAAATGCAAAATATTGCTCAAATATTTTAGTTTCAGCCTCTATAAGTGCCAGATTAGAACAAATTATTTCCAGATTCATGGATTTTTATTTTATTTTTTTGTTTTTTGACAGGGAGAGTGGACAGTGAGAGAGACAGAGAAAAAGGTCTTCCTTTTCCGTTGGTTCACCCTCCAATGGCTGCCGCGGCCAGCGCGCTACGGCTGGCGCACCACGCTGATCCGATGGCAGGAGCCAGGTACTTCTCCTGGTCTCCCATGGGGTGCAGGGCCCAAGCACCTGGGCCATCCTCCACTGCCTTCCCTGGCCACAGCAGAGAGCTGGCCCGGAAGAGGGGCAACCGGGACAGAATCCGGCGCCCAGACCGGGACTAGAACCCGGTGTGCCGGCGCCGCAAGCGGAGGATTAGCCTAGTGAGCAGCGGCGCCGGCCCAGATTCATGGATTTTAAAAAGCCAGTATTTCTATAAGCAAGCATAGATTTTGTTCAGCAGATGACACAACTGCAGAATGATCTAATCTACATAATTAGCAGAGTCCTTATAAACACAGAATGAAAACCAAAATAATGTGAAAAGAGATCTTTTGATTTGGAATGATACACTCCCGATTTTATAACACCTTCACTAAAACTTGAGTAAAAAGTAAATTCCAAGGAAGTTTTCTATAGCAGTATAAAAATTACAACTGGAAAAAATAAATACTGTAGGCCAACTGAAATTTTATATACTATAGTGTTGAGGTGAAGATATTGTAGCAAATTAAAGATGACTTCCTCTCAATGAAATGAAGTATCTTCTTGTTCATAGATATCTGAGAAATTTAAATCTGGTTCTAATAGTGAGAAAAACAATATAATTATTCATAATTTGAAGGTCAAAGATATATCAGTGCTATAATTTATGTACATAAAAACATAACTGATTTTGACAGGAAGATTCACAAAAAGTAATTAGAAAACACTCCATATTCTTTGGGCATTCTTTAAACTTAATGATGAAAAATATAGCACAAATATATTTTTTATTTATTTATTTGAAAGGCAGAGTTACAGAGAGGCAGAGGTAGAGAAAGAGAGAAAGGTCTTCCATATGATGGTTCACTCCCCAGATGGCAGCAACAGCCAGAGCTGAGTTGATCCAAAGCCAGAAGCCAGGAGCTTCTTCCAGGTCTCCCACACCGGTGCAGGGGCCAAAGGACTTGGGCTATCTTCTGTGGGGAGCAACTGGGAGCAACTCGGACTAGACTGTTACTGGAATTAAGACTTATTCTATGCATCTGCTCTCCCACAATATGGCGCTGAGAAGGGAGTAACAGCTTCTACACAGCTGCCTCCAGTTCAACCAAGAAACTGTAGGACCTGCTCCTGATTGGAGGAGAGCAGCGTACTCGGCGTGTGGGTAGCAGAGTTGGGATTGGTGGAAGAGGACTATAAAGGAGGAGAGAGACAACATGCACCAGGAACATCTATCTGAAGGAACACCTGAGCAGCCCCCGAGAGAGCCGGCCGGCGGTGTGCCGCTCCCCCGCGGAAGTGGGGAAAGTGGCAGGGGGAACCGCCCTTCCACGGAGGTGGAAGGGACGGTAGCCAACCCAGGAAGAACCAGCAGCAAACCTGGGGAGGGCTGAGCAGACAAAAGAACAACGCAGGGTCCTGTGTCGTTCCTCCGCGAAGAGGGGGAGCGACAATCTTCTACTGCTTTCCCAGGCCACAGCAGAGAGCTGGATCAGAAGTGGAGCAGCGGGGCTTGAACCTGCGCCCATATGGGATGCCAGAACTGCAGGCGGCGACGTTACCCACTATGCCACAGCACCAGCCCCCAAAAACATATTTTTAAACTATTGAAAATGTTATATCATTCAAGAACTACACAACTACAGTGAAATGCTGAAATAAACATTTACTCAAGCTAACTTTTATGTGTGTGTGTGTTTTTTTTTTTGTTTTTTTTTTTTTGACAGGCAGAGTGGACAGTGAGAGAGAGAAACAGAGAGAAAGGTCTTCTTTTTGCCGTTGGTTCACCCTCCAATGGCTGCCGTGCTGTGGACAGCGCACCGCGCTGATCCGATGGCAGGAGCCAGGTACTTCTCCTGGTCTCCCATGGGGTGCAGGGCCCAAGCACCTGGGCCATCCTCCACTGCACTCCCTGGCCACAGCAGAGAGCTGGCCTGGAAGAAGGGCAACCCGGGACGGAATCCGGCGCCCCGACCGGGACTAGAACCCAGTGTGCCGGTGCTGCAAGGCGGAGGATTAGCCTAGTGAGCCGCGGCGCCGGCCTTTTATGTTGTTTTAAAATGCATGAGATTAAAGTCCAGCTGGGGTTATTCTGCCATTAATAATTAGAGGCATTAAACAGTGCCTTTATTATTTATTGATTTTTAAACAATAAATAGACCAGATACCATTTCAAATTCAGCTAAAGGTATCCTTATGAAAACATTATTAGTTTAAATGTATTTGCTGAGGTGGGCATTTGGCCTAGTGGTTAAGACATCCACATCCCATGTGGGAGTGCCTGGGTTGAGGAAGAAATGTTATTTTTCCTCAGCTTTCATAGGTTGGTAGCTGGGACAGACCCCTGTAACAAAAGAGAAGTTAATAAGTTTATTAATTAAAGTTAATGTTTATTTACCATGGGTGCCCATTACATTAGAAAAACCTCAATGAAAAGTAACTCAAATTGTGGCTTAGAACTGTTTCACATAACATTTTCATCAGATGGACAAATCTGTAGAGAAATGACAGGCATGCATTGGGCTTTCCCAGATAGCAGACTGTGGAAGACAGACTTATGGGAGGAAGTTAATGGAGTAAGGTTTGTTTGCAGACTCTGGTGTTGTCTTTGGGATGACATAGCAAGTACAGTTTCCAGTAAAGCAGAATTTGTACCTTGGCTGAAAAGCAGAATAGGGAGAGTTACCTCTGTTTGGTACTTCTTAATTGCTCTTTGTTTACAAATTATTTTTATGTCAAAGATGTATGTTTTGGTAATGCATGCTCTCTTTTCCTTCACTATAGAAAGCTACAAGAAACAAGAGTAGAATCTAATTAGACAAACATCCTCATAACCACCATCTAGGTCAAGAACTGTGCCATCCATTCCTATCATTCTTTGAACATTTCTTCATTTTCCGGCACTTTAAACTATTCCAGTTCATCTTGTACTTTCTTCGTCCTGGTCCTGGAATTAGTTTGTTTCTCCAAAGAGCTGTGATTCATTTGATTGGAAAAAAAGATACTTAGAAACTAGAATCTGAGCAAAAGTTGTTCTTATCACTATTGGGGTATAATCCCCCCCCCCAAATAACCCAATAATCTTTAAAAAGAGTTATTTTCTCAGAGTTTTAGAGAGATAAAATTTGAAGAATTATGATGATGAACTACTATCATCATGCAACATTGAAATAGAAATGGACAAATAATATTAAATGGGGCATCAATGAAGGAGAAGATAAAAATACTACATTTCCCCCTTAAGGTTTAGTATAACCCTTCCCCCACCGAAGTTTTGCTGGCATTTGTGGCAGTGGTGACCAGGCACATTTTCTTCTTCTCTCCTCTTCTCCTATTTGTTTATTTGAAAGGCAGAGAGGCAGAGCAAGAGCGAGAGTGAGAGTGAGAGAGAGATGTTCCATCTGCTGGTTCACTCCCCAACTGGCTGCAATGGCCAGACCTGTGCTGATCTGAAGCCAGGAGCTTCGTCCGGGTCCCCCAGCAGGTGCAGAGGCCCAAGGACTTGGGCCATTTTCTACTGCTTCCCCAGGCCATAGCAGAGAGCTGAATTGGAAGTGGAGCAGCCGGGACTGGACTTGAATCAGCACCCATATGGGATGCCTGGCACTGCAGGCAGAGGCTTTCCCCACTACGCCATAGCGCCAGCCCCACCAGGCACATTTTCAAACCTCTTTAGTTCTTTAAGGACTTTGTGAATATTGGTTGGCAGTAGAGAATATGGTATTAAAACTAAAATCTGTTAAAAACTATTGTCCTCATTGTCACAACTGAAAATCTGTTTAGGGGCCATTCCTACAGAAAATAAAGTCTGACACAAATAAGCATCGAAATCATTACAATGATGTCATTTTATGTGATCAAGATATAAACCCTTTATATTACAAATTATTAAACATAATGACTTCAGAATGTGATGTTGAGTTTTTAATTATAACTAAAATTTGAATTTTGTTAAAATTTGACTTATTTAATGAATGATCACTTCTATAATGAGTTCTAATTTGTTTTCTTTTTTTAAAAAAAGATTTTATTTTATTTATTTGGAAGAGAGTTACACAGAGAGAAGAGAGGCAGGGAGAGAGAGAGAGAGAGAGGTGTCTTCCATCTGCTGGTTCACTTCCCAAATGGCTGCAATGGTCGGAGCTGCGCCGATCCGAAGCCAGGAGCCAGGAGCTTCCTCTGGGTCTCCCACGTGGGTGCAGGGGCCCAAGGACTTGGGCCATCTTCTACTGCTTCCCCAGGCCATAGCAGAGAGCTGGATTGGAAGAGAGGCAGCCAGGACTCAAACCAGCACCCATATGGGAAGCTGGTGCTTCAGGCCAGGGCTTTAACCCGCTGCGCCACAGCACCAGCCCCCTAATTTGCTTTCTGGGCATTTTCTGCTCTTATTTCTTGGATACAATGCTTTATCTTAAGAAAAATATTCACAACATGGTTTTTTAGTTTTGGCTTAAAACTTTTAAATGATTTTATCAGGTGTTTGGTAGGCTTTTGCTATTCTTTCATATTTAAGAGTAGGTTGTGAGTCACAGTGTGGTGTAAGTGGGCTAAGCTTCCGGCTGCACTTCCAGCATCCCATGTGGGCGCCAGTTCGGGTCCTGGCTGCTCTGGGTATGGCCTGGAAAAGCAGCGGAAGATGGCCCAAGTGTCTGGGCCCTTGTACCTGTGTGGGAGACCCCAAAGAAGCTCCTGGCCCTGGCCTGGCCCAGCCCTAGCCTTTGTGGCCCTTTGGGTAGTGAGCCAGTGGATGGAAGAGCTCTCTCTCTCTTCCAAATAAAAAAAAATCTAAAAAAAAAGAAAAGAAAAGAAAAACAAATTAATGCCAATTTGCCCGAGTGACCAATTTCCAAATATTATTTCTGCACTTATTATCATTATCCTAGCATTTTGAGGCAAATTCATTTAGACTGTGTTCATGTTCCTCGCCATTTCCAGCTTGTTTCAAGGGCCCGGAGGAAATCGCAAACTCAGAGGGCATAATTCATTTTTATTCCTAAAGAGGTGCGCTGAAGCGGACAGAAATTAAAGTTATTACCCAGCTGTTTGATTTAGGTAAACTCTTTCGGCCCCGTGGTCCTGAATATGCAAAACGGAGATCACAATTACAATTCATAGATTGCGCGTAAATACGCGCGTGCTACAGAACGCTCTCCGAAGTTTGAACCTAGCCCGTAAATGTTCAGCAGAACAGCACCAAAATAGTAGCGGCAGCCACCGCGCATGCGTCATTTTAAAGGGCCGGCGTGCTCCTGCGGCCTCTCGGCCCGCCCTCTTTCTCTGATCGTTCCGCCCTATTTCCTCCCATCCTGCCCCTCCCTGCGTAAGCCAAGTCACCAATCAGAGCTCAGTTTTCCCTTGACGTCATTGGCGCGTGCCCCGGTTTCAAAAGCATGGGGACGGGCTCCTGAACTCGCGCATGCGCCTCTGTGCGCTTTCCCCACGCTGGTTCCGTGTCCTCTCCGTGCAGCTCCTCCGCCTGGCCCTGATTTCTAGTTTCTGGGGTCTCTGTGCTGTTGCCACTGCGATGGGCAAGCCTGCCGAGCACCGGGGTTCAGGAGAGCGACCCGACCCGGTGCGGAGTTTTAATCGCTGGAAGAAAAAACACAGCCATAGGCAGAACCAGAAGAAGCAGTTGAGGAAGAAGCTGAAGAAGCCCGAGTGGCAGGTCGAGCGCGAGGGTATCAGCCGCCTAATTCAGAACTACGAGAAGGTGAGGCTGGAGCTGGGGAGGGGCGCGGGTGGGCCAGCCGGCGGACAACGTGCCGCCGACGCGATGGGCTTCAGAGGGGAGGGCGCGCACCTATGCCTGGGAAGCAGTTAGACCGATAGGCCGGAGAAGGGAGTGGGGGTCCCTGTGGAGGGGACCAGCTGGATAGTCAGCTGGGTTCCACAGCCCACATCTTTCCAGTACCCTGGCCACTCTTAGTCATCACACTGTTCTCGAAAACAGGCTGCAAATGCAGTGGTGTTTAAGGGAAGGGAGACTGATGCTGTGGTAGTTGAAATAATATAGCACTGTTATTCATGACAATAGTGGAGTAAGATACCTACATTCGTAGCACTCACTGAGCTCTTTATTTTAGTTCTTTGACGTGATCTGAGGGATGAATCTTAATATTCCCGTTTTACAGATGTGAAAATTGAGGCTCCAAAAGGATAAGAAACTATCCCAAACTCCCACATACTTAGTATAGGTGCTGTGGAATTGGAACCTAGACCCATGTCTAATTCCAAAGCCTTTGCTCTTCACTATTTTTTTTTTTTTAAGGACGTTATTTATCTGAAGGCTGAGTTACAGAGCGAGGGAAAGTGGGGGGGGGAGAGGGAGAGAGGGAGGGTGGAGAGAGAGGTCTTCCATCCTCTGGTTCACTCCCCAAATGGTCACAACAGCTGGAGTTGGGCCACACCAAAGCCGGGAGCCAGGTGATTCTTCTGTGTCTCCCACATGGGTGCAGGGGTCAAGCACTGTTTTCCTGACAAGCAGAGAGCTGGATTGGAAGAGGAGCAGCCGCGACGTGAACCGGTGCCCAAATGGGATTCTCCTGTTGCAGGCGGAGGGGTTAGTCTCCTATGCTTCAGCGCCAGCCCCTATTATTATTAAGATTTATTTATTTGGGGCCGGCGCCGCGGCTCACTAGGCTAATCCTCCGCCTAGCGGCGCCGGCACACCGGGTTCTAGTCCCGGTCGGGGCGCCGGATTCTGTCCCGGTTGCCCCTCTTCCAGGCCAGCCCTCTGCTGTGGCCAGGGAGTGCAGTGGAGGATGGCCCAGGTGCTTGGGCCCTGCACCCCATGGGAGACCAGGAAAAGCACCTGGCTCCTGGCTCCTGCCATCGGATCAGCGCGGTGCGCCGGCCGCAGCGTGCCGGCCGCGGCGGCCATTGGAGGGTGAACCAATGGCAAAGGAAGACCTTTCTCTCTGTCTCTCTCTCTCACTGTCCACTCTGCCTGTCAAAAAAAAAAAAAAAAGATTTATTTATTTGAAAGAGTGGGAGAGACAATGAACGAGTGACATCTCCATCTGCTGGTTTGCTCCCTTGATGGTAGCAGGGGCCAGGACTGGGCCAGATGGAAGTCAGGAACCAGGAGCTTCATTTGGGTCTCCCAGCGGGGTGGCCAGGACCCAGAAATTTGGGCCATTTTTTGCTACTTTTCCCAGGCTGTTGGCAGGGAGCTGGATTGCAAGTAGAGCAGCTGGGACATGAACAGTAGTCACCCAAATGGGGTGCTGGGATAGTAGGCAGCGCCTTTACCAGCTAGGCCACAGCGCCTTCCCCTCCTCTTCAATGTTAGTCCAAACTGTGTCCTTCAACTTCATCCATCTTCCTTCCTGTGACCATTTCCGTTTCTCCATTTGCTTCATGTCCCCGTCATCTCCACATTGTCACTGCAGCTCCCAGATGAGTATCCCTGTAGTTACCACTTTGACTTCTTTTCCCAAACAACCAGAACTGTCAGTTCTTTTCCTCCTTTCCACCCTAATCCCGTGTCTGTTGGCTTTCTCACATGCTGCTTTGCCTCTCAGTGATGGCTCCCTTCTATGACACTATATAAGGGATTTAACAGGTATAGTATTCCTGGGATGTCATGTGGTGTAGCTTTCCTTTAAATGAGATCAACAGTAAGAAAGTAGAGCTTAGCATTTAAGAGTTTACTTCTTGGGGGCTGGCTTTGTGGCTTAGCAGGTAAAGCCGCTGCCCACAGTGCTGACATCCTGTATAGGTACCTGTTCCTGTCTTGGCTGCTCCACTTCCAATCCAACTCCCTGCTAATGGCCTTGGGAAAGCAGTGGAAGACAGTCCAAGTGCTTGCGACCCTGCTACCCACATGGGAGACCCAGAAAAAGCTCCTGGCTTTGGTCTGGCTCAACCCCGGCCATTACAGCTATCTCGGGAGTGAACCAGCGTGTGGACAGTCTCTCTGTCTCTCCCTCTCTCTCTGTAACTGACTTTCAAATAGTAAAAAAAATAAACGTTTGCCTGGACTTTGGAGTTCCGATGATCATGATTTGATCTGGCTTTTGCTCACTAAATGTGTGACTTTAGGCAAATTGCTTACTGTGTTCACTTCTCTTTCCATTTAAAAGGCAAGTTAATATGTACCCGCTGTATTAATTGTTGTGGGAGATTTAGTGAGATAATGCTGGACGCAGATACACGTTCCATATATTAGCTGTTAAATTATAAGTAAAGCACTTTAAGAAGCCATTATAAAGTAAGTTATTGTTAGGTTTCATTTTGGATTGTGACTAGAATTGCTTAGGCTATAGGGATGAGGAATGCAGGTTTAGGCAGTATTGTCTCAACCCTTGCTTAATTTACTCCAGAGGACCTTATTGTGTTCTATCCAGAGCTCTTCGAGTTTGTATTCTTATTTATGACTGCCCTAGATGTCTTCACCTAGTTTTCTCATAGGATACGTTAACAGCCACAAATCCTTATCTTTTCCTTCATAAACCAGCAGCCCTTCTTGAATTCATAATCCAGTGTATTTCTTTGGCATTTGTATTGCTTTCTATTGCAATTGTAATGAGTTACCACAAAACTTAAAATAACAGAAATTTATTCCCTGGCAATTCTGGAGGCCAGAAGTCTGAAATCACCTTCCCTGGGCAGAAATCAAGGTGTCAGCAGGGCCAGGCTGCCGCACAGGGGTGGGGAATCATTTTTCTGCCAAGGACCACTTGGATATTAAGAATAGCATTTACAGCCATAAAAAATAAATAACTTCAAAATTAGTCCACCACAGATTTATTGAATTTCGAGTCCTGCCTGAGTTGACTTAACCATGCCATTTCAGATGATATCCCTGGCCTTATCCAACCAGTAGGCTGGATGGTCCCCACCTTTGCTCTAGACTGTAAGAAATATCTGTTCCTTGTTTTTTTAGTTTCTCAGGGCTGCTAGCATTCCATGGCTTGTGGCCGCATAACTCTCTGTCTCCAGAGATAGGTTTTATGTTCAATCTATTCTGTCCTTTTATATGGACACTTAAAGTTGCATTTAGGGCCCAACCAAATAACCCAGCATAGCACCTCCATCTCAATATATTTAATTCAATCACATTGGAAAAGTCACTTTTGCTGTTTATGCTAACATTTACAGATTCCAGGGATTAGGGCGGTGCATTTGGGAACCAATTTTTAGTTGGATATTAGCTCCTTCATCTAAGCAGACTGTTGAGCTAGAAAGCCGGGAACAATCCTAGATGCTTCTCTTACCCAGTTTTATATCCAACCAGTCACACTAGCAATCTTTTCTATTAAATTTCTCAAGTGTTTGTCCATGTCTACTACTAGATGCTGGTTCAGGCCCTGTTGCCTCCTTCCTGATTATTGTGTTAGCTATTACTTAAACAATAGGG